>NC_060064.1:37329637-39729637 GCF_020283565.1 Trifolium pratense | reverse complement strand
TTAGAAAAGGCAAAAACATGACAAAAATTAATCAATCATAATAAAATCTGAATTGAATAAAAAGATTAACACAAAAAACCCATGATTTTGAAGACCAAGTTGATTTGAGATGTAGAAGAGAGAAAAGATTAGAATTTACCCAATTGTGTTGTTTTACGGTGAGCGCAATAACCCTTCTCTCCCCTTTATGATTGTTTGAGTGGTTAACTTTTTTTTTTTGTGTAGAATACTGTTATTTTTTTCTTTTTAAATATTTTTTAAAAAATTGTTTGAAATAAAGGGTAAATTTGGAAATAACAAAAGAGGCTACACCAAATTTTAACTTTTCCCTTTGATAGTTTTGGAAGAAAAAACGAATGAACTGGCATTGCAATGAAAACGCTGATATAGATTCGAAGGCGAGATCCAGCGCAAATTGCAGTGCGTGCATCTTCACCGAATCTCTGATTCAACAACAACAACAATTGATTCAATTCAATTCAAATATCCTTCTAAACTCGAATTCTCGATTTGATTTGGGGGTTTGAATCATGTGGAGCACCATTGCCAATTTGAAGGAGAATTTGAATAAGATCGCCCTCGATGTTCACGACGAAGACGATGAAGACGACGCCGTTTTAGCTTCGTACGGAATCCCTCCTGACGGCCAAAGTCCTACCGTCTCCGATCGCCGGAATTCTCGTGGCTCCACGCATTCCAATTCGATTCCTAGGTCACCTGCGGCAAACGGAATTACAGATAATGCCTATGCTTCTGAGGTATGAATGCTGAAATTCGCCATAAGATTGCGTGATTTGTGGTTCTTGGCGCCGTTTAGATTTTGAACTATCCAGTAACGTGTGATTGTGAATTCTTTATGAGTTGCTGTATGTAGAGATTTAAATTTGAATTGACGAACGCTGTGCATGAAATCGTGTAGATGATTAAGAAAGACAATTTATAATTATCAATAAGTATATGCTCCAAACAAATTGCTCTAGAAATGTTATTCGTAACATGCATTGTATCTGAGGAGTAGAGATTTTTTTACAGGATGCATGATGATGAGATTGCTATGTATAATTAGTTGAGTAAACCACCAAACAAGTCCTGACTTTGTAGGACACTCTCAAATAGATCCCTTATTCTGTCAAATTTACTCATATTAGTCTTTCAAAGAATATGTTAGGGCCTAAATTGATAGTAAGTTGTAAAATATAGTGACTTAATTGAGAGTAAGTGGTTAAATATATGTACTAATTTGAAGATTCAATAGAGTTAGGAACCTTTTTGAAATATTTATAAAGTCAATGACATTATATTTTCCAGGGGCTAATTCAGTGACCTTTTTGAAATTTAATAGAGTGTCTTGAATCCTCTAGTTGAATAATTTTTTTGGTATTTCTTGTAGATAGAGCAATATAGAGCAGAAATCAAGAGACTTCAAGCATCTGAAGCGGAGATTAAAGCACTGTCAGTTAATTATGCAGCACTATTAAAAGAAAAAGAGGTATGGATAGCTGTCACTATTCTGCATATACGTACTGGTAATATATCAATTTTGCTTATGTTCTTTCTAATGTTGGAGCTTCTTAATGTTCAATTTCAGCTGTTGGGTGGCATTGGCCATTCTGTTGATACACGAACTTGTCTTTTGTCTCTTGTATGCTGAATGATCTTGTTAAGCAGAGCTTGGAATTTTTCTTAGTTCCTTGAAAAACTACTGTTTGTTTTGTGTTGTCTTTTCTTTTTAAACTCTTTATGGACCTTGTATTGTTTCACATATAGCAACAGTCAATCCATATTCTATTTCTACTTGGTGGGTTTGCTATACGGGTCAGTTGATCCCACTATGTTCTATTACCAACCAAATTTTACAAAAATCATTATGCATTTAAATAATTTAGTGTTCCACTGCTCTTCATGAAGTTGCCTCTTATTTGTCCAGTTGTCTCACTTTATACTCTGTTGATGTTCTTCTCACATTACCACACAGACCTTAGGCAAATTTGCATCATCTTCCCCTCAATAGATGCTACTCTACCTTCCCTATGGATAATGTTATTCCAACATCTTCTGTCTCTTATTCATCTATCTTTTCTCCCAAGACTTATCACGTTTCTCTTCTCGACATTCATTGCATAGAGCGTTATAATGTGATACAAATCATATTTTCTTGTAATTAAATACTAGTTGTTGATTTACAATCAATAGTTATCCGGTAAATAATATCTTTTTTTTTGTTTTTATTTGAAATTTCCATCCACAAATTATGATTAACTTGAACACTTTTTTTATGTCATCTATCCAACTTGAATCATTCTGTGAGGCATTCCCATCAATATTTTTTCCCTAAGACGGATCAAAGAGACATATTAAACTGTATTTATAGTGGTATCATGCAATCCCCAATTTGGACCTTATATCATGTTTGTTTAAAATAAGATGAACTTAGCTGCAACTTACCATTTGAAGAATAAAATAAATATATCTGTGCATCGGGATTTGTCAATTCTTTCTAAAACTCTGATTATTTAAACCCTCTTTTCCCATAACAAAAGGATTATATCTCATCATTGGATCTTTCTCAGGAAGAGGTGTCATAAATAGTCCATAATGCCCTGTGTATTAATTAATGTGGGATTTATTAATCCTAGAATTTGGTAAGTTAACTTTTCAACCATTTCAATTTTGCAGGATCACATCATTAGACTGAATAAGGAAAATGGCTCGTTAAAACAGAATTTAGAGGCTACAAGTTCTGCATCTTCAAATGGCAATCACAAACTCAAGGTGATCCTATATTTATATTCAAACTTTATTCTGAAGAGTTTAATGCTTGTTTTTTGTTGCATAAATTTTGAATAAACCATCAATTTAGTCTCTAAACTATGTAAATACAATAAGTAGTCCCTTAAGTATATAAAATCTGTCAACTAGTCCCTACTATTAAGATGTTACTAAATTGACAGATGTCATATACTTTATGAACAACTTATTATATTAATATAGTTTAGGGACTAAATTGAAGAGTGAGGGGTAGTTTAGGGACTAAGTTGATGGTTTATTCCATAAATTTTAACCTGTGCTTTTACGTCCTTCATCGTTTTATATCTTGTAGCTGATAATTTTGGTATGAAATTTAAATAATGATGACAATGAGTATGCCATATACATTGCTATGTTATGGTACTTAAATGGGTTTCCAAAACTTATGCTTCATATTTTTTTATTGGAAAATATTGAGAACCTCACAGTGGATAGGGAACAATAGTTACAAGTGGAGGAAAGCCTAAACCCACATTCTAGTACTGTATCAAATCCTATCCTATATCTGTTGCCCCCCAGCTGAACAATGAAGGAGGGGGACCCTCTCCCTGTGAGCTATCTTTTCGGGTTGACTTAGGTCCTTATTTAAATTTGGATAGAAAAATGAAAATCAACTTCCTTGTAAACTGTCATAGTTATTAATTTTGACTCTTGACACAGGTTGGCCATACTTCACTACTATTTGATATATTTAGGAATTATAAAAAAAGAAATGAAACAGAGATAAGAAGAAAAAGTAAGAAACAAACATATAAAAAAAACAAAGAAACCGAGTATTGAAAAGAAACAGAGAAGTGGGTTTGACCAGTTTCTTTGCAGCACTTTATTTACATTATTTTCCAAAGTTTTGGGGTAGAAAAGCAATGAAATATTTCTTTAGAGCGTGCAATTTATTCTCTTATGTGATGCATTTCATTGTAAAGCTGAAGTCTTAATCCAGAGGACCCTTATCAATCTTTGACGTAGAATTATTATTGTGGCTTCTATTTATAGCAAAGCCAGTAGTCTTCTTATGGATTTCCTTTGGTATAAAAGCATAGACATTTTAATTAGAAAGCTCTTTCGGCCCAAAGGTTCACACTGCTATTTCTTTAAATTATTATTTGATCACAATGTTAGATCAATGTAATTAATAAGAAATATTAATTCCTCTGATCAATTGAACTATGCATTCATAAACCAGGGCTGATTAGCAAAAAGATAAAAATCCTGTTTTTATTGTATATGTCTCATCTCATACAGCTTTATAAAAAAACTGAGAAATCATGGTTCCACACATATATATATTTGTGCAGGGAAGCAGTGACCAGTCATCTAATCGACAGCATAGGTTCGCAGCTCAAATAAAAAACCGTTATGCTACAAACAACGGAACCATGTCTACTTTGGAATCCAATACAATTCCAAGTAAGACGGTATCTAATCATTCAAACTTACAAGTAAAGGACAAGGTAATAAAAATTTAGTTTTTTTTGGTTATTCTTAAGTTATGTATTAACAGAAGAAGATTGACCATAACGTGGCATTCATGACAACTTTTTCTTTTTGGTATTCATTACCCTTGTTTGATTTTGATCAAGTCCTTTTTGTTAGTCTATCCCATGTCTATGTTCACTACTTCACTTTCATTTAGTCCCAGCGTATGTGCACCATTTATAGGAAATGAAAATATTAATTTGACTTTTCTATTTCTTTATAATTTGATTTTTTTTTGTCTGGCCATTTTGATTTAACTTTTTGATAGGATATATGATAGGATTCAATAGATCTAGAAAGAAAATCACCACACAGAATTCAAAGAAACAGAGAAAATTATATTGTATTATTGATTTGAAATTGGGTTAGAGATCAAACGGGATCTAACCATGTATACAATATAAAGTGAAGAAGGAAAGAAATAAAAATGCAGGAATTTAAGATAGAATAAGCAATTCGAGCTGCTTAACACTCCTCTGCAGTGACTGCAATTGAATCAATCCGTAACCAACTCTCCATGATGGGTTCGTATAAAAAGGATCTAGATCCCTTCTCTCTCTGCCACGTATTCAGTCACATCTGAAGCATTTAATTGATTTGCATCATCCTGAGCACGTGCTTCTTTTCCTTTATTTCTATTATTCCTTGTATAAACTATACGATATCTATCAATACCCCCCTCCTTCAAGACTCTCTTTGACCTCAAAGAGGAAATCAGGAAATTCTTGCTCATCTTGTGCACCAATTCCCATGAGTTTTCAAATTCTGGTAACCCTTCCCACTTCACTAAAACTTCTAACTCTCCTTTGTCATTAACTCTAGAGTCCCTTGCTTCTTCAGGGCCTGGTTCCAATTGCCAATTCTCATTCATGCAAGTAGTTAAGGGTTGAGTTTCTACATTTGCTGAGACTGCCTTCTTTAACAATGAAGCATGGAAAACTGGATGCACTCTACTATCTGCTGGTAGTTTGAGTTTGTAGGCCACAGCTCCTACTCTCTCTAATATCTCATAAGGTCCATAGTATCTAGGACTCAGCTTTTGATTAAACCTCTTTGCCAACTTTTGCAACTTGTAAGGTTGAATTTTTAAGTAGACCATATCTCCTACTTGATAATTCACCTCTCTTCTATGCTTATTGGCATGTTCCCTCATTTGATTTTGGGCTTTCAGAAGTTGATCTTTCATTTCCCTAATCATTTCGTTTCTTTCAGCAGTCAATTTATTGACTTCTTCTACTGCAGAAAGATGCACATCTCCTCTAACTAAGATGGGTGGGTGTCTCCCATACAAGGCTTCAAAAGGAGTGGACTTAATAGAGGCATGGTAATTGGTGTTGTACCAGTATTCTTCCCATGCTAACCACTTAGGCCACATCTTAGGCTGTCTCCCTGTCAAGCATCTTAAGTACGTTTCCAAACATCTATTCACCACCCCAGTCTGTCCATCAGATTGGGGATGATATGCACTACTGTACTTCAGCTTTGTACCAGCCTGCTTGAATAATTCTGTCCAAAAAGAACTCAGAAAAACTCTGTCCCTGTCAGAAACTATTGAGCTAGGAAAACCGTGTAATCTTACTATTTCTTTGATAAACAGTTCTGCTATATCTTTGGCTGTGTAGGGATGCTTTACTGGCAAGAAATGAGCATATTTTGTCAATCTATCAACTACTACCATAATAGTATCAACTCCTTGAACTTTAGGCAATCCACCTATAAAGTCCATAGAGATATCAATCCATAATTGAGTGGGAATGGGTAATGGTTGTAAAAGACCTCCAGGACTCAGAGTTTGGTATTTGTTCCTTTGACAAACTTCACAAGAATCAACATAGGCTTTGATGTTTTTTCTCATTCCCTCCCAAAACACCAAACCTGCAATCTTCTTTTAAGTTCGTAAATAACCAGAATGTCCTCCAGTGGCTGTGTCATGAAACTCATGTAAGATCCAAGCAATCCTGGGTGATTGTTTTGGAATCACTATCCTTCCTTTATGAAACAGTTTTTCTCCTTTTAATTGATAACCAGGGTGACTCAAAGAATTACTCATTAAATCTTGGATAATATTTTTCAACTTTTCATCGCCCTGTATCTCTTCTTCTAAGCGGTGCTACCAGTCCTTCAAACTTGTCTCTGTACTCCATAACAGTACCTTTTTGCCTCAAACTCAATAGTGGTCCCAATGGGTTCTGCAATAACCCAGGTTGGAATCTTCTAAGGACAGCAATTCTAAACTCTTCCCATGTTCTTAATGGTGTTTGCTCCTCCCACCAGTGGAACCAGTTCAACGCCCTATCTTCTAAAGCCAACACCACTGTATCCACCTTATCCTGCATACGTATTTCATTAATTCTACAATAACGTTCCACTCTTACTAACCACCCATACGCATCTTCTCCTTTGAAGATCGGAATCTCCAATCTCCTCCTACTTCCTCCCAGATTCAAACGGTGACCACCATGGTTACGTGTCGTTCGCCATCGCGATCCTGATGAAATCGCACTCTGATCGCTCCAATCCTCTTCCTCAACGTTACGATTATGTGCTCGACGATGGTGAGGATGTGTTTCAGTGATCAGCTGACGAACCTGATCCAACGAGATCTGAGGTCGTGGGTGTATATCTACCACCATCTTACGCATCAGCTCCAACGTTGTTTCCATAGTGTTAGTTCTCTGTTCTACGAGATCAATTCTATTTTCCATGATGCTTCTTGTTGTTGCTACCATACACGGGTTAAGATCTAACCAAGGCTCTGATACCAATTGATAGGATTCAATAGATCTAGAAAGAAAATCACCACACAGAATTCAAAGAAACAGAGAAAATTATATTGTATTATTGATTTGAAATTGGGTTAGAGATCAAACGGGATCTAACCATGTATACAATATAAAGTGAAGAAGGAAAGAAATAAAAATGCAGGAATTTAAGATAGAATAAGCAATTCGAGCTGCTTAACACTCCTCTGCAGTGACTGCAATTGAATCAATCCGTAACCAACTCTCCATGATGGGTTCCGTATAAAAAGGATCTAGAGCCCTTCTCTCTCTACCACGTATTCAGTCACATCTGATGCATTTAATTGATTTGCATCATCCTGAGCACGTGCTTCTTTTCCTTTATTTCTATTATTCCTTGTATAAACTATACGATATCTATCAATATATAGTTTTATTTTTTAGTGATGAATGAACTTGACAACAGATGTATGAATGCCTTCTAGGAGCTAGCAGATTTGGTAGAAGGAAAAAATAGTGCCACAGCAGCAGCACAAGTACAACATACTCATGAGATACAAAAATTGAAGCTGGAATTGGAGCAAGAACGAGATAAATTGGCAAACATTCAGCTACAATTCAACGGTATTTTTCTGCATTTGGAATATCTTGATTGAATCATCATTTTGTCTGTTTAAATAGAAACTGCTAATCTAATTCTTTCTGCACTGCCAGAGGAACAGAAATTGAACAAGTCTTTTCAAGAGGAGCTTAAATTATTAAAATTGGAAAGAGACAAAGTAAGTTCCACATAAGCATAGATGCAAATTTGATGTTCACGGCTCCAACATCTTTATTTTATTACACTTGGATATATAGTTTACAATGTGAGATTGCTATTGACATAAAGACTTTATAAACAGATGTACTTTGAAATGAATGTCATGTTTCACTGTGTTCTGTAGTCTAGGATGTCTATTTGTTTTTTTTATTTTATTTTTTATTTTGGTATTTACTAAATTTATGGCTGTCTTATTTCCACCAAGTTGTATATAGCATTACAAAATGTTATAAAGCAAACAATCAAAACAATATCTTTTCAGGAAATTGTTTGGTGTATAGGAATATATGTAAATAACATTTGATGGACATGATAATGAGATTTAGTGTCAAATTATTAATAGATGAGTTAAAAACATAACCACTGACCCCTAAAAGGAAAACTGCCTTGTCTTTCAATCTAGTGAAGGTAAGACTACCCTGGTATCATGAATTGAGATAGCAATCCAAATTGAGATCTCCTATTTATCTCTGTTTGTGAATGAAATATCACAAATTGATATTAAATTAAGAGAAAAACATGAAAGAAAATCCAATATAGTTTTGCAAAACAAGAAATTTGGGAATGTATATATTTGGGAAGAACTGAAGAATATATTTGCATGGATTCAATGATTCATGAGAATGATAGGAATCGAAAGTACAAGAGAACACAATGATAGCTTTTTCCAATGCTTCAAAATCTCCAAATCACTATTTCTACGTATATTACATGAGATGGCTTTTTATATATGTGTGCATGTGTATGCGTGCACTTGTGTGTAAATGCAAAGTAGTAACTTGACCATTTTCTAGTTTCTGGCTATCTGACTCCTATATTTATTACTGTTTGAAGACTACAAATGAGGTGAGGCAATTACATAATGAAGTGAATGAAAAGGTATCAGAGATAAAACATCTGCAATTGGAGTTGACTAAACAGGATAAACAGGAAGGTGAAGAAGGTAATGCCATGGATAGCTCCAAAAGACTAATCGAAATTTTAGAGACGGAAAACACCACTCTTAAGGTTTGTAGATATATGCATTACTTTATTCCATCGTAATACAATTGTAATACAAAATAATTCTACCATCTTATCAATCAAAAGTTGGACTTAATTGTTTTTCATATTGTGCTCTAGTCTAGAGTGCTCTAATTTATCCTATCTTCACATTGTTATTAGATGGAAAAAAGTGAACTTGAGGCTGCACTCAAAGCAAGTAAGGTTTCCTTCACTGGTAACAAGTCACCTGATGCTTCTCAAGTCCAGAATAGGGATTCAAGCAGTGTCAGTGATGTGAGCCCAAACTTCACAGTAATATTTACTTTTTAATTTATCCGTTAAGCTCCATACTAATAATGGTTGTCGTTGGTGAATTGGCTTTTGGTGGTAACAGTTGTCAGATCCTTCCAAAAGTTTTCCCGGAAAAGAAGACATGGAAATATCCTTACAGAAGATGAGTGATGATTTGAAGAAAACACAGCAGGAGAAGGACAAAGCAGTACAAGAATTGACCCGCCTTAAACAACATTTGTTAGAGAAGGTTTTATTTATTTATTAAATTTATCTGTTGAAGCAAGATTAATGATGAACCAACGTTGATATTCAAGAGTAAAAAATGTTCCAATTGTCTTTATCTTTCTATGGTTTTCATCTCATAAGTTATTGCTTCTCATTATATAGTTATATAATATTTTGTTTCCCAATGTCTTTAATTTTATAATTAATGCGAATGAACTACGATTGCTACATAAATTTAGCATATCAATCTTTCCGCACCTGACTAAAAATTTCCATCTCGGTGCTATTTCTCTAGGAAAATGAAGAGTCAGAAAAAATGGACGAGGATACCAAAATCATTGAAGAACTACGGGATAGTAATAATTACTTAAAGGCTCAAATATTACATCTCGAGAGAGCTTTGAAGCAAGCTACTTCAGATCAGGAGAAATTGAAAATGGCAAACAACAGTGAAATTCTGAAGTCCAGAGAAGTCATTGATGACTTGAACAAAAAGCTTACAAACTGTATAAGCACAATAGATGCCAAAAATATTGAACTAATAAATTTGCAGACAGCTCTTGGACAATATTATGCTGAAATTGAAGCTAAGGTTGTTTTTAAATTATTTTATTATTACAAGTTTGCTGTCATAAATTGAGTTGTTAACATACCCTAATGTTCCTCCTCACCTTCATATGTTTCTGTCTGTGTATTGTTACACAGAGTAAGCTTATATTTGCTATTGATTTTATTTCCTGAAGGAACATGTAGAAGGAGAGTTGGCTCGTGCTAGGGAAAAAACAGCTAGTCTTTCTCAACTGTTGAAAGTATGAATCTATCACACTTTTACTAAATTAATATGCACACAACTTATGCATTGTTTAAAAATTGAATTGAACAGCAATTGATTATAACACAAAAGCATATGATGATCTTTGCTGATTGTAACACAAGTATATTTGATTTTAGAGTTACAAAATCGTTGTGCTTAGAGCATAATGCATCTTGTATTATCGTCTATCGTTCCTGAAATTTTTGCTTAGTATATTGACATTGTATGTCGTTTTTAAGATTCAAAAGGATAATAAGTCGACTTGTTTGTGTTTATAATTAAGCAGCATGTACATTGAATGGTTATGTTATTGCCAGGATGCAGATTGCAGAGCAGATATATTGAGCGGTGAAAAAGAAGAAATTTTAGCCAAGCTTTCTCAATCTGAGAAGGTACAATCAGAATGGAGAAGTAGAGTAAGCAAGCTTGAGGAAGAAAATGCCAAATTGAGACGCGCTCTTGAACAGAGTATGACACGGCTAAATAGAATGTCAGTGGATTCTGATTTTCTTGTTGACAGGTTGGCATGTTTTTCTTCTGAGTATAATTAATTTCTATAATAGAACATAATGGCATTGTTTGACCAATGTAGCTGATCTCGCCTAGTCTTAGAGAAAGCAGTATTTGTAATAATAAAGATAAGCTAGGAACTTATTTTTGTCATGATGTTCCGTTTGTGAGAATAATTTTTTTACTGGTTTTAATTGTATTTTACAGGCGCATTGTGATAAAACTCCTTATAACTTACTTCCAGAGAAACCACAGCAAAGAGGTATCAAGTCTTCTAATTGTGGTTGCTTTATATGCATTTTTCAGGACTGAAACCCTTTCCTTCATTTCTGCTGTAAGAATAATTTTACCCACTCTAAAAAATTAGCTATCAAGGGGAGAAGAACAAAACCACTAAAATACTCCACCAAGCATCCCATACTACTCGATGTGGGACTTGAGTGCCCCTTAATACCAAAGTTCCTATTGTAGCACAACCCCTGACAGCTGACGTTCCTGCGGCTGGAACTCTATGATGCTTTACTTGGCCTTTTCCGGTCTGCCCCTCCAGAGGTAGCCTTTTCTGAACCACCAACAAACAGCTTTAATACCAATTGATACATATAATAGCACTTGTAGAACCCACTTTCAAAAGCTAGGTATCAAGGGGGGATGAACCAAGCCACTTAAATACTCCACCAAGCATCCCATACTACTTGACGTGGGACTTGGGCACCCCATAGTACTCAAGTCCCATCAGTATTTCCTTGTGTGTTGAGGAGAGATGGGAGAGAAATTTAAGGATTCAGTTTTAATACTAGTGAGTTGATTTATGGTTGATAGATTTTGTCCAAAAAAGCTAGTATATGGCCAGATTCATGAGGATGCCCACATCTATGTTAAAATAGGATAATCGTGCTAGGATAGAGTTAAGAAGTTGCAGGGTTAGTTGATGATGTTTTAAGAACCGTTTAACTTGTGAAGGTTATATAAAATTATGTTCTCCTGTTTCTTATGTTTACTTTTGGCTGTATATTTTGGTTCCTTCTCTCAACTTTTGTCCCAATGCTGTGTTCTTTTACCTGGTTTGTGTCCTATATTGTTCGAATGATCTTTTTCATGGAGTTTTTTATGTTGGGACAGGTTTTGGACTTGATGGTTCGCATGCTGGGATTCTCTGATGAGGACAAGCAAAGGATAGGCCTCGCACAACAAGGTCCAGGAAAAGGTGTTGTCCGTGGCGTTCTTGGGTTGCCTGGTCGCCTGGTTGGAGGTATCTTAGGAGGAAGTGCAACTGAATCAGCTGTAAATGTGGCATCTGATAACCAGGTAATTTCTTCCCCTCTGGTATTGGTATATTTCCTCCTTTGGTGCACTTCATTTGTTTCTCTGCGGAGTTTCACCTAGCGGGTGTGCCAAAGATAATATTTGAGGGCATGGCTTCTCTTCCTTGATTCCTTCCATTCCCCCCTTATTTGGGGCGGCTGGCAGCTTGGGAGAAGGGGGAAAATGTTTGAAGGTGTTAATTTTTTGGACATGAATCTTGTCATTCTATTTCTTTCCTGTTATTTTTTACAGCACAAGTGTATACTGCACACTGAAAACTGGCCGTTTCTTAAATTATGTAACATATTCCATGTTACATTTTAGATCTAATCGCATTTTATACTACTTTGATATCGAGTTGACAATTAGAAATTCAGATTTGAACAAGTATTTTCCTTCTTCAGTCCTTTGCAGATATGTGGGTTGATTTTCTTCTCAAGGAAACAGAAGAAAGAGAAAAAAGGGAGTTGTCAGGAAGTACAGGTGATTCCATGGGTGGTGATTCACGCGATAAAAATACTAATTCTGCTTCTTCACCACTTTCCATTCCGAGGTTTAGTACTGGAACTGCATCAATTACTTCGCCTACTAATCAGAACATCAGTCCACTCTCTCGTGGATATTTTCAGCATTCTGAACAAATTGGTTCAGAATTCTCAACAGTTCCCCTTACATACTCAGATAGCAAAACAAGTAGTTCAAAACTTCTTCCTAGATACTAAATATATATTTTTTTTCTTTAAATGTAATTAATCAAAGGTAGATATCATTGTTATAATATAGGCATGCAATCTTGTTCGATCAATTATTTAACTTGAAAATGAGTGTATTATTATTCACTAATATGACAAAAAATTTCAAGGCCAGTTATCTCCCGTGGATACTGCATAATTTGAAAATTTATCTTGATGTATGCCATATAATCAGTAATCACATCATGTCTTCAATATCATATAATACTCCACCAGGTTTTGAATATAAAAAAATAAAAATACAATTGATGGTAAAAAATAACAATTTTGTTGAAAAATTGATTATATTAAATAAAGAGTAAACAATCATTTTAGTCCTGAATCTGAGATGTGACTATAGTTTTTGAATATGTCAAAATTGTGCCAAAATAACGAGAAAACAACCATTTTATATTAATCATTTTGGTCGAAGATGTATTTGTAAGTTTGCCATGGACTTCATCTAATATGCCCACTATTACAATACTCCCTCGACACTTGATTTTTATTCTTTCTTTCCTCTACCACTTCTTTCCACAACAAGCAAGCTGCAAGCATCTTCATCAACCTTCCTCCATCATTCATCAATTCCTTCAAATTCTATATAATAACCTGTTAACCAATATTGGACCTGTTTATTACAGATTTTTTAAAAATAAATTCTTATAGTCTTATATAATTTTGTATAATTTTTTTTTTACAAAGGAACTTTTTAAGAGTTTCAAATGAAAATTTGGTTTGGATAATTATTCTTAAAATGTAATTTTAGGTATTTGACATTTTATTGAAACTTTTTTTGGATATCAAAATTTTGAAGCTATTTCAAATAAATTATCATAAAAATCATTTTTGAAATACAACTTTTTGAAAATATTGTGATTTTGACTATGTTTTGATCTTCAATAATGTGTGTTTATGTTATATGATGTCAAAATTAGTCTTTCAATTTAGAAAAAAATAATAAACAAAACTTGTAATATTTTGAAAAACGGTTTTAGAAAATCTATTTCCAAAAATATAAAGAAAAATACATTTTTTTTAAAGCTGAAACAAACAGCCCCATTATCTTGTTGAGCCACTTCACAAATTCTCAAACACTTTCCTTATAAGTAGAGGTGGGAATAGGCTAGGCCGAGTGAGGCTTTGTCAAGCTTGAACCTGGCCTGTCAAAAATTTGAAGGTCTGAGTCTGGCCTGTGGCCTATCATAAGCTTATCTTTTAGGTAATTAGGTCTGAGCCAGACCTTTTGAAAGTCTAATGTGGTCTGTTAGCCTGTTTAAAAGTCTATTTCACATGAACATATTTAAATAAATAATTATATTTATTTTTAAATATACTTATGAATTAATAAATCAATGTCCTTTTGATATTTAACATGATATGTTAGAGACTTTGACTATATACGTCATCATATTCAATTCTAGTTTATAATAATACATTTATATATGTGAAAACCCAATGTCGATTAATAAACTTAAACTACTGAAAAAGTTAATAAATTTATAATTTAATCAAAGTACAAATTGTAATATATAAATAATAATAGTAGTAAAAATATTATTCATATTAATTTAAATAGGCTGACCTAATAGCCTAAAAAGCTTTTTTAATGAACTACAACATGACCTATTTAACTAAATAGGCTAAAAACCAAAATTTGCACAAATTTCAGGAACGAAATCCAAAATCCGCACAAATTACATGAATGAAAATCAAAATCCGCTCAAATTATTGGACCACAATTAAAATTCAGAAATGTGAAAAACTCAATTTCCAATTCTTCATCTTCTACCATCCACCGTTAAAAACTCTTCTCAATTTCTTTAACATGTAAAACCCATATATTCTTCAATGCAAAAAACAATTTTTGAAAGAGAAAAAAAACATAGTATCATTTTTTGATCTCTTCAATAATTTTTGCTTTTTGAATGGAATGAAATTCATCATACTGCATTCTATTCATTTTTTGTCCGAATCTCCTGATAGTT
Organism: Trifolium pratense; assembly: GCF_020283565.1. Lineage (NCBI taxonomy): Eukaryota > Viridiplantae > Streptophyta > Magnoliopsida > Fabales > Fabaceae > Trifolium > Trifolium pratense. Next base: position 39,714,941 of record NC_060064.1, on the reverse strand, counting down.
ATGTTAAAATTAGCATAAATTTGATTAGGGAAGGATTAACCCGATTTCTCATGATGCATGTGGAAAAAAATTAGACAACAGACCCAAATTGATCATGTACACTTTTTATCACGTTTTAAATATGATTAAGTAAATTGATTTATTGGAAACATAGTCTCAAAGTGAGCAAAAAAAACCATGGAACCCGTGGGCTTCTTGAATTTCCACTATAATGATAATGGGAATACAAAACTAGGTGGATACAATTTTTCTCTAACGAAAGAAACTCTTTGATTAAGCATATATTTTTAATTATCTAATGCATGTGATGTGAACATCAAGAGAACTCATTCTAGTAATAATTAGTCCATTCCATCGAAGTAGTAAGTGATTTAGACTTCTTAAGAAAGTAGTCACGGTTTCAATTTCAAATTTCTCAATAGAGAATAATCACCTCAAAACAGCAAAAGAAAGCCAGAAACTGTGTACCTATATCATCATGATAACAGAATAAAAAAAAATAATAGCAATCATGTTACCGCAAATCTCTAACCAAAACTTTGATTCCTAATACCATAGTCATCATGTTTAGTAATACTAGTATATAATAACATCCGTTGTTTAGTATATCATATTACTATTACTATATAATAATAATAATAATAATAATAATAATAATAATAATAATAATAATAATAATAATAATAATAATAATAATAATAATAATAATAATAATAATAATAATAATAATAATAAAATTGGTATACAATAAAAGTATAACCAAAGGGAAAAAGAAACACTGATAAAAAAATACATTGTAGGATGTATTTATTTATTTATTTATTTAATTGTTCTATGCCTGCCTCGTAGTGGGTCAAACTAGGCAAACATGTCTGAGATTGTGGGGATCTTGATCTCTCCCTTTTGGCAAAGAGGAATGGTGAAATTGCCAATAACAGGAAGATCAATAATTAGACTAATATCCAATTGATAGTCAATGTCCCAATCAGCACCAATATCCTTTGCCAAACTAAGCAATATGCTATGTGGCACCTTTACTAGCACATTAAGCAATGTTGTGTCACTGGCTTTCAATGATCCTGGGTCTGGTATGGTCCCTGATGCTATCTCCCTGATAATAATAATAATAATAATAATCACCAAACATAAAAACAAACCTATGATTGATAGATGATCCACTAAAATAAAGTCAAAATTACAAGAAGAAAAGAAACAAACCTGGCAGCACTTTTGAAAGAGTACTTGATCTCACAAATTGGAATGGAAGTTGAGTAAGGATTTGAGACATTAACCTTAGCCAAATACTCAACAGACTCACGGCTCACGCCCTTGAAATCAACGTCCGTAATACTCGCTTCAGGTTTGGGCATGTCCGCCACTTTCTCAGCAATGTAAGTTTTGGCTTTATCCAATAACTGTGACATTTTCGAGTTAGACATTGATCTTGCAACCAAAGACTATTACTCACATACTAGTAACTTCTAACAATTTTATTTTATACCAAAAAAAGACACAAAAAATCAAAAGATGAAAAAAATCGTTGACACGTGGAGAAAACGCGTTGCTCGTGTTACCCACGCGTTTTGAGATAATAGAATAGAATTAGATCCGACGATGACGATAAATAAAATTAATAATGAGGTTGTTGTCGGTATCATCGTATTTTGATCCTGTGTACGTGAAGCGTGTAGCGTGTCATGCAGTCGCATCACATGCCCCATTGATATTGATTCATCATTCTCCATCTCTTTCATTTTTTTAAGCAAGACAAGATATATTATTTATTTCATCGAAGAGAATAATTTTGGGAAAAATATTAGATTAAACAACTTGGTAGAGAATATTGATTATCAATTCAAAAGAAACTTGGTGGAGAATAAATTCTTTTGGATGTTATGTTATAAAAAAAATGGAAAATTGAGTGATTAAGAGGCTATAATTATATAAGAAGAATGAAAAGGAGAAAATAGAGTGATGAGAAAACTGACCTCCATTATTGATGATGGTTGAAGGGGTGTGATCACGTTGATTGTTGAGTAGAGAAAAGAAAGTAAATCTTGTGAATGAAGATAGAATGTGAACGTGCTAGTCCTAGTAATAAGGTGTTAAATACTTTATATGGAAATGTAACCTCAAATTAAGGGGAGAAAATAAAATAAAACAAGTATAAAAAGATCATTGCGATCCTTCGTTTTCAAGTTGCAAGTGGTGCACTGATATTGGTATAGTTTTCTTTTTATGATAATAAGTTTTCCGTCCGTGAACATAACTCAAGGTAAAAATATATGTACATTTTATATTTGCTAATAAATGTCCCAATGATACTAATTAAACATGGCTCATTCTAGCATGGGAAAAGGTATACAATATGCTATAATAAAGTGTCCACACCATATTTTATCCTCTTCCATCAAAATCATTTTTTAATTTATATGCTATTATTAAATTAATTATATTTTATTATTAAATTATTTTTATATGCCAAAATTTTATTTTCATGTAATATATATTTCAGGTCGAAGTGATGTACAATAACAAAAGTGGAAAAAAAAAATCTGAAAATTGAACTTAAAAATAGAGAAAGTAACACAAATAAGAAAAAATCTCATTGTACTTAAATATCTCATTTTACTAATTTAATATATATGTTTTTATACTATTATTAAATTAATTTGTATTTACTCAAATTTTATTTCAATTTATTTTTATTTTAGTTGTATGATTTTTTTTCTCTTTTAAATACTGTTGTTTAGCAAATTCTTTGGAAAAAAAACATACATTCATATTATACATACAAGTTTCTCACGCGCCCTATCTTTTGTAATCCGTTACCTACGAGTTTCTCACATGATCTATTTTTATTTTTTACTCGTCCGCTACCTACGAGTTTCTCGCGCGTTTTATTTTTACTCATCCACTACCTACGAATTACTCGCACGTCCTATTTTTACTCACCTGCTACTTTCGAATTTCTCGCGCGCCCGCAACATTTTTTTGTACATTATAAAAAAAACATTTTAATTCATAATAAAACTATATTTAAATTACTTGCTAAGTTTTGTAATATTAAATATAATAGTGTATAATTAAACATAATATTTATTTAAAAAAACATAACAATAAATAATAATCCGTTGTATGTAAGATATAAATAAAATATTGTAAAAAGAAAAACAAAATAAGAGAGGGGTGGGGGTAGGGGGGGCTTGCGTTGGAAAATATGGTACGCAATAGTATTAGGGTAAAAATATGAATTGGTATCAATTGGTTAGCTCTAGCATTTTTACATTTATTTATTTATTTTAAATTGTTTTAAATGATAATAAGTTATAAAAGGTAAAATTTGATTTTTGATAAAATATCAAGGGTAAATACGGTAAAACAATAATAAGCTATAAATTCATAAGCTAAGTCAAATAACGTTGAAAAATAAGCTATAAACTCGTAAAATAAGCTATATACTCTTGGTGAAATGACCGTTATCACACTAAACTTCTTTTTTAGTTGTATGAGTTTATAAGCTATAAGCTAAAAGCTAAAAGCTAGTTTATTGGTCATTCCAAACATATCTTAAATCAAATTTTTGGTCTTGACAAACAAATCCTAAGTAAAATGCACACAAGAGTACCATGTACTTGCAAAATTATACAACTAAAAGTAAATAAAAAATAATTTAATACTAGTACAAAAATGATATATTAAATTAATAAAATGAGATATTTAGTACGATGAGACTTCATCTTATTTGTGTTTCATCTCTCAACACCTTATTTATTTCTAAGTTCGATTTGTAGTTTTTTTTCCCACCTTTTTTATTGTACATGTACACTTTGACATGAAATATATATTATATTAAATAAAATTTTGGCATATAAAAATAATTTAATAATAACATATAATTAATTTAATAATAATATATAAATTAAAAAATAATTTTGATGAAAGAGGATAAAATATGGTGTGGACACTTTATTATAGCCTATTGTATACCTTTGTGATCTAAAGGTTAACATTTATTTCTCACCATGGGAGACCTACCACCCTTTCCCGTGCTAGAACGAGCCATTGTACTAATTTTGAGTTATAAATCTTTATTTGCAGGTCCATATACGGAAGAACAACATTGTTTGTTATTCAAATTAGGATTAAGTATTATCAATTGATGTTAGAGTTTTAAGTATTTATTTATATTTTTTATATTTTATTGTCATTTTTTTAATCATATGTTTACTTATTAAAAAAGAATTGTTGTTCATATTATTTTTTATTGGATTTAAATCATGCTTATAAATGTTTTTTTACTATTATTTATAAATAAATGTTGTACTCTATTTTTTTACTCATTATTTTTTATTTGTCTAATTTTTCATGTGATATTTAACAAATACACTGATAAAATAATAGAAACTCCTCGAATGACTATACTATAGAATGAATTGAAAAAATGTGGAATTGAGAAATTGATATGCTTAAAAAAAATTATTCTTAAACTTCATACTTATCAAGTAGAGAAAAAGGTGTCATTGTCTGAAATATAAAAGGAATGAAGTAATTGACTTCATAGATTATTTTTCTATTTCATTTTATTATTCTATTAATTATGGTTTACATTAACGTGGTTTTTCTAATAAAAAAAATACATAGTGATTTTTACCAAACAAAATATTAAAATACGGGGGTATTCATAAAAAAAAAAAACCTACATGGAGGTATTAAGCCAAAAATAACTTACACGGGGTGAGACATACATTTGTAGATTTTATTATATAAAAAATACGATATCAATTGAAAGCAGGGAAAGTAACAATGATTTTATATATATAAAAAAAGAATTAAAAACAATAATATCATGTATTACTTTATTTTTATTCTCCATACATCACTGTAAAATAAACAAATAAAAATAAAAACAAATAGATACATTTTTTAAAATTTGCACATTAACAAATAAGATATGCTTAAAAAAATTATATAATTTTTTTTTGTGTCAAGCAAATGACAAACAATTCTAGTGTTCATTACTTTTAAATAAATAATATTAAAATTAAAATCGCCTCATTTTGCTTCTCAAATGTGAAATTTTTTCACACAGGGACATGAGATAAAATACTCCTGAAGAAAACAAATGTCTAAAGGAGAGAGATGACGATTAAGAACAAATATATTAACCGTTAGATTAGTTTTTGCATAATGACATTTTTTTTTATGAAAATAAAAGAACAAATATATGAACATGTGAGTTGGGAACGGGGAGTGGAGTATCACTCTCCATTATGCCATTTCTCCTTAAAATCTCCAAAATTTGGATCTTTTATCATATTTAAATAAACTATTACATTAAATATAAAATTAATTTTACAAATAATTAAAAAAATCACAATATTAAAATTTTAATAATCCATATTTTTCATGTGTGGAAAAAAATGATCTATATTTTTCATAGAACATTAACCCGGACGATAGCACGGGTAAGTTATACTAGTTTATTTCTAAGTTCGATTTGTAGTTTTTTTTCCCACCTTTTTTATTGTACACTTCGACATGAAATATATATTATATTAAATAAAATTCTGGCATATAAAAATAATTTAATAATAACATATAATTAATTTAATAATAATATATAAATTAAAAAATAATTTTGATGAAAGAGGATAAAATATGGTGTGGACACTTTATTATAGCCTATTGTATACCTTTGTGATCTAAAGGTTAACATTTGTTTCTCACCATGGGAGACCTACCACCCTTTCCCATGCTAGAACGAGCCATTAACCATATAAGTTAGGCGTGATAATATAACCTACATTCGCGAGTCCCTACCCACTCAGTCCTGATTTTGACATTGACATGGAATTCCAAATTGATTGTATTTTGGTTTTGATTTTATCTAATTTTAAATGACAGGTGTGGTGAGCAATGAGGACATTCATGTCTACCCCGAACTCGTTGTGCTTATAACGAATTCATTTTACCTCTCCTAAATTAGAAATTCTTAAATAAACTCCTATATTTTCATTCATATGTTTATTTTTAAATTGAATATTAAACGAGTTGTTTTCTTTATTCATTTTCTTTGTTTACAAAAATCATATCGTTGAACAAAGTAGTTTTCGACTTATAGTTAAAAAAACCAAAAGATGTAAGTTTTGTATTAAAAAAAAAAATTCTATATTTTAAAATAATAAACTACACAAATTCGAAGACCGTTTTACTATATTTATCTGCTAGACTAGTGTTCCTAAACACTAATTAGTATTTTCTTAACACAACAAAAAACAAAAACGCAACTCAAGTTCAATTTATATCGAAGTGGGGTAGGATGAGGATATCCGAACCCCATAACCATAAGGATACACAAACTTTGTTGGAGTATGAGATTCTACTTATCATGGATATTCAAACTTTATGGATTTGAGGAGGGCAAAATTCGTCATCGTCTCACCCCGCTGCCATGAATGTACAAAATATTAAAAAAAAATGTATCTAAAATGACAGCTTTTAAATTTTTAAAAGGTTGATCGATTTTTTTTTAGTTTAAGTCAAATTTTTTATATTTGCTTCCTAAACAAATGTTCCAATGACACTCTTTAGCTTCTTTTTTTTTTTTTTTTTTTTTGTTAGTGTTTAAATTCGTATGATTAAAAAATCGAGTCTTACTAACATAACATGTGCTTTAAAACCATTTTTTATTATTTAAAAAATGAGTAATTTTTAAAACTATTTTTTATATTTGAAATAAAGTACTGATTCTATTTATAACAAAAAAAATCAGATTTTTTATAAAACAAAATTAAAAGACATATTTTTCAAATAAAAAAAAAAGATTTTATTAAATTAATTAAACAAATTTTTAACTTTTAAAATTAAATAATAGTTTAAATATATATTATATTTATTATTAAATAAAATTTAATTAAAGTATGGGTGGCTGGTGGTGGCCGGCCGCCGGAGCTCCATCGACGACCGCTGCGTCGGTCACCGGAGCTCTGTCGTCCATCGTCGTAGGTCCGACGAAAAATCACTGGCCGCCGACGTGGGCCACTGTGCCGGCGCCGTAGGTTCGGAGATGACTAGGCCGTTGACCAGTCATCACCACCACCTATTTGATATATATATATATATATATATATATATATATATATATATATATATATATTAAATAAATTATTTTATTACTAAAATTATTAGTGTTGATAAAATTGATTTAGGGAGGTGTGGAAATTTTGGATACCCATAACTAATCCATAATTTAAGTTTGGGCTCCAATATTTTTTAGTTACAAATTGATTACTGGCTGTTTATTATTTTCAACTGTGGAGCGGGCTTTTTAAAACCGGTATGTATCCAATTTATTTGTACACCCTAGCTCAACAACAATACTATTATTTTTTATCATAACATAACAGGAGTACTATTGTATTATTTTTTTAATGTAAATAAAATACTATTATATTTTTCTATGCTCCCATAAAATCGATTAGGCCACCAACTTACGGGAGTTGAGATCTTCTCCATTTCTTAAGTTTTTAAGTGTTTTGGAGTGTATAAAAAATATTTAAACCCACTTAATGTCACACTTTTGTATTTATATTCCCAAAACTATATAATAATCGAGGAAATGGAAAGAATTTGAAATGGAGAGTATCCTAACTCAAGTTACGGTTATATCTTTCTAATTGTTTTGTGTAGATACTTCCACTCTCCAACACATATTGTCTCTCTGTTTTTTTGGGTGCTAATCTCTCTTTAATTCTTATATAGCCAACTAGGTATTAATGGGCAAACCATAAGTTCTATGTGTAAAAGTCGAGAGATTTACTTTTACCATTCTATTAGTTTATCGAGTGCCCTACGACTTTTCTATTTTATCTTTTTGCTACTTAATTAGTAGCGGACAACATTTTTAACAAATTTCTTATTTTTATTACATTCACTACTTAAGTAATGGACGTTATCAGACGTTATAAAAAAACAAATATGATATAATGTTCCGCTACTTATATAACGAATAGGAATATTTTTATAATTTTATAGGGTGCTCGAGAACATAAATAGGATGACAAAAATAAATACCAAGCCGAGAATATGGTTCTGTGGACTGTGGCGTGCCATTCATTGGATCAAGCAAAAACCATATCAACAATGTGACTTTTTAGTGGGCCTCTATGGTTTCGAATTTTTTTTTTAGTAGGCCAGCAAAAACCGAGAATATGGTTCTGTGGACTGATGAGAAAATTTTTTTTTCTACCCCAACAATCTTCATTTTACCCCAACATTTTTCTAAAAATACCCAATATACCCTTATTAAAAATTAATATATTTGAAATTTTTTTTTGTCGTATTATACTGTTCCGGTAGAATTTTCATCCTCCCAAAAAACTGTTCCGGTAAGTATTTATCGTTACCGGTAAGTTAACTTTACCGGTACACTTTTTAAAAAGTGTTCCGGTATGTTAATATTACCGGTACACTTTTTAAAAAGTTTTCTGGTATGTTTATGTTACCGGTACACTTTTTAAAAAGTGTACCAGTATGTTAATTCTACCAAACAGTGCCTTAGTTTATCCTTCTAGTAGCTTCTGTTGTGCTGGCAATAGACAGGATCCAAATCTGAGGAACAAATGGAATGAAAAGGATGACTCAAAATTTACCATCAAACAACTCTTCTTCTTACTACTACGTATATTATTTCTACAATTAAACACTCATCTTCCATCAGAACTCATTCATTCATTGTAAACCATATCATATTTCATTATGATAAACAAAACAAATGGGATAATAGAGGTGATGGTATAAATGATCTTGTATGCCTATCAAACATAGAAAATCAAGAGCATAATTTGTGGATGGTAAAAGGTGGCTGTACACTACAAGAATTCTCTGCATTTCCGACAAACAATTCCTACGAAAATTGCTTTCGTCACATTTCCTACAAAATATTCGTAGGAAAGGTTTTTTTATGTTCGTAGGAAATATTTGAACCCAAGTAATGGAGCACGGGAACAACTGGTGACAAATTTAAGAAGCTTACAACGGTCTTTTGGTTCAAAGCCTTTAATCACCTGTAAACAGTCAACATAAAGCAGAAAATGAATATTGATGTCATAAAACTGGAATCTACAGAAATTGCATCCATAAATTCTTCAATATAATTCATGAGGCTGAAAATAATGGTCAATAGTCACATTCTACAGCAAATATGCATGTATTAGAGAGGATGAGAAACTGCATTTCAACCAAATTCATAGTCATATATCTCCAGCATATGGAAATAAATTGAAAATAATAAAATAATGGAGACAATTTTTATAATCAAGTCATCAAGAAAGAAAGCAAATCTGCAAATTGTGCTAGATATGAGTCATATGACCACTGTGTACAATATAGCATACCGGAACACTTTTTAAAAAGTGCACAGGTGGAATTAACATACCGGTACACTTTTTAAAAAGTGTACCGGTAACATAAACATACCGAAAACTTTTTAAAAAGTGTACCGGTAATATTAACATACCGGAACACTTTTTAAAAAGTGTACCGGTAAAGTTAACTTACCGGTAACGATAAATACTTACCGGAACAGTTTTTTGGGAGGATGAAAATTCTACCGGATTAGTATAATACGACAAAAAAAAAAAAAATTAAAATTTATTAATTTTTAATAACGGTATATTGGGTATTTTTAGAAAAATATTGGGGTAGAATGAAGATTGTTGGGGTAGAAAAAAAAAATTTCCGATCATCATGCATATGAGAAAATTTATTTTTAGGTCCCCTGTAATACTCACAGGCCAGAAATTATAAAGTTCGGCCCTGCAGCCTTTCTAGCTTCTACACTATCACTACAATTAAAAAGAAAGTGTCAATCATCCTCCATATTATTAAAGCTTTAGATCATGAAACAACAATCATTAACAAGCAATTTCTTACTATGTTACCAACTCTGACATTGTCATAGCTAAAGCAACTAGAAATTACTTCAGTACCATATCGAATTGCAGCAACATTCCATAAATAACCTTATAGTGCTTAGAAAAATCTTATAAACAAAGACAAGTTATTGACACTCAATTGAAAAACAGAGCATAAATGCCTCCAAAACAGACTTCGAAACAATTCACAATTTTTAAGTAGCACAAGCTTACCTCTAAAGATCCTGATTTAACTCAACTTTATATAGATAAACCATGATTTAAATCAATACTCACTTCCACAAAATTGTCTTGCTCTCTACAGATCCTGCAAACAGAACAAACTATTCAACAAAATGGTTTTCCTTTGCTTTTCTATCTAAAACTTCAACCCCTTCATTTGGAAAACCTGAGAAATCAATAATACAACATTAAACAATTTGTACATCAACTCCTTAATTTCTATGAGCAACCGATAGCCACAGATGGATTCAACAACCGAAGAATTTGATTTATGAGTAACCTAACTCTATTGACATTATAATCCTCCTCAAAATTGAACAAAGGTTAATTGTTCAAATCAAAATCATTAGTTCAGATATGGAGTTTAACGCAAATAAAACATAAACTCTTGAAAATGAAAATTCATGGACGATAGAAATCGAATCGAAGCGTTTTCGGATGATAGAAACCGAATCGAAGCTTTTTCGGTAGATAAAAACCGAATCAGAGCGTTTTCGGTATATAGAAACCGAATCTAAGGAAGATGAAGATGTTGAGATGGCGTTTTCGGAAGATGAAGATGAAGCGTTTTTGGAACACGGAAGCGTTGTTGTTCTGTTTTCATCAACAAGTTAGGAAGATGAAGATGAAAGCATTAGACAAATGTTGATACAGTTATTGGGCCAAGTCCAGGAAGAAGGCCCAATTTAGATCGCAAGAGGAAGCCTCCAAGTTGGTTGCAAGATTTTGTGGGCAAGTGATCTCACGCTCTTCCATATTCTAGAAGCTTACTGTTATCTTTAATTTTCTTAGGCAGTTATCAAGTGTGTATGATGATGCCACCTGTCCTTTTTCTTTACAATTTCAGCTATAAAGGATTGTAATGATTGCACTTTCTAGTCATCAATAAAATTAAACCCTTTTATTTACTTGTCCTTTTCTGATTCTTCCTCGATATCTGGAGCTACCCAAGCTCGAATTGGGCCCCACTCCTAAGTTCTTAACATTTCTGGTGCTTTCATTTCGTTCACATGCCTCCCAAAATTGAACAAAACACCTCCTTCTCTGATGAGCAACTTCTCCAACTCAGAGAGATGCTTGACTCGTTGGTTACCACTCGTTTGGATACCTTCCGAGAACAGCTCACGTTAGCCTCTACTCTGGCGCATCGCCCTCCGCCCATCGGCTCTTCTCAGTCCGCCGCTATCCACCTTAAACCACCCAAAATCGTCCTCCACCCTTTCGATGGGTCAAACCCACTTGATTGGATCTTTCAAGCAGAACAATACTTTGATCTATCCAACACACCGATTCACCAACGGCTTGCCTATGTTCCCTTCTTCATGATCGGACCGGCGCTTGCTTGGTTCAAATGGCTTCACACCAACCACCTCTTATCCACCTGGCCGGAATTCACCAAAGCTCTTGAGCTCCGATTTGGTCCTTCCAGCTTTGAGAATCACCAGATCGCCCTCTTTAACCTCAAACAAACAGGTACAGTGGTTGATTACAAGACTCAGTTTGAGAACATTTCCAATCGTACTTCCGGGATTCCTCCACCGGTCCTTCTCAACTGTTTTCTTTCTGGCCTTCGCATCGACATACAACGTGAGTTGCAAGTGTTGAAACCTACCTCGCTCCATTCGGCGATTGGTTTAGCGAAACTTGTTGAGGCAAAAATTGCTGACTCTAGATCCGTCTTCTCTAGGCCGTCAAGACCGCCTCAAGCTTCGGCGTCACCGTCAGTATTAGGAGCCGCACCTACCGCTCCTTCTGTTCCGGTTCGCCGTTTGTCTCCGACGGAGATGCAGGAACGTCGATCTCGTGGTCTCTGTTTTAATTGTGATGACAAATGGGTAGCGGGTCATCGCTGCAAAGCCAAACAGTTTATGATCCTGTTATCTGATGATGAAGACGAGCTTGACTCAGAACCACCACCAGCACAGATTATACCTTCCGCTCCGCCGGTATCGGAAGATTCACCACCGGAGCACTTTCAATTGTCTCGCACGGCCTTGGGTGGCGTGCCGTCTTCCCGTACTCTCCGTGTTACTGGACGCATCCATGAAACACGGGTTACCATTCTCATTGACTCTGGGAGTTCACACAACATCTTACAACCTCGTCTTGCTGAGTTTTTGAAGCTACCGGTCGAAGCTATCACCCCTTTCTCCGTTTTTGTGGGTAACGGAGACACCATTACTTGCTCAGGGTCTTGTCCGCAGGTTCCCATTTTCGTCGCTGAGGCGTTGTTTGAGGTACCCTTCTTAGTACTTCCTATTCATGGTGCTGATGTCGTATTGGGTGTGCAGTGGCTTAGCTCCCTTGGGCCATTCTTGGCGGATTACAGTGTTCCTTGCATTCAATTTTGTCACAATCATCGACCCATTACAATCATCGGAGACACCTCTTCCACACCTACTCATGCATCATTTGCGCAATTCACTCGTTATGTCGACACTGACTCTATTGAGTCTATTCACTCCATCTCTGTTCTTCAGATAGATATGCCTCAACAGGTTGCACCGGAAGTTACCAATCCGGAACTGTGTTCATTGTTAGCAGAGTTTCACTCTGTATTTCCTGAACCACAGGGTTTACCTCCTCACCGTACTCAGGATCATCACATCCATTTAACACCTCATACATCCCCTGTTAATGTCAGGCCTTATCGTTACCCGCAGTGTCACAAGGAGGTAATGACTAAGATGATTCAGGAGATGCTTACTGCCGGCATTATTCGCTCTAGCACTAGTCCTTTTTCTTCGCCAGTGCTGCTTGTGCGCAAGAAGGATGGCTCTTGGAGGTTTTGTGTGGATTATCGGGCCCTCAATGCCGTCACCATTAAGGACCGTTTTCCCATTCCAACGGTTGATGAGTTGCTGGACGAATTACATGGTTCCACTTGTTTTTCAAAGCTTGATTTGCGATCCGGTTACCATCAAATTCTACTTGCTCCAGAAGATGTGTTCAAAACCGCGTTTCGCACGGTAGATGGTCACTTTGAGTTCTTGGTTATGCCCTTTGGGTTATCCAATGCACCCTCTACTTTCCAAGCCACCATGAATGAGGTATTCAGAGCTTATTTGCGCCGCTTTATCCTTGTGTTCTTTGACGACATTCTGGTGTATAGCCCCAATTGGGAGGAACATATGCAGCACTTAAGGATAGCCCTTCAAACACTTCATAATCACCAACTGTTTGCCAAGCGTTCCAAGTGCTCCTTTGGGGTTAACCAAGTCGATTATCTTGGTCATATTATCTCAGCTGCTGGTGTATCGGTTGACCCTTCCAAAATTAGTGCCATTGTGGACTGGCCGCAACCTTCTTCGGTGACTGCACTTCGTGGTTTTTTGGGTCTAACCGGCTATTATCGTAAGTTTGTTCGACACTATGCTGCTCTCACTGCTCCGTTAACTGATTTACTTAAAACACATGCTTTTGAATGGAGTACGGATGCTCAAACCGCATTTGATACTCTCAAAAAAGCTATGACAGACTTACCTGTTCTTGGCCTCCCCAATTTTTTGGAAATTTTTGATGTGACTACTGACGCTTCGGGAATAGCTATTGGTGCAGTTCTGTCTCAGCACTCTCACCCAATTGCTTTTTTCAGTCGCAAGTTATGCCTTCGTATGCAAGTAGCTTCTGCGTATGATAGGGAGATGTATGCCATCACTGAGGCCGTGAGGAAATGGCGCCAATATCTGTTGGGTCGTCACTTTCGCATCTTCACAGATCAGAAAAGCCTCAAAGGCATGCTCGGGCAAATTATTCAGACCCCTTCTCAACAACACTGGATGACTAAGTTATTGGGATGACTATGAAATTCTATATACTCCGGGTAAACAAAATGTTGTAGTTGATGCACTGTCACGTGTTGACCACCTCGCTATGTTTCAATCCATCTCACAGTGTCAGCCATTATTTTTTGAGCAACTGCAGCGATTTTATGCAACTCATCCAGTTGGGGTTACCTTGTTTCACAAATTCCAGCATTTGTCTCCACCATCAACGGTGTTCTCCATAAAACAAGGTATTTTATATTATCGTGACCGCATTTTTGTGCCAATGGAAACTGGTCTGCGACCCTCCATCCTCCAGGAATTCCATGATTCTCCACTTGCAGGTCACTCAGGGGTGCGTGGCACCATTGCGCGTCTCACATCTGTTTTTGCTTGGCCTAATCTTACCAAGGATGTAAAGGGTTACATCAAGGCTTGCTTGACTTGCCAGCAGAGCAAATACTCCACCCAGAAAACTCCTGGGCTGCTTCAGCCGCTGCCTATTCCATCGGATGTTTGGCGTGACATATCCATGGATTTTATTACTCATCTACCACCTTCGAAAGGCAAGACAGTTATCTGGGTTATCATCGATCGACTCACTAAATTTGCGCATTTTATTGGTCTACCTACCGGGTTCTCTGCAGCCACGATCGCCCCAATTTTCATGACAGAAATTCATCGTCTCCATGGTTTTCCAGCAACCATAGTCAGTGACCGCGATCGTGTTTTTATCAGCAAATTTTGGACTGAGCTTTTTCCGTTTGTCTGGTACAAAACTATCTTTTTCTAGCGCGTACCATCCACAAACGGACGGTCAAACAGAGGTTACCAATCGCACATTGGAGACTTACCTCCGTTGTTTTGTCACAGATTCTCCACAGAATTGGTTTGCATATCTACATCTTGCAGAATATTGGTATAACACCTCCTACCATTCTGCCCTCAAAATGTCACCTTTTGAGGCTTTGTACGGGCGCGCACCACCCAATTTGAGGACTTACATCACGGGTTCATCCGATGTCGCCGCAGTCGATGACACTTTAGCACAACGCCAGCAGCATCTTTCCTTGATTAGGGAGAATCTTACTTATGCTCAGACTCGAATGCGTTCTCAGGCCAACACGCACCGTCTGGATCGTTCTTTCCAAGTAGGAGATTGGGTTTGGCTCAAGCTGCAGCCTTACCGCCAATCAACAGTTCGTGGACGAGCATCTCCCAAGCTTTCCAAACGTTTTTTTGGCCCTTACAAGATACTCCGTGTCATCGGTTCTGTTGCTTATGAGTTGGAACTGCCACCCGACGCACGCATCCACCCCGTATTTCATGTCTCCAAACTCAAACCATTCCATGGAGTTGTTCCTTCCACTGTACCGGCTCTTGTTTCGGACATAGTTGGGACCAAAATTGCAGTCACACCCACCGCAGTCTTAGGCTCACGCGTCTTGCAGACACCGCGGGGACCAAACAAACAGCTACTGATTCAGTGGGGCGATATGGATCCGTCAGATGCCACATGGGAAGACATTGATATCATCCGAAAAGAACATCCCTCTTTTGACCTTGAGGACAAGGTCGATTTGGGACCAGGGAGTGATGATACAGTTATTGGGCCAAGTCCAGGAAGAAGGCCCAATTTAGATCGCAAGAGGAAGCCTCCAAGTTGGTTGCAAGATTTTGTGCGCAAGTGATCTCACGCTCTTCCATATTCTAGAAGCTTACTGTTATCTTTAATTTTCTTAGGCAGTTATCAAGTGTGTATGATGATGCCACCTGTCCTTTTTCTTTACAATTTCAGCTATAAAGGATTGTAATGATTGCACTTTCTAGTCATCAATAAAATTAAACCCTTTTATTTACTTGTCCTTTTCTGATTCTTCCTCGATATCTGGAGCTACCCAAGCTCGAATTGGGCCCCACTCATAAGTTCTTAACAAATGTGTTGTTGAAAGTGAAAGAAAAGGAAAAGTGAGATAGGAAGATGAAAGCCATTAGCGACCCTTCTGCAGACAAAAGTGTTTTTGGAAGATGCTATTTCAATTCCTATAATACGAAAGAAAATTGAATTCGGGTTGTAGAAACCGAACTGATCTGGCACCTAACTTCAGGGGTATTTTAGGATTTTTGGGGGGTTTCGAAGCAAATAGAGGGGCCTAAAAAGCATTTTTCCGCATATGAAGCCAAATATAATTTGGACCTATTTATTATCATGATATATGCTTGCATGAAATATTCATTTGTACAATTTTTTTATATATTGAAAATGATAAATTTTAAAATTTCACAAAGTTGAATACAACTTTTTCACTATTTTTTAAATCAAAATTTTTACATTTATTTTCTTACAATTTTTTTAAAAAAACTTGGTATCCGGCATTTTTTTAACAATTGTCTTAAGAGTATTCTTTAATTCTTTTATCGATAAAATTAATACAAAAAATAAAAATTGACCATTGATTTACAATTTTCCTCCATGCCAAAATAAATAACCTAGTTGATCAGTTTATATAGATGATTAAGGAACAATACTATATGAAAGAGAAATAATAATACATTTACTTTTTTTGGTACACAGTACGGGTGTAGTTATGGTGCATAAGCCAAAATTAATGCACCATGCATAAACTTGCTTCCTACACTCAGCATATTTGCTTCCTACACCAAAAGTCAGCCCAAGTCCAAAATTAGGCAATTCATTACTCGCGCGCCCCCCATATACTACCACATTACTTGTGCGCCCCCCATTTGCTTAGCGCACCCCTCAGTTTTTTTCCTTTTTCTCTCTAGATTTCTTGTGAGCCCCCAATTTTTTTTCCTCCCCCAGATTTCTAGCGCGCCCCCAATTTTTTTTCCCTCCTCCAAACTTCTAGCGCACCCCCCCAAATTTCTAGCGCGCCCCCCGTTTCCAATTAAATAATAACTTTTGTTCCTTTGAAGTATATATTATAAGAATTCATTTTTAATTAATTTTCGTCATACACTCCCTCGAAGCTCAAAATAATAACCAATGGTTCATGTATATATAAAGCATACTTGTCAAACATACAATTTAATTTTAAGTTTTATCAATCATAATCACAATATAAATAAAATCTCATACATTAATTACATATATATATATATATATATATATATATATATATATATATATATATATGGATTTTTTTCTTTACAATAAAAAAATTATTGAATCCAATATCTCATGCATACTATCCAAATTGTTCTCAACTAAACTAACCCTAATTGCTTTATATGATTTTTTGCTTTATGTAGCATGGTTTTGTAAAATGGTTATGTGATGTTTTACTTAATAACAATGGTTTCAGTGTATAACATCTTGGCACTAATGCCCATACGAAACCATTTAACTAAAATAATGGTTTCAGTGTATAACGCTATGAAACCATTTAACTAGACTAATGGTTTCAGTGTATAACATCTTGAAACCAAATAACAAGACTAATGGTTTCAGTGTATAACGCTATGAAACCATTTAACTAGAATAATGGTTTCAGTGTATAACGCTATGAAACCTTTTAACTAGACTAATGGTTTCAGTGTATAACAGTATGAAACCATTTAACTAGACAAATGGTTTCAGTGTATAACATCTTGAAACCAATTAACAAGACTAATGGTTTCAGTATATAACCAAAATAAGCAAAATAAACGGTTGGAAAAGCTTCAGGACATGATTTGGAACATGAATCAATTTGAAACTTACTTAGTTTGCCTTTAAATCGAGCTAACCAAATAAGTTTTCTCTTAACTATTTTTGAACTTTGGGTATGCTTTTCTATTGTTTTTTCTTCGTGTTTCTTGGTATATTTCGATTTCTGGAAGTGTTTGGAAGCTTTTGGATGAAAGAAATTAAAGGTTTATGGTGTTTGAATGACTTTCAATTTTTCACAAAAATGGTGAAAAAAAAATAGTCTTGTTAAATGGTTTCAATATGTTATACACTGAAACTATTAGTCTTTTAAATGGTTTTCGTTTTGTTAACCGATTAATATTGTTAAACGGTTTCAATTTTGTTAACCCATTAATATTGACTAATGTTATACACTGAAACCATTAGTCTTGTTAAATGGTTTCAATAAGTTATACACTGAAACCATTAGTCTTGTTAAATGGTTTCAGTTTTGTTAACCCATTAATATTGACTAATGTTATACACTGAAACCATTAATCTTGTTAAATGGTTTCAATAAGTTATACACTGAAACCATTAGTCTTTTAAATGGTTTCCGTTTTGTTAACTCATTAATATTGTTAAACGATTTCAGTTTTGTTAACTCATTAATATTGACTAATGTTATACACTGAAATCATTAGTCTTGTTAAATTGTTTCAATAAGTTATACACTGAAACCATTAGTCTTGTTAAATGGTTTCAGTTTTGTTAACCCATTAATATCGACTAATGTTATACACTGAAACCATTAATCTTGTTAAATGGTTTCAATAAGTTATACACTGAAATTATTAGTCTTGTTAAACGGTTTCAGTTTTGTTAACCCATTAATATTGACTAATGTTATATACTGAAACCATTAGTCTTGTTAAATGGTTTCAATATGTTAATTCATTAATATTGACTATGAGGGTAAAATAGATTTTTTGAATCCTTAAATTTCAGCAACAAGAGATGCTTCTTGCCATGTTTCCCTGGACTCAAGTGCTTATAAAAGCACTTGTTCAAGTAAGCACTTATTTGATTAAGCTAAAAGTAAAAAACATAAAAATTAAGCAAGTAGAGGGGGTGCAGAACGTAAGTCAGGGGAGTGCATAAAACAAATAGAGAAGTCCAGTCCCAAGCCCAGTCCATTTTCAAAAAAAAAAGTAGAAAGGAAGAAACGATTCAGTGCGGCGCCAGTCCATGGCGCGTGATACAGATCTCAGATGTCGGCCTTCTGATCCATCCGATGGCTAGGATTTAACAAATCAAAATAGATCTGAGCCTTTGGATCGTTTTATAATAATCTAACGGTCATGACTTAAAATTGGAGGGAGCCAATGACGCGTCGCCACGTCATCGTCTTCAACCTCCACCTTCTTCTTCCTCATGAAGAACATGAAGGGAAGCCATGAAAGCTTCAAAAAACCTTCACGACCACAACAACAACACTAAATCTCAACCGAAAATTACGAGTGGGTATACCATTTTACTCGAAATTTAACGCTGATCATGAATCCATGCTTAGATTTCACAGTGGCGGTAAAGATTTTAAAAAACGATTCAATCTTTAAAACCTAAAAAAATTGAAAACACTTATTTGAGCGAAATAAGCAAAATAAACGGTTGGAAAAGCTTGAGGACATGATTTGGAACATGAATCAATTCGAAACTTACTTAGTTTAACTTTTAATTCGAAACTTACTTACTTAGTTTGAGATTTTGAGATGATAACATGTGTCATCAAAATGTCTATGATCAGATGGTTGTGATTAACTTATGCACCGTACATAAAATTGACCTTATGCATATTAACTTGTGCCGCAAAGTACTATACTTTTACTAATTTTTTTGTATGTATTGGTGTATTCAGATTTATCATAATTGCAAAGTTAACATGAAATTTCATAGAAATTTTTACTGTGGAAGGTCTAGTCCACATCTCCACCATTCATTTTTTTAAAAAATAAAAAATTGAAATTGAAGTGGTAATTAAATGGAATGCTGGGATTTTTTGGAAAAAAAATGCTCGGGAGAGGATCATTTGTTTATTGAATTTCAACCAACCTATAACATCTCATATCGATTTATCCAGAATATCGACAATAGTGTACATAACCAATGTTTTAAGAACCGGACCAGAAGTCGAACCGTTGTGACTACCGGTTCAAGGTTCAACCGGTCGGACCGATTCAACCGTTATTGAACCGTTCATATAATTTTACTATAATAACAAAATAGAATAATTTTTTTTTTCTCTATAACAAACTAACAAAACACAACTTAAGAAAGTAACAAATAAATAAATAAATATTAAATAAAATAAAAAGAATAATAATACTTAGCTCAACAATAAGCCCAATTTATTAGTGAAAAAAAGAACATACTTGACCCAAGCCTATTTACTAAACCCTAAATATAAATATCTAATCTAGTCTTAGTCAATACAAACTCAACAAACAATATGCAAATGTAATCAGTCGTCACCGTTCATCTTTCTCTTCTCAATCACGTGAGATTTTTCTTTCATTCTTTTTCTTCCTTATTTTTTATTGGCACATTGTTGGATATGAATTTGGTATTTATTAATTAAATATAATTGGTGGGTCCAACATTTATTTGAAGGTTATATTGTCAAAATAAAACTTTCAAATGTTGTGTCGAAGCTCTGATTATGTCGAAGTAAAAAGGAGTTTCGAAAGCTTTGAAGATTGTGTTTGAGGGTTATTTCACCAAAAGCGCGTCGAAGCAGTGAAATAAGTTGAAAGGCTAGTTGGGTCAGGCCCAGAAGGAGCAGTACAGGCCCAATAAGCGTTGGCGCGCGCTGAAGGAATGAAGATTGAAAGTGGAGAACGTGGGTCGACGTGGCAAATCGAAGAGCGTCCAGATGATCAAGAAGCAGTTACCACTTTGTCTTAGTATTTATAGCAGTTTTTCATTCAGAGCAGGGGTCACAAAATTTTTACATAAAACTCTCTCTGAAATTCTAAATACTCGGCGTTCGAACGAAAGGAAGATCTGAGGAGAAATGTATGTTTTGTGAACCATTTACTTGTAATTGCTTTACATTCAATGCAATTTATTTTCCAGCAATGTTCTTTAGTTTAATTTAAGTATTTGCTTAAGAAACTGCTGTTTCGAGGCGATTCGAACTAGCATTTTCTCTTATTGTTTGAAAACGATTTACTTCATAAGTGTTTGTTTTTCTCTTAAAACGAACATTCAAACATTTTTCTAAGTAAACAAAACACAAAATTGTCTTGAGATTTACTAGTTGGTCTCACGAGTTTAAATACTTAAACTAGCGGTTGTTTACCAAATTTCCACGTAAACACACATCCTTTCTTATATCTCTTCTTCATGCTCAATCTTGTTCTTTTTCTCTCTTTTCTTTCTATTCTTCAAGCAAATCTCTCTCTTTTCTTTTACTTTTTTAAACAAATCAGTTACTTTTATTTGTATAAAAGCAGAGGAAAAGAAAATTGAACCCTTCTGGTCTCTGTATTTCTATGCCCGGATCTTTTTACAACTCTGATAATTAATTACCGTAAAAGACAAAGGCAAATCTTAATCAATGGAAAAAAGGGAAAAAAAATTCTTGACAAAAAAAGAGCGTGAAAAGAAACGAAAAATAGGGGAATATTTTTTTTTTTAAGCTAGATTCCGAACCGGCCGGTTTTTTAAAATCACCCCGGTTCGACGGTTTGAGCGGTTCAGAACGGTTCCAAATGGTTTTTTCCGGTTCTACATACTACCGTTTCTTAACACTCATCCAGACCGCTGCTGTGTCCGGTTCCCGGTCGAACCGGCCGGTCCGGTTCTTAAAACATTGTACATAACTGAATCAGGAAACATTAAATTTTCATTACATAAAGATCAAAGACATGAATAGGATTTCAATAATCCACTAAATGAATACATGATTGAGCTAACTACTGAACTCAAATAAACTGAATCTTATATAATAATAAGATTAACATGATGTCAGCTCCATAATGTACTCCGCGTATCTGAATCTTCATGCTAGCAAACCAAGATATCTCGATTAACCTGCTTATCTGAAATCAAATAAGTGGGGAATGAGAACAGTCACTTCGTCTCAGTGAATTCCTACTACCCAGTTACTATTGATGCTTACACCCGGGGCAACTGATGAACTAATAGTTCTCTGATCCTAATATCGGTCCATAACATAATTTTGTAACATATTTCATAACATAACATAATATCATAGAGGTGTATCACAAATTATTATCTTGTTCGTTTTATTCATAACAAAGACCCTCTGAGGTGAGCCGGTCTCAGAGGTCTGACATATCCGTCTGCGATAATAATATACATCGACACGGCTGAAGCTCACAATCATAACATAATTGGATTCTAACGAATCCCATAACGTGGTACAAAAGTAACCACCATGATTGACCGACTTTCTTAACTTAACTTGATAATCTTGATTGTTATCCTCAGGGGCGTCTCCAACTTTTTGGAGACCCTGTGCATTATTAAAAATAGGCCTTAATAAAAGAAAAAATGTAAAAAGAAAATCAAAAGAATTATCATCGATTTAAATTACAAATAACATCGATAACACTAAAAAATAATCATTTTTTCACTACTATAAAAATGTTTGATAAATAGGACAATCTCTATTATACTATAGTTTTATCCATTTGATAAAACTATTGTATAACAATTAGCTATAAAACGTCTAAAAAAATTATTCACAATAGAAAAATATCTTTTAGGATATTTTGTACTCCCTTCAATCCTATATATAAGAAAATTTTTGCTTTTTAGGTTCATTGTAAAATGAATGTATCTAAATATAGTCTAGATACATTCATTTTACAATGAACCTAAAAAGCAAAATTTTTCTTATATATAGGACCGAAGACGGTAACTAATAAATCTCCCGTTTTAGAATAAAGATAATCTCAAATATCAGGACAACACCTATAATTTTTTTTAGAGGCCCCTATTTTTTATGAGGCTTAGGCCATAGCACATGTGGAACATGTGGTGTAGACGCCACTGGTTATCCTGCCCATGAATTCCCTCCCAAGGTATTTCTACACTGTCCTGATTCCTGATACTTAATTTCCTGAAGTGTGTTTGACGCTATAAACATAGTATGTCAGTATATTGTCTATGGAAAAGTTCCAAAATGAATAAGGGTTTAAAACGAGTGGCTAAGTTTGAAAAGTATTAAATATGCAGTGTACTGTCCTGCTATACTCGCCTAGCGAAGTTAATTCTCGCTTAGTGAATACACCAGTTCAGTACTCTGTTTTGCATTTTCTATATAAATTCATTAAAATGCCACCTACAAACCATATTCTTCCGGTCATAGTCATTAACCAATATCCATCATTTATAGTAGAGGCGGACTTAGAGATTTAATTTAATCCACCTCACACACATTATAGTCCTAAAATTCCTAATGTTATCAATGCATCATAATTTTGGGGAATATCTTAACTTACTTTCTAAACTAATGTTGTCATACATATTCTTGATTTGGGAAAATTATGGTACTAAACTAACTACAGTTTAAGGCTCTAAGGGAACCCACCTTTAAAATTAAAAGCTTTCTCAACAATTGAGCATCCAACCATAGTACCAAGCTCCCACTTTTAGCTCCTTCCAACAAGCTCATTCTTTGATTTGATCCTATTCTGTAGTTTTATTTCCAACCTTGAACTTTGTCATTGAAATCCCTTTACCGTAAAATGTCATCGACAACTCCGGGACTTGTCAAAAGACGAAATTTAAAGCTGCAACAAACTAAACCCGCATCCAGTTTTCTGGAGAAGGAGCAGTTACCATTTTAGTGAAGACATATCCAAAACACGAATTTCCTTGGACTTATTACAAACTCCTCTTTCCTTCAAACTTGTTCATCCCTGTTCCATGGTCTTGATCTCTCAACCTTCTGCACAACAGATACTCCTTATCCCTTTTCTATTATGCTTCAATTGCTTTAAGGCTTGGAAGATCATAACTGCATTTCGGCCACAGTAAAGAGAATGAGTTTGAGAGAAATTCTGAATTTCATTACCATACAAGTGCTTTGACACTGTAATTAACCTTCCAACAATATAACATGATAAATGGAAGCTTCAATTAGCACATGCATAACTTGGTTGAGGAAGAATAAGAAATTGGTTATGGAGGGGCTAGATTAGGTAAGAGAGAATGGGGGAAAGAGAAATCTAAACATGGATTTGGTGTTTTAGTTGTCATAATGAGTTGTTTGTGAAAGAATTTCATGCATGCACTACCTTTAATGGAAGACTGAAAATTTGGGTTATAGAGAGAAGGAGGCGACGGGTTGCAGAGAAGGGAGAGGAAGGTTCAGCTTCTGATTTTTTTTTTTTTTCTTTCTCTTACCAAGAGCACATACATATACACACTATGATTTTAATGATTGTCCTTCAATTTACGAAAATGTCACCCCTAATATTTCTTTAACATAATTTCTGTCAAAACGTACTCCTAACCCATTTGTACTTAACCACTCATTTCCAAATAGTTTTCAATAATTATCTCTAATTAATATTCTCTTATTAATTAAAGTCGGGATATTACACAACCTCATTTAATTGCTTTTTTTTTTTTTGTCAAGTAGTCTAGTAGATGAAAATTTCACCCTTAAGATAGATAAGTCTCAAGTTCAAACTTCGGTCCTGCATATTAAATATAATGTCTTTTACCAACTGAACTAAGTTCATGGAAACACTTAATACCTCATACTCCCTCCGTCCCAAAAAGAATGACTCATTTTGAATATATGCACTATTCATATATATTGTTTTGACCATATTTTTCTACTAATAAATAAAAATAAATATTAACATATAAGATGTTGTTAGATTCGTCTCGATGAGTATTTTCAAAATATCAATTTTTTATAATTTTTACTATTATACAATTAAAGATATTAGTCGCCAAAGTTATGCATTGGCATGCGTGTTTCGGTCAACTGAGTCATTCTTTTTGGGACGGAGGGAGTATTAACTATAATGAATTAGTGAAATATTTCTTAGTAAATGACATTCAAATATGACATTACGATTGTTTTAAATTATTAAATGAAAGTGTGAAATATTTCTACTAGTGTACCATTAAATTATTAAATGAAAGTGTGAATTAATTACATCCTTACGATTGTTTTAAAAATAATTTAGTAGCTAGAAATTTCACTTTTAAGGTAAATAAATAGGGTGTTCGGGGTTCGAACCCCGACACCTGCATATATAATGCGATGTCCATAACAACTAAGTTAAGCTCACCATGCATACAATTTTATATAGGCATTGATCGATCTTGATTCAATATAGAATTGATTGATGAGCAGACATGATTTCCTATTTCTCAAAAAATGAATAGAACAAAACCATTGTTGCACCAAACATCTTTGAGTGACCTCATTTGTCTCTATTTTATTTACAATCCCGTTTACCCCTTTTTATTTAAAATAAAATATAGTAATGCATGTTTAATTAAACTCTCTTAATAAAACAAAGTCTAGCTCAGTCTTCATAAAAATAAAAATTTGGTCCGTCTATTCCAAAATATCATTTTTGTGTCCCAAATTAATTTTTGTTTTGGAATTTTAGTTATTTTTTAATGATACGACATTGCATTTATAATGTGAGAAGAGGGTTCATGTTGCTTATTATATATATATATATAAGCAAACATTGTATTAATAAGGAGTACAAATTTTACACTAATTTTACGTTATAATTTTCTTTTTTAAAACTAATTTTATACTGTTAATCAATTTTAACCATGTATTTCACCAAATCATTCCACTACATCCCACTTCAATTATATGACATGGAAAAATTTTAGATTCCTATTAGATGTCAATGTAAAATTAATTTACACCGATAGAGCATATTCGTTAAACTCTTTTTAATTATAAAAACTTTAATATTAAGATGTTATTTTTTAATCGCATTTTTACCCGTGCTTGGCACGGGTCCGAATACTAGTTCAAATATGACATTACCATTAAATGAAAGTGTGAATTAATTACATCCATACGATTGTTTTTTAAAATAATTTAGTAGCTAGAAATTTCACTTTTAAGGTAAATAAGTAGGGTGTTCGGGGTTCGAACCCCGACACCTGCATATATAATGTGATGTCCATAACAACTGAGTTAAGCTCACCATGCATACAATTTTATATAGGCATTGATCTTGATTCAATATATAAATTAAGTTTATAGTCAAAGCACTTAGTATAAGTATATGAAGTGTACGTAAAGATTAGAATTACAATATCAATTAGAATGCCGAAATTGTTATGTACGTGCATACATGAAGAACATAGAAGAAAGCAATTTCACAATTACAAGCTAGCAAGAAATTGTATTTGCTTTAGAAGAGGAGTTAGGGTTTCCATGAGCTTCTCGCATGGGTGGTTATGAATTCCCTCGTAAGTAGTCACCACAGTGCTAGTGTCTTTAGATAGCCTTTGCACTTGTTTCTTCACATTGCAAGTGTGATGCGTGCATCGATAGTAGCTTCTTTATGTTGTTCATTAATTTACCAATTACCAATGCATCAAGAAACAAATCATTTAGTTATCCCGATACATAATGCGATGAAGAGTGAAGACTTAAAAAGGGGGTCACATAAAAACTATCTAACATACAAAATCTAAATTAGTAAACAAACTCTAGTACTACTAGTAACATATAAAAGGGGGTAACGATCATTTTTCACCCGAGCTATAATTGCCTTTAAAAAAAAGCACTAATTTAATATAGAAAGTTTGTTAAAAGAGTAACCTTTGTTTAGGGAGTTAAAGAATAAACTTAGAAGATAGTAATAGCCTAATAGGCAGTGGCGGAGCCAGGAAAAAAAACTCGGATGGGCCACTAAATTTTTTATTTTTTGAAAGGAAACCACTAAAATATTATATAAATTAAATATAAAAATTTAAATTATAATAAGCATAAAATTAATTATCAAAAATTTAATTAAATACCTTAAACATCAAGTGTATTGATACATTTAAATTTTTAATCATTTAATCTATTCATACATATAAAATTGATTTTTTTTAAAATTAAAACAGAAAAAAAATAGCAAATTTTAAAAAATAAACAGAAAAAGGAGTTAAAGTGCAATAGGCAGGCGTTGAACCAGCATACTTCCAATCCCATAGTCACAAACTAACCGCTGAGCTGTTTACAAGAATTTTTAAAGAATTACGCGTGTTAGTAATATATAGTATATTTGTGTAATTTTATTAGAATACCATGGGTATTTTAGTAATTTCCAGTGAGTTTGGGGTGGGCCATGGCCCTGCCTGGCCACCCCTGGCTCCGCTACTGCTAATAGGTGACTACTTCTCTACTCTCACCGAAGTTATAGTTCTAAAATGATGAAATAGAAAAATAATCATATCAAAATTATCCCTCCATAGAATTTTTATGGACTATAATGATAAAAAAAAATGGTTTAACTATAATGATAAAATTGATAATGCCAAAGTTGCATATGAAACTAATGTCTATTTAGATTAGCTTATTTTTGAGCTTATGAGAATTAGCTTATGCAAATAAATAAGCACTTATATAAATTCATAAGTTCTCTCTAGTAAAAGATGTATCTTCATAAGCTATTATATCATAAAATACCTTAACAAACTTATAAATAATACATAAAAGCTTATTTATTTGTTAAGCTATTTTGCATAAGCTAAAAAATAAGTCAATCCAAATAGGCTCTAAATGACTAATATCACAGATAAATCTAATAATGAGAAGAATCTAATTAACGAGATATTATTTTACAACTTTATCCTTAAAAAGATAACGAGTTTGTTTTATTTAAAGTATTTATTACATATTGTTGAAAAGGTGCACTATAATTACAATTAAGTTGAGCTGACCTCAAAACCAGATTAAACTAGTGATGAAAGCAAAAAAAAAAAATTAATGCCGATGCAAATTTAAAATGAGTCTTATGAAAAGGGACAAAGAAATTTTTTAAGATAGTTTTATATTTATGAAATGAAGGTAGTATATTGTTATTTTTGCATCAACAGGAAAATTTTTCCTAAATTATAATTTTAAAAGTTTATTGTGATTTTTACTATGTTAAGGTAGATTAAATATTTATGTTTTGATATCAAAATCGCAAATATATTTATAAAAGAACTTTGATAATGAATTGGCCTTTATAGCTCAGTGGTAGAGCATCAGTCTTGTAAACTAAAGGTCCGTAGTTCGATCCTGCGTGAGGGCAAATTCAGTTTTTAAAATTTCAATATGTTTGTGTCATTTTTTTTCTTTAAAAAAAATGTTTTTTTAATAAATATGGAGATATTACACCTTTTGTAGCAAGAGAAAAAAAATGAAAGAATTAAGATAAGAGAAAAAAATGAAAGAATTAAGATTAATATTCACTACTCTTTTCATTTCTTTTTTAAGAGTCTTTTTAGAATAGTAACACAAAATTAATAATTAAAGTGTATTTTTGCACTTTATCTTTCTATTATATCCTTATTTTAATCCACCAATAAATTCTTACTCCCTCCGTCCCAAATTTTTGGTCCTTTTAGTTTTTTTGTTTTGCCCCAAATCTTTAGTCCTTTTAAGAAACCAATGCATAATTAGTGATCATTTACCATTTGTACCCTTACTAAAGCTAAAATATTAATTAAATATATTTTCTCTTTCTTAATAAAGGAAAGGTAAAAATGACTTAACTTATCAATTTTTATCATTTCTTAATCTCCGTGCAAAACTCGAAAAGGACTAACATTTTGGGACGGAGGGAGTATTGTTTTACACACACTTTATCTTTCCAATAAATTTAATATATTATGTAAAAATGTTACTTCATCCATTTTTTTTAATTGTCCATTTACGTCAGATTTAGCGTTCCTATTTAATTGTCAATTTCGTATTTTAAGGGTGCAATTTGTCAAGTGTACCCTATGAAGCACGAACTCTGACATGGACACCGCGACACGACACAGACACCGACACCGCTACATATTTATAAAAAATATAAATTGAGAATTAAAATATATACATGTAAATCTAAGTTGGGAAAGTTATTTCTTAAAAAATGTTTTAAAACAAGATATAATAGTATTTTACCTTTATTTATCCACCTACTATCGAAAAAGTTAAAAAATATTGTATTCGAAATGTAATGTCTCCAGCCCTCTTTGATTAATAATGTTGTTTCGACACATCTTTAACTTTTGTAGATATGTCTGATATGTGTCTAAGGATAGTATAAGCAAAAGAAAAAACAATTTTTTTGGGAACTTGTCCGACACGTGTCGTTTAAGTGTCTTACAGGTGTCGGACACCGATCAAAGGAGTGTCAAAGTAAAGGAAATTCTTGATTTTTTTGGACACCGATCTGAGCTATCCGACACGTGTCGAACACCCCGACACGAGGTGTCGGTGCTTCATAGATTGCACCATTTGTCAATTACTCTTATCTTTTTCAATAAAACTAATAATGATATATATTCGGAAAACTAAAGTTTTTTTTTTGTATAATAGAAAGATAAGGTGCAAAAATACACTTTCTTAATTTGGTGTCACTGCTCTAAATGGACACTTAAAAAAATGGAGGGAGTATGTACCAAAAAAAAACTTTAGTTTTTCAAATATATCAACAATAATTAATTTCATTGAAAAAAATAAGAGTAATTGACAATGAATATAATTGACAAACCATACTCTTAAAATACCAAAAGAACGGTTAAATAAGAACGTTAAATCCGACGTCAAAAGACACTTAAAAATAAACGGAGGAAGTATAATTTTTTTAAAATCAATAATATTCATTATAATGTTAGGGACCAAATTGGATATTTACTATATTTTATATGTAAATATCTAGTTCGTCTGCATCTCTTTAAAAAAAATACATAAAATAAAGCTCTAATAATAAAATAATAATAATTTTTTTGTTATATTTGAAATTGAGGGTGCAATATATCAACAACAATAAAAATAAAAAATTTGAGGGTGCAATATATACGTAGAAGAAAATTACCAAATAGGCTCAAGCACACACATGAAAAATACATACATAGATAGATATATATATACCTGGGATATGTGCTATTCTTGACAGCTTTTTGTCCATATTTCCTCCAACGATAACCATCATCCAAAATATCATCAACACTTCTTGTCTGAAATGCAAACCTTGGTACTTTTGTCTTCTTCAATCTCCCACCTTTAACCCTTTTCTCCTCTTTGTTTCCTTTTTCTTCCTCATGCACTTTATAACTTCCACTTTCATTATTACTCACCAACAAATTAGAACAAGAAGATGTGCATTGAATATTATCCATTAATATCTCCTTAGCATCCCCAACAAGTAAGTTGTTATTATTTTGACCTAAGAAAAAATTGCCCCAATCAATATCACCAAGACCTTGATCTTGAGATTCCATAGGGTAATTTTGTAAAGGAGTAAAGAAGAAGGTGTTGTTTTGAGGTTGTGGTGGCGGCGGCGGCATCATTAATGGTGGCGGTGGGTTTGGTGGGTCTTGGCTTTCCATTGAGCACTCTTGATTTCAATGAAGAGAGAAAATTATGAGAGTGTTCTAGGGTTGAAATTTATAATGGGGAAATTAATAAAGATGGTGGAAGGTAGAAGAGGTTTGGCAACCATAAAATACATGCACTACATATTGAGAGAGGTAATAGTAACACTAGCATGCATTGATGATAACGAAATTTATTAAATGCAATATATATGGGGCACGTATCCTTTATGTTGTGTCGTGTTTTGTGAAAACTTATAGGGCAGTTGAGCTAAAGTAGTTGAATTTAGTTGAGTTTATCATAGGGTGCAAGACAAGAGTTACATAACTATGCAGATTCCACACATATGTAATGTATGATTGATTAATTGTACATGGTGTATACATTCTCTAGGCCACCACTTTATCTCACACACGCGTTGAAATTTATGGATCGTTTACCTACCTATAAAGCTTGCATTAAGTAGTATAGTTTTCTTATGTCATATGTAACACATTTGAAATTGTTAGGTTATATGTTTTATTATATTCAACCAAATGAATAAAACCAATATAAGGCTTTTATTTTATAGAGTTCATTGAAAAGGTTATTTTTGAATTGAAATAGTTTGTTTGAAAGAGCAAAACTAAAAATAGTATAGATAGATTGGGCCATGCTAAAATACATAATGGTATATATAAAGTGGTGCAAGTTTTTATTTTGACTCAATCAGATAAAGTTGTCCGTTTTAGATATTAGTTTTTTCGTAAAAATTGTATTTGATGTTTTGAATATTGAGGTTGCTTTCATGAAATATAGTTAAATATAAAAAGATATATTTTAATTGAAGAAAAGAATGACATACAAAACTTAATAATTACATACTAACGATACATAGATAAATGTCACACATACGTATATAATGTTGGAATTTAAAATTATATATAGATACAAGATTATAAATTACGTTAACAAATAGATCAGGAAATTGTGTATCTTTAGATTTCATGAAATTAGAGAGCTGATGACAAACTTCAAAATTAGGTTTTAACCTTAACTGTTGATGTGATGACAATTATATAGTTGAATAGAGGCTAAGAACTCTCATTAGACTTAATTAAATAACCCAACACATCACAATCCATTTAGAAATAAGAACTCAATTAAATAACCTTAACTTTTTTTTTTTGTTACAAAATACATGTTGACTTAATAGCAAGAACTAAAAATGAATGCATGATTTTGGGGACTAAAAATTAAACAAGGACTAAACTTAAAAAGTCATCATTTTGTAAGGATCAAAAATATATTTAACACTTCAATAAATGGATCTGAACTTTCAATTTGAAAATAAGAATTTTTGTAATTTATTTTTTTAAAAAAGAATCTATCAAACTCATGAGAAAAGTGTACAATGTAAAAACTTTATTATGGCTTATTGTACACCTTCATGATCTAAGGGTGAAAAGTGGTCTCCCATGGTGGGAGACCTATATGCATTGTCCATGCTAGCCTCCGCCTAAGGAAACTTGTACGATCCATATATACCTCTCGATCCCCTCCTGTCTTTTTTGTCTAACCCTCCTTCTTTGTGTTAATCCAATAAATTGTCCCACAAATAAATAAAAAAAATATAGAAGAAGAGAGAGAAAAATAGATGAATGACCCGGATTAAAGCTGAATTATAGCAACATGAAAGAAATGACCGTAGAAGATCCAAATCCCTTTAAAATTAACCCCTGATGTAGACTCTAATGGGTGACATCACCGCTGCTTCACTACATTAGGAGCTATAAAATAAATTTTAGGAGGTCTAGATAAATTTAATAATACGATCTTTCTAAAATTTATAATAGCATTTTAATAAAATGGAGAATACTAAACAGTATTTTTTGGACACTAATTAAACATTAATTAGTATTTTTAAAAATCGTGCATTTAATATCTTATAAAAATATAAAAAGTTATTTTTTTTAATATTAACATTGTCTTTGATTTCTTTTTTTTAATATGTTTAACAAGTGCACCGATGACATTGTTTAACATGACTATAATTTAGGATATGTTTGGATCTACTTATTTTTGAGCTTATGTGAAACAACTTATACAAATAAATAAGCTTTTATGTATTTTTATAAGGTTTTCAATGTTGTTTATGATAAAAACAACTTATAAGTTTTTCCCATAGTATTGTTTCGGACTGCGCCAAAGGCCTATCCGCACGCTGGACTGAGTCACCCGACCCTTCAAAGTAACAACATCGATCATGCGGTGGACACACCCTTGTTATAGAAATAATTATTTCTCTGCAAGGACAAGTGGACTTGGTGCTCTCGCCTCACCATAAGGCAACACTTGTCACAATCACAAGAGGGGATGCATAAAAAAATTCTAGGTCTTTTCTAATTCTTACCTGATAAATGATACACAATGTTACTATTTAAATTCAGTAACATTCGAACAAATGTCTTGACCAAAAAAAAAAAAACATTTGAACAAATGTCACATAAGTTAATAAAGGTTTTTAGTAACATCTTACAATATTATTAGTAACAATCAAAAAATGTTACCTATTTAGTATCTATTTCGTAGCTATTTCGTAGCTAGTCCCTAGCAAATAAGTTTAGCTAAAAGTTATGCATTGATTGAGCGATAAACTGGCTATGAATTATTTTCCTAGCTAATTCATAGTTAACCTTGAATTAAGAACACAGTGAGGTGTTGCATGATGTGTTACAAGCTAGTCTCTATGAAATATATTAAACTAGTTACCTAGATGAGAATATAGCAGCCTCTGAGTGTGCCTGCACCATTAAGTTCACAGAGATGAACAAATGTTACTTAAAAATAACTATTAGTGTTTAGACTCACACTTTTAAATGTGGAGAAAAATAGAATTTGGGTTAGAAAAAAGTTTGATACCAACCAAGTTATTGGTAAAAGTTTCCTTAAAATTATTTAAGAGGGATTCCTCTGTCTATATATATATATATATAGACAGAGATAGAGATAATTATATAGACCTTCACTAAAACGGTAATTAATCTCTCTTTGTAACTCCAAATTTAGTGGGGTCTGATTCTGTGGAAAGCTAATTCGATTATGGTGAATTATTGATCTAAATTGAGTTGTGTGCGAGGCTTTGAAGTTATGAGTTGTGACTCGAAAGCAGATTTTGTGCAGAATTTTGGGGGACATACCTTCACTAAAACGGTAATTCATCTATTTTTGTAACTCCAAACTTAATGGGGTTTGATTCTGTGGAAAGATAACTTGATTACGATCATTTCGATACCCGTTTGGTAAATTATTGATCCAAATTGAGTTATGTGCGAAGATTTGAAGTTGTGACTCGAAAGCATAATTTTAGGGGGGCAAAATCCAAAAAATTATAAAACGGGGGGTAAAAGTCCGCGTTTTAAAACATGGGGTAAAATTCCGATTTAATCAAAACAGGAGGGGCAAAACTACATTTAAGCCTATATATATTTAATACAAGGACCTAAGAAAATAAGATACCTGTGAAAATCTCATGTTTCCCCTACTTAATAATTTGACACATCATCACTTTCATTATTATTTTGTGTCATATTTGAAAGTTAGTAAATAATTTCGATATTTTAAAAAATTTCTTGAAGTGGTTAATTCCATTTTAATATTTTACTTCTTCCGTTTTTTTATAAGTGTTAAGTTAGAATGATAACACTAAATTAAGAAAGTAGATTTTTGCACATTATCTTCCTATTATACCCTCATCTTAATTCACCAATAAATTCCTATTTTTTTTCACTCTTTCAAATAAATTTATTTTTATACAAAAAAAATTGGTAACAAATTCTGTTTAAATATGAATATAACAAGAAAGAAACAAATTTTCCTATCGTAAAAAAAAAAGGGAACAAATGATTTTTTTTCAAAAAAAAAACTTTAGTTTTTCAAATATATATATAAAAAAGTTATTGAAAAAGATAATAATAATAATAATAATAATAATAATAATAATTGACAACTGGTATAATTGACAAATAGTATCCTTAAAACACAAACTGAACAGTTAATTAGAAACGCTAAATTTGATGAAACACATAAAAAAAAGGAGGGAGTAATATTTTTTGTCATCAATACATTGACCATTCTTTTGGAATAGATTGACCATCAATATCATCAGCAAAATCTATATTAATACTTATATATTAATACGAAAATCTATTATTTTTTGTGACTCTCACGAAACTTGTGTTTTTACTAATATATTATTTTATCTATTTTTTAAATAAATTTACGGGTTATATCCATATTAATACGAGAACCTTTTTTTGTTATATCTACGAGCATTATATTTTTATTCATATATTAATATAGTTGTTTATTTTATTTTTTTATAATTTTATGTGTTATACTCATATATTTATACGAGAACATAATCTTTTGTGTGAATTTTGCGGGACCTTTGTTTTTCCTCTTATTAATAAGGTTTTCTGATCTTTAATAATTTATGTAGGTCCTAAATTTATACTCAGATATTAATGCGAGAACCTTTTTTTTTCTGATTTCTACGAGATTTATATTTTTAATCATATATTAATAAAGTTGTCATTCTTTCATGATTTTTACATTATATATATTTATGATCATATATTAATACAAAATCTAATCTTTTGTGTGATTTCTGCGGGGCCTATGTTTTTACTCTTATTAATGAAGTTTTCAATTTTTTACTATTTTTTTTAGACCTATATTTATAATCATATATTAATACGACGAGAACCTAATCTTTTGTGTGATTTATGGGGACCTTTTTTTTTTTTGTACATGGGACCTGTGTTTTACTCATATTAATAAGTTTGCCCGTCTTTTATAACATTTGTGGGACCTATATTTATGCTCATATGTTAATATGAAAACTCTTTTGTTTGTGTGGTTTCTACGGGACTTATACTTTTAATTATATATTAATTAAGTTGTTCCTAAGTTGTCTATTTTTTGTTTACAATTTTACAGGTTATCCTCACATTTAATGCATTGACCTAATTATTTTGATGATTGTTAAGAGACCTATATTTTCACTAACATATTAATACGATTGCCTATTTTTTAATAATTTTTACGTGACTATATTTATACTCATATATTAATACATGGACATAAGTTTTTTTGGTAATTTTTACCAGACCTATGTTTTTACTAATATATTAATAAGGTAACCTATTTTTTTCATAATTTCTACGTTATCTATATTTATATTCCTATATTAATACGAAGACCTAAGGTTTTTTTGTGATGATTTTACCATTGTTATTTTTCTATTTTGTTTACCAAATATTATATCCCTTATATTTTCTATTGTGTCCTGCTAGTGTAATTAATATAAGTTTCCTAAAATGTTTCCTCTAAGGATTCCTAAATATAATATATAGAGATAGAGATTATTATTATTATTAAGAAATTAAGAAAAAATAAAATAATAATAAATTTAATACTATTAAGACTTCATCTAAGAAACTGACACGTAGCAGTATTTAATATATAATTAATATAAGTTTTCTAAAATGTTTCCTCTAAGGATTCCTAAATATAATATATAGAGATGGAGATATAGAGATTATTATTATTATTAAGAAATTAAGAAAAATAAAATAATAATAAGTTTGATACTATTAAGACTTCTAAGAAACTGACACGTAACAGTATTTAATATGTAATCTATTTTATATCTATACATACATAATATAAAGAGGATACCTCATTTTGGTATGGACTTTTTTTATTACCATTTTACCCCTAGCAGTTTCATTTTATTGGTTTAAATTCAAATAACCCACTTTCATACTGTTGCTTACTAATAAATCATGTACACCATTTATCTATTCAAACATGTTTCTCGGTTACATAATAAATCAACTTCTCCACTCCATTTGCATTTGAATGTTTATTCTCAAATAAGGGATTGATGTGGGCATCGGAATGAAAATGAGAGACGGGGATATGGAGAAACATAACTATGCATGTTCCATGTTATTTTTGTCTCTACTCTCTCTAATATGCAGGTTCCATGTTATTTTTTTTTATATAAGTTTATATAGTGTATATACACGAACCTTCAAATATGTATTACCAATTAGAAGTTTGAATTTTTCTTTAGAAACAATAATTGTGGAAGCAAAAGTATAAAAACCAAATGCAAAGTTTTGGAGGATAATGGTGTGCTGTTGAATTTCAAAGAGACACAAGTTTTTACTTATAAAAACGGACTAATATAACATGTTACACTTACAAAGTTTTATTATTCTTCTTTTTCACTTCTTCCTTCATCTGTTTATATATATGACTATATAAATTATTCACAAAAAGGAATTTGATCCCTAAACTATTAATCTTTCTCCAAGTTAGTCCCTAAACTATTATTAATGCATCAATTTAATCTCTCGATTCTTTTAAAAACATGAGACATGGATTATTAATAGTTATGGACTACTTAGTATATATTTATATAATTTATCGACCTTATTAAGAGAGTTTGATAGTTTGGAGACCAAATTGAAAATAATAGTGTGCATGGATAAGTACATTTTAATAGTCACTCTAAAAAATAATAGTGCATGTTATTGTAGAATTTTATCAAGTGAATATTTGTTGTTTGAAGAAATTTCACAAATTACAGTGAAAAATAGTAAGTGAATATTTGTGTGCGTGGAACCTTTGATGTTTTTTAATTTACGAATTTTCACATTGGATTCAACATCTCTCTATGAATTAATTTGTTGTTTTCCAAAACCTAAATATTAAAAGAAAAAAAGATTTATCAAAAAAATTAAGATTTATCATTTACAAACGTTAGCAGAATAAAAATATGCGAATAGATGGGCACAAGATATTCTGTCTGCATTTTTCATTGTGCTAACGTGTATATCTCAGTTTAGTAATGCATGATAATCTGTGCAATTAGATGTCTGCAGTTTCACTTAATAGTTTTTTACATTTAATTCAACGTCTCTACGTGACTTAATTTGTTATTTTCTAAAAGCCAACTATTCATAAAAAAAATAGATGTATAAAAAATTTGGAATAATTTTCAATATAAATTAGCATAATAGAAACCGTGGATCACACAGGCGGGCACGGAGCGTGCCCGTCTGGCCGCTAGTTAATATAAGTTTCCTAAAATGTTTCCTCTAAGGATTCCTAAATATAATATATAGAGATAGAGATATAGAGATTATTATTATTAAGAAATTTAGAAAAAATAAAATAATAATAAGTTTGATACTATTAAGACTTCATCTAAGAAACTGACACGTAGAAGTATTTAATATGTAATTAATATAAGTTTCCTAAAAATGTTTCCTCTAAGATTCCTAAATATAATATATAGAGATATAGAGTTAGAGATAGAGATATCTCACATGTCACTTTTCTAATAAATGTTACTAATAGTTAACAGAGTTGAACAAATAAGTTACTTGAACATGTTACTTAAGAGGCTAATAAATTTTTATTTTTTTTAGAAACAGCATATTTTATTAAGCTTCACCAATCCAAGGGTATAAGAAATACACAAGGAGAAAGCAAGCAGGGGAAAAACCTGCAGAAACAGATTCTCACTAGACTAGGAGATTACACTTTTGATAACAGCAGAACAAAAAAACAAAAGCCTACACCTAAGCACCAACACCAGTGCATATCAACAGCCCAGCAAAAAATAGCAGGAGACAAAACACCAAACCCCAGCAGAAAAGCCAAAGAATCACCTCCGGAAACAGTACCGCGGCAACTGCATCCATTCATACAACAAACACGGAGATATCTTCAAACGGTGCACACTCCACCTCCACGACATAACCTTAATCTCTTCAACAATTTCTCTAGGAACTTTGATGACATTCTTAAAAATCCCAACATTCCTGGCTTTCCATAAAAACCACAGAGTTGAATGCCAAATAAGCAAGAATCCCTTCCGCACCTTTTTATTCGATGACGCGCCATAGAACCAGAGAAAAAGAACAAACAGATTAGGGGGAATAATTATATCCAAATGCAGCCACTTGCACACCTCCCGCCACACCGTTTGGGCAAAATCACAGTGTAACAACAGATGGGTCCCTGACTCTAGATTAGCCGCACACCACATACAGTCCTGATTACCCGCGTCAAGCATCACACCTCTCCGGTAAAGATTAGACTTCGAAGGGAGTCTATCATAGAGGAGCTGCCACGAAAAAGCGATGATCTTAGACGGCGCCGGACTCATCCAAATTTTTTCAAAAACTGAAGCCTCCATAACCAAGACATGGTCGAAATTCTACAATACCAAAGCTAGTCGATCATAAGCAGAACTCACCGAAAAATTGCCATCATCCTCCAAGATCCACACCCACTGATCATCGCAATTGCCTAGTTTGACCTCGCTAATCAACACCTCTAACTGCCCAAGCAGCTCTTCTTCCCATTGGAATAAAGCACGCCGCCACACCAGTCTCGACCGATCAAAAGAATCCATCACCAATTCACTGATATTAATCTCTTTTTGTTCAGACAGAGAATAAAGTCTAGGAAATATCTCCCTCAAAGCAGAGCCTCCAATCCAATTTTGTAGCCAAAAATTAGTATTCCTTCCATTCCCAATTCGCCTTTCCACCGCACCCGATATCCAATTCTCCGATATAACCGCACTATCCAGCCCTCTAAGGTCCTTCCACCAAATTGACGAGTTAGAAGGAAAATTACAGTTGGACCAATCTATAGTACAGGAAATTTGTGTCCCATATCTCGCCGCAACCACTTGTCTCCACAAACTACACTCGTTTTGAAGAATACGCCACCGCCATTTAGCTAGCAAACTCAAATTCATAACTCTAACATCTTTCACTCCAAGACCTCCTTCACATTTCTTCAAACAAACCACGTCCCACTTTACCCAACTAATCTTCCTCCCCCCACGGGCTCCTCCCCACAAAAACTCTCTTTGAATGCTAATCATCTTCTTCCACACTTGAGTCGGCATCTTCATAAAGGACATAAAAAAGATAGGAATGGAATTTAGGACCGAGTTCAATAACACAATTCTACCACCAAAGCTAATAAATTTATTTCCCCAAGAATTTAGCTTTCTCCGAATGTGCTCCAAAAGAGGTTCCCAAGTAGCTAAACGTCGAGGATTTGCCCCAACCGGAAGCCCGAGATACTTAAACGGCACCGACCCACGCTTACAATTAAGAAACGTGCACCCCATAGCCAAAAATTCGTCTGACACATTCACACCCAAAAGACAGCTTTTCCAAAAATTAATTTTAAGACCCGACGTCATTTCAAAACCACAGAGAATAGCCTTAAGAGTCCACAAATTTTGTAACGACGCTTCTCCAATGCACAAAGTGTCGTCCGCATATTGCAAATGAGAGATCACCAAACCATCTCTACCCATCGTGAACCCCTTGAACAAATTCAACTCCACCGCCTTACGCATTACCCCCCCTAAACCCTCCGCAACAAGAAGGAATAAGAACGGTGCTAAAGGGTCTCCTTGTTTAAGGCCTCGCTGAATATCAATTTCTCTCGTAGGCGAACCATTCACAAGGATAGACATACTCCCTGCAAACACACAAGCCCGCATCCATTCAATCCATTTATCACAAAAGCCAAACTTCCGTAACATGTAATCCAAAAAACTCCAATCCACCGAATCGTACGCCTTTTCAAAGTCCACTTTAAACACCAACACCTCCTTCCCCGTCTTCTTTGCCACATCCAACACCTCATTGATGACCACCACCCCATCCACCAAATTACGACCTTTAATAAAAGCCGATTGTGTAACACTAATGAGATTATTCATGACTTTACCCAATCTAGCCGCTAACACTTTAGCCACCAATTTGTAAAGGCATCCTAATAAAGAAATAGGACGAAAATCCGACAAACCAAACGGGGAACTCACCTTCGGAATTAAAGCCACAAAATAGGATAGGAAACTCTTTGGCAAAGTCGCGTTCCCATGAAATTGGTCAAATAAAATCCGAATTTCTCCTTTCAACGTATCCCAACAATTCTTTAAAAAAGCAAAATTGAACCCATCCGGTCCCGGGCTCTTGTTCCCATCACTTAGCTTGACCACTTCGGAAATTTCAAGTTCCGAGAAAGGCTTAACCAGCGACCAATTTTCATCATCCGAGAGAGAAGGAAATTGCACTCCGTTGAGACGCGGTCTTCGCAAATAAGCAGAGGAGAAATGAGTCTCAAAATAATTAGCCACTGCCTCCCGAATAAGAACCGGAGACTCTAACCAATTGTCACCCACTTGGAGTGCCAACAAAGAATTTAAATTGCCCCGGAAAGCTACACAGCGGTGAAAAAATTTAGAATTAGCATCTCCTTGGCTAAGCCATTTTGATCTAGAGCTTTGAAAAATCGCCATATCTTTACTGCGCAATCTTTTCCACAGGTCATGGAACATCACTCTGCGTAACGTTACCTCCTGATCAGACAACCCCACCAATTCACTTCTAATATCAAGGTCCTTAATATCCTCGATTAGCACCGCTATTCTATCATCCCCACCGCCATACTCCTCTTTATGCCAAGCCTTCAAGTAGAGTTTTAGACCTATTAACTTCTCATTTAGAATAACCCCCATCCACCCTACACCATTCATACCCCTCCACACCTCTTCAACCATCTTCGAAAAGTCTTTATGCTCTAGCCACGCGTTGTTAAAACGAAAAGGTTTGGGACCCCAATCATACCCATTCTGCTTGAGTAATAACGGACAATGGTCAGACACGTCACGGAGTAACACCCATAAGGAACTTTGCCCCAACAACCAAGCCAATCATCGGACACCAAAACTCGATCAATCCGACTCATCGCCCTCCCACTCGGATGAAACCAAGTAAAATGACGGCCTAATAACGGTAAATCAACCAGCTCCATACCGTCCACAAAACCCACAAAATCCCTCATATCCGACGTGAAATTCGACTCTTGTGAGACCCCACGCCTCTCCCCCCCACTAGCCACTGAGTTAAAATCACCAAGAACACACCAATTCCCGGCTCCAAACCCCCTTTTCGACATTAGCAAGACCTCCCATAGCCTCCTTTTAGCCAACGAATCACACTTCGCATAAACGTTAACCACAAAACATACTTTCTTCAACACCCCCCATTCAAGGCAAACTCCAACTAAACCTTCGCCAATAAAAGTGAGCCTCAAGGACGATGATGACTTCCTCCATATAGAAATAATCCCACCACTACTCCCTTCCGACGGTAGGACGGCCCAAAGACAATCTTGCGAACCCCAAAGACTGTGACAGAGCATCTCATCCACACTCTCCAATTTAGATTCCTGTATAGCCATAAAATCAATTTGATTTTGAAAAATCAAATCTCTCACCTTTCTCTTCTTCACACTCCCTCCCAACCCTCTGACATTCAATGAAGCAATTATCATTGATCACCATCCACTAGCTCCCTTTCCACCTTCTGTGCCATATCCCTTAACTCATCTTCCACCATTTTGTCACACACCACTGTATCTTCCATCTCAAAAGAGAAGCCTACTGTTTTCTGAATACCCAACAATTTTGAAGCTTCCTTTTGTAACAAAACATCTCCAACCATTGGGTTAATTGAATCTTGACCATGTGAAACATCCTCCCCCAACAACAAATCGACACCAGAGGAGCAAGAAACTGGTGCTTTGAAAACAGGCTCGGCTTCGACCTCGCTGCCCTCCGTCGACCGCCGTTCATCCTCCCCACTCTCACGCAAACCACCAACATCGAGTTCGACAGAAAGTTTATCGCAAATTTTCTCCGCTCCTTTTCACCCCTTCTTCTTTCTAGTACCTGATTTTCCTTCTCTCACGGCCTCTGCTAATTTAAGACATTTATGAGTACCCACTTGAGATTGCAAAGTTTTGTTCTTCACTTTCTCTTTCTGAGTGTATGGAAAAGGAGCTTTAGCTTGACTTTCTATGGAAATTTCTACACTTTCAGAGATGGAAGACACCACCACCTGTCTACACTTGGGATTTTTTAACCCACTTGCATCTACCTCCACAAAAACACCACCTGGGCCTAAAGATGATATTTTTTGACAAGGCCCAAAGAATTCCTGTTCAGGACAAAAAAGATTTGTGGACCGCTCCACATCATTAACTAAAACCCGCTCCAGACCCTTTTCTAACGGGTCAAAATCAGCTCGACCTGGTCCACCTTTATTTCTATTCCTTCCATCATCCAAGTCATCACAGTCCAAAACCTCTCTCCTGCCAACTGACTCAGCAATAAATGGGGGAAGAGAGTCAACACCACGCGTGATACCATCTTCCTCGTTCTCCTCCCCCAACTGCACCACTTTTTCAAAATCTTGCTGACATCCCTCCTTAGTGCAAATCTCCACACCTTCACCCTGCAAACCTCTCTCCCTAGAAGTACTTGTTTCCTTAAACAAAGCACACAAAAATTCTGCCTGCTTCCCACCATCATGTCCCTTACCTTCAACACAATTTAAAACAGCTTTTGCACTCTGACATATCACATCACATGCAGGTGGTTGAGTTTTTCGATCACCCTCAACCCCCACATCTTCGTCCCCAACATCACCGGAGGAACAATCACTGCCGGCGTTAGCTACCATAGCCTTCCCAGGATCCTCCACCGAGTCCACAAAGCTCTGTTCTTCGACCACTTCTCTACCCTCCCTTAACCAGTCCATGGCCATAGTTTTTTCTTCCACAACCCACACCTTAAAAATCCTTCCCATCGCACTAACCGGAACCAAAGACTCA
Organism: Trifolium pratense; assembly: GCF_020283565.1. Taxonomy (NCBI): domain Eukaryota; kingdom Viridiplantae; phylum Streptophyta; class Magnoliopsida; order Fabales; family Fabaceae; genus Trifolium; species Trifolium pratense. The sequence continues at coordinate 39,672,026 of NC_060064.1, read as the reverse complement.
ATAAACCCTCTACAAGGCGTAGATAGTTTAATTCGAGCTACATCGAGCCTTGATCGACTCGCCGTCGCCTCGTCGAAATCCATGAAATCTCCAAAACGCGCCCCCACCTTCTTGAAAAAATTCTCACCCCACACGTGTAATGGAACGCCGAGAACCTTCACCCACACTTCTCTTCTGTCATTAAAAACAGCAGGTGTCCAAGACTTCACCTCCTTGAAATAGTAAGCAAGTCAGTCATCTTTAGCTTTCACCATAGCTTCCATCTCTCCTTTCTTTGGGCTGAACAATAGGACCAACTTACCTCCCATATGAGTTACAGATATATGTTGTCTTCCCTCCATGTACAAGGTCGTACGGATTCGAGACACATCCACCTCCAAAGCTAAAACTCCCACAAAGCTCTGCTGCAACTCTTCTAGCACTAGCTTATCCACCTCCACTTGTAAAACTGGTTCTTCCGGCACCACTCCAGTAGCAGCATTTTTACTTCCAATCAGCGCCTCCCTAAAAGAACTGTCGTTCTCTTCTTCACTCACAACTCCTCGCTCCTGTTTGTTCCCCACCGGAGTCACCAGATGAGATGACTGATCATTACGATCAAATCTAGCTCTATTCACACGAAGCTTGGACTTTCCATTCCAAACATCTTCCAACCTTTCTGAGAGTGCAGCTACTGTTGAATATGTAAATTGATTTTGGGTTTGTTAATTTTGGGCCTTAGGAATTTTAAGCCCAAACTTAGTAATAAGTAGTAAGTCTAAAGAATGTTCTAGAGATATGTAGAAATAACTAGTAGAAGTTATAATATGTAGTAGTAGAGAGAAGTGTGTAGAACTCTCTCATAGAATTATGTAGAACTCTCTCTTAGAAGTATGTAGAAGAGTCTCTAGGAGTATGTAGAACTCTCCCTTGAAGACTATAAATAGGGGAGAGGTAGTCATTTGTAAACCAAGCAAAAAATTACAAACACTCAATAATATAAGTAGCATTCCCTTCCAACAAGTTTCATATCCTCTCTCAAATACTTAAACACTTTCTCCACCTATTAAAGCTTCCTTCCAACAAAGTGGTATCAAGAGCTTGAAGGTCCTCCTAAAGATGGCGAATAATGGTGTTCCTCTCCAAGTCCCGATGCTCACAAAGAGCAACTACGACAATTGGAGTCTGAGAATGGTGGCTCTCCTTGGCGCACACGACGTGTGGGAGATAGTCGAGAAAGGCCTTGTAATCCCGGAGAATGAAGGTACTTTATCTCAAACTCAAAAGGATGGTTTGAGAGACTCAAGGAAGAGAGACAAGAAGGCTCTCTGTCTAATCTATCAAGGATTAGATGAAGACACGTTCGAGAAGGTCTCGGGAGCAACGACGGCTAAAGAAGAATGGGAGAAACTTCGAACTTCTTACAAGGGAGCCGATCAAGTAAAGAAGGTACGTCTTCAAACACTAAGAGGAGAGTTTGAAGCTTTGCATATGAAAGAAGGTGAACTTATCTCTGATTACTTCTCAAGAGTTTTGACGGTTACTAATAATCTAAAAAGAAGCGGAGAGAAGTATGATGATGTAAGAATCATGGAGAAAGTTCTTAGATCGGTAGATCTAAAGTTTGAGCATATTGTCACTGTCATCGAAGAGACAAAAGATTTGGAGGACATGACAATAGAGCAACTTCTTGGGTCGTTGCAAGCTTATGAGGAAAAGAAGAAGAAGAAGGAAGATATCGAGGAGCAAGTACTCAAGACACGAGTCGATTCACCTAGAGAAGAACATGGTCGGAGAAACCAAAGACGAGGTGGCGCTCTAGAACGTGGACGTGGTCGTGGATATGGAGGCGGACGAGGTTGGAGGCCTAATAATGACAACAACCAAAGAGGAGAAATCTCATCATGAGGTCGTGGGAGAGGATCTCCAAAACCAAGGTACGATAAGTCACGGGTTAAATGCTATAATTGTGAGAAGTTTGGGCATTATGCTTTCGAATGTAGAGCTTCTGGAAATCATAGAGTTGAAGAGAAGGCCAACTATGTTGAAGAAATAAGGCAAGAAGATGGAACATTATTGTTGGCGCACAAAGATAATGAAAGAGGTGGAGATAATCAATGGTACCTTGATAGCGGTGCAAGCAACCATATGTGTGGGCGAAGAAGCATGTTCGTAGAGTTAGACGAATCAGTGAACGGGAACGTGGCTTTCGGAGATGAATCAAAAGTGGCAGTGAAAGGTAAAGGAAACGTTCTCATCCGCTTGAAAAATGGGGATCATCAATTTATTTCCAATGTTTACTATGTGCCAAACATGAAGAGCAACATCTTGAGTCTAGGACAACTCTTAGAGAAAGGTTATGACATTCAATTGAAGAATAATAACCTTTCTATAAGAGATCATTCAAACAAGTTCATTGCTAAGGTGCCAATGTCAAGAAATAGAATGTTCGTGCTCAACATACAAAATGATGTTGCGCAATGTCTCAAAATGTGCTACAAAGAAGAGTCGTGGCTTTGGCATCTTCGATTTGGGCATCTTAATTTTGGAGGATTAGAGTTGCTCTCTAAGAAGGAAATGGTCAGAGGGTTGCCTTACATCAACCACCCCAATCAAGTATGTGAAGGATGTTTACTTGGAAAGCAGTTCAAAATGAGCTTCCCTAAGGAGTCGAGCTCAAGAGCGCAAAAGCCGTTGGAGCTCATACATACAGATGTGTGCGGTCCGATCAAGACAAGATCACTCGGTAAGAGTAACTACTTCCTTCTCTTTATTGACGATTTTTCAAGAAAAACATGGGTGTACTTTTTGAAGGAGAAATCAGAAGTGTTTGAAAACTTCAAAAAGTTTAAAGCCCTGGTTGAGAAGGAAAGTGGTCTCGTGATTAAAGCAATAAGATCCGACCGAGGAGGAGAGTTTACTTCAAATGAATTCCTTAAGTATTGTGAAGACAATGGCATTCGACGACAACTGACGGTACCAAGATCCCCCCAACAAAATGGAGTAGCAGAGAGAAAGAACAGGACAATCCTTGGGATGGCGAGGAGCATGCTAAAAAGCAAGAGACTACCAAAGGAACTGTGGGCAGAAGCTGTTGCGTGCACTGTTTATCTATCAAACCGTTCTCCGACAAGAAGCGTGTTGGGAAAAACACCACAAGAAGCATGGAGTGGAAGAAAGCCTGGAATTTCCCATCTAAGAGTCTTTGGAAGCATAGCTCACGCTCATATACCGGACGAGAAAAGAAGCAAACTGGATGACAAAAGTGAAAAGTACATCTTCATTGGTTACGACGCCAACTCCAAAGGCTATAAGCTCTATAATCCTGATACGAGGAAGACTATCATTAGTCGAAATGTCGTTTTCGATGAAGAAGGAGAGTGGGATTGGAAAACAAGTAATGCGGACTACAACTTCTTTCCACAATTTGAAGAAGATGATGTGGAACCAGAGGAACCAAGAGTAGATCCCGCTACCCCTCCGGCTTCACCAACTCCGAGTTCTGAAGAAGGAGAAAGCTCTAGTGAAAAGACTCCTCACTTTAGAAGTTTGCAAGAGATTTACGAGGTAACCGAAAATCAAGACAATCTTACTCTTTTTTGTCTATTTGCGGATTGCGAGCCCATGAATTTCCAAGAAGCATTTGAGAAGAAGACTTGGAGAACTGCCATGGACGAAGAGATCAAGGCGATAAAGAAGAATGAAACATGGGAGTTGGTCTCACTTCCAAAAGGGCACAAGGCGATCGGTGTAAAGTGGGTGTATAAAGCAAAGAAGAACTCCAAAGGAGAAGTTGAAAGATACAAGGCAAGATTGGTGGCAAAAGGATAAAGTCAAAGAGCCGGCATCGACTATGACGAGGTATTCGCTCCAGTTGCTCGATTAGAAACTATTAGACTAATCATTTCATTGGCAGCTCAAAACAAGTGGAAGATACATCAAATGGATGTCAAGTCAGCCTTCTTAAATGGGGTCCTTGACGAAGAAGTCTACATTGAGCAACCACAAGGCTACGAAGTCAAGGGAGAAGAAGAAAAAGTCTTGAAGCTAAAGAAGGCACTCTACGGGTTGAAACAGGCCCCAAGAGCTTGGAATGCTCGAATTGACAAGTATTTCCAAGATAAGAACTTCATCAAATGCCCATATGAGCACGCACTCTATATCAAAGCGCAAGGCGGAGATATTTTGATTGTGTGCTTATATGTAGATGACTTGATCTTCACGGGGAACAATCCAACCATGTTTGAAGAGTTCAAGAAAGAGATGACAAAGGAGTTCGAGATGACCGACATTGGATTAATGTCTTACTACCTCGGCATTGAAGTGAAACAAGAGGATCATGGAATCCTAATCACTCAGGAAGGTTACGCTAAGGAGGTACTCAAGAAGTTCAAGATGGATGATGCAAACCCAGTTAGCACGCCAATGGAATGTGGAATCAAGCTATCAAAGCACGAGGAAGGTGAAATAGTGGATCCATCACTCTTTAAGAGCTTGGTTGGAAGCTTACGATATTTAACATGCACGAGGCCTGACATCTTGTATGCGGTCGGAGTTGTAAGTCGATACATGGAGCATCCAACAACAACTCATCTGAAGGCAGCAAAGAGGATTCTTCGCTACATCAAAGGTACAACAAACTTAGGCTTGTACTACTCTGTTTCTGATGATTACAAGCTCGTTGGATATAGCGATAGTGACTGGGGAGGAGACGTGGATGACCGAAAAAGCACAAGCGGCTTTGTTTTCTATATTGGAAACACAGCTTTCACATGGATGTCAAAGAAACAACCGATTGTCACTCTTTCCACATGTGAGGCGGAGTACGTGGCGGCCACTTCATGTGTTTGTCATGCAATCTGGTTGAGAAACCTATTAAAGGAGTTAAGTCTGCCGCAAAAGGAGCCGACCAAGATATTCGTAGACAATAAGTCAGCAATAGCTTTGGCAAAGAACCCAGTCTTCCATGATCGAAGTAAGCACATTGATACACGCTATCACTATATTAGAGAGTGTGTCTCTAACAATGATGTGAAGTTGGAGTACGTGAAGACAGATGACCAAGTAGCTGATATCTTCACCAAGCCTCTCAAGCGTGAACACTTTGTCAAGTTAAGATATTTACTTGGAGTAGCAAAATCAAGTTTAAGGGGGGGTGTTGAATATGTAAATTGATTTTGGGTTTGTTAATTTTGGGCCTTAGGAATTTTAAGCCCAAACTTAGTAATAAGTAGTAAGTCTAAAGAATGTTCTAGAGATATGTAGAAATAACTAGTAGAAGTTATAATATGTAGTAGTAGAGAGAAGTGTCTAGAACTCTCTCATAGAATTATGTAGAACTCTCTCTTAGAAGTATGTAGAAGAGTCTCTAGGAGTATGTAGAACTCTCCCTTGAAGACTATAAATAGGGGAGAGGTAGTCATTTGTAAACCAAGCAAAAAATTACAAACACTCAATAATATAAGTAGCATTCCCTTCCAACAAGTTTCATATCCTCTCTCAAATACTTAAACACTTTCTCCACCTATTAAAGCTTCCTTCCAACAGCTACATCTTTGACATTTTTAAACTTCACAAAAGCAAATCTTTTCCCCCATTTATCCACCTTGTTTGGAATATAGACATCACCCAAGCTCCCAAACTTAGCAAAAATCTTCCATAGATCACCCAAATTGAGCTCGTCCGGGAAGTTAGTGACAAAGAAGGAGGTTGCTACTTTGTCAATGTTGTGAACATAGCCACTCCTTGATTTGCTAGGACCAGCACCATGAAACTGCCTAGCCCTACCCACTCCTTCTCTCTCTTCTTTCTCTCTCATAATTTTGGTTCTCTCTTTTAAGAGGCTAATAAATGTTACTAATACTTAAAAAGGCTATGTAGGATATCAATATTTGTGCATAATGACAGAAGAAACAGGAACCCTTATTGTCCCACAATAATTGGGTCTCCATTCAAAGTCTATGTAGAAATAAGAAGCTCTAATTTCAAAAAAAATAGTTAAACACATTAAAATTTAACCAACATGATTAAAATACTCACTTTGATAGAGGCTCTGAATATCTTCCAAACAATTTGAGATGAGAACACTAAAATGGTGGGATACTCTTCATTTTCTCTACCACCTGAATTGATTTAGCTGATTTAGCAAGACTTGTTTATGAGTTGCAACCTCATGCACAATATATGCTGGTTTTTTCAAGGTAAAGTACTGAAACTGCATAACAATACAACATTCAAAAGTTGGTATACATAATCAGTATAAGCTCATAACCAAGTAGGAGATATAGATGTTAAAAGTCAAAAATTGTTAGCAAAGGAAAGAAAACCTGCTGATCAACCTGGACTGCAAGTAAAGGGGATTTTTCCTTAAGTCCGTGCACTGTGTTGGACTGCACTGCTATTGCCGCCTGAGACCAACATACAAAAGCAATATAGAATCAAAAATCAATGACTAAATAAGGGACACATCCATAATTTATGATAAGTTCACTCAGAAATAGAAAATCCATGATTATTTGAGGTGAAAAATAACAAAACAAAAAAAGAACAATGAATGTATCTAATCAGATAAATTTCCATAATGCATAACTATCAGGTTCCAACCATGAAAATCTTGTTAAACAAACGCTGTAAAAATAAAACCAAAAACTTACTGCTTCATAACTATCAAGAAACTCAGTCTCATCTTCGTCTAAAGCCTTGGGAGGTCCTGTGATATTCATTGTATCAACAAGTCAAAATTCATCCAAGATTACAACAAAAAGAAACCATGTAGATTTTAGAAAAGAGAAAAGTAAGGGGGTAAAATCTAAACATAAGTAAAACAATTAGCTTAAACTATGCCCATCTCAAAAGGTACGGCACTAAGTAAGGTAACTAACTAAGGTAGCATGTTCACAAAGCCACTGTGTCCACTACAAAGCAATTTAAAGTATCAAGACAACGATATGTGCAAAACTAGAAAACAAAGTTTAAAACTGCCAAAAGATAAAGAATAAAACCAATTCTGTCAATGGATAATAAGTAAAATTTGATTAAGGACTAAGCTTACTGTTCCTTGAAGGACGAACACGACTAAACTGCATTTGACCATGCAGGAACAGAATCAGCAGAACAGCAGGGTTACATATGGGTTGCATTGGGAGGTAAACCGTCGTTATTTCACTCATTATGCAATTGGAACTGACACCACTTAAAGAAAATAAATCATTTCATGACAATAAAGTGAACACACCATACTGCTAGAACTTCAAACATAAAAGCACTTACATTATCTTCAAATTTGTAGATTATACTGCGAGGTTCCAAGATATCCGGTTAGGTTCAATCCTTGAATTTTACTGCATGAGTACAGAGAGAGAGAGCAAGTATAATGTTTATCAGTTGCATTATAATATGAAATAATAGGAGATATCATGATTAGATTAGTTGCATTTACAGGTGTATCATATGGCACAGAAATTGCCATTCAAACAAAAAAAAATCAAATCAAGGAATTGCAAATGTTCAATAACATATATAAAATAGTTTAGCCCAAAATGTTAAATTTCAAAAATATTAGCATCGAGACATAGCTTAGCTCTTCCCCAAATTAAATTGATTAAGCTGCAAAGCATGACATTGGTATTAATGAAATAGCCTGAATAAGACAAAAAAGAAGAAACCATGACATATAGCTGATGGTTTGTCACCTTCATTTGTTCTCACTTTGTGCTAGGTATAATAACCCTCTATTTGCTGCTATTTATATCCTGAAAAGATCTCTTTGTTCCAAATGGACTTGAGAAGCGAGATCTCACGAATCTAGTAATGTGAGTCCAGATCTAACATCAAACACCGATTCAAACCAGTTAGTGTATAACGCAACGAAAAATTCATGCAAAAGTGTATGACATTAATAAAACCAAACAGAGCATGAAACCGAGTTAGAACAAGTACCTTTTAAGATTAGGCCCCAAACACAAGCCATCATAGGTGGTTCATGCCTTAAACATTAACATCATCAGTTTACAAATTCTATCACAACATTGCAAGTAAAGAATCAAGTGTTTCAAACCTATTTAAATAAATGGCTTATCTTTTGAGATGATTTAACTCCTTATGAAACCAGTATCATTTCACCAAACACGTAAACTTGAATTCTTCCACATTTCACTGGACTAACCTATTAGTCATAAAAACAATCATACAAACAATCAAAAAGAAAAATCATATCATGGTTCCAACCTTGATCACAAGTCTCTAGTGAGATTGCTTGCATATCATGGTTCCAATCTAATCTAATTAAGCATATACATGAAAAGAGAAGCAAATTGCAATATAATTAGGCATATACATGACAACAACAACAACAAATTTCAATCTGTGCAAATACAAAAGCAATCAACTAATGTAGCAACAACTTAATGAGATTGAAAAGAAATCCATACTTATATACTATAACAAATCATATACTCAACACTAAGCAAATTAATTCAGTTCAGTACAAATATCAATAACAACAACTAAGTTTGCACCCTAAGTTAGAAATTCACTGAAACTGAAAATAAAATTGAGAGAGAAGATTATGAAAAGGTACTTTGCAAAGAAACCCTAAATTTGAAATTGAAATAGAAATTGATTGAAACTGAACGAGAATCAGTAATTAAAATAGAAATTGAGAAAGACGGTTTAGTAAAGAAGAAAAAGTTGAAGGAATTCGAAATATTACCTGTGTAAGATGCAGATGGGTAACATTTTTTATATGTTACTAAAAGTTAAAGAGTTTAATTGATATGCACCGACGGTGTAAAATAGTTTTACACCATCGTCCAATAAACAATCATTATTTTGCCATGTCATATCAAGAAAGTGGGGTGAAGTGGGGTGATGTGGCGGAAAACATGGTTGGTATTGGTTGACAGTGTAAAATTATTTTACACCGTCGGTGTATATCAATTAAATTCAAAGTTAAATATGTAGTAGTGATATATTCATGAATTATTTCGATCTATTTTATCTATGGATGAATTTTCTTAAAAAAATTCACCGATTTTCGACACATTTCATAAATCAATATTATTATGACTCTTAATACCACTAATAAAAATGTTCTAAATACTAATACTAATAAAACAAAATCGATATAATAGTTCTGGATTTGTATAAACAAGTACTACTAGATCGTAGAAAAAGGCTCTTAACTTTTGCCTCCAAATCCTTATAAAAAATTTTATGCAATATTGAACCTTAAATACCTCTGATTTTATCAAACTCAACTTATTTATATTATAGTAAATGCATCCAAGATAGACTCCACCAACCACATCACTAAACAACACTATATTAAACTGTGATACCCAGTCAAACCAAATTAAAATATAATAATCTTGTACCAAAATAGAAGATATAATAATCACAATCGGCTATAAATTCAAAGTTTTTGATAAGCATATTATGATCATATTACTTTGTACTTCATCGTGAAATTCATGGCTAGGATTGAGTTTCTTAGGCACATGACACTTGTGTCTTTGATCGTGCTAATTTTATGTACTACTGCTTCCCCAATATTTGCTTCAAAGAATTGTGATTTTCCTGCCATTTTCAACTTTGGTGCTTCAAACTCTGATACTGGTGGATTGGATGCTGCCTTTGCAGCACTGTCGTTGCCATATGGAGAGACTTATTTTCATAGATCAACTGGAAGATTCTCTGATGGCAGAATCATCATTGATTTCATAGGTAACATTGTTTCTCTTGAGTTACTATTCTCTTCTCTTTATTTCTCAAAAGAAATTGAGAATTTTATTTGAAGTGAGATTGACACAAATAAATTTTAACTATTTAAAAAAAAAAATTCTATCATGTACAAATTTGCATATGTTTTTTCTTTTTTTCTTTACAAAATATTTGCATATGGTGATAAAATTCAAAATAGTAAATTTGTTTTGAAATTTATGCATTTTATATATTTTTTTTTATCGGCTAAATTTTATTAATAGACAAATCTCCTAAACAAGAAGTATAAGAGATTGTCAGATCAAACAAAAAATATAACTTTTTAATAAATAATTATTGTTTTTGACACTATATAGCAACTCACATGGTTTTACATTAGAGATTGTTGTTAAATTTATTGAAGATGTATAAATTTAATTTGTATAATTTCAGCACAGAGTTTCGGACTTCCCTATCTCAGTCCATATCTTAATTCTCTTGGATCCAATTTCACACATGGAGCAAACTTCGCAACAGGAGGGTCAACAATTAGAATTCCCAATAGTATTATACCTAATGGAATGTTTAGTCCATTTTCCCTTGGAATTCAATACATTCAATTCAAAGAATTCATATCCAAAATAAAATTCATTAGGAATCAAGGTAAATTATGATTTTTTTTCATTGAAATCTTTCTGTGATTGAGTTTAATTAAGAACAGAAATATGATTTTCTTAATTTCAATTAATCTTTTTTATTAGGAGGTGTATTTGCAACATTAATTCCTAAAGAAGATTATTTTTTCAAAGCCTTATACACATTTGATGTTGGTCAAAATGATCTTACTGCTGGTTTTTTTGGTAATGTTACTATACAACAAGTCAAAGCTACTGTACCAGATATAATAAACAATTTCATAGAGAATATCAAGGTAGTTGAACACTCTTAATTCAAAGATTATCTACAAATATATAATCAAGTTAGTCCATGGCACGTAGTTCTTGAATAATAAAAAAAAAACACTTTTAAGTTCTAATTGATATACTAGTTTCTTTTTTGTTTTTTAACTGATACCCTGCGCGCAACTGCAGGGATTAATCTCTCGAGCAATGTAGGATTTAAATAAGACAAACTTTCTCTATGAATTTTAACGTTGTTATATACCCAAAACAATAAAATTTGCCTATAATCAATACAATACTACTATCTTTCTCAATAATAACTTCATTGTCTCATAATATAATATATTTCTAAATTGTTGATTTCTCAATTCTTGTTCTAAATTGATGACACTTGTTGGTAATGTAGAGCATATACAATTTAGGAGCTAGATCTTTTTGGATACACAACGCAGGACCAATTGGATGCCTTCCTGTAATTTTGGCTAATTTTCCTTCCGCTGCAAAGGATAGTTATGGTTGCGCAAAGCAATACAATGAAGTATCTCAATATTTCAATCTAAAGTTGAAGGAAGCCTTAGCTCAGCTTCGTGGAAACCATCCTCTTGCTACAATCACATATGTTGATATTTACTCTCCTAAGTATTCTCTTTTTCAAAATCCTAAAAAATACGGTGAGCCAACTAAATATGATCCCACTTTCATGGTTGTGTATGTTTGGATTAGCATTGGGTCTGACTAAATTATTGTGAGTTCGTCGAAATTATAGTTTTATCAAAATAACTGTGTCTCACTGTAATTTTGATATTGTCACTGTGAATCCAAATATTTAGGATTTGAGCTTCCGCACGTTGCATGTTGCGGCTTTGGAGGAAAATACAACTATAACATTCAAGCTAGATGTGGAGAAACCATAAACATAAATGGTAGCAAAAAAATTGTGGGTTCATGTAAAAAACCATCTACCAGAGTGATTTGGGATGGAACTCATTACACAGAGGCAGCTAATAAAATTGTCTTTGATCAAATTTCTACTGGAGCATTCACAGATATAGCTTGTCACAGAAAGTTCACTTGAAATTATCGACTCTTGTATAGCCAAATTACGGTGAACCCTATTATTATTAGCTAGTTTAAAAATAATTATATATAATGTGGTAAAAATTGAATAAAATTATGTAATTAGAAGTTGGTAGTGACATTGCATGTACTATGCAGGACCTTCGAATTATGGTACTCCCACTTATTAAACTTAAAAAGGTGAAATCCTAGCTGATAGACTACTTGATAAAAAAATAAATAAATGAAGTAGAATTTAATTTTCATACTGTATTAGTGTAAAAAGTTTTAAATTGCATTTCTCCTTTGTTTTTAAGAAATCATTTATCATTTGCAGTGTAGTGACAGTTAGACATAAAATTTACTACGCACGCAAACAAAACTAGTAACGAAAATATATAAATGATTTAGAAAAAGAAGAAAAAAACTGCTTTTTTGGACTCCAAACAAAACTAGTTTTAGTTTGGTGAACATATAAACTATAGATACCCAAACACCGACTATGAGTGCGTTTGTTTAAGCTTTAAAAAAATGATTTTGTTTTGACAAAATCTAAAAATTCTTTATTAGAGATTTTTTTTAAAAGTCTAAAGTTATTTTCCGTTTGTTTACTAAAGTCATTTTTTTAAAAATGTCAAGCTCTTACACCTAGGTTCCTTAGTTTTTTTTAAAAAAAAATAAATTCTTAAAAACTACAGTATTAGGATTAACTTTTCATTTTGGGGTTAAAACTTTCTTTTTTTACAAAATATTTTAAAAAAAAATCTATAACAAACACTTTTAAAATAATAAAATGGACTTTTTTTTAATTCTTAAAAAAAATCTCAAACAAACAGACCATATATCCTTATGCAATCTGAATATACTTTTTTTTAAGAAGCTAAATTAGCCCACCCAAATTGGCGCCAGAGAGAATCGAACCTCAGACCTCAAGAGGAGCACACTCTCAGGTCCCAAGTCAATACCAATGCACCAACCCAAGTGGGTTTGCATTGGTATGGAACTAACTTGCAATGATATAAATTTCATGGATTGGGATCTCTAAAGTGAGTAAAATCTAAAGCGAAGAAATCAAGGGATTGTGATTATAACAACCCCATAATTTGTTCTGATGTATGTAAGCTAATGATATTAATTTAACCTGCAATACACGAAAACCTCGGATATTCTCCAAGGCAAGCCATTGCCTCATTTGCATAGTTCATACTCAAAGTAAGCAACTAATTTACAGCAATAGATCATCATTAGCTTACATAGTTAAAGAGGCACCTAATAAAATGTTAACTTTATCAAATAATTAACCTTTGCATGAAGCTTGAACCACAAAGAGCTTTCAGCCAAATTGTTCATAAAATCTCTTAACCTAAGTCTCCGGCTAAGCCTGAGAATTTGTTCCATTGATCCACATATGGCTGAAGATTTATAGGAGATATATACATACGATTGCAAAAATTATAACACTAAATGGGGGTTAAAAGGTTGCTACTGAACATTTTATTACCAACGTACTTATCCAGACTGTGCATCAAATTAATATAACCCCGTCTATCCCCCCTTCATTGCAGCGCATGTATCAATATGGTCACATCGCATTGTGCTGAAGAAAACGAAATGCTACTTATTCTATTAGAAAATAAACCAGTGTTTATCGGAACTACTAACAGAAACAAAAGTACGAAAAAGAAAGAAAGCGCGAAGTAGTGATATCATATGATACTTAACCAATGGTATACACATGTTGGCTTGAACAAAATAAAGAAACTAGCTTTTGAGTAATATGGTTCCAATCCAAGTATAAAAGTTTAAACATGCCCACATCAAATTTCACAAGTCTCGATCGTCCACACTGTCCAACATATTTTAGGTACTCTAAATGCAATTTAATGCATGATAGAAAAATGCTCGCGACACATTATTTCAGACTCACTTTTTCACCCAGTAATTTATTATTAGGTGAGTTTATGTGAGCGCTCGTGTTTTATAGTATTGCTAATACTATAAATAAAGGGTATTGCTAATACTTCTCTTGCATGTTATAGCACTGCCATTCACCAAATGTATCCCACAGAGCACTAGCAAGGAAATGGCTTATTTCTAGGGTGTGAGCAACAACTTATCTAACCTACCAGATAAGCTATAGGTCCAATGACCAACAAAGCACTTACAATCATAATACAATTTGTGTTACCTTTCATTCTAACATGTTTAAATATCCAAATACTAGTATTCAACTAAACTTGCAAAGAGCAAAGTGTTGTGAAACATTCCTTGCAAAACTCACGGGCGCTATAATTCATGAACAAAAGTAAAGAAATTTGAGTGATTCCAGAAAACAAAGGAGCAACTGGGTATGTGCAAACCTGTGACATGAAATACAACATTTCTACGCCCCCTTGCATGGTCTCCACAACTGTGGCATGATCAACAGCTCTTGACCCTCAGCTTCACCTATCTCTAGCAAGTTCCAGAGTCCTCTCAGAAGCTTACGGAGACTGTGATGTCCAGAAAATTCTGAGATACACCATTTTAGCCAGCTTGAGAAGTTCATTGCTCTTAGGTTCATAATCTTGAGTTAGAGTTAGAAGGGGGGGAAAAAAAAAGCTTTTTCAGAATATTGACGTAGAACTCATTCAAAACTTTTTCTATCTCTAAAGCTAACTAACTAATCATTTTCCTGCAATCAAATGTCAGGCCAATCATTCGAGTAATAAATTGACACTGTCATACACATGAAAAGATGCAAAAATTTGGAGAGACAAGTGATAACTATTTTAAGAATTTCAATCTGTACAGTTTTTTACATTCTAAAGTTTAGAAACATTTTACGGTAATTAAATAAATTATACCTCGACCCATTTCCAATTCAAAATTATGACTTCTCACCCTAAGGCCACAAAAAAAATGATGTAAGAAGCCTACTTTGATGCCTAAGCAATTGAAACAAAACCCTCCTCTATTTAAATCTAATGAATTACAGGCATGAACACCGTCATCTCTTTTATGTCGATTCTGGTATACTCGAGAAGGATCAAAATATCATCTCAATAGCAGCTGGAAGAACACTAATCTTTTTTGGAAGGAACCCCAAATGCTCTCCATCGGATTGAATATAGATGCCACCTTTGCCTGAGATGTCCTCCACCTCAATAGAAAGTACCCTACAAATCAAACAACACTCTAAATGAGTATAACCACAAATCTTAGCGAGCCTTAAGGAAACGAGATAGGAGGAAAATAAAAAAGAAGCTAAAAATAATAGCTAAGCTTCCATCAAGCAGTAAAAGGTAGCAGTAGCACATATGGTAAACTGTCACGATAACAAATCCAAAAATAAAAAATGCCGCAAAAATGTGTTGACATCTTGCAGACTATTTCTTCAAATTTTCTTGTGAATTGGAGTTCAGCGCATTCAATCAGATAAAAGTTATTTCCAAGAATCAAACTCATTGGCCATCAACACTTTAGTAATTAATTATCAAGAAAGGTATGTTTCCTTTTTTGAAATAGAGTATACCTTCTTGTAGATACATTTTTAACTGAGAGATGTGTCCCGTTGTAAAGCTTGTGTAATTTCAGGACAAAATCATACCACTTAAAGTCCTGAAGAATCACAACCTGCAAAGTTAATGTGATACTGTAAACTTCAATAGAAGACAAGTAGAGAGTTTAGGAATAGGTTTAGCCAAAAAATCACCAAAAATAAATAATAATCTTCATCAATTGGATCATATAGAAAGGCATTTCACCTCTAAATTTCCAGTGAAAGGATCGGCATTTGGAGTAATTTTCATGCCACCGCCAAAGTATTTTGCATTACCGGCACAAATGGCTGTCACTTTAGGACATGTAACCCACTCGCCTTCATTGAACTGCATTTTTTCATATATATTATAAAACTAATGTGACACTTCTAGTGCACTTCTATGAAAAAGCAAAACTTATACAGGACTGCTGTAGAGAATTTGCTGTTATCTTTAATAGCAAGGATGAAAATGTAATAATGACCTTGATTCTCATATCCTTATTTTGATGCCCCATGAAGCCTTGCAATGCACCAATGACATAGCACAGTTTTCCAAATCTCTTGTACCTAGCGGCATGAAAGCCTGCCTTCGCACTCCTGCAAAATTTGGTCAAATATGCAATTTTAGACACGATTCCTGTGATGTTATTCTTAATCTGAAATTTCTAAGTTAGCCTTACAAATGAATGTCAGCAATATTTATGAAGTAATGGTTTTCGCAACTTTCTCCACTAATAACTCCAACATCTATCTTTGATCGCAACCCTAAAGAAAAAGGATCTGTTTCCTCTAAAATGAGCTCTCACTTTAGTAGGTAAAGTAAGACATCTCACAGTTGATGAAAAATATCAATAGTTGATATTCTAACACATGTGATTTGTTATGCATGTACATGTAATATCAACCGTTTGATTTATTTATC
This sequence comes from Trifolium pratense, assembly GCF_020283565.1. Lineage (NCBI taxonomy): Eukaryota > Viridiplantae > Streptophyta > Magnoliopsida > Fabales > Fabaceae > Trifolium > Trifolium pratense. Next base: position 39,655,945 of record NC_060064.1, on the reverse strand, counting down.
AACAATTAAGATTACTTACTTTACCCTATAAAGTGAATCGTTCATTTTAGAGTTGGATCCAAAGAAGAAATATATTAGAATGTATTAAGCGAAAAACCAAAAGAATATGTAGCAACTTAAGATGTGAGGCTAGCTTAGCCATGCTTGAGCTATGACACGGCTAGAATATAACAGAATAGCAAATTCTAAAACAAGAAAAAGAATAAACCTCTAGCAACACGTTCAACAGCCTCACAAGGATCATTTTTCCTGGCAAAGAGCCAACAAATGTTTCCATTAACTTCAATTACATAGAGGTGCGTAACGAATGAAAATACAAAGAACAAAAACTAACCATCCAAATGTTCTTGCAAAATCAGAACCAGTTCCCAAGGGGATGAGCTGCATAAAGACAGAACATAGTTAATGATAATACCATTCAGGATATTTATTAGGGATTTGAGAATCTAAAATCACATGCATTGAATAATAAAACAAAGAATAGTGCGTTGTGGATGCTGCTACTCACACCAAGAGCAGTTGAACGCGTAGACTCATTCATTTGACTTGCCACAGGTTTTCCAGCCCAGAAAAAGCCATTAACAACCTGCTTGTAATAGTGGAACTAAGGTACATTAGGAGCGAAAACAAGAAAGAATGTAGAAATTCATCAACAATTACGCTTACTATCAACTAAATATGTTTTACAAGAAACACATCAAAAGCAAGTTTGGTTGAATCATTTCTCATAAGATAGAAAGTAGAAACTACTCAAAGATTTCACTTAGGAACTTAATTATGTAACAATTTAAATTGTAAGAAATCCATCCAATAATATCATATGCCCAATAATAAAAAAACAAATAAAAAGAAAATAGCCTATACCTCATGAAGAGTTCCATCACCTCCAACAGCAATGACAGCATCAGCCCCTTCCCTTATAGCCTATATAACATGAAGATAACAATCTGTTAACTTATTAGAAGCCACAGAGCGTAGGACTAAACTTAGGTGCAGTTTCTAGTATGTTGTTCTCCAAACACAATCAACACATGGACTGTGTAATTGTAAAAAAAATTATTTTGAATTTAAAACAAACTAAAAATTTAACACACATGAGATTTTGTAATTGGTGAACAACAAGAACAGCACCTATAAAAAAGCACCTAAGTTTTGTCCTAAAGCTTATACAAAAAATGCATTTGAAACCATTCAAACTAACCTCTCTCGTTATGTCAATTGCATGACAAGGACCTGAAGTTAAGGATTCACATATCTATACAAAAATGAAAACAAAAAAACAAAAAAAAAAATCATGAAATCCCAAATAAACAAACACCATACAAAAAAACAAAACAAACACTCATGAGTCATGACACAATATAAACATGACTCACATTGCAATCTTTACCAAGGCGAGACTTAAGATATGGAACTAGCTTCCTCCATTCTCTACCAGTCCTTCCATTAGCACCTACAACCCAACTTGCTTACTTCAAAAATTTTCACAAATTCTTCACTGTACACCACTTTACTCACACACTCATATAATCAATTAACATATCTAGAGAACTAACTAGTGTCAATTTCAGCGCCAATCATACGCCAAAAATTTGAACTTGATCCGAAAATGAATAATGGGTAGTTCCCAAACTTTCAAAACAATGATGGGTAGTTCTAATTACAACAACCCATTATTCATTTAAGCTAAATAACTAAGAAAAAATGAATTTTTTGATGAGCAACCAAAGAAAGAATAAGGAAAAAACCTTGAGGGTTGACTATGAAAACGAGGTCCTTTCGACGAGAAGAAGAGGATGAATCAATGCCAAGGAAGCGTTCTGGTGTCATAGGTTGAAGTTCTGATCTAAAAACCATGGTGTGAACCATGGAAATTCCTCTTCCTGATGCAACCATCAATGATGTTGATGATAACTATGTTGTGCGGTGAATTACGACAGAGATTCTTTGGTTCTATCTGCTGAAGAAGATATCACACATTTGATGACTTATTATAAGCACTGTCGTTCTAACCGAAGCACTTTTTTCCTGATTTAATTTAACTGAAATTTTGTGATTTGTGTCACCCTCATATTTGGCCTTATGCTTATTTGAAAAAATTTTAAAAAAATTTATTTGGATCTCTATAGTTTTTTTTTTTTTTACAATGGATCGAACTCCCCTATTACCCAAACATCTCACCACTAGACCAAACCTAGCGGCTTATTTGAATCTCTATAGTTTATTTTGATAAAAGTTTATGTATCAGTTTTTCTATTTTAATGATAGAAATGAATAAAATTAACGAATCAAATTATGCAAAGACATTAATGTATCAACTTTGATTAAATATATTAATAATGATTTTATTAGTATAATTTTTTTTGGTGAACTAATAAAATTAGTATAATTTTTTCTTATATTTAGCATGAGAAAAAATTAACTCTAATTGAAAAGAACCGTAATGTAATTTGATTTTTTTTTACTTCTTGTATTTTCTCTTATATAATTTTATCAGTTAAGATAATTATGAATAAAATGGAAAGAAAAAATATAAACTAATTTAACTTCTGATTACCGACTCATTTTTCATTAATTTAAACATACTAGTTTAATTTTTATTTTTATTTTTAAATTAATTTAAACGTAACAACAGACCAAATTTAGCCTTGAATTTCTTTTATCAAATCAAACTTTAAGTGTTGCAAAATCTAATTCGACTTGGTCTATTTTCACTAACAATCGCCATCTTGAAGTTTGATGAAAACTCCAGCTTGCAGAAAGGCGTTGTTGGCCATTGTCCAGTTTCAATGGTGGTTGGGTTGAAGAAAGCTACTACCTATGAAGCATGGGTACTTGTGTGATATTCATTAATACATATCCATTTTTATTTGGTTGATTTGAGATGGTGGATACATCAAAAATCTCTTAAAATATTTTTATTTTTTATCTCTTTCACTTTTCATAAAAATAGCGGAGACAATGGACAAAAAATAAAAAGTAAATCTCCAAAACTTGATTTATTTTTTCTAATATTTTATATCAACGTACCAGAACCTTAAATTTTCTAAAAATATCGCATTTCGTAGGGGCAAACTTTGGCTACTACAGCCACACTATCGTTTAGTGCATGTAACATCGTTTAGGATGAATGTAACTTATAGAATGGACCTAATGAGTTTTGGTGCATCAGTGCATGTAACACTAATCTACAGCAACCATTAATAATGACTGATTATGATTGGTTGCCTTATAAAAGTTGTTATACCCATTTTTTAGGGAACTATTATAATTTATAACCATATTAAAAACCCTAAAGTGTTACAAGCACAGGGAAGAAGAACTTTGTGATGGGATTGTTTGTCTCATTCCCTTATCACCCTTTTTATCTTTGTTTTTTTTACAAGCTTTTATCTTTCTTTGTTATGTACAAGGGTAAGAATTTTTCCACTTTTGAAAAGCTTGAATCTTAATTGCTTCTTCTACTCATTGATCACATGGTTAGTTTAGCCTCACAAGTATCCAGTAATAACTAGAAAATTGTCAAAAAAAATAACTCGGACATTAAACTCTTCAAATATTTTATTTCCTCCAAAAAAAGTACACCAAAAATTATAAATAATTTACAATAATGCTAACCTGACATTATTTCAGCAAATATAAGTAGTTTCTTACAGTTTAATTTGAAGAGCTGAATTCTAGAAATTCAGAAGAAAATAAAATGTTCAAATATTCATTGGTGGGAGAGAAACCAAAGCTGCAATGGTGATCAAAATAGAGGTTTCTTCCCATTTAACATCCCCAACAAATGATCAAGAACTTTGATCCCGTCATCACGCAAGCCAGAGTGCATGAACTCGTTCGTTATCCATAGTCTGATCCCTGCTATTTGAGAAGCTGTTTCCTTCGACAGCTTAAAGTTTACGTACATGTCTTCATAGTAAACGGCAGCTGCAACAGGTACCTGTAATCATAGAATGATAAGTTAACAGAAAAACTTGGAGATTGAATTTCGATCAAAATTTCCAAGTATAGAGTGCCAAGTATAATATGAAAGTATACATCAACTTCAAGTGTGAGTGTTACATAGAGTCAAAGTAACATGTGATGAGTGCTGAGTAAACTACCTTGTTGTTATTCAGAGCTTGAATGTCATATAGTCGGGGCCAATCCTTCTTCTCCGACAATATATGAGCTACATCTTTGAATGGCTTCAAGGCATGGATCTCATCAAACATCCATGGGAAAATCATCTATATAAGAAATGAAAATGAACATAATATTTATGCAGTTGGTAAATGCTTTGTGCATTGCATAGTAAAGAAAAATGATATTTGTTATACCCTACCTCTCCTGTAAAAAGTACAGGGAGTCCTTCTCTAGCTGCTTTAATTGCATCAAATTTGTCTTCAACTTCGGTCCTTATTCTACTGGCAGACCATCTACTAGGAGAACCCTGCAGAGCAGTGTTGAAAGATAACACGGATCATGCATGTTACAGATATAATATAAAACCATGCATATACCGCTAGCGGCTACGCAACAATAAAAGCTTTTCAGTAGTTAGTGCGTGACATGGTATCAGAGGCTATGTGAACAAGTGATCCAGAGTTCAACCCTTGATATTCCCATTCTTCTAATAAAAGTTTACTACTTCCATTTCAAATACAAGTAAAAGTTTTATTTGGGAGTCTTAAATATAAGTAAAATTTAACACCTTTTATCCTATTTAATCCTATTCTTCTCAAAATACATAATGGAACAAATTTCCTTGCAAAATTAAATGAAAAGAAAGGGTAATTTGGGAAATTAAATTATTATTTTGGTTAATTCAAGAAAATTAGCTGAGGTATATCACTGTTCTTAATATGTTTTCTGTTAGTTAGTTTTGCTCATAATTGACATTGGAGGAGTAAATTTGATTGCAAGGTAGACAAGTCTAAACATTGTCGATGCCTCAAGTTAAAGGACTCTTACAAGAGGGACATGTTTACAATAATATAATATAAAAATCATGCTTGTGCCATCACCTACCAGCCTAAAATTTCAGAATAGTTGGTTCGCAACAATGCATACACGAGCAGTCGAAAAGAACATTTACCTGACAATAGATGGATTCATGTAGAAGAGCATACAGTGGATTAGTATCAACAGTTATCGAGTTTTCAAACTGCATAGAACAAAAATTAGAAGTCAGTTTTCAAAAGGAAACTTGAAATTTAAGATTCATAATCAAAGGAAAGTAAATATTTTCTTACAGAACTTAGGAAGTAGTGACTTATTCTTTTAGGTGATCCCGGAACTAAAGTAGGATCCCACACTCTCTCAAACCTAGAAGGGTTGTACAAAAAACAATTAATTTGAGCTCGTGATAGATGTAAAAGAACACAAGGTAAATTACACATTACATATAGTGCATGCTCTCAAAACCAGTTCCAGATCCTAAGCCGGAGAGACCAAGAGTCTGCAGCCCTCTTGGGGTTAAGATGCCCCCAGAAGGAAGGGCCACCTATGCTACGCAAAGAGAAAAAGAAATAAGGATTTGAGAGAACTTGGCTCATACGTTCATCGTTAAAAACAATAACAAAAAAGTGTGAGATGAATAATTACCCCTCCCCCTTCTTGTTCAGCTAAATAGTTAACAAGTTCTTGAACAATTTTGATATCCTGAGGGTATCTTTTGTAGTACTTCTCATTTTGATGCATAATTTGCTCAAAGCATGCTCTGTATACCGAATCTGCAGTGCATCCATGTCCTATTGGAGGAATTCCACCGGTCAGAAGGGCTTGCGTCAGTCCTTGTGGTGCAAAACTCAAATATGTGACTGCACAAAATCCACCGTAACTCTGCCATAATTAAAAAAGAACGCAAGTAGACTAAGCAAGCATGGAGTTTCAAGGATAAATTAGCTTCAAGGGTACATATTACAAAATCGTTTCAAACCACATGCTCACAAATCAACAAACAAGAAGATGATCCCTATAGCAATGTGAAAGACTATGGCATCAAAATCCGTAGCTCGCATGAATACCATTAGAAACCACTTAAGTGCATACCTGTCCCAAAATGGTCCAAGGTCCAGCATTTGGAACAAGGCGAACTCGAATAAACTCTGCATCATTTACTATACTATCAGCTCGAAAGTATTTCAAGAAGTCAGCTAAGTCATCTGCAGACTTGAATTGTAACATTGATGACACAGACAAAGGAGTTGATAAGCCTGTTCCTCGCTGCAGAGAAGTACGCATAAATGATGGAACAGATTACTCATAAAGTTATCACACGATCAAAAAGATAATGACACAATACAAGTGTCCAGAAAAACATGCCTGATCCATTAAGATGAGACGGAACTGTTCAGTAACTTTCTGAATCCACCCACTAGATTCAGTTGGAGGACGGCACTCAAACCCAGGCCCACCTTGCAAAAATAGTAAATATGGCAATGTTTGCTCTTCTTTTCCAACTGCAAAAAAAATGACAAACTTGTAAAGAAAAAATGCCAACGCGATGAATGGGGGTAATCCACAAAATTAAGCACAATCGCAGGTGCTCATCCATCAGGCAATTTATAAAGTTACTATTTATCACATAAATTTCTATGTGGCTGATCAAAAACTGATTTTGTTGAATATTGACTATTTAAAATTAAAACATGAAACAATATGAAAAAAAGAAATTTTGATGATTCTAGACATGGAGAATGCAATGTCGCTCTAGTTACCAACATATTAAGGGCCCATTTGCATTGGCTTGTTTTTTAGCTTATGCAAAACAGCTTATGTAAACAAATAAGCTTTTATGTATCTTTAAAACTTTCTCAAGGTAGTTTATGAGAAAACAACCTATAAAGATACAATTTTTGTTAGTGAAAACTTATGAATTAACATAAAAGTATATTTATTTGCATATGCTATTTTCATAAGCTTTTAATAAGCCAAATCCAAACGGGGCATTCCATCATTAAAACAGAGGACATAAGAACATAAATACAATCTGCCTTCACCAAAACAGAGGACATTTCATCATTAAATGCATGATCCACATATACAACACGCCAACCACATTCCTCACAAAAATATAACAGTTGCACTGTAGGAAACTAGGAGCCAAATTTTACTAGCAATACCACCCAAAGCTAAATTGTCTATTCAAACAAACTCATGTTAGCTAACCTGCTATGACCTCTTCCCTGGCACATCACCCCAATTATATATAGCTGTAAATAGTTTATATCTCTTCCCTGAAAGGAACTCAAATAATCTCTTCTGATCCGATTATATTCCCCCACAAAATCCATGAAGAGAAAAGCTCATTTGGATTAGTGCCTGGCTGTGAGTTTGGCTCAATCACACCTTAATTTTGGTAAAAACTACACTTTAGAGCTTCAACAATATCATCACAGCGACTATGATTTCGTCAAACTCACTGTGATTCCCAATCATGCACTGAAATGATTTAGGATTCCTTTAAAAGAAAAAGGCAATACCAAAACTACAATATATATTCTAAAAAGCCACCAAAGCACTCACTCCCTCACTAGAATCCAATATTTTGGATTCGATCCCAGATACCCCATTAACAAAATATTCAACACAATTACTCAAAAAAAAAAAACTCGAACCTAATTAGTTATTACAAAATTGTCAAAAACCCTATCTGAGATTCATTAATCATCATCAATTTTTTTTTATCCCCACAAAAATTAGCTTCACAGAAACCCACACACACGAAAACCCCAAAAACAAAATCAATAACATGAAACCTTCATGCAACTATGAGTTCAAGGAAAATAATTGGTATAGTTGATGAGTACTGTTACCTGCAACGACTTCACGAGCAAAAACGGTGATCTTGTAAGAAGAGTGTAGTCCCCGGGAGTAATCGAGGGGAACAGTGAACGTGTGGTTACGAAGGCGGAGCGAAGGCACGGAAAACCAGTCGCCGGTGACGTGCTCCGGCGAGGAAGTAGAGGAGGAGTGTGTGGCGATGGTTGCTCCGTTCATTGTGAGGATTGAGCTCCGGCGAGAATGCAATAACGAATGGTTTGTGACGGAAAGGGGTTTTGAGAAAAGAGGAATTGATGATAAAGCGCGAGAACAGTGACGATGATGATAATGGAGTAATGTGGTGAGAAGAAAAGGTGGTGGTGGCGCGTGAGATAACAACATTATGTGAGGTGTTAGAGTCAACGATGGTAAGATCGAAATTAAAATGCTCATCCAACGGTGTGTGATTTTAATTAAAAATATAAAAATTTCAGCCATTTTTTCATGCATAAATTTCATATTTCTTTTTTGTTAAATTGTTTAAAATTCATTTTAGTCTTTAATAATTTTATTTTTATAAATAAAATTTAGTGAAATTTTATTTTTGGTAAATTGATTAAACTTTATGTATGTGTTTACAAATTGTATTAACCAATATTAACAAATCAAACTTCACCAAACTATTAAGAACAATTCTTGTGTAATAACACATCATAATAATAACCTATCACACAATGGCACCTAATTAAATCTAATTATAAAATTACCGAAAAAAATATAATTCTTTGTCAAAACAAGTGAAAAATGTCCATAAAACAATCACAAACAAAATTGTAAAATAAATTTTTTGTTTCCACAAAAAAATATTCATGTAAACCGTCGACTGTCGATACTCATGTCATGTTGTCTCATCATATAGACCCTATACAATTACGGTTAAAATGAGATATCCTACATGATGTGGACCGGTTGAAAAGACAACATGAATGTAGACCATCGACATCTTATCAAAAAAAAATGTAGACCATCGACACTCACAGAGGCGGAACCCACGCCACCCTCGAAAAGATAATAAATTACTAGTATACCCTTAGTGGTTATATAAAATTACAAAGGTATATTATATATATTTGTTTCGGAGTCTAATTATTAATTTTGCAAGTTGGCTGAGTGGATAAAAGTGGCGCCCAAGCACCAAGAGTACTAGGGTTCAACTTTTGGTGTGATACCTATTATGTTTTTATTTTTTTTCTTTTCTGTTTTGTTTGTTTTTTAAAAAAAAAATTAAAAAATCAATTATGGTGCCAAAATTTTGTATCAAGCCATTAGCAAGGACATTTTTCAAAAAAAAATAATTTTCATCAGTATAATCAATACAAAAAATGCACAATTTCTTTTTTTTTTCTTCTAAAAAACACAACTATTTTCAATTAAAAACACAAATTTTCTTTTTATAATATATGTAATATAATAATAAAACATGATTTTCTAATAATAAATTTTGTGTGAGTATTAGTTCAAAATCAATTACTGATTATTTTAAGTCACTTGACACATATGGAATATCAGTTTAAAGTATGTAATTTGATTTATTGATAATTAAATTTTTGTATTTAATTTTTATACTATAACTTTTTTAGTGGCTCCCCGATAGGGATGGCAATGGGCGCCCACGGGTGCGGGTTTGAGTGATACCAAACCCACACCCGAAATCAACACCCAAACCCAAACCCAAACCCAAATCTGTTCGGGTGGCAAAACCACACCCACGCCCACACCCATTGGGTTCGGGTTTTTTACACCCAAACCCAAATCCACAACACATTTTGTACTACTTTGCAAATTTAAGCAAAACAAGGTAAATTTAAGCAAAAACAATGGAATTTAAACATATTGTCAATCACTTAGCAAAAACATAGGTTTAAAATTACAAGGGAATTTAAAATTACAAAATAGTCTTTCAAGAAATTAAATTACAACTAAACCAAAATTAAGTTCTTCCAACTTTCAAGCAAAATTCAAACACAATTTTGGTTTGTGGTTTGTGAAAAACCTAATTTTACTTTTACACTTATATATATATGTGGGGGTATTTAGGTAATTTTAACATGTTTCGGGTGGGTGTATGGGTTTCGGGTGTGGGTTTGAGTGATACCAAACCCACACCCATATTTTCGGGTGTCACCCAAACCCAAACCCAAACCCAGTCAATTCGGGTTTCGCCCGTTGACTTGGGTTTGGGTTCGGGTGGGTCTCACGGGTTTGGGTTTTTCTGCCATCCCTACTCCCCGAAAAAAAAATTCTCATTTCCGCCGCTGGACACCCATGTCATGTTGTCTTTCTATTACGGCTAGAAATTTGAGAGGGAAATTTGTCTTAAACTAAAAAGATGAACATGGAAATTCAAGAGTTGTGAATATTGCAGGGATTTTTTTTATTAAACAATGGTGTGTCAATTGAATGTACCTAAACATTAAGTGTTATTTACATACCTATTTAAGATTTTTTCAACAAGTAAATCAATTGAATTAGATCAGCATACTATGTTTTTGCATTAATCTCTTATGTTCAAATTTGGCCTATATAATTGTCTATTATCTTCAAATTTAGTTAGCTATTATTTTTAAAATAATTTATATTTAGTTATTGTGTGGGTTGTATCAACTATCGTATGTTTTTTGTTTGATTTTTTTTATATTAGAGTTGGTGATTAAATTCAGGACCTCTAACATACTACTTAAATAACTCATAACTAGAATAAACTTAATGGTTTTGATCTTCTAATTCATTAGAAAAGATCATATAGTAATTTGATATTCAGTCGAAAGGCATACCAAAAAAATATTTTAGCTAAAATTTAAACTCAAATTATTTTAATAATTGTCATCTATCATATTTTCCTATATATATAAGCATATGTGAGGTTTAAGATGGGAATACTAATTTTCCCATGATGGACAACTTTCCATTTTATAGGAAGGTGGTGGCAGTTGAACAGGTTAAAATGTGGTCAATGAGTCTTTTCTTCTCTCTTGATTATTAACCATTAATTTTAAACTATTAATAAAAATTAAAAACAAAAAAAAAATTATATATATATATATATATATATATATATAGGGGGCTGCTAATTTAGACCCAGTTGGGTCTAAATTAGCAAGGTGTACCTTTTGAGTTGGACAAAAATACCCATTTTTTAATTTTTTGGAAGAATAGAGCAACAGGGGCATTTCTGTAATTTTACGCAACAGTACACGCACCCCCCACTTCTTTTTCCCCCCCCAGGACACGTGGCAGCGTGTTAGTGGCCAAAAGCAAGGCGCGTGCATCACACGCACCGACAGCCGCGCGTGGTAGTTGCTTGATGACGCGGAGAGAGAAATTCCAGAAAAAGGCAGGCCACGTGTCATGATCTGATTGGCTGCGTTAATTTTTTTCCATTTTATACTTTAAACTCGATTATTTCGTCGTAAATTAATTTTTTATTTTTTAATTTTTATACCAAAATTCATAATTTTTTTTTCTCTACAAATAGAGACTTGGTTTGTTTGATTTGGACACCGAAAAAAAAACGCAATTTTTCACTACTTTAAACTCGATTATTTCGTCGTAAATTAATTTTTTATTTTTTATTTTTTATACCAAAATTCATAATTTTTTTTTCTCTACAAATAGAGACTTGGTTCGTTTGATTTGGACACAGAAAAAAAAAACCCAATTTTTCACTACCTTAATCTCATCAAATAACTAATAATCAACTTACTGAAACCATTTTACCAGCAAAATGGTTTCAGTTTACAACTCTCTGAAACCATTCTACCAGATAAATGGTTTCAGAAGCAAACACAATTAATAAATTACTCACTGAAACCATTCTACCAGTAAAATGGTTTCAGAATACAACTATGTGCAACCATTCTACAAGCTAAATGGTTTCAGAAGCAAATAACTAATAATCAACTTACTGAAACCATTTTACCAGGAAAATGGTTTCAGATTACAACTCTCTGAAACCATTCTACCAGATAAATGGTTTCAGAAGCAAACACAATTAATAAATTACTCACTGAAACCATTCTACCAGTAAAATGGTTTCAGAATACAACTATGTGCAACCATTCTACAAGCTAAATGGTTTCAGAAGCAAATAACTAATAATCAACTTACTGAAACCATTCTACCAGCAAAATGGTTTCAGATTACAACTCTCTGAAACCATTCTACCAGATAAATGGTTTCAGAAGCAAACACAATTAATAAATTACTCACTGAAACCATTCTACCAGTAAAATGGTTTCAGAATACAACTATGTGCAACCATTCTACAAGCTAAATGGTTTCAGAAGCAAATAACTAGTAATCAACTTACTGAAACCATTCTACCAGCAAAATGGTTTCAGATTACAACTCTCTGAAACCATTCTACCATATAAATGGTTTCAGAAGGATTTCGGTGTCCAAATCAAACGAACCAAGTCTCTATTTGTAGGAAAAAAAAAATTATGAATTTTGGTATAAAAAATAAAAAATAAAAAATTAATTTACGACGAAATAATCGAGTTTAAAGTAGTGAAAATTTGCGTTTTTTTTTCTGTGTCCAAATCAAACGAACCAAGTCTCTATTTGTAGAGAAAAAAAAATTATGAATTTTGGTATAAAAAATAAAAAATAAAAAATTAATTTACGACGAAATAATCGAGTTTAAAGTAGTGAAAAATTGCGTTTTTTTTTCGGTGTCCAAATCAAACGAACCAAGTCTCTATTTGTAGAGAAAAAAAAATTATGAATTTTGGTATAAAAAATAAAAAATAAAAAATTAATTTACGACGAAATAATCGAGTTTAAAGTATAAAATGAAAAAAATCACGCAGACCCATTCATATGCTGACACGTGGCTGCCTTTTTCAAAAGCAAAATTTTCTCTCTCCAGCATATAATCTAGTGTGGCGCAGACAAGATGATCTGATAGATCAGGATGATCTGGGCTGTCTGATTGATCAGACAGTCTTAATGAGATCACATCTTGGCTGTCTGATGGAAATCAACGGTCTGTAACCATGGTCCTTCCGTACGCGCGCGACACTGGATCAACGTCTATTAATTGTTTAAGAAGGTGGGGCGCGTGGTGTTATTTTTTTTTTTATGTAAAATTACAGAAATGCCCCTGTTGCTCTATTCTTTCAAAAATTAAAAGAATGGGTATTTTGGTCCAACTCAAAAGGTGCACCTTGCTAACTTAGACCTAACTAGGGTCTAAGTTAGAAAACCCCATATATATATATATATATATATATATATATATCATGGAGTCTTTTTCTCTTTCTTGACCATCCATGATCCACCACTGTTTTCCGCTAGTGTTCTTGCATCACCACTCATTTTTTATTTTAGTTTTTTTTATCCACCGCCACTCTGGAACTATTTTGGGCCAGTCACGTTGTGGCTTTCCTTTTTTATTTTATTTTCTTCAATTTTCACCCCTTTTATATTATTTATTATTTATAAGATGGATGACTGGGGTTCGAATCCCGATCTCATGTATATATAATGCAGTGTTATATCAAGTGAGTAAACGTCACACATCACTTATACTATTTTTTTGTCGATAAGATAGTAGTAATGGTTAATATTTCGACCAAGGCTATTTCTACATTAATTTTTTTCCCTTCAAAATGCACCCATATTTGAAGGATAAGTATTATTGATAATGCACTTCTTTTTTAAAAAAAAACATATGATGTGAGAATACATGGTCAGGTGATCATGTTGATACATTCATGTGATCCTATTATATAACAATATATAAAGGGACAGGGGAGTTTCAACTAGCTTTTCTTTGTCCATTTTGTCTTTCATTATAATTTAAAATAACACTTAACAATAATACTAATAATACTCTTGATTTTTTTAGTAGCAACGAAATTTTTTTTATTAATAAACTCACAATAACATAAAACGTATCTTTTTTTTTACATAAATTAGACACAAACAGACGTGGAACGCGTTTGCTTGCCCCGCTAGTAAGAATAATTTTAATACGCTAATTTAAAAGCATAGAGCACTCACACTCAAATCCGCAACCGGGTACACATCGGTCCAGCTCTCACATTTGGTTTCCCATTTGTAAACTGTGGTGAGAAATCGACTTAGTGAAATTTTTTCCGTAAAAAAATACATCTATATTCCTTTTTAAGTATCGCACTATCGCTATTTAAATTAATTTATTTTGACAATAATATTTTTATTAATGTACAAAAAAATATTAATACGTAAGATATTGTTTCATTTGTCTCGACGAATATTTTTAAAATATAAACTTTTCATAATTTTTTATAACAGATAATTAAAAATATTAGTGATCAAAGTTGTATGCACTGGTAAAAAATACACTTACAAAGAAACGAGGAGTAATAAATCACTCTTTTTATTTTTTTATTTAAACCCCTTTTTTTTGACAAAATTTATTTATTTAAACTAATGGTAGATATTTTAACTCATTTTTAACCATCATCAAATTTGATCAAATTGCATGAAATGAATATTTTGATTATTTTCTATATATGGACAATAAACAACAACTTTATAACTCTTTAAGATGAATCATGTGACTTATCCTAACCGTGAAAGATGATATATATACACATCTCTTAACTGAAAAAATAATTTATTTTGAGCAAATATAAGGGGAGCCCCTATTATGCACCTCTTTTTTTTAGGAGCACCGGTGCACCCCTGTATTTTACCTGCTAGAGCAGGTTGCCTAGTTTTTGGACAGTGGGGCCCACAAAAGAAGAAAAACATTTTTTTAAATGAAAATTGGGTGATTACGTTTTTGTTCTTAGTTGATATTCCCAAAATCTCTTTCATTATTCATTTGCAGAAAAGTTATCTTTCTCTTCATCACCGGATTTGTAAAATACCAGACCCAACCCAGTCATCACCATCACCCACACAACCACAGTCACACTTGTTTCTGACTAATAAAATCTCTCAAGCGTATGGATCAAAGAAATCCCCCAACATTAAAGAGATAATTAGATCTGAAAAATACAATGGAACCAAAACCTCAAATCTAAAAAAACTCATAAAACGATGATGGTGAAGAGATGTTTATGTGTTTAAGAAGATGATGATGTTGAGGAGTTTATTCGGCAAAAACATATCTGAAACTTATGCTTTTTTTATTTTGCAATTTTTTTAATGATTTGGTGATGACCGTGATATGATGGTTGATGAAGAATAGAGAAGGAACTTGTTTTCTGGGTTGGTGATGTATGCAGTGAGTATAGTTATTAGTTAATGCCGGAAAAGATTGATTCTAGTTAGCAGCCGAGGATAAACAGATTACTGTTCTTAAGCTTGTTTCTTCAATTGAGATTATTGGGGTGGTGTTAGTGAAATTGCTATCACTGTTCTTGTCTTGTTTTCCTTTTTTTTTTTAATTGTTCTGTATGCAGTTTTTCTTTTTCTTTCTTCTAATACAGTACTGGTAAAAGAAATTGACTTCTTAGGCTTTGTTTGGATTGGTGGTATGAGATGGAATGGAGTGGTATGTGGTGGTATGAAGTGAAGTTCCATTGTTTGGATTCTTTAAAAATGAATGGAATGGAGTGGTATGTGATGGTATGGATTTCATCCCATTCCATCATTTTCTCTTATTTTTCTTCCCCTCCAATTTGGGGTGTATGGGATGGAATACAAAATGTCCAAACAATGGAATACATTTTATGCTCCATTCCATCCCGCTCCGCTCCATTCCATCTTATTCCATTCCGCTCCATTCCGTTATGTACCATCAATCCAAACATAGCCTTAGAAATATATACTTTGGGAATATTCCTTGGTCTTTATCATGGGTTCAAACCAAAGATAAGAGAGTGTTTTGCGAAGATGAAGTTGTTACAAGTAGGGATGGCAAAAAAACCCAAACCCGATAGACCCACCCGAACTCAAACCCAAGTCAACTGGCGAAACCCGATTTGACTGGGTTTGAGTTTGGGTTCGGGTGACACCCGATAATATGGGTGTGAGTTTTGTATCAGTCAAACCCACACCCGAAACCCATACACCCACCCGAAATATTTTATAATTACCTAATTACCCCATAGTCTCCCTCAATTTCCTTGGAAGACCTTAAATTTTAGTTGTAATTTAATTTCTTGAAAGTCTATCTTGTAATTTCTTGAAAGTCTATGTTTGAATTTCCTTGGAAGACCTTAGTTTTAGTTGTAATTTAATTCAAAGTCTATGTTGGAATTTAATTTCTTAAATTTGCAAATTATTTTCAAATGTGTTGCGGGTTTGAGTTTAGGTGGAAAAAACCCGAACCCGATGGGTGTGGGCGTGAGTGTTGTTTTGCCACCCGAACAACCTTTGGGTTTGGGTTTGGGTTTGGGTGATGATTTCGGGTGTGGGTTTGGTAAGTGTCAAACCCGCACCCATGGGCGCCCGTTGCCATCCCTAATTACAAGGGGCAAAAACGTAATCAATCAATATCCATTTTTAAAAAAAATAGTTTTTTTCTCTCTTGTGGGTCCCACTATCCAAAAACTGGTGCAACCTATTATAGAAGATAAAATATAAGGGTGCACCGATGGACCTAAAAAAAAGAGGTGCATATTAGGGGCTCCCAAATATAAGTTTGCATATTAATTGACTCATTCCACTAGGCATGATATGCATTATTCTTATTATTTAGAGCCAGGCAAATAGCACAATTACTAATTGTTGAGCCTGACTTGTTAACTTCAAACTATCGTGTCTCTTTCTTAGGAAGACATGGGATAGACGTGGAACACTTTGCTTCTAACATAACAATATATAGAAAAATACTATGCCAGAATGAATATGGACCATGGAATCTAATTCTTTTTATTACCTTAACCCCTTGGGTCCCCAAAAATGGTTCACTACTATTTGTAATCGTGTATAGTACTATTAGAATAGATACCCAATAAACAACAATGGAGCCTTTATATCATAGTCACAAAATTGTAATCATTGCAAAATATATAAAAGTCAACCAAAGTGCTTTTGCTAAATTATGATCATGTTTTGCTCAAACATAGTAATTAAGTTTTTAAATTATGATCATGGTTAATTAAGTGATAGTAATCCTTGTTAAGATGAAAAATCATATTATCAGAAAAAAGCATGAAACATCGCATATACTAGTGTACAATGTGGCCGGGACACTTACGATAACGACGACATGGGTTATCTTTTGTAACAATTTTTTTTTTTTCTTTTAAAAAATCACAAGGATTGATTTCAATTTTCCATTAACTTTAACTCAATTGGTATGAATATTGTATTTATTCTATAGGCAAAAGTTGGGATTCAAAATCTAGACACTTCGCTTATTAGCTAATTAAAACAAAAACATAAGCAATCTTTAATATGCAAGATTGTTTCCGTGGAGTTAAATTGAGCTCAAAATTTAAGACAAACCTTAAAAGCAAATTTTGTATTTTTGTAAAGTTGAGTTGCATTCAAATATCTTAGCCCACATAACAATTGACAAAATAAATAAATTGATTTTACATTACCAATGTATGAAAATATGAATAAATGACTAATAATAATCATCCAATAAAATTCAACAAGATTAGCATAGACAAAGTAAATGCTTAATCTATGTTACTACTACTTCCTTCCCTACTTTACTATACCTTTCATTGTTAGTAAAGATAAAGATTCCTCCAAAATGTTCCATTTTCTCTACAAACAAAAAGGAGCAAAACAAATGCAAAAAGTTCCTCCTCCTCCTCCTATTCTCTCTTCAGTGAAAAAGCAATTCAGCTACCACCTGCAGCTGTAGCAGCAGCACTATTGGCCACCCAATTAGGAATTGCAATGGCTGAAGAAAATGGATCTAGGAAACAATCTCCAGAACCACCAGCTAGTTGATTAAGTTCATCTAAATTTTCAAAGAAATCATCTGTTAAAACAACATCATCTAAACTCCCAAATTCATCTCCTTCTTCATCCTCCTCCATAAAACAATCTTCTTTTTCTTCTCTGCTCTCTGACTTTTCTCCTTGAATTTGAACCTCTTCTTCACCTCCTGATGTAGCAGGAGAAGAGGGTTTTGTAAGATCCTCTTTCTCAGATTGATCTTCTTTGTTGGTTTCAGCTTGAGGAGGTGTTAATGGCTTCTGGCGTGTTGAACCAGCAAGAGAGTTTTTATGAGTAGGAGCAGGATGGTTGTGTTCAGATGTATATGTTACTATGAACATTGTTGGATCTGATCTGTTTCTTTCAACTTGTTTTCTTGCTAAACACCCTTTTGAACTGCTACATCTATAATATCCCCTATAAATCACAAAACAAAACAAAACAAAACAAAGAAAAATTTAGTAATAATTACTTAAATTAAACTTCTAATTTTGAGCAAAATTGCAATTAATTCATTCATGCACTTCAAAGTGATTAATGAGTTCTAATTAAGAAATCTAAACAAATTATTTAGGAAAATCAAATTCAAATCATCACTAAAATAATCTTTAGCCGGACTTTACTCGACTTTCGATCAAACTCCGAATTATTAGAGTCCAGAAGAACTATAAGGTTGATTAATACAATAAAATATTGCAAGTGAAGATTTTGAAGTTTTTTTTTTTTACCTTGGATATGGTGACCCTTTTATGGGTTTTTGTCCATATTTCCTCCATGCCCATATGTCTGAAGAGAGATTCTCAACAGGTACTTGACAAACTTTCTTAAGTTGGTTTTTCCTGTGAAGAAAAAAAAAAAACACAATATTTACTAACCAAAAGATATGATTTTTATAAGATGGGTAAATTCAAGATCTCATTTTTTACTCAAAATCAAGCTATTTTTTTTAAAATTTACCTTCTTTTTGATCTTTGGTTGGTGACAGAAGAACCACCTTGATGTGGTTGCTTACTTCTGTGTTGTTGTTGCTGTTGTCTGTCTTGTGTTTGAGCTAATTTGGGTGATGCAGAGGAATAAGAGAATGAGGAAAACAGAGGAGAAGTTTGCAAAGAGATAGGTTGTGATCTAGAAAAGAAAGGTTTGCAAAGTTCATGCAACTCTTCAATGGAGGAGCTTTTAGCTTCAAAAGGGTGTGTAGAAAGTGACAAAATTTGAGGTTTTTGTTCACCACCAAACATAGATGAGAAGCCACAAGAAGGGTCATGATGCAGGGGAAAAACAGAGGATGTAGCTGTAGTGGTTGAAGTGGTGGAGGTTACAGTGGAGCAACCTCTAACCACCGCATGGAGATCCCAATCTTCCATAATCAAAGAGACAAAGTCTGCAAAAATGTCTGAGGTTGGTGTTTCTCTTTTGAGGAGAAAGACAAAAGAAGGCGCTGACTTTTGGAGAGGTGGTGAGAGAGATGATATAAGGTACAATAAGTGGGAATGGACTTTGTTTATATATAGAGAGAAAAGTGGGCGTTTTACACAAGGTCAAGTGTGAGAGAGAGAATATGGTTTGCAATTGCATTTTGGCATCTCTATGCTAATTTTTTTCCCCTTTCTTGCTTAAATTCGAGAACACTCAGGGCCCGTTTGGTGCACAGGATAAGAGACAGGATAAGATAACTATATCATATCTTGTCTCAATCCAGTGTTTGGTGACACAACAGGATATGATAAGTTAATCCTGGAGCTTATCCTATCTTGTTTCTCTAGTTAAAATCCTTATCCTGAATTTGAGCTGGGTTACCAGCAGGATAGGATAAGAAAAAAAATCGTTCATTTATTCTATAAAATATATTTTAAAATAAAAAATTGAAAATTAATAAAATAATTTGATAGTAAATTAATAATAAAATAATTAATTTTTAAATATATATGTGATTTTCTCACAAGGGTAATTTTGTAATTTATATCATCTAAAAAATCAAAATTCTCCTAAAATTACAATATTTTAAATTAAAATAATTATTAAAAAATTGCAAAATAAGAATATTAATTTAAATTTAATAACAACTTAAATATAATTCTTTTGCAATGGTAGTTTTATTATTTACATATATCATATATTTATTTAGCTTATCTAACATGTATAATTGAGTTATTTATTTGATCATGATTCATATAAAAAACTTAATTTGTTTATTTTCTCATGATTTGTATTTAAAATTTAAAGTTATTTGATTACTTTTTCTTTTTGTACAATTACTTATTTATATTTTTATTTATAAAATTCAAAGTATTACAATATAATTTTTAACAAATAACAATTGTTTTACGAGGGTAATTTTGTCATTTAAATATGTTATGTATCTTATCATATTGGTATGAACAAATATGGATCAAACTTATGTACAGTTCCATATACACAGTTTTTACTGTGCTAGATACATGAGGGAAGTTATTTTTATTTAAAAACATTTTTATTTTTCTTTTTTTTAATTAAAAAATATAAATAACTAACTTTTTGTGTGAGGAACAGGAAAAACAGCATCTAAAGAAATGCATATAAGTTTTGTCCTTAAAAATATGATATAATAGTTATCATGTTTGTTATCCTGTGTGCACCAAACACATGATAGGATAACTGAGGATAACTGTTATCCTGCTGATATCCTATCCTATCACTATCCTGTTGTATATCATATCCTGTCACTATCCTATCATGCGCACCAAACGGGCCCTCAGTGTTATTTCATTTAAATGTTTTAAATAATAAAGTATTTATATTTAAAAAATATTTTTTACAATTACTATATATGTTTTCTTTAACAAATGCTTTTCAAGTACTTGTTACCAAAAATAAATGATTGAACAAAAAAATTTAATTGTAATGTGTATCTGTGTTTCATTTTAAAATGATTTTTAGACTAAACAAATTGAGATATAAAGGACCTAACATAAATAAATTAAAAGTGTGTTTGGATGGAGGAATTTTTTGAGGTAAAGTAATGTTTTGAGAGAATTCAAATGATTTGACGTGAATTTCATTGTTTGGATGAAAATTTGAAGAATTTTCAAAATGATGAAAATTTACGAAGTATTTTGTTCAAGTTAAATTTAGAGAATTTCAAAATGACACATAAAAAACCAAAGAATTTGAAATTTCTTATTCTCTATAAACTTTTAAAAATTACTAATTGATTTTTTTTTTACGCAATTTTAAAAATTACTAAATGATCAAAAAACCTAAAATTGACGATAAACGCTAAAATCGGCCGAAAATCCAAAAAATCATACGAAAAAACCAAAAATCGGCCAAAAACTAAAAAATCAGCCAAAATCCCAAAAATCAACTATAAATCCTAAAATCGGCCGAAAACCCAAAAAATCGGCCGAAAACCCTAAAATCGACCAAAAACCCAAAAAATCGGCCGAAAAACAAAAAAATATGTCGAAAAACCCAAAGTCGACACTAAACCCAAAAAACTCGACCGAAAACCTAAAATCGACCAAAATCCCAAAAACTCGAGTATAAACTCTAAAAATTGGCCAAAACCTCAAAAATTGACTATAAACCCTAAAATCGGCCAAAAAACCAAAAAACTCGACCAAAACCCTAAAATCGACCGAAAATCTAAAAATCGACTACAAACCCAGTTTTCGTCCGATTTTAGGGTTTATAGTCGATTTTTGGGTTTTCAGTCGATTTTTGGTTTTTCGATCGATTTTAGGGTTTATAGTCGATTTTTGGTTTTTGACTGATTTTTTTGGTTTTTCAGCCGATTTATTGAGTTTATAGTCGACTTTAGGGTTTTGGGTTGATTTTAAGCTTTTCAGTCGATTTTTTGTGTTTACGGTCGATTTTAGGTTTTGGGCCAATTTTTTGAGTTTCAGTCCGATTTTGGGTTTACGGTTCATTTTAGGTTTTCTACCGCTTTTTTGGGTTTAGGGTCAATTTTATTAAGATAAATCTATATATATAAATCCTAGATAGTTATGGAATTGCCTATCTAAACCCAAATCCACAAACCAATGAAAACCTTTCACTTAGCCACATCATCCACTTACATCATTGAATGTGGGGTACTAATTGTAATTATTATTGTTATTATTATTATTATTATTATTATTATTATTATTGTTTTTGGTTATTATTCATTTTAATTATTTGTGTTCATTTTATTATTTTGTGTCATTTTATTATTTTGTGTATTTTATTGTTTTTTTTTTTCAAAATAGTTAATGTTTTTGTTAATAATCTTTTGTCCAATCTTTGTAAATATAAGGAGTTGGTCGATTGTCAGGACTACTTTAAAAAAAATTAGATAAAATAAAATTTACTAATGATTGTTATGCCTGTATGATTTTTATCATATTCGATATTTGAGTATGAGTTAAGTTGGTTTATCTTTGCTCCAATAAGTTTCAAATTAATATAAATGTCAAATTCGATAATGCAGTAATTTTTTGGTAAGGGATAATGAAGACTCCAATAAGTTTTAAATTAATATCATTGCTTTGTCAAAAAAAATAAATTAATATCATTGCTCCTATTGTTTCAATTTTAAATTTACCACTTATACAAATAATTTTTTGACGTTATACTATAAAATAGTGCATAAGACCCGTGCATCGCACGGGTAAGTGTCTAGTAAAATTAAATGAAGGAAATTTAATTGCATTACCCAAACAATTTTTTTTACGATTGATTGAATTTCACAACTTTATCCAAACAATGGAATTTAAAAATCAAGGGAATCAATTGAATTGCCTAATATTTAATTTTTTTTGAATTTCTAGAATCCTCCATCCAAACACACTCTAAAGTTTTTGTTCTTCACTGAATCAAAGACAACTTTTTGTCTCATGTTTTATAAATTACCAAAATAATTTTTTGTTGGGTCATGCTAACCGGTGCCCCCGGGGCATTGGTTAAGGAAACCAAAAAAGGAAATTTTAAAATTGAAAATAACACTTTTTAGACTTTCGAGGCGTTGACCGCACAAACTTCAATATGATATTACTATATTTGGTTCCTTAAACAGTGCCCCGGGGGCATTGTTTAGCATTTTCCTTTTTTGTTAGTATTAAATTTGGAAAATGCTAATGAGTGTCCCTCCGTTACTCTTTAAATATTTTATTTAAAGAAATTATTTAATTAAAAAGTTAATAATTTCAATTCTCTGCATCCATTTCACACATTTTCATTTTTTTTCTTCTAAAAATTGCTGTTTAAGATGCTTAAAGAATACTTTAGGTATACTCGTTAGTAAGACTCATTAAATTTTTATAATAAAGTATTTAGTGGGTCAAACTTCTGAAGTCACAACGATATGTGCAAGTTTTAAATTTTAGCAGAAAAATTACTTACGAAGAACGAAGATAATACTCCCACCATATTAAATTATTAGTAAAAGAAATAATTTTACACTTTTTTAAAAAACAAACTATGATAATTTAGAGTACTTTTTGTGTCTTCCTTGAAATAAGTTTTATGAAAATATGTAAAAATAATTGGGTCATGCTAAATAGTGTCCCCGGAGCACTAGTTAAGCATACTAAAACAAGAAACAGGTGATAAAGTTAATAATAATAGAGAATAACTTTTTACATCATTAAAGCATTGAATGTACAATTTACGAGATAAAATTTTCATATTTGTATCGTTAACTAGTATCCCGATGGCACTGTTTAGTATTTTTCAAATAATTTTTATTGGTTATTGAGATAAAGTAAATTAAATGCAATTTAATAGCCTAGTGACTAAAAATTTACTTTTTAAAGTAAATAAATGGGAGTACCAAAATTCAAACTTCTGCCCTACATATTACATGCAATGTCCCTACCATTGAGCCATACTCATGAGACATTTTCATAGACATTTGTGTGTGAGTATTGTAATAGTCCAAAGTCTTTAATTGTATATATTATATAATAATGTTCTATTTTTTTTTTGTCTTATAAGCTTTTAAATGTTATCTCAAAACATTAAGGATTTAATTGTATATAATAATATTAAAAAGAAATTTCTTAATTAATTAGTAGATTTATGTATAGATTGAAATGTTAAAAAAATATTAACTGTTTTATTTTAAATAATTTAAAATGACTAGAACTAAAATTATGTAAAAAAAAAAACCGTACTTGTTTGTCAATTCATCGTTCAACTTGACACATAAGTTTCAAATTTAGTACATAGTTGTTTTTTTTTTCTTTTCTAAAATATGAAAAATAGAAAATCAAAAATTATGATTCAACAAAAATTAAAGACAAAAAATACATTTTAAAATGGTTAGCAGTATAGTTTGTTGTTGGTTTGCTTATGTAATTATCCTATATTTAGGTTATGTTTGGTAAAAAATAACGGATAGCCGATAAATTAGCTTATAACGAATGAATTTATAGCGGATAACTTATAAGGTAACTTTTAGCTTATAGCGAATAAACTATCTGATTGAATTTGTAGTGTTTGGTAAAATTAACGGTTGAACTAGCTTATAAGTGTGAAATGACATAAAAAATTAATATTTAATTATTCAAGTAAGATCATACGGGTAAAATTGAAAGAAAGGATGATAAGCTATAAGCTCATAAGCTACTTGAAATAACGTTGAAAAATAAGATATAAGCTAGTAAAATGTGCTATAAGCTATTTTTTTAAAACTGTTACAAAACATAGTTTTTAACTTATAAGTTATAAACTATAAACTAGCTTATTGACATTCTCAAATATTAGAACCTTAATGGTTAATGGTAAGTGTTCTGGTAAAAAAACAAGGGGGTTTGTGTTATTGATCAAATGGTGTGATTACACTCAGTTCAATCCCAACAACCCTGGGAGTTTTATCAGTCAGAATTCGTCCCTTTACAAATGAAAGTGAGGAGCTATTTATAGAGCTTCTAGTCTTCTTCTCCAAGCAAGGGCTCCTAAAAATCCGATCTTCAGCGCCTTTTCCGGTGGTGCAGCGTGAAAGTAGGAATAAAACCTTGGTCTCCAAGCCATGGCAGTTTCAAGGAGTTGGTTTCTTCATTCCCAAGTTAATCGCTAAGGCAGAGAAGGATGAAGATATTTTGTTATCGTACGTAAATCCATCTTATGGGCGGTATCCTTCATTGTCTACCTCGCCCAGGCCTTATATCGCCAAATGGACACCTAGAGTTTAATTGTTTTGGGCCTGTTTCCTTTCTCATATTAATTTGGGCTAGTTTGATTTTGCCTTTAAGCCCATTGCCCAGTCCACAGCCCCCCAAGCATGAGAGCCGTAGGAATGAAATGCTTAAGTACAATTCGAATTTCCCTCCATAATTCTTGGCGCGAAGTTACATCCTCTCCCACTCCCTGGCGCACGTTCCTCTGTTCGTGTATAATCCTCCTCAACCGTCTCCCCACTAGCTATTGCCACGATGAGATTTCTTTATCTATAAATGAAGCGTTCAATGCCCCGATTAACTCATTCCTTGTTGTTCGCTAACCTTTTAGACTTCTCTTCCACATTATGTCTCCCAAAAATCCTCCTTTTGAATGCGGTCAGTCTCCCGCCTCTCCGGTTATCAAGCGGCTCCGTCGCATGCTGACCATCAATACTGAAGACTTGATGGAAGATTTTGGCGAATTTTCTGAATTCGTCAAGGAGCTTAACGACTACTGCTGGAGGTTGACCAAAGAAGAGAAACGCTTTCTCGATAGTGTGCTTCGTCTGGAGAAGGAACTGAAGGATAGTGCATCCTTTGTGATCGCTGTGGAAAATGTGAAGGAGTGCCACGCCGAAGTCACTGAAGCTGTTGACAGCCAGATAGAGATTACGAAGGAGACTATGGGTGTGCAAGAGGAGATCTTGGGGATATGCTTCAATGAGGAGCGCAGAGTGGATGATCGTTTGGCGATGCTGAATAAGGAGATGAAGCCGCTGGTGAAGAGGAAAAGGGCTCTTCAAGGCGAGATTAGGGATGACATTGCTAAGTTGATTTCCCGGCGCCATTCTTTGGTGGACCTTCTGGACAAACAAAGCGAACTAAGGGAGGATCTGAAGCCTATTGACGAGAATATGGTGAAGGCGAAGAGGGTGAAACGGGCATTGGAGGAAATGCACCGTATCGCCGTTGCCGATGCTGGTGAATTGGGGGGTTCTACCATGCCCTGAAGCCTTTTGTTTGCTCATCTTTCCGTTTTGTGTTTTTCTTTCTAGTATTTGTAATTTGCTTTCGGATTTTGGGATCTTTGTTATTTTGCTTCTGTTTTCTTTGCTTCCGTTGTATTTCCTTTGTATGAATTTGAATATTTAAGCAATTTCCTTTCTTTCTATGTTGCTCTTCTGTTCCTTTTAGTACCGTCTCTTTTTGCGGTCTTTCATAACTAAAATGGGTCAAATTTTGACCTCTGGGAAACGTAAAAATGGCATTTTTCGAGATAGTCAAAACTTGGTGGTTGCAACCGTCCAAGCATTTGCTACTATCGTTAATAACGATGTTAAGCTAAACACTGACTATAAATATCGCCTGCTAAAAACTCGAATTTTTATCCTCTTGTTTTGAATCTTGATGATGGAAAATAATAATGCGAAAAAACCTGTTGCCAGAGATACTCCGCCTCAGCGGAGGAAGAAAAGAGTTGAGGTTTCAACCTCTAACTCCACTCGCTCCCGAAGGTCTAAGGATGTCAAAAAGGTGGAGGTTATCGTTCTTTCCTCGGATACCTCCGATTCTGGTAGTGGTGACGAGGATTACGTTTCGTTTCTGGAGACCTATGTTCCTCCTGAGCTTCGCGCTTCCTCGTCCAGTGAAGAAGAGGGGTCCCGGGTCACCGTGGAATCCAAGATGACTTTCCCTGAGCCTATGCAAAAGGATTCGGAGTCTGATTGATAGGATTTTAGGATTTCTCCATGTAGCCTTGGTTTCTCCTCGTTGTACTTTCCATTTTCTGCTAATAATAAAGATTTTCTTTCTTGCTTTGAGTAGAATGCGTTACTTTGTGTTTTGTCTTTGCTTTTATGTCCTGCCTCTCCTTGATTTTTGGCTTTTTTCACGTTGGGCGTTGTCCTGGCGTGGCCCTCCCTTTAAAGGCGTTATAGTTAGGCGTCTCGCCTATAGGCGTTGTATTTGAACATCTGACGATAAATCTTCTATGATTTACTCTTGGGATGTGCGCTTTGACACGTACTTGATCCGACGACCCGTATGACACTACTCGTTCGAACCTTATACCTTCGAATCGACGTTAGGACTAAGGTTTATAAATAGGGAGTTTTTGCTCTTTTCCTTCCTTCCATTCCTTTTGCAACTTCTAACCTAGTTCTGCCCACTTGTCTTGCTTTTCGTAACTTCGGTATAGCTTCATTTCTTCCTCTTCCAACTTCGGTGGGGCTTCTCAGTTGTTTTTGAAGACGTCCTTTTCTCTCGGCTTTGAAGTGTTACCCGTAAGGTATTTTATTTCGTACCTTTATTCTTTTTCTTGATTTAGTTTCGCTCAAAGGAGGAAAACCCTAATTCATAGGTTCAGAGAATGGTTATCCTGAGGGAGTTAGATGAGAATGAGGGGAGAATCTCGGCCTCTTCTCCTGGTTACTTTGAGTGGGCGCGACAAGTTCGCGCCCATTATACTAGGGCAAACGGCGTTCTTAATAGCCGGGGATTTTATTCGGAGTTGTGGGGTTTTGATGTTGGAAGCAGTAGCGATAGTGACAGTGATAGCGATAGTAGTAGCGGTAGTGATAGTGATTGTGTCATAATTTCCCCTTCCTCTTTCACAGGAAAGCGGAAAAACCCTTGCCGAGATTTGGTGGTTGCTGGCTATACTCCCGTCACCATGGAGGTTCCTTCAAAATACACTAGTGCGGAGATGGTGATGAGCTTTAGGAAAGCCGTCAGGCTTACAGAGTCCAGACATGAGGAGTCTATCATCACTGAGCCGGTCCGAGAAGATGAGTTTGTCTTTTTTAAGAACGGCACCCCGCCGGATTACTTTTATCTCTATACTGGCGTGATCCAACCTCTAAACCTCTGGCTTCCTTTTACTTCTTTCGAAGCGGAGATGTTGAGGGTTCTTAATGTCGCCCCCACTCAACTTCATCCTAACAGCTGGGCCTTCGTAAAAGCCTTCGAGGTGATGTGCCTAGGTTTTGAACTGGTACCCTCGATTGGTGTTTTCTTCTGTTTTTACCATATCAAAAACCTAAAACCCCAGACTATGGTTTCTCTTAGTAGTCAACCCAATCATCGCCTCATGAGTCTATATGCCTCCAACTTCAAAGGCTTCAAGGACTCCTTCTTTAGGGTTCGCAGTAGCGACCAACTTCCTGATCTAATGTATGATGAGATAGGAGATCCCTTGTTCCCTTTCTACTGGACTGACAACCCTAGGCTTATAAAGGGAACCATCTTTGAAACTTTGAGTGACTTCGAGCAGGACATTGTCCACTTTCTTGATTCTTTTGCTCTTATGGACACTGCTGATATCCTTAAATGTGAGGGTAATAGCGAAGCTTTGACAGAGTATTTACGTAAGTGATGAACTTGGCATGTATGCATATTTCTTTTTATTTTAATGTTGATCTTGCCTTATTACTAACCTGTGTTTTTCTGATTCCTTTATTTTTCAGAAAGAATGAGGACCATTTCGAATGAAGAAAGACTGGCGTTATTGGCGAAAGCTCGTCAACAAAAAACCAATCCTGCTGCTGGCGTTGCCGATCCTCTGAGGCAGCTACAAGTGGAGGAGGCTGGAGTTAAAGAGGGACGGAGTAAGAGAAAGCATGACGGGCGCATCCCTGTTGAGATTCCAGGAAAGGCGGCTGCTAAAGAGGGTGTCGTCCCGCCACTTAAAAAACAAAAAACTGAGAAGACTATCCAACCAGCTGGAGATGCCGACAAAGGCAAAGGCGTAGCTTCTAGTTCTTCTCAGCCTCCCTCCCAAGACGCCGATGCCGATGCTCCTCTTACCTGGAGCTCTTTTGATCCCTTTGATTTCATTGAAAGGGGAGTGACTATGGTTGGCGATATGACTCGCTTCACCAACACTCCTACCGCAGATCTCAGGAAGAAAGCTTTGGAATACGAGGTGAAGGGCACTCTTCTTAATTACTTGCTGACAAATCGCCAAGAACAAGAGGTCCAAGAGGCGAAGCAGAAGGTGAAGACCGTTGATGACAACCTTGCTGACATTGAGAAGAGATATACTGAGACCAAGACTAAGTTGGAGGCAGATATTAAGAAGCTGAGGGATAGCCAGGAGAGCGAGGCTGAGAGGTTGAAGAAGGAATATGAGGATAAGCTGGCGAAGGTGAAGGAAAGTTATGCCGCCTCCGAGACCAAGCTGAAAGAGAATGCTGCTGCTCAAGATGAGGTGATTTCTAAGCTTTCTAAAGAGAAAGATGCAGCGGTGTTCTCCGTGGGGAGCTTGGGCGAAGAGAAGGAGAGGTTGGAGACTGACGTGAAGGAGCTTCAACTGTATGCTGCCAACCAGTATGAGGAAGGCTTCGCCTATGCCCTTGAGCAAGTCAAGCTTCTTTTCCCAGACCTCGACGCCAAGCGCTTAGCTGAAGCTGATGCGATGAACCAGATTATTGACGGAAAGCTTGTTCCCTATGTACCTCCCAGTGAATGATATGACTTTGTTTGTAATGATTTTTGTTCTCGCCCTTCTGTGGCTTTTTGTAACTATTTTGTATGCCCTGTTGTGGCTTTGAACAATTTGCCCCTTGGCTGGGTCCTTTATAAATTTCTTTATTTGCCTGATTTCTTCTCTTCATAACTTTATGGATTTGCATTACGTTGAGAGGTAACGCCTTTTGTCGTTCTCGCTTAGGAAACTTTATCCTTGCATCTGCGACATCTTCGATTTTCTATAATAATTGTAAATTGATACAAATAACTTTATACCTGTTGTTTTTTGGTGGTTGCAAATGATTTGGCGTTGTGATGAATCGCCTTGCTTTGGTTATGTATAAGCTTTTTCTGGTGGCGTCAATAATCTCGCCTTTCTTCACTGTATCTTTTTCTGACGTACCCAACTCGTAAGACTTACAGGTAACGCCAAGGCTTTGCAACCTTTTTATTTTTCTTTTTCTGACGTACCCAACTCGTAAGACTTACAGGTAACGCCAAGGCTTTGCAACCTTTTTATTTTTCTTTTTCTGACGTACCCAACTCGTAAGACTTACAGGTAACGCCAAGGCTTTTCAACCTTGTTTAATTTTTCTTTTTCCGACGTACCCAACTCGTAAGACTTACAGGTAACGCCAAGGCTTTGCAACCTTTTTATTTTTCTTTTTCTGACGTACCCAACTCGTAGGTGACGCCAAGGAACTGTAACCCTTGTTTAATAATTTTTTTTTTTCTGACGTACCCAACTCGTAGGTGACGCCAAGGCACTGTAACCCTTGTTTTTGGTTCAGCGCTCACATCTGAGTTGATCTTTAAGTAAAGATTCAGAGCTCAAGTTTGAGATAACCATTTTTGTTGGTTCAGAGCCCGTAACTTAATCAGGTTGACCTTTATTTGGGATATGCTGGAAGATATAAACTACTAGAATTTTGAAATTCAATGAGCCTCGATAAAAACCCCCGTTAAAACAGGGGAAAAGAGTGTCTCATTGTTTTTTATTTATTTATGAAAACGGTTCTCATACATCATTTAAAAATATTGCTAAAAGAAGAGAATGGTTTTACTTATTCTTCCACCGATAAAGTGATGCTCCGTGATTAGCTATAGTAGAACTTTAGGTTTGCTACGTTCCACGTCCTTGGGAGGATTTTTCCTTCCATGGTCTCTAGGCGATATGCTCCTCCTTCGAAAGCTTCTTGCACCCGAAAGGGGCCTTCCCAGTTTGCTGCGAACTTTCCTCCTTTATCCTTTCCCATAGGTCTTTTCAGCACCAGGTCGCCTTCTTGAAAACTCCTTTGTTTGACTCTCGTATTATAACGCCTAGCGGCTCTTTGCTTTATGGCGAATTCCCTGAAATGCGCTCTTTCTCTTCTTTCCTCGATCATGTCTAGGTTCTCTTCCAGAGCTCTGTCGTTCTCTTCCTGCGTCGTGGTTTCTCTGCGCCAACTAGGAGGATTTATTTCCACCGGGATCATCGCGTCCGAACCATAGACCATTGTAAATGGCGCTTCACCTGTCGAGGATTGGGGAGTGGTGTGATACGACCAGAGGATGGGTGAGATGTGGGCTACCCAAGCTTCGCCTTTACTATCTAGCCTTTTTTTTAAGGCTCTTAGTATCACCTTATTTGCTGACTCTGCTTGTCCGTTAGCTTGTGGATGCTCCACTGATATAAAGGTGTTTTTGATTCCCTTGCTTCGACAGAATTCAACGACCTTTTCGCTAGCGAATTGTGTACCGTTGTCGGATACGATGTATTTGGGCAATCCAAATCTGCAGATGATTTTCTTCCAATAAAAGATTTTTACCTGTTCCGCCGAAATGCTGGATACCGGCTCTGCTTCAATCCATTTTGTAAAGTAGTCTACGGCGACGATGATCCATCGCGCTTGTTTATAGCCAACCGGAAATGGGCCAACGATATCTACACCCCACATGAAAAAGGGCCAAGGGGATAACACTGACTTCAGTGGCTCCCCCGGAACATGATGCAGGTTGGCGTGTCTTTGGCATTTGTCACAGTTTCTTACATACATGGCGGTATCATCATGTATATCTGGCCAATAAAATCCTGCTCTCAATATCTTTCCTGCTAATGCTCTTGAACCGATATGACTACCACATGATCCTTCGTGTACTTCATTCATGATGCGCTTGGCTTCTTCAGTACTGACGCATAAAAGGAGGGGGGACGCGAATCCTCTCTTATATAGCTTATCCCCTACCATTGAATACCATGCCGCCATTTTCCTCAATTTAAAAGCCTTTTCCCTTTCTTTCGGGAGCTCATCCTTTTGGAGGTACCGGATAATGGGCGATCTCCAGTCTTCTTCTTCTATTACCATCATTACCTCTTCCCCGTTGATGCTGGGAGTTTTTATGGTTTCTTGGATAACGGTTCTATGGCTTCCTGGTTTTTTGGTGCTCGCCAACTTTGACAATAGATCTGCTCTCATGTTTTGTTCGCGGGGAACGTAAACTAATTCGAACGAATCGAAATGCTTAGCTAGGTTTTGCACCTTCTCCACGTATTTGATTAACTGCGGCTCTTTCGTTTGAAACTTCCCTGATACTTGGTTGGTTACCAGCTGGGAATCACTCATGGCCTTTAGCTCTTTTACCTCCATATCGCTTGCCAACTTCATCCCTGCTATCAAAGCCTCGTATTCCGCTTGGTTGTTGCTAGCTTTGAAGGCGAAACGTAGTGATTGTTCTATCATCACGCCATCCGGTCCTTCCAGTACTATTCCGGCTCCACTTCCTCGCACATTGGAGGCCCCGTCAACTGAGAGTGTCCAAAACGCCGTTTTTTCTGTTGTTGGCGGAGTAGACATCTCCAATACAAAATCAGCTAGTCTTTGTGACTTAATGGCCCCTCTAGGTGAGAAGGTGATGTCAAATTCCGATAATTCCACGGACCACGCCACCATCCTTCCTGCCAAGTCTGGCTTTCGGAGGACGTTCTTGATAGGGTAATCTGTTTTAACCACTACCTGGTGGCTTTGAAAATACTGCCTTAACTTTCTGGCTGTGACAACTACCGCGAGAGATAACCTCTCTATTCTTTGATACCTTGTTTCTGCTCCCCTTAAGGTTCTACTTACAAAATATATAGGTTTTTCTTCGCCTTCTATTTCTTGAACTAGAGCTGAACTCAAAGCTCTATCCGAAACTGCGAGATATAGGTAAAGGGTGTTACCTGGTAATGGGCGTGTCAAGATGGGCGGTGATGCCAGGAACTCTTTTAGTTGTTTGAAGGCTTCTTCGCATTCTGGCGTCCAGGAAAATCTCTCATTTTTCCTAAGAGATGCGAAGAAGTGGAAACCCTTTTCGCCCGCACATGATAGGAATCTGGATAGTGCGGCTATTCTGCCTGTCAAGGTCTGTACTTCTTTCACGGATGTAGGGCTCCTCATGTCTATGATGGCTTGGCATTTTTCGGGGTTAGCCTCTATTCCTCTGCTGGTGAGCATAAACCCTAAGAATTTTCCGGCTTGTACCCCAAAGGAACACTTTGCTGGGTTTAGTCTCATGTTGTACTTTCTTACTGATCCCATGATGTCCAACAGATCATCATCATGGCGACTTCCCTCGGAAGTTTTTACTACCATGTCGTCGATATATACCTCTAAATTCTTCCCTATTTGCTCAGCAAAAACCCTGTCCATCAACCTTTGGTATGTTGCTCCCGCATTCTTCAGTCCAAAAGGCATGACGTTGTAAAAATAGTTGCAGGTATTCGACATAAAGGCTGTATGGCGGGCGTCGGAGGGGTTCATCTTTATTTGATTGTATCCGGAGTAGGCGTCCATAAAACTTAGCATCTTACACCCCGAGGCGCCATCAATTAACCTGTCTATGTTAGGTAGGGGATATGGATCTTTGGGACACGCCTTGTTTAAGTCTGTGAAGTCCACGCACATTCTCCACTTCCCGTTGGCCTTTTTCACCATGACGACATTTGCCAACCATGAGGGGTATTTTATTTCTTCGATGAATCCTGCTTCCTTTAGTTTCTCTACTTCCTCTGCTATAGCGACTCGTCTTTCTTCTCCCACCTTCCTTTTTCTTTGGGAAACTGGTTTTGTGCTGGGTGATATTGAGAGTTTATGTGTTATCACCCCTTCGTCAATCCCTGGCATATCTGAAGGTTTCCATGCGAATAGGTCAGCGTTATCCTTCAAGATTTTGATGATTCGTCTCCTCTCCTCGCTGGGCAACGCTGTTCCCAAGCTAGTTGTCTGGTGAGGGTAATCGCCAATTTGAACCTGCTCCAGGTCTTCTATAGGGCTTACCCTTCGATCTTGGAATTCCTCCCTTGGATCCATATCTGCGCTCTCTATCATGTTTATGCCGCCTGGAGTTGCGGCTTGTCTTCTTTCGAATTTCCCGCTTGCGCTGGAAGTTCGGTGTCGTATCTTTAAGCTAGACTCGTAGCACTTCTTGGCGAGAATCTGATCGCCCCTTACTGTTCCTACTCCCCCATTCTCGAGGGGGTATTTTATTGCTAGGTATAAAGTGGACATGGCCGCCCCTAATGCGTTAAAGGCGGGTCTTCCTATAATAATATTATAGGAGGTAAAAGGAGTTTTAACTACCAGATATCGCACTTTGATAGTTTTGGCGTTGCTGCCTTCTCCAAACGTGGTAAGAAGGGAGGCGTAACCCATTACGTCCACTTGTTCGCCAGAGAACCCAACCAGGGTTCCGGAGTATGGTTGCAATTGCTCTTCTGCTAATTGCATGGCCTTGAAAGCTTCCCAGTACATAATGTCCGCTGAACTCCCCGAGTCTATCAGTACTCTTTTTACATCACAGTTCAAAATTTGGACTTGTATCACTAAGGGATCATCGTCATGGGGTGCTACCTCCAAACCATCCTTTGCCGTGAATGCCAAATCCGGTATGTCTAATGGCTGAGGTTGACTTACGAGGTATATCTCCGAGATGGCTCGGCGTACATACCTTTTCCTTGCTGAGCTTGATTCGCCCCCGCCTGAGAATCCCCCCGCTATTGTATTCACGGAGATTCTCCCCTTGGGAGGCTCTCTGTTTGGCCCAGGAGGGTCTCGTGGCTCCTGCCGGGGAACTTTTGGCACGACAACCCGCCCTTGGGCGGCGTCGTCAATAAATTTGCGAAGGTGTCCGCTTTTGATTAGTTCTTCGATTAAATCTCTTAAGCGGAAGCATTTCTCCGTGGAGTGACCTCTACACCTGTGATATGCGCACCAGGCGTTATCGTCCAGTCCCATGGGGATGTTACTGGTTCTCCTTGGGGGGAGGTTTGCCAAACCAGTGGCCAGAATCTCATTTAAGACGTAAACCTTTGAGGCGTTTAATGGCGTGAAGTCTTCATTGGCGGGATGATTCCTGAATTCTCTTCTGGGCGGTTGGCGGTAGGGCTTCCCATGGTGCCTCTGCCATGGGTCTCCTTGGTGGCCCCCCGATTTTGGTCGTGGGTGTTCGGGCGCTCTAGTGGCACGGCCCACGTATTCCTTCTCCTTAACGTCTCTTTGCCTTTTCTCGGCGTTACTTTCTTCGCCCTTAATATAACACTCCGCCCTCTTGTTCACCTCTTGCATCGACGAGGCTGGCTTTTGGGCTAAGGACTCATTGAAATGTCCCGCTCTTAGCCCATTGTGGAAGGCTGCCACAAACATATCCTTATTTGGATTTGAGACTTTGATGGTGGCTTCGCTAAATCTGGCGAGGAAGTTACGCAATGACTCGCCAGGGTTTTGGCGGATGGAGAAAAGACTGGTTGATGTGACTTTCACGTGCTTCGATCCAGCGAACTGGTGAATAAATTTTTTATGAAAGTCAGCATAACTCTCAATTGAGTTTCTTGGAAGGTTCATGTACCAACGCAGGGCGACATCCTTGAAGGTGCCGGCTAGTAATTTACACTTTAGATGTTCCGGAGCATTGATTATGGCAGTTTGTGTCCCAATTGCCATCAGGTGCTCCCTTGGATCCGTCTTTCCGTCGAAGGTAGGAAGGTGAGGAACCTTGATTGTTTCCACCACCTGGGCATCCCACAGGTGCTGTGCTAAGGGTTGTACGTCCATGACGCCCTCTCCCTCCTCCTCCTCCAAAATCAATTTCGCTTTTTCTTTCTCATTAGTTCTTTCGGCTTCTATGGCCGCAATCTGAGTTTGTAAGCGCCGAATCTCTACGACGGCGGCTTGCAGGGTGTTAACGTTAGAGTTGTCGTGGTTTTCGTGTTCTCCAGCCATGTGAAGATGTTTGATTTTTCGTCTAGTTGCTGTGATAGGCTGGGATCAAATGATTTTACCGCAGCCCCACGGTGGGCGCCAAAATGTTCTGGTAAAAAAACAAGGGGGTTTGTGTTATTGATCAAATGGTGTGATTACACTCAGTTCAATCCCAACAACCCTGGGAGTTTTATCAGTCAGAATTCGTCCCTTTACAAATGAAAGTGAGGAGCTATTTATAGAGCTTCTAGTCTTCTTCTCCAAGCAAGGGCTCCTAAAAATCCGATCTTCAGCGCCTTTTCCGGTGGTGCAGCGTGAAAGTAGGAATAAAACCTTGGTCTCCAAGCCATGGCAGTTTCAAGGAGTTGGTTTCTTCATTCCCAAGTTAATCGCTAAGGCAGAGAAGGATGAAGATATTTTGTTATCGTACGTAAATCCATCTTATGGGCGGTATCCTTCATTGTCTACCTCGCCCAGGCCTTATATCGCCAAATGGACACCTAGAGTTTAATTGTTTTGGGCCTGTTTCCTTTCTCATATTAATTTGGGCTAGTTTGATTTTGCCTTTAAGCCCATTGCCCAGTCCAGTAAGTAAACATAAAAAGTTTGAACAATTTTTTTTACTAAATGAATTAATCAATTTACTCAACATGAATGATTTAATATTTTTTTGACGCAACATGAATGATTTAATTAAAAAGCTTTTATTTATACTAGCACTAAGAAATTTGTCTTCATTTCCTAAAAAAAATATATAAAAAAATTGTCTTTTACTATTTAATAGCCAGTGTTTTAGGGGTTTGACTTATAAACATGTCAAAGGGGCATGACAATGGGCTCTAGATTTGATGGAGGTTGTAGGAAAGTCCACACGTTCTGCTTTATTTATGAAGGACATA
Source organism: Trifolium pratense (assembly GCF_020283565.1). Lineage (NCBI taxonomy): Eukaryota > Viridiplantae > Streptophyta > Magnoliopsida > Fabales > Fabaceae > Trifolium > Trifolium pratense. Next base: position 39,619,597 of record NC_060064.1, on the reverse strand, counting down.
GGCTTTTGTGAGGTATGCCGACAACATTTAAAATACAATAATGCCTAAAATAGTGACAGATCACTCGTTCCTACTCCATCTCTTAAATTTAAATGGTTTAAAATTCACCGTCTCACGATGCTTGTATGAAGGATGTCCCACGAATAAAGAATGGATTTTTCTTATAAAAAGAAAAAAAAGAAAGGGTTTTTCTTCAACAAAATAATTTCTTTTTTTCTAAGATGTGCCACATTTGCACATTGCGCGGGATAAAGAACAATTAAATTCAGTATTTTATGGGAAAATTGGTTGTTAAATATTAGCTAAAACTATATTGAAGGTCATTTATCTATAGCTAAATCCATACGACCATACTATATATATATAGAATACATGAGTTTTAGGGTGAATAATACTAACAATATCCGTCATTTTTTAGTAGCAAATAAAAATATTTTATTAAAAAATTTACCATAACATAACACACATTTTTTATTTTAGTAGCAAAAATATTTTATTAACAAACTCAACATAAGACATATTTTTTTTTGGACATAAGTTAGACACAGACAGACGCGAAACAGACTTGTTTGACCCGCTAGTTATATATAAAGAGAATACAAAAGTTTTGGTATGAATTTTTCATAATACCAACAATACCCTTGATTTTTTTTTATTAACAAACTTATCATAACAAAATACGTGTTTTTTTAACAGCAAAAATCTTTTATTAACAAACTCACAATAACATAAGACATGCATTTTTTAATTTTTTTTTACATAAATTTACATAATAGACACAAACAGGCGTATCTGGCCGCTAATATGTGTGTGTGTATATATATATACACACACACATATAGAGAGAGAGAGTCAAGATCTGTTGACATCAACTAGTTTGACACCAAAGGTTACATCTCTCAATAACGTTTTAACCGATATAAATTTTATAAAATTCACCGTTATATTGAAAATTTATATCATATGGATAAATCCATACAACCATACTCTATATATATATATATATATATATATATATATATATATATATATATATAGGATGTATATTATGAGAATGATAAAGATATACGAGAATATGAGAATGAATAATAGACCATCAGATTAAAATTAAGGGTTGAGATTAAAATACTTTTTAATGTGTCATTTTCACTCAATTACAAACCCCTCCAACTTCTCTCTTCTTTCTTCGCTGAATCTTTCTCTCTCAGACCTTACCACCGCCGCCGATGTTCATCTCTCATTCAGCCATCAATCCCACCTCCTCTGTTTCAGTTTCACACCCTCTTGATTCAATTGTTTATGCACACATCGACAAACTCATCTTCCTCTTGTCCAGCCTTCACCCTTTCATCTTCTTCGATCCACATCACATGTACTGTTCAACTTCCTCTATTGTTTTCCTTTCTTTCTTCTCTATGGTCACGCGTTTTGTGGATAACATCAAGGTCCGCCGTTACCACCCATCTTCCCGTGACGGCGTTTCGTGGTTCTGGGTTTGATTTTTTCTGCGTTTGTTCATCGACCTCTGTTCTGGGTTATTTTAATGTGATAGAAATTAAACTCTTTTAATCAAAGGCAGATGACGCTGACGGTCATGAATTTGAGACGGCGGCGGTCGGTGGAGGTTGCACAAACAATTTCCGCCGTGAATTTGTTTATTATTAAATAAATTAAATTAAAAATTGATTCTTTCATCATAGTTTAAGATTTTTCCAATGGAGGAAACTAAAATTAAAAATCAAGCTTGTAATTGGAACCAATCAACAAAAAGGAGCGGAAAAAACAAAACTTTATCTCATAAACTCATTCACCTGTTGTTCATCTTCTCCAACCCACTGATTTTTTCTGTCTATAATTGGAATCAATCTCACATCAAAGTTAATCTCATGAGAAAGGAAAAGAAAAATAGAAAAGATTAGATGAAGAAACCCAAGGCTGTTTTAGTTTATTGTTCAAATTGCATAACCAATTGAAACTCAAATAAATAGATTGATTTTAATCTCCTTGATTTCAAGCACCATTGTTGATGGTATTGGTGGGTGTGGCGTCATAATGGGAAGAAGGCGGTGGCCGGAAAGCATACGGCGGCCGGAAAGGAGAAGGAGCTGGAGAGACGGTGGGAAGAAGCAACACGCTGAATCATTCTGATGATGGTGTGGAGGAGAGAGAGATTTGAATTGAAATTATAATGTCACGTGACTCGGTTAATGATGTTCTAATCCTACTCCTTCATTTAAATTTAATGGCTACGATTAATTCCCATATTCTCACATAACTTTACCATTCTCATAGTATACATCCTCTATATATATATATATATATATGAAAAAGTATATATATTTATTATATACTATATATAAAGAGAATACATGAGTTTTAGTGTGGATAATATTAACAATACCCGTCATTTTTTAGTAGCAAACAAATATCTTTTATTAAAAAATTCACCATAACATAAATATTTTAGCAACAAAAATATTTTATTAACAAACTCAACATAACATAAGACATATCTTTATTTTTTGGACATAAGTTAGACACAAGCAGACGCGAAACCGGCTTGTCTGACCCGCTAATTATTATATATAAAGAGGATACAAAAGTTTTGGTGTGGACTTTTCATAATACCAACATTACCCTTGATTTTTTTTAGCAGCAAATTTTTTTTATTAACAAACTCATCATAACAAAAGACGTATTTTTTTTAGGAAAAAAAATATTTTATTAACAAACTCACAATAACATAAGACATGCATTTTTTAAATTTTTTTGACATAAATTTACATAATAGACACAAACAGGCGTGGAACGCGCCCTATCTGGCCGTTAATGTGTGTATATAGAGCTGTCAAAATGGGCTAGCCCGAATGGGCCGGCCCGTCAAGCCCGATTTTTTCCCGGGCTCGGGCCTTGAAAATCCTAGCCCGGCCCGGCAAAGCCCTATTAAAATATGGGCTAGCCCGAATGGGCCGCGGGCGGCTCGCAAGCCCGAAAAAATTAAAATTAAAAAAAATATAAATATAAATATAAATAATTTGTTTCGGATAATTTGAAATTAGTTTGTAATATAAATTATAAAATACCGTCCGCTACTTAAGTAGCAGGAGTAAAAATAGGACACCCAAGACACTCGTAGGTAGGGGATGAATAAAAAAAGGGCGCGCGAGAAACTCGTACGTAGCGGATGAGTAAAAATAGGGCGCGCGAGAAAGTCGTAGGTAGCGGATGAGTAAAAATATGACGCGCGAGAAACTCGTAAGTAGCGGATGCGTAAAAATAGGGCGCGAGAAACTCGTAGCTAGTGGATGAGTAAAAATAGGGCGCGCGAGAAACTCGTACATAGTGGATGAATAAAAATAGGGCGCGCGAGAAACTCGTAGTAGCGGATGAGTAAAAATAGGGCGCGCGAGAAAGTCCTAGGTAGCGGATGAGTAAAAATATGATGCGCGAGAAACTCGTAAGTAGCGGATGCGTAAAAATAGGGCGCGAGAAACTCGTAGGTAGTGGATGAGTAACAATAGGGCGCGCGAGAAACTCGTAGATAGGGGATGAGTAAAAATACGGCGTGCGCGAATTATATAATATTTATAGCGGATGAGTAAAAAATAGGACGCGCGAGAATTATTAATGTTATTTATATAGTTGAGTTTGAGCACTAAAAGTAAAAAAAAAAAAGAAAAAAAAATAAACCGGGCCGCCCGAAAGCCCGACTACCCGTACCGGACCGGGCTCGGGCACTAATTTTGGTAGCCCGTTTTTTATCCGGGCTTTTTAGCCCGGCCCGACGAAGCCCGAAGCCCGACCGGGCCGGCCCGAAATTGGCCGGGCCGCCCGTTTTGACAGCTCTATGTGTATATATGTATATACATATATATAGAGAGAGAGTCGGGATCCGTTGACATCAACTAGTTTGACACCAAATGTTACACCTCTCAATAACGTTTTAACCGATATATATTTTATAAAATTCACTGTTGTATTGAAAATTTATATCATATAAATCATTTATGTAAAATTTCAAATAAATCCAAAATCATTTGATATATTACTGAGATACATCAAAATTAACGTTTTTTTGTGTTTTTTAAATGTCGTTAATTTTTATCTGATTTTTTTATGTGTCAAAAAAAAAATAATGATTTTTTAATTATAAAATAATATCTCCTCTAAAAAAATCTATTATTAGGCCGAGACTATTGGGGCGATACCCGAGACCCAACCCAACATTGAGTTTAAATACCTTATATAGAATAGAAGGGAAAGTAATAATACTCCCTCCGGTCCTTTTTATAAGGAACATTTAGGGCAAAAAATTTGGTCCTTTTTATAAGAAACTTTGACCAATTTTCAAATGTTTTAAATGTTTAATTTCACTTATGCCCTTATTTATTATGAGAGAGAATTTAAAAATAAGTAAGTTAGTTGAATAAAGAGTAATTAAATAAGGGTATACATGGAATAAATTTAAATTTATAAGAGTATTAAATGAAAATAACTATGTTAAATGTGCTTCATTGGTCTGTGTGATTTTTTCAAAGTGTTCCTTATAAAAAGGACAGGAGGGAGTACTATTTGAAAAAGAATCAACACTCATAAAAGAAAGAATGACGCTTTGGGTTTGTTTCAGTTTCTATTCTTCACATTCCCTCTTTCTATAATCTCTGAAATTCACCATGATGACCCGTTTCAAATTCATTCATTAATTCTTGAAGAGACGCGTTCTGTAACAAAAGATTATGCGAATGGGTAAAAAAGTTAAGATCGACGCTTGAGTTCTCCGACAGTGCCGTTTGGGTCGAATAGCGATGATTGTTTTGGTGTTTCTTCAAAAACGATCTCGCAACGGAGAACTGAATCGGTTTTCTAAGGTATTCATTTATAAATTATTCCGCAATTTTTGCATTCTTTATTATCCAACAACCTTATGCAATTTTCGTATTCTTCAAAACCCTAATTGATATTTGTTTGTTATGGCATCACTCAAATTCTTAATGTAAATTGCCCTAAAATTAATATTACGTACCTTTTATTCATAATAATGTAAAATGTTGCCTTAAACGTAAAATGTATGTTAATTCATTCTAGACTATAAATTGTCGCTCATAAATAGCATAAAATTTTCAAACTATTGGATGCCTAAATGACCCAAACGGATATTACTTGTGGTATTGATGCCGAGATGACCATACCGATGCCTCAAATTTACTTCCAATATCGAGCTTTGTATTTGCTGATTTGCGGTGAACCTAATCCAAGGGAAGTCACACTTGCAGTGTCGTTGGTCATAAACTATTTGTGGGTACTAATGGGTTGACCATACTGATGTCTTGAATTTACTTGTGATATTGATGTCTCGTTGACCCTATTGATGCCACGAATTTACTTGCGATATTGATGGTTCGATGATCCTACTGGTGCCTTGAGCTTACTTTTAATTTTGATGCCTCATTGACCCTAATGATGCCTTCAATTTACTTGCTATGTTTTTGCTTCGATGACCCTAATGATGCCTTGAATTTACTTGCTATATTGTTGCCTCAATGACCCTAATGATGCCTTGAATTTACTTGCTATGTTGTTGCTTCGATGACCCTGATGTTGGCTTGAATTTACTTGCTATGTTGTTGCTTCGATGACCCTAATGATGCCTTGAATTTACTTGCTATATTGTTGCCTCAATGACCCTAATGATGCCTTGAATTTACTTGCTATTTTGTTGCTTCGATGACCCTGATGTTGCCTTGAATTTACTTGCTATGTTGTTGCTTCGATTACCATAATGATGCCTTGAATTTACTTGTGATGTTGATTCCTGGATGACCCTAAAACTTAGTTCCACACTCTATTAGAATGCTAAAATGTGTGGATTTTAGCTCAAAAGGGTTGATCTTTCCATGAGCATGTACAGCTCTGGTCTCGCATCTTTTCTGGACGATGTCACTGAAAGCTAAGTCTTAAGGTAAAACATGAAAATGTTATGAAGCTATATAGTTACATGCTCTTCATCTTTGGTGGTTGTGGACAATCTGCTGATCTTAACAATGATCTTTACATAATACATACTGAATACAGGTAATTTTCTCTCATCATACCGCAATAATGCTCATTAATATTTAAATGAGACCTCATGCAGGTGACATATAGTAGGATAGATTGACCAGGATTTCCTATTCTTTTGATTATTTTTGCAAACTAGTTAAAACTAGTCATACTGCCTGATTTGCCTGATAGTAAATGGTCTGGCGATGAGTATTACCTTGTTAGGTGCTGAGTTGAAGATATACAGTCACCTAAAATTACAGGTTGTGTGTTATGAGCTCCATATACCTCTCTCTCATTTGAGTTCTCTTTTACCTGTGCATCCGTGTGTGAATGCGCTATCATTATCGTTATCTCTAACTCCGGTTGGGTTTGTTCTTCTTCTTTCAGAATATCATCCTTTCTGATAAAGATACAACGCTATGTGATATGGACATCTTTAATGGACATCTGGTTGTTTTCCTCGATAAGAAAGGTCTTACTATGTTATGTTCCTTGAAATTACCTTTCCAAATTGATTTAACTTTTTGATAGGATATATACTTTTATTTTTTAGTGATGAAAGAACTTGACAACAGATGTATGAATGCCTTCTAGGAGCTGGCAGATTTGGTAGAAGGGAAAAATAGTGCCACAGCAGCAGCACAATTACAACTTACTAATGAGATACAAAAATTGAAGCTGGAATTGGAGCAAGAACGAGATAAAAATAGTGCCACGGTATTTTTCTGCATTTGTGGAATATCTTGATTGAATCATCATAAGTCTGTTTAAATAGAAACTGCTAATCTAATTCTTTCTCCACTGCCAGAGGAACAGAAATTGGATAAGTCTTTCCAAGAGGAGCTTAAATTATTAAAATTGGAAAGAGACAAAGTAAGTTCCACATAAGCAAATTTGATGTTCAAGGCTCCAAATCTTTATTTTATTAATAGATAATAGATGTACTTTGAAATGAATGTCATGTTTCACTGTGCTCTGTAGTCTAGGATGTCAATTTGTTTTTTGTATTTTGGTATTTACTAAATTTATGGCTGTCTTATTTCCACCATGTTGTATATAGCATTACAAAATTTTATAAAGCAAACAATCAAAACAATATATTTTCAGGAAGTTGTTTGGTGTATAGGAATATATGTAAATAACATTTGATGGACATGATAATGAGATTTAGTATCAAATTATTAATAGATGAGTTAAAAGCATAACCACTGATCCCTAAAAGGAAAATTGCCTTGTCTTTCAATCTAGTGAAGGTAAGACTGCCCTGGTATCATGAATTGAGATAGCAATCCAAATTGAGATCTCCTATTTATCTCTGTTTGTGAATGAAATATCACAAATTGATATTAAATTAAGAGAAAAGCATGAAAGAAAATCCAATATAGTTTTGCAAAACAAGAAATTTGGGAAGTACAAGAAATTTGGGAATGTATATATTTGGGAAGAACTGAAGAATATATTTGCATGGATTCATGAGAATGATAGGAATCAAAATTACAAGAGAACACAATGATATTCCAATGCTTCAAAATCTCCAAATCACTATTTCTATGTATATTATATGAGGTGGCTTTTTGTATGAGTATATGTGTATGCGTGCACGTGTGTGTAAATGCAAAGTAGTAACTTGACCATTTTCTGGGTTGTTACTTGTTAATAACTTTAATTGCATCGTTGAGGAATAACGATTCTGGTTTTGTTGTATTGATTTGTAACATAATGAGCTGTGTTATAGTTTTTGGCTATCAGACCCCTATATTTTTTACTGTTTGAAGACCTACAAATGAGGTGAGGCAATTGCATAATGAAGTGAAAGAAAAAGTATCAGAGATAAAACATCTGCAATTGGAGTTGACTAAACAGGAAGGTGAAAAAGGTAATGTCATGGATAGCTCCAAAAGACTAATCGATATTTTAGAGACGGAAAACACCACTCTTAAGGTTTGTAGATATATGCATTACTTTTTTTTTTTTTGGGTACAATATATATGTATTACTTTATTCCATCGTAATACAATCGTAATACAAAATACTTCTACCATCTTATGAATCAAAAGTTGGACGTAATTGTTTGTCATATTGTGCTCTAGTCTAGACTGCTCTAATTTATCCTATCTTCACATTGTTATTAGATAGAAAAAAGTGAGCTTGAGGCTACACTCAAAGCAAGTAAGGTTTCCTTCACTGGTAAAAAGTCACCTGATGCTTCTCAAGTCCAGAATAGGGATTCGAGCAGTGTCAGTGATGTGAGCCCAAACTTCATAGTAGTATTTACTTTTTAATTTATCCGTTAAGCTCCATGCTAATAATGGTTTTCGTTATTCTCTTTTATGGTGAATTGGCTTTTGGTGGTAACAGTTGTCAGATCCTTCCAAAAGTTTCCCCGGAAAAGAAGACATGGAAATATCCTTACAGAAGATGAGTGATGATTTGAAGAAAACACAGCAGGAGAAGGACAAAGCAGTACAAGAATTGACCCGCCTTAAACAACATTTGTTAGGGAAGGTTTTATTTATTTATTTATTAAATTTATCTGTTGAAGCAAGATTAATGATGAACCAACGTTGATATTGAAGAGTAAAAAATGTTCCAATTGTCTTTATCTTTCTATGGCTTTCATCTCATAAGTTAATGCGAATGAACTATGATTGCTACATAAATTTAGCATATCAATCTTTCCGCACCAGACTAAAAATTTTCATCTCGGTGCTATTTCTCTAGGAAAATGAAGAATCCGAAAAAATGGACGAGGATACCAAAATCATTGAAGAACTATGGGATAGTAATAATTACTTAAAGGCTCAAATATCACATCTCGAGAGAACTTTGAAGCAAGCTACTTCAGATCAGGAGAAATTGAAGATGGTAAACAACGGTGAAATTCTGAAGTCCAGAGAAGTCATTGATGACTTGAACAAAAAGCTTACAAACTGTATAAGCACAATAGATGCGAAAAATATTGAACTAATAAATTTGCAGACAGCTCTTGGACAATATTATGCTGAAATCGAAGCTAAGGTTGTTTTTAAATTATTTTATTATTACAAGTTTGCTGTCATAAATTGAGTTGTTAACACACCTTAATATTCCTCCTCACCTTCATATGTTTCTGTCTGTGTATTGTACACAGAGTAAGCTTATATCTGTTATTGATTTTATTTCCTGAAGGAACATGTAGAAGGAGAGTTGGCTCGTGCAAGGGAAAAAACAGCTAGTCTTTCTCAACTGTTGAAAGTATGAATCTATCTCACTTTTACTAAATTAATATGCACACAACTTATGCATTGTTTGAAAAATTGAATTGAACAGCAATTGATTATAATACAAAAGTATATGATGATCTTTGCTGATTGTAACACAAGTATATTTGATTTTAGAGTTACTTTATCGTTGTACTTAGAGCATGCATAATGCATCTTGTATTATCCTCTATCGTTCCTGAAATTTTTGCTTAGTATATTGACATTGTATGTCGTTTTTAAGATTCAAAAGGATAATAGGTCGACTTGTTTGTGTTTATTATTAAGCAGCATGTACATTGAATGGTTATGTTATTGCCAGGATGCAGATTGCAGAGCAGATATATTGAGGGGTGAAAAAGAAGAAATTTTAGCCAAGCTTTCTCAATCTGAGAAGGTACAATCAGAATGGAGAAGTAGAGTAAGCAAGCTTGAGGAAGAAAATGCCAAATTGAGACGAGCTCTTGTTCACAATAAGATTCGACAGAACCAGTTTGTTTGAGACTCGTCAGAAGTTCACATGGGCTTTGAAGCATGGAAGGCTGGAACCGTTTTAATAAGGCTTCGTTAAATTCACGCCAAGTTGGGTTTGGCGAACAAAATTCCCACCATTGATCCCAAGTGAGGCCCTTGCCTTCCATTGCCACCGTGGCTGGTTGCGGTTTTTCTTCGTCCATTACCCCTTTTAAATCGAAATAATCCAACCAAATGCATCATTGCCGTCGAAAATTGGAATCGACAGTTTTCGCCAACTTTCTTCCGGTGTCCTCTGTTCGGCGCGACATCCAGTGCTGGATTCGGCCTGAGAATGTGGCCGGTGCGCAAGTGAAAGACCGCGAACGGTTTCCTGCAACTCCTGGATGTGTCGCTGGGCTTCAATCTTTTCTGTTTCTAATTGATGACACATTTCCTGAACTTCATCACGTGTTTTCATCATGCGTAATCCTGGTATGCTCTTTCCAGAAATTCCAAACGTGCCTCCATTTGTTGTCTTGTCGTGTTTGTACCATAAACAGGATCCTATGGTGCTACTGATACCAACTTGTGAGCTTAATCAATTTGTTTAGAATACATTTATAGTTGATGACCAAATCTTAACATTATCAAGGTTTACAAACCCTCTTAAAATTTGAAAAAGGGGTGTTATTTATGAAAGCTTTTTGTTCAGTCAAGCCGAGATGGTTAATTGCCGCCTCGATGATCCTTAAGACCAATTTTTGTTTATTATGTGAATTTTGATGTGGTATCTATGATTCATTAATGACCATGGAACTAAATGCTATTGCAGTATGAATTCTTTCTTCATAATGCAAATGCAAATTGGGATGCATGGTTGGTTAAATGCAACATCAGTGACCCTCAAACCCAATTGTTATTAGCTATATAAATTCTGAAATGGCCAGTTTTGACACCATTGTAATGTGTGAATACTTTATTAAAATATGTAACTGGAATGGTTAAATGACAAGTCCCGATGACCCCTTACGTCCAATTTGATATTCATTATGTGAATTCACACATAATTAATATTCAAAGATACCCCTTTGAAATGGTATCTTTGAGCTAATGTTGACCCTAAAATTAGATACTATTGCAATGTGAATTCTTTGTTCATAATGCATTTTAGGGATGAATGCTATGTTAGAGTAGAATGAAGGGGCTTGCGTAATGGTGTCAGCTTATTTGGTAATCCTTAGTTTTGCTCTTTTTTGGTTTTATAGTATTGTATGATTTAGAATTTTCTTTTTCTTTTGGTTTGTGGAAACTAGAAAGTACATGAAGTCAATTGACTACTGTTAAGGAAAAGGTAGTTCTATGCCTCCTTTCCTTTAAACACCAATTGTGTTTTAGTGACTGATTTTTCTGTTCTACATAACTGCTTAAGATTATATGAAAGTTACAAAATGCAAAATTTAGTTTGATCTATGGTATAATGACAGGGATAATTCCTCTTAAATTTTGTAGCCTATCATTTTTATATGTCGGAATACTAATGGGCTTGGCAGTTTTCGCTATATTCTTATATACTTTTTCTGTTCTGGTCTTATTGATTCCACTGTGTAAACATTTGCTGTTCTGGCAGTCCTTGTTATATGTCCAAGGAAAAGATTTGTGGGGTCATGTTGATGACACAACTCCTGCCCCTGACAAAGACAAAGATAAAGGTTGATCCCAACATTGTTCTGAACCTTCGCCCTTACAAGACTACAGCTTTCAGATCAAATTTTTTTGAGTTTAACATATTATACTTAGGCAATCTGCAGTATTGCTCGAGAGTTTATAAGATGATGTTGTTTCATGGGCTTAGAGTTAGTTTTGTTATACTTTTATGGCTGGTTATGTTTGGTTTTTCTTGTCATTATTAGTATTTTAATATATTTTTTTCTGTTGTTTCTTAATGGGTCTGTGTATGCTTGATACAAGGGTCCTAGACAGAGGAGGTAGAGGATGTTTACACTTTACATATATAATACATTAAGTTATCATCTACATTTTGCATGCCAAATATAGTGTTTCTGATTTTGAATTGCACAATTAAGAGATGTATTAGTTAGTTTAGGTATTTAGTTTTAGTCACTATTTATCATATGATTGGGAGGATGCCAAAATTTGTATTTCTGATTTTGAACTGTCATGATTAAAGGACTGTGTATTAGGCTTGTTTAGTTATTGATTACCATAGGTGTTGTTGGCTTTAACTCAAATTGTTTATTACTGACTGATTATTTTTGTCTTATTTAACTGCTTAACAGCTTAAGCAGTACATCATGGTAAAGTGCAAAGAGAGCATAACATGATACGGTGAAAACAAAGAGAGTAATGATTCTTTGTAAGGTAAAATGGTAAACCACAAAAGTGAAAAACAATCCTTTTCAAGATAAACTGGAATTTTTAAATTTTGATCTCTAGAAAGAGTTGTGGCTAAAGATAGTCAAAATTGAGTTATTATGTTTGAGTATATTTATCTGAAGTATGAAATCTTTATTCAATATATTTTCAGCATGGGACATTTTTCCGAGATGATAAATGCAACTTCAATATGAGTTAATTATTCATTCGTAATCTATAATTGAGATGGTACAATTTGAGCCTTAGTTATCCTGTATTCCGTGGTGTGGCTGATACTCTTACGCAGTATGGCCTGACCTTGAGTTTTAGCTCTCTTCCCGCTTTTATTCTATAATAATTCGTTATTCTTATGTAGTATTAATCTTGTTGCAGTCTTAGGGCTCATTGGCTGTTTTTTCTCGTTAATTAGTATCAACCTTGAGTCTTAGGTATTGATTTTTAGAATCCATGTGTTCATATATTTAATTCTATCATGAAGCACCTACTATAATTCTATTTGCAGTGTTTTTGTTCACAGCAGTGGAGTTCATGCTGGACACTACTATGCTTATACAAGTGCAGCACTTTCAAATCAGTGGTAAGTACTAATTACTATTTTGAGGAATATTCTGAATCTTTCGGTATTTTTTTTGTTATTCTATTCATCATAGTGTATATGCATTGCACTTTTCTATTTGTCACATAAATTGGCCACTATGAAATAGTAGAATAGTGTATATGCTATTTCGTAAAAACATGTCCTTGTATTTTAGCATTTTCATATATAGTTTTGCTTGAGTTATTTGTGTGCTATCTTTAATACTATCTGTATATGGATCAGAGTCTGGACTCTGGAGATGACAAACCGGGATGGTCCCGTATATACCCTTGTTTGTGGCAGGGTAAGTTTTGAAACCGTCGCTATTAACTCTTCTTCTTTTTTTTGACACAAACAAACTTAACTCATTTCATTACTCAATTGGTTCTCAATACAAGGAGGAATAGAATAGAAAATACAGCGACTAGCCCAAGAATCGGCCACCCTTGCTAACTTATGAGCAACCGAGTTCGCTTGACACTTGATAAAATTTACCTCAAAGTTAGAATTTAAAAGCAACATATTTTTTATGCTAGAAATAAGAACACTAAACATAGACAAACCACCATAACTAGTCTTCAATGCTCTCACAACAGTTGTGAATCCCTTTCGAAGATAATGTTCGTTAAATTCATATTGCTTGCCTCCTTCTTCCCTTCCAGCAATGCTAATGTTTCTGCTTCAAGAATGGAGTGCACACCTCTTGTCCAAGCTGTTCCGGCGCGTATAAACTGTCCGGTATTGTCACGAATGCACCAGCCTCTGCTGGTAGTTATTCCTCCATTATGGAATCAGGCATCGACGTTGCATTTCATGCAACCTCGTCGCGGAGGCTGCCACTGATATTGCTGCTGGATCTGTTGATTGTTTGCTGCACTGCCACCAAAATCTTGTGCTAAATACCAATCTTTCCAAACATTGAAAGCTAGCATTCCCATTTGTATTGCTCCACTCTTATCATGATTCCACAACCAATTATTTCTATTATTCCAAATTACCCAAATCATAACTGCTACTCGTCCTGCAACCTCCTTTGTTTCCTTTCTACATATATCAAAAATAACTAATTTTACATTATTAAAATGCTGCAGCCTTGTTGCTAACACTGAGAATAATTGCGCTGCAGCCCAGCTGTCCTTGCTTTCTATGCAATCAAAGAAAATGTGCCACACATCTTCCTCGAGTTCACTGCATAATTCGCAGCTTGTCGGACACTGAACATGGTACTGTCGAAGCCTCTTTCTAGTTGTAAGGCAGTCGCGACATATCTGCCAAAGTAGATGCTTGACTTTCGGTGGTCCTCGAATTTGTCACAAGCTTCTCCATTCTCCTTGCACCCCGCGACACACTCTTTCTTCCCGTTCACGCATCAGCAAACGGTAAACATTTCCTTTGATGCAGCTGGTGTGTGGTTTTTATTGCTACTAAGTGTACTTGAATCTTCATAATTTGGGATGAAAGCTCAATTCAACATGGTTACTGCATTTAATTTGCTGATGAAATAACTATTATACTTAGGCAATCTGCAGTATTGCTCGGGAGTTTATAAGATGATGCTGTTTCGTGGGCTTCGAGTTAGTCGTTATTTATCATATGATTGGGAGGACTGTGTATTAGGCTTGTTTAGTTATTGATTACCATAGGTGTTGTTGGCTTAAAACCAACTGTTTCTTCTCTTTGTTCTCTGGGTAGCTTTAACTCAAATTATTTATTACTGACTGATTATTTTTGTCTTATCTAACTGCTTTACAGCTTAAGCAGTACATCATGGTAAAGTGCAAAGAGAGCATAACATGATACGGTGAAAACAAAGAGAGTCATGATTCTTTGTAAGGTATAATGGTAAACCACAAAAGTGAAAAACAATCCTTTTCAAGATAAACTGGAATTTTTAAATTTTGATCTCTAGAAAGAGTTGTGGCTAAAGATAGTCAAAATTGAGTTATTTTGTTTGAGTATATTTATCTGAAGTATGAAATTTATTCAATATATTTTCAGCACGGGACATTTTTCCCAAATGCGATGAATGCAACTTCAATATGAGTTTATTATTCATTCATAATTCATAATCTAAAATTAAGATGGTACAATTTGAGCCTTAGTTATCCTGTATTTCGTGATGAGGCTGTACTGTTACGCAGCATGGCCTGACCTTGAGTTTTAGGCCTTTTCCCGCTTTTATTCAATGATTCGTTATTCTTATGTAGTATCAATCTTGTTGCAGTCTTAGGGCTCATTGGCTGTTTTTTCTGGTAAATTAGTATCAATCTTGTTACAGTCTTAGGGCTCATTGACCCTTTTTTTCTCATAAATTTTCTCATGTTAAGCACTAGCAACACATTACTTGACCAACTTTTTCATATGGCTCATACTCTATTTTCAGTGATTCATGGTGATTTTAGCTTTTCACCTTTAATTCTTAAATCAGAATTAACTGCACTCTTGAACTATAAGGAGCATCATGCCTAGTTCTTTTATTCTATGTTTATGATTTTTTGCATACCAATTGGATATGGAGGGTCCAAAAATTGCCTGAAAAAAGTGAATTTCATCCCCGAAATGAGGGTTATATCTGAATCCCTTCAAGAGAGAAGACCCTACTACTGTGTTCTTGATGACAATGTGCAGCCAATTACCTTAAAGTGAAATTGATGGTATTATTTGTAATGTTGGGTGAGTCAATAATGATGTTATTTTTTTAATGAAATGGTCGTCACACTTCAGACTGTTATCACTATCAATATAGCTCTTTCCATGGACCATGGTTGATGTTATTTTCCTTCAAGAAAATTATATTTTGTACTTTGTATTAGAATGTTTGATGGTCTTATAAGGGATTTATACTATTGGCTTATCATAATTTTTCTAATTAGTTAGCTTGTTCAAGCAGTATTGGGAACCGAGAACCGTGTTATAGTGTAGTTTGCACTCTACAAGAATTTACTAATTTGTGTCTTTCCAATGAACTGGATATTGGAAAATGAAAGTAGATATGTTGTTACACAATGCAAAATTTAGTTTGATCCTTGGCACGTAAATTCGTCGTGCAATGCATATTCTCATAATTTAACACCCTAACCTTTTTTATATGTCGAGGTAATAGATGGGATTTGCAGCTGTTTTGGTTTTGTTCTTTTATAATTGGTCAAGTTTATATTTTATTCTGTGCTGATTCGACCGTGATTACATTTTCTCATGTGTAGCTACTAGGTTTGGATACTTGGAAGTGTTTTTGCCTACCAGAATTGATGTTTTTATTGTCATGATCAAGAGCTATATTAGCTAGTTTACGTATTGATTTTTAGAATCTATGTGTTCATATATTTAATTTTATCAGAAAGCACCTACTACAATTCTTTTTGCAGTGTTTTTGTTCACAGCAGTGGAGTTCATGCTGGACACTATTATGCTTATACAAGTGCAGCATTTTCAAATCAGTGGTAAGTACTAATTACTAGTTTGAGGAATATTCTGAATCTTTGAGTATTTTTCTATTTGTTACATAAAGTGGCCACTATGAAATAGTAGAATAGTAGATATGGTTGATTTATCTAATGGAGACTTGAAGCTTTCTTTAGTTATTAAAAGTTAAAAGATTATTGATGATTTTGCTTAGTGTTAAAGTTGGTGATACATTTATAGAAATAATTTTAAGCTGTCCATGAAATTCTATTAGTCTATAACAGCTTCATCGTTTGTGTTTATGGTTTCTAGACAGAGTGCTGCATAAAACTAACCATATAGGTTGATCAGATAATTTGATATATAGCATATAATCATATATGCTGTTTGATGAAGCTCTTAAGTCTTAACCACTACTAGAATTTCAAGGACAGCTTAAACTAAGTACTCAAACAAAAAATGGATACTAAGGGAAATTTGAAGCATATGATTTCTACCTTATGTGTACATGAGTGGCTATTGGCATGAGAAATGCAGAACAAACAATGCCACTTGATAATTGGCATGAAACCTGTGTGTAAGAACATGTCATGTATCCATGCATATATTGACTATCAAGTTATAAATAATGTGTGTGTATATATATAGCAAAGGATAAACTAGAATTACATTGTTTTCGAATAAGATTATTCATAAACTATTTTGGAGAACTTGTGAAAATAAGATAAAAACAATTTGTGAATAATGTCATGAGTTGTTTTCGTAAGATCTCCTAAACAGTTTCACTAAACTTAATTTATACAATTGTCGGTAGATACACTCAAATAAATCAACCTTAACACACACAAAATCATAATTACTTATAAACTTCAACTCTATATGCTATTTCATAAAAACATGTCCGTGTATTTTAGCATTTTCATATATAGTTTTGTTTGAGTTATTTGTGTGCTATCCTTTAATACTATCTTTACATGGATCAGAGTCTGGACTCAGGGGATGACAAAATGGGATGGTCCCGTCTATCCCCTTATTAGTGGCAGGGTAAGTTGGAATTTTGAAACCGTCGCTATTATTTTTATTTTTTTTGACATAAACAAACTTAACTCATTTCATTACTCAATTGGTTCTCAATACAAGGAGGAATTGAATAGAAAATATAGCGACTAGCCCAAGAATCGGCCACCCTTGTTAACTTATGAGCAACCTAGTTGGCTTGACGCTGAATAAACTTTACCTCAAAGTTAGAATTTAAAAGCAACATGTATTTTATGCTAGAAATAAGAACACTAAACATAGACACACCACCATAACTAGTCTTCAATGCTCTCACAACAGTTTGTGAATCCCTTTCGAAGATAATGTTCGTTAAATTCATATTGCTTGCCACCTTCTTCCCTTCCAGCAATGCTAATACAGTATATCTGCTTCACACCTCTTGTCCAAGCTGTTCCGGCGCGTATAAACTGTCCGGTATCGTCACGAATGCACCAGCCTCTGCTGGTAGTTATTCCTCCATTATGGAATCCGGCATCGACGTTGCATTTCATGCAACCTCGTTGCAGAGGCTGCCACTGATATTGCTGCTGGATCTGTTGATTGTTTGCTGCACTGCCACCAAAATCTTGTGCTAAAACCAATCTTTCCAAACATTGAAAGCTAGCATTCCCATTTGTATTGCTCCACTCTTCTCATGATTCCACAACCAATTATTTCTATTATTCCAAATTACCCAAATCATGACCGCTACTCTTCCTGCAACCTTCTTTGTTTCCTTTCTACATATATAAAAAATAACTTCTTTTACATTATTAAAATGCTGCAGCCTTGTTGCTACAACTGAGGATAATTGCGCATTTGCGCTGCAGCCCAGCTATCCTTGCTTTCTATGCAATCAAAGAAAATGTGCCACGCATCCTCCTCGAGTTCACTGCATAATTCGCAGCTTGCCGGACACTGAACATGGTATTGTTGAAGCCTCTTTCTAGTTGGAAGGAAGTCGCGACATATCCGCCAAGTAGATGCTTAACTTTCGGTGGTGCTCGATTTTGCCACAAGCTTCTCCGTTCTCCTTGAACCCCGCCGCGTCACACTCATTCTTCCTGTTCATGCATCAGCAAGCGGTAACTCGACCTCACTGAATTGCCCGTTCTGCTCCTCCTTCCATTACAATCGGTCTTGTTGAATTTCCATAACCAACAATACTGCTAGTATTTGTTGAGCTGCTTCATATGAAAATAAATTCCTGACCTTGTGAGCATCCCATTGTCTCTTATTCTCAAGCATAAGACTGTTCACGTTAATATGATACGCACCTTGGGATTGCGGTGCACATATCCTTCCATGAGCTGAATCTCTTATCCAAGGACCCGTCATCACTTTGATTGATCTACCATAACCAATAGTCCCACCTACAACCCAATTTTAACACACAAGCTTTCCATAAACTTCTCCACACATAGCTTGGATTGGACCCAAGGTTAGTTTCAAGAAAAGATGAGTGTGGAAAATACCTTGCTTTGAACATCCTCGACACCTCAATATGCTCTAAGTCCCTCAACATGCTTCGAAAAAATTTCTTTAAACCCCTCAATATGTTCTAAGTTAGACTTAGGTGCTCCGATTTTGACGTGGAAAAAACTGAATTGACAGGGTTAGTTCAGATTTGGGTTTTCCCCGAACCCAACCCGAACCCGTCCCGCTTATATCCAAGGTAATCAGGACCAGACCGGTTATTGAACCGGCGTGCTCATGGGTTCGAGGTTAAAAGGTCGGACCGGGGTTCGACCGAGGTCGGACCGTTATTAATTATATTTTTTTAATAAAAGTAAAAAACAAAAAAATATCATAATTTGATTTTTTTTATTAAAAAATTTCATAACTTAATAAGAAGATATAAAATTAAATCATTATACATTAAGGTGTGGAGCTAAAAAAAATCTGTCAGTATGGTATATTTTTTTTAGTCTTGTTTTTTTAAATTAAACTCTTCATTTTTTTTTTATCAACAATTAAACTCTCCATATGTTTTGGTACTTTTTGTTTGATTTAAAATTTCTGATCCAAGCCCACTTATTTTTGGCCCAATTGTAAAAGAAACCCTAAAACTTAGTTTAAACAAGGAGAACAAGCAACAACCGTAATCTCTGGTCTCTCTCTATCCTCATGCTTTCTTACCTACCTCTGTGTCTGTTCCATGATTTCATTTATGCATCTTCATCTTCTTAGATCGATGCTTCCAATGAAATTATAGATCGATGCCTGTTTGTTATGGTCAGAAAACGAAAATGCTGTCCAACCTTCCAAACTGTCGGTTTTTCGGTTTTCTGCTGGTTTCATCTGGTTTCCCGGTTCAAATCCTGGTTCTGTAGCACAACGGTTCCTAGTATCTTCTAGACCGGACAGAGGTGCGGTTCCCGGTTCAACCAGTCGAACCTGCCAGTCCGGTCCGATTTTAATCACCTTGCTTATATTTAATTACATTTTACCTCCCTTAAATTATAAAACCCTTAAACAAAATTTTAAATTATATGCATATGTTTGTGTTTATTTTTAAGTTGAGTATTAAATAAAGTTTTTTTTTCTATTTCTAATCTTTGTTTAAAAAATTATATTGTCGAAACAAAATAGTTTTCAACTTTTACCTCTTTTTTAATAATAAAATTACCAAAACTCAACCAAGTTCATATGAAAGCAATGCGAAATGGGAATACCCGAGCCCTGTTGGATATAAGTTTGGGGTTATACTTTTTATATCTGTCGAAAATTGGGACGGGTTTGAGAAAACCCGAACTTTATGGATTTGCGAAAGACAAAATTCGTTCCCGCCTCGCCCCATTGTCATGCCTAGTTAGACTAGTTAGGCTTATTCCTTGAAAATTTTATCGTCGAAAAAATATCCCCAAAGAATGTTAAATTAAATCTAGAAACTTGTAAACAAAGATTAAATAAGGTTTTCGTCTATAAAAATATAGCGAATTTTAATTTTAATCATTAAAAATAGGCTTAACTATACATTTGGTCCTTTACGTTTATTTTAGGTTTCAATTTGGTCCCTTACGTTTATTTTAAGTTTCAAGTTAGTCATTTTCGTCAATTTTGTCACATGTGGCAGCCAATTTGCATATGTGGACTGACACGTGGCACTTGGACACACTGACACGTATACTGTTCAAACGATGTTAGTGGCAAAACTAACGGAAATGATTAACTTGAAATCTAAAATAAACGAAGGGACCAAATTGATACTTTTTAAACGTAAGGGGTCAAATTGAAACCTAAAATAAATGTAAGGACCAAATGTGTAGTTAAGCCTTAAAAATATAGCGAATTTTTTTTTTTCGCAATAATTGACATAATTTTAACATGTCATGAATATTTCTTGAATATAACATTAATATACAAAAATTTGAAATAATATATAGACACAAACACGATGGTTACTAAGGGCAAAAAAATTTGTGAGGAAGAAAACACATTATATTATATTTATTTTTAGTGACTAAAATCAAAATTTGCTACATTTTTAGACAACAAATTGATTTAATCCTTTAAATAATTTG
Source organism: Trifolium pratense (assembly GCF_020283565.1). Lineage (NCBI taxonomy): Eukaryota > Viridiplantae > Streptophyta > Magnoliopsida > Fabales > Fabaceae > Trifolium > Trifolium pratense. The sequence goes on along the minus strand of NC_060064.1, from coordinate 39,598,925 downwards.
GAATTGAATGAATAAATTTAGTGCTGCTTGATAAAAAATAATTAAGAAACCTAATTACAATTAAAAATTATTGTAAGTACATAATTACATTTTGTAAAAAAAAAGGTACATAATTACATTAATAAAAATTTAAAGACTCAATTGTGTGATTTTTGCTCATAAAAAATAATATTGATGACACTTAATATAAATTTATGTTTTACGAAACTTTTAGGAACTTTTTTTTTTTTAAGGAAAACTTTTATGAATTTATGTAACCATCAATTTGTATATTTTGGTAGTATATAACGATGAGTTAAAATTAAGAGATTTCACCAAAAAAGACGGATTTCGGGAGAACCCGGGTTCGATTTTTGGGTGGAACAATTTCTTGGTCAGACTTTACTTACCTCGCGGCCGAACTCTGAACTACTAGGGCCCCTTTCCCCTAGGAACCAGAGGGTTATAAACAAAAAAAATAAAAAAATTAAGAGATTTCATGTTACCAAAAAAAATTAAGAGATTTCTTTTTGCCATCCTACCAGTTACGCGTGCGTCCTACACATTTTCCGTTTTACCCTTGCACTACTTAAAGTAGCGGATGAATGTATTTTGGTAAATTCATAGGACGTGCGGGAAAATGAGTAGGATGACAAAAGTAAATCTCTAAAATTAAAAAGCTTTAAATGAGTAACTAAGAAATAATGGGCCGATGCCCTTGGCCCACAAAAATAGAAAAGTCCATGAGATAGCTGCCTTTATAAGCACCACCTTTTAGTTTCCACGCTATCTGTTTGCTTGAATTTGTGTTTTCATTCTTCTTGCTAGGGTTTTAACGAAACACACATTGTCGGTAATAGTAACCTCTCAGTAAGATCAATTTCTTGAATGTTGGTCGTCATGTAAAATTCTAATAAAAAGAGGTGCGAAGGATTGGAACACAAATCAAGCAGATGTCTTGGAGAATGATCAAAGAAAAACTCGCAATTTCTCAGAAAAAAGGTACCATTTTTTACATTCTTGATAATTCAAAAACTTTCAATCTTCTGCACGACAAAACAAAACACTTTAATTTAGGAAACTTGCTATGTCCCAATACTTTGTTCGACTCAGATGATTTTTCATAAGATCAATTTCTTGACAAACCTCTATGAATGTTGGTTAAGAAAAAGTACCCATTTTTTTTTCTCATTTCTTATTGTTCAAGAACATTCAATCTTCTGCTTGAGCAAAATGTGATCGGTTCCAAGACCTTTTTTTTGGCACTAATATTGGGTCACCGGTTACCTTGTTGGGATACCCATTTTTTCATTCTTGATTATTCAACAACATTTAATTTCTACTTGAAAGAAAGAAAAAAAAAACCATGGTGGTTTAGGGTTTTTACTTATACTTATTTTTTTTTTATTGTTGTGATGGTATTTAAGTTATTGATGATCCTGGAATTAGTTGCTATTGCAAATTGGGATGGTTAAATGCTACCTCAATGACCCTATATAAATTATGAGATGATTAAATTTTTCTTTGATGACCCTTAAATCTAGTTGTTGGCTTTATAAATGACGGCTAACTATTGCATATATAAATTTTGAGATGGTTCGACTCTAAGTCCAATTGATATTGACTATATAATGTTGCCTCTATTGAGTCCAATTGTTATTAGTTATATATGTTCTATGATGGATATTTGTTGCCTGGATGACCAACAGTTCTATGTTGCCTTGATGACTCACTCTTTAAGTCAAATTGATATTGACTATATAATGTTGCCTCGATTAAGTCCAATTGTTATTGGCTATATAAATTCTATGATGGATATTTGTTGCCTTCTATGTTGCCTCGATAACTCTTTAAGTCCAATTGATATTGACTATATAATGTTGCTTCGATTAAGTCCAATTATTATTGGCTATATAAATTCTATAATGGATATTTGTTGCCTTCTATGTTGCCTTGATGACTCTTTAAGTCCATTTAATATTGACTATATAAATTCTATGATGGATTCACTTTAAAAGAAAAATGCTATAAAACAATAGTAAAATTCAAACTCACCACAAGAAAAATGCTATAAAACAATAGTAAAATTCTTCACCAATCAAAAGATTTTAAAAAAAGGTGTACTTAATTTGTTATTCCAAAAACGTTTTGATCAAATGATTCGTGATGTCACCGTTCAAACAATAAGACAAATAGACTCTAATATTGGAAATAAAAGGTTCATTTAAATGACAAAATCTGCCGCAAAGTATCCTGCCACAAGTCTATAATAATAATTGTCGTTAAGGCCTTCCACTAAGCCACTCAGCCACTAAGCCACAAAGATAATAGTGCCACAAAGGCGATTGAATATTTGCCATTAAGGCCTTCCACTAAGCCACTCAGCCACAAAGATAATAATGCCACAAAGGCTATAATAAAATCATAAGAAAATATTTTTCATAAACAAGCACATCAAACCAGAGATGCAAGAACTAGCCTTCCGTATATTTCTATAAAAAAATAAATAGAAAAACAGATTTCCGTATGTTATACGTATACCCTGCTTTATACTAAACACAAGTTTATGAAATAAAATCAGTATATACAAGGAGTTATTTCACAAAACAACAGATATCAATTGACAATTTTGGCTATATACATATTAATCAAATTAAGAACAATAATTCAAATAAATAATAGTTAAATTTCTTCTTACTAGTTTCTTTTAATTTGTTTTCTCTTAATAGACAAAGGTTCTACTATCATTCCACAACATACATAATCCATATGTAGCATGAATGTATGGGGAAAAAGCCTTACCTCCGATACTCTACTTCCTAGGCAAAGAAACTCTATCGTCCACAAAATGATGCTCACACAAAGAGAGAAAACTAAAGCTTGATGCTACACCAGATTTGAGGGGATTAATAACCTTGGAAAGTTATGGTGTAAGCCAAGAGGATAATGCAAGGATGTGTTTTGAAGACTTTAGGGAAATTTAGAAAAGCTGGCCGTGGAACTACTATCATAGAGAGGAGCTTTATTATATTCTGGAATATGGCAAGGCAATAAATTGATATGATCTCCTAATCAATTAAAATAATGTCAATTAAAAGATATCCCTTTGACTTGCTAGTTGTACTTGAAAGAAACTTGTGTGAGAGGTGTGTATGTAACGGTTCATGGGAAACGTGACTATAGGACAAGCTTGATTAGGCTAATAACTATCTTAAATGATGCTATTAAATAGGAGTAATTAGTTTCAAGATTATAGAAATAAGGAATTTACTTGCTAAGGACAACTCACGATACACTAGACACACCAATTTGATAAGATAAAATAAGGCACTCAATTAAATAAATAAAATAGTATCACAATTTCATTAAATCTTTTATTAAAAGAAAAATAAAATAATTGATCAATAAACTTACTAAAAAGAATAAAATATTTATAACATATTGGGGTGTTACAGGTGACCCTTGAACCCAATTGTTATTGGATATATAGATTCTGAAATGGCCAGTTTGACACCATTATAATGTGGGAGTACTTTATCAAAATATGTAACTGGGATGGTTAAATGACAAGTCTCGATGACCCCTTATGTCCAATTTGATATTCATTATGTGAATTCACACATAATTAATATTCAAAGATATCCCTTTGAAATGGTATCTCAAAAGCTAATGTTGACCATAAAATTAGATACTATTGCAATGTGAATTCTTTATTCTTAATGCATTTTAGTGATGGATGGTATGTTAGAGTTGAATGAAGGGGCTTGTGTAATGGTGTCAGCTTCCTTAGTTTTGCTCTTTTTCGGTTTTACAATATTGTATGATTTTTAATTTTCCTTTTCCTTTGGTTGGTGGAAACTAGAAAATACATGAAGTTATGCAGGTTTAACTTGAAGTTATGTAGCACAGACTTCAATAGCCGCGACTACTATGTCAACATTAGAAAGACAATGCTAGCAGGATATTTCATGCAGGTGGCTCATCTTGAGCGGACGGGATACTACTTGACAGTGACCCTTAGGGCCCGTTTGATGCACAGGATAAGAGACAGGATATGATAACTGTATCATATCCTGCCGCAATCCAGTGTTTGATGATACAACAGGATATGATAAGTTAATCCTGAAGCTTATCCTATCCTGTCTCTCTAGTTATAATTCTTATCCTGAATTTGAGCTGGGTTACCAGCAGGATAGGATAAGAAGAAAAAAAAAATTACTGATTTATTTTATAAAATATATTTTAAAATACATAAAATAAAATTAATGAAATATAAATAATAAAATAATTAATTTTTAAATATATATGTGATTTTTTCACAGGGATAATTTTGTAATTTATATATTCTAAAAAATCAAAATTTTACTAAAATTACAATATTTTAAAGTAAAATGATTATTAAAAAATTGACAAATAGGGATATTAATTTAAATTTTATAAAAAATTAAATATAATTCTTTTGCGATAGTAGTTTTATTATTTACGTATGAGATATATCATATATTTATTTGGCTTATCTAACATGTATATATTATTGAGTTATTTATTTGATCAAGATTCATATAAAAAATTAAACTTGATTATTTTCTCATGATTTTTATTTTAAATTATATAAAGTTATTTGATTACTTATTTATATTTTTTATTTATAAAATTCAAAGTATTACAAAATAATTTTTAAAAAATAATAATTGTTTTACAAGAGTAATTTTGTCAATTAAATATGTTATATATCTTATCATATTATTATGAGCAAGTATATATTAAAAACAAAATATAATAGTTATCATGTTTGTTATCCTGTGTGCACCAAATATATGATATGATAACTGAGTATAATTGTTATCCTGCTGTTATCCTATCCTATCCTTATCCTGTTTTATATCCTATCCTGTTACTATGCTATCCTGCGCACCAAACAGGCCCTTAAATCCAATTGTTGGCTTTATAAATGATGGTTAACTATTGCATATATAAATTTTGAGATGGTTCAATGTTGCCTTGATGACTCGAAGTCCAATTGATATTGACTATATAATGTTTCCTCGATTGAGTCCAAATGTTATTGGCTATATATGTTCTATGATGGATATTTGTTGCCTCGATGACCGATGGTTCTATGTTGCCTTGATGAGTCATTCTTTAAGTCTAATTGATATTGACTATATAATGTTGCATCGATTAAGCCAATTTGTTATTGGCTATATATGTTCTATGATGGATATTTGTTGTCTCGATGATCGATGGTTCTATGTTGCCTTGATGACTTTTTAAGTCAAATAATATTGACTATATAATGTTGCCTCGATTAATATTGGAGAATAATATGAAATTAATATGAAAGTTAAACCTTGTAAATATGGCAACACAATCATGTGTCACGTACAGCTCATAGGATGATTAGTATAGCAAATCAAATCATGTAATTATAACAATGTAATTATGTTATATTATTTCTTTCCTTACTAGTAGCATAACAGTCTCTATTAATAGAGATGATAGACACCATTGTAATGTATTCAAAAATATATATTAAATCACTGTTCTTGTATGGTATCACGAGTACTTGCTTAAAAGCACTTTGATCCAAAACCAATTCACCACCATGTCCGTTCATGCACTATCCATTGGTGAAACAGACACCAAAACTGTCCTCATACTCAATGTTCAGTCAACTACCAAACTCAATGGCACAAACTTTCCCTCATGGCTGGTCCAATTCAATGCTTTGTTAATTGGTTATGATCTCTTTGGTTTTGTTGATGGAACAAAACTTTCACCCGCTGAAGATCATGCAGACTACAACTATTGGAGGAGACAAGATAAATTAATTCTCCATGCTATTTTATCATCTGTTGAAGCCTCCATCATTACCATGTTAGGTAATGTAAAAAATTCAAAGGCTGCCTGGGATGTCCTCAATAAAATGTTTGCAAGCAAAACAAGAGCTCGCATTATGCATCTCAAGGAACGATTAACTCGCACCTCCAAAGGTGCGAAATTAGTCTCTAAATATCTCCAAGGCATAAAAGCAATTTCTGATGAACTTGCAATCATCAATAAGCCTATTGATGATGATGACCTTGTGATTCATGCTCTCAATGGCCTTGGATCTGAGTTCAAAGAGGTTGCTGCAGCCCTTAGAACTCGTGAAAATGCTATTGCATTTGACGAGCTTCACGATCTTTTGGTTGACTATGAAACTTTCCTTCAAAGGGATCAAGAACCAGAAATCATTCCAACTGCTCATGTTGCTTACAGAGGTAAGCCAAAATACCACAAGAAAGGATCATTTCACAATCATGTGAATCATTCTGTCAACAACAGGCCGGATCCACAAGGTCACCAAAAAAAGGTTAAGTGTCAGTATTGTGAAAGACCAGGACACACTGCTAAAATATGCTACCAATTGCATGGATGCCCTCCTAGAAATGGTTCCAGACCAGCTGCTCATTCTGCTATGTGTACTCCTCAAGCTGCTGAACCAGAGTGGATACTTGACTATTGAGCCACTCACCATCTCACCAACACTCTTGAGGATCTACACATCACCAGTCCCTATCATGGCTCAGACAAAATCACTATAGGAGATGGTAATACTCTTCCCATATCTCATGTTGGTAAAACTAATTTATCTATTCAAAATCACACTCTTCCCAAAGTTCTTCATGTGCCTAATATTTCTTGCAAATTATTAACTGTCTCAAATTTATGCAAGACTAACCAAATTTCTATTGAATTCTTTCATGATTATTACTTGGTAAAGGACTTGAAGACAAGGGCTCCTCTTCTAAAAGGATTGCATAAGGATGGACTTTACTATCTACCAAGGCCTACCATCAAACACAAAGCCTTTCTTACAACCACCCAACCACCATGACACCATATTCTAGGACACTCAAGTGATCGCATTATGAGGCACTTATTTTCATTGCATAAAATAAAACACAGTATCAACAACCCATGCATTTCTTGTAATATCTCAAAAAGTTATAAATTGCCCTTTACTTCTTCTAGTATAGAGAGCACTAGGCCTCTTGAGATTATTTATTCTGATGTATGGGGACCTGCTCCCATTAGGTCGTTAGATGGCTATTTGTACTATCTAATTTTTGTTGATCATTATTCTAAGTATACATGGTTATATCCCATGAAAAATAAATCTGATGTCTCTTTAATTTTTCCTCAATTCAAAAAGCTTGTTGAAAAATATTTTAACTTACCAATTGTTGCCTTATACTCTGACAATGGAGGAGAGTACATCAAACTTTTGTCATCAAATGGCATCTCTCATTACACCACTCCACCTCACACACCTGAATTAAACTCCACTGCAGAGAGAAGACATATAGTTGAAACAGCTAAAGCACTCCTACACCATGCAAATTTACCATCTGAATTTTGGTCATTTGCATTCACCATGGCTGCATATTTGATAAATAGGCTACCCACACCTAACCTTAAAATGCAGTCACCGTACTTCAATTTACATCAACATCAACATAACATATTTCACCTACACTCCTTTGGATGTCTTTGTTTTCCATGGCTGAAACCTTACACCAACCACAAACTGCAACCCAAATCTATCCCGTGTGTATTCATCGGCTATTCACCTTCTCAATATGCATATCGATGTCTAGAACCTAAAACCAATAAAATTTACACTTCACGCCATGTTGTATTCCATGACAATCATTTTCCCTATCCAACCATCAAACAAAATACACATTCTACCAATCTCCCTACAAACACCACTCCGACACCACCTCACACCATACTACATATCAACCCGACCATACCACCAGCAACAAACTCCCCCACAGCCACAACATCGCCTATGCCTGAAGCAATCCTTCAAGAGGTTCCATTGTCTCCAAGCCCTTCATCAGGTAATGAATCTTCTCCCGAACCTTCCTCTTCACAAAATTCTATTGTTCTCACTAACCCACCTGCAGCTTCAAACTTAAAAAATCGCATCATCACTAGATCTCAAAACAATATTTTCAAACCAAAAAAATTCTTTTATGCTTCACAGCATCCTCTTCCAGAGAATTTAGAACCATCTAATGTTAGACAAGCAATGCAGCATTCCCATTGGAGACAAGCTATATCAGAAGAATTCAATGCTCTAATTAAAAATGGCACATGGACTCTTGTCCCACCTCCGAAGCATCGGAACATTGTTGATTGCAAGTGGTTGTTTCGTATCAAACGCAATCCAGATGGCACCATAGCTCGTCATAAAGCAAGGTTGGTTGCAAAAGGCTTCACACAATGTCCCGGGGTTGACTTCAAAGAAACCTTTGCACCAGTTGTCAGACCTCAAACCATCAAAATAATTCTCACAATTGCCTTGACAAAAGGGTGGCAGATGCACCAACTCGGTGTCAACAATGCATTTCTTCAAGGGTCACTTAATGAAGATGTCTACATGGCACAACCTCCCGGTCTCAAAGACTCTCATCATCCAACTTATTTGTGCAAACTTCATAAAGCTATATACGGCCTAAGACAAGCACCTAGAGCTTGGCATAATTCTCTAAAAACCTTCATCACCTCTCATGGTTTCACTACAAGCCAGAGTGACCCTTCACTCTTCATTTATGCTTCGGGTACCATTCTTGCATATTTTCTAGTTTATGTTGATGATATTCTCTTAACCGGAAATGACGCGTCATTTCTCCATCACTTTATACAATCTCTCTCCGACCGGTTCTCTCTCAAACATATGGGCACACCACACTACTTCCTTGGCATTGAACTTATTCCCTTAAGAACAGGCTTATTCTTATCTCAACATAAATTAATTAGAGATATCCTTGAGAAGTTTGATATGGATGCAGCCAAACCTACACATACTCCTTTATCCACATCAACAACACTCACACTTAATGATGGCACGGCTGCTGCAGACTCTACTCTCTACAGACAAATCATTGGAGCACTGCAGTACCTCAATCTCACAAGGCCCGACCTTTCCTTTGCTATCAACAAACTCTCTTAGTTCATGCATAAGCCTACCAGCCTTCATTTTCAACACCTAAAAAGGCTACTCAGATATCTCAAGGCTACACTTAACTTTGGAATTTTGCTAAGGAAAAGTATTGCACTCAACCTTGGGGTGACAATGCTGATGATCACACTTCTACATCTGCATATCTAATATATCTTGGAGGCAACCCTGTGTCGTGGCTCTCAAGGAAACAACGTACTGTTGCTAGGTCTTCCACTAAGGCTGAATATCGAGCAGTAGCCACCGCAACAGCGGAAATTATGTGGATATCAAAACTATTGTCTGAGCTGCATATACCATTATTGAAGCCACCATTGCTCCTTTGTGATAACGTTGGTGCCACATATCTATGCTCAAATCCTGTCCTTCACTCCAAAATGAAACACATATCCTTGGACTATCACTTTGTGCGTGAACAAGTACGTGATGGAAAACTACAAGTCTCTCATGTGTCTACCAAGGATCAAATTGCCGACCTACTCACCAAGCCATTAGCACGAGCTAAATTTGAAGAACTAAGGTCCAATATGCAAGTTACGGATGGTAACTTCATCTTGAGGGGGCATATTGGAGAATAATATGAAATTAATATGAAAGTTAAACCTTGTAAATATGCCAACACAATCATGTGTCACGTACAGCTCATAGGATGATTAGTATAGCAAATCAAATCATGTAATTATAACAATATAATTATGTTATATTATTTCTTTCCTTACTTGTAGCATAACAGTCTCTATTAATAGAGATGATAGACACCATTGTAATGTATTCAAAAATATATATTAAATCATTGTTCTTATAATTAAGTCCAATTGTTATTGGCTATATAAATTCTATGGTGGATATTTGGTTGAATTGTTTGCTTGTGCAAGTCTAATGTTGGTGTCACATATGTTTGCTTTTGAAAGCAGTTGCTTGCCCGTTATGTAACGCCCGGGTCTGACGAGGGCGGGGAGTGGTTGTCGGTGCATGAGACATGACAATTAGCGGCTCCTGACAACTTCTAGGCAAAAACGAATCACATCGGAATGAGAGGGATCCTGAGTCTGTGCAGGTTTCAGATTGCATGGTGGAATGAAGGCTTATAAGGATTGATGGGTACTACCTATACCAACAAGATGCATCTTCTTTTCGGTAGCTCATTCGATAAGAACTCCACAGTTAAGCGTGCTTGACTTGGAGTAGTCTTTGGATGGGTGACCTTCTGGGAAGTTTTCCCAGAAAGCATGCGAGTGAGGACAAAGCACGCTGAAAAGACTCGTGTTGGTCTGTAGGATCAGTCGGTTATCCTGAAAGTAGTTTGGGATGTTACAAATGGTATCAGAGCAGACCTCTCCCAATACGATGTGGTTCGGGGACGAACCAAGCGGAAGCTGGTGGGCATGTAACGCCCGGGTCTGACGAGGGCAGGGAGTGGTTGTCGGTGCATGAGGCATGACAATTAGCGGCTCCTGACAGCTTCTAGGCAAAAATGAATCACATCGGAATTAGAGGGATCCTGAGTCTGTGCAGGTTTCAGATTGCATGGTGGAATGAAGGCTTATAAGGATTGATGGGTACTACCTATACCAACAAGATGCATCTTCTTTTCGGTAGCTCATTCGATAAGAACTCCACAGTTAAGCGTGCTTGACTTGGAGTAGTCTTTGGATGGGTGACCTTCTGGGAAGTTTTCCCGGAAAGCATGCGAGTGAGGACAAAGCACGCTGAAAAGACTCGTGTTGGTCTGTAGGATCAGTCGATTATCCTGAAAGCAGTTTGGGATGTTACACGTTATAGGTCCAAGGACAATTACATGACCGTATCATGAACCGTTGAGTAAGTATTGAAAGCTTCAAATAAAATGACCTGAGTCTACATATGCCGAGTTGTAGAAAGTAGAAACTGAGATGAAAGCTTAAAAAAACCAACTGTTTCCTTGCTTTGTTTTCTGCCTTGTGAGCCTTCTGCATATGTTGGCCTTGCTGACACTAAATTTGAAGCTTGAAGCTAGCAGCCACAAATTTGGTAGAATTTGTTTAGTTGATGACCAAAACTGAAAAAGTGGTGTTATTTATGAGCTTAATCCATTCGTTTTTATTCATTCGAAATTTTACATTCCATTGACTGGTAGCATCACTCACTGAGTCACCATGTTTCAACCACCGAGAGTAGCAACAACCAGGTCAGTTTCTTTATGCATTTTTCTCTATTCGCATATCAACTCCAACGAGAGATCTATATTTTCCAAAATCACTAACATGCAAAATTTATACTAACTTTTTCTTCTTAATTCCAGATTCAATTTTCTCATTTCGCTTATTTTCTGATGGTGAGTCAGCTAATCAATTTGTGTAGAATACATTTATTGCCGGTCTATTTTATATCCTTACTAATGCTCCTTTGCCTGATAGTAAATGGTCTGGCGATGAGTATTTCCTTGTTAGGTGCTGAGTTGAAGATATACATGTTGAATATGTAAATTGATTTTGGGTTTGTTAGTTTTGGGCCTTAGGAAGTTTAAGCCCAAATTTAGTAATAAGTAGTAAGTCTAAAGAATGTTCCAGAGATATGTACAAATAAGTAGAAGTCATAGTAGAAAATGTATGTAGTAGTAGAGAGAAGTTTGTAGAACTCTCTCTTAGAAGTGTGTAGAAGAGTCTCTAGGAGTATGTAGAACTCTCCCTTGAAGACTATAAATAGGGGAGAGCTAGTCATTTGTAAATCAAGCCAAAAATTACAAACACTCAATAATATAAGTAGCATTCCCTTCCAACAAGTTTCATATCCTCTCTCAAATACTTAAACACTTTCTCCACCTATTAAAGCTTCCTTCCAACAAAGTGGTATCAGAGCCTGGTTGAAGGTCCTCTTAAAGATGGCGAATAGTGGTGTTCCTCTCCAAGTCCCGATGCTCACAAAGAGCAACTACGACAATTAGAGTCTAAGAATGGTGGTTCTCCTTGGCGCACACGACGTGTGGGAGATAGTCGAGAAAGGCCTTGTAATCCCGGAGAATGAAGGTACTCTATCTCAAACTCAAAAGGATAGTTTGAGAGACTCAAGGAAGAGAGACAAGAAGGCTCTCTGTCTAATCTATCAAGGATTAGACGAAGACACGTTCGAGAAGGTCTCGGGAGCAACGACAGCTAAAGAAGCATGGGAGAAACTTCGAACCTCTTACAAGGGAGTCGATCAAGTGAAGAAGGTACGTCTTTAAACACTAAGAGGAGAGTTTGAAGCTTTGCATATGAAAGAAGGTGAACTTATCTCTGAATACTTCTCAAGAGTTTTGACGGTTACTAATAATCTAAAAAGAAACGGAGAGAAGTATGATGATGTAAGAATCATGGAGAAAGTTCTTAGATCGGTAGATCCAAAGTTTGAGCATATTGTCACTGTCATCGAAGAGACAAAAGATTTGGAGGACGTGACAATAGAGCAACTTCTTGGGTCGTTGCAAGCTTATGAGGAAAAGAAGAAGAAGAAGGAAAATATCGAGGAGCAAGTACTTAAGACACGAGTCGATTCACCTAGAGAAGAGCATGGTCGAAGCAACCAAAGACGAGGTGGCACTCGAGAATGTGGACGTGGTCGTGGATATGGAGGCAGACGAGGTTGGAGGCCTAATGATGACAACAACCAAAGAGGAGAAATCTCATCAAGAGGTCGTGGGAGAGGATCTCCAAAATCAAGGTACGATAAGTCACGGGTTAAATGCTATAATTGTGAGAAGTTTGGGCATTATGCTTTCGAATGTAGAGCTCCTGGAAATCATAGAGTTGAAGAGAAGGCCAATTATGTTGAAGAAATAAACCAAGAAGATTGAACATTATTGTTGGCACACAAAGATAATGAAAGAGGTGGAGATAATCAATGGTACCTTGATAACGGTGCAAGCAACCATATGTGTGGGCGAAGAAGCATGTTCGTAGAGTTAGACGAATCAGTGAACGGGAACGTGGCTTTCGGAGATGAATCAAAAGTGGCAGTGAAAGGTAAAGGAAACGTTCTCCTCCGCTTGAAAAATGGGGATCATCAATTTATTTCCAATGTTTACTATGTGCCAAACATGAAGAGCAACATCTTGAGTCTAGGACAACTCTTAGAGAAAGGTTATGACATTCAATTGAAGAATAATAATCTTTCTATAAGAGATCATTCAAACAAGTTCATTGCTAAGGTGCCAATGTCAAGAAATATAATGTTTGTGCTCAACATACAAAATGATGTTGCGCAATGTCTCAAAATGTGCTACAAAGAAGAGTCATGGCTTTGGCATCTTCGATTTGGGCATCTTAATTTTGGAGGATTAGAGTTGCTCTCTAAGAAGGAAATGGTCAGAGGATTGCCTTACATCAACCACCCCAATCAAGTATGTGAAGGATGTTTACTTGGAAAGCAGTTCAAAATGAGCTTCCCTAATGAGTCAAGCTCAAGAGCGCAAAAGCCGTTGGAGCTCATACATACAGATGTGTGCGGTCCGATCAAGCCGAGATCACTCGGTAAGAGTAACTACTTCCTTCTCTTTATTGACGATTTTTCAAGAAAAACATGGGTGTACTTTTTGAAGGAGAAATCAGAAGTGTTTGAAAACTTCAAAAAGTTTAAAGCCCTGGTTGAGAAGGAAAGTGGCCTCGTGATTAAAGCAATAAGATCCGACCGAGAAGGAGAGTTTACTTCAAACGAATTCCTTAAGTATTGTGAAGACAATGGCATTCGACGACAACTGACGGTACCAAGATCCCCCCAACAAAATGGAGTAGCAGAGAGAAAGAACAGGACAATCCTTGAGATGGCGAGGAGCATGCTAAAAAGCAAGAGACTACCAAAGGAACTGTGGGCAGAAGCTGTTGCGTGCGCAGTTTATCTATCAAATCGTTCTCCGACAAGAAGCGTGTTGGGAAAAACACTACAGGAAGCCTGGAGTGGAAGAAAGCCTGGAATTTCCCATCTAAGAGTCTTTGGAAGCATAGCTCACGCTCATATATCGGACGAGAAAAGAAGCAAACTGGATGGCAAAAGTGAAAAGTACATCTTCATTGGTTACGACGCCAACTCCAAAGGCTATAAGCTCTATAATCCTGACACGAGGAAGACTATCATTAGTCGAAATGTTGTTTTCGATGAAGAAGGAGAGTGGGATTGGAAAACGAGTAATGAGGACTACAACTTCTTTCCACAATTTGAAGAAGATGATGTGGAACTAGAGGAATCAAGAGAAGATCTTGCTACTTCGTCGGCTTAACCGACCCCGAGTTCTGAAGAAGGAGAAAGCTCAAGTGAAAAGACTCCTCACTTTAGAAGTTTGCAAGAGATTTACGAGGTAACCGAAAATCAAGACAATCTTACTCTTTTTTGTCTATTTGCGGATTGCGAGCCCATGAACTTCCAAGAAGCATTCGAGAAGAAGACTTGGAGAACTGCCATGGACGAAGAGATCAAGGCGATAAAGAAGAATGAAACATGGGAGTTAGCCTCACTTCCAAAAGGGCACAAGGCGATAGGTGTAAAGTGGGTGTATAAAGCAAAGAAAAACTCCAAAGGAGAAGTTGAAAGATACAAGGCAAGATTGGTGGCAAAATGATACAGTCAAAGAGTCGGCATCGACTATGACGAGGTATTCGCTCCAGTTGCTCGATTAGAAACTGTTAGACTAATCATTTCATTGGCAGCTCAAAACAAGTGGAAGATACATCAAATGGATGTCAAGTCAGCCTTCTTAAATGAGGTCCTCGACGAAGAAGTCTACATTGAGCAACCACCAGGCTACGAAGTTAAAGGAGAAGAAGAAAAGGTCTTGAAGCTAAAGAAGGCACTCTACGGGTTGAAACAAGCCCCAAGAGCTTGGAATGCTCGAATTGACAAGTATTTCCAAGATAAGAACTTCATCAAATGCCCATATGAGCACACACTCTATATCAAAGCGCAAGGCGGAGATATTTTGATTGTGTGCTTATATGTAGATGACTTGATCTTCACGGGGAATAATCCAACCATGTTTGAAGAGTTCAAGAAAGAGATGACAAAGGAGTTTGAGATGACCGACATTGGATTAATGTCTTACTATCTCGGCATTGAAGTGAAACAAGAGGATCATGAAATCCTAATCACTCAGGACGGTTATGCTAAGGAGGTACTCAAGAAGTTCAAGATGGATGATGCAAACTCAGTTAGCACGCCAATGGAATGTGGAATCAAGCTATCAATGCATGAGGAAGGTGAAACGGTGGATCCATCACACTTTAAGAGCTTGGTTGGAAGCTTACGATATTTAACATACACGAGGCCTGACATCTTGTATGCGGTCGGAGTTGTAAGTCGATACATGGAGCATCCAACAACAACTCATCTGAAGGCAGCAAAGAGGATTCTTCGCTACATCAAAGGTACAACAAACTTAGGCTTGTACTACTCTGTTTCTGATGATTACAAGCTCGTTGGATATAGAGATAGTGACTGGGGAGAAGACGTGGATGACCGAAAAAGCACAAGCGGCTTTGTTTTCTATATTGGAAACACAGCTTTCACATGGATGTCAAAGAAACAACTGATTGTCACTCTTTCCACATGTGAGGCGGAGTACGTGGCGGCCACTTCATGTGTTTGTCATGCAATCTGGTTGAGAAACCTATTAAAGGAGTTAAGTCTACCGCAAAAGGAGCCGACCAAGATATTCGTGGACAACAAGTCAGCAATAGCTTTGGCAAAGAACCCAGTCTTCCATGATCGAAGTAAGCACATTGATACACGCTATCACTATATTAGAGATTGTGTCTCTAAAAACGATGTGAAGTTGGAGTACGTGAAAACAAATGACCAAGTAGCTGATATCTTCACCAAGCCTCTCAAGCGTGAACACTTTGTCAAATTAAGATATTTACTTGGAGTAGCAAAATCAAGTTTAAGGGGGGGGGGTGTTGAATATGTAAATTGATTTAGGGTTTGTTAGTTTTGGGTCTTAGGAAGTTTAAGTCCAAATTTAGTAATAAGTAGTAAGTCTAAAGAATGTTCTAGAGATATGTAGAAATAAGTAGAAGTCATAGTAGAAAATGTATGTAGTAGTAGAGAGAAGTTTGTAGAACTCTCTCTTAGAAGTATGTAGAACTCTCCCTTGAAGACTATAAATAGGGGAGAGCTAGTCATTTGTAAATCAAGCCAAAAATTACAAACACTCAATAATATAAGTAGCATTCCCTTCCAACAAGTTTCATATCATCTCTCAAATACTTAAACACTTTCTCCACCTATTAAAGCTTCCTTCCAACAATACAGTCACCTAAATTACAGGTTGTGTGTGATGAGCTTCATACACCTCTCTCTCATTTGAGTTCTCTTTTACCTGTGCATCTGCGTGTGTATGCTATCATTATCGCTGTCTCTAACTCTGGTTGGGTTTGTTCTTCTTCTTTCAGAATATCATCCTTCCTGATAAAGATACAAGGCTATGTGATATGGACATCTTTAATGGTCATCTGGTTATTTTCCTCAATAAGAAAGGTCTTCCTATGTTATGTTCCTTGAAATTACCTTTCCAAATTGATTTCAAGGTATATTATTGGACTTCAATCACAATGAAACTGATGCTATCTAATATACATTTTCTAAGCTTAATTCATATGTTCCGACAGTTTTTCTGTTATAAGTGGGGAAAAGCTCTTGGATGCTTGTCTTTTTCCTAAGTGGCGTGCTCATTAGTTCTTTTGTAGTGCTGCTAAGGTAATATTTCTTTTGTGTTACTTTTGCTATATGCATGATTTGAGGGAAATTGGTCATGTTCTTCAAACAGCAGGGGTAGACTGAGTATATTATTAGTATTTAGGGTTGTTCCTTAGAAGCATTGTTACTAAGTTAATGTGGAGAAACTTTGAAGTTCACTATTTTTGAAGTTCACTATTTTTGACCACATTAACTTAGTAACAATGCTTATTTCTGTTGCTTAAGGAGTCTGGAATATCAATTTAGGCTCTACTCTAAATTTCTGTTGCATATGTATGGATAATTTACAAGTTACCAAGGTGTAGATGCTTTTGATTAAAACTTATTTTTATCAAAGAGAAATGAAACGCAGACTCTTTATTTAATATGCAAATTTTTCTAGTTTTCTTTCTTTATTGTTATGGATCGATGCTAACTTGAACATGTAATGACAGAAGAAGCCGAGGAAGCTTTATGAAACACCAGCGTGAGCCTCTAAGCCACTTTCATCATATTTGAGAGCCGAATTTGAGATAGCTGTCTGGATGTTGTTACATATATTTGTTTGTCTCACTGAAAGCTTTTACTTGCAGTAATATTTTATGTTGAGAAGATGCTAAAGAATAAAAATATTAGACAGACGTGAAAGTGCAACATGATATCTATGTTGTCTAGTTAAATTAATCTCATTTTATTTTAGAATAGTTTTCAGAGTCATTCTTCAATTCTCACCGATGATGAAGGAGCAAGTACTCGCTTAAAAAAAAGTGGAAGTGGGAAACTACGAGCAGTTCATGCTTGTTAGAAGTCCCACATTGGCTAGAGATATGACATAGATAACATTTATAAGTGTAGTGCAAACCTCAACTCTCAAACTAACTTTTGTGGTTGAGTATAGGCATCACAAATTCTAATAATGCTCATAAGAAGGTTGGGGAGTTGGGCAAGTAGTGCCTGAATTTTATGATTTTCACTTCTAATCTTCTTGTTTATTAAAAATCTTCAGGTTGGACTCATCGACATGGCTAATGGATTGCACAAAGCAATGCGGATTTTGTGGCATATGGGAACTGATATAGTATGTCAAATGTGATTTAGCTTTATGTAAATCTGCCGGTTGGTAGGTTCTTTTTCGTGCACACAATAATTGCAACACTTCCTCGCGCACCGAAAATTTTCTTACTCTCTAATGAAACTTTTATCATTAGTTTCTGTCTATGTGGTATTCCGAGTTTCTGACAATAGTTTCCTTGTAATTCGAATAAAACCATTTTTTGTCTTTCATTATGAAGGAAAAGGAAAACCTTTATGCATCATTTTTGTTTTTTAAGCACTGTTTTCATTTTATTTTTCAGAAAAGTAATGATAGAACAAAATGTATTGAGGATTTTATTTCAAATGTTGAAGATACAGATATTTCGTCACTTGATGGAGAAAGGAGTGATTCCAATCTACCCTAGAGCTATGCTCCTTAAAGAAAGAGAACACACTTTCTTTGACTAACCATAATTTTCCATAATCCTACAATTCCCTCATCTCACTATATGTATAAGACATAACAAAACTGCCAACTTAGCATCCTAAACCACTATTTACCATATGACCTCACCATACACTTTATTGCACAATAGCCCATTTTCATAACCAATATATATATACTAGGGGTAAACCTGTGCGTTGCACGAGTTCGATTAAAATACATAATTAAAATATTTTTATAAATTAAAAATAATAATTGTGATAAGTATAATCACACATTCGATTAAAATACATTGTTAAATATTTTTTACGATATGGTTATATTTAATATTATATATGTGTAAAAACAAAAAAAAATTGTTCAGAATTAAAATAATTTTTATTGAAATGATGTATCATATTTTATTTTAATTGTGTCATCGTATAAAATCTTAGTTTTTATTATATGAGTTGCAATTTTAGTCACAAATCACTTTGCTTTTTTATTTTTAATGTATCCCTTATTTATTTATTTTCAATAAGAGTTGGAGGTCATACATACTTATACTTGGTGAAAATATTGCTCATGAGTAATGTTGAACTAAGAAGTATGGTGATTTTGACATTTTTTATCACGTGATCTCGTGTTCTGAAAATTACCTATCAAATAGCAACGTTACTGCTGACTCCCTTCTATACAATTTAAGATGTCAAATAACTTATTTACTTACCTCCCTCTCGTTTCCTTGAAGTTTCTTATCAACTATTCACTTGGTGAAATTTAATATTTTAAATATAGTAACATGGTTATATTTAATATAAATCTATATTAAAAATAAGAAGGTTATTTAAAAAAAAAAAAATTGTTTAATATTAACCTACATAGTAGATTTGTGTATACTAAGGACAATTAATATAATTTTTAGTGAATATCTGTTAATATTCATAAGTTTGAAGAGGTGCATTATATTTTATTTTAATAGTGTAATAGTATGAGAACTTAATTTTCTTTTTATGCATCGTGGTAGTATAGTCGCAACTTGCTTTGCTTTCTTACTTTTTTTTCCGTACCGTTGTTTTTTTACTTTTGTATGTTAGAGGTAGTCATGCTTGCCTTGTGCTGATATATTGACTTTGTTGAGCTGAGTTTTATTTATTATTAAAATTTATTCTATTTTTTTTTTATCATTTTTTTTTTCATTTGTGCAATTTTTCAACTTCTTTTTTCCTATACAATTAATAAAAAAATGTAAATAATTGATATTTTAATAAAACAAAAATAGTTTGTAACTTACGACTTTTCATTGACCTTTCATCAATTTGAATATTTTATTATTTTTATAAATAAATAAATAATTTTTTTTTTGACTAAATTTTTTATTCTATAAATGAAATTAAATAGAAAAAGGAGTGTTAACTAACTAATTTGTGGAATGAGTGATGGATAAATTTGATTATGCTTACTTTAACATAATCAAAATTCTTGGGGAAAACTCTTGAGTTCCGTGTTTTGAATTTTACTTTACCTAAAATTAAATAGAGATGTTGCCAGCCAAGGTTGTCAAAATCGGACCGGACCGGCCGGTCGGACCGGTCGGACCGTGAACCGAGGAGCAATCCGGTCCGGTTAAGCCTGAAAACCGGGGAGCACACGAACCGGCAGAAAAACTGACGAACCGGCCGGAACGGTTTAGCGGTTCTGGCGTTTGTTTTTTTGCATCCAGATTTTTTTTTTGAAAAAAAAAAAGTGATTTTGATGGGAAGAAAATAAAAGAAAGAATTGGAAGCGTTTTACGGTAAAAAAAGAAATCAAGGGCAATAGAGATTGAGTTTCTCACACACATAAATGGAAATCCCTCATTTATATGTATAGTACCAAAGAAGAAGGAGAAACATGTAGTCACTAGAAGAAGATGAAGAAGGATGATATGTATTCATTACTAGTGAAATAGAGAAAATGAGTGATGAGAGAATATTGAAAGGGTGGAGGCCACTTGCTGAGAAGTTGAATGTATGAGATAAGAAAGAGAGGGTGGCTGGCGGCTGTTATTATTGGCTTTAACACTGCTACTCATTTTTTCTAGTACTCCCTCCGTCCCAAAAAGAATGACCCATTTTGAATATATGCACTATTCATATATATTGTTTTGACCATATTTTTCTACTAATAAATAAAAATAAATATTAACATATAAGATGTTGTTAGATTCGTCTCGATGAGTATTTTCAAAATATTAATTTTTTATAATTTTTACTATTATACAATTAAAGATATTAGTCGCCAAAGTTATGCATTGGCATGCGTGTTTCGGTCAACTGAGTCATTCTTTTTGGGACGGAGGGAGTAACATTTTAGGGTTGAGATAGTGGGTTTGCCCTTAAAATGTACAAGTACCAACACATACTAAAAGTCTAAAACAGCCCACTTATATTTGTAAAAAATCAATTGTTTTTTTCTTTTATATACAAAATATTAAAAAAAATATATGTATTTTCTTTTATACTAATGTACTAAATTTTTTATTTTATATTTATGACATTTTATCTTTTCAATGTGTGAAATTAGGGAATATTGAGCAATTATTTATATATTTTTATTATATATTAATTAAAAAATATATATTTAATTAAAAACGGTCCGACCAATTGAACCTTGAACCAGTAAGCTCACCGTTTCGATGACCGGTCCGGTTCTGACAACCTTGTTGCTAGCAATGAATAAAAAAAGTAAAGTTTAGTCATATATTTAATAAAAATTACGGTAATAATATATAACAATTATGTTAAAAAAAGGCAAAATTACATCGAAGGTCCTTTATCTTATTTTTTTGTAACACTTTGGTCCTTTATCTTTTTTTTGTAACAGTTTGGTCCTTTATCTTTTTTTTGTAACACTTTGGTCCTTTATTTTATTTTTTTGTAACACTTTGATCCTTTATCTTTTTTTATTTGTAACATATAGGTCCTTTATTTTTTATAAATAAATAAGATAAAAGACCAAATTGTTACAAAAAAAAGGACTAAAGTGTTACAAAAAAAAAGATAAAGGACCAAAGTGTTACAAAAAAATAAAATAAAGGACCAAAGTGTTACAAAAAAATAATAAAGGACTAAAGTGTTACAAAAAAACAAGATAAAGGACCTCCGGTGTAATTTTGCCTAAAAAAAAAATTGAATGGGACTATACATATAAAACTATATTAAAAATTATACTTGACTTGCACCAATACATACACAATTTTTCAATCAGCAACATATCATTCTTCATAACACTTGTAACGATTGAAAAACATGAAATTGCAATGAATATTAGTGTTAATGGTGAGGTTGTCCATAAAACCATATGTCTTCATCTATGTGTTCATATATAAAAACAACAAATATGTAAATTTAAAAACACAATAGATTAAAAAGTTGGTAAAAGGTGATCTACTTACTTGTTGACATTGTTTTGAGTGTAGCTGATAAGTTAGAAAATTATTCAAGGGATTGACAAAACTTACATAAGTTCTCCTTCAAATTTTTCTCACATTCCGAACATGAGCAATCAATCATGTGTTTCCCTTCATGACATTAAAGAATAAATGAATATAAAAGTAACAAAAGAATGTACAATAATTAAGTTTACTATAAAAGACAAATGAACATAGGAGTCTATTTCAGGCGGGAGAGGGGGCTGCAAAGGGGGTAACCGGGGCAGATTTAAATATTCCTGTTTTTTTTTTTTAATTTCTTTGAACAAGGTGTTCGAACTACAAGAACTATTCGGGTCTACATATCTTGCTGAGATTGCTATCAATAGTAGACATAGTGTACAACTTGAAGATGTATATGATCTCATGAGTACCGTTGCAAGTGTCAAATGTATAGAACAAATATGAAAAATGTGATAAGTGGTGGTTATAAAGGTTAGAGTGAAACTGAAAATTAAGCAATATTTTTTTTATTACTCTATCTTGGTTACATTTGCAAGAAGTTCTAAGGTTAGAGAAGTGTAATAGTGGAAAATACTTAATGGTACGGTTATGATAGTGGAAATTTATAAATAATATAAAAACATGTTTTGTGCAATTCATTCTTATGAAAAATTTAATTAAATAAAATATTTATAAGTGGAGTTTTTTTTTTATCAAATAAGTGGACAAATAAATATTGTTGGATATCAATACATAGCACCATGGTAGAAATACGCTCAAAGATTGAGTGAAAATATCAAATATTAAGATTTAGGAATGAGTAGAAAAAGAATGTGGGGTGGTGGTTATAAAGAGTGAGAGTGAACCTATTAGTCACTAAACTTTCTCATTTTATAAGTTATATTTGGAGGAATGTAAAAAGATGCATACAATTATGATGATTTTTTTTGTTACTCATACAATTATGATGATGCTAATTTCGTTTTTTTTAGATTAAATTTAATTAAATATTTATAAGTGGAGTTTTTTTTTTTGTTATCAAATAAGTGGAGTTTTCTTAGAGGTGTCACATCATCACAATGCTTGCTTATAAGCAACTCAACCTTCCTTTTACTAGTAAAAGATACCATATAACCTCATCATACTCTTTATTGCATCTCACGGTATATAATCCCTCTTTATTGCATCTTAAACTTTCAGATATGACGCTTGAGTTCTCTGAGAGCGCTGTTTAGTTCGAGTAGATTAAGGAACTTCGATGTGACGGTTAATTATAGGGATGATTGTTTTGGTGTTTATTTTCGATCGATCTCGAACAGGGATGAATGGAGAAGCGAATCAGTGTCATATTCTTTTTCTAAGGTATTGATTTATAAATTACTATGCAATTTTAGATTTCTTGATTTTCCAAGAAGCTTATTCAATTTTTGCAAAGAAGCTTATGAAATTTTCATATTGTTGCAACCCTAAAGGAAAGTTGAATGATATTTGTTATGGCATGATTGAAATTCTTAATGTGAATTGTTATATTGATATCTCGATGATCCTAATGATGCCTTGAATTTTCTTGCAACTGTGTTTTTTTTTTGGATTGGTGTACCACGCGCCTACCGCAGATGTACCACGCGTGTACCCATTGCAAAAAAAAAAAAAAAAACTAGATACAACGTCGATGCATACCGGAGGAGTACCGTACACGTACCGGTACCGGTACTTTATCTAAAATGGAGTACTCGTCCAACATACGTTAATTTGAACAAACAAACTCAAAGCTTCATAAAGCGCCTATGATTGGATGATTATTATGCGAGAAAAGGCAAGGTAAATAAATAGCCTAATTTAATTTTTCATAAAGAATAAAGAACCTTCTCCTATATTTGTTTTTGGTAAGAACAAATTAATTTCGGAAATTAATTTCGTATCCTCCGGATGCGTAATTGGTCTTTATCTTTCTCTTATACTCTTAGGGTATGTTTGGTTCGGGGTTTTTGGAGGGGAGGGGAGGGGAGGTGAGGGAATATTTTAAATGTTTTGTGTTTGGTTCAAATTTTATGAGGGGAGAGGAGGGGAGGGGAGGTGAGCAAAATCCCTCCAATGACCAATTTTTGCTTCCCCCCAAATTGGGGGGATTTGGAGGGGAGGGGAGGGGAGGGGAGGTGAGGAGAGATGAATTATTATAATTTTAATTACATTGACATAATTATCCTCGTATTTATTTGAAAATACCAAAACTTTCCTTTTAAAATTTATATTAAATCATACTAAGTTATTTGCTTGTTGCCATTTTTTTTACGTTGCTAACATCCTGTGTTTATTTTTTACCTGTACTATTTTTTTTTTTTTGTTTTAATGTACTTTTTTTTACAAGATACTTGTTTTTATTTTTTACCTATCCTACAACATTTTTGGATGAATACTTTTTTTTATATATAATAAAATGAACACTTTTTAATTCATTGCACTGTACATACATACATATATATATATATATATATATATATATATATATATATATATATATATATATATATATATATATATATATATATATATATATATATATATATATATATATATATATATATATATATATATATATATATATAAACTATCAACAAGTTTTTTTAGGAAAATTAACTATCAATAAATTGTTTTATACATATTTTCATATTCTACACATTATATTTTAGAAGTGCTCTAATATTTTTGAACATAAAAAATTTTGTTAGAATTTTGTATTTAATTATTTCTGGAGTTTTCGGTTATTGAATTTTCATATTTAATTGTTTATGTAGTGAATACTGAATAATTTTAAAATGTTGAGATTTTGTAAAGATGACAAGGATAAAAAAGTAAATTAATTTTAGAATCTCTCCCCTCCCCTTGTGAACCAAACACATATTTAATAAAAATCTGTCACCTCCCCTCCCCTCCCCTCCCCTCCCCTCCCCCTCTTTTGAACCAAACATAAATATTATCCTCCCCTCCCCTCACTTCCCCTCCCCTCCATTAAAATTCCTCCCCTTCCCTCCCCTCCCCTCCTTCTATTTCGAATCAAACAGACCCTTAGAGAAGAGAATGAATGTACTGATTGATTGGCTAAATATGGTGCTCAGTCAGATGTTAATATTAAGTTATGGACTTCTCCACCTCCACAAATAGCGCATGTGCTAGTTGCGGATGCAACGGGTGTCTTGAGGCAGCGTCCTCGTTAGTTTGTGTTGTTGTGTTGTTATTTTCCCATTTATAAAAAAAAAAAAAAAAAAAAAAACAGCTGCAAATACTCTCTCTCTCTCTCTAACCATGAACATGTGAACATGAATCAAAAGAACAACAACAAATATAATGGTTTTTTCGGAACCTCTTCCACTTCCATACAAAACTTCATCCAAATTCATCCATTCGTAAACTCATTTCAAACCCAAAATCCAATCTTGAAACCCTAAAACCCCATTAATCACTACGAGAAATTTTTTACTTTGCGACACCAGATCTGTGACGGTTCGCTCAAAACTACTATTGTTCTTTGTTTTCGACGTTTTAGTCATCTCCATCATCAAGAACTCAAGGTAAAAACCCTCTATTTCTCTCTAAATTTTGTTTTTTTTAAGATCTGGGTACTGGTTTAGAAAGAATTTACAAACTTAATTGAAATAGAAAAGGGATTTATATGATTTTTGTTTTGATTGTATGCTCATATCAATGTTTTTGGATTTATGATTGATGTTTATTCCTTGTTTATTACTATAAGGTTTATTCCTTGTTTTTGGATTATTGGCTATATGTTGTCTTGATGATCATTAAGTCAAATTGGTATTGGCTATATAAATTTAGAGATTGTTATATGTTGCCTCAGGGATCCTTAAGTTCAATTGTTAATGGGTAAATAAATTACTGAGATGGTAAAATGTTGCCTCAATGACCTTCAAGTCCAATTGTTATTAGCTATATAAATTCTAAGATGGATATATGTTGTCTCGATGACCATCAAGTCAAATCGGTATTGACTATATAAATTCTGAGATTCGTATATGTTGCCTTCGATGATTGTTAAATCAAATTGTTATTGGATATATAAATTCAAAGTTGCTTAACTGCTGCCTTGTCCAGTTCTTATTGGCTATATAAATACTGAGATGGATATATGTTGCTTTCGATTATGCTTAAATTAAATTGTTAACGGATATATAAATTTGGAGATGGTTAGTTGTTGCCTCAATGACCCTTAAGTCCAATTATTATTGGCTTATATATGTTGCTTTCGATGACCCTTAAATCAAATTCTGAGATGTTATATGTTGCCTCCGATGACCCCTAAATGAAATTGTTATTGGATATATATAAATTCGAAGATGCTTAACTGCTGCCTCGATGACCCTTGAGTCAATTGTTATTGGCTATATAAATACTGAGATAGATATACGTTGCCTTCGATGACCCTTAAATCAATTTGCTATTGAATATATCAATTTTGAGATGGTTAAATATTGTTTCGAATGACCTTTATGTTGAATTGTTATTGGCTATATAAATTAGGAGATGGATATATGTTGGCTCAATGACCCTTCAGATAAATTTAGAGATGGTTATATGATGCCTCGATGACTCTTGACTCTTAAGTCCATTTGTTATTGACTATATACATTTTGACATGGTTAAATGTTGTCTCGATTACCCTTTTGTCCAATTGTTATTGTCTATATAAATTCTAAGATGAATATATGCTGCCTTGATGCCCTTCAGATAAGTTCAGAGATGGTTATATAATGTCTCGATAGCTCTTGACTTTTAAATCCAATTGCTATTGAATCTATAAATTCTGAGATGGTTAAATGTTGCCTTGATGACCCCTAAATCCAATTGATATCGGCTAAATAAATTATGAAATGGTAAGATGTTGCTTTGATAACCCTTTAAGTCCAATTGCTATTGACTATTTATATTATGAGATTGTCCAATGCTGGCTCGATGACCCTCAAGTTCAATAACTATTGACTTTGCAAATTGTTGGATGATATGTTTTAGGTACTGTTGACCCTGGGCCTATATACTATTGTAATGTGTGAATACTTTACCCAAATATTTAACTGAGACCGTAAATGAAAAATTCCATCCCAATGACCCTTAAGTACCATTTGATATTTATTATTTGAACTGACACATAATTAATATTTAAATGGATCCCATTTAAAATGGTATATTTGAGCCAATGATGATCCTATAATTAGATACTATCGCAAGGTGAATTCTTTGTTCATAAAATGGTATATTTGAATTTGAATTTTTCTTTTCCTTTGGGTTTTGGAAACTGTATAGTACATGAAATCAATTTATTACTGCTAAGGAAAAAGTAGTTTATGCTCCTTTCCTTTAACTCAAATTGTGTTTTAGTGACTGATTTTTCTGTTCTACATAACTGCTTAAGAATTACATCACGGTAAATTATTGGATAATTATGTTTGAGCTTTTGATGACCTTCCACCTAAATGTTATTGCAAATGTGAATTCTTTATTCATAATTGAGATTGTAAAGTATAGCCCCGATGATTAGAGCTATCAAAAAGGGCCGGGCTATTGGGTCGGCCCATTAGCCCTATCCTTTTACACGGGTCGGGCTTCATAAAAAGGGGGCCATACCTTATCGGGCCGGGCCTTATCGGGTCAGACTTTTTCATGGGCGTCATGGGCCGGCCCACAGGCTTTTGGGCGGGCCCCTTAAAGAATTAAAAAAATTATTTAAATTTTTTTTATAATTTTTTTATTGTTATATTTTGGTCCTATTTTTATGCATAAATTCATATATATTTTTTTTAAAATTATTTTTGTTGTTTTATTGTTATTATTTGTGTTTGGTTTCTATCTATAATCTGTTTTATTCTTATTTTTAAGCATATCATCTTTTTATATTTTATTTTTATTTTTATTTTTTGTGCAATTACAACGAAGGATATAAAACTTGGAATATGGTTATTTTAAGCCTATCATCTTTTTATAGTATTATTTTATATTCTTTCTATATTTTTGTTTTTTTTACTTAAATTACAATGGATAAATGAAAGATATAAAACTTGAAAAAAAAAATTTGGTAGTAATAATATAATAATATGACAAAAAACTTATTGGATTAGAATGAGATTTGTTTGTTTGTTTGATGAGGATAAAGATTGTTGTTTGGGAGATCATGTGAGAAAATATAGGGATACGAATTACCTTCTTCAAAATTTAGTTGAGAAATAATAATATAACATAAATTTAGTAGAATATGTTTTTTTTTTTTCAAAAAAAAAAAACTATGAAAATTAGTAGGTCGGCCCATCGGGCCATGTAGGCTTTTGCTTATCGGGTCGGACCCTTTATTTGACCGGGCCCCTCCAGGTCGGGCCAGGCCGGGCCGGCCCGGCCCCTTTGACAGCTCTACCGATGATCCCAAATACAATATCTATTCAAAATGTAATTCTTGGGATGGCACGTGCTTTCATGAAATGCAATTCATAATGCAAAATTGAGATATGTTTGAGCTTTATTTTTTTTGAAGGAGAGATATGTTTGAGCTTATTCATCTGCAATATCGATTCTTTATTCATAATATAAGTTCAGTATAGTCCTGGATGCGTCAAATACAAGCTATAATGACTTAATTGTTCATAAATCATAATCTATAATTGAGAGGTATGATTTGAACCATGATCATCCTAAACAGAAAATTTGATCGCAACATGTACTTAAGACAATCTTGAATAGGAATCACTGACAAGTTTGCTCCTAAGGTTTAAGCTATATGATGATTCCATACTTGGTATAAATTTCATAACAATGTTATGTGATTGTATTGTGTAGCCTAGTAGATGGATTCTTAAGTAAATTTACATTCAAAATGTAATTCTTGGGATGTTACATACCTTGAAGTAATGGAATTCATAATGCAAAATAGAGATATGTTTGAGCTTGCTCAGCTGCTATATAAATTATTTATTATTAATAATATCATGTTAGTAAGGAGATTTTTTTTTTGCTATATGCGTTAAATGCCGATAGTCTAAAATGGATATTGCATGAATTTAGCCTTGATGAGGATCTTGTGTGGAAAATGTAATAGAAATAGGAGTTATTTAAGGTGATATTAAATAGGAAACACTAGCAACTTTGCTTCTAAGGTTTGAGCTATGATGATTCTAAGTTTTGCGGTGAAAATTAATTGGTTGCTTTGCTTCAATCTGTCCAATCTTTGGTAAACAGTTCTCCGTACAATGTCAAATAGTCTAAATATCTGGTTTTGGAGTGATTTACAATTTCCATATGAATAGCCTTTAGTTTCATAGTATTGATTAGGTGCAGTGGCGTCCCTGAGTTTTCGGGGACTCTGTGCGAAATATGAAAGTGGGCCTTTAATAGAAAAAAAAAACGTAACTTTTTTTTATAAAAAAATCATCATCGATTTAAATTGCAAATAACATAAAATTATAATCATTCTTGTAATAACATAAAAAAGATCCATAGTCTAACAATAACAACAAAATACATTATAGTTACTTTGCTTATAAAAAAAAATTCTCTTGCTACTTAAATCGACTCATTCTTGCTGCATTTTTTGAAGCAAATTCATCAATCCATAGAACCTGAAAATTCTCACTGTTCTGGATCGATTCCGCAGGACCGCAACATTGAAGTAGAACCAAATAGACAACATTGAAGTTGAACCGGTAAAAAAAGAAAAAAAGAACGTAATTAGCAATTAAAACAATCCAAATAGAACAACACATTATCAAACCAAATAGGACAATAAACATTAAAACATTATCATGTTGAAACTAGGAATCTCCGGCTGGAAGGAATCACATGTTTACATAGAATGGGAGTAGGATTTGTGATTAACATTATAGCTAAGCTACTATAGTTTCAGCATTAGTGGAAATTAAAAGAAAATCAGTAGCAAAATTAACACTATTGGTAATTATACTGCATAACTAGAGTACGGCTATTGGTAATTAACTAATTATATGGAAACACTATTGGTATCATTACTAGAATAGCAAAATTAACTTTGGGAGAAAAAGAATGATGGGAATTGGGAATTGAGAAACACAATTAAAATAGCAAAATTGTGATTTTACATTGCAAATTTTGGAAACCCTAACTTGTAAAATTTAGTTTTTACCTTTGAGAATAGAAGGAAGGAGGTTAAGTGGTTAACCGACGCCTGGTGATGGTGGCAGGAGGCAGGTCGACGCCGGCCTGGTGGTGAATTAATGGAGGCAGGTCGTAGGTTCTGAAAGTGAAAGAACTTGCGAACGCAGAACGCAGAAAGAAGGCAAAAACACAACGCAAAAAGCTGGCTTCTTCTATTGCTGCTTTTTTTTTTGTTAGGAAAACATTGTTGGGTTGGGCCTTTACAACAGTTTCTAACATACATAATTAATTTTTACACCCCCTAACTTACTAATACTACTACCCTATAAAATTTTTTTTGAGGCCCTCGATTTTAAGAGACCTTGTGCCACGGCCCATGTCGCACATGGGCCTAGGCCGCCCCTGATTAGGTGACTGATCATGAGTTCAGTCTTCCGGTTAGTCCTTATTTATCATCATATGGTCAAAACGAAGGAGTGTTAAATAAACACTTTGATTTTCAACGATTTGATGGGAAAATAAACATAAGAATGTTGTCTTTTAAATCGTGTAGAAAGATAGTTTGCAATCTGATTCTATGGAGTGTGCTTGGCTCAAATAGTTAAATCACTATGTGTCCTCTTGGTTTATCAATCTGATTCTATGGAGTGTGCTTGGCTGAACTGTTTACTTCTTGAAGATTAACTTTTTGGAAGAACCATCATGTTCTGACATGACTATAACTGAACCATTTGTTTGTTGGTTGAATTAATGACATTATGCTTGTCTATCAAATTGGCTTGGTGGCAGTTGAGATGCTTGCTTTCCTTAAGTCTGCTGGTTAGTTAACTTAATGGTTTCCATTCTTAGTTCTACATAATGGGGTCTCTGTGTTTGAGTTTTTCTTTTAACTATTATTATTGTCTTTTTGTTAGGTGCTCTGTAATAACTCATGAGTTTTTTTTGGATACTTTATGTATTCAATGTGAATTTTGATTTTTCATATTTGTTGCAATAGAAATGGTTGCTGCCTAGGCATGCTTCGCAAGAGTATCATATGTGAATTTTGAGATGGTATCTTTGAGCCAGTGAGAACGCTAAAATTAGATGCTATTGCAATGTAAGTTCATTTGTAATTGTAGTATTGAAGTTTTTTTTAGTGAAGTAGTTTAATAGTTAAAATTTTTACCTTAAAAATAAATAAGTAATATTGATGTCCGAGATTCGAACTTCAACTTCTTCACATATAATTATAATATTCTATCAACTTAATTAAACTCACTTAGAGGCATTGTTGCTTTATTTGTGCCGTGAGTGGACCCAGTAATGTTTTCCTTCTCATATCTGTCTCTCAAAATATAATTTTTATATCCTCCTCTTTTGGATAAGCTTTCTTCAACTTGCGCCATGTTTTTAAATATATATTTAATAACAATTTTCCTTTCCTTATTTTTTTCTTCCATTCAATGCTTCACACATCCTCCAAAAACCAACGAAAATTCCACACAATTCTCTTTATTAATTCCATGCCTTGTTCATCAAAACACCCAGAATTAATAATTTCATTTTTAGTCCTTAATTAGTCATAATCATCAGAATCATAATCATTATCTTGTGATTTTGTCTTGCAGTGCAAAAGGGTATGTCTATTATAGGAACATATTCACATTTCATATACAAAGAAATTTACCAGAGAGATGAAAAGTATATTCCTCAGTGTTTTGTAAGTGGCAAAGATTCTCTGTTTTTGCGCAAGAGTTGTTTTGAGAACATATTGATTAAAAAACAAAACAAGATTAGAAGAAGAAATTTGCGTGTAGAAGCTTGGCCAGATTTGTCAAGACCAGAAAAGATAGAAATGGAACCTATTAATGATTCTGAACAGCTTGATCGAATTCTTGTTCATGCTCAACAAAACTCTGATCTTGTCATTATTGACTGGTATATTTCAATCTTGAATAATCTCTCTTTTTTATATTCAATAAATTATGTTGCTTGATTTTTTTTTTCTTATAGAATTAAATCACATATATGTATCATTTCATATATGGTCACAGTTAATTTCATCATGGATTTGGGACACTAACTTTGTTTATATTTAGAAGTTCAAATGTACATAGGATTCAATTTAATGTTTGTGACAAGTTACACTATTAGGGTAAAAAAAATTAGTGGCTAGAAATTTCATCTCAGTGGGGTGTTCGAGGTTTGAACATTAACTCCTGCATATATAATATGGTCTCTAATAACTGAACTAAACTCACATGGTTACCGTAATTTTACCAACCTCGGTGTTTAATATTTAAAAAATTTATTTGTCACAAAAAAATTAAAAATTTAAATTACTAAGTTTAAGTTACTCTAAATATGAGGCGGTGTAGCTTTTTTCTTCTATCTTATCCTTGGATTGGATCTAATCCAAGTTATTGTGTAGTGAAAATGACTGTAGCTAGATATTTTGAAGATATTTTGTCACAGTCTGTACAAACAACACCTCCACATACATTTTTAAAAATGGGAAATAAAGAAATTATTTAATAATCCAACATTACTGACATTTTTTAGAAGAAAGTGTCTCATGAAGTTTAAACTCCATGTCTTAAGATTACAGTCAAATATTTATCATTGGTTGCTACCTCATGACTATATTAACCAATGAAATGCCCACAATTTTGAAATACCCACTTCATTTGTTTTTTTATTTGTATTTGTATTTTATAAGGTTGTTTTGGTTTTATAGTGATGAAAAATTGACCTCCTGAAAAGTTTATGTTGCATCTCTCTAATAAAAAAATAATATATAGTGATGAAAATTGGTTTTTATATAATTGATATTTTTTGAAAACTTGGTATCCGGCCTTAGGACCGACTAATCTAAGGACCAATCCCACCGCCCACTTGCGGGGGCCCCATTTAAAGCCAGAGTTTTTTTTTTGCTCCGTATGGACTTAGCCCACCGAAATTGGCACCAGTGGGAATCGAATCTGAGACCTTGAGAGAAGCATACTCCAAGGACCCAAGCCAACACCACTCGACCAACCCCAAGTGGGTTTATATAATTGATATTAATTTAGATCTATGTAGCATGAGTACTCCTAAAATCGTAAAGTACCTGTGTCGGGTATGTATCAGTACCGGATACTCAATGGTACTCGTATGGTACGCACCGATTTCGTACTCATTTTTATTTGGTTGAATTATGATGATGAATATGGAAAAAACATATTGCCTGTTGAAAAATCTCTTAAAATATTATAATTTTTTATTATATTTCAATTATCTCTCATTTTTTATGAAAACAGTTGAGACGATGGACAAAAAAAATTAAATCTTCAAAGTATGATGATAATAATTCACTTAAAAATAATTTTTCTAATATTTTATATTAACGTACCCGTACCTTAAATTTTCTAAAAATGTCGTACCGCGTACTAGTACCGGTACCGGATACCGGTACCGTACCCGTACCTAGGCAAGATAGATTTAGTAGATATATCTATAAAAATGCACTGAACAATAAATTTGAGTGTTAGAGTCACATTTTGAGCTAAAAGCTACAAATCTTAGCTATACATTATAATCAATTATAGAGACAAATTTTATTCTACTACTCTGAAATCAATTTTAGTACTCTAAAAGTTGAACCAAGTATATATTGAAACTATAAGAAGAAAATTACTCCAAAATCTTGTATCCCCTTTATACATTGGCAATTTGGTATAGATGAGTAAAAGGTGTAATGCATAATTTTGCAGGTAGAATTGTTAATTTGATTACTTGTTTTACTTTTGTGTCATGAATGTAGGATGGCTGCTTGGTGCAGGAAGTGCATATATTTGAAGCCCAAATTGGAAAAATTAGCAGCTGAATTCGATACCAAGTAAACTAATCACTAATATCTTTTTCATTCACATGTCTCTTTAATTACATTTTACTTAATTAACTTGATCAATTATTTCTTTCAAAGCAAAATAATATCAAGTCAATTCAGCCTTAGCTACATATTTACTATAAGATAAAATTAACCACTAATGGGAATTTAAATATGCAATGTAATTTATTTGTAACAAACTCACTATTGCTACTGATTTATTTTATTTTTTATTTTTTTTATTGCTTCAGAGCCAAATTTTATTATGTGGATGTCAATAAAGTACCTCAAACTCTAGTTAAGCGTGGCAACATCTCTGTAAGTAAATATATGCTTGATAATTTCTGCTAATATTTGGTTACATATTTTTTGGTAAATTTTTGTTACATTCTTCTATATGCTCATTTTCACATTGTTTATTTTATTTATTTTTTTTGCATACCAGAAAATGCCAACAATTCAGGTGAGTTCTAAAATTAAATTAATCTTTATACACACATCCACAATTAAAGAACATATGGAAAAATAAAAGGTAATAATAATTGAATTGTTTGCAGCTTTGGAAAGATGGTGAAATGAGATCAGAAATAATTGGAGGCCATCAGGTCTGGCAGGTCCTTGAAGAAGTCAGAGAAATGATCCAAATTTACTTATGAGTATATGATGTCTTCTAATTAATTTTTCCTCATTTTACTCCCTCCCCAAAATACCAAAAAATGTATGTTAAAATATAATGTTCTAATATTTTTATTTTGTGTATCATATTATCATATATAAAACAAAGGGGGCTTATTTTCACTCCCTACTTGTTAATCATTTGATAAAAAAATTCTCTATATTTTCACAGCAAACACAATAAATATTTCTTTGTATTTTACACATAGCAAAAAAAACAACCTCAGAATATGCGATATTTATATGTTTATATTTACCACATTATTAAAAGTCGCTTTGGCCGAGTGGTTAAGGCGTGTGCCTGCTAAGTACATGGGGTTTCCCCGCGAGAGTTCGAATCTCTCAGGCGACGCAAGATTTTTTGCAATTCGCATATTACATTAGCTATGCTATCTCGCCAATCCAAATAAGATGGGCCAATAATTTTCGATCCAAAACTAGTGCTAAGTACAGTTAATTAGGATTTCAGATTCAATCATATCGTTAATTTTTTCTTAAACAAACAAATATTATTTCCATTATGCATAAACCTAAACCTTCCACAAATTTTAAATTGACTAACAGAACAAAGAGATTAATTATGATAAAACTTTTTACAGCCAACTGGTACAAGTTTTTTTTTTTTTTTTTGACAAAGATAGAAGTTAAATTATCAAAAACAAAAGAAAGAAGATAGAAGTTAAATATTTGTTTTTTTTTATAATGCGTATGTTTTTTTTTATAATCAAAATTTGTATTAATAAGAACTATAAGGAGTACTCAGATCCTTACGATACAAAGATAAACCCTTAGATATTAAGAATACATTCTAAGGGATTAGCACACCAATAAGAATACAAGAAAGTGTTAAATCTATCCAAATGGCATATGAACCAAAACCAAGAAATGAGCTTAATTTGATCTACTAACAAAGGCAAATCTGCTATAGCACCCCTAAAAACAATGTTGTTTCTTAACTCCCAAGCACACCACGTTGTCGCGAGCCAAATCAAGTGTTTTACTTTTAATCCCCTTTTAGATTTCACAATATCTCCAAAAAAAATTGAAGTGCTTCCACCCCACATCATAATGATAAAAAGCACATCCCATCCAATTAAAAATTCTTCTCCAAACTTGTTGCATAAAATGACATTTGAAAAAAATATGTGGATTGTGTCCTCTACCTCATTGAAACAAAAAACACGAGATAACTCATGTAAACTAGTTAAAATACCTCTAGAAGCAAGGGCTGCTCTTGTAGGCAATTTCTCGAGTAGCAATTTCCATCCAAAGACACTTACTTTTGAAGGTATATCGTTTTCCCAAAGAGACTGCAAAGCTGCTAACATCGAAGGGTTTAGACCCTGCATAACTCTCTCATCCAGCAACAAAGAATAAGCAGATTTTACGAAAAATAGTCCAGAACTTTCCGGTATTCATCTTCATTTATCCTTGCTTTCTCCCACCAGTGCCACATCAAGAAGTAAATGTTGCAGACCCCACAATTCCTCCTCTTCATTTGTTGTTAATTCACCACACCAAGACCAACACCACCGTCTATTTGTGCTATTACCAATCAGCTGCTTAGCTACCTCAACATTAGGATCAGATTCCTTACCAAATAAATTAGGGAAAAGTTGTCGAAAAGGAACCTCTCCACACCACTTTTCTTTCCAAAATCAAATATTATTGCCATCACCTAATATGCTACTCACATTTTTACAAAACCAGAACTTGCCATCTAATTCCCCCGTCTTCACCACATCACGTCACCAAATTGAGTCTTTAGAACTCGGATATACACCGTCCCAACTCAGCAAGTTACGAAATTATTTACCATACCAGTGTTTCAAAAGATCATACCATACCGCATCAATATTTCCAACACATCTCCACCTCCATTTACTCAACAAAGCTTGATTAAACAACTCTAAATCTTTCACCCATAAACCTCCCTTCTCCTTTGGCAAACACACATACTCTCATTTAATCCAACATAATTTTTTCTCATCCAAACCTCCACCCCACAAAAAATTACGTTGTATTTTTACAAGCTGTTTGATGACTCCTTTGGGTGCCTTAAAAAAAGAAAAAAAATATAGCGGTAAACTAGAGAGCACAAAATTTAACAAAGTTACTCTACCTCCAATTGAAAGATGACAACCGTTCCAGTTGCTTAGCCGTTTTGTCATGGACTCTACCACTAGCCTCCACGTAGATAATCTTCTTGGATTAGCTCCCACCGGTATCCCAAAAATAGTCTAATTTTTCAGGCCAAAAAAATAAAAACCTAATGTTTATTTATTTTTAAATTGAAAAATAAGGGGAATTTTTATTAGTTTAAATAGTGCACAACAGTCCCAAAGAGATTTATACTTTTTACCTTCTATAACTCAAGGTGATAAGCCTTACCTACTTACTATGGGCTGATATTGAGTTTGAGTTAAGAATTTTTTTTTTTTCTACCCTTACATTTAATAACCCTTTACCCTACGTATTTTAAAATAGGGTCATGCTAAACAATGCCCCTGGGGCACTAGTTAAGCATACTAAAAAAGGAAATAAATGATAAAGTTAATGATGAGAGAGAATAACTTTTCACATCATTAAAACATTGAATGCACAATTTACGAGATAAAACTTCTATATTTGTATCCTTAACTAGTGCCCCGGGAGCACTGTTTAGCATTTTCCTTTATTCTTATTCTACCCTTATTTTACTATACTATTTTTTATTGTTTTTTTTACTCAAATTTTCCGATGAATGTTGTTCTGGTAAGCTCTTCCACTTTTCCGGTTTGTTAAATTTACCGAAACACTTCCCAAAAATATGTTCCGGTTTGTATAATTTTGACAACCGTTTAAAACATTCTACCGGAACACTTGAAAAAAAGTGTTCAGGTGTCTAAAAATTTTCTGAAATTTTGCTTTGTTACCAGAAGATGCTAAAGGGGAAAGGAGAAGGATGGCGACGTTCCAATCAAGAGAACGGTTGATTTGTAAGGAGGAAGGAGCTCGTTTCTGCAAACGACTTGGTTGTTGATTTTTCTGTGAATCTGACATATCCTTTATATATTAAGACAGGATACATTGTTAACATTGATTTGGAGCCAAAACTTTTGTATTATCCCGCCTAAGTACTCTGCTACCCACCTTCCTTCTTTTTCCAAAAAACCCTTAAATTTGTTCTACTGTGTGGGCCTGCAGTTGAGTTCAACTGCAGGTAATCCCAATCCCAACTTCTTTTCTAAAAAAATAAAATAAAATTAATTGTCATTAATTAATTTCCATTAACTCCATTCACAACACCCATCAAGAAACCATTCGTTTCCCAATCCGGATCCAAATTGTTCATTTCCCCAAATTCTTCATTTTTTTTATAGTCGATTAAAATGCACTGCAAATTAGGCCCTTTAAACTATCATTGCACCACCCTTGCTTTATTACTCACACTGGTACTATATAATGCCCACTCACTTAAGATTGTGAATGACCAATTTTAATGCATACTGCCTTTTTACTACTCCTCATTTTATTTATTTTATTGAACCATTTCTCTTGGAATTTGTAGACAACTTCATTCCATTGCCAATGGGTTTGATATTGGTCTCTCTGCATGTTTCATAGGAGTATTTTAGATCTATAAATGTATTACTATACAACTACTTTTTTTTTTGGCAAGCTAATACAAGTACTATTGTATTAAGTGCCTCATTCTTCAACTAATTAATCTATTGCATAAGCATTCCATAACCACGGTAAGTATACAAAGCTAAAAGAAATTCAATGTGTTTAATGAATCAAAATAGGTGCTCCATTTTTCATAGAAGAATGATAGTTGATTCATATTTCTGAAAAATGGATACTGTAAACATGTAACTTTACCTCTTCAACCAACTTTTTTTTGTTTTATTTTGAAAAGGTAAATTGAATTAAAAGCTTATGAACCAAGCACAACGTGTGCAAGGGATTGAACAAGAATTGCAATGTTAAAAACCCATGTATTTTTTAGTCCAAAAAAAAAAAAACCATGTATTCTAAGCTTAGAATTTGCAATGTTAAAAGTCACCTATGCTAATACACAAACAACAATTTAAAGTCATCAAATATTGAACCAAACAATTTAGAGAACGATAGTTGATCCGCATCATTCTAAAATAACTCATTTAATTTTTATTTTATTTTTGTTTTTACCACTGATTTAGTCTGGTTCGGGGTCAGTTCTGACATCAAGTGGTTTCATCTTCCTACCTATCGCAGTTCCAAAATAAATTTATATTTGATTATAGGTTAATTTTTATAATTTATTTTATAGGAAAAATTAGTAACTTATTTCTTATTATATTGACCAAGTTCACATTCATTTAGGATAAAAGTTATAATTACATAAATATGATAGAATAAGTTATACTGTTTTAGGATTAATTTATTCTATTATGTTATCTAATCAAACATTAAATTGAAACATAATATGATACAAATATCTTATTTTGCCCGGCCTTTTATCATACTCATCATATTCAGGACGTTAAAGTTGTTTAAACAATTATGGGAATAATTATCAAACTTTAATTCAGTCAACAATTTACAATACTAACTATTGACTTAAAAAATTGTTATTATTCATTAAAAAAAAAAAAATTATTATTCTTTTTCATTGTCAATTTTTTAAAAGAAATTATTGAAATATATAACTCGATCAAATTTTGTCCATGCATCACACTGGTAGAAGAACTAGTTATATATATATAAGAAACAGTGAGAGTGTGGGCGTGAGGTGCACAGCACACGATTGGATTTGGGAGATGGGAATTGAAAGAAAGGATGAGATCTGGTCATCAAACTTATTCTAATTTGAATTCAATTATCACTGCATCTGATGGGGTGCTAGCCTTGCATTATTTCTTCATGATTGCTGCTTGATTATGTGAATTCTTTCGAATATGTTGTAAATAAAGAAATCTTCTTTTACATATATCGGAACACGTACAAACCGGAACACGTACAAACCCGAACACGTACAAAGTGTTTTGGTAACAAAACAAAATTTTTTAAAAAAATTACATACCTGAACACGTTTTTTGAAGTGTTCCGGTAAAATGTTTTAAACAATTGTTAAAATTATACAAACCTGAACACTTTTTGAAAAGTATTCCGGTAAATTTAACAAACCGAAAAAGTGAAAGAGCTTACCGAAACGGTGTGTTTGAAATAATCAAGTAAAATGTTTATTCAAAATTAAGTAAAAATGTACACGTATTTTGTATCAGGGATATTTAGATATAAGAAGTTAAATATATTTAAGCAATTTTTTAATTAATTGATCAGAGTTGAGTAGCAGCAATCAACAGATTTAAGAATAACAGTATTTATTTTCACACAGCAAACAACCAACCCCATGGATGGAGTATGTAGAAAGCAGGCATTTTTTTTTCTACCCCAACAATTGTCAATCTACCCCAACATTAATTTTGAATGGACAAATTTACCCTCATATATAAACTAAAACCCTGAAGAAAAAAATTTGGTTACCGGAACACTTTAAAAAAAGTGTTCTCATATGTAAATTTTTTTTTACCTGAACACTTTGAAAAAAAGTGTGTAAGTATGTAAAATTTTCCAAATTTATTTTGTTACCTACACACTTTAGAAAAGTGTTCAAGTATATAAAATTTTTCTAATTTTTTTTTTAATTTATATACCTACACACTTTTTTTCAAAGTGTTCAGGTAAAAAAAAATAGAAAAAATTTTACAATCCTGATCACTTTTTTCCAAAGTGTGTAGGTAACAAAATAAATTTGGAAAAATTTTACATACCAACACACACACTTTTTTTCAAAGTGTTCAGGTAAAAAAAAATTTACATATCAGAACACTTTTTTCAAAGTGTTCCGGTAACCAAATTTTTTTCTTCAAAGTTTTAGTTTATATATGAGGACAAATTCGTCCATTCAAAATTAATGTTGGGGTAGATTGACAATTGTTGGGGTAGAAAAAAAAATTCCAGAAAGCACAAGTAGGATACGGAAACAAACATGAATTTGCACCAAGTCCAAAAAACATGAAACCAGATGAGGCTGTGTTTAGGTAGTCACTAATGAATGGCATTCATGATACATTTATTCCAATCACAGTTTAGCTAATAAGTAATAAGCCTCTCAAATGCCTTGAGAAAATGTTTGATACCAAGCCAACAACAAATCAGAACCACCATGAACACGAAAGCACAAATAAATAATCTGATGATCACTTTTGGCCTAGTACATGTTATCACCAGCATCTACGCGGTACGACATACATTTCCAATACAGTTCAGTCAGCTGTACTTCATTTCATAGTTCAAGTTCAAGATATATAGCATTCAGTCGAAAACCTATTTACCCCTTTGCTCAAGATGATTGTTACAGGAATAAAGTAACAACACACAATCCATATTCAAAGTAACTAAACAGAATAAGAAACATGTTATATGGCTTTTTAAAAAAAAGAAAAGAAACATGTTAGGCAAATTCTTAACTACCCATCCCAATGAATTGGGTAGAGTAGCCCATCTGACTTGTCAAAACCATAATGGTGAAACTCCATTCCACTTAAAAATTTGTGTAATTCTTAATATTAGTAATGTATTTTATGTAATTGTATTTTAACCCCTTTTACATTAATGTTCAATTTTTTTATTGACAACAAACTTTATGTTTCCAAAGCACATTTTTTTTTACGAAATATTTCCAAAGCACTTATTCTCCCCAACATTATTTTTGCATACACATTTTTTTATAAGCTTTTTCCTTTTAATAAACTTTAGCATATCACAGTACAATACTATTTATTTTATGAACAAACAAACGGGGAACACCCCTTTATCATATGACAACATTATTTAGTCCTCTGCATTCTTCACCTTTCATTATTATTATTATTATTATTATTATTATTATTATTATTATTATTATTATTAGGGTCATGCTAAACAGTGCCCCCGGGGCACTTGTTAAGCATACCTAAAAAGGAAATAAAATATAAAATTTATATTGAAAAGACAACTTTTTATACTTTTGAGACATTGAATGCACGTATTTCGAGACATAATTTCTATTTTAACATGCTTAACTAGTGCCCCGGGGGCACTGTTTAGCATTTTCCTTATTATTATTATTATTATTATTATTATTATTATTATTATTATTATTATTATTATTGTTGGTGTGAATTATTATTATTATTTTCCGGATCCTCTCGTTATATTATTGTTGCCGTAAGTAAGTTGCAATAATTCATTTAAAATTATTAAAACTAAGTAAAACAGGTTAATTGAAAGATAATTTTAAATCCATGTATTTATTTATATTTTTTTTAAAAAAACACTTGGTGTCCAGGCCTACGACTGATTAATTCAATGGGATCAATCTCACCGCTCACTTACGGGAGCCCCTATTTAAAACTAGATTTTTTTTCTGTATGGAGTTAACCCACCTAAATTGGCACCAGGGAAATCGAACCTGAGACCTTGAGAGGAGGACTTAAGTCAACACCACTAAACCAACCAAGTGGATTTTATAAAAGACAATATTATATTTAAATTCATTAAATCCATGTACAAACTTTCAATTACTATTGTGTTAAAAAAAATTTCAATTACTATTATAAAAAAAAAACTTTATTAGATTCACTGAATAATTTATTTTTTTGACAATAAGATTCATTGTAACCGTCAAAATGGGTTATTTAGATCGGCCCCAACTACCACATGACTTTTTAGGGTCGGGCTAAAAATTCTATTTAAAAACGGCTATAAATATACTCCCTCCGTCCCAAATTATAAGGGAAAAAAATCCATTTTTTTTGTCCCAAATTATATGGGAGAAAGTCATTTTCAAGAATGTTTTTTCCTTATTCTCATAAAATTAAATGCAAATTGCATTTAATTTTCTCTCTCTACCATTTTCTCAATAAATAACAACCAATAAAAATTACTTTTACATCTTCCTATGCAACTTATTCCAAGGAAAACCCATAAAAACATATTTCAAATTCTCATGTTTTACTTTTTCTTAATAAGTGTGATTTTTTTATTTTCTCTTATAATTCGGGACGGAGGGAGTACTACTCAAACTCAATCCAATACGGGCAGGGGGCGTCTCCAAAAATTGACCAAATCTTTATTTTTTTAAATACTATAAAATAATATGTAAGGACTCCATCAACAGAAAGTAATTGTAAATTCTATATTGTTTTTAGTAGCAATTTAGGGTAGTTCTAATAGCAATTGAAGCCCAAAAGCAAGCAAATACCTGGAAAAGTGAAGTTATTTGGCCCAGAAGCAAGAAAAGTGGAAAAAGCAACAAAAAAAGGATAATAAACAGCGCAATCCATCGTACCTACAATGAGATCCAGCGTAGCGCGATGAGAAGGCGGTTTAAATTGAAGAAAATCTACAACAAATCTTTACCATCGTACCATGATGACTTGTCATCGTGGCACGATGAAAGGCGGTTGAAGAAAACAGAAAATCTGGAGAAGATCTTCCGTCGTACCACAATATGATCCATCGTGGCCACGATGAGGCAACATTACACGTCATCGTGGCCACGATGGGTGCGGTGGACGCGCAGAAAAATCCCAAATCCAGCTAAAAAACTATAAATAGAGCCTTCCTCCTTCACTATTATTCATTCATAAATCACTCAACAATAGTTATACTAAAAAAAGAGTTAGGAGAACTCTAACGAGTAGGCAAGGAGGGCCAAGGAACCCCAAAGCCAATAAGGTTCCTTTCTTTTCTGTCTTTGTAATTTTCTGTCTTTCTTTTCCTTTCTTTTCTTTTCTGCCAATAAATGTGATATTTTCATTCTTACAAAATTTTCTGTTTTGTTTTTAGTCCCTAATGACTAATTTATATTCATTTTAATGTCAATGTTATAATCTTTTAAATTTAAAATGTCTTTATATTTTGTCTATACATTATGTTAAAAAAATTCAAAAATTTGTCCATTAAAAACTAAAAATAAGAACAATTTTTCTTGAAAACATCTCACTTTTATTTCTAAGATTTAAAATCAAAATTTGCTTTATTCTTAGGAACGAAAAACTTTTTTATTTTTTTGACAAAAGGGACGAAAAACTTATTTATATCTTTTTTGCAAAAATAAAATCCATTTCATTCCTTGTTACGATAGGAAAGATTTTTCATTCCTTGTTATTTTTAAACTAAGTTTTTTTTTTAAAAAAAAAATAAAGTTTGTTCATTTTTTTTATGATAGGAAAGTTTTTTCATTCCTTGTTTACGATAGAAAATTTTTGTTGTATCCTGTTTGATTTGAAACTGATATGTGACTGGACAAATTAGGTAGCAAGGGACAGAACAAAAACAAGATTTTTTGTCCCTCACTAAACCACATGACAATTTTTTGTCCACAGTACAACAATAAAAAATACGAAAATACTCATTTTGTTTTTTAATATAAAAATATTATCGCCCTATATCTCTCTGGTACAATTTTGTCTCGTTTTGTATTATCTTGTTCTGTCCTGTGCTGTTATGTCTAGTTCTTGTTGTTTTACGAATCAAACGCACCCTCAGATTTCAACATAATTTGTTACCAATAATAATGGATTGTTACGAGAGAAATGATGTATATATATTTTTTTTGTATAACAATAAATTTATTTGAAAGTGTGCAAAAAAATAAGATTTTATTGGTGAATTAAGATGATTGTATAATAGGAAGATAAGGTGCAAAAATTCACTTTCTTAATTAGGTATTATTATTATAACTGGACACTTATAAAAAAACGGAGGGAGTAGTTATTTTGGAGATTTATTTTTCTTTTTTAAAGAATTTGGAGAAGTTTTTTTTTTTTTTTACTAAGAATTTAGAGAAGATTTAATTTATGAAAATAAATGAATGGCAAAAAAAAATTATATAAATTAACCATACTCTACTCCAAGTCCAACCATTAGTTTTTGGAAGCAATTTAACGAAGAGAAATGCTATAATAATTGCGTCAGTTTGTTTATGTAATACATAGTCATTGGAAATAGTAATACCACTAGAGTAAGCTATAAGCGCCTTGGGAAGCTCAATTTCTTAATTATATAGGGCGGATTTGTAAATATTGGAAATCATATTACCACAATTGAAAACTGATCACAATTTATTAATATTGTAAATGATACTTTTTTTCAACCACTCTATTTAAGGCACTTAGGATGGGCTAGTGCACCCAATTTTATGAAATGGGTAGCCAAGTTCCCACCAACATGTTATATTGCACATACGAAGATAGCGAAAGTTATGAAGATAATGCAATAGTAACCATTGCAATTGCAATTCTCAATATCCAATGTGAATCCATAAATATTTCCTTGTAAATATCAGTAAATATCAAAATCCACAAATTCTACAAGACTACAATCCAGCAAGACAGACTAATTGAAAAACACTCAAATTCCAAAACCGAAAACAGCACGTATCCTTTGGAAAATAAGTTCCCGCCATCCTCTTTCAGTGTTCTCCACCACAGTAGCATTCCCATACCTGCATAAAAAACCAACCATATTAAGCAAATCACCCATAAAACAAGAGAAACATTCCAATCATTCCAAAAAATACATTCCGGATAGTCAAAACACCCACCTATCTTCCTCAGGTACATCAGTATGCGTCAGCTTAACAACTGTAACCCCTGGTTCAGGCTCCTCAAAAACAAGCCTCACCTGCAAAAGTAAACCATCATTCATCAATACATTGATTCAACATGACAATATTTAAAACACGGTGATGAT
Organism: Trifolium pratense; assembly: GCF_020283565.1. Lineage (NCBI taxonomy): Eukaryota > Viridiplantae > Streptophyta > Magnoliopsida > Fabales > Fabaceae > Trifolium > Trifolium pratense. The sequence continues at coordinate 39,553,957 of NC_060064.1, read as the reverse complement.
TTTGAAAAAACAAAGTCAGCAATGGTTATCTAAACCATGGTTATTAGTATCTTACAAATTTTTAGTCATATCTCGATTTGACACAAAATTGAACCTAATCGATACAAATTTTTAGTGTATTTACTTTGCACTTTCATATAAATCATTACCTAAAATTAGTGTATCCAACCATTTTTTTTGTCAACATTAAATTAGCCACTGTTCTTTGGTCATTTGATTTATGACTTGAACTAGTACGGTACCCATGTGACTCGTGCATTCGCAGGGCCGTGTACCATTTGGATAATAATTATAGAAAAATAATATGCATTTGATTAAATAATTTGTCGATATGGACTAAACATAAATTGAACTTGATATCAAATACTTGCATTAAAACAGTGATACGGACTAAACATAACTTGATTTGACTCCATACAGCAAACAAATATTACCAAGACCACAGTTACCTCGCTAAACATTCTATTAGACATTTTTCTTTGGTCATTTGATGTATGACTTGAATATTTGGTTATTGAGGTTCATATATATGATAGATCAACCTATAGGCTATAGCACTAGTTTTTACTCAAAAATGTCTAGTGTTATCTAATATCAGCCATGGCAGATATCAGTGGTGGATTTTGGCCTCTATCTTATGGTAAATATCAGCCGATATGTATTGCAGTGCCACAAAACAACCAATATGGCAGATATCAGTGCCGGATTTGGCCTCTGTTATGGGAAATATCAGCCGATATGGCGGGGTTTTCCGCAATTATCTGCTACTGCGGTGCCACAAAACAGCCGATACGGCGGATATCAGTGGTGGATTTTGGCCTCTCTGTTATGTTATATATCAGCCGATATGGTAGGTTTTTCCGCAATAATCCGCATTGCAGAGCCACAAAACAGAAGATATGGCGGATATCAGTAGCGGATTTTGGCCTCTCTGTTTCGGTAAATATTAGCCGATATGGCGGCTTTTTTCCACGAAAATTTGCAGAGCCACAAAACAGCCGATGTGGCAGGATTTTGGCTCTCCGCAATTGACAACACTGAAAATGTCATTATTTTTATCAGTAATGTATCTTAATTCATGACAATATTCAAAAAATAGTTTCATGACAATATTCACAATATGAATCTCAAATTTGATAACCATGATTGAAACCGCTACATTAGATTTTTATCTATGTCTCTAGTCTCTACAGTTGTAATTCAACCACAATTAAGACTACATAAACCGATTCTTCGCAATATCAATAATAACAAGAAGAAATTGACCTACTATAGAGTTTCACACAATCAAAATCAGAAGCAAAACCACATACCTGAGATTGATCACCATCATTCCAACTCCCAAATCTCCATCTCTGCACAATCAACTTACCTTCTTGCAACTCCAAATTACTTCCAGTAACAGACCCATCAAAAATACTAATCTCACCACCAACCTCTTTACTAATCCTAGCATTACTCTGCGTAAAACCCTTCCACCTATTCTCATCCATCAATATCTCAAACAAATCCTTCGCCCTACAATTAAACTTCTCCGTCATCACAATCCTCTTCCTTCCCTTCTTACTCTCCTCCTTCTTCTCCTTCTTCTTCTCCACCGCACTCTCCTTCTTAACAGAATCATTCTTCACCACCGCCGCCGCAACGATCACTGGTGCATTATTCTGCTTCACCGGTAATTCTTCCTTAACAGGACCACCTCTAGCCATACTCTGAACCCAAACCCTAATTTTCTCCAAAATCAAACCTTTCCCTTTCGAAAACATAGCATCCTTAATCCTCTTCCCAATTGGTCCATCATCTTCAACAATAACCCTAAGATCAGGATCCTCATCAGCATTTTCATCAGAAATATAAGGAATTTCAATACTACCATTAACCTTATGCAAAGAATTTCCATCAGAATCTTTAGCTTCACCTTCCCATGAAACAGTTAGGTTAATTTCATAACCTGGAATGATTTTCCCTTTACGGATATTAATGTAAGCTTCGCCGCCGAGGCTTCGAATTGTGGTGGTTTTGATGAAGAGGTTACCTTCGCCGTTAAGAATAACGAGATTTGAAAGAAGGTCGGTGAAGAAGGTTCTAGACCATTCTAGACAGTTGGTTTCCGACCAGTGCCAGTTGTGAACGTTGGTTCCGTCTGGTCTTTCTTCTACGATCCACCGTTTATCTCCTTCGCCGTATTTCGCCATCTAACGGTGAGTATTAGTGGCTGGGTTTAGCTGTGAATGTTTAGAAGAAAGAGTGAAATTTTGGATTTGGAATTGGAATTTGTGTTTTGGGGTTTGGAGATTTGTGGAAGTGAGTGGAAGGGTCTAGAAACTAGAAAGTGAAGTAAGGATCGAATAACGTGGATTAAGTATTGCGGCGTTTACCTAAAAAACTAAACTTGATATTGGGTTTTCAACCAACCAAAAACAAAGGTTTGGGCCACACCTTTTTTTGTTCAGTCTTGCTATTTATTTTTTATTTTTTGGTAAATCAAATATATTTAATTTTTCAAACTTTGTAGAAATAAATGAGCGGTAAATACTCTAAGAATTTTTATAATGTTTTATGCCCCTGTGTCAAGGATCGAACCATTCAACCTTTCTATTTCTCAAAGTGATTTTTATGTGAATAGGAGAATGTTTGAAAATGTGTTCTTTGGATGATGAAGAGAGTTTAAACTAACCAGCAATGGACGATTTAAATGGTTTGTTGATTTGGACTTGTTAAGTAAGTGATTAGAGATTTGGTATTTGAGTTTTGTGTATATAAAATATTTAATTGAAGAAAATAATTCACTTTTGTGTGTATCTAGTAAATGTTCCGATGGAGATTAGTCTTTGTTAAAAATGATGGAACTTTGTATCTATAATGTAATGTTCTTGTTTCAACTTACCAAGTTTACTTCCTAAGTAGAACGTGTTTCTCTCGTGCCTTTGATTTTGTTGCTCCTTGATGAGTTGTATATCTTTTTTCTCCAATTAGGGTGGTGTATTTGCAAAAAGACATTTTAATGTCAAAGTTAGACAATGTGCTAGCAGGTAGCAAATAAGTGATTTTAGCGTGTGGTCGTACATGAAGGAAGACCTCATATTTTGACTGATTGTACGCTCCTTCTTGGGTAGGGGTGTACATGGACACTGTAATGGCAAAGTTAGACATTATGCTGGCAAGTAGCAAATAAGTGATTTTAGTGTATGATCGTACCCTGGATAGACCCGCCTAATTATATTGTAGCTCCAAATGGATAATTTCTTTGTTGTTGCTATCTTTTCTTGTGTACTCATATCAGATAAGTTTAACTTGTTATGGTAATCTATTGATTAAATATGTGGGGTCTCGAATCATATTTGGATCCGTTTATATATGCTAAAAACGGTGACATCTGAATTATGCTTCTAGATTGTGTGCAGTAGCGGCTTGCACACATGTGCGAGGTGTGCGACGGCATCGGGCCTCAAAATTTTGAGCTCCTATAATATTACTTATATATTATTTATACCTATAAAATATCAGATGTATATTAATAGATTAATTTTTAGGCCCTAAACTAATAGTTATATATTGTTAATGTTCATATAATATCATATGAGTATCAATAGATTAGTTATCTATACTCGTAAATATAGTTTTAGTCCATTTTAATCTTTGCATAAAATTTAAACTTAGATTAGGAGGTTCATTTTTGACGTTATATAGAAAGATAATTATTTTGTATTTCCTATCCATTTGATTTAATGCAATTGATTTAATATTGATAATATATATGTTTGCAATACGCAATTTAAATCGACAGTTTTTTTTTATAAAAATAAAAAATTAAATTTTTTATATTAAGGGGCCACTTATATTTTGTATATTTTGCAATTAAATTTAAATAACAATTTATATTTTGCACAAAGCCTCCTAAAACCCGGTATGAAGGTGTGAAAACACAAGAAGGGGGGGGGTTGAATTGTGTTTTAGCCAAGTTTAAAACTTTTTCAGGTTCTTAACTTAACTACAACAGCAGCGGATAAGTAACACAATAAAACAAGATAAAGGAGAGAGAGAGATCACACAAGCAATTTATACTGGTTCCTCTCACAAAACGAGAGTAGTCCAGTCCCCTTGCACTTCCAAGGGATTTCACTATAATCACACAAGATTACAAATGCTCAAGCACACAAGCAAGAGACTTCACAACAATGCTCAAGCACACAAGCTTAAGACTTCTCACTTAAGCACACAAGCTTAAGTTTCCTCAAGTACCAGAAATAATAAAATAGTTGAAAGAATACAACTGCTCTTGAGAGAACCTTAAAGAGCAAATACAATGAATACAAAGTATTTGGACTAAGAGTGCAAAAACACTAATTCAGAGGTTCAGAGCTTGTATTCGTAATTCAGAGTTTGTTCGAGCGTGTATAATCCTTGATTGATTAATTGATTGATATTTACAACTGATTCTTCTAGTATATATATAGCTAGAAAAGAGTCGTTGCAAGGATGACCGTTGAAGTAGATAACCTTTTGTCTTCAAGCAGCTTGTCTTGATGCAATTTGGTTGTTTCTAAAACTGAGTAAGAGTTTCAGACACTTTGACCATGTGCAGAGAAGACTTTCCTTATTCAGCTAAAAAGTCTGATGTCCCACGTTCTCAAGAGTGGACAGACAAAATGAGGGTAGCTGTTCTGATCAAGCTTGAAAGGTCTTTTTCTTCATTGGTAGAAGAGTTGACTAACAAAAGAGAATATTCACCAACTTCAAGAAGATCTTCAGAGTTTGATGAAGCTTAGTCATTAAGAAGTTCTGATGGCTTCATCTTCTGAAGGTTGTAACTTCTGAGAACTTGCGAACTTCTGAATTACTTGTCTTCTGAGCTTTATTCAGAGCTTATCTGAAGCTAAGTTCTGCACACTTAAATTAAATTTTTAGTCATTCCAATTGTTTATTAATACTTTGTTATCATCAAAACCTTAATAGATTTAGGGGCAAACATTTTTAAATCAATTTTGTTCCAACTATCTCCCCCTTTTTGATGATGACAAACATAAGTATTAATTGACAATTGTTGTTAAATTAACTTATCATGTTTCTCTTAGGTTTATGAGGTTTGCAAGCTCCCCCTAAGATTGATACTCCATAAAGCCTAAGCTTTAAGTTTTATCCATGATATTTTAATTTAGTATAAGATTTAAGTAATTTTAGAATAAAAACAAATTTCATGTTTTTCTTCAGGACGAGAGGTTTGCAAGCTCTCCCCCTAAGTCTCATAAGATTAAGTTAAAATTGCACTTTTAACTTATCCTTACTTACGAAATTTATTTTCAGTTTTAAAATACTTAGTCTCCGCATTTAAAACAAGTATTTGCAAAACAACTTTAAAAATAAGAATATAATAAGTAACAAGCAATAGTGGTTTCAGCTTTTTGAAACTTATCAACTTATCAATTAATGCGTAACTACTCCCCCTTTTGTCATTATCAAAAAGCAAAAAGTTAGGAAACCAAGATAGTCAAAGATAAAAGTTGGTTGTTACAAAGATGAATTTATTTCAAAACAAAAACCAATGCGCCAAAACAGGTTATAAAAGGAGAACTTTGTGACAAATATTCTTCATAACAAAACAGAATCAAAATATCAAGAAAAAAATAAGAAGAATGAAAAGGTTTAGTGCTTGTATTGCTGAATTTCGCAGGAAGAAGGAGGAAGAACGCGAAAGAGAAGAGCGAGATAAGGAAGAAAATAAGAAGCCACAAGAAGCTGAAATCATCATCATCTCGTCAGATTCTGAGTCTGAGGAAGATGAGATTGACGCTGACTATGCTAAATTCTTGGCTGGCTATGTTCCAGAAGAAGAACAAGATGAAGAAGAAGAAGAGCATAACCCAGAGCCTATAGAATTATCATCAGATGATGCTGAGGAGAAATCTGAGATTTCTTCTGAGGATCAATCTGAATAGGTTTAGGTTGTCTTTTCTTTTTACCAATGTACTCAGCATATGCAGCTCATTAATAAAAATTTTCTTTTAAATTCTGCTTGTGTTCTTATTTTCTTGTCTAAAAAAAATAATATAATGAATAACGACAAACCACGCAAAAAAGAAAATAACATACTAAATAACCAAGTTAAAATCCAGAAAACTAAAAAATTGTTCAGAAGATAAATATAAACATAAATAAAATAACATAAATGTGCTGAGAATCCTAGGGTTTCTGAAGAAAGGCTAAGAGGATGTCAAATTTGTCGTTCAAGGAGTCCACTTTGGAGTCAAGCTTATCCACCTTTGATTCTAGATTCAGATGATCTGATCTTTGCCTCTCAAGAGCTTCTTGTTGTTGCCTCAATGCTTCCTGAAGAGCCCTCAGCTGATCTGTATCCATAGGAGCTTTGCCCTTATCAGAGAAGGGTCCACCTTCCTCTTGATAATCAAGCATGAGAACATCATCTTGGTGCAGCACATTAGCTTCTTGAGCAAGCCTCTCAGCAGCTTGATCCAGACGTTCAGTTTCTATCCTCTGAGCTTCTTGACTCTTAAACAGCTTGGAATCTACCCAGCAGTCCTTGAAAGCATTCAGACGCAACACAGCAGCAGACACAGCAGCAAACTTAGCACGCTCATTTTCCTCATGACTGTACATTGTTAACCTTTTCAAACTAGCCCGTGCTAAACCTTCCTTCATCAGATGAACAACCTCCATATCCCGTTTACCAATAACAGACTTTATATCCTCACCAACTGCATCCAAAGCATTACAGATTTTGGCCTTGAGAAGTGATACTTCAATATCCACATCAGAGGGACAAGCCAAGAACCTGTTCTTAATATTTGACAACCTAAGTAGATCATCATAAAGCTGATTGGAGAGGTTACCAAATAGGTCAGAAGGTGAGGGTGAGATATGTGGAATTGTGGAGTGTTGAGGTGATGTAGGAGTAGAGTTGTCAATTTGAATAATCTCTACTTCTGAAGGCTTAGGAGCACAAGTGTGAACACGTTCAGGAGAAACATGTTCAGCACCTGAGTCAGGGTTAAGGTTAGATGCTATGTGTTCAGAGGTTGGTTCTGGAGTTGGTTCAGGAGTTTTTGGTTCAGAGGTTGGTTTAGGAGATTTGCTGGGGGAAGTTTGTTTGATAGGAGAAGTTTGTTGAGGTTCAGAAGATGGTTGAGGAGATATTTCTATTTGTGGTTGAGGTTGTGGTGATTTTGGTTTAGGAGGGGATGAATATTTGCTTGTTTCATGAGTGAAAGGGTGATTATTTAGGGGGTCTGGGCTAAGATGTTTTTCAAGTTCAGAAAGAGGATTTTCAGAGGGAATACGTTTGTCCTTCTGCTGAATGTTATCAGAAGAGGTAAATTTTTCAAGATTTTCTTTACCTTGTCTGATTAATTCATCAGTGGAACAATCATTTTCTTCTGAATTGTCAGAGGGAATGTTGATGGTTTCAGTTTCAGGCAGTATAGTGTTAAGAGGTTCAGTGTAACCTACTCCTATTTCAGCTTCATTAAAAACGTACTTAGGAGTCTTACCTTTAGAATCAGGAACTTGTTTCTTTCGCAGCCGGGCACCCAGAGTTTCTTCATCAGATTGAGTCTCTTCATCAGACTGAGTCTCATCTGAATCACTTTCCTCAGCATCAAGATCAATAGGCTTTTTGGATGATGCTTCAGCAGTTTTGTCAGCGGCAGCTTCATGCTTCTTCTTAGTTCTTTGCTCAGCCAGAGTTTGCTCAACTTTAACCTTCTTCTGAGCAAGAAGATCTGGCTTAGCTTGATCCTCCTGAGTATCAGCTTTTCTCTTGAGTTTCCTCTTAGGTCTATACATGTTTACTGGAGCCTTTGGAACCATACTCCTATCAACAGTAAAACCTTCATTTTGAAGAACCTTCAGATAATCTTGAATTACTTCCTCAGCATCCAATTCAGAAATAACAGGATAACCATTCACATACAGACGATCTTCAAGTCGTACTAAGAACTCTTGTTTAGGTTGAACCAGCTTGGTGTTGATGAGGTGCATCTTTGTCAGAAAGCTTGCATTCAGAACTTCTGGAGTGAGCTTCTGAGCCACAAGTTCTGGATAGAACTTCTTCAGGTTCTGAATGATGTGACCTTGGAAGAGAAGATCTGAAAGCAGTCTTGGATAAACAATGGTTGTTTTCCTCTGAGACTTGCTTAAGAAGATGGCTTCACAGATCCTCTCAAAGAAGTACTCTCCCAGATTTACTTTCCTCTCAGTCAGAAGAAAGTATATCAGATGGCGATGGGGCTAGGAGATAGTATCAGTACCACCAACTCTTGGACTGATAGCAGATAGAATTATCTTGAATAGAACCCTACATTCATCTGTCAGACCTTTAACCTTTCCCTTCAGCTTCATATCAATGCACATCCTATGCAGAAGTTCTTCTCTAAATCTTGTATCCTTCTCAAAGTCATCTAGTACCAACCCAGAGTTATCCAAACCCAGCAAGGCATTAAAGTGGATTGGAGAGAAAGTAAGATTGATACCACAGATGTTAGACCTAATCTGTGTACCGGTGAACTCCAATAAACCCATCTCCTTCCTAGTTTTTCCCTTCAGACTAGGATCCCTTTCAATTGCAGCACGTTCTTCTAGCTTAGCTTCGTACTTAGTAAAGACTCTTGCTTTCATCCAGAATTTCTTCAAAAGATCTGGGTAGATAGGACCATTCAACATGTCAAAATATTTATCCCAACCCTGAGCAGAGAAATACGGCTTCACATCAAACCCATTAGCCTTCAGACTATCAAAGTCGACCATCTTCTCAGGAAGTAACGTTAGTTGAGATTCTGGGAATTCCATCTCGTTCCCAACAATCTGAAGATGTTTGAACATGAACGGAGGGATCTTGGTTGTTGAAGTTGAAGAAGAACCAGTCATGATGAAGTTTAGGTAAGGGTAGGAACTAACGAGAGAGAAAGAAGATTTTTGTTGGAGGTTTAGAGAGAAAATAAAGTGTAGGTTGTGAAAGTGAAAAGTGTGCAAGTGTATTGTGTAAGTTTATTTAAATGCGTACAAATAACACAAAAATGGCAAATTTGGGAAGTTACGCTTATTGACAAAAATTTGAATACTAAAAGTCATCATTAACCACCCACTACCTGACAAACGTAGACCACGTGCAGAAGTTTACTTGGTAACTGTTATTTTAATGGACAACTGTTCAGCAGCGAATACTAAACGTTTTCCACTTAAATAGTTCAGAGCCTCTGAGTTAAAAAAAAAATATCAGAGTTAAGTATTTCAGAGCTTGTGTTTCATATGTTCTGAACCATAAGTTCTGACATACATAACCTCTTACACTTTAATTGCCAAAAAAAAAAATTTCATTCAGAGATTGAAAACATGTTCAGATGTTTCTTTATAAAATCAAATCTTTCAACAGGCAAGGCTTTAGTAAATATGTCAGCCCATTGATTTTCAGTATCAACAAACTTAATATCTATAATGCCTCTCTGAACATAATCTCTGATAAAATGGTGTTTAATTTCAATATGTTTGGCTCTAGAGTGTAGGATAGGATTTTTAGATAAATGGATGGCTGCAGTGTTATCACAATATAAAGGAATATTGTGACTGCTTACCTGATAATCTTCTAGCTGATATTTTAGCCAGAGTAGTTGTGTGCAACACTTAGCTGCTGAAATGTATTCTGCTTCTGCTGTAGACAAAGCTATAGTAGTTTGTCTTTTACTAGCCCAGGAGATAAGGTTTTCACCAACAAATTGACAATTGCCATTTGTGGATTTTCTTTCAATTTTATCTCCAGCATAGTCAGCATCACAAAATCCATTTAGCACATAATCATTGGATTTCTTATAGAGAAGTCCAAGATTAGTTGTTCCTTTCAGATACCTAAAGATTCTCTTTACAGCAGTAAGATGAGATTCTCTAGGATCTGACTGGAATCGTGCACATAAGCAAACACTGAATAAAATATCTGGCCTAGAGGCTGTCAGATAGAGTAAGGAACCAATCATACCTCTGTAGACCTTTTGGTCTACTTTTCCTTCATCTTCTGTCTTACTCATGTTGGTAGTTGAATGCATGGGAGTGTTCATTATCTTGCAATCATCTAGGTTGAATTTCTTCAGAAGTTCTTTGGTGTATTTTGATTGATGAACATAAGTTCCTTCCTTCTTCTGATTAATTTGAATTCCAAGGAAGAACTTCAATTCTCCCATCATGCTCATTTCAAATTCATCCTGCATTATCTTAGAGAAATTCTTGCACAAGGAAGCATTAGTTGAACCAAAAATAATATCATCAACATAAATTTGAATGATTAAAATATCTTCTTTGGTTGTTTTTCTAAAGAGTGTGCAGTCAACCTTCCCTTTCTCAAAAGCCTTTTCAAGAAGGAAATTACTGAGTCTATCATACCAAGCTCTTGGAGCTTGTTTCAGACCATACAGTGATTTCTTCAATCTGAAAACATGTTCTGGGTTTGAGACATCTTCAAAACCAGGAGGTTGTTTAACATACACTTCTTCAGAAATAAAACCATTTAAGAAGGCACTTTTAACATCCATCTGATACAAGGTTATTCCATGATTAACAGCATAAGATAGAAGTAACCTGATAGCCTCAAGTCTAGCCACTGGTGCAAAGGTTTCAGTATAGTCAAACCCCTCTTGCTGACTATAACCTTGTGCAACCAATCTAGCATTGTTTCTTACCACTTCACCTTGTTCATTTAGCTTGTTTCTGAATACCCATTTTGTTCCAATAATGTTCTTGTGTGAAGGTTTGGGCACTAGAGTCCATACATCATTCCTTTGAAATTGATTCAGCTCTTCTTGCATTGCTACTATCCAAGCATCATCTTTCAGAGCTTCATCAACCTTTGAAGGTTCCATCATTGAAATAAGACCAACTAAAGATTCCTCATTTCTCAGTTGAGATCTTGTCTTTCTTGGACTATCCTTATTGCCTAAGATCAGTTCCTCTAGATGTGATGATTTGTATTTGAAAGTGTTTCTAGGGGGTTCATCATCTTCAGACTCATCAATAGGGTTGGGAACAGGCCAGGCCAGGCCAGGCCTTGACAGGCCTGAGCCTGGCCTACGATTTTTTTTCAGGCCTGAGCCTGACCTGCGGTCTATCAAATGTTAATTTTTTTAGCCTGGCCTGAACCTTTTAAAAGCCTGGCCTGGCCTTGTAGCCTGTTTAAAAGCCTGTGTTACATTAAAGCTCCTCTATATAGTTTTTTTAAATAGGCTAAATAGGCCTTAAAAAGTTCACATTTAAATTTTTATAATTTCTACAACATTAAGAAAAAGCTAATAATATGATTAACACAATAATTAAACACTAATAAAATAACAAATACGATTACGAAAAATAATTATTATTATAAATAATATTTTTTTTATAAGATATAAATAATAATATTATATAAATAATTATTATTATAAACAGGCCGGCCTATCAGGCTTCGTAGGCCTTTTTAGAAGCCTAAGCCTGGCCTATTTATGTAAACAGGCCGTTTTCAAAGCCTAAGCCTGACATTTTTAATAATCAGGCCAGGCCAGGCCAGACTTATACAGGCCAGGCCGAAGGCCCCTATAGGCCGCCTGGCCTATTCCCAACCCTATCAACAGCAGGTTCAGCAGCTGCTTCATTCCTTTCATGTTCAGAGTCTGTAGGAACTGTCATGTTCAGAGGTTCTTCAGAGAATGGATGTTCTGAGTAGTTTGGAATATCTGAATACTGATCCTCTGATACCTGAAATCTAGACAAACCTTCCACAAGCTCTGACACTTGGTCAGGCTCTTTGTCATCAAACTTAACATGCATAGTTTCTTCCACAGTGTGTGTTTCAGAAATATACAGTCTGTATGCTTTTGAGCGTTCAGAGTATCCTATAAAGATACCCTTATAACCTCTAGCATCAAATTTCTTTAGATGGACTTTGTTGTTTAAAATGTAACAAGTACATCAAAACTGATGAAAATAAGAAATGTCAAGTTTTCTTCCTTTGAACAATTCATAAGCAGTTTTGTTCAACTTAGATCTAATATAGATTCTATTTTGAACATAACATGTTGTGTTTACAGCTTCTGCCCATAAAAACTTTGCTACATTAGTTTCATGCATCATGGTTCTGGCCATTTCTTGCAGAGTTCTATTCTTCCTTTCTTCAACCACATTTTGTTTAGGAGTTCTAGGAGAAGAGAATTCATGTAGAATGCCATATTTTTCACAGAAATTTTCAAAAGGTTCATTTTCAAATTCTCTACCATAATCACTTCTAACTTTTAAAATAGTGTAGTCTTTTTCATTTTGAATTTGTTTGCAGAAGATGCTAAACTCATCATAAGCTTCATCTTTTGTTCTTAGGAATTTTACCCAAGTCCATCTACTGTAATCATCAACAATTACTAATCCATACTTCTTTCCATTGATAGAGGCAGTGTTAACTGGCCCAAACAAATCAATGTGAAGAAGTTCCAATGGTATTGAGGTAGAAACAATGTTTTTAGGTTTAAAAGAGGATTTTGTAATCTTTCCTTTTTGACAAGAACCACAAAGTGTGTTTGAGTGATATTTAATTTTTGGTAAACCTCTGACAAGGTCAAGCTTGCTAAGCTTAGAGATTAACCTCCAGTTAGCATGGCCTAACCTCTTATGTCAGATCCATTTTTCTTCACTCAAGGTCAGAAGACACACAACTTTTTGTTCATTCAAATCAGAAAGATTTATTTTATAAACATTGTTCTTTCTCAGACCTTTGAATACAATGGAGTTATCAGATTGTTTAGTTACAGTACATGATTCCTTATTAAAGACAACTACATAACCATTGTTGCAAAATTGACTTATGCTCAATAGGTTATGTTTGAGTCCATCAACTAACCAAACATCATTAATAGAAAGAGAAGAGTTACCTATTGTACCTGCACCTATTATTTTTCCTTTTTGATTGCCTCCAAAGCCAACAGAGCCTCCCTCTTTCAGAGTCAACTTAGAAAATAGTTGTTTGTCACCAGTCATATGCCTTGAACATCCACTATCCAGATACCATGAATGATTCATGATACTTCCTTGAGTGGTAGGCTGTATGAGAAACAACTTTAATCATTGCGGTAGAATTCTTCATCACAGTTAATGATAAAGTCATCCCAGTATTCTTCCTCTTCATTTCTCAAGTTCTGATTGGTAACTTGAGAACCTGTCAACCATTTGTCTAGGACATAAGCCCTTCTTCCTTTGCTTAGGACTTGTTTCCATGCTCTAGGTAGGACATATCCTTTCCTAGTTGGTAAATCTGAATGGTACATTATTTCAGCTTTTGGTACCCATCTTCTGGGTCCACGCTTGTTAGTCCACAAATGCTTACTATGTTGTTGAGTGTTAGAGAAAGATCTTGGTTTGGAATAATAACCTTTTTGAAACTTTTTCTTTGTTTGAGATTTGTTATTATTCCAGGATTTTGATTGTTTATGATTCCAGGGTTTGTATTTATCACCAATCCTTTGTTCTGATTGGTTATATCTACTGACTCTAGAATCATAAATAATCTGAGTCCTGTATTGCATCTGAGGTTTGGAGTTTGATTTTTTTCTTTTAAAAACTTCTGAGTCTTTAGATTGACATGCCTCAGGTACTGAAGTTCATTTGGTTCTAGAATTTGAAGTCTTAGATTTTGAAGTTGTCAGAACATCAGAACTAATATTCTCAGGTTCTGAATAACTTCTATCTTTTGAACTTTTCTTCCCAGATCCTAAGGAACTTGGTTCCTCTGAGCTGTCAGCTTTTAATTTTCTCAGATCATCATCCTCATTTCCTAGAGTACCAGATTTCTTTCCCTCTTCACTTGGTGGAACAACATAATAAACCCAAGATTTTCCAACCTTTTTGGCAAGGGTCTTTAGCTTTGAATATGTTCTACCATATTCATAGCCAAGTCCTTCTCCTCTATGTCTCAAAACATTATAAATCCTATTTGCAGCTTTGCTCTTCCCAAGGTTGAGATGCACAAACTGTTGAAGAGCTATTTCCTGCTCATCAATAGGTTTGTGACACACAGCACATCCCTTTTCAAAATCATTCACTCTGTTTAGAGTTTCTTGATATAGACCTTGAAAATGGTCTGCCTGTTCAGTCAGAATGTTAAGCTTTTCTTGTAAAGCTTTTTGTTTACTTAACACTCTGAGATGTTTCTCAATGACCTTGTTAAGTGCAGTTATAAGTTGAGATTTAGAACAGTCAGAAAATACCTCATCTGTAACTTCTGAATCTGATTCTGATTCATCCTCTGAGTCTGCATCTGAGTCAGTTGAAGCCATTAGGGCTAGATTTGCCTCTTCCTCTTCCTCAACTTCTTCCTCAGATGATAGCTCTTCAAAAGTAGCCATCAGACTCTTTTTCAATTTGCTCTTAAATTGTTGCTTCTTTGAGCTGTATCTTTTGCTTTTGTCTTTGGCAGACATTTCTGGACAGTCAGCAATAAAGTGTCCTGGCTTCTTACAGTTGAAGCAGTTCTTCTGATCATCCTTTTTGCTGACAAAATTTCTGGAGCTGTTTCCTCTGAAGTTTCTTTTGTTATAAACCTGTTCCATTGCTGAAACTTGGTGAATAAAGCAAACTCATCTTCACCCATTTCCTCCTCTTGACCATCTGCAGAAGATTCCTCTTCAATGTCAAGAAGCTGAGTCTTAAGAGCTTTAGAAGGAGTCCTAGTTGACTATAAAGCCACAGACTTGGACTTCTTCTTAGCTTCTGAATCAGCATTCAGAACCATCTCATGGCTTCTGAGATTGCTTATCAGAGCCTCAAGACTCAGAGTCTTGAGATTTTGAGCTTCTTCTATTGCAGTGACCTTAGGTCTCCAAGCAATAGGAAGACTCCTCAGAATCTTCTGAACATGGTCATAGGTGGAATAACTCCTCTTAAGAGCTTTAAGACCAGATACAAAGATTTGAAACCTTGTAAACATAGTCTCAATGCTTTCATCTTATTGCATAGTGAATAGTTCATATTGCCTTATCAAGAGACTAGCCTTAGCCTCTTGAACCTTTTCATTACCATCATAGGTAGCACACATAGAGTCAAAGATAGATTTAGCAGTGGACTTGTTTTCTATTCTGACATAATCTTCATGTCTTATAACACCAACAACAATGTCCTTTACTCTGTGATGCTTAGTGTAGATTTTTAAGTTAGCTGGTGAGAGTAACTTTCTGTGCTCAATGGACAATCTTCCATGTTCATTTAAGTTTTCAAAAGTTACTCCGAGCTCAACTAAATCCCATAATTCATGATCAATAGCAGTAATATTGCTATACAGTCTTTCCTTCCACCACTCAAATAATGATGCATCACCATTGAATATAGGGGCTTTTCTATTGTCACTATGTTCATGTGATTCATTACTTAAGTAGTCAAAACCAAAAGAATTTCTAGGACCACCACCAGCATCACTGGCCTCACCAGTTGTTCTAGTACTATCGTCTCCACCAGACATAGTGCTTTCACAAGATCTTTACTGTCTCACTGTTAAGTGAAAGTAACAGACCAGTGCTCTAGATACCAATTGAAGGTGTGAAAACACAAGAAGGGGGGGTTGAATTGTGTTTTAGCCAAGTTTAAAACTTTTTCAAGTTCTTAACTTAACTACAACAGCAGCGGATAAGTAACACAATAAAACAAGATAAAGGGGAGAGAGAGATCACACAAGCAATTTATACTGGTTCCTCTCACAAAACGAGAGTAGTCCAGTCCCCTTGCACTTCCAAGGGATTTCACTATAATCACACAAGATTACAAATGCTCAAGCACACAAGCAAGAGACTTCACAACAATGCTCAAGCACACAAGCTTAAGACTTCTCACTTAAGCACACAAGCTTAAGTTTCCTCAAGTACCAGAAACAATAAAATAGTTGAAAGAATACAACTGCTCTTGAGAGAACCTTAAAGAGCAAATACAATGAATACAAAGTATTTGGACTAAGAGTGCAAAAACACTAATTCAGAGGTTCAGAGCTTGTATTCGTAATTCAGAGTTTGTTCGAGCGTGTATAATCCTTGATTGATTAATTGATTGATATTTACAACTGATTCTTCTAGTATATATATAGCTAGAAAAGAGTCGTTGCAAGGATGACCGTTGAAGTAGATAACCTTTTATCTTCAAGCAGCTTGTCTTGATGCAATTTGGTTGTTTCTAAAACTGAGTAAGAGTTTCAGACACTTTGACCATGTGCAGAGAAGACTTTCCTTATTCAGCTAAAAAGTCTGATGTCCCACGTTCTCAAGAGTGGACAGACAAAATGAGGGTAGCTGTTCTGATCAAGCTTGAAAGGTCCTTTTCTTCATTGGTAGAAGAGTTGACTAACAAAAGAGAATCTTCACCAACTTCAAGAAGATCTTCAGAGTTTGATGAAGCTTAGTCATTAAGAAGTTCTGATGGCTTCATCTTCTGAAGGTTGTAACTTCTGAGAACTTGCGAACTTCTGAATTACTTGTCTTCTGAGCTTTATTCAGAGCTTATCTGAAGCTAAGTTCTGCACACTTAAATTAAATTTTTAGTCCTTCCAATTGTTTATTAATACTTTGTTATCATCAAAACCTTAATAGATTTAGGGGCAAACATTTTTAAATCAATTTTGTTCCAACACGGTAACGCCCTTGATTGTGTGACACCCAAAGTTAGCACCTTGGATGTACTTGATAAATAACTATTACTGAGCTGTATCGATATTTTGATAAGAACTTTCTTATTAGATTGTCTATGAGACTTAGTTATGACAATAGGTAATAGGTCTGAGAGTAAGAAATGTTAAAAAAAAGTCTACCTTGGTACGTCTTGTGCTGGGGAGACTGTTTGTGTTAATATATTTCATTTTGGCTTCTTCAAAAAAAAAAGAAATGTTAAAAAAAAAAAGTTATTTGAAAAAATATTAATATAATATTTTAACCCCTTAGACTTGCAAACCTAGTAAACCTAGTAATGAGCTTGAAGTCTAAAGATGTCCTTTGCAAGTTTGTTTTTTTTCATTTGTATGTAAAAAAATAATGGAAGGCTTAAATGCAGTTTTACCCCCTATTTTAAAATGAAGAATTTTACCCCCCCTATTTTATAATTGGTTGGATTTTGCCCCCCACCAAAATTCTGCACAAAATCTGCTTCTGAGCCTTAAGTTCAAAGCTTCGCACATAACTCAATTTGGATCAATAATTCACAAAACTGATACCGAAATGACTGTAATCGAGTTAGCTTTGCACATATTCAAACCCCATTAAATTTGGAGTTACAGAGAGATTAATTACCGTTTTAGTGAAGGTCTGTCCAATTACTAATGCTGTAGAAATCTACTTGGGACCTTCAAATTCAATATCGTCTACCGAACGCATCGTGACTCCAAATTCGACGAAATTGAAATGACAACAAGGGTAATTTCGTTAGCTTTCTATACATGTAAATACTATTAAAAAATGAGCTACAGGGTGAGAGGCATGACGAAAATGCCAGTAGTAGTTTCATACGATAATTAATTTGAACAGGCCTCCACTAAAATAGTAATTAATCTCTCTCTGTAACTTCAAATTTAGTGGAGTTTGATTCTGTGAAAAACTAACTGGATTTCAGTCGTTTCGGTACTAGTTTTGTGAATTATTGATCCAAATTGAGTTTTGTGCGAAGCTTTGAACTTGAGGCTCAGAAGTAGATTTTGTGTAGAATTTTGGTGGGGGGAAAAATCCAACAAATTATAAAATTGGGGGGATAAAATTCCGCATTTTTCAAAACAAAGGGGGTAAAACTGCATTTAAGCCATAATGAAAATTAATAAATAGCGAGAAATCTATTTTGATCCCTCTCAATTTTTTTAATAGATTAGTTTTTTTTGTTAAGTAGTAAAGAGTTAAAAGCTTTATCCATGAGATAAGTAAGTAGGATCTCCAAGATTCAAACCACAATCCTATATATATATATATATATATATATATATATATATATATATATATATATATATATGGAGTGTATCCGGTGAGAACTGATAACTATTGTGAGAAACAAGAACTATTAATAGTAACCATGCGATTTAATTGACGCATCAGATTAAAATCTTCCATTCACTTAAAATTCCATGTGATTCTATTTTGTGTATATTGAAATATCTTCCTATATATAATCTTTCCTAATTTATTCCTATAATATTTCCTAACTTATTAATACAGCTCCCTCTAAAACTTATCACTCTTTTGGCCACTCCCTCCAAAACCTACCCGAACAGGTACTACCCCCTTCTTTCTTTTTCTTTGCTGCTTGCCGCCATCTATTATCTGATTGGTGTTTGTTTATGTCTTCTTGCATGTACTAACAAAATTTCAATCAAATATTTGTAAGTTAATTGTTGGCTTGTGTTCTCTGTTACACGACTTAGAGAATAGGAGTATAATTAGTTCAATAAGATATTTCACTTCTTTCTTTTTGCTATTTCTTTCTCTTGGCTTGTGTCCATATGCTATTTCTTTTTGTTTCTTTAATCAAATATTTCACTTCTTTCAAAACAGGGTCAACATAGACCTTTGTTTTAGTTTTTTAGTTTTTAGTTATTATTTCTAATATTTTTGTTTTTTTCCTCTTAATTAAAGAATGGGACCTGATGAAATTGATGAACCAACTTTTGATACCACACAAGATGCTTCTATATATCACAAACAGATCAAGTAATCCATTGGCGTACAATTACATTATCTATATTTCTTAGTTTTAGTTATTGAGTTTTTTTTTTAACAAAGTTATTGAGTTAAATTTAATTTTTTTGTTAATTGTTTTCTGGTAGGTAAATCAAGGTGTGCCATTTTGTGATGAAAAAATAAAGCCTAAAGTAGGACAAATCTTTGATACTTTAGAAGATGGTGAAATTTTTTACAAGAACTATGCACACAGTGTTGGCTTTAGCGTGCGTTGCTCATCAGAAAATAAAAATATAAATGGAGTCAAGCGTTGGAAATATTTTGTTTGCTCAAAACAAGGTTTCAAGCCAAATGAAACAAAAGATGGAGAAGGAGAACAAATTCAATCAGTAGTTAAAGCTAAGAAGAGGAGTCTTACTAGAGAAGGATGTGATGCGAAAGTTGCTTTTAAACTTTTAGAGGGAGGTAAATATGAGCTCACGCGATTTCATGAAAGTCATACACATCCACTTGCCTCACCTAGCAAGAGACAATTTCTCAGATCAGCAAGAAAAGTGAATCCTGTTCATAAGAGTATATTGCTTGCAAATGGTAATGTAAATATTGGTCCTTCAAAAACATACCAATTATTGACAGAACAACTTGGTGGTCATGAAAATGTCGGGTGCACACAGAGGGATCTACAAATTTGTTTGAGAGATTTAAAGACCTTGACTAAAGATTCTGATGCAAATGTATTTATCGATAACTTTAAGCGAAAGAAAGAATTGAATCCGTCATTTTATTTTGCTTATGAGGTAGATGTTGAAGATCAACTGAAATATGTTTTCTGGGCAGATGGTATATGTAGAAAAAATTATTCATTATTTGGTGATGTGGTTTCGTTTGACACTACATATAAAACGAATAAATATTCAATGATTTTTGCCCCATTTACTGGAGTTAACCACCACAGACAATGTATCACCTTTGGAGCTGCCTTCTTAGCAGAAGAGAAAGCAGAGTCATTTATTTGGTTATTTGAAAAGTTTTTGGAAGCAATGGGAGGAAATAAGCCAAATCTTATTATAACAGATCAAGATCCAGCCATGAGAGTTGCCATAGAGAAGGTATTTTCTTCCTCTTCACATAGACTTTGTATGTGACACATTATGAAAAAGGTTTCCGAAAAGGTGGGTGTTTCTTTGAATGGTAACTCAGAGTTCAATAATAAATTTAAGTCATGTGTTTGGGGTTCAGAGACTCCGGACGAATTCGAAGCAACATGGAAATCTGTCATGATTGAGTTTGAGTTGGAAAAGAATGAATGGCTTTCACATATGTATGATATTCGAAGTATGTGGATCCCATCTTACTTTAGGGACATACTTTTGGGTGGGATATTGAGAACAACATCAAGATCTGAGAGTGAAAATTCCTTCTATGGTAATTTTTTGAATCCTAATGTTATCTTGGTTGAATTTTGGATGAGATTTGAGTCTGCATTAGATGCTCAAAGATATAAAGAGTTACTTGCTGACAATAATTCACTTCATACTTTACCAAAATTAAAGTTAGATCGTGGTTTAGAGAGACATGGTAGAGATATTTACACACGTGAAAACTTTTACATTTTTCAAAATGAATTGTGGGCTGCATGTGTAGATTATGGAGTTGAAAATAGGAATCAATAGGATGGCATGGATATCTTACACATAATTGATAACAATGAAACCAATAGAAAAGTACGAGAAGTGGTTTATAACATTTCTGATTCCATTTGGAATTGTTCGTGCAAAATGTTTGAAGCTCAAGGGATACCATGTAGACATATACTCTGTATTTCGAAAGGGAAAGGTTTAAATGAAATACCGAGTCAGTACATTCTAAATAGGTGGACCAAGCTGGCAACTAAACAACCTATTTTTGATGTTGATGGTAATCTCTTGGAAGGGTGTGCTGCAACTGAAAAAGAGAGTCAACTCATTTCAAAGGCATGGAACCACTTATTTAAGTGTATGCATATGGCTGGACAACATAAAGAAAAATTGCATCTTATAATTAATGAATGTGTGAAAATTGAAAAGCAATTGTTTGAGTTTGAAGGTGATTCTACACAAACAAAGAAAAAAGAATTAGAGTCTTTAATTGGATTTGAACTTCCTACCGAAGTGAATATTCGTCCACCAAAACAATCAAAGACAAAAGGAAGTGGAAAACGAATTAAAGGTGGTAAAGAGAAGGCCATCGAGCAACAACAGAAAAAACCACCTCGACTTTGTAGAGCATGTGGTCAATATGTATATCATGACAATCGCAACTGTCCTTCAAAATCATCTCCCTAATCCTGGTAAAAATATTATTCTCATGTACTTTGCTGAAAGTTATTTATTTTTTTAATGCATGTTTGGTTTAAGCATTAACATAAAAACATATTTTTAATATGTAGGGATAGAAAAATGCAAGTGCCCAACGAAGAACTCAATTTTGGCTTGGTTTTGGCCAATCTTTTTGCTATTAGGTGGAAACTATGATTTTTCATGTGGCTATTTTTTATTTTGTCTTACATTGGTTTTATCTTGTAATACTTAGTTAGATTAAGTGCATCTTATTCTCAAGTTTTATTCTGGCTCATTAAAATGAGCACTATTTGATTGATGGAGAAACTCTTGTACACTTCTTTTGAAATTGATTTTTCTTATCCTCTGTTATTTTTATACATGATAAAATGCATGATGAGCATCATATATACTACCTATACTAAGTGGCGAATAAGTTTGTGTGAACAAAGATGTAGCTTCTTGTATGTTAGAGAATATGGATCACAAATTGGTTGTTAGAGAGAATTTTATATCAGCTCTTGTGAGTCATTGAATTTAGTTTTTCAGTTTTCATTTAATTTGGATCACAATGTACAATTAATTATTATGGTATTTGAGTTTTGATCTGTGACGTAACTATATGAGGTTTGGTTTGGCCTTGTATTTGAGGTTTGGTCTGCAATGTAACTATACTTGGTCCATAAAACAATCATGTTCCTAACATGCTATTTGTGTTTGGCATGATATGCATTACCTGCATTGATAATAGATGGCGGCAAGCAGCAAAGAAAAAGAAAGAAGGGGGTAGTACCTTGTTCGGGTAGGTTTTGGAGGGGGTGGCCAAAAGAGTGATAAGTTTTAGAGGGAGCTGTATTAATAAATTAAGAAATATTATAGGAATAAATTAGGAAAGATTATATATAGGAAGATATTTCAATATACACAAAATAGAATCACATGGAATTTTAAGTGAATGGAAGATTTTAATCTGATGCGTCAATTAAATCGCATGGTTACTATTAATAGTTCTCGTTTCTCACAATAGTTATCAGTTCTCACCGGATACACTCCCTATATATATATATATATATATATATATATATATATATATATATATATATATATATATATATATATATATATATAACTCGATGTTCCTAAACTAAGTTTGCAAAATTAATTTATGGCCCGTTTGGATTAACTAATTTTTGAGCTTATGCAAACACCATAATGCAATTTTTATGTATTTTTATATGTTTGTTAAAGTAATTTATGATAAAATGACCTATAAAAATACAATTTTTACTAGTGTGGACTTATAAAATAGCATAAAACATAATTTGTATTGTATAAGCGGTTTGCATAAGTTCAAAAATAAGCTTATTCAAACGAGCCTTTAATCACTACTCCCTCCGTTCCAAATTGTAAGTCACTTTGAGGAAAAAAATTGTATCAAATTATAAGTCACTTTACATTACCAATGAAACATTTAATGCTAATTTTCCTATTATACCCTTAACTTTTTATTACTCTTTTTCTTTCAATTCTTCGATTTATCTTTCCTATACCATTAATTAAAGATAATTTTGTAAACTAACTCATAATTTATCTTTTCCCTACTACATTAATTATATTTTTTAATTTGTATAATTTATCCAAAGTCACTTACATTTGGAACGGACGGAGTAATATAAATATAAGTGTGATGCAAGTAAAAAATCGGCAATGCATTTGCACAGCATAAGAAACTCTACGGCATGTCTTTCCCTCCCACCAAAACCACATTCCACCACCGTGACTCAACTCCCGAATCCTCCGTTTTTGATTCATTTCGTCACCGCAGCACCGCCGTAATAATGACACGAAAACAACGCTTCAAGCGACTCGCTTCAAGCGACTCGCCCAACACATATCACACCCTCCACGAATCAAAACGCCGCGTTCCAAATCACCCAAATTCACCGCCAAATCCAATCCATCATCATCAGAACAGTACATTTCATTCGAAAAAACGGAACTTTTACCCCACGAGTTCTTTCAAATCGATGCACTGGACCTTGCCCCTCGTTTGCTCGGAAAGTTTCTTCGCAGAGACGACGTCGTTCTTCAGATTACCGAGGTAATCCCCTTTCGAAATGCTATTGAAAAGTCTATTTAGTTCATGAATTTGAATTTTTAGAATGTTATCATTTTAGTCTTTGAAGTTATTAATAGTCCAAAATAGAAATTGGAAATTTTCTATCATGATGATTCTTTTGAGCTTATGAAAATAGCTTGCAAATAAATAAACTTTTATGTTAATTCATAAGTGGTCACTAACAAAAATTGTATCTTTATCATAAACTACCTCGAAAAACTTATAATAATACATAAAAGTTTATTTATTTGCATAAGTTGTTTCACATGAGTTAAAAATAAGTCAATCCAAACGGGGCTTAATCCTTGATTTTGTCTCACATTTGGTTAGTTTTAGGGGAAAATTCTAATATGGACCACCTTTGCAATTTGTCCATTGTAGATCAATACTTCAAAAATATTTAACATTTCAACTACGACTTACATTGTTGTTTGAAAGTATAAGTTAACGGCCATCCTCATTTTTACGACTGAAATAATGACTTAATTGATACCGGTTTGACTAAAACAACGGAAAATATAATTGTAACTCATTGAACTTGCGTCAATTATGTCATTGTTTTAGCCGTAAAGACTCGAAGAGTCGTGATTTTTTACTTTTAAAGAGCATTGTCGTCCGTCTTAGAATTTCTGATAATTTTAAGCACTACCACTGTGGATCACTTATGAAGGTGGTCATGGAACTAGCTTAGTTTCTGGTACTACATGGTCCAGTGTAGCACTAGCCTAGTTTTAGGTAATAAAGTTTTGTTTCTGTGTGATTTAATAAGGAATTAATGTTGGACAGGTTGAAGCATATAGATCAAATGATTCAGCTAGTCATGGTCGGTTTGGTATTACTCCAAGAACTGCTCCTGTTGTAAGATGCTTCTTTTCCTCTCACTTTTGAATTGAAGATGCTATCTTAGGTTATGTAGAGTAATATTGATATGTATTTGTTCCTGTTTTGCAGTTTGGACCGGGTGGGCATGCATATGTTTACCTTTGCTATGGTCTCCACACAATGCTGAATGTTGTTGCTGATAAAGAAGGAGTTGGATCTGGTGTTTTGATACGTTCTTGTGCCCCCATTTGTGGTAATGCTCAATACTCTACCTCATTCGTAGTATACTAATACCAATTACCAAGGTTTTAAATTGTGATAGCAACTACATCGATATTCTTGATGCCATGGCTGAGATAGTGCAAATAAACCATCCTTTTACTTGTTGCATTTTTGCGTTTAGCACATATTTCATTCCATGGTTAATTTCTCTTTATCCTTGCATATTTTAAATTTAAAGAACCACTTGCCTGACAAATCATATGCTCTCATGGCCCCCTTTAGATGCTCATTCTTTTTGTGTTAGAGATTCAGTTTGTGGATGAATGAAAGCGATTATGATATGCAATTGAATCAGTAAGATGAATGTATTATTGTCTTGAAAGGAAAAGAAAAATCTATAAGAGACAAGTGCTTAAGAATGAAGTGAATTTTTTTAAGAAAAAATCCTTAACAAATGAGTTCAAAATCATTACAAGCTGGACTATTTGAAACTATAAACTCAGATTGTATGTGCAACTATAACTATTTACTCTTGTGGTTGTGGCTAAAGCCAAAGCAAGAGGCTGGCTCACTAAATCGTAAGGCTAGTCTTTCGGTGTAAGTTCAGCATTGTTGTAGCGAATTTGCAATAACATATAGTTGCCATTAGCTTATTATACGGAAACCTTGCATAAAAAACAAACAATTATTTGTCAGCAATGTATTGTTCATCATAAGTTCTGTATTGTTTTTCCCCTCTCGAAGTAAGAGTTAAATCAACTCTAACAAAAAGACTACAATGTCTCCACTAGCATTCATTATAAGGTAACCTTGCATAAATTATTTATAGTTTTATTTTGTAATATTCAACAATATTACAGGATTGGATGTTATTCAACAGCGCCGAGGTCAAAAAACTGACAAACCTATACTTCTGACAGGCCCTGGGAAGGTTAGTTTCCCTCCCTCTTTTACATCTGTCTGAGTCTTTGAGATGCTTTCCAGGAAAATAATTCAGTTAATGTTTTGCACTACCATTTAACTTATCATTTATCAGCTCAAAGTTGTCTACATTTTAGTGTTTTACTATCACCAAGTTACTAATCAATATAGGAAGTTGTTTTGCTCATAAAGTGCAATGCAGCTGCTATCACAGTCTTGCTTTGTAGCACTCTCAATTCCAAAGAAATGGTATCACTGTATCAGTGTTGTATTGTACCCATATTGTATTTCATATCCTAGCTTTATAGGTCTTGCCCCTTTCTTGGAAAAGTTGAGGGAGATTAAAAAAATAATGGAAATTGTATCTTAATTAGTAATGATCAATAGACGTTAAGTTTGATAGTTGATACCTTAGATCTGTAAATTGTCCATTTCATAACCCCACGTTTTATGATTTACATGCTTGTGATTTGTGAAATAATTTGATGTCCTGTTTATTTAAGTTTTATGCTTTAGTTATCCTGAAAAGATCCACTCTCTGTAATAAAGCTTTCCTAGATTGTGTTTACCCTCCTTTAAGTTTAAAGAAATTGCATCTATAAAGATTTAGAACTTAGAAGCACCTAATCAAGCATTGCACAAGATGGTTTGGACAGTTTTGCATCGTTTGTAAATGTATACACATTTTGACACAACAGAGTTTACTAATGATCACAATGATTACACTGGTTCTTGCTAGAATGGGAAAAATTAAATATGACAAAAAGGTTTCATCATTTAGTTTACTTCATTTCTTAAATTTTAAGAACATAGAATATTAGTGGAGATGACCTTTTTTTCACACAAATGTCTTTGCATATCCCAAATTGATTAACTGGAATGTACTCCAAAATCTTAGGTTGGTCAGGCACTAGGTCTTTCAACAGAATGGTCCAATCATCCACTTTATACCCCTGGTAAGTTCTCTATATAATTGAGTGTTCCAAATGTGAAATTGAAAAATAGATATCAATTTTTTCTCAACAGGGAAGAATGTACAATGCAGGTGGTTTAGAACTCTTAGACGGTCCAGAGCCCGGAAACATATTGGTAGGTCCACGTGTTGGTATCCAGTTCGCTCTGCCAGAGCATGTCGACGCACTGTGGAGGTTTGCCATTGCCGGTTCCGCTTGGATTAGTGCTCCAAGAAACACTCTCAGGCCACCCTTATAGAGTGGAGTGGTAGTAGCTTGAAGGAGACTAGTGGTTTGATAATATTAATTAACAAATTAATGTGTGTATATATACCTTAGAAACAGATTAGAAATTTGTCTTACCAACTTTGAATTTTGTAAGAATGTGTTGTATATATATACCTCATGTCATTTGCAAATGTTAAAATGGCAAATTGAATTACCCATAAAGTGCCACATTGAAGTTACATTTCCAATATTTTTCTAAGGTAAACTCACATGTCTTCTCTTAGGTTATTTATTTGAGGTGTCATTGGCCATTAAAGGCAGGTGTTTCTCACAATGTAGTTTTGAACTGTCGGTCGTTCATTTCGTTGTATCAATGTAGCTTTATATTGGTTTTTGGTGCAACTTTTATTAGTGAATTATAAATATTGATGAAGATATTGGAGTTTGGACACAACATATCTGGTTGGGATCAAAACTGGTTGAATTACAGTGCAACCATCACTAGGCCGATGATATTGAATCTGAACCTGCAACAGCTAACAGCAGCCAACGCATTTCTGCATGATGCAAAAAAGGAATGAGACAAGGTCTGGTTGATGATAATATAGGGGCAAAAATACTAAAGACACCTCTTATTGATGTTGTTCAGCGAGACAGTGTGATTCAGAGGTTTGAAAAGAATGAGATATACTCAGTCCTTAGTGCTTATCGTCATTGTATGGAGGATATTTTGTATATAGAGCATCACCGAATTGCAAGTAATTGGCAACTCATGTGGAAAATCAAATGTCCACCAAAGGTGAAAAAAATTATTTTTATTATATTAATGGAAATAAATTTTCAATTATATTTTAATGGAAATCCTTTATTATATTTTTATTCATCATGAAATTGTAGAACTAAATTCAAAATTATTTAAAAATTGTTCTTTAGGTCTCTCATATGTTAACAGGTCTGGCAATATAAAGGCCAATTTTAAGAGTCTGTGAACATGTAAAGAGACTTAAAAGAGAAATTTTAAAATTATTTTAATTAAAAATGTGGAGCTTGTTGGGGTCTACTAAAACAGCCTTCAGCCCTATCTTTAATCCTAAGTCAAGTTAAGTATACCAGTACTTGTCAAATAATTTTGACAAACAAAAAACTCGTTAATGCAGTATAATACTAACTACTAACAATATTTGATCAGACATTATTTCTCTTTTAGTTGAACTTCGAATTGTCAAAAGTATTCTTCCTCTAAAGGCAGGTATTACTCCGAGAACTGCTCCTGTTGTAAGATGCTTCTTTTTCTCTCAATTTGAATTGAAGATGCGATGTTAGGTTATGTATTGTAGAGTAATATTGATATGTATTTGTTCCTGTTTTGTTTTGCAGTTTGGACTGGGTGGGCATGCATATGTTTATCTTTGCTATGGTCTCCACATAATGCTGAATGTTGTTGCTGATAAAGAAGGAGTTGGATCTGGTGTTTTGATACGTTCTTGTGCCCCCATTTGTGGTAATGCTCAATAGTCTAGCTCATTTGTAGTATACCAATACCAAGGGTTTAAATTGTGATAGCAACTGCATCAATACTCTTGATGCCATGGCTGAGATCGGGGGCCCGATTTTAATACACTGACTAGTAGTGCAAATAAACCATCCTTTTACTTGTTGCATTTTTCCGTTTAGCAATATATCATTCCATGGTTAACTTCTCTTTATCCTTGCATATTTTCAATTTAATGAACCACTTTCCTGATAAACCATGTGTCCTCATGGCCCCCTTTAGATGCTCATGCATTTTGTGTTACAGATTCGGTTTATGGATGAATGAAATAGATTATGATATGCAAGCAAGTCATTAAGATGAATGCATTATTCTCTTAAAAGGAAAAGAAAAATCTATAAGAGACAAGTGCTTAAGAATAAAGTGATTTTTTAAAGAAAAAAATCCTTAACAAATGAGTTCAAAATCATAACAAGCTGGACTATTCGAAACTATAAACTCAGATTGCATGTGCAACTATAACTATTTACTCTTGTGGTTGTGGCTAAAGCCAAAGCGAAAAGCTGGTTCACTAAATCGCAAGGCTAGTCGTTCGGTATAAGTTCAGCACTGTTGTTGCAATAACATATAGTTGCCATTAGCTCATTATAAGGGAAGCTTGTATAAAAACAAACAATTATTTGTTAGCAATGTATTGTTCAGCATAAGTTCTGTAATGTTTTTTCCCCTCTCGAAGTAAGAGTTAAATCAACTCTAGCGAAAAGACTAAAATGTCTCCACTAGCATTCATTATAAGGTAACCTTGCATAAATTATTTATAGTTTTATTTTTTAATATTCAACAATATTACAGGATTGGATGTTATTCAACAGCGCCGAGGTCAAAACACTGACAAACCTATACTTCTTACAGGCCCTGGGAAGGTTAGTTTCCCTCCCTTTTTTACATCTGTCTGAGTCTCTGAGATGCTTTCTAGGAAAATAATTCAGTCAATGTTTTGCACTACCATTTAACTTATCATTTATCAACTCAAAGTTGTCTACATTTTAGTGCTTTACTATCAACAAGTTAATAGTCAATATATGAAGTTACTAATTCTGTTAAAGTACGACGCAGCTGCTATCACAGTCTTGCTTTGTAGCACTCAATTCCAAAAAAATGGTATCATGGTATCGGTGTTGTATCGTACCCATGTTGTATTTCATATCCTGGTTTTATCGGTCTTTGCCTCTTGGAAAATTTTGGAGAGATTAAAAGAATAATGGAAATTGTATCTTAATTAGTAATGATCAATAGATGGTTAAGTTTGATACCTCAGATATGTAATTGTCCGTTGCATAACCCCAAGTTTTATGATTTACATGCTTGTGATTTGTGAAAAAATTTGATGTCCTGTTTAATAAGTTTTATGCTTTAGCTATTCTGAAAAGATCCACTCTGTAATAAAGTTTTCCCAGGTTGTGCTCACCCTCCTTTAAGTTTAAAGAAACTGCGTCTATAAATATTCAGAACTTAGAAGCACCTAATCAAAATATTGCCCAAGATGGTTTAGAAAGTTTTGCATCATTTGTAAAATGTATACACATTTTGACACAACAGAGTCTACTATGATCACAACGATTACACTGGTTCTTGCTAGAATGTAAAAAATTAAAGATGACAAAAAGGTTTCATCATTTAGTTTACTTACTTTCTTAAATTTTAAGAACATATAATATTAGTGGAGATGACCTGATTTTCGCACATGTTTTGCATATCTAAATTTATCATCTTAGTTTCCCAAATTGATTAACTGAAATGTACTCCAAAACCTTAGGTTGGTCAGGCACTAGGTCTTTCCACATAATGGTCCAATCATCCACTTTATACCCCTGGTAAGTTCTCTATATAATTGAGTGTTCCAAATGTGAAATTGAAAAATAGATATCAATGATTTCTCAAAATGGAAAAATGTACAACGCAGGTGGTTTAGAACTCTTAGATGGTCCAGAGCCCGGAAACATATTGGTAGGTCCACGTGTTGGTATCCAGTTCGCTCTGCCAGAGCATGTCAACACACTGTGGAGGTTTGCCATTGCAGGTTCCGCTTGGATTAGTGCTCCAAGAAACACTCTCAGACCACCCTTATAGAGTGGAGTGGTAGTAGCTTGAAGGAGACTAGTGATTTGATAATACTAATTAACAAGTTAATGTGTATGTATACACCTTAGAAACAGATTATAAATGTGTCTTATCAACTTTGAATTTTGTAAGAATATGTTATATATATACCTAATGTCATTTGCCAATGATAAAATTACCTCAAATTGAATTAGCCAACAAGTACATTGAAGTTACATTTCCAATATTTTTCCAAGGTAAACTCGTTATTTATTTGAGGCGTCATTGGCCATTAAAGGCAGGTGTTTCTCACAATGTAGTTTTGAACTGTTAGTCATTCATTTCGTTGTATCAATGTGGCTTTATATTGGTTTTTGGTGTAACTTTTATTAGTGAATTATAAATATTGATGAAGATATTGTAAGAAATTGTCGATAATGACTTTTTTTTCACCAAGGGAATAATGCATTCAATTTTTTTTTCTCCAAGAAACTTATAGCATTTTATTACCAGTCAGATTCTAAATATATGCAGGGATATAGTAAAGATATGGAAACTAGCTAGCGATGTGATTACTCTAGAAAAAATATGTATTATTTCATTTGCATGTCTCCTCCTAATAAATTGAATGAGAGTTTGTGAAATAAAAAGAAAAAAATGCTCTTGCACTCTAATAATGTCACCAAACTCAGAGTCATCGGTAGTTTCTATTAAAACTATCGGCTACCCATTTGGAATCTAACTCAAAAGTCACACAGTTAAGGTGTGAATCTCTAGTCCAATTTACAGCGCTGAGGAGTTCGAATGCTTCTCAAGTATCGACTTCAAGAAGTATACTATGCTATTCCAGTGGCCAAGTCTTTGCCAACAAAGTATACTATTATGACACATGAAAAAAAATTGATGCATAGGCAAGCAATTTCGACAAACTCGTCAAATAATTTTTTTCACCTTTGGTGGACATTTGATTTTCCGCATGCGTTTCCAATTACTTGCAATTCGGTGATGCTCTATATACAAAATATCCACCATACAATGACGATACAGACTGAGTATATCTCATTCTTTTCAAACCTCCAAATCACACTGTCTCGCGGAACAACATCAATAAGACGTGTGTTTAGAATGATTGTCGCTATATTATCATCAACCAGACCTTGAATGTTAGCGCAGCAATACACACTATGCAAGAACACACACACAGAACAATAGGCACGGATTGCGCATAATCGATATACACACACACACACTGTGATCTTTGGTTTGATCAAAAGTGAAAGCAAAAGCACAATGCGCACACACACTATGATGAAGAAGAAAAATAGAATGATAGGAGAAAGAGAGAATTTTATTCCACACAAAAATTAACAGAGGATTACAATGAAATGTGTATACATGCACATTTCTTAAGGCACAAGTAATCAGTTACACCACTGACAAATTCTCAACTAACTCTCAACCTTCCCTAACTAACTATAAAAGTAGTTACTTATTAAACAAGTAACAAACATGAATTACATCAAAATACAACATCGAATCAGTGCAATATCCCACTTTTTTGCATTATGCAAAAACATGTCGGCTACTGTTAACTGAAGCTGTGGCGGTAACAATCTTATTGACAATCAAAACCTTCCAATTTAATTCATCCAAATGCGACATAAAAGGTGGTAAACTTCGAGTCAAATGCCGAGTTAAATGCAACCAAACAATATACTACTTTGAAGAAGCAGAGCTCATTTTTTGTTTTCTCAGTGTGCAATGCATGAATAATTTATTCTAAAAGTTTGTAACTTAACAGTATCTGGATGAGTGGAATCTTGACATTATGCCTTCAACTCATGAAGATATTGTTAGGGTTACAAAGATTTTAAAACAAATTATTGATGTATTGCATACTGAGAAGGGCAAAAAATGTGTTCTGCCTCTTCAAAGTATAACATTTGGTTGCATTTTACTCGAAGCTTACCGCCTTCTACTTCGCATTTGGATGGATTAAATTGAGAGGTTTTGATTGTCATTGTTACCCCCACTGCTTCAGTTCGCCATTATCCAAGTGATGCAAATTTAGAAATTGTTCATCTAAAAGTATACTGCATAGTCACATAATTCGTTCATCTAAAAGGAACCGCGAATTGGTCCGCACGAACCGGTTCGCAGTTCTTTCATGAATTAGTTCGCGACAATTCATACCTGAATTCGTGAAAAACAGATAACCACACGAACCCATGTTAAAATTCGTGTATGTGCACCCCTGGAAGCTTTTGAGTTTTTGTGTTTTTACTCACGGAAGCTTTTGAGATTTTGGTTATCGAACCTAGGGGTGAATAACGGGCCGGGTCGGTCGGATTCGGATCCAAAAACACCACCCAACCTAGTCCACGGGTGGAGGAATACAAACCCATATCGAACTGTTTTGGATCTCGGGTTAGACGGGTTCAGTTTAAACGGGTCACGAGTCACATGGATGATTCTATGTTGCATGGGTACTCCATTTTAGACGGAGTACCGGGTACCGGTACGCGTATGGTACTCCCCCGGTTCGCACCGACACCGTACCTTTTTTTTTTTTGAAATGGGTACGTGTGTGGTACACCTGTGGTAAGCGCGTGGTACACCAATCCAAAAAAAAAACACGGTTTTTTTCTCTTTTTTCTTGTATTAGTTTTTTTTTATAGGAAGATTTAAGTTTTTTATTTGTTTATAATATAAAGGTAGCAACTACTGCTAAAAAACAATAACAAAGTAGCCGCCGAAATTATTCACTCATTCATTGAAAATGAATAGGCTCAATTCAAAGAGAGATGAAGATCTAATTTTTATTCATACCCATCTTCGTCTTCTCTCGAGAAAGAGAAATAGTAATACTTATAATGAAAGTGTAACAAAAATATGGGATATTCGTAGAGATGAATGAAATTTATTTAATATACAATTGATATTCTTGAAATTGCTAGTTTTTCTCGCGATGAACCTAACTAGAGGTCGCTCTTTTTAGTGATGATCGATAGGGAAACAATTGACTTTTTTTGAGATAATTGCTTTTTAATTTCATATTTTGATGTTTCGAACAATTTAAATTACATTTAAATTGTAGTTGCTACTTTTTAACAATTTAAATTACCCGTAGCACCCGGGCAACATAGAATTTTCAAACGGTTTCAGATCCAGCAAAAATCCATAAAACATAATCAAATGGAGCAACAATTTATATGAAAAATAAACCCAGAAACGCCTTTAATATAAATTGTTGCAGAAGACGAAGAAAAGTTAAAATAATTCTAGTACAAAAGAGACAGATCTAAACAAATCAAACTGGCGGTAGATCTGAGACAAATCAAACATAATCAAATAGATCTAAGAGTTGCCAATGTCGATAAAAGGAAAAGGAAAATATCGATAAAACCTAAAAATGACTAAAACATGGTCATCGCAACCAATGTCGGGTTCGGCAGTCGATTATGCAAGGGGAACATATTAGCAACTCTCACATCAATTGTACTCAATGAGAACCTCCTTATTAGCTTAGGGTTAAGAAAGTATTTTTTTTACTTGTTCGCGTGTTTTTTTATTAATTACTGGAGTTATTTACAAGAAAGGAAATAGTTAATTTTTATTATTTGTCTTGACAAGATGTTGAATCTTACTCCTACGTATTCCCGGGTGCGAAGAGAAATTCAAAGCTCAGATAGTTGTTGGGTAGATAATGATTGTGTGTGGGTTGATTTTAGTGAACAATTTTTAAGTCGCATTCTTTAGTGGTTAAACGTATGCTTGTATGCTCGCTCGTGGGAGGCTTAACCGTTGTTTTTATCATGTTAGAATGGATAAAACATCAAAGGAGAAAATGCTTTTTTTTTTATGTGTTGAAGTTGTTTTTGAGTTTTTTATGTTTAAAAAAGATATATTTTTAGAGAATGATGATTATTTGAACTACAAGTGATACGCCAAGAGTCCAAATATTTGGGGAATGGAAAGATATACACCAGACCAATCTTTTTTCATTCGAGTTTATTTTGAAAAAAATATTTGATGTCAATTGATTTGAAAGAAAATAAAATTTATATTTTTGTGTTTTATGTTTTTATTGGGAGTAAATTAAAAAAAAAATATAGGTTTTGGGTTCGATACTTCGATCTCCAGCTCATTGTAAACAAAAAAAAAATCTCTCTAATATTTGAGACTTTTTGGGTTTGGTCCACATATCTCTTTTCAAAACTTCAATTGATTAAACCTAGATATGACATTACACAGCATGTCATGGTGTTTATGTATCTATTGCCAGCATTTAATGTTAATAGGGTCATTCTTTTTTCTTCTTTTTTGAGGAAGTTAATACAGTCATTCTTATCACGTAGACAAATAGTAGGAATCAATTGTCATTTAAAGTGTTGTGTTCCAATTACTCAGATCCTGCTGTAGAGCCTCACAAGGATTGCAATGCTGGCAGCTTTCCCACAACAAAAATACCCTCCAAATTTCCTTCCAGAATAACTGACTAGTATAGGAATAAGTATGTGAAGTATGGAGTGGAGTGAATTTGGCTCCTCCCAATTGACTTCTCCATACACCCCCCTCTCTTTCGATTTCATATCCTCTTCACATGCGGCATCATACTGCGCCTTAGATGATCCAAGGTGGGGATATCTTAAGTTAACAGAGAGGATTGAGAGAGATGTAAAGAAAAGTGAAAGAGGATCCGAATTGGAGTGGAGCACAAGCTGTTTAGTCAACTTCATTTCTATAATAACTTGCTGTAATTTGAATCATTAATCAAGCAACACAATATATATCAGAATTCTATACTTCCTTTCATTTTCTGATATCTCTTTATTTTTCACGATAACTTCAACTTTGTTGAAAGCTTAAAATGATATCAAAGCCAATTCAAGAAACGTTATGTCACCTTCATATGCCCAGTCTGGACGTAATGAGGACATGTTTGAGATCCTATATTGACTAATGATATGGCTAAGATGGTTATTATTATGAAGCGAGACATCGCTCGCCCCATGAGCTAACTTTTTTAGAATTGAGTTAAGTTCAAACTCTTTCTCAAATAAAGGATGGTGTGTGAGTTGATGCATATATGAATGAAGCTTTTTAGGATAATTATTTTAGACTTAAAATGTGTAAGACGGTATTTCTAATTTAATATGGTATCTGAATGTAAGAACTTACAAAAACATTCTGGTATTCAATGACAGAACTAACTAACAAAAGAGACATTCTTCTTTTTTTTTTTTTAATTCTTCGATCAGGTCATTTTTAACAAAAGAGACATTCATAGACGAAACAAGCAAACAAAAGACTTAGATTCATGAATGGCGTCGTAATTTTTTATACATTAAGTGATTTCAGTGACAATGTCGAACACATTCAAAGATAAAAATGGTCGTTTACTCTAATTTTTGTTATTGCAGTGTTGTTCATAATTATATAGTAACGCATTCCGTTTAGAAAAATGAATTACTATGAAGGTAATTGGATAACTTATCAAATTGACAAAAGGGCTTGTTGCCAATCCTTATACATAAGAAACACATCTCAATCATTGCAAGCCAAGCAGACTCTAGATATCATTTCCATCAATCTAAAACAGGCCACAAATTAAAATCAAATTACATAAACTATATTGAACCTCATTTAATAATTCAACCGATATCAAATTTACCGCATACGTAAAATTATGAAAATTCCCAACAATATTGGACCGTGTTGCAAAAACATCAACACATTCATAACGTGACATGTGTCTGGTATTTCATTCAAACTTTCTAAAAGCCGTGTTCATAACGTGATTGTGCAGTCATTCATGTCATCTATCTAATAAATGGAATTCCCATTGGTATATGCCATACCTTGACCATCTTAGAGTCTTCAATTCACTGTTATACCTATACACTTCAATCCTGCTATGGCAAAGCTCTATAGCACTAGGTTGAGGTTCCCTTTTTTGCAGAGTGAGAAGACACGGTAAACCAAAATAAATAAAAATACAAGAGGATACAGAAACTAGATTTTTGGACACCCATTTCCATTCAAACAATACAAAATCTCTGACACAGATGAACAATCTCTAACAAAACTAGGAAAGCTGTCAAAGACACTAACTAAATCATCATATATTCAAATACTTACAAGTGTTTGCTCACATCACCAATCCAATCAGAATATGAATAGCTTCAAATCTGTCACAAACTACCTGGCAAACCACACAAAATGATTACCTAGAGAGAAAGAGAAAGGCACGATCTCCATAGAAAACATTAGGTGTAAAATAAAGTGGAAGAGATATCCACCATACCTTTAGTTAATTATAACTCATTGAGCCGTTGGTCCGAAGGAAGTTAGCACCACCAGTTGTTCTACTCAAACACACAATGGAAGTTAGCTATTGCAAAGCTTTGTTGATGCCTTATCTTCTTGAGTAAACAATGCTTCAATAAGATCCTTGGTCATATTCACAAACTTCCTATATGCTAGGACACAACCCGTCTATAAAATTCATTGAAGTCAAGACGGAAAAAGAGAAACTTTAGATCAACATGTTGCTGCACAGGCAGCTGAGAAATGAATTCCTCTTGCAATGATGAATACTCCTTAGAAATTGCATCCAGATCTTGTTCCATTTTACGGAGAAATTCACCAGCACGTTGTGTTAAGGCTTTCCTCCCATCAGCAATCCAGGATCCTTCTTCCGCAGATTTATCATTCAATTGCTTTCGTGTTTTCTTCTGGTCTCGAGAGGATAGGGAGGACTCTGTGATTCTGAAACAAACAGGAGATCAAAAGTCAAACATGGCAATATGGGGAGAATAGATGGGGGAAGCGGTAGGGAAGAAAAATAAGATCAATACCTTGCTTGCAACTCATGAATACCTTCATATAAAATATCTGCATGACTCCGAAAACGTAATATAAGATCAAATATTACTATTAGTGACTTGTAAAGGGACTGAGAGAGTTCTCCGAGGAGAGATTTCTCTACAATTGAATTCATATATTTCTCATGTGCTGCAAGTAGATCGTCAAGGTCCTTGGCGACCTCCATCTCACTTAAAAAGTTTGACCAAGATATCTCCAAGACTTCAAACATTATATAATATTGCAAGTTTGAAATGAAGTGATTAATTTCAACCCAAAGAACTTGACAGCGCCTCAATGCTGAAACTAACTGCATCTTTACTGCACCTTGCAATCTATTAAAGGAATTAGAAGTTATGCAGTTTGGTTTCATGGTCTTCCAGGCACCAATAAGTGCATGTTCTACTCTTTTAAGCTTCCAGAGAAAATTAAAAATTCTTAAATACCTCGCCATCACAGACTCTGTAAACACAGTATCTAGTGGAACCCTTGCATCATATGCTAGTGAGAATACATCCCAGCCCCTATCACCACTTTCATGTGGCATCATTTTGACCCTGAGCCTATCCAAAATGTCAGGGTCATCATACTGGGCATTTGACGCCCGAATTGCAGTCTCCAGCAATCCGGCGAGTTTGAAAGAGCTTATAGTGTTAGCGGGCACAGAAAGCTCAGGCCCAACAATATCCATTAGATATTGCACAAAATCACCTTGGCCAAGCAACAAATACTGCTTAATCGCAAGACAGTGTTCTTTGAACTTATACCTCTCATAAATTACATCCAATAGATGCTTGTCAATTCTTTTTGAAGCTTCATCAACCAATGACTCAAGGGTATCTGTTTCCCCATAACCAAAACCACCCCGTCTAGCTGTGGCCCCTGTATCAGTGGCAACTTCAGTCGCAGCACGAGCCCAACCACGGTCCTCACAGCAAACACGAAGAAAATTTATGGACTTTCCAGTCCTCAAAATCCTCTGAGCAAGAGAAGCTGAAATAAAAGAAGGAAGCATGGCATCATGGAGCCTATATCCCTCTCTCCAAAGGGATTCAGCTTTCACAGGCTGCCCAACAATGAAAAACTCAGAAAATATATCTTCTAACTCACCTTCCAAAACCCACCTCCTCACAATTTCAAAAAGCGGAGAACACACACGCTGCAGCAATCTCTTCATAAACTCATGAACCATCGGATCTCCATGTCTAGCGTGCAAATGAATCGCACCAGCCATAGCACCACCCCGCAAAACCCTACACTTATCAACCAAATCAGCCATCAACCTCATCTTCACCAATGGCTCAGCAAGCCAATTAGCCAATCTCCTCAATGAAAGATAGTTTCCCGAACTCACAGTTTCCGACAACAAAGGAATCGGATTCGAAGACTGAGCTTCAAGCACAGCCAACAACTTATAATAATCACTCAACTCATCCTGCAAAGCAGAACAAAAAGCCTGCCCAACAGTTCCTACATCTTCCACCGGAGAACGACCTAAACTCTGGTCTATATACCCAATAACCCTCTTAAACAAAACCCCTAATCCACAAAGCTTATGAACCATACTAGTAGTAGCCCTAGAAACTCTAATTGAATCCAAAAAAACATAATCATTATTCTCATTATCAAATTTCACATACTTACCATCAACACCTTGACAAGCATAAAGCACATCAGTCACCATAGCTTCCTCAGTCACATCATTTTCTTCCTTAACCAATTTCACATACTCACCAAACGCAACTTCGCGACGATTCCTTGGATCCCTACCAAGAACCACAACACCATCCTCCCATCCCTTATTCTCAATTCGGCGACGAACATTATTATCGGAGATTGTTAAATTCGGGAGAAGCATCGAAGCATCAAGGCGAGATTGAGAATTAACAGCGGGTTTTCGATCTTGCGATATGATATTGAAGAGATGAAGTAGGGCCCACTTATTATCAACATCGGTAGCTTTTGAAGCGAATTTGGTGTATAAGTCAGCGAATGAGAGAGCTTCGGAAGATCTACCTTCGGTGGCGAGACGGCGTTTGATTGATTCGGCGATTGCGGCGGCGTCGGGTGTAATGGAGGGAGTTAGGTGGCTGGTGAGAATGCGGTGAGCGTAACGGAGAGAGTTTTGAAATTGGGAGGAATTAGGGTTTAAGGGTTGGGAATTTGGGGGAAGATTTTGAGAGAGTAAATGGTGGATGAGAGCTTTTACTAGATCTGGAAGCTTTTGTTGCTCTTCTTCGTCGTCCATTGTTTCCGGCGAGTTTTTTTCTTTTGGTGTGTTTCCGGCGACTTTGCGGTGGAGGAAAAAAAATCTGGTTTTTTATTTTTTATCGATAAAGATGGAAGAGAGTGATTTTTTTGATTTTTTGGTGGGCGCGGAAATGGTTTTCTTTTTTTGGTAGATCACTGAAAATGATTGTTTATTGGAAGTGGCCACTGGCCAGTGAGACTGTGATCATTTTTGAGTAAAATTAACTTTTTTTTTTTTAATTTAATTTTGATTACTACTATGTAACTAGAAATTATAATTAGTCTGTATTTAGAGATTTAAAATTTTTATTAATATTTAAATTTAGAAATAATGTGTTATAATTATAATTATAAGTACAACTTATAAGTAGAAGCAGATTCGAGGTAGGATATTATCATTTATATTTCTGCTTTCGGAATTAAAATAAGAAGTCGATTATTTTCATGTTAGTCGATTATTATCATGTTGGTCGGTTATTGGAGGTTGATTTGAAGCATGTATGGGCCAAGTGCTCCGGCACGGGTTGTGTTGGAAAAATTAGTGAATATGCAGTGGTTGACAAATCTATCAAATTCAATGGTAAAGTTCATTGTGAATTGACCTATTAGTTGGAAGACTCTATGGCGGAATGAGTGAAATTGAATTTGAATGGGTCATGTAGGAGTGGTGGAGCTATTGGTTGTGGAAGAATTATAAAAGGGAGTGATGGAGAGTGGTTAGGAGGGTTTTTCAAATTTATTGGCAATGAGACCGCTTACGTAGTGGAACTTTGGGAAGTGCTTAAAGAATTATGATTGGTTGGGCGTCTTAATTTTAGATTTGTGGAATTTTATTTTTTATCTCTATTGTTGTTGTGCAAGCAACTAGTGCATCCGGAGAGGCAACATGAATGGTAGAGCTCTTGTTGAAAAGATTTGTCAATTACGTCATTTTAATTGGGAGGTAGTTGTGCGTCACTTATACCACGAAGCAAATCAATCACTGTGTGAATGTTTTGATAAATTATGGTTGTATGATGGTTTCTGGTTGTGAATTTTTTATACATGTCCAGGTGTTTTTAATCAATTGTTAATCGCTGATGATGTGTTGATAATATCGTTCTCTTCAACAGGCCCTGTTGTAATTTTTTTTGATGTTATAAAAATAGGATTTCCATATTAAATATAGGGACGGGTTTGGGCGGATAGTCGGATGTTCATAAATATGAGGCTTTTTTGCAATCAGTACGTAACTCTGTTAACTCACTTTACAATTTAAATTGTTCTAATAAAGAGAGAGAAATTAGAGAATGAGTTCATCTTGCCAATGAACCTACTTTTTTTTTTACAAAAATGAACCTACTTTTATACCTCATTAAAAACAATTTATGGTGCATTTGGTCAAAGGGGAATGGAGACGAGGAAGGACTCTTTTAAATTAGAGTAATTAACATGGTTCATTTATTAAAATAGGAGGGAACAAAATTTCTCTAAAAACCAACTTTAGCTCCCATCCAAAATGTGAAGATTTGAAGGGAAGATAATATTTAATGCCATTTTTTTTTACTGTCAAAATAATTTATTTAATTACTATTGTGAAAAACGTAGTCTTATATTTTTCCTCCATTAATTAATTATTTTTCTTCTATGGAACCAAACACCAGTTTTTGAAATTGTTATTCTTCCCTCCACTCATTTTGTTTAAAATTCCACCATTTTTCATAAATATACATCACAATATTTCTTTATGGTTTTTTTTATTCTAGAAATATTTCTTATTTTATGGTCCTTATGAACATAACTTAGTTAGTAGGGAGATTGTAATATGGCAGGATGATATTATCCACTGATTCACCTTAAATGGTGAAATTTTGGTCACTAAATTACTCAAAGAAGTTAATGAAATGCATTTTCACTTATCAATGTTATCACCAAATTTAACCTTCTCTTAGCTTGGCATATGAACTTTCGAGCAAAATGTGATTGAGTTAGATGTGTCAAAGATCCCAAATAGTCAATATAAACTAACACCAACAACTATTTTTTCGTAGATTAATGAAATTAAAGATCATAGATTTTACATTATTCGTGACAATTAATCACATGTGAAAGAAAATCAACTTAATTGTTACTCCCTCTGTCCTAAATCTTTGGTCCTTTTAACTTTTTAGTTTTATCTCAAAATTTTGGTTCTTTTAAGAAATCAATGTATAATCAATGATGTTTTACCATTTGTACCCTTACAAAAGTTAAAACATCATTAAATGAATTTTCTCTTTCTTAATAAAGTAAGGGTAAAAATGATTTAACTTACTAATCTTTATGATTTCTTAATAGGGATGGTTGGAATACCCAAACCTGATAGACCCGCCTGAACTCAAACCCAAGTCAACGGACGAAACCCGAGTTGACTGATTTGGGTTCGGGTGGCACCGAATATATGGGTGTAGATTTGGGTAGTATCAAACCTACACCTAAAACTCATTCACCCACCCGTTTATATATTAAATTATTTATTTACCCATATATATTTTGCTCCCTAAAACGGTAATTAATCTCTCTTTGTAACTCCAAATTTAATGGAGTTTGATTATGTGGAAAACTAACTCGATTGCGGTCGTTTCGATACCAATTTGGTGAATTATTGATCCAAATTGAATTATGTGCGAAACTTTGAACTTGAGGCTCAGAAGCAGATTTTGTGCAGAATTTTGGTGAGGGGGGGGGGCAAAATCCAACAAATTATAAAATAGGGGGTAAAATTCCGCATTTTTCAAAACAGGGGGGTAAAACTACATTTAAGCCTTTAAGTTTTTGAATGTTGTAATGGTGCATTACAACATATTTATTAAATTACATATTTGATGAATTGTTTAGTAAAAAAAAACTATTTTGAAATTTACAAACTATATTACCAAATTATGCTACATTTTGCATTTTATCAAATATAGTTCGGGTCGAGTTTGAACATATAATCAATTATGCATGTTCTTGTTACGGGTTTCGGGTTTGGGTGAAAAAACCGGAACCCATCGAGTGTGAGTGTGAGTTTCATTTTCCCACCCGAACAACATTTGAGTTTGGGTTTGGGCGGCACCCGAATATATGGGTGTGAGTTTGGGTAGTATCAAACTCACACCCATGAATACCCATTGTTATCTCTATTTCTTAATCCATGTGCAAAACTCTAAAAAGACCAAAGTTTTAGAACGGAGGGAGTACTATTTTTGTTTATTAGTAATTTCTTGTTGTCTTTTAAAATATTTGTGTATCATCGGCATAGGCATAGTTTTTACTCTTTTAAACGTTGATCTCAAAATCAAGATTTGAATATCCCAATTCACAATCAATTTGGCTCTTATATTTTTATTCTATCATTTTGATTTTTTTTAAAAAAATATTTGCAAAAATTAAGAAGTGAAT
The DNA here is from genome assembly GCF_020283565.1 of Trifolium pratense. Classification (NCBI taxonomy): domain Eukaryota; kingdom Viridiplantae; phylum Streptophyta; class Magnoliopsida; order Fabales; family Fabaceae; genus Trifolium; species Trifolium pratense. Next base: position 39,511,616 of record NC_060064.1, on the reverse strand, counting down.
TACACGGTGGTGTTACTGTGTTAACGCAATAATCATTATTGACCGTCTTATAAAAAGTAAACTGTTGAAATCAAAACTATATAAAATTAATCAAACTACACCGTATAAATAAGAATTGCTCGATCATTTTTTAACGTATGAGATCGCTAATCAAGTGAAGTAGATAATTGGTCCCAAAAGTTACCCTTTCATTAATGGAAAAACTACAAATGTAAGAAAACTGATGTGAAGGGACATAAGAAAAAGGTTAAAAAAGAGAAGAAAAAAAAAAACCGAAAAAGAACAAAAAAATTGAAAAAAAGAAAAAGACAATTCTTTTTTCTTCACTTTTAATAATGTTTTTAAACGTCGCGTGCGGGAAGAGTCACAGGACCACCTTGTTGTTTGTCTTGGCAACGTATCGTTTTGGTGCCAAACACAAGAAAAATAAAAACCAGACAACACAAAAACCATGAAATGAAATTACCCAAAATTTGTTAAGTGAAAATAGCTCGGTCGAAGGGACATTACATTATACTCTTTTTGGACATAATTATAAGTAAAAATCTATTTTTTAGGTTTATTGAAAAAGTAATGTATCTTGTCAATAATATATATAGACCAAATACATTATTTTTTCTATAAATTTAAAAAGTGTTTTTTTGCTTATAATTGTGGCCGAAAGGAGTATATGTAGAGATTGAGCTTTCATATCACTTATCCACCTTAATGGTGAAATTTCTAGTCACTAAACCACTTGACAAAAAAATTACCCAAAAATCTTTGTACAAAAAAAAATTACCCAAAAACTAAGACATTGATGATAGTAAGCTCCCATAACGAATTGTTTGAAATAACTCGAGTTTGATTTTTAATGAAAATAATTTTTAATCAAACTTTATTTATTTTATTGTCGTATTTTGGATTATCCCGACTCTTCTCTTGGAAATCAGATAGTAAATAAAAAAAATCTTATCTAAATAATTTGAAGAATTAAATTCGACTTGTGATGAAAATAATTTTTGGTCAATCTTACTTTGCAATTTAAACCCGACCTCATAATCTGATTTCAATCCCCAGTCACTCAACTTCGTGTGTGTGAGATTCTAATAACTTGTCATTTCGTCTATATAATTTTTTTTTAGTACTAATAATTAAAACGATTTGAATTCTGAATTATTGATACCAAGAAAATTAATACCTAAAATTACTTTTTATTTTCCCAACATTCAAATTAAAAAAAAAAAAAAAAACTGGAGAGAGAAAGATAAATAAATAACGAAAGAAACATAGCAGAAAACAAGATTTTTTTTCTTCACACGATTTCGAAAAGAAGAAACAACGTTGTTGTTGTGTTGGTCAACTCAACATCAATCAATAATCGATACAAACAAGACACGCTTTTTTGATCTTCAATTTCAATAATATGGTAATTTTTCCGCATCTTCCGGAGCTCTTTTTTCGAAACGTTTTTCGTCTTTTGTTTCATTTTTGAATTATGTCTTCTTTTTTTTAAATTAATTTTTTGTTTTATTGATTTTAATTAATTGTTCGTGACACGCACGGACACAGATATGGCTTGGAATTCTCAATTCGGTATTTGTTTTTATTCAAGATTTTGTTTTTCACGTTGGTTACATCTTATGTGTTTTTGCTTTTTCCTTTGATTGGTATGGTTTTGAACTTTTTGTGTTTATATTTGTCTTTACTTGTTCACTTTTTATTGATTTTTGAATTTTGATTCTATTTATGGGTTGCTTTGGATACTTATTTCTGATGAATTGTTAAAATTGTGGTTTTTGAGATTTTACATTTCATTTTTTTAATCTCTTGTTCTGTTCCAGTTTTTGATTGGTTTGGTTGTTGCTAAAAGGTAGTGTTCTTGCAAAGATAACTTTACTTTTGATGGTTGGTTGAATTTCTGATAATTTTCTGTATCATTTTGATCTGGTTTATGGATATGGGATGTTAATCTGTGCTATAACTCGGCCGTCTTGTAAAATTGAAAGCACAACACTGCAGATTGAGATTATGAAGCATAATCTGTTTGCTGACATGTTGTTGCGATAAAAATACGGCACTAAGATGAGGGGATCTGGGATGTAATCATTGTTTACCCTTATGATTTTGTGTTTTTGGCTATGATGTTTATTCTATTATAGCATGCAAAAAGTGTTAAAATTTATCCATCTATGGGTTGTTTTGATTTTGAGAGGTTTTGTTTACAGATTGTACTTCTATCTATGTAACTATGTTGCTTGATGTTGTTGTCATGTTTCAGGCGTGTTCGCTTTTCTTGACTCACTGAATCTTGGCGAGCATTGCCAAAAGTAAAATATCGTTTACATGATAAGTGTTGGCCAGAGACTGTTGCGCGTGAATGTAGCTTACTCGTGTTAAATTATCCTAGGGAAACTCTATAAGGTATTATTCTGACTGAAAATCTGCATCGTAATTGTTCTTGTGTTTTGTGTGTGTTTGAATTTTATAATTATTCTGACCATTTTTCTATTTAACAGTTGTAGCATGCCATAAAAGTAAACTCAAACCCGACAAAATTGGAAAGAAATCTCTTAGATCGGGTCAGAAATGGCTCCTGGAGGCAGTATTTTCAAAGAAGTTCTTGAATCTCACGTGATGTCATCAGATTATGAAACTGGCAAGGCTAAATCTGAGGCCAAGATTAACAGTACACTTACAAAATCTACTAGTGTTGGGTTGAATGGAAAGAATGGAACTAGTTCAAAGAATGGTGTGCATGACTTACTTGGCTGCCCTGTCTGCAAAAATTTGATGTATCCCCCAATTCACCAGGTGACGTGTTTGCAATTTCTTTCTTTTCTTCGAGTGTCCATTCGTGTTTTGGAAAAATCCTGTTCTCAAATGCAATATTGCACACATGAAAGTTACGAAGTTATCACAGTTATCTTTTTAATCTATTTGTTAAGTGAGTTATGTGATAGTTGGTTGAGTTTAACAAAGTTAAGCAAGTGAATTTTTTGGAGTCATACCGAGCAATAATAAACAGATAAAAGCATTTAGTTTATAGGTATTTCATTGTCATTTTCTAATTCTAAGGTGAGTTTAGTTCCAATATTAGTTTACCAGAATTGTAATTTTCGGCTAAATATATATTTCTAATGTTTCTTTTATGTCTGTATTCTATGTTTCAGTGTCCAAATGGCCATACATTATGTTCAAATTGTAAGATTGAAGTTCATAATATCTGCCCAACATGTCACCATGATCTTGGAAATATAAGGTGTTTAGCTCTTGAGAAAGTCGCAGAATCTTTGGAGCTTCCTTGCAGATATCAGAGTCTAGGTTGTAGTGATATATTTCCTTACTATGCTAAACTTAAGCACGAGCAAAATTGCGGATTTCGTCCTTACAATTGTCCCTATGCTGGATCTGAGTGCTCTGCAATTGGTGATATTTCATATCTTGTTGCCCATCTCAAGCATGACCACAAGGTTGACATGCATGATGGATTTACATTCAATCATCGATATGTCAAAACAAATCCACATGAAGTTGAAAATGCTACATGGATGCTAACTGTAAGTTATTTAATGAATTATTATAATAATTGGCCTGTTTGTTCGTTTGATTGACTAAATCTTTTAGATTAGCATTTTTGCATGTTATTTTTATTATTTAATAATAATTAAATTCTCACTCTATACTGTATCTTATAACACGTGACATTTAATTTTGTGTGCACACATTGCCTTGTCTTCTATTCACACAAAAAACTTATGTACTATTTTAGTTTATCTTCAAGTGGTGTTGGCTGTTTCTTGATTAATCATGCTTTATGTCACATGACTTACAAGTTACATGTCTGCATGTGCTCTTTTGACTTTTGATGAATAATTTGAACTCATTGATGAGTTCAAATTCAACCATGAAACTGAATTCGACGAGTTTGAAGTTTTAAGCCATCAAGTTTAATTGCATGGTTGAACTTTTGTCCTGTTTGATCTTCATCTAAACATTTGCAAGGTTAAAGCTATGGTTTACAAAGTTCACCTTTCATCTTCTGAATGTTATTGTGATCTCTGGAATATTTTTAATTTTGTGACTAAGATTTATTAGATACTACAAATTATAGGGGGAAATAGAAAGTAGCTATAGTTTTGATGGTTTGAATTTCAAATTATCTTGCTTTTTAGGTTTTCAATTGTTATGGAAAGCATTTTTGCTTGCACTTTGAGGCTTTCCAGCTTGGCACGGCTCCAGTTTTTATGGCCTTCTTACGGTTTATGGGCGATGACAACGAATCAAAAAAATTCAGCTACAGCTTAGAAGTCGGTGCAAACGGGCGCAAACTTATATGGCAAGGAATTCCTCGGAGCATTCGTGACAGTCATAGTAAAGTTAGAGACAGTCAAGACGGACTTATAATTCAGAGAAATCAAGCCCTTTATTTTTCTGGTGGCGATAAACAGGAGTTGAAGTTGAGAATCACTGGTCGTATATGGAAAGAAGATTGAGATATGTAAAATATATAATTAAGCATTATGGATGTTGAAGTGATCATTGTATAGAGCTTGTTAAGGATTGTTGTAAGATTTTGGTCTCTGGCAAAGTGTATCACTAATGCTCTATTTATCTCTCCATATACAGATTCTCTTTTAATTCCACACATCTTAGATTTGAAAGGTTACTTGTGATTTTGTCCTTCAGCTTTCTTTTACTTTTCTCTTTCAATTACACTTTTTGAGATGTAAAATTATTTATAATATATATGAAGGATATTTTTGAGTATGATCTCGACAAAATTACAAAATTCATAACACAAAAATGCAAAAGCGACCCCTTGTTGGTGTAAGATAAGTGTTGGTCCGATTCACCAATGTAAGTTATAACTCGATGGGTCGTTCGTGTGGAGTTGTGACTCAGGATTTCATATAAAAATGAATGACTATATTGAAATCAAAATTCAAAATATTAAAATGACTTCTAATTATTTAACTTTAAGAAACATTTTCCATACATTCAAAGTCATGCTTTCCGAAGTGTATAAGTCAAAAATATATGTGATGTCAAAGTAAACTTGCAAATTGGAGGTATTTGGGGAAAAATTGCAGCTGAGAGGTGACTGGTGAGTATATGAGGAAAACAGGGGAGTGCAGAAAGCAACTGTTGGAATGTAGTAAAATAGTTTTTTTTTAAGAAGTTAAATTAGCCCACCCAAATTGACACCAGAGAGAATTGAACCTGAGACCTTAAGGAGGAGCATATTTTCATGTCCCAAGTCAATATCACCGGACCAACCCAAGTGGGTTGAATGTAGTAAAATAGTTAGAACAAGCTTGAAATGATTTGTAATCTGGACATACTGGAATAAAGGAAAATTGACCCAATAAATGTTGGCTATCCTTGATAGTCTTTTTAGTTTTTCTTTTTTTCTTTTCACACATGGTGCATGATTTTATAGAAGATGCTACATGCATGTATTTGTTAATAAATACTCTTTTGTCGTTGAAGTGAGTTTAACTCAGTTAATAAGAACATCGCATTATATGTATAGGGATCAAGTTTCGAACTTCGGATACTCTACTTGTTGACCTTAAGGGTGGAATTTTAGTCATTAGACTATTTGACAAAAAAATATACTCTTTCATCTATACATGATTCTTGTATATTGAAAAAATGTAGACACATGGACAAATATTATCAATTCCCCATATTTGTTATGGGAACGACAAACACCATAACACCATAACTAGAGTAATCTTGTTCTATCTCGTCTTGTTTAGAGCAATGTCACCGTATGTGGGAATCGAACCCGCAAACACGTTCTGAGGTATTGCCAACTTTGAGCAGGGTGTGAATCCTCACAATTTTGTTTTTTGTAAAAAACACATCGGTAGGTTGAAGAGTGTGACTGTTATATATAAACTACTTTTAACCTCAATTCTCAAATAATGAGACTTTTTGGTTGTACCGGAACAACAATCCCAAAAGATTAATATCGACAAAAACAATTGATTAGTTCGTCTTTGAATCTCTAGAGCATATACATAAAATTTTATAAGTTTTATTTTTACACTAAAACTAGTTGGTCCATAATTAGTGATTTAGTTCATTGAAGATGATGTAAAGAATATTGATCCATAGATTTTATTTATAACAGCTAATATTAAAATGTAAATCACAATCACTGATGATGATATATTGTATATGGTTTTATTATAACCAAAGCAAAATAGAACGTGCAAAGCATATAGTTTTATTATTTGATGTTGTATTTTGCTGTCTATGAATGAGAATAGCAAAGCATGAAGAGAGCACTAAAAATAGATTATAACTAGCGAATGACATGCATCTATTGTCACATATTTTCATCACCAACCGATATTCCTGGAAAATACAACAAAACTTGTTCCTTTCTTCCAAAACCAAACTAAACTCCTTCTTTTGCATGCATTTCTATTCCTAAATTCTTTTTCTTATTATTGCATTAATTGCATACAATATAATTCTCTCAACCTATCTTTCTCTGCCAAATTATTGTCTCATCGATCTTCCAGTTTGATCAGGTAACGAATTAAAGGTAATATAATCATTTTATATCTTTCATTTTCTTTTAATCAATGGTTTTAATTTTCAATGCAGTTATTTTTCATGTAAATTTTGTTTGTATAATGCCAAAACACAATTATAACTATGCAGTTCCGTTTTATTTTTGTCCATACACAATAATTTTATTAGTATTTCTTAAATGTGGCTATCATTTTTGCATAATGTGTATGAATTCTATGTTTGTGCCTTAATGATAAGGGATATTTAAATGGTTATGTTTTAATTAGAGAAAAGTTATTGTGATTTGATAGTTGATATGCAAAGCTATGAATATTATTCTTCCCTAATTGCACAATGTGCTTTGTCTTATTTTTTATCAATTGGTGTACTAAGTTGTCTTGTTTTCAGGTGATTCATTAATTAGTTACTGTCAATGGGTTATTGAGAGTGCACCTAGGAGTATTTGAAGTATGTTGTGTTGCGGAGGCGCGGAAGAAGATACCAGCGGGCCACCTGCAAACCAATACACTGCACCATCAAGAGGGGGTAACTCATATGGCGGTGGCGGAGGTAGTGTCTTCATTTTTATCTATTCAATTAGATGGTTGCTCTCGCCCCCTCTCCCCAAAATTGATCAGAATCCCCCCATGTCCACCCGTCTACCAGGAAGTATCTTCTGTAAATTTTACCAGAAGATATCTCCCGGTAATGTGTTTTCTGGTGTGAGCAATTCAGGAGGGCAAAGAGCAACCATCATTCAATTATCATTTATAAAGTGATGTGATAATTTACATTAGTCTTGTGTGAATATAGATAGAGGAGAACCAAGGAGCAATATTGCCAAGACTGGTGGTCCACAAAAAGTATTACCAATTGAGATACCCTCTATATCATTGGATGAGTTAAATAGGTTAACGGGTAACTTTGGTACAAAGGCTTTCATTGGTGAAGGTTCCTATGGAAGGGTTTACTATGCAAAATTAAGTGATGATACTGAAGCTGCAATTAAAAAACTTGATACCAGTTCTGGTTCTGAACCTGAAAACGACGATTTCGCCGCCCAGGTAATCTTTTTCTTATTTTCCTTTCCATATTGTATATATGTTGAAGAAATGTTTTGTCTCTTCTTGGTGTTGTCACATTAAATTGTGTTATGTTACTTTGGATTGTGCAGTTATCAGTTGTTTCAAGACTCAAGCATGACAATTTTGTGGAGTTGATTGGATATTGTCTAGAAGCAGACAACAAAATTTTGGTTTATCAATATGCAAGTTTGGGTTCTTTGCATGATGTATTACATGGTAGGCCTATAACCATATAATTTTATCGAGAAATGCTACCAACACGGCTTTTAACGTTTTTTCAAACACGTCTGGTTAAAATTCATGTAGATTCCACCAAATTTGTGTGGAATCCACATGATTTAGCGAAAGTCATTTCTCGAGAGTGTGTTGGAAATAGTGTTACAAAATGCGTTGATAGCGCTTATTTTGTTATGGATATAGGTTCTTGATTCCTTGAATGAAACAAAGGCTTTTGATTTTTGCAGGAAGAAAAGGTGTACAAGGTGCTGAACCTGGTCCAGTTTTAAGCTGGAATCAGAGAGCAAAAATTGCATTTGGTGCAGCAAAAGGGCTAGAGTTTCTTCATGAAAAGGTTCAACCTTCTATTGTTCATCGCGATGTTCGATCCAGCAATGTCTTGCTGTTTAATGACTATGAGGCCAAGATTGCTGATTTCAGCTTGACAAATCAGTCTTCTGACACCGCAGCTCGTCTACATTCGACAAGAGTCTTGGGAACATTTGGCTATCATGCTCCAGAGTATACCTTTTAATTTTACATTCCTCATACTTTCTTTTAAGATCAAGTTATATGGTCAATAATGATATATAACTCTTATACTATAATTTGTCACATAACTAATCAAAGCCATAATCTTGTATGCAAAATGAAGAATATGGTATGTAGACATAAATATACTATATACACTATATTTTTCTGTATTAAGAAATAATTGAGGTTAATATGTTTTCTTGTTTAGTTTTAATAATGCTTACTTTTATCTTCAGGTATGCCATGACCGGACAGATAACACAAAAAAGTGATGTTTATAGTTTTGGAGTTGTGCTTTTAGAACTCTTGACCGGAAGAAAGCCGGTAGACCACACAATGCCTAAAGGGCAACAAAGTCTTGTGACATGGGTATGATTATTCACAATTTGATTATTCTTCTCAGGTTTAATTGTTGTAGTATAATATCTATTCTTTAGCCAATAAGTTTTTTTTTTCTTTTTTTTTCTAAAATACTATTTTAGGCAACTCCAAGGTTGAGTGAGGACAAAGTGAAACAATGTGTGGATCCTAAGCTAAACAATGAATACCCTCCAAAGGCAATTGCTAAGGTTTGCTCCTTCATTTTTTTGAATGGTCTGTTTGGATTTAGAAAATGTGTGCTGTTTTTGTTTTTTATTTTTACTTCTAATTGTAAAATTTTCACTTGTTTTCATTATGTTGTGTTTTCAAATATCTTTAAGGGAAATAGTGCAAATAATGTGTACAAATCGGTAAATAGGCAAATTAGTCATCAAAATTATAAGCGCATTGGTCAAATAGTTTTTGAATTTTGCAAATTGACAAATACAGTACATTAGTGTAGTATTTCTATCAACTTGCATCGTTCGAGATTAGTTTGATTTGACACATTAACAAAATATATGTTGACCTTGGACTTTAATTCCATATTAATGTCATCACACAAAAGACTAATTTGCCTATAAAATTTAGATCTCTTAAGGGAACATATTTGTCGATAATTTGGAAAAGTTGTCTCTTAAGATAACATAAATTTTATATGCAGATTAGTCTCTAGTGAGCTGATATAAGATCAATATTCAATATAACATGTTCAATTGACGTGTCATGTCATAGTCTCTAATAACAAAAGCTAGTAGAGAAAACTATTTTAAATGACAATTTAGAATTTCGAAAATGCATTTACTAATTCTCAAATATTTAAAAACATGAAACAAACTTATACTAACACATAGCAATTTTGCATTAAAGTGAGAATAGAAAATAAAAACATAAAATAATTTTTTCAACCAACATGTCTTAAATTGAAAAGTTAATTTCAGAGATACTCTAATTATGTGACTAATCATTTGATGTGAAAAATGTAGTTGGCAGCTGTTGCAGCACTGTGTGTTCAGTATGAAGCTGATTTCCGGCCAAACATGACAATTGTTGTTAAAGCTCTCCAGCCACTTCTCAATGCAAAACCGGCTGGTCCTGAATCTAATGCTTGATTGACATTGTCATGTCATTAAATTATCAAGTGTCATAACAATTCTGTGCATAAAGTTCACCTATGTATGTAGTACTATGTACCTATAATGCATGATTGAAGATCATTGGAAAAAAGACCTTGCCCATAGTTGAAAATATTCTTAACGTCCTTTTAATTTGCTTAGCTTGTTCTATAGACTATTGTACATTAATCACTGACAGCTATATTACACATAATTATTTTTTTTATTTTTTTTTCGTTGTATTGCTTGTCCTTTATTCAATGCTTGCAATTTTCATTTTTTAAATAATTATTTATTCAATGTTTCTATATTTTTACATGATATTATATAATAATTATGATGAGAAATCAATACTTGTAAAAAAAAAGAAAGAGAAATATGAGAAATCACTATTATATTAGTTCAAGTGAAATTTGACACAAATCTTTTAGTAGTTTGAATTCGGGTCTTGTTGTGAATAGAAAAAAATTGTGATATCATTGAGAGGTGAGATCCCACTAAAGATAGTCAATTAGACTCCTTGACTAAGATTAGTCAACGAAGTCAATGAGTATTTTTTTTATTATATCAAAGATGGCCTAGGCCCGAAAAAAGAAAAATTATAACGGAATGACACGAGAGACGGAGACCTCCAACAACAAATCAGCGAGTAAAATATTGCTAATAAAGCTAGGACACCTATTAAAAAAAGATACTCCTCGAATCCAACGAACAAATCTAAATATGGTAAATATTAATTTCAATTGAGATATTAAGACGAGAAGTAATTTCCTAAAATAAAAAGATATGTGAAATATCGAAATTAAAAAGTTAGAAATACTGTTTAAAATTTGATGAATTTTTGTTTTATACAACAAAGTTAAGGTGAACCCAGATCTCAGTGGGTCGTCAAGGTAAGAGCAAGTCTCAAGACTTAGATACTTACAAATTAGCACCAACAAGATATTCACACCCTTGTAGAGTATAAGTCATCTCCTTACCAATTGGACTAACGTAAGGAACCCTCTTTTTAGGGTATATTATATAATTTATGTTTCATAAAATTAAGGAATCAACTTGGTCCTTCACTATACTCTAATGGCAAATACATTAAATTGCATTGTTTATTTTTAAGGCACTTAATTACTTGTGTTGGAGATTATCTAAGTAATAGACACTTGTTCGAGTATTTGGTGTAAATCGAATATCTTCTGCGCGCAACTTCAAAGACACTTGTTCGAGTATTAAGGTACTGTTTGGCCCAGCTTATTTTAGACTTTTTACTCCAAAAAAGGTGAAGTCAGGCCAAACAATTTTTTTTAAAAGTACTTGATAAAAAAAAGTTGCTTATTTTCATGTGTAAAATACATCAATTGGCAAAGCTAATATTTTTAACTTTTTCTGAGTAAAATTAGCTTTTCGGTGGTTCACCTCTTCGAATCCCACCAAAAGCAAATGCAAATCATATATTTGTGATATTCACGGCACTCATATGTGCACAGTGCACCATTATTTTTACTTTTCTTGATCACAAGTCATGTGCACTATTATTATAATAATTATTTTACTCATATTATTATAATATTATTATTTTGAAAAATGCACAATTTATTAATTTTCACAAGTCATGTGCACTATTATTATAATTTTTTTTACTCATTATTATAATATTATTATTTTGAAAAATGAACAATTTATTAATTTTCACAGTCACATATATACTACTATTATTTAAAATAATCAAATAAAATGTAGTACCATGCATAGTAGTATTTTTCTTCTTCAAACTACAAAATTATTCATTTCAATATATATATATATATATATATATATATATATATATATATATATATATATATATATATATATATATATATATATATATATATATATATATATATATATATATATTATGGATAAAATTAGACCGATAATGTTATGGCCACATATTAACATTTTAACATTATAAAAAAATAACATTTTAACAAATATAAATTTTATAAAATATTTAATGAATTTAAAATTTATATTGTTAGCTTATTCATATAAAATTTACACAAATTTAAAATTATTTTATATGTTATTGAGACATCTAAAATTAAGAACTTATGCATTTTTATTGAATATTTTTTATTTTTATGAATATCAATAACGTATCAAATGAATTTTCATTAATAAATATAGGATAATATTTTCATTAATAAATATAGGATAATTACATATGAAATTATGAATAAAAGGCGCAAACGGTTAAATGGCAAAACTAATTCTCTTAAAAACAAGATTCATAGTTTTAGGGGATACAACATTGCTATCAAATTTTTTAGATTTGTGTAAATTTTTACATAAATGATCTAAATAATATATACTTATAATTAAACGGTAGATTTTATAAAATACTATTCGTTAAAATATTTGTTTATTATATTTTTAAATTATTGCACACAAAATGTTAATATTTGTTAATTATATTTTTTAATTATTTTATTTGTTTATAATAATTTTTAATATTATTATAAATTTCATAAAATATTTTAACAAACAAATTTTAAATTATAATTTATTTTAAGTTTTTTAAAAATGAAATCACCAAACAACTTTAACTTTATTTATAAAGCACTTATTTTAAACTTTATTTTAAAGTAGCTTTTAGACCATAAAAAAGTTAGGCCAAATGGTACCTAAGTCTCGTACTGAACAAAAATATAGTGTTAAACAATATATAATGAGACACTCGTATATTAAATGTAGTGATTTTCTTGTGTTTCAAGCTCTCCTCACAATCCAAAGATAATCCATTATTTGCATTAAAAGTCTTTACGACAATGTGCTGATTAGACAACGTGTCATTGTGTCTTGTTGATGTTGTGAGTTAATGTAAATAAGAAAAGTTTTACATTTGATCGCATGTAAATAATAAAATTATAAATTGAGAAATATTATATATTACGAAGCATATTACAAACAAATGACAAGAACCGCCAACATGTCGGTTATATACAGCTTTGGCGCGGAAAAAACGGTTAGCACATCCAATGAGTTAACCCTTCCCTTCGCACATTTCATTTTTGTCGTCTTTCCATAATATTTATCATTTTATCATCATATGAATAGAAGAATTCACACATCGGAAGAAGATTATTTGAGTGTGAAACGTAAATAAAAAAGTATCACATTTGATCACATGTAAATAATAAGATTATAAATTGAGAAATACCATATATTACGAAACATATTACAAACAAATGACAACAACCGCCAGCATGTCGGTTACCTTTGGCGCGAAAAATACGGTTAGCACATCCAATGAGTTAACTCTTTGCACGTTTCATTTTTGACGTCTTTCCATAATATTTATCATATTTTCCTTATAAACTATATACTACATAGGATTCAAACTCACTTCAAAGTCGAATGCAATTCGTCAAATCAATCAAATAGCTTCTAAAACATAAAAAAGTCGAGCCAAACGTAACTCAATTACTTATTTTTGTCATACGAAACATATTACAAACAAATGACAAGAAATGCCAACATGTCGATTATATAGCTTTGGCGCGGAAAATACGGTTAGCACATCCAATGAGTTGTTAACCCTTCGCGTTTCATTTTTTTCGTCTTTCCATAATATCTATCATTTTCCTTATAAACTACATACTACAAGGGATTAAAACTCACTTCAAAGTCGTTTGCAATTCACCAAATCAATCAGATAGTTTCTAAAACTTAAAAAAGTCAACGTAACTTAATTATTTTGTTTTTGTCGTAAAGGAGAAAAATAAATGGGCTTTTATTTTGTTCTTCATAAAATTTAACCGCGCCTCATAAATCGATCAACCACAAGCATTTCAATTTCCATTACCAATATATATATTCATTCATTCATTCCTTCACACACGCAGTCTCACAACTCCAAATCTCGTCGTCACCGTCATCGTCACCGTCATCCACCAAAAACCCTTACATCACACAATTCTCGAACCTTCTCGATCGGTTTCCGTCATCGTTTCCGTCAACTCTTCCGCCGTAAGTTTCAGTTTCAATAACCATTTCGATCTACTTCGCGGTTTCGATTTATTAATTTATTTGTGCTTGTTTACTTTTTTGTATCAGATTGATATCAAATTTTGCAGACTTTGTTTCAATTGATATGAAAACTGTGTAACAATCGTTGAATGAACCATCGCTCACTATGAAAATGCCAGCAATACCGAACGGGAATCAACAATTTACTAATGCTTCTTCTGTTAATCAATTTTGGTCTAACAATTGTACCGACGTTAGCTTCAATCAGCTTCAGAAGGTATAATATAATTTATTTATTTTATTTTGGATTTTTTAATATTTTTAGTTTAATTAGTTTAAGATTACTGCTAGATCACTGTTTTGTATTGATTACTGTGTAATTGGTGATGATTTGTTTGCCTTTGTATTTTGGATCCTACAGTTGAACCTGTTTTTGGATTTTTTTTTCTGGGGGTTTTGATGTATTTATTATTCATAGACGCATATTTATGTTTTGATTAATGTTATTCAGTTTAATTTTCATATCAGTGCCTGGTAAAGGCTATGGAATGAAAAACCCTGGTGTCATATTTACTTTTAGAATTTGGGCTGGGCCTAACTCAATCTGACAAAACGGCTTGCAAGCAGAGGTTTGCTTCTGCTTATAAACACATGTTTTGACCATCGAACATTCGATGTGGGACTTTCAATATTTACCATTTTGGCAAATGCTTTCATCCCATTAGGGTTGGCATTAGTGATGCATTTAACCGATTCAGTGGTTAATATACAGTTAAGTACACAATCGTTAGACTGGTTAGCCGTAACAGTGCTGGACTTGTGTTTTCGTTGGATGGATACTTTGGATAGACTGGCTTGTGTTTTACAACTTTCCGTTTTTTTATATTTAGATGCCAATATGGATATGATATTACGTAACCAGATAAATATTGTTATTTTTCGTTCATTTATTTACAATGACACATTTTGAATATTGAAACATCTCCGTCTATGATAATTTTAGCTGTGCTTTTGTTAATGTTTATTGGTTTTTCATGTTATATCCCTTCTAGGTATCATCTTTGTCTTATAGTTTGAATAATTGTCATATTCCACTGTCTATTTCGCACTGTAATTGTGTCATTGTCATATTTGTGCGTATCTTATCAATGATTGTTAGCAACTATCGAAGACGCCGCAATATAGGTGGAGAAATGGAAAGTTTATCCATTGGAGAAGTGATATTAGATAACAGTGAATTGTTTCTGACCTGGTCTATGTTGCATATATTCTCTTGATCAAATTGCGACTTTTGACATACTTACGCTGTCTCTTATTCGGTGTTTTATGTCATTTTGATACAGTTCTGGAGTGAATTGTCGCTACAAGATCGGCAAGAACTCCTGAGGATTGACAAGCAATCCCTTTTTGAGCAAGCCCGTAAAAATATGTACTGCTCCAGGTGCAATGGGTTGCTTCTTGAAGGGTTTTTGCAGATTGTTATGTATGCAAAATCTTTGCAGCAAGAAGGGTCGGGTGCTCAATTTCCTTGCAACAAACTTGGAGGTTTGAAAAAGCAAAAAAATGGCGGATCAAGTGCTATAAAAGGGCACCAGGATGAAATTCAAGATCCATCTGCCCATCCTTGGGGAGGCCTGACCATAACGCGCGAGGGCTCATTAACACTTATGAACTGCTACTTGTATTCAAAGTCTCTAAAAGGATTGCAAATTGTAAGTGAAGCACATTTACATTAGACCCTCACACAATTCTTTTTCCCTCTTTGGTTGCTAAACACTTGCTCTTGTTAGGTCTTTGATGGGGCACGTGCTAGGGAGCGGGAAAGAGAACTGCTTTATCCTGATGCCTGTGGTGGGGCAGGCCGTGGTTGGATTAGCCAAGGAATAGCGAGTTATGGCAGAGGGCACGGAACAAGAGAAACATGTGCCTTGCATACTGCCAGACTTTCATGTGATACACTGGTAGATTTTTGGTCAGCGCTTGGAGAGGAGACTCGATTTTCTCTTCTAAGGATGAAGGAAGATGATTTTATTGAGAGACTTATGTACAGGTATCTATTTGTATATTCCTTACACTGAATATCACTATCATGATTAGGATCCGAGTTATCTGTTATTTGTGCTGGATATTTTTACCATTCACATGCAATTGATCTGTAATCAACTATCTGTTGGATTATATGATAATGATTAATGAGGCTGCTGGTTTGTTGCTAAAAGATGAACAGAGAACTCTATCATATACATTGAACTAAAATAATAATCAGCAACATTATCCTCCTGATACATGAAATGTAGAGTAAAATATGTTTGGAGAAGTTTATATTTCCAAAATACTGTCAGTTGTATAAGAAATATTTTAGAGATGGTATTATGTCTGTCAATGATGTGTCTGCAGTTCTTTGTTTTTGACAATCAGTTCTTTGTTGAATACACTTATTTTCTGTTTCTGTATGCTTTGTTGTCCAAGGGTTGGATCTACTAGATCACATTCCTTGCCTGAACTCATCTGATAATGATGGTTTTGTCCCAATTTTTTCTTAGGATAGATAGATTAGATAATGCATGATAAGAAAATATTACCCAAAATGGTTCAGACTGTGATATGACAACCGTCACTTATGACATAGTACAAACGGGGAACATGTGGGCGGGATACATGAGTAGTTTGGGTAAGTAAAGATGATTTTGTTGGAGAGAATTACATATTTAATAACCTTTTTTTTACGCTGACATATTTAACAACTTTGTCGACTGTAAACATAGACACTTACATAAAAAGGACCATGCTATCCAAAAGTTGTTGTTATGCAAGTTTTGAGAAGATAAATTAGCAGATACGCTATTATCGATATTGAGATGCAGTTGGTGATTACTTTTGTGAGGATTCTTAATTCATGGACCTTGGGGGGTTAAGAACTTCAAAGGAATAATAAAGCAATGCTTTATATTCTATCACGTTTACATAATTTTCTAACATTGTCTCTGGTGATGCTTCCTACTAGTATCTTATAGTGGGTCTTCATGCCATTAGAGAAATGAATTTCTTTTGATTCTTTAGTCAACTCTTTCCCATCACTTTGCTTTATTTTTCATTCAATTATAAAGGCAGTGCTACTCCTTTATGCCAAGAATGATTTAATTTATTTTCTCATCCTTTGAAACTTGATATGGAACTTTGCTTCAAGGAAGTATTATGATTTCTGTTGAGATATATCTTTCTCTGTACTTAAACATAATAATGCCTGTTTTAAGCATGTTTTATGCTTTCATTAATAAGTTACTATTTATCTTTCAGGTTTGATAGCAAGAGGTTTTGCCGAGATTGTAGAAGAAATGTTATTCGAGAATTCAAGGAACTAAAAGAACTGAAACGCATCCGCAGAGAACCTCGTTGCAGCAGCTGGTTTTGTGTTGCCGACTCGGCCTTTCAGTATGAGGTGTGACTTTCATATTTCTATGCTGTTGTAATGTCAGTTTTGGTTGAGATCTTAGGGGCTCTATCCTGTAAAATCAGTTTTGATTGTGATTTTAGACGAACAGTCTACATGTATCATTCATATGAAAATATTGTTTTATAAAACTACCATTGACAACTCGAGTAGATATTCTACCTAACACCAACATTCATCAAATATCTTTTATCAGGTAACTGATGACTCAATTCAAGCTGATTGGCGTCAGACATTTCCAGATGCTTTGGGAACATACCATCACTTTGAGTGGGCTGTGGGTACAAGTGAAGGAAAATCCGACATTTTGGAATTTAAAAGTGTTGGATTGAATGGATGTGCCAAAGCCAGCAGCCTTGATCTTGGTGGTTTGAGTGCATGTTTCATCAGTCTCCGTGCTTGGAGATTAGATGGACGCTGTACTGAACTTTGTGTTAAGGCTCACTCATTGAAAGGTCAGCAGTGTGTACATTGCAGATTAATTGTAGGAGATGGTTATGTCACAATTACGAAAGGGGAAAGTATCCGAAGATTCTTTGAGCATGCTGAAGAGGCTGAGGAGGAAGAGGTAATACATGTTTCAGTAAGGAAATAAACTTCCTTACTAATTATCCATAACTAGTGTGATTTTGATAAGTATTCACGAGGAATTTGTCAGAAAGAGTTTCACATGTTATTAATAATATATGCTTCTAGGATGATGATTCAGTTGACAAGGACGGAAACGAGCTTGACGGAGAATGCTCTCGTCCCCAAAAGCATGCAAAAAGCCCTGAACTGGCTCGAGAATTTCTGCTAGATGCTGCTACTGTTATTTTCAAAGAGCAGGCATGTTCAGCATTAATTTAATTTTCTTGAGGCAATCTGTCTTGTTCGGCCACTGACTGTTATCCTTTCAGGTTGAAAAAGCTTTCAGAGAAGGAACGGCACGCCAAAATGCACACAGCATATTTGTCTGTCTTGCATTAAAACTGCTGGAGGAACGAGTGCATGTTGCTTGCAAAGAAATCATTACATTAGAAAAGCAGGTCCTAGTTATTATGATTTTTGGAAAAGGACTTTTGGGGATTAATTAAAAGAACTCTTGTTTATATGTTGAATTACACTTACTAAATTCTAATTAAATGGTTTTGTCTACAGATGAAACTTCTTGAAGAAGAAGAAAAAGAAAAACGTGAAGAAGAAGAACGCAAAGAGAGGAGAAGGGCGAAGGAAAGGGAGAAAAAACTTCGGAGGAAGGAAAGACTAAAAGGAAAGGAAAAAGATAAAGACAAATTTTTTTCTGAATCAAATGATATACTTGGTTCTTCAGAAATCTCCAAAGAAGAATTGCCTGCAGGTGCTGATATGGATCAAAATAATCTTATTAGTTGCGGGAATTCAGTTGTTGAAACAGATGAAGTCAATCTTCTGAGTGACGATTCTCCTAACATCCAAGATAAAGAGTTCTCCAGTGAGAATGATACTTTGAGAACACAACACCTATCTGATGATGATTGTGATGAAGAAAATTCCAATACAAATGATGAGACAGGTCAGCAGTCAACAGTTGAACAATCAATGGTTTCTCATCAAAGTCTGGGAGGCAAGAAAGAATTTCAGCTGGATGATATGCCTATGAAGTGGTCTGACAGGCACCGATATGCCATTGTTTCTGACAATGGTGCAATGGTTGGCAAAACCGATTCTAGAAATTATGGCGAGAGTTTTTTGACGTCATCTAGAGTAATTAGTGGATCGAATAGGCAATCAAGAACAAGTGTTCCTGCAAAATCCAATGGTCGAAATGGCAGTCCAAAGTATGGCGAGAAGTTTTACAGTTCCAAGAACCGGATGAATGACAGATGTGATATTCATTCATGCAGCTGTAGTCCAAATAATCAACATTCTCCCATGACAAGAGTTAGTCGGGAGTCAAAACCTGTTACTCAATCTGAACCTGCTAAGCAGTTTTATCGTGGTAATAAGTATAATCAAGTAGACTACATGCATGAGTATAATGGAAGACCCAAAAGCAAAATCATTTTGGGGAACTATCCCAGCAGGGAATTGTTTCAAATCAAAAAGGTTTGGGAGCCTACGGAATCTCTGAAGAAATATCACCATAGCAATTCAGATTCTGATGTTATTTTGAGGTCCACTAAAGTTCAAGAATCTCAGTCTGAATTGATCAAGTCATCTATTGGGGAAAGCGTTGATTCAGGTGAAAATGATCATGAGAACTGTAATTCAAAGAATTTAAGTAGAACGGATGCAGGCTGCGAAGATGATTTTCAAGTTAAAATTGAAGGTTCTTGTAGCTCTAAGGAAGTTGCTCCTGAAATATGCGTAACTGGAGACTCTGCCTTGAACACTTCTGATCCTACTCAAAGTAGCACTTTTAGTTCTGACAATTGCTCGTCATGTCTAAGTGAGGGTGACAATAATACAACCTCATCAAACCAAGAAAATCAAGAATCCTTAACCACATCAGATTCTGAAGACATTAGCCTACAATCTGAAGTTAGAGATATTTCAGCTTGCGTGGAAAGCGTGCTGTCTGATTGTCATGAAGTTGCCATGGAGAATAACCAGAATGCAAATGGTGAGAGTTTGTCCAAAAGTTCAAGTTCACTGATTGGTCAATCCTTGGATGGAACAAGAAGTGATGCATCACGGAATTTTGTGGAAATTGCCCAAAATTTTAATAATGGGTTTTCCACAGCTAATGTGTGTTCTCAACCTCAAATCCTGCTTCCTCCAGTGTCAAATCGAAATATTCAATTTCCAACATTTCAAGCTCCTTCAACAATGGGTTATTTCCATCAAAATCCAGTTTCATGGCCAGCAGCTCCAACAAATGGGTTGATGCCCTTCCCGCACCCAAATCATTACTTGTATGCTGGCCCTCTTGGATATGGCTTAAATGAGGACCCGCACTTTTGCTTACAGTATGGTTCCTTGCAGCAACCAACACCCTTGTTCAACCCTGCCATTCCAGTTTATCAGCCAGTTGCCCGAGCTAATGTCTTGAATTCAGATGAATGGATACGAGTTTCCAAGCCAGCTTCCTTGCAAGAGCATATTAATGGATCTTTTGCAGAAAGAGCTGTTTCATCTGGAAATAATTTGAAAAAACCAGTGTTCAGTGGAGAAGTTAAACATGATCGTTCTGCAAAGTCACAAGAGAATAACGGTGACTTTTCCTTGTTTCATTTTGGTGGTCCTGTAGCCCTCTCAACAGGTTGTAAATCGACTTTGGCATCTTCAAATGGCAATGCTGTTGGTGATTTTAGCTTGAAAAGTTCAGTGGATCATGCCGAAAAGCTCCATACTTGCAATAAAAAGGAGACCACCATCATGGAGGAATACAATTTGTTTGCTACAAGTAATAACTTAAGGTTTTCAATTTTCTAAAATGATAAAGTGAGAAGTATAAGGTGGCTGTTGCTGAATCCAGTCCCTATTTTCATATATGATAAACTGAGGTTTGAATACTTTGTAATTCGGTAAACAATAAGCTTCCTTTAGCAATTTTCAACTTTAAAATATAGCTTGATTAGTTAATTGTTGCCCAATTTGTGCTGAATTTTTTTAGTTATAGAGAAATATTGAGAGTGTTGGATTTTGAAGGTTTTTTTCTTGACTATTTTGTGTGAAGATATAATCACCCGAAAGTTTCGATGAAGCATTTGTTTACTTTGCAGTTCTTTTTATTCTGTTGCAACAAAGCAATTTTCATAGTGAAAGCTCTGTTGGAGATTTTGAGCAGACATTATCATTATGATTGAAATGTTTTCTTTACTCAGGTTAATGATTTTTCTCCTATGGAAAAATGTTCTGATAATTGAATTCAAACTTAGATCCTTTCATGATGCATTTTTTGTGTGCAAAGTATTGTGAAATCTGATGCCTGGAGAGTTTAAATCTCAAACATTTCCAACGGGAAGCTGATGTGTAGATTGGAAGTGTTTCACTCATACTTGGTCTGCTGTCTTTCCTTTTGTTCGGCACTTTCGGCTTTCTAAGGAGAAACTTAAGGTATTTCTAGAGTAATACTTGCTCCTGTTTGTAAAGTTTGCTATGTAACGTCACCTACCCTCTAAGATCTCAATCATTATTATGGACAAAAAACATGGTTGTCCGGCTTGTTTACACCAGAAATGTGAAGGGGTTTTATAGGGATCAGTGATTAGTGATTTAATTTCCTGTCTTGAGACTAACGACGATTAAAATAGGTGGCGAAAACTTCAAATGATGAACATGGATTTTGAAAATTTGAAGAAAAGCCGAAAACAGATAAGGTAAAATTACAAAAGAAAAAACTTCAAATGATGAACATGGATTTTGAAAATTTGAAGAAAAGCCAAAAACAGATAAGGTAAAATTACAAAAGAAAATAGGATGGACTTAAAAATATGAAGAAGAAACATTAGGCTCATATCGATAAACTCGAGCACAGGATGGAGTCAAGGATTGAAGTTGATTTAATGCTATATGGCAGATAAAGGTGCTTAGTTAAGTGAGAGAACTTAGTGATATGTCACTTTACTGTGGAGTTTATAGTACAAGATAGCGTTATTTATTAGCGTGGTGTTGAAGAACCAGTTCAGTTATTTAGGTAGGCTTATAGATGCGCTTCAGATTTTCTTTTGAAGGGAACTTAGCAAATATTTTCAAGAGGAATTGTTTGAGCAACATTGATAAGTGTCTTCAGACCAGTTTTTGAAGGAAGTGTCATAGATGTTTTAGTGAACAGACCCAAAGTTTACATGATCCTCTACTCCTGCTGGGACCATTATTAGATTTAGCAATAGATTCTAAATCTAACGGTAAAGTATTCAATTTCAAAGTTAAAATATTTTTGCTTATAATTTTTTTTTTCCAAAGTTAATATGTTTCATTAAAACGTTATTTTGAGAAGTTGTTAGAATTAATTGGACTGACATCATGATTTTTATTTTTGACAAGATTGTTGTTATAGAACATGTTTTAAGGGGCTATTTGAATTGACTTATTTTTTAGCTTATACAAAATAATTTATTTTTATGTCTTATTCATAAACTTATCAAGGTATTTATGAAAAATCTGAAGTAGCAAAGTTTTTCACAAGAAATGGGGGTTTGAATTGTGACCCTTTTAAAATTTAACCTTTAGACACAAAATAAAATATTAGTAAATAAAATAAATCTGTGCACAGTGAGATCGTTCTAAGAATGATCTGTGCAGTGTAAATCAGTTGCAGAAAATAAAAGTTAACGGAAAGAAGATAAATACAAAAAGTTATCCTGGTTCACCCCTAATCTTTGGGTTACGTCCAGTCCCCACCATCTGTGAGTTTATCGACTAGAATCACTTAAAGGTTACAGATCCACGATCTACAATTCTTCTTTGATATTGACCTAAGATCAACAACTACCAAAGCTCCTAGAGCTTTATACTTTCCTAGTCACCTTGACCAAAAACACTCGATCAATAGTCACGTATTGACTTGAGCAATTACAATGTGATTGATTTGGTTCTAAGCTATTTTCAGACTCAATACAAAAGAGAAGCTTAGATGAATGCACTCTAAAAGAGATTGATACTCAGAATATGATACAAATAGAGTGACTTAAAAGAGTTTTGAGCTTGAGAGATTGAATGTGATTGTAAGACTTAGATTGCTTGAAAACTCTTGCTCTTTCTCTTGGATTTGATTGCCTTTTATAGATGCTTGCTTGATGTTGAAGCTTGGCCTTCAAGTATATCAGTTAGAAGGCAAAAAAAGAGCTGTTACTCAGTGCACAACAAGCAGCCGACAACTTCTGCATATTTGACAAATTCTTTGTTCAGTCTTGAAACAGTCTTGAACTGATTTTTGCTTTGATTCACAAGAGCCAAATATGTGTGAGTTGTTGGCAAGTACAAATGAGTTGTTTCCTGCTTCCTTCTAATGTCAGAGGTCTGATATAGCCGTTTGGAACCTCAGTAAAAAGAATCTTGACAGTTGGAGGTGGTTTTGCAAAACTGTGTGCAGAACGTTCTTGAACCAGTCTTGACTGTATCAGCAAGTGTGATGTAGCTGTTCAATAACTCTAAGGACCGATCAGTAGTAGCATTAACTTGAGAATAAACCAGCTGGATTACAAAGGCATGTAAGACAAAAGTGTACTTATATGACACTTGCATTGAAGAATATTTCTTTTATGTACTTTGCACAAGTACAATACAACTCATAGTTCAAAATGTGTTGTTGCATCCTGATTGGTCTATGATATATGATCAAATATTTCCATTGGTTGATCAATACCATAAATGATCAAGCTCATGGTTTACTTCATGATATATGACTAGGAAAGCATATACTTAATTCCATCAAATGTTGTTGATCCCAAAAGAGATTATCTTCCGTAGAGATTTGGTCCATAATTCCATTGTAAAATGCTTATTTGTTTTGTTCTTAGTTGACTTGAAAAACCAGAAAGCACATATTTCAAAACGTGCTTATAATCAAAACTGCAGTCTGTGTCTGAAGAATGTTCTTAGATTGATCTTAAAATAGCTTTGCAGGGTTTTAACTTTGCAAGTGGATTATTAGAATCTGTTTAAACTTATGTCACTCAAAAACACTTGTTAGATAACAAAATGATCAGAATCATTTAAAATATAATTAAAGATGTTTGTAATCTTTAAAACATCAAAAGTGGATTTTGCCTCAACAAAATCAGCTTATAAAAATGCAACTTTTGCTAGTGAAAACTTATTTATTTGCATATGGAGTGTTGTGTTAAGCTAAGTTTTCGTAGAGTTTACCTCATATTAAAATTAACATATATAATATATATATATTTTAACTTATTTAATTTTGAACATAATCGAAAATTAATAATTTTATTTTTAATTTAGAAATTAAAGTGTTATGAATGTTAAAAGAAAATATGACAAATTAAGATATTATTAATTTTAAATAAAAATAATTTTAAAATATTAGTGTTGACACCAAAATTATAATATTGGTAATATTCATTTCGACTTGGTGGTATAATTTGAATAGAAGAAAAACTCATTTCGATTAGGCATGGAACGTGATTTGTCGAAGTTAGCCATATTAAGTGGAATTCGACTAAACTATTTTGTTGTCGAAGGTTTCATTTTCAACAAGAAGTGACATATGTTTTAAGACATCAGAAGAAGTCATTCAAAGAGTCGAATATTGACATGGTTCTTCGATCAAGCAAACAACTCCTACGAAGAAGTTATCGGAAGTTATTCAAAGGGACATGTGTCAATCTTAGATATAGGAAGTTATTAAATATAAGACACTTGTCAAAATCTAAGATGTAGGAAGTTATTTTCTATTTTCTATAAATAGTTGTAATTTCTATGTACAAAGGGTTGAATCTTATTTTCTAAAAACTCTGCAATGCCCACGCCACGGAGCAAACATGTTCAAGGAGTGCTTAAGAATGAATTCCAACCACCTTTTACATTTCATGCAATTTAGGGTCTGTTTGGTTCAAAGAAAAGGAGGGGAGGGGAGGGATTTTTAGGGAGGGGGAGGGAATGGGAGGGGAGGGGAGGGAATGAAATTTGACTCATACACGTTTGGTTCAAAAGAGGGGAGGGGAGATAGAGAATTTTAATTAAATATGTGTTTGGTTCACAAGGGGAGAGGAGAGATTTTATAACTAATTTACATTTTTATACTTATAATATTAAAACAATATCATAATAATAAATCATACCACAAATTTGGTAAAAAATAAAATAAAAAGCATACCACACATGAATTGAGTTATATCTCTTCGACACAAATTAAACTATTTATTGATAGTAATTTTTCAACCTTGATAATCAATGTAATCCAATAAGACATTTATAAAATTAAATTCTACAAAAATATATAAAATAATTTATTAAGACAAATATATATCATACAATGTAATGTAATACACTAAAACAATAAATTATAATATATAGAATGTGAGCTACAAGAACGGGAAAAAAAATTAAGTGATGAAATCAATAAACTACAAGCAAAGAAAAATATTGTGAGCATGTTAACAATAATAATTGAACAAGTGAGCTACAGGAACGAAAAAAAAATAAAAAAATTGTAGGTATGTAATCGATTAAGTAGGAGAATGAGCAAAACAAAAAAGAAATTACCTAATAAAATTTAAAAAATACAATAAGGGTAATTTGGGAATTTTAAAATTGTATTGAGGATAATTTGGTGAATGTAATAAATATTAAAAGAGCTCACCTCCCCTCCCCTCCAAGTCCCCCCAATTTGGGGGGAAGCAAAAAGTGGGTTTAGGAGGAATTTTGCTCACCTCCTTTCATCTCCCCTCCCCTCCTAAAAATTGAACCAAACATATTTCATTAAAATTTTCCCCTCACCTCCTCTCCATTTACCTCGAACCAAACACACCCTTAATATATTGCTTTGTTCTTGCTTTATTTTCCTTTTTCTTTTGCAATTATGCATTCCTTTTCATCTTCTTTATTTTTCTTTCTTTTCAATACTCACTTGAGTATTTTTTCTATTATGTTGTCGTGAGACAACTTGTTATTAAAAGTTGTTGGATGCGATTCTAACACTAAAAAGAACAATGATTTTGTTCTTAAAGACGCATGAATTACATCATAAATCCCGAGACTTGAACAAACACTTCAAAAAAAGGATTCTTAGTTAGCAAAGGACTTTTATCCAGGTCTTAAAGTAACGATGGATAATTATGTTTACATTACCAAAAATCGGTGTAAACAATTAGATAATTCATACTTCATTGATTTTCTCTCATTCTCATTAGTTAAATATGACTATAATCATGCATTTCAATAACAAATAAATAACACAATAATCATGTACATCAATATATCTTGTAAAAAAATAATATCTCTCTCATTTCTATTTTCATGCATTAAATATCACTCTTTGAATCATGCATGTCACGTGAGATTGAATATTATATATGATTGAAATACGAAGTGATTGTATATTTTAACCCGTAGACCTATTGTTTTATTTTATTTTTACGAAACCCCTATTATATTATGTATCTTTATTTTGACAATATCTATTATTTATCAAATAACTTATTATATGCCGTTAAAAAAAAACTTATTATATAACTTATTATATTTAAATGTCCACAAATATATTTAAATGTCAACAAATCTTAGCTCAACCGCCAAAAAATGTCGAAATTGCTAGGTCAAGTGTCATTTCGTCTATCTAAAAAAATATTATATTTAAATAATCGCATAAAATTTTGTAATATTATATTATCTAAACAAATTATAATAATTTGTCAAAAAAAAAATCAAATTATAATAATTACTTATTTGTTTTGTTTCTCACTTGTTTTCACCTATTCTTTTTGTATATTTTTTTTTACATTTTTTTTGCACGCATGCATAAAAATAGGAGACGTTTTTTTTTTTTACGATATAAAAATATGAGACATTGTTGAAAACAAACAAATACTAAAAAAAATATTATTCTTCTAACTATTAATGTACTCCCTCTACTCCTTTGTCCCCTTTCATAAGAGAATATTCTCTTTTTAGGATCATTGAATAATTTATATACTTGGTGTATAATATAGACTGTTCTGGTAAAAAATAAGGGGGTTTGTATTATTGATTAAATGGTGTGAATACACTCAGTTCAATCCCAACAACCCTGGGAGTTTTATAAGTCAGAATTCGATCTCTTTACAGATGAAATTATGAAACTATTTATAGACCATTAAAGCCTTCTTCTCCAAGCTAGGGTTCCTACAAATCCGGTCTTCAGCACCTTTTCCGGTGATGCAGCGTGAAGGTAGGAATAAAACCTTGGTCTCCAAGCCATGGCAGTTTCAAGGAGTTGGTTTCTTCATTCCCAAGTTAATCGCTAAGGCAGGGAAGGATGAAGATATTTTGTTATCGTGTGTAAATCCGTCTTATGGGCGTTATCCGTCATTGCCCACCTCGCCCAGGCCTTATATCGCCAAATGGACGTTTAGAATTTAATTGTTTTGGGCCTGTTTCCTTTCTCATATTAATCGGGCTAGTTTGATTTTGCCTTTAAGCCCATTGCCCAGTCCACAGCCCCCCAAGTACGAAGTCCAAAGGGGTGAAGTACTTAAATGTGATTCGAATTTTCCCTCTCAATATTATGGCGCGAAATTACATCCTCTCCCACTTCCTGGCGCACGTTCCTCTGTTCGTGTGTAATTTTCATCAACCGTCTCTCCACTAACTACTGCCACGATGAGATTTCTTTATCTATAAATGAAGCATTCAGCGCCCCGATCAATTCATCCCTTGTTGTTTGCTGAAATTCTAGACTTCTTTTCAAAGTTATGTCTCCCAAAAATCCTCCCTTTGAATGTGGTCAATCCCCTGCTTCCCCCGTCATCAAGCGGCTTCGCCGTATGTTGACCCTGAGTACGGAGGACTTAATGGACGATTTTGGTGAGTTCTCGGAATTTGTCAAAGAGCTTCATGACTATTGCTGGAGGCTGACCAAGGAAGAGAAGCGTTTTCTTGACAGTGTGCTGCGTCTAGAGAAAGAGTTGAAGGATAGTGCATCCTTTGTGATTGCTGTGGAGAATGTCAAAGAATGCCATGCCGAAGTTACCGAAGCTGTCGACAGCCAGATAGAGATCACGAAAGAGACCATGGGTGTGCAGGAGGAGATCTTAGGAATATGCTTCAACGAGGAGCGGAGAGTGGACGATCTTTTGGCGCTGCTGAACAAGGAGATGAAGCCGCTTGTGAAGAGGAAGAGGGCTCTTCAAGGCGAGATTAGGGATGATGTTGCTAAGTTGATTTCCAGGCGCCACTCTTTGGTGGACCTTTTGGACAAGCAGAGCGAACTAAGAGAGGATCTGAAGCCCATTGAAGAAAACATGGTGAAGGCGAAGAGGGTGAAACGGGCATTGGAGGAAATGCACCGTATCGCCGTTGCCGATGCTGGTGAATTGGGGAGCTCTACCATGCCATGACGTCTTTTGTTTGCTCATCTTTCCGTTTTATGCTTTTCTTTCAAGTATTTGTAATTTGCTTCCGCATTTTGGGATCTTTGTTATTTTCATTCTGTTTCTTTGCTTCCGTTGTCTTTCCTTTATAAGAATTTGAGTATTAAGCAATTTCCTTTCCTTATGTATTGCTCTTCTGCTCTTTTTAGTACCGCCTCCCTTTGCGATCTTCGATAACTAAAATGTGTCAAACTTTGACTTCTTGGAAATATAAAAGTGGCATTTCTCGAGACAGTCAAAACTTGGTGGTTACAACCGTCCACGCATTTATTACTACCGTTAATAACGATGTTAAGGTTAAGCATTGACTATAAATATCACCTGCTAAAAACTCGAATTTTCATCAATTTGTTTTGAATCTTTATGATGGAAAATAACAATGCGAAAAAACCTGTTGCCAGAAGCACTCCGCCTCAGCGGAGGAAGAAAAGAGTTGAGGTTTCAACCTCTAACTCCACTCGCTCCCGTCGATCGAAAGAGGTCAAGGAGGTGGAGGTTATCGTCCTTTCTTCGGATACTTCTGATTCTGGTAGCACCGACAGGGATTATGCTTCGTTCTTGGAGACCTACATCCCTCCTGAGCTTCGTGCTTCCTCGTCAAGTGGGGAAGAAAGCTCCTACGCTACTGCCGAGTCCAAGTTGACCTTTGCTGAGCCTGCGCAGAAGGATTCGGAGTCTGATTGATAGGATTTTAGGATTTTTCCATGTAGCCTTGGTTTCTCCTCGTTGTACTTTTTATTTGCTGCTAATAATAAAGATTTTCTTTCTTGCTTTGAGTAGAATGCATTACTTTTATTTTTTCTTGATTTTTTGGCTTCTTCTCGTTGGGCGTTGTTTTGGATATCTTCGCCGCGCCCCACGGGCGAATCAAACTTTTTTCGGCGAGGTAATTTGTCCTGGCGTGGCCCTTCCTTTAAAGGCGTTGTAATTAAATATCTGACGATAAATCTTCTATGATTTACTCTTGGGATGTGCGCTTTGACACGTACGCGATCCGACGACTCGTATGACACTACTCGTTCGAACCTTATAACTTCGAATCGACGTTAGGACTGAGGTTTATAAATAGGGAGTTTTGCTCTTTTCTTTTCTTCTATTCCTTTTGCAACTTCTAACCTAGTTCTACCCACTTGTCTTTCTTTTCGTAACTTCGGTAGAGCTTCTTTTCTTCCTCTCCAACCTTCGGTAGAGCTTCTCAATCGTCTTCATTTAAAGACATCTGTTCCTCTCGGCTTTGAAGTGTTACCCGTAAGGTATTTTATTTCGTACCTTTACTCTTTTTCTTGATTTAGTTTCGCTCAAAGGAGAAAAACCCTAATTCATAGGTTTAGAGAATGGTTATCCTGAGGGAGTTAGATGAGAATGAGGGGAGAATCTCGGCCTCTTCTCCTGGTTACCTTGAGTGGGCGCGACAAGTTCGCGCCCATTATACTAGGGCAAACGGCGTTCTCAATAGCCGGGGATTTTATTCGGAGTTGTGGGGTTTTGATGTTGGAAGCAGTAGCGATAGTGACAGTGATAGCGATAGTAGTAGCGGTAGTGATAGTGATTGTGTCATAATTTCCCCTTCCTCTTTCACAGGAAAGCGGAAAAACCCTTGCCGAGATTTGGTGGTTGCTGGCTATACTCCCGTCACCATGGAAGTTCCTTCAAAATACACTAGTGCGGAGATGGTGATGAGCTTTAGGAAAGCCGTCAGACTTACAGAGTCCAAACATGAGGAGTCTATCATCACTGAGCCTGTCCGAGAAGATGAGTTTGTCTTTTTCAAGAACGACATCCCGCCGGATTACTTTTATCTCTACACTGGCGTGATCCAACCTCTAAACCTCTGGCTTCCTTTTACTTCTTTCGAGGCGGAGATGTTGAGGGTTCTCAATGTCGCCCCCACTCAACTTCATCCTAACAGCTGGGCCTTCGTAAAAGCCTTCGAGGTGATGTGCCTAGGTTTTGAACTGGTACCCTCGATTGGTGTTTTCTTCTGTTTTTACCATATCAAGAACCTAAAACCCCAGACTATGGTTTCTCTTAGTAGTCAACCCAATCATCGCCTCATGAGTCTGTATGCCTCCAACTTCAAAGGCTTCAAGGACTCCTTCTTTAGGGTTCGCAGTAGCGACCAACTTCCAGACCTAATGTATGATGAGATAGGAGATCCCTTATTCCCTTTCTACTGGACTGACAACCCTAGGCTTATCAAGGGGACCATCTTTGAGACTTTGAGTGACTTTGAGCAGGACATTGTCCACTTTCTTGATTCTTTTGCTCTTATGGATACTGCTGATATCCTTAGATGTGAGGGTAATAGTGAAGCTTTGACAGAGTATTTACGTAAGTGATGAACTTGGCATATATGCATATTTCTTTTTATTTTTTGTTTAATGTTGATCTCGCCTTATTACTAACCTGTGTTTTTCTGATTCCTTTATTTTTCAGAAAGAATGAGGACCATTTCAAATGAAGAAAGACTGGCGTTCTTGGCAAAAGCTCGTCAACAAAAAGCCAATCCTGCTGCTGGCGTTACCGACCCTCTGAAGCAGCTACAAGTGGAAGAGGCTGGAGTTAAAGAGGGACGGAGCAAGAAAAAGCATGATGGGCGCATCCCTGTTGAGATCCCAGGAAAGGCTGCTGCTAAAGTGACGAGATCCGAGGGTGTCGTCCCGCCTCCTAAAAAACAAAAAACTGAGAAGACTAGCCAACCAGCTGGAGATGCTGACAAAGGCAAAAGCAAAGCTTCCAGTTCTACTCAGCCTTCATCTGAAGATACTGAAGCCGCTGCTTCTCTTTCTTGGGCTTCCTTCGATCCCCTCGAGTTTATTGAGAGGCGGGTGACTATGGTTGGCGATATGACTCGATTTACTAACACTCCTACTGAAGACTTGAGGAGAAAAGCCCTGGAGTATGAGGTAAAAGGTACTCTTCTCAACTATTTGCTGACGAATCGGCAGGAGCAGGAGGTCCAAGAGGCAAAACGGAAGGTGAAGGTCGTTGATGACCATCTTGCTGATATTGAGAAGAAATATTCCGAGACCAAGACCAAGCTGGAGGAGGATATCAGGAAGCTGAAGGAGAGCCAGGAGGGCGAGGCGGAGAGGTTGAAGAAGGAGTATGAGGATAAGCTGGCGAAGGTTAAGGAAAGTTATGCCGCCTCCGAGACCAAGCTCAAAGAGAATGCTGCTGCTCAGGATGAGATGATTTCTAAGCTTTCTAAAGAGAAAGATGCAGCGGTGTTCTCCGTGGGGACCTTGGGCGAAGAGAAGGAGAGGTTGGAAACTGACGTGAAGGAGCTTCAACTGTATGCTGCCAACCAGTACGAGGAAGGCTTCGCCTATGCCCTTGAGCAAGTCAAGCTTCTTTTCCCAGACCTCGACGCCAAGCGCTTAGCTGAAGCTGATGCGATGAACCAGATCATTGATGGAAAGCTCGTTCCCTATGTACCTCCCAGTGAATGATTTGACCTTGTTTGTAATGAATTTAATTCTGCCCTTATGTGGCTTTTGTAACTATTTGTATGCCCCTTCGTGGCTTGAACAATTTACCCTTTAACGGGTTTCTATTAATTTTCTTTATCTGCAATGATCTTCTTTCTTCATAATTTTGCGGATGAATTTTGCATTACGTTGTGAGGTAACGCCTTCTGTCGTTCTCGTCTAGGAAACTTTGTCCTTGCACCTGCGACATCTTCGACTTTCTATAATGATTGTAAATTGATACAAATAACTTTATACCTGTTGTCTTTTGGCGTTATAATGAATCGCCTGCTTTGGTTGTGTATAAGCTTCTTCTGGCGGTGTTGATAATCTCGCCTTTCTCAGCTGTTTCTTTTTCTGACGTACCCAACTCGTAAGACTTACAGGTAACGCCAAGGCCTTGCAACCTTGTTTAATTTTTCTTTTTCTGACGTACCCAACTCGTAAGACTTACAGGTAACGCCAAGGCCTTGCAACCTTGTTTAATTTTTCTTTTTCTGACGTACCCAACTCGTAAGACTTACAGGTAACGCCAAGGCCTTGCAACCTTGTTTAATTTTTCTTTTTCTGACGTACCCAACTCGTAAGACTTACAGGTAACGCCAAGGCCTTGCAACCTTGTTTAATTTTTCTTTTTCTGACGTACCCAACTCGTAAGACTTACAGGTAACGCCAAGGCCTTGCAACCTTGTTTAATTTTTCTTTTTCTGACGTACCCAACTCGTAAGACTTACAGGTAACGCCAAGGCCTTGCAACCTTGTTTAATTTTTCTTTTTCTGACGTACCCAACTCGTAAGACTTACAGGTAACGCCAAGGCCTTGCAACCTTGATTTATGGTTCAGCGCTCACATCTGAGTTGATCTTTAATAAAGATTCAGAGCTCAAGTTTGAGTTAACCATTTTTGTTGGTTCAGAGCCCGTAACTTAATCAGGTTGATGCAAATATTTTGACATATGCAAGAAGATATAAACTACTGGAATTTTGAAATTCAATGAGCCTCGATAAAAACCCCCGTTGAAATAGGGGAAAAGAGTGTCTCATTGTCTTTTTATTCATTTATGAAAATGGTTCTTATACATCACTAAAAATATTGCTAAAATAAAGGAATGGTTTTACTTATTCTTTCACCGGAAACGGGATGCTCCGCGACTAGCTGTAGTAGAACTTTAGGTTTGCTACGTTCCACGTCCTGGGGAGGGTTCTTCCATCCATGGTCTCTAGACGATATGCTCCTCCCTCGAAAGCTTCTTGCACCCGGAAAGGGCCTTCCCAGTTTGCCGCGAACTTTCCTCCTTTATCTTTCCCCATAGGTCTCTTCAACACTAGATCGCCTTCTTGAAAACTCCTTTGTTTGACTCTCGTATTATAACGCCTAGCGGCCCTTTGCTTTATGGTGAATTCTCTGAAATGCGCTCTTTCTCTTCTTTCTTCGATCATGTCTAGGTTTTCTTCCAAAGCTCTGTCGTTCTCTTCCTGCGTCGTGGTCTCTCTGCGCCAACTAGGAGGATTTATTTCCACCGGGATCATCGCGTCTGAACCATAGACCATCGTAAATGGCGCTTCTCCTGTCGAGGATTGGGGAGTGGTGTGATACGACCAGAGGATGGGTGAGATGTGGGCTACCCAAGCTTCGCCTTTGCTATCTAGTCTCCTTTTTAAGGCTCTTAGTATCACCTTATTTGCTGACTCTGCTTGTCCGTTAGCTTGTGGATGCTCTACCGATATAAAGGTGTTTTTGATTCCTTTGCTTCGACAGAACTCTACGACCTTTTCGCTGGCGAACTGTGTGCCGTTGTCGGATACGATATACTTGGGCAGTCCAAATCTGCAGATGATTTTCTTCCAATAAAAGATTTTTACCTGTTCCGCCGAGATGCTGGATACCGGTTCTGCTTCAATCCATTTTGTGAAGTAGTCCACGGCGACGATGATCCATCGCGCTTGTTTATAGCCAACTGGAAATGGACCAACGATATCTACACCCCACATGAAAAAGGGCCATGAGGGATAATACTGACTTTAGTGGCTCCCCCGGAACGTGATGCAGGTTGGCGTGTCTTTGGCATTTGTCACAGTTTCTTACATACATGGCGGTATCATCATGTATATCTGGCCAATAAAATCCTGCTCTTAATATCTTTCCTGCTAATGCTCTTGAACCGATATGACTACCACACGATCCCTCGTGTACTTCTGACATGATGCGCTTGGCTTCTTCGGTACTGACGCATAAAAGGAGGGGGGACGCAAATCCCCTCTTGTATAGCTTATCCCCTACCATTGAATACCATGCCGCCATTTTCTTTAATTTAAAAGCCTTTTCCCTTTCTTTCGGGAGCTCGTCCTTTTGGAGGTACCGGATAATGGGCGACCTCCAGTCTTCTTTCTCTATTACCATCGTCACCTCTTCCCCGCTGATGCTGGGAGTTTTTATAGTCTCTTGGATAACGGTTCTGTGGCTTCCTGGTTTTTTGGTGCTCACCAGCTTTGACAATAGATCTGCTCTCATGTTTTGTTCGCGGGGAACGTAAACTAATTCGAAAGAATCAAAATGCTTAGCTAGGTTTTGAACTCTTTCCACGTATTTGATTAACTGCGGCTCCTTTGTTTGAAACTTCCCTGATACTTGGTTGGTTACCAGTTGGGAATCACTCATGGCCTTTAACTCTTTTACCTCCATATCGCTTGCTAACTTCATTCCTGCTATCAAAGCTTCGTATTCC
This sequence comes from Trifolium pratense, assembly GCF_020283565.1. NCBI lineage: Eukaryota > Viridiplantae > Streptophyta > Magnoliopsida > Fabales > Fabaceae > Trifolium > Trifolium pratense. Next base: position 39,477,150 of record NC_060064.1, on the reverse strand, counting down.
GCTTGGTTGTTGCTGGCTTTGAAGGCGAAACGTAGTGATTGTTCTATCATAACGCCATCTGGTCCTTCCAGTACTATTCCGGCTCCACTTCCTCGCACGTTGGAGGCTCCGTCAACTGAGAGTGTCCAAGACGCCGTTTTCTCTGTTGTTGGCGGAGTAGACATTTCCAATACAAAATCAGCTAGTCTTTGTGACTTAATGGCCCCTCTAGGTGAGAAGGTGATGTCGAATTCTGATAATTCAACGGACCACGCTACCATCCTTCCTGCCAAGTCTGGCTTTCGGAGGACGTTCTTGATAGGGTAATCTGTTTTAACAACTACCTTGTGGCTTTGAAAGTACTGTCTTAATTTTCTGGCTGTGACAACTACCGCGAAAGATAACCTCTCTATTCTTTGATACCTTGTTTCTGCTCCCCTTAGGGTTCTACTTACAAAATATATAGGTTTTTCTTCACCCTCTATTTCCTGAACTAGAGCTGAACTCAAAGCTCTATCTGAAACTGCAAGATATAGGTAAAGGGTGTTACCTGGTAACGGGCGTGTCAAGATGGGCGGTGATGCTAGGAACTCTTTTAGTTGTCTGAAGGCTTCCTCACATTCTGGTGTCCAGGAGAATCTCTCATTTTTTCTAAGGGATGCGAAAAAGTGGAAACCCTTTTCGCCCGCACATGACAGAAATCTGGATAGTGCCGCTATTCTACCTGTCAAAGTCTGTATTTCTTTCACGGATGTAGGGCTCCTCATGTCTATGATGGCTTGGCATTTTTCGGGGTTAACCTCTATTCCTCTGCTGGTGAGCATAAAACCTAAGAATTTTCCGGCTTGTACTCCAAAGGAACACTTTGCTGGGTTTAGTCTCATGTTGTACTTTCTTACTGATCCCATGATGTCCAACAGATCGTCATCATGGCGACTTTCCTCGGAAGTTTTTACTACCATGTCATCGATATATACCTCTAAGTTCTTCCCTATTTGCTCGGCAAAAACCCTGTCCATCAACCTTTGGTATGTTGCTCCCGCATTCTTCAATCCAAAGGGCATGACGTTGTAAAAATAATTGCAGGTGTTCGACATAAAGGCTGTATGGCAGGCGTCTGAGGGGTTCATCTTTATTTGATTGTATCCGGAGTAGGCGTCCATGAAGCTTAGCATCTTGCACCCCGAGGCGCCATCAATTAACCTGTCTATGTTGGGCAGGGGGTATGGATCTTTGGGACACGCCTTGTTTAAATCTGTGAAGTCCACACACATTCTCCACTTTCCGTTGGCCTTTTTCACCATGACGACGTTTGCCAACCATGAGGGGTATTTGATTTCTTCGATGAACCCGGCCTCCTTTAGCTTCTCTACTTCTTCCGCTATAGCGACTCGTCTTTCTTCTCCCACCTTTCTTTTTCTTTGGGAGACTGGTTTTGTGCTGGGTGATATTGAAAGTTTATGTGTTATCACCCCTTCGTCAATCCCTGGCATATCCGAAGGCTTCCATGCGAATAGATCAGCATTATCCTTCAAGATTTTGATGATTCGTCTCCTCTCCTCGCTAGGCAACGCTGTTCCCAAGCTGGTTGTCTGGTGTGGGTGGTCGCCAATTTGAACCTGCTCCAGGTCTTCTATAGGGCTTACCCTTCGATCTTGAAATTCTTCCCTTGGATCCATATCTGCGTTTTCTATGATGTTTATGCCGCCTGGAATTGCGGCTTGTCCTCTCTCGAATTTTCCGCTTGCGCTGGAAGTTCGGTGTCGTATCTTTAAGCTAGATTCGTAGCATTTCTTGGCGAGAATCTGATCGCCCCTTACTGTTCCTACTCCCCCATTATCCAGGGGGTATTTTATTGCTAGGTATAGGGTGGACATGGCCGCCCCCAATGTGTTAAAGGCGGGCCTTCCTATAATAATATTATAGGAGGTAAAAGGAGTTTTAACTACCAGGTATCGCACCTTGATAGTTTTGGCGTTGCTGCCTTCTCCAAACGTGGTAAGAAGGGAGGCGTAGCCCATTACATCCACTTGTTCGCCAGAGAACCCAACCAGGGTTCCTGAGTAGGGTTGCAACTGCTCTTCCGCCAATTGCATGGCCTTGAAAGCTTCCCAGTACATAATATCCGCTGAACTTCCTGAGTCTATCAGCACTCTTTTTACGTCACAGTTCAAAATTTGGACTTGTATCACTAAAGGATCATCGTCATGAGGCGCTACCTCCAGCCCATCCTTTGCAGTGAACGCCAAATCTGGTACGTCTAACGGTTGGGGCTGTCTTACGAGGTATATTTCCGAGATGGCTCGGCGTACATACCTTTTCCTTGCTGAGCTTGATTCACCCCCGCCTGAGAATCCTCCCGCTATTGTATTTACGGAGATTCTTCCCTTGGGAGGCTCCCTATTTGGCCCTGGGGGGTCCCGTGGCTCCTGTCGGGGGACTTTTGGTACGACAACTCGCCCTTGGGCGGCATCGTCAATAAATTTGCGGAGGTGTCCGCTTTTTATCAGCTCTTCGATTAAATCTCTCAAGCGGAAGCATTTTTCTGTGGAATGACCTCTACACCTGTGGTATGCGCACCAGGCATTATCGTCAAGCCCCATGGGAATGTTACTGGTTCTCCTCGGGGGGAGGCTTGCCAAACCAGTGGCCAGAATTTCATTTAAGACGTAAACCTTTGAGGCATTCAATGGCGTGAGGTCCTCACTGGTGGGATGGTTCCTGAATTCTCTTCTGGGCGGTTGGCGGTAGGGCTTACCGTGATGCCTTTGCCATGGGTCTCCTTGATGGCCTCCCGCTTTTAGTCGTGGGTGTTCAGGCGCTCTAGGGGCACGGCCCACGTATTCTTTCTCCTTAACGTCTCTTTGTCTTTTTTCGGCGTTACTTTCTTCGCCCTTTATATAACACTCCGCCCTCTTATTCACCTCTTGCATTGATGAGGCTGGCTTTTGGGCTAAGGACTCATTGAAATGTCCTGCTCTTAGCCCATTGTGGAAGGCTGCCACAAACATCTCCTGGTTTGGGTTTGAGACCTTGATGGTGGCTTCGCTGAATCTGGCTAGGAAACTACGCAACGACTCACCATGGTTTTGGCGGATGGAAAAAAGACTTGTTGATGTAACTTTCACATGTTTCGATCCAGCGAACTGGTGGATGAATTTTTTATGAAAGTCCGCATAACTCTCGATTGAGTTCTTAGGAAGGTTCATGTACCAACGTAGGGCGACATCCTTGAAGGTGCCGGCTAGTAGTTTACACTTTAGATGTTCCGGAGCGTTGATTATGGCGGTTTGTGTTCCGATTGCCATCAGATGCTCCCTTGGATCCGTCTTTCCGTCGAAGGTAGGAAGGTGAGGAACCTTGATTGTTTCCACCACTTGGGCATCCCACAAGTGTTGTGCTAAAGGCTGTACGTCCATGACGCCCTCTCCCTCCTCCTCCTCCGAAATCAATTTCGCTTTCTCTTTCTCATTAGTTCTTTCGGCTTCGATAGCCGCGATCTGAGTTTGTAAGCGCCGTATTTCTACGACGGCGGCTTGCAAGGTGTTAACGCTAGAGTTATCGTTGTTTCCATGCTCTCCAGCCATGTGAAGATGTTTGATTTTTCGTCTAGTTGCTGTGATAGGCTGGGATCAAATGATTTTACCGCAGCCCCACGGTGGGCGCCAAAATGTTCTGGTAAAAAACAAGGGGGTTTGTATTTTTGATTAAATGGTGTGAATACACTCAGTTCAATCCCAACAACCCTGGGAGTTTTATAAGTCAGAATTCGATCTCTTTACAGATGAAAATATGAAACTATTTATAGACCATTAAAGCCTTCTTCTCCAAGCTAGGGTTCCTACAAATCCGGTCTTCAGCGCCTTTTCCGGTGATGCAGCGTGAAGGTAGGAATAAAACCTTGGTCTCCAAGCCATGGCAGTTTCAAGGAGTTGGTTTCTTCATTCCCAAGTTAATCGCTAAGGCAGGGAAGGATGAAGATATTTTGTTATCGTGTGTAAATCCGTCTTATGGGCGTTATCCGTCATTGCCCACCTCGCCCAGGCCTTATATCGCCAAATGGACGTTTAGAATTTAATTGTTTTGGGCCTGTTTCCTTTCTCATATTAATCGGGCTAGTTTGATTTTGCCTTTAAGCCCATTGCCCAGTCCATAGACTAACTAATCAATTATTCAAAATGAGTGTTTGCTTATTAAAAAAGAATAGAGAGAATACTATTATAAAAAATAATCACAAGCGTAAATAATTGTTACTCCTATAATTATTAACATATACTATTATAAAAAATTAAGTCTTTCTAGTTATGATCTTTCTAGATATGATATTGTGGTTTATTACTACTGTGATAAAATTGAACATTTTAATTGACTAAAAAAATTAAGTTGTTGAATCATTAGGTCAAAACATGCGAGTTTAAGTGATTTTATTAATTTTAGGTCAAAACATACTTATACATTTTGACTTTTGATTTTACTCAAAATTATTTTAGTTATGATTTAACACAAAAATCATACCTAAAATCGTAGAATGAGTTTAAGATTTAAGACGATATTTTAACAACTTTATTCTAAGGAGATATTATGACCATGTGTTAGGTTACGATAGAATTGTGCGATTAAACTTATATATAGATGAAAGAATTTGTATCAATTTAGGGTTTCATGTTGTACCAGGCGGAATATCATGGTACTCTTCGCCCGAGCCCAATAACGCCCGAATGGGCCATTCCACCCATATGGGCCAAATCTATTAGATCAAGACAAATGGCCCATTGAAGGTATAACTGTACCCCAAAACACTAAGGGAGTGAGGGCCGAAAATAGGGCGCATCGTAAGGAATGATGATGTGATCATTAATAATGCTGACACAATGATGAGCCAATAATGATTAATCATGATCCGGGCAACGTGGCCTCATCTCTACACAAATTGCGGAAGTATGGAGAGGCACGCGCATGAGGAAACCAAACCCAAAATATCAATACATAGGGAATGAATTTGTTAAATTGGGTGTGGAATGTATGATCGGTTCTCTATCTTTCTGGACCCTTCTTGGATATTTTCTTGTACTCCTCGTACTTGCTTACGTTTACTCTCAATAAACACATTTCCTTCGTTCTTTTCTTATTAAAAAAATAAAATGTCACCTAATGTTTAACATTATAAAAGAGAAATTCCATAATTTGTGGTAAGAAAATTATAAACGTTGAAAACCTAGTAAGGTTGAGATTATTTTTTTTATACCCATTTGAACTCATACGTGAAGAAGAATTTCACCATCGAAACCCCCATCGATTAATCCCCTCTTAAAAGTATGCATGTGATTCTAATTTGGAAATCTCACAAGAGATATCTGTCATGTTGACAATGATCCCTCTAAGACCCATTTGATTACACGGAGCTACGATGGATTGGTCACACCGGGTGTGGTTATGGTGCATAAGCCCAAACTTATGCATCATGCATAAACTTGCTTCCTACACCCAACATATTTGTTTCCTACATCAAAAGTCAGCCCAAGTCCAAAATTAGGCAATCCATTACTCGCGCGCCCCCATATACTACCCCATTACTTGCGCGCCCCCATTTGCTTAGCGCACCCCCCAGTTTTTTTTCCTTTTTCTCCTAGATTTCTTGTGAGCCCCCAAATTTTTTTCCTCCCCTAGATTTCTAGCGCGCCCCCAATTTTTTTCCCTCCTCCAAACTTCTAGCGCACCCCCCAAATTTCTAGCGCGCCCCCCGTTTCCAATTAAATAATAACTTTTATTCCTTTGAAGCCCAACATAATAACGAATGGTTCATGTATAAAGCATACTTGTCAAACATACAATTTAATTTTAAGTTTTATTAATCATAATCACAGTATAAATAAAATCTCATACATTAATTACATATATATATATATATATATATCGATTTTTCTTTACAATAAAAAAATGATCGAATCCAATATCTCATGCATCCTATCCAAATTTTTCTCAACTAAACTAACCCTAATTGCTTTATATGATTTTTTGCTTTATGTAGCATGGTTTTGTAAAATGGTTATGTGATGTTTTACTTAATAACAATGGTTTCAGTGTATAACAGCTTGGCACTAATGCCCATATGATACCATCTAACTAAAATAATGGTTTCAGTGTATAATGCTATGAAACCATTTAACTAGACTAATGGTTTCAGTGTATAACATCTTAAAACCAAATAACAAGACTAATGGTTTCAGTGTATAACGCTATGAAACCATTTAACTAGAATAATGGTTTCAGTGTATAACGCTATGAAACTTTTTAACTAGACTAATGGTTTCAGTGTATAACAGTATGAAACCATTTAACTAGACAAATGGTTTCAGTGTATAACATCTTGAAACCAATTAACAAGACTAATGGTTTCAGTGTATAACATATTGACACTAATGCTCATATAAAACCATTTAACTATAATAATGGTTTCGGTGTTTAACGCCATGAAACCATTTAACTAGACTAATGGTTTCGGTGTATAACGCTATGAAACCTGGTTCAATGTTTTTCAATACTTTTTTTTCTGGTTCGCTTTGTTACTAGCAACATAAGGATGTCTTACAGTAAATAGGGACACATCAAGTCCACCGATCAACAATTCATAATTGCATCTAATTTCTAGACAACCAACGCTAAATTGTTCATATTACCAAAACCCATAAATTCTAATTTTTATTTTTTTGAGCAGCAAAAGATGAGACTTTTATTAAAACCAACCAAAAACATAAGGCATGTTCAGGTGGTAGATCAAACATAGTATTACAACAAAGCAATCAATAAAAACTAAAGGGAGCCAAAACACTGGTAGAGCAGAAACAACACAGACCACCACCAAAACTGTGATGGAAGCTTTACACTGCAAAATTCAACGTTTCCGTTCTCAATTTTACTCTGTTACAAAATTTCAACCCCAAAGACACCGAAACACACTGGTTTAATAAAAGATTATTTCGTTAAAATAACCCGAAAAAGATTCAAAATCAGTTTCACACCTCAAAATTCATCATTCGCGTTTGTTAACGCAATAGAACTTTTTATGCTCCCAACTCATTTTATCCCTGATTCAATCACACGTTTCAATTACATGGGATGTACTGGTAAAGGCTTATTTCCTTACTGTGGCAGTTTACTCTCACGAGCTTTGGAAACCAAGCATCGTCTTAACATCGGTGGCATTCCTGTCAATCGAGTCGCAATCGAGTTCCTTCGTTCGTTCAAAGATGAAAAACGAAAATTAAAGATGAAAAAAAAGGGTTCAGATTTAAAATTGAAATCGCAAACCTAGAATTTGGGGAAATGGATGAAGAATTGCATAAACAAGTAGCAATGAATTTGGCGAGATGATGCGTGATGCTTAGACCTGAGAGAGTGTGAGCTAAGAAGGGGGATTATTACATGTGTTATTTGGATCTGATGATGGACATTCACTTATGCACTATGCATAAGTTGGTTACTTATGCACCATAACTTTTGCCGGTCACACCAATATATTGCAACAATATTTTTTTTTTTTGAATTAATATATTGCAACAATAATTACACCAACATAATAGTGATATTTTTTATAGGAATAGGAATGAAAACTAAAATTCTCTAATTTTATACGGACAAAAAATATATTTAATTCTAAATAATATAATCAAAATATTCCTAATTATGTTATATAAGTTTGTGCAACATGAAATACTATAATCAAAATATAAATCCATTTTCCTTTTTCTAAAAAATAAATTTGTAAAACAATATCAGCATGCTCTTTTGTGAAGTAAAAAAAAATAACCCTTCGATCCATCCCTCAAAAGGGGTGTCATCTAAATTGATGGATTCATAATAACCCCCCCCCCCCCCCGCGTTTTTTTCATTTGCGGGATCAAATGGTATAGTTCTTTTTGTCAATAAATATAATAATACCCCAAACTTTTTTTTTTGTACATTACCATAAACTTTTTTAATTTCAGAAAGAAAGAAAAAACTACTAAACGATGTCTTGCCTGATGGAAGTATTGATCCATGATAGACGATAAATTCTCTAAGTTTTTAGTCTTTGGATTCGTCACAACCTAAAACAGGTTGTTAAATACTGTCTCATTCGTTTAAGGAGACCAATTTGAAAACCCATTTCCAAAACTCCGGCCAAGCCCGCTCGCCACTCCACCACCACATATCTCCGGACATGCTTCCACCGTCTCAATGTTGTGTGCAAACTAACCTTACCTGGGTGCTGCATTAATGAAGAATAAAGGAAACAAATTGAATACTTAAGAAGAACTTCAAGATTTTGTTGAAAGATTTAAAGGATAGAAAAACTCTATCAAACCAAACAAGGGAGTTAATTTGAGGAAAATTACATGTGATATTCTTTTGAACAGAAAGGTAATAAATTTGAGGAAACAACATGGATGCAAATATACTCAAATACAGATGAAGAGGTAAAACTATGAACTATGTGATCCCTTGTGTGGGACAAACGCCATTGATTAATAGTATGGAGCTTAAGAGTATCATTCTCACAGAACTAGAAATGATGAACAATAAAGACAGTGTTTTGAAACAGTCACAGCGGTGATGCGGCGAGATAGAAAGTGAGAGTGAGAGTACTTATGTGAATGAAATATGATAAAATCTGTATGTCTTACATGATGGACTGATATTTTTACCCTTCCATTTTAAACAGAATATACATGTAAGGCAACATATTATATCAGAAAATATACAATCCCAAAATTCAACATTACAAGAAAAATAACACCCACAATGGATTTTACACGAGAAACCTGAGATGCCAATAAAATTAATTCATTTATAATTTGTTTTCATAAAGTACAAATTAAAATTTGTTTTCATAAAAAAAAAAAAAAAAAAAAAAAAAAACTCTAGCTAACAATCATAAAGTACTAAACCACATGAAAGTGCAATCAAACTGCATATTTAAAAGATCCACGCTAATGTTTAAGTCCTAGATTTGATCAAAACAGCTAAATAAAAGCCAGGTTCATCCACAAACTCAGCGACATCAAAGAAATGAGCAGCTGCAACACTTTGTAAATGTGTTTTGTCAGGAAGGTCAGAAACTACTACTTCAGGGTACTGTTGTCGTTGCTGTTTCAGTATTTCTCTCCCTTGAGGATGACTGATAATCACCCTTCCGCCTACATGTCAAAACCAAAATTAAAAGAAGGTATAATCTTGAGAGCACTTATTGCAAATTTGGTGGCATCATAGTCAAAGTAAATATTAATAAGGCAACACAATGATCCATTTTAGACTGTGTTAAATAAAGGTCGGAACTAATGCGACATCAAGGTTTCTATTGTTTCTGCGATTGTTACTGAGGGGCACATTAACCACAACTCTCATTACAATGTGACTACAACAGTGATTTAAAATCTTGTGTTAAGATTGATTTTCTAGTCTATGATAGACTCTATTAAAATAAGTCTACCAAGAAGTTCAATGAAGGAACTAATTTCAACGAATACCTTTAGTTAAAAAAGTTCACTTCAAAATCTTTCAATCATTACTTCATTCTTTATAGCCTCTCATCAAAATTACTATCCAAACCGGCCTAAGATATAAATTTGCAAACAAGCTTTATTACTTTCTCTACCCGGCAAATGTTGTTAAAATAGCTGCTATAGTTGGCCTAATGCATAGCGGATTTTAACAAATCCCAATTGCTTCACAATTCATTATGAAATATTGTCAAATAGCAGTTATAGCGGCACTACTAATACTATATGGCACTGCTCCATAGTGGACTTTAAACAAATTTCTATTTTCCCAATCAACAGTTGACAACGCTGTACAGTTTCAATATGCAATGAAACTAACATAAACATGAAAGAACAATTGCCTATTCCAAGAGTAAACAGATATCAATGTTTCTATGAAGCACGGACACAAACATGGACACCAGAAATGACACCGACACCGACACGTCGACACCGATAATAATTTGAGAAAATGACATAATTTAGGGTAATCATCAGACACTGTGTCTGACCGGGGCATAACTAATGGCTAATCCCAGGAGTGTCCGTGCTTCATACTTTCTAAAGCAAAAAATCAAAACTAACCTGGTAAACATTTTGGAGCCAAAGAACCAAGAACATCTTCAAGTTTGAATGGCAAAGCAGGCAAAAAATAAAGAAAAACAACATCAAAAGGAGACCATTTTTCTGGAACAATTGTAACTTCTCCTTGCCAACACTTAATATTATCATATTTCTCAATAAGAAGAGCCAATATCAAAAGTGAATCATGCAAAACAAGCATAGACTTGAATTTTGAATTACCAACTAAACAATCAACAAATTCTTCAGAACCAGTTGAAACTAAAACCCTAGAATTCTCATCAATTTTCCCAAATGATATAATGCGGTCAATGTTTGGTCCACTATAATCAAGCAAAGACCAATCTTTGTCGATGAATTCTTCAACTGGAACATAAGATACATTTTCTTCAGGGATTGAAACTGGGGTGTTGGTATTTGATGATGATTTGGTGGATTGAAGTGAAGTGAAAAAATTGGATTTTGATTTCAGGGAAATGGAATTGTTGAAATGGGGATAGTGGAAACTGAATTGTGGTTTGGTTTGAAAAATGGGGTGGTGGAATTTGCATGGTGGTGGTGGTGTGAGGATGAAGGAAGCTAAAGAAGATGAATTCATGGTTGAAATAACAGGGTTTTACAGTGAATGTGGTTTTCAAAGATTAGGGATTGGGAAAGAAAAACCCTAATTTTTGGAAGTGTTAATTGAAGTAGAAGTTAAGCTGTTAAAGGTTGTTGAAGATTGAAGAGTGATTTGCATTATGTTATGAGAGTGCTGGTGGGAGAAGAAGAGGATGGTGCAGAAAATGGTACACTTTCTAAACTATCTTTCATATTTTTATTTGTTGTTGTCAAATTAGTATCTTATCTTCAAAATATTTTTTCGAGGAAATATTTAAAAAATACACACTCCTTCCATTATTTTTTTTTTTTTTTTAATTTAATGGATACACATTGTGCACGTAAATTAATTCCAGAATTATATTGAACCAGAATAGTTTAATTTTTCATTCCATGTAAAAAAATTGGGATGAATCGGGGTGACTTGACATATGATATAATCGTTTGAAACCCGTGCACACACGGGCCTAATCAGTCGTAATATGTAACAATTAAAAATACTTGGATAAAATTTATACAACTAAAATTATGTTATATTACGAAATACGTTCTTATAGTCTACAATGAGAGTTTTATTCGTATCTTTCTAAATTTATTTTGGAATTGTATATTTGAAATATTTGGAATTGAATTAAATAGTGAAAGTTTCTGGTGAAAATTTATTTAGTTTAATGTGAAAAATGAAAGGTGTCCCAAAAAAATAGGGTTGAAAATTAGGTAATGGGTTGAAAAAAATATTATAAAAAAAAATTACAAAACTAATAAACAAATTTTCCTTTAATTGACCAAAATTAGTTAACTAAGAATTTTCTAATGTAAAATTTTCCAACATGTGCGGTGCAAAAATTATGCTTATTATAGGCGCAAAACAATTTTTTATAGTAGCCAAACGTTGATTGACACACGCATAAATTAAGAATGTGAGTTGGCTTATTATAGGTGCAAATAAAAAAAATTTAGCAACCAAACATTGATTGATACACATAGATTAAGATTAATTGATAGCAAAATTAAAAATGTGAGCTAGCTTATTATAGACGCAAATAAAAATTTTTTAGCAACCAAACATCAATTGATACGCATAGATTAAAGTTAATTGATAGCAAAATTAAGAATGTGGGTCACTCAATAAAAGAGGGAAAAAATGATAATGATGTCAAATAAATTTATGTCATATATGTGAGGGTTAAGAGATGAGATTCCTAATGTTAATCACAATTGAAGAATATGCTTTAGTGGTTGAAAGACTTTATTGTACGCAAGGGAGGCAGGTTTGATTCCCATGTTAGACAAATTTGTATTTTTTTTAATATAAAGTTGCTCTAAAAAGAGAGGGAAAAAAAATTAGGTTTATGGTTAGCATTTCGGAACAAACTTAGAATATAAGAGATAATAAGAATTAATAATATATAGTAAGAATTAATATATCCGGTTAAAAAAAATAATTTTTGTGATTTCTCATCTATTCTAATAGTATATATATCAACGTGTAATGTTACTATATATTATTAATCTATCTATATATTCTAATACAAATAGTATCTTTTATAGTAACGTTACTATATATATTATCAAACTTTATTTTTAATAGTAATTTCTTATTAGGTCTAGTGGTTAAGAGGGTTAAGAGATGAGATTCATAAATTTAATCACAATTTAAGCGGATGCTATAGTGGTTAAAAGACTTTGTTGTAAGCAAGGGTGGTGGGTTCAATTCCCATGTTTGACAAATTTGTATTTTTTTTTTTTAATATAAAACTGCATTAAAAATAGCGGGAAAAAAAATTAGGTTTAGGGCTAGCTTGATGGAACAAGCTTAGAATATAAAAGACATGGGAAGGATAGAAATGACATTATTTGTTTTCGTCAAAAAAGATCCGGTGGTGGAGGAGGTAGTTGAAGCTATTATTTTCATCTCTTGGGAATGGTTTCTTGCTAGAAAGAAAGGGGAGATTTGTATTTTTACTTGGGTTGGGGTTATCGAAACAAATTTGTAAAGAAGTGTATTTGAGATTTAATATTGAGTCTAATTGTTGTGCATTGTTGGTGTAAAGATTCTTTACATATACATTTAATGATGCGTTGCCATATCATTTAATGAATGTGAAATATCATGTGTTTTTAAATACCATACATGATGTGTCAGTATATTATTGGATGCATGTGTAAAATAATTTTATAATGACGTGCATATAAATTAAATTCTTTAATATTTTGGGGACAAATTGTATGGATAACATATTAGAAAAGACATGATTAAAAATATCACAAGGTTACTAACATAGTGTGGAACAAGTGATAGATATTTGAGTCCCTTAACAATTTGGTTTTGGGTTTGATCTTTGACCGGTGCGTATGAAAAAAATTTGTTGGGAGACGTCAAGATCTCAGTTACCTTGAGAGATTAGTCTCTATAGTTGCGCGCAGATGATACATTTGGTTTAAAACAAAAACAAGAAATATAATAAAGTTGAAGAAGTGTATTTGAGATTTGAGATTTGATCTTTGAGGAACAAATTGCATGGATAACATATGAGAAGAAAGGCAAAAGCTTCACGCATGGTTATATAACCTCGACTCATGGTAGATTTGTAAGAATATACTAATTTGACCCATATTCATAGGGTACCCGCAAAAATTATCAACAACAGGTAGGGTAAAAACTCGCATTTTGGGTACGGGCACATGTATGGGTAATTACCCGCAAAAATGAACGGGTATGAGTACGAGTACCTTAGTACCCACCCCGTCCCATACCCGCATAATATATATTTATTTATTTATTTTATTTATATTAGTATATTATAATATATGTAAATCAATTTAAAACAATACAACTCTACTAAACTATTACATATTTTTAATAAAAATGTTTATTTATAACATAATATAAAAATAATGTGAATATTTAACATAAATATGAACTTTAACATAAGGTTAGTAATAATTTTGTTTATAATTTTCATTAGTCAATATTAAAATCTTTAAAAAAAAATTTAATTCTATTAAAATTATATGATATTTTATAATTGATCAATTTATTTTTAGTAAAAATGCGGGTAACGGGTATGGGTACCTAGGTACCCATAGGATATGAGGACGGGGGCAAAAGTTGTTACCCACGCGGATATGGGGATTGGTACGGATATTTTTTTCAATCCGCTGGTATGGGGATGGATACTATAGTATCATACCCTACCCATTGTCATCCCTAGAATATAGCCAAATTATTTGCTAGGGAGTTTCAATACACATGTCATGTGAGATTGGTGTGTGGTAAAGAAGATGAAGAGTATTCGACAAATGTTGTTGCACATGGTTAAGTAAAACAAATGATAAAACTACTAATTTATGGTTAATATGGAAGGGCTCTCCATCAATGATGTTGTAAAATACACGTTAAATTTTTGTCTAGAAACTAAAGGAGAAAGAAACACGATTAGAAAAATATAATAAAGTTGAAGTGCATTTGAGGTTTGATCTTTGGGGGACAAATTGCAAGGATAACGGATGAGAAGAAAGGCAGTCGCTTCAGTCACGCATGGTTATATGACATGGACTCATGGTGAATTCGTAAAAATATACCAAAATGATTTGCTACGAAGTTTCAATACATACTTCACATGAGATTGGTGTGTGGAAATATGAAGAGTATACTGCTACTAGTTACATTATTGGTTAGAATGATTATAACTTTGCAAGAATATAAAGAAACAAAAAAAAAAACTTCGCAAGAATATAAGTTTTTGTTTCAAAGGATTAGTTTAGGTGTTTTTCTAATTTAAACAATTTTTTTGATAAAAAATCATCTAACTCAAACTTGGGTCCGTTTGATCTGCAAAATATAAATACCGAAAAAACAGAACAGTACAAGACAGTACAAACGTTTAAAGTATTGAATAAATTTTGTGTTGTACGATATTAGGTAGGCAAAATGTTATTTTGGTATTTTAGACTACTTGTGCAGAGGACAAAGAGTTGTCCAGTGGTTCAAGTCAACAAATTTTCATTCAGAATTCGAATTTTAAGTTCTTCCAAACAATTGCTAATGAAATTTATTATTATCCACATAAGCTAAATCTCTTAATTTTAGTTAAATTAATAATCACGATGTCCACTTATCAGAGGCATAACGGGGAAAACGGAAATTCCGTGTGAATGCACATTTAAATTTGATGCCTTACTTTCAATGTTTTAAACACTCTGCTTAAACCAAATTAGCTATGCTCATAAAAGGGACCAAATCAGCACAACATTTGAAGGAGCGCTAGAAAGAAAGAAGGCCAGGAAAAGGAAGCGATAAGCGAGTTCTTTGAAACTTTGGATGTACAAATGAGAATCCCTAGCTATGGACCAAAAAGGATTGTGATGGAGGGGGAAGAGAAAAACAAACTTTCCTGCTAACAATCTTCACACATCTTTCCCTCAAGCCACTCCTACTTTAAGCAAATTGTAATAATTGATCAACTCAAAAGGCACTATACAAAATCACATCAAATATCAAAACCATCCAATTGCAAACTATCATTAGTAGACCCTGAAACCTCATTTTCTGCTCCTTGTGACTTTTTTAGCTTTGCCACAAGAACCCACATGTTGGCAAGTTCATTTTCCAGATATGCTTCTCTTTGTTTTGACTCTTCAATCTTTCTTTGAAGCTCGGCCTCTTTCTGATCTTTATCTAAAAGAGCGGCTTCATATGAAAGTTCCCTGTCTTTACTCAAGGCTAGTTCTCTCTTGACATCTGAGTTTGAACCACCCTGATCATTTCGTCTAAGTCTACCATGACTATCTCTTCTCCCATTTTGGACTGTTCCACTAGTTCTACGTGGAGTAGGTGAATTCTTGGACGCAGCTAGCTCAGCAGCTAATCTCTCATTATCGTTCATGAGTTTGGCGACTTCTTCTGACAGTGCCTTAAGCTCAACAGCAGCAGCTGAAGCCAGCCCTTTAGCATATGAACTCTCTTCTGCTAGTTTCTGATTCCTAACTTCAAGCTGGTCCTTTGACGCTGTTAGTTCTGTCACCTTCTGCTTCAGCTGTTCTATCTCATTTACCTAATTAAAAAGTGCACTATATTAGATGGAATGATAATTTAGCTATATACGAAACACTTTATGCCATTTGAAGATGTTGTTAACTAACGGTACAACATAATGCAAGTAGAAACATCACCAATTGGTCATTTCTCGTCATCACTTTTAGTTTGTAAAACTTGCAACTTAATTACTATTCAAAATTTAAAAGGTTTGCTTCACAAATGAAAAGAACTTGGGAGAAAACATTCCCAAATGGGAGTTAGAGATATAAACAATGTCAGATTGCACCTTATCATACAGTGGTGGGATCAACATAAATTTCACCTCATCATAGAGTGAGTGTTGGAAGGAGAGTGTTATTAGCCTTGCACCGTAATAATGAAGTTATTATAGCAAGTAGTTTGCCATGACTGTTGTATCATAAGTACATTGTAGGCAGCCTTTAAGGGAAATTGCTGGAAAGTTATTGACTAATCGTAGCCACTCCTCTAGAGAGGAAAGAGAGATTAAGTACTTAAAGAGCACCTGATTAGGATAGCACAAGGTGAAAAAGTATACCTGTGCTTGCAAAAGAATCCCTTCATTGGTACTGTTCATGTTTCCTTTATCAAAGTGGAGTTCCCCATCAGAGTCCTTGGTTACAGGGAAACGTTGTGAATGATTGGCTGCAGGGCTGATGTTCCCCAATTCTATTGCATCTGCCAGTTGCTGTTTCAAAGAGGCAACTGTTTCTTGCAGGCTTTTGCATTCACAGATCTGATAATGTCATATTTCACACTTAGCTAAAACATGATAAAAAGAATAGGATTTCTCATAAAAAATAAAGCTAGACAAACCTTCTGATTAAGCTGTTCTTGAATTACACGGTTGTCTGCTGCTTTGACCTGAATTAGCAGAATATTGTGCCTTAGTTAATATCGGGCTCCTCAGAAAATAATCCTTAGTAAGGCCACATGTTCGTGTGCTAGTAATTTTAGCTTTTGAAACAGATAAGATGCCTAAGAACATTACTATATTGCATGATTAGAGGCATAGCTTTCAAAATATCAATTATATCAAGAAATTTGTTGCTTTACTTTCTTTTAGTATTAGGAAAGGTTCATTGCCAGTAAAATATGGAGTATTTATCAAGAAATAACATTAAAAAATGTTTTATTCAAGTCTAATAAAATGGACTTGGCCTTCCATTTGTAAAATAAGACATTGAATTCCATCCGGCATTTATCGTTTAATTTGATCAAGTTCAAAGGGAAAATAACTGTTACCTCAAGTTCAAAGGATTTATCGTTTAATTGTTCCATTAGCTCAGCAACAGCCTGTGGTACAAAACAACCAGAGTATTGAGTTGGATTGCAAACAAGTGAAACAAAGCAACAAGGATGTCAAGTCAGCATACCTGTGATACTCCTGATTGATCTGTCTGCTCTGAAGCTATGAAATAATTAGACATTTGCTTTTCCAGCAAATCTATTTGTTCACTCTTTTCCTTAATTTCATCGTTCAACCTTTTCATCTCCACCTTTATTATTGCAAAAAAAAAAAAAAAAAACTCAGGCAAAACAGCTACAATGATAATTCAAATAAAAGAAAAGTGATAGTAACCAACATGAATCTGACTATTTTGAGGATTTTTTCTTGTTTCCTCCGACAGCCTCTTTAATGCACTGGAATGAAGAGCTACTTCTCCCAATAAAATTTTATGCTGCTCCCTCAGAAGATCAATTTGATCAACCGATTTCATACTTGTCTAGAAATCAAAAAACAAAAGTGACATCTAATAAGGTAAAAATATAGATAAACACATAATATACAGTCCACATATCGGTTACATTTCTCCGTTTTTAGATTAGAAAAGTTATATCTTCACAATTTACAAAGATTTGATACATATTTCTCTAACTGAAGATAATGCGTGGCAACTCTTTTCGGTCTAATGACTATCAGATGATATGTAATAGTAATAGTTGATATTAAAAAAAAAAGAAGCAATTAATAATTTGACACATACAAACACACAACGTTGGACACTGAGAAATTTCTATGGTAAGAAAGGGAACATTTATGCACGGAACTACACTTGAGGACAACACTGGATGCTAAAGAATACATGAGTTACTAGCATAATTGAAGTTGTTTGTTGAAAGAATTCGGGTGACTTATGGGTTGAGGCAATAATCACTTCACCAGTTTTCGTCAAAACATATGTATAGAAAGTACAGTATGTTTTTTGTCCTGATTAATTTAATATTAAAGTGAATAGCATTTTACAAATATTATAACTTCGAATTTTTCTCCAAACCAGCAACAAAAAACATAAAACAGAAGTTCATTAAATACCAAAGGTGTCTCTTGTCCCAATAAACTATCCTCGTGAATATCTTTATCCTCTCTTGCCTCGGATATATGATCAGCAGATGGAGAGCTTTCTGCAGCCAGAGAATGGGAAAGTCTCGACTCCACATGGTTACCATTGTCTGCTTGAGGTGTAGACGGTGTGCTAGTAGATTTTGCTCCACTGGATTTATCACTGGTGCCTGTTAAGGCACTTTCGCGTTTCTGATAAAAATAGTGAACACACGAACTTAAAGAAATAAAAATTCACATTGTGAGTAACTATAATGAAATTATTAGGGTTATGTAAGATGTTCAACAAGGTACCAAACCATGCACACATACCCAGCATGCATCAAAATGTTACTTGAGCTAAAAGATTATTAATAACTTACAAAAAGTATAATCCAGTAACAAATGCATGTCCTAGAGAAAGCTTGAAATTTTATGTAGTTAAATACTGTCAAATAAGTTTTAAAACTCTGAAATGTCAATTTTCCCTATAACATAATCAAAATAATTCCTAATAAAGAACCAAAATTCGTTGCAATTTCTGAAATTTTCATTAGAATTGCCGAATAATACCAATGAATACATAAAAAAAAACATTGCTGAACCAACTTGTTACATTATTTTTAATATAATGATCTAAAAGAAGATTTTAGGTTCTTAATTACCAAAAAAAGTAGGATGGTAAAGAATGGGAGAAGCACACAACAGCTAAGATGATCAGTCACATAAGTCTGATAGGTTTAATAATAATAAAAGATGAAAGGGGAACAATTCAAATCAATCTTCTTAATCAATAAATATGCGAGCTATACAACTTGGAAAAGTAGCATGCATTTCAATCATATTCTCATAAATCGTAATTCCCTATCATTAGAAATAGCAAACAGCAATGGACAACTTACACGTAATTTCAACCAATTTAGTAGTCCATGTTTCTTTGCCTTTTTCTCCTCTTTTGGAGAATCATCAGCTGATGCAGCATTTCCCTCCAGATTAACATACAAGTCAATATTTTCCTCTTCTAAGATTAAATCCCGCCTTTTGTATGGAAGATATGCCAGCTGCAAACAAGAATTTATAACGAAAAACGTATATAAAACTAGAAATGTAGGGGGTGGTGGTAAACAGTAAAATGAAAAATACCTCTTCTTCTCCAAAGGAATGTCTTCTACGAGGACCATGCCTGTTAGGAAATCTCGTTGACTGTGATGCTTTTGTGGAGACCAAAATCAACTTAGTCAATCGTTGAATTCTGCCTAACAAAGCAGCTTTGGCGTCTTCTTCTTGTTCCAATCTGGATTGCAACTTAACTTGACCATCTTCTAACTTTAAACAGTAACAATTGAAAAGCATTCAAATCAGAATTACAATAAACTCAAACCAGTAAATTTACTACACAATTCTAAATAAATCTTGTTTCCAAATCCGTACATTATTAGAGTTTTTTCTAACAAAAAAAAAACACTAATTAACTGTTTGCCTTTGATATATATGCGGGCTCATTTCGGTACTGCCAGTGGTTACAGACCAGTAATGAAGGCTAGAAAGTCAATAACAAAAATTATATACAAAAGTTACATATTTGTGTTACTCTGCAATTTTTATTAGTGCTCAACTTGTAAAATGTTTAAAAATACTAGTACACTGCAGTACTCCCTTCTCTGGAGGGCATAACAAAGTGAACTTCTATTTATGACCAACTTTTTGGACGCATGATATAAGTGTTAAGAGTCCCACATCAGATATGAGATGGCCTAAACATGAGTTTATAAGTAGAGGCAATCCTCACCATACAAGCCGGTTCTATAGGGTTGAGTGAGGCCCAACCCAAATTCTAATAATAAGTATTCACATTTTGAGTTCTAACTTTAATCCAGAATTTTTTAATAAAAAAATGTCCCAAGAAACAAACAACATAGAAGGCTGTGATTTATATATAGCAATACCTACCTTTTGTTTTAGGAGCACAATGTCATCATCCCCAGTGTCTTTCGGCTGAACTGTGACAATGCCTCTCTTTAATTGTTCCAATTCTTCCTTTAAGCATTGAATCTCTTGTTGGTATTTCTTGATAAGTGACTTCTCATCAATTATCTGCAGATTTAGTATATATTCAAAACAATTAGAAAGGGAACATAAAGGATAGAATCATATATAATAAAAGGGATCACAAACAAGAAAAACATCAGTCATCAGCATGCTAAAATATCTACAAGCAGAAATGCTCAAGAAACATAAGGAAACGAATCACAGCAACTGAATCTAGGGTAGTTTTAATTTCTAAGCAACCTCATCAGACATCAATCTTCTTTATAATCTGAAAAGGTAATATTGAGGACTTGGTTTCTCATTCAGCTTCATCAAGGGGCTTAAGTTTGTATCTTGAGGTAAAACCAGTCACCTTCATATTGAACCTCACCCAAAGGATAGAACCAAATTATGATACCATGTCAAAGATATGAGTTTAGATAAAAGGGAGAGAAATAATAAGAATAGAATTTTGAATGTTATTGATAATAATTGGATACTAGCTTGATATTAACTTGATACAAAAGACTAAACACTACAGAAATAAGGACATGCAAGAGCCCTACACTTTAATATATAAGAAAATACGGAAACAAATCATGATCATAACTAAGTAATATTATCCTAGACGTAAACTAAAATACTCCAATATAATAGTATCAAAATATTCTAAGATATTTAATACTGTGCTTACGAAATATATTCTAATATATAGCACATAGAAATCTGTGCTTACGAAATAGTGCATGTAATTAGTGTACAACGACTATGTTAATGTATGCAGCATGTACCTCTTATGTATATATTCTAAGCAGTTGAGTGATGCACACTCAAAACCCTAGTTTTACTATTTACAGAAATTGAGGTACTTGTTGATCAGAAAATTGTATCTTATGTAGCTGTGGGATGATATTATGTAAAAGACGATTTGGAGTTGAATCATATACTTTGTACTTTGTGCCAGTTATACTCTTTTATTTTGCAATAACAAAATTCTGATTTAACCAAAAGTAGTTTTAACTTACCTTGTTTTGTGCTGCTTGTATTTCAATATGCTTTGCTCGGTGAGCAAACTTCAATGTATTATGTGTCTCTTCACTGCTACTTGATGAAGGGGTTACTGTGCAAATGAGCTGCATTTAGATGACAACAAACTATCATACTTGCCTACTTATATAGCAGGTCTACCACAAAGATTTGTATTATTAAATTTGTTTTTCACAAATTAATGTGAAGACAAAAATCTACACATGGAAGCCTTACAGATACACGCCCATGACCACTAAGAGAAGACTGAAGCACTCTAGTCAATTTGGAGTCCCTATATGGTATGTGACTAGCTTTAGCTTCGGTCAATTTTGAAATAACCTGTGCAACAAAGATAATTACACTTAATCTCATATTCTCAGGTATAAGCACACAGGTCCACTGAATACAACAGAATAAATGAGGACTTTTTTTTTTTTTTGGTACATGAATAAATGAGGACTTAATAAAAGTCTAAAACAAATATAAAAACTGATTTGTTTTGAGCCATTTATTAGTGTCCAATATACAACCAATCCACTTGGTAGCCCTAACTGTCAATAAACAATTATTACAAAAGCTTAAGATTTTAGGTAAAGAAACGTGAATAATTTTATTCATCATAATACATCACTAACACACACACCCTCTCATGCAAGAGCCCTTTGGGCTTGAAGGGTGAACGCATAGGCCCACCTATCATGTGCTAAAATTCAACTTTATAGTTCTTACCACAAAAAGTGGAGTGGCAAGGATCAAAATCTAGATCATCGCGTCATAAAGGCACTAATATCACATCAAGGACCAAGCAGTTCGGTAAGGAATACATAATATATCACATCTCTAAATTATACTCAGAAGAAAGGTTTGAGACCTCACAGTTCCAAGAGTTAGAAGACTTTTGTTGATATAAGATCCTTCTCTCCTTCTCATGCCAATTGTTTCAGCTTTTGAACTCTCTGAACCTGCTAGATCAATGAGGTTCTGCATGTACATATACAATATAAACAAAAACACTTGAAATCATTACCCATGTTAAAGCTTGTAAGTAGAGATCATGTGTACAAAGCAAATGAAGTTCGGCCATTAAGTTTAAAATAATTACCAATTGTGACAGTGTTACCGCTTCTCCTTCAATATATTCACCACATGGGCTGCTTTCTATGGTCTGTTATAAAATAAAAACAAATTAAAAAGAATAAAAGGAATGTTTTCGGCCCTATAAATATATCGCTTTTTGTTTTTAGTCTTTACAAATATACACTTTTCACCCTTCTTGTTTTGTTTTTGAGTCTCCGTAACATTTGTTTATATTGGAATTGGTCCTCATAATACATGGACGACCATATTCATTTTAGTCCCTCAAATATAGACTGTATAAGGACTAAAATCAATATGGCCGACATATTACAGAGACTAAAACAAACCAAGTACCAAAAGCACAACAGTGGTATATTTGTAGGGATGAAAAAGATATTTAAACCATTATTTACTTTGGGAGCTTTATTCTATTTTTGGATTATATTTTTCAGTCTTAGAATAGGGTTAATTACTTGATCATTAAGCCGGTTTGTTAGCTATTAAGATTGGCTCTATTGGATAGTTAGCCTATATATAGACCTTGAGGATAAACTTTCATATGATTTTTTTTATGATTGTATAATATATAGCATGTATGATATATTTAGTACAGAATACAATAACAATGTGTTGAAACAATATGAGTAGTCCATTAAGATAGTATAGACCCACCAGGGTAAATATTGTATGGCTCCTGCTGCTGAGTAAGTTGAGGTTTGTGGACCCAACATGTCTGTGCTCTGTTGTCAAATTAAAATTTTATCAAGAACAAACACATCAAAGAAAGAACAGAAAGTCTTGGAGGCATCCAGCAGAATTGTAAAACCCAGAAAAACAGTCTTTTTAATAACAGCCAAAAAATATTATATATGGAGCTACTGTTTGACAATGTCATATTAAAAGTAGTCAAACAATATACCTGTTATTTTAGTGCATAAAGATAACCTAATATTGTGTCACTTTTCATAGTAACTCCCAATTTTATAATACATAAACATCATTACTTAATTACAAAAGACGCAAGACGGAATAAAAATATCCAACACTTTGATAGTACACCAGACCAGAAAATTAAATTGATCAATTAGAAAAA
Organism: Trifolium pratense; assembly: GCF_020283565.1. Classification (NCBI taxonomy): domain Eukaryota; kingdom Viridiplantae; phylum Streptophyta; class Magnoliopsida; order Fabales; family Fabaceae; genus Trifolium; species Trifolium pratense. The sequence goes on along the minus strand of NC_060064.1, from coordinate 39,453,862 downwards.
AACTAGCTGGAACATTTACCTTCTCCAGCTGCAATAAGAGAGAGTGCATGAGCAGGGGAGAGTACAACCTCTTCCTTTATTCCCTCAACAAAGGTGCCCTGCATGTCAATCAATATACAAATGATACAGACTTTCCTTCAAAATAATAACCTTTTTGACATAAGAAAATTCAAAACTTATCTTTCTAGATACTCTAATGGTTAAAAAAAATACCTTAATCCTGTGAGATAAACAAAAATACTCACCAATATCAAGATATTACAAGATATTGGCATATCTCTAAATCATCTAGAACCCAATTTTTCTTTTGTGCATCAAATGTTACTTGGCTTAATTGACTAAAAATAACATTTTAGCACTTGGCAACTAAAGTAATCCAGAGCAGACAATCTTGACTATTAATTAAGTAATATAAAACTAAGATACAATAAAAGAGATGAGAAAAGGTATGATCAGTACCTGAGCATCCTCTCTGATTCTTAAGTTCTGTCCTGCTGGATTTAATAAGTCATTAACCACCTAAAAGGTAGTTTTGAGAATAACAGTGTGAAGAACAAAGCAGCATTAATAAAATTTCTTTTCATGTTTGTAGAAGACATCAACATAGCGACACAGGAAAAAAGCTACAAATCAGGAAGAAGCATACCTCATTGTAGATTTCCAAGTACGAAACTCGAAGGAGAAACTCTCGGTTTGGAGTCTGGTGTGAAGAAACATCAGATTGCATAATTCCTAAAATAAAAGTGCAAGAAACAGACCAGTATTTTCCATACCTCTTGGATAATGCTAAAAGCATCCTTCACAGCAAGAGGTATGATTCCAGGAGATCTTTGATCACCCTGCAATTATGAATTTATGAGCAAGAATACCTCTTAACATTATCAGCAAGTAATCCAAATTCATAGGTTAACTCAATATTATCATAACTTGTCGCAATAACTGATAGTATCAATTAATTTTTATGTGGTAACATTGCATAACACGATGGTCTCCAGTCATATGAAAAACTGATCAAAAGAAGTAAGCATGGACTTAAAATCTTAAACTTGTTCAGCATAGCTGTTAAGTTGTTACTCTATATTCAAGACTATCATTATAGGTCAATAGCTGTTAAGTTGTGGATTTGAACAAATTATTTTGAGCTTTATGCAGACCGTGCAGATTTTGATCGAATACAATATAACAATTAACTAGCTAAAATCCCTAGCTTCCTCAGTTCAATGCTACTGTGCACTTGTTAATAATCTAAACAAAATACCAATACTCCTTGTGTACCTCTCAGAGGAGATGGGAAGTGATAAATATTCTAAATAACAACCTTAAATTACCAAATTCAAGACAAGTAACAAATTAGACAGATCAACAAGATGCAGACGGAAAATAAGTGGGCTCACATGCATTGTATGAGTCTTCCCACTGCTTGTTACTCCATATGCAAATACTGTACCTGTATGAAAACCAGAGAGAAGCTCATTTGTTAATTACCCAATATGTCAGGCAAATGAAAAATAATCTAGAAGTCCATCAGCCAAATATTTCTCCGCGCACAATGACTTTTAATTGGAATGGCCAACTTCAAGGAGAAAAGAGTTAAACTAACAGATTTCTACATCAAAGAAATTGCATGACTGACTATATTCTATTTGAGAGGTGAAGTATAGCACGAGACTACTAAAATATTCCATGGTCTGAATCATAAGTTTTTTTTAGCGGAAAATGTTAGTATTGTTATTAATATTATGCTGGAAGTTGAAATCAAATTCTTGACCTCCTAATCACTCCACTCCTTAGCCCCTCCACCACAACTATCAAGTTACCTAGGTTTCTTTTCTCGTGAAATCTACAAAGGTCTGAACCTACTGTATTCTTTAGACTAAGACAATTATGTGAACTAATTGCTAAGATGTCAAATCTCAAACCAATTAGGTTATATCATGATCTGACTACCTATCAATACAAGGTTTGCAACCTTATTTTGCGGACAATTATAAGAAGACGAGGACTGATCAACAAAGTCAAAAGCATATAACTTTTACACAAAAGGATCCAAACTGTATCAAAATGGCAGTCCTTCAGAAATTTTATAAATTGTCTTCAATATCCTGGCTGCAAAACTATGCATATTTTTACTACACACGTAGTGCACTTAAATCTTTTAATGGATCTACCAGTGTCAAAACAACAGCTATAATTTTGAATGTACATAGTATCCATTTAAGAGCTAATAAGCAACATCAAACCATGCAGAATTATATTATCAAGGGTAAATGATCATTTACCCCCCTGCAAAATAAGCAAATTTTCGTTTACCCCCCTGTGCATATTTTTTTTCTGTTTACACCCCTGCAAAAAATAAAGTCTCTCATTTTGCCCCCTGGTTGTATAGCAGGACATGTGACTGTGCAAATCTGCTGACGTGGCTTGTACACATGGAAAAAATCATTTATATTTTTTTAAAAAATTCCACGTCAGATTTTTTTTTATAAAAAATAATTTTTTTTCCTACAAAATAAAAAAACCAATTTTCTTATTTTCTTTTCCCAAAATTAAAAAAAAATTCCTACAAATAAATTTTTTTCCTACAAAATTTTAAAAATTATATTTGTTTTCCTACAAACGAATTTAAAAAAAAAAAATTCCTCCCAAAATAAAAAAAATGAATTTTCTTATTTTACTCCCAAAATAAAAATTTACTCCGAAATAAAGTTTATTTCCAAATTAAATATTTTAAAGATTTATTTTCAAATCTCTTTGAATTAACAAAAAAAACATAATCTTTAATTTTTAAAAACAAAACTTTATTTTTTTTTGTTAATCTCTTTGAATTAAAAAAAAAATAGAAGAAGAAGTTTTATTTGTGTTTTCCTCTTCTACCAAAATTATATGTGATATATTAAATTATGCAGCAAAAAAAATAAAGCAAAATTATGCTTCAATTCTTATGTGATATTAAATTGTGCAGCAACCTTAGCTTGCACTATATCTGCAGCACTAAATTATGCAGACAAAAATAAAGATTCTATTTTTTTTAATTAAAAGATATTTGAAAATAAATCGTTAAATTATTTATTTTGGGGACAAAATAAGAAAATTTAATTTTTTATTTTAGGCAAAAAAAGTTATTTTTGTACGAAATCTTATTTTTTTTATTTTGTAGGAAAAAAATTATTTGTAGGAAATTTTATTTTTAATTTTGGGAAAAAAAAATTCGTTTTTTTTTGTAGGAATTTTTTTAAAAAAATATATATTATGTGACATGGAATTTAAAAAATAAATATAAATGATTTTTTCCACGTGTACAAGCCACGTCAGCAAATTTGCACAGTCACATGTCCTGCTGTACACCAGGGGGCAAAATGAGGGAATCTATTTTTTGCAGGGGGGTAAACAGAAAAAAAATCTGCATAGGGGGGGTAAACGAAAATTTGCTTATTTTGCAGGGGGGTAAATGATTATTTACCCTATTATCAATACCTAAGAATTGGATTTAGTATATTTCAGATCAGAAATCCAAAATGTAATGTATTGAAGAAAATAAAACGCTGATTTAATCAAAGCAATAGTAAAAAAAAGATTTGTCCGTGCTGAATCGATCTCAAAAACTTAGTTCAATCTGCTAATTACCGTTGATGCCCTCCATAGCACCACTAACAACATGCTGAGCGGCAACATCATAGACATGACGAGTTGTGGTCGTGGGACCAAAGACACGATCTGGAAAAAGAAGAAAAATTAATAATCTAATGTACAACATTAAAAATGATAAATAATTAGGAATAACAAATAAAGTTTCTGATTTATGTGTGTGTATTCTGATTTTCGCTCTCTATATAATCTCTCTCTCTACACACACACACACATATATATAAGCATAATAGTATTTGCTTCACTATTTCCTACAGTTAGTAAAGACAATCTACTACTGATCCATGAAATTGACTGCACTTAAAAGGATGCGACTTGATTGTGTGTTTTTTGCTTGAAAATTAACATAACAAAAAGTGGGTTGACCTTTTGTCAAAAAAAAAAGTGGGTTGACCTGAATCCACAAAGAAAGGCATTTTCTTGGTTTGGTAACCTTCTATGTTAATATCCTCAAGTGACTTGCTTCATTAGGGGGTCAGATTTGCTGATCCAGGCTTGCATCTTTGCCCACCATCCATCTCTAACAGAATTCCACACAGGGATCACTCACATGACTGAGAAGATTCCAAAATTATTGTAGGAACTCCAAGAAAACTATATGGAAAACTAGGGAGAAATAACCAAAGGATTGGAGCTGTATTATTGAACTCTGAGTCTCTAATAACAGAAAATGGAGAACAGAGTTCCCCCCCAAGGATATATCCTTCACAAAGGATCCACATTTTCACTGACACTATTAATTGTATAAAATGACCCCTCGCCAATATGAATTCCCCTATTTACCTAACTAGTCTCTTAACTAATGGGATAACTAACTAAAATCTTTCCTCAGCCTAGATGATGCATCGTAACACAATTTTTGATCAGGTATGGGAGATAAAAGAAGGATCATTTTGTCAAAAAAAAAAAAGGAAGGATCATTTGGTCAGCTGGAAAATCTGATAGTAAAAGTATTACAATATTTCCATTGAGATTTCCTCCTTATGGCATTACGATTTACCTCAAAAGAGGTTTCCAAATTGCCAATCCAGAAATCACGACGTCTCATCAAGGAATAAGGAGGAACAATTCTCATTTTGTTTGGACCACTAAGTCTAACTCACTTCAAAATAGGTGATAGGGGCGTGCATTAAATTGTGTGGACTATGTATGGGTAAGGATATTCTTTCATTTGGGCATCTGTGCTAAACAAGATAATTAGTACTAATGTTACTTGTGAATCAGCCTCCCTATTGTTTACACTCAAATAGTTGTGCATTAGTTTCTACCTTGTCCAGAAGCATGTTACATTTTAGGGTGCCATGCTTTAAGACTATTTGGTGATCCTTGGCCGTGTCCTCAAAACTTTGAGCATTTTCTGATTATTGATTTCAAATGTTTCACTTCAGCAGAAGCAATGATGTAAAAGTTATTTGGCAGAGAAAATGCTGTACGTTGCAGCCTTTTGTCAGAATACGGAAAGCTCGGAATTTTACAAGAAGTATCTATTCTAAGTGGTGCATTGACTTTTCACTTTGCTTCTCTTGGGTGTGTTCAGCACATGGATCCCTACGCAGATTTGATTTGTTTCTGTTTGATGAGTCGATTTCTTATTAGTTTTGTTTTAGATAGATTCATTCTAACAAAATCTTAAAATTTGGATTGGATCTAACTCATCCCTAAAAAATCGATTTGAAAGGTCAGAGTTCCTCCCACTTATAACCACTATCCAGGTTATACAGCTATGCAATAAGGGATTCTCAACACACTCTCATGACAGGACTACCAACACACATACCATCTTAAAATTTGTGTTTAGCCTAATGCCACAACATAAAACTGACTTGCAAGGTGAAAGTTGTCCACCAATTATAATTAATATTCAGATCATATCACCATGCATTATGAGACACTCAACACAAAATTTCTTTCATAACCCCCCTCCTCAAAGAAATATTATGTTTCCAAGTTCTAACTTCATCAATTAAATCAATGTGAAAGTGATAATTTCTTAACTCTATTTTATAGGGCATCTATCATGACAATGACATTTTACTCTCAAAAGTAAACATGAAACTCTTCATCACTTCAAAGTGAACTAACATTGTATAAGTATTCTATTCTATTATGTACATTCATTCAACCTCAAAACAAAACCACTCAATACTTCACCCTAAATACCAAATGAATAAATTTAAACAACAAAAATCCTATCCAAAATATCAGTTTTGCATATTTTACCGTAAGCAAATGCGATGGACGGATTATACTCATTTCGCACTACAGTATCTCCATCTGCATACCAAGCAATCTCCTCGCCATGACGAATTTCCCTTGGACTGTCACACACATAAACCACACCTCAATCAAATTAACATAAACAGCCAATAACACAACACAATCACAATTCACAACAACTATACATAACTCTAAAAACAAAAACACTCACTTCAAAGGCCGAAACCGAACAGTCACAGTAACATTTTCTTTAACTTTTTTCTCTTCCAAAGGCACAACTTCCGGATGAAAAAGCTGCGGCTTACTTCTCACTGACGAAGACGCCGGCGAACTCTGAGCATCATTGGAGGTTTCATGAAACTGTTTAGAAGAAGATGTTGTTGAAGACGAAGGCGAATTCACACCTTTCGTCACACCAATCGATCCAAATCGTTTTGATTTCAGTCCTTGTTTCGTTGCCATTACCACTTCTCGTCAAACCTAAAACAAAACGATTAAGTCTAATTTCATTCAATTCAACGATAATCAAATGCGTAATCATGAAATTGAAACGATAATTGAATTGATTCTTCGGTGAAAAGTTGAATGCGTGAAGAATATGAAGATAAGATAAGAATGAAAAATTGACCTGAAGAGAAAGAATCAGAGACGCATTGTTGAGAAAAAGGAGAAGATCGCGTTGAAAGAGAAGAATGAAACAGATCCAGAAAGGGAAAGTGTGAAGAAGTTGAAGTTAGTTAGAGTTCAGTGAGTAAGAGAAGAAGAAAGAAAAAGAATATAGAAAGAATCTTTTTCTTAGAGAGAGAGAGAGAGAGGTGTTATTTTTGCCTTGGCTTGGAAGCGATGAACGATGGTGATGGAATGCCTTAATTGAATTGAAGAAACAGTGTTTAAGAATACTACTAAACTTTATTAGTGTTGTGATTATGAATGATAATTATGTTCGTGAAATTGACGCGATGGTACGAAACTGTGAAGAAGACAGAGAAACCACGAGGTGTTGTTGACTTGTGGACTATGGTGGGACTAGCGTAAATTTAAGACAAATCTTTTTACTAATTGACTAGGGAGTAATTATTATGAGTTAATTAAGTATGGTTTAATTTAATAATGAGTTTTAGTGGTTTTTAATTCGGTTTTAGCGCGAATTTAGAGAGAGGTAGGGTTGGTTGGTTGGTTGGTTAGTTTCTTCATTCACGAGAGTCGCGTGTGATGATAATAATGATAATGATAATAAGAGAAGAAGAAGAAGATGATGGTTGGAGTTTTTATCGTTTTTGATGAAATCTGGAATTGTGAAACACTACCACCACTAGAAATAAGAGTATGATGATGATATTGATATTCCTTCCATTATTTATCACATTTATGATTTTATTTTTGTTTTTCTCATAGATTCCGTTCATTAGACCACTCGTGCATATATGCAAGTACAATATTTTTTTTATACTCCATTAATATAAGAAGAAGTAAAATACATATATTTAGTCTATAATATAATATAGTATAAATACATTAATTTTTTTATGTATTTAAAAAGTTAATCTCTTGTTATGTTAATGACCGAGTGGAGTATATGGTAACGAGGATTGAATCTAGACCTCATATAAACTATTTAAATTTCTCATCTCTGGACCAAATCTAGTGACTTATATGCGAGTATATTTGGTTTCACTTTTATTTATTTATTTATTTTACCACTAATATTCAATCTAATATGACAACAAGTGCTTACAACTTCCACCCGATCGAAGTTGTGGAGATCGAACTGCAGTCCTCCCTTCCTATAAAGTTCATCATCAATCATCTTTTGACCAACTAACGTTTGATTTCACTTTTAGATTTGTAAAAAGTAAGGAATTGATACTGACATACGATTGTTCTTAAATATAAGACCCTCTTAAAAAAATTCTTTGTCTTTTTTATTGAATCTCTTTCAAATTTTCAAGAGCATTAATTATTTTTTTATTAACGCACCCTTGTTGTAATGTTTATTTTTCTACGATATATAATAAACTCATTATTTTTTTTGAAGGATAAAATTGTAAATGTAATACTAATTATATTTATCGACAATTCACAATCAACTTTCTTAGTCTCCGTAATTTTTCAAAGCAATCTTATATTTAAGGACATATGTTGTAGAATTATACAGTCTTGTGAGCTTAACTCAGTTGGTATAACCATTGTATTATAAGTAAGAGTTGAAATTCGAACCCTGAGCACTATTTATTCACCTTAAGGGTACAATTTCTAGCCAAATATTTTTTTATTATATTAGATAACTTGTTCTAAGATTGTCCAGTCCAAAAATAATTTTTAAATCCAAATACGGTGCAACTTCGGTCCTTTATTTTTATTTTTAGCATATCAAACATACACTCAATATGTATAAACTATAGAATTGATCTTGTTTCTTTAAAGCAAAAATTAATTCTATCTCTAAAATTGATTTTATAATTGATATTTTACCCTCAAAATTTATTGCTTAACTCATTTTAATGATCTAAAAATAAATCACTTAAACTAAAATATTTGACTCAAGTGGTTAATGAGTTGCCTCGATGACAGATCATTCGAAAGAATTCGAATTTGATTTATAGTGGAAATAATTTTTTGTCAGACGTTTCTAACCTCACGGACTAACTCTAGATTAATAATAAGAAAAACAAAAATCACTTGACTTCAACTCAATTTTAATCAAAATTAATTTTACAATTTTTACATTTTTTTTTTTCACCGCAAAATATAACATACACTAAGCTTAAATAGCTTGGGGTCAGCATTCACTTAGAGTTTGGAATGAGATTCCTACAACTATTAGAGAATGTCATGCAGTAAACATAAATGATCCACTATATATTAAAAAAAACAACTTAATGACTAGAATTATATAAAAGTTGTTATACAGAGATTAAATTAAATTTATAAAGTCGGTGAATAAGAAATGATCCACCGATCCATGTGAACATAACTCAGTTAGTAAGAATATTATATATAATATGCATGTACTGGAATTTGAATCTTATACATCCACTCATTCATCTTAAAAATGTGAACTTTTAGTAAATTAATCCAAATAGTATTAATTATCTTTAATATATTAGTATCGTATAGGATCCATGTATTGTACAAAAAAAATCAATAGAAAATAACTAAAACAAATGTAAAATTCCAAAAGCCAGGGACAACAATTCAAACATTATAATATATATATACAGGTTCAGCAGCTTTAATTTGTTTATTGAATTTATTTTTCATTCATATACTAATTAAACCTTCCTTACGCATAGAAAATCTCAGTTGTTTGGGTTGTTCTGTCTGTTCGTTCTGGACTTGCATTATTCAGTTGACCCACATACCTGACCCTGACCCCCCCTTTTACAAAAACAACTAATGATTCCGGTAGTAGTTCATGCATAATTACAATATTTAAAGCATATGATATTATTATATAATGATCATCTAATTCATTAGAGCTTTCTTTCTTTTCTAGTTGCTCGCAAGTAACAATCACAACAACACAATATAATAATATATAAAGTATAATAAAATTTTAACCTACTTTCTTGCTAATGACTCATTGCAGAGTAATGCTTCTATCGGGCTTGGTGTCTTGTGCATAACAAGTTTATAAATATTACTCCCTCAGTTCCAAATTGAGTTGACTGTTTCACACATGTCGATGCATAACTTTGACGATTAATATTTTTAATTATATTATAGTAAAAATTATAAAAATTTGATATTTTGAAAATACTCATCAAGACGAATCCAACAACATCTTATATGCTAATATTTATTTTTATTTATTAGTAGAAATATGGTCAAAACAATATATGTGAATAGTACAATTTAGTCAATTGTGTCACTCAATTTTGGACGGAAGGAGTATTAAATAAGCATTCACTTTTTCTTTTTTTTTATTAAAATAAAGATTTATTCATTCCACCTTTAAGCAGGTTAATTTCTATTCAAGCAGAAGATAATGAACTCATCCTTCAAACCAAATTATATTATTATATTTCCTTGCTCATTCCATCAAAACAAAATTGCTTTGTTCATTTGTCATTTCCAGTGGTGTCGTGCCCCAGTTTTTTACCTTGACACTCCAGACTCACAGCATTATTATGCAAATAAAATTTTAATGGCACAGATACTTGCACCTTTCATTATTATTTATTAAATATAGTAGATAACAAGAACTTTATAGGCGTGCATAACACAGATATAGACACTAGTATATGTCGTAACTTAATAATCTTTTTCTAATTACCCCCCAAAATAACCTGTTTACACAATTGACTAAACCGAGTTAACATACATTTATATAAACTGAATTAACGTGAATCCCTTAAACCGAGTGTGAGTATGAACTGAATTTACAGAAGGTCATGCAAACTGAGTTTACTTATGTTAATAAACTCAATTTAGGTATGATTTGAAGTCTATTTTATAGGTACGTGTTACGTTAGCAGTTCATGTAAACATTTAACTTAGATTACATTTACCAACGATTGAAATCGCAAACAAGCATGAAATCGCATGAAAAAGAGAATGCCTCAGAATTGAAAAAGTATAAAAAAATCTGTAAAATGGTTTTTTTGCCGATAAAGTTATTTGTTTTAAAAAAATCAAATTATGATCGAGTGTTATAAAAAAACAAATTTGTAAAAGAAAAAAAATATTATCTCACCGATGTTTAAACGGTAAAAATAAAGAAAGCCCCTAATATAATATGGTCCCTTTATTCTTGGGTCCACCGATGGACCTCTCTTGTTAACTTGCACTAGCTGGTATTGTTTAAAAAATTGTACGTCGACCCTCTCACTTGAATATATTAAGAGTTTAATTTATATACACCGTCGGTGTAAAATTAGTTTACATATACATTATTTTACTCAAGTCACAATTGTTGGTGTCGGCTGAAAGTCTAACCATTTGTGTCAACACAATTGTTTCCTTTCTTCTTTTCAAACCCTAAAATTCCTAGAACAGAAAAGGGGCGGATAGAGAGTGGTATGGAGAGTTTTTCACGGTAGATTTAGTATTTGACAATACACAAAAAGTATAGGTGAAGTCTAAGAGGTCACAAGAAGTTACTCTCTCCGTCCTAATTTAAATGGTCTGTTTGATTATTTCACATAGTTTAAGCAAAATGTAATAATTAAAGAGAGAAAATATAACTTTTACTTAATTGTCCTTAAAAATATTAATCACTTACTTAGGAGTCGTGAAAGTAGTAACGATTACAGAATATATTCGTAAAAAAAATATTGCATTCAAAATTCATTATGTCAAACATCTTGCAACAAATTTTTATTCTATTTGGGTCATGTATTTTGAGAGAGAGTAACTTATTCTTGATTATAAAAAAAATAGTAGCAAATTATCAAGGGGAATGTTGTTTTAATCAAAGCTATTTTGGTGCTTGTACAAGTCAATCTCTTTTTACAGCACTAGACATAAACTTAAACCAAAACCAACCCAACAGCACAAAGAATAGACTAAGCAGGAAGGAAATAATGGAACTACCTTTAAAATTTAAACCAAGTAATCTAGTTCCAGTCTCTTCTTTTTCTTGCTCCAATTCATGTTGACACCGATCATCTTCACTCTCAGTATCATCAACACCTTCATCACAAGTGTTAAAAAACCTGGTCAGCCTTTCCGAGACAGATTGTAGGCGTATGTCTAACGATTCTTCTTCTCCCTCATAATCATCATCCCCTTCAAAGATTAAATGAACTCCGCATTTCTTCAACTTCAATCCTTTATCAAAAGGAGGACTTCTCGTGGTCACACAAAATGTATCGGCATCTTTTAAAAAGGCTACCAGTTGATCGTAATTCTGGAACCTACACAAGTGTATGTGATCTACATTTGTCCTTGGCATCCCATGTATGTTTAAAGTTCTATTAAATATTCGTTTCCCGAGTTTGAAAACATTTGCTTCAACATCAATGATACAAGGCATTTCTTCTCTCTTTATAGGCATGTCAATGTTGTGGTTAATTGAAACAATAGCACCTACAACTACACTTGTTAAATCGAGATTTTTGCGCTTCGAAAAGCTTACAGTTCCTGCTGAAAACCATTCAGGTAACTTGGTTCCTGGCATGCTCAAGTTCTGAAAATTTCTCAGTGCAACCTGTCATACAAATAGTCCTTTAGTTACAAGTAATAACCAAAATTTTCAGAATCTACCATAATGCTTTATTTGTGGAAATGAAAATAGAAAAACAATGTGTAAATAATGGCCCTTAGTTGAATCAGAATTTATAGGCAAAGGGAAGGAGATACAACCTTTGAAAGTCTTTTGCATACTTTAGAGGAGCATGCATTGCAACCACTCAAGTACAATCTTTTCAAGGACTTCAAGCATTCAAGACCTGGAATATCTACCACTTTGTCACAATTTGTGAGTTTCAGCTCCTCCAAACTCTCTAAATTTGACATGTCATGTATAGTTTCTAAGGCATAACAATTATCAGCGTTTAGCTCGATTAAGCTTGAAGGAAGTGAAGGGAGAGAAATCAGCTCTGTGCAATTTGGCAGTGAGAGCTTCTTGAGAAAAGAAAGACCTTCCAAACTGGAAGGAAGGCTGTGAAAATTGTTTTGGCCCAAATTTAAAGTCTCTAATAAGGATAGCTTCTCAAAATCATCTGGAACTTTCCCAGATAGTCTCCAGGCACGAGCATCCAACTCATATAGCAAGGTCAGATTACAAAAAGAAGATGGTAGCACAAAAGAGCCAGTGTTCTCCACTGATATGGGAACTAAATGAGGCCTCTTTGCCATTCTCAGTGTTCTCAAGCTTGAGAGCATACCGAAACTTTCAGGCAAGTCTTTCATAGCTGTTTCCTCCATCTTTAAGTGACAAAGAGATTTCAAGTTTCCTATAGAAGCTGGAAGCTGTTTAAGCATTCTACATTTGTTCAATGTTAAGTTAACAAGATTGTCTAGTAATCCAATCGACGCTGGCAATTCTCTTATATTTCCATTGATTATGTTCAATGTAGTAAGAGATGCTAGGTGGCCAATGGATTCTGGTAATGATTCAAGATTACTACAATTCCCAATCTCAAGTTTCCTCAGTTGTTTCATTTCTCCAATTTCATCTGGAAGATATCTGATAGAGGTTCCATCTAAATCAAGTTCAGTAATTGAGGCCATAGTTTTAAATGAGTAGGGCAATTTACTGAGAAGTTCACACTTTCCGACCGATAACGTCCTCAGATAGGATAAAGAACCAATGGTGGAAGGAAGTTCTTTAATTCCACTGTTGTAAGCCAAAAGTTCTGTCAACGATTCAAGATTTCCTATAGAATCAGGCATTCGAGTGAGAGATTTACACAAAATCAAACTTAATTTCTCAAGATTTTTCAAGGATCCAACAGTGTTGGGTAATTCTTGTAAACCTGATTCATTAAGAGATAATTCTTGCAAAGAACATAGTTTTCCAATGTCGTTTGGTAGTCTTATCAAATACGAGCAACGATTCAAAACAAGTCGTTCGAGTTTGGTCAGGCGGAAAGTGGACTCTGGCAACTCTACTATAGCAGTGTCATCCGCAAAAAGTGTTTTCAGAGATTTAAGAATGCCTATGTTTTCTGGTAATGCTTTCAACTTGTAGCACCTAGAAAGAAGGAGGCTCTCCAAATGTTTCAGTCCAGAGACATCGCTAGGAAGTTCAATAAGCTTTTCACAACGCGTCAAATTCAAATTACGCAAGGTAGTTAAACTGCCAATTGATTCATGAATCCTTTTTAGATTAATGCAGCTCTCCAAATTAATTTTCTCTAGCCTGAGACACCAAGATAAATCAGGGATTGCTGCAAGTTGGTAGCAGTCGGAGAGGTTCATAACCATTAGGTTCTCTGGTACCTGCTAAACAATGTCGTGTTATGTATAGATGTCAAAATCATAGGGTTTCAGTCCTTTACACACATAGCAAAGAGAAATATGCAAAAGAACTTGTTGTAAGCAAAAGACCTTTATTAAATAAGGATATTATGAACATGGTAACAACAAAAATAGGATATCATGAAATTTAGAGTAATATGAAATAAATCCTGAGATATATCTCAATATACTCTACATTACCTTTATTACTATATGGTACATTCAAAATATTGGTGTCATTCGGGAAAGAAACGGTGGGATTCATTTAGAACAACTTAGACACAAAACCAGGATTTGGTGCAGTTGTAAATTCACTGCAGTGAAGCAGTCAGGCGTCACAGACCATCCGTCCGATCAAGCTCAGTATATTTAATATTATTAAATAAACATAAAATATACATTTGTTTTAACCGTCCGATCTTGATCGGATAGTCAGAAATGTCGTGACTGCACGGAAAAGGTGACTGCACCTAATCCATTTCCCAAAGACACAAATGAGATATTGGCAGAACTCATTTTTAAAAATAATTTGAATTTGGTTCCATCAATCTCTCATGTGTGTCTATCTAAGCGCTTCATTTCTTGTGAGAAATGGAGAGGATCTTGAAGCCGCCTTGTTATGAAGTATTTGTAACAACTGTGTTTCTAAAAAATTATTTTGAAGTCAACTTTGATGTTTCAAAACTGGTTTAACATATATTCTTATTCACTAACGGAATTAAATGTGAATAATATAGCTGAAGCATATACCTTGTGTCTTTCCAATCCCGGCAAGCTTTTAATTTTCCAGCCATTTGAGAGATCGAGGACAGCCAGTTCACGTGGCAAAGTATCCAAAGGTATGCCTTCTAAAGGACATCCTCGCCATTGAAGCCACTTCAGTTCATCTGGAAGAAACTTGCCTTCCAAACTCAAATTATTGATCTGAAGCAATCTCAAGCTAACCATTGGTTCAAAGGATTTTGTATCAAGTATAACTTTGTTATATTTCTCTGCTTGATGTTGATGAGGATAACTCGGTCCTTCCTTAAAGTCCAGTACAATTCCTTGTACGCATCTTGTTCCCTACATTAGAAAACAAAGAAGAGGGCTGAATATCACGAAGAATTATTCTCACAAATTTCACAAAATACTGACATGTATATGTATATTAAAGAATCATCATATAGTGTAACGGATAAATTAGGGATTCTAGGGACGAACCGATAAAATCCAAGTCTCAATAGTAGGGATTCTAATGATTTAGAATAAAATCTGTTACCAAGGAGAGATTATGCAAACATAGTATGCATAGTATTGAATGAGAGTTTTTAAGGGAGGTGTTTGTTGAAATGTTTGATTGACTAAGTTTCGAATCAGGCACAATGCATACAACCACAAGGGCTACCAAGGTAAATTGACATAATATAATAAAACTAATATTTAAAATAAAATACTAATAACCTAATACTTAATACTTATATTTCCTGTTACATATATAGTTACTTCACGCAATCCTGTTGTCAGCACATAAGAGTGGCTGTTAGATCGATATCAGACAGTATTATTATTTTAACCCTAAAATACTAAACATGAAATTTTGACGGTCTGATCTTGATTTAAGGGTGACCGATGTGGTGATTGTGTCAATGCATGGGATTTGTGACTGCAAGCAATCCAAATTTAGTTACTTCCTTCTATGGCAAAAATCAAAGGGATAAAATTAAAATGAACCAATCATATTTGTTGGTTGACTATCGTTGTTCAACCTTTCCTTATAACAATTGTTTTCCAAAAACAAAACAAAATAGATAGAAGTATTTGTATGCTTATCAAAATTGACAGTTGAATTGTTATAATCTATAAAACAACAGCATGCAATGTTATATATTATCCAAAAGAAGTCACCTTAGCACAACACTAAACCCAACAGTGTTAGTAATATAATTAATTAGTCTCTTGTGTTTCTGCATTTAATAAAAAATGGTCTCAAAGGCCAATTTTGTCTGTTTGTCTAATATTTTATTTTGTCTAGCCAATTCTCCACTACCTGCTGTTGGCTGCACAAGAGCACCAGCATAAATAAAAAACCATTTTTGAATACAATATCAATGAAAGATTTTGGAAACTTTTTGAATTATATTTAAGGCTTTGCAGCTTAAAGCATCTTATGGCTGCTGAAGCACTTCACATCCTACACAAGATGTATTTTGCAATGTTTCTGAATCTTTACCTTCTTACTCTTCAAAACAGACATGATTTCAGCACGATCCCACAATCTACTACGCATCCCAGGATCGACATGGTTTTCATTAAGAACAATCTGTCTTCCCATATCTCTAATCTGATCATGCATCCACAAAGTATTGTCGTCCTGTCTTATTTTGATTAAGCATTTCTCTACAAGGGTTGTCATAGCTATCTCTCCACTAAAACCACAACCTCTAAATATATCAATCACATCATCGCGCTTCGTTCCCATTTGAACAAAGAAACAAGCAATATCAAGGAATATACACTTTTCTTGTTCATCCAACCCATCATAACTTATCTTCAACACATCATGAAGACTCCCAGGCCGAATTGTTTTCAGCTTCTCAACAGCATCCTCCCATTCCTCCACCTTCCTCTTACCAAACAGCAAGCAACCAAAAACTTCCAAAGCCAATGGCATTCTTCCTGTAAGAGACACAATTTTATTTGAAAAATCCAAAAAATTTTGTGGAGGTTCCTTTTTCCTTAGTGCATGGTGACTGAATAACTCCAGAGCTTCTTCGGTATCCAATTCTGTAACTTCATACAACTTATTGACATGTTTTTCAGGCAAAACAGTTGTATCCCTTGCTGTAATTATTATGCAGCTTCCTTCATAAAACCACTCCCTTTTACCAATCAAAGCATCAAGCTGATTTACATTATCAACATCATCCAACACTAGCAGAACTCGATTTTCACGAACTATTCTTTTGATAACAGATATACCAGCATTGACATCACCGGTAAAACTCCGAGCACCTTCTTCAGAAGAAAGATCTTTAATGACATTGCTTTGAAGAGAAACCAAACCATCTTCTTTAGAAGAAAATTGTCTCACATTGGAAATGAAGCATCTACGCTCGAAACGACCAACGAGACTATTGAAAAGAGCCTTGGCTAGGGTTGTCTTACCAACACCACCCATCCCATACAACCCCAAAACCTTGACACCGTTGGATCGAACTTGTAATAAATCCATCACCTTGTCAACACGTTTGTTGATCCCCACTGCAAACTCAGACACAACCATTGGAGTATTACTTAACTCCTTCAAAACCCTTTGTACCAATCGCCGTATCAGATTCTTATGTTCGCCATCATCACTGAGCAACAAAAACAAAAAAAGAGTATAGCAGAGTCAAAAGAACAATCCTTGAGAGTATACTATAGCGAAATTGATCTATTGGATTATTTTTTATTTTACGAAGGAATGATCCATTGGGTTTGTAAAAATTGTTGGATGATCAAATCCATCCATTTAGTTAGATGGATGGATTGATTCCAATCCATTAACAAGTTTATTGTCTAATAGATGGATTTAAAAGGGAACGGTTATGGTGTATAAGCGAATTCCTTATGCACCCTGCATAAATAACACACAAAACCATTCCACAGCAAAATGGTTTTGGATTACAACCCTCTGAAACCATTTCACAGTAAAAATGGTTTTGGCATGATTAAGTACATCTAATGTGAAATCATTCCACAGCAAAAATGGTTTTGGCATGATTTTAGTTTAAAACTAACTACGAAGCAATTTGATGACGTTCATGGATTGTTGTTGTTGATTTGGGGGTGGGAAATGGTGCGTTTGGAGATTTGTTAGATTGAATTTGATGGTGGAGATTTGTTTATGCACCATACATAAGTTTATTCCTTATGCATAATAACTCATATTTAAAATTGATGGATTTGTATAGATAATGGATAAAATTGACACCCCGTCTAAGGAACACCAATCGGACCGTCCACTAGCGAGGGATCCATTCAAAGTTAGAGCTTATGTGATCCATAGTTCTCAACTACTACTGTAAAAATTGGTGATTAACAAATGACAAAAAAAGAACACACAAGAGAGAGAGAGAGAGAGAGAGAGAGAGAGAGAGATACCTATTAGTAGTTTTTACAACGAAGCCAGCAAATCCACCAAGTTTAAGCATAGAATCTCTCCACTTGAAAACCTTATCTTTCTGATCTTGAAATCTGTCTTCAAGATAATCAAAACCATTTTTAAAAGGACCCAACTGTTTCCTAACATGAGAAGGATCAACCTTATAGAAAACAGGAATAACAAGCCTCCCAGAATCACAAATCCTGGCGAGTTCATCAAGACACCAATGAGAATCAGCATAGTTAGGAGAAATAATAACAATGGAAGCAGCAGAGTCATCAATGGCTTGAAGCAAACTTGTTTGTATGTGATCACCACGATCCAAACCCTCGTCGTCCATGAAAGCACGAATTCCTTCACGGTGAAGAGATTCGTACAGTTTTTTTGTGAAACAGTGACGTGTATCTTCTCCTCTGAAACTTAAAAACACATCCCAACGAAGCCTGAATGCACCACCACCTGATGAAGACATCATCATCGTCGACGTTCGTTTTTGTTTTAATTTGGTGTTTGGTAATAGAAATATAGGAAGATATTTATTTAGTACTAACGTTAACTTTACTTTGATACTGTATTTTATTCGTTGACTAACTCAACTCGAGTTAGTTTCTTTACACGCAATGCATAGTTTAGTAGTAGTTGCTAATTAAGCTGAGCGAGAAACTTAATTAATTAATCATCGGAAAGAGACAGCACTGAGCATATATTAATTATGACATGTGGGACGGAAATGGAAATCGGTCAATGTTTAAAACAAATTTACGGTATGTATTTCTTTCAGTTATTTCGTCCCAAAATATAAAATATAATGAAAAATTGGTCAAATAAAATTGATGTATTTAGTTTAAATTTTTAACCAAATACATTAGTTTTTTTTGACTAATTTTCCCTTATATTTTGGGACCAATTATATTATTGGGTGTTTGGGTCAATGTTTAAAACAATTTTTTTTTTTTATAAAAAATGGTTAAATATGCAAAGTGTCTGAAGATTCGTTTTAGTCCCTGAAATTTTTTTTTTATACTTTTTAGTACTTGAAGTTTTTTTCGTCAAAGTTTTCAGTCCTTACTTTTCATTCATACTTTTCATTCAACTCGTGCGTATCATTCAAAATTAATTAATTTTTTCTGTGGTCATGTTTAGTACATTATATGAATCTATCTTACAAAAGTTTAATTTTTTTAACATGAATTAAATATAAATTTTTTAGTTTTTTGCACATAAATAATTCATCTTATGTTAAAAAAATCTAATTTTTTATCGGAGATGTTCCTATAATATTATAAACATGAATATAAAAGATCATTAAAAAATGTGAAAATATACAATAGTTTGATTAAAAGTAGAGACTAAAAACCTTGACGGAAAAAATTTCAGGGACTAAAAAGTCCGAAAAAAATCTTCAGGGACTAAAACGAAAATTATGGAAAAACTATAGGAAACAAAAAACATAATTAACCCTAAAAAAAATTAAAAATAAAAAACGTTAAAAAATCTGTAAAATGGTTTTTTTACCAATAAAATGATTTGTTATAAAAGAAAAATAAGATCAAGTGTTATAAAAAATCAAGTTTGCAAAAAAAAAAAATATTATCTCACCAATTTTTTAACGGGAAAATAAAGGAAGCCCCTAATACAGTCTCTTTGTTTTTGGGTCCATTGGTGCACCTCTCTTGTTGCCTTGTCCTAGCCGATTTCGTTTAAAAAATTGTATATAGTGATGAAATTTTCAGTGTGCTGCATATGAATTGTTAACAATTAATCATACTGTCACTTATCATTCAACTTCGTATTTCATACTAGTGTGGAACTCGTGCTTCGCACGGGTGGATTAAACACAAAGTCAGAAATAAAAAATTAGTGTTAATTAGTGTTCTTAAGTATGGGTGAATTTTTTCATAAATTGATCAGGATGATATGGGTTTTGGGCTTCTTAAGCAGGTAATCAAAGTTTAATTTCTAACTTACACATAAAATAAAAAATCGGTTGGGAAAAACGAACTCATTTTGTATGCCGAAGGAAATTAATCAGCAGTAGAAATTTCGTAACATAAAATCTAGAAACTTTGGTACAAATTGTGCCATAGCAACGTAGTTTATGGCTGAATAAATTCGCAGCAGCTAGAATATACTGCATTAGCACCAAATCTCTCAAATACATCACATCTTAAACGATCAACTAGCTCCGGTAAAAAAGTAAAGCCACTATCATGTACAATCTTGTTTTAGAGTTTTCTTTTAAGCTTTGATGTGTTACGATTTAGAAAAAATGGGACATGCACCGACAGTGTAAAATTTTACATTGATATCTAATATCAATTATATATATAGGGGTGTCCCTGACTATTTCGAGACCCTGTTCGAATATTAAGAATAGACCCTATTAAAAACACAATATATATATATATATATATATATATATATATATATATATATATATATATATATATATATATATATATATATATATAATCCTTTATTTAAATTGTCAATGACATACGAAATAGTTATATTATAACTAACATAAAAATTTCATATTATAATCAACAATTAACATGAACGTGACTCGGGGTGACTTAATTGCATTTTTCATCCCTTGTGTTTATTTTAGATTTTAATTTGGTTTCTTACTTAAAAAGTTTCAATTTAGTTTTAAGTTTATTTTATGTTTCAATTTGATCCCTTATATTTAAATATAGATGACTAGCTTGAAACCTAAAATACTACAAGGACCAGATATCATTTTGACAAAGGGAAATACTTATTAGTGCAAAGTGATTTAGTAACAATAAAACATCACGTGAATTTATAAAAGGGTGAGTTTATAAAATGGGACCTCCAACTATCTAGAAATATGAGGCCCTTAAAATCAGAGGTCTTGTGTTGTAGCACATCTTGCACTTGCATGGAAACCGCCCCTATATATATATATATAGAGGATGTATATTATGAGAATGACAAAGATATATGAGAATGATGAGAATGATTTATAGCCTTTAGATCAAAATCAAAAGGTTGAAATTAAAAGTAAGTTTTAAACAACACATGTAGGCAATTCTCTTTATTCCTTTTCATCTTCTTCAACTTAATACGACCAGTTTCCACCCAAATCTGGGTTTTTAAATCATAATAGAAATCAAATCAAAGCAATATGGGTTTTTTCTGAATTTCATTTGGTATTTTAAATGAAATTCTAGTTTTTGTTGTTTTTGAGATTCAAAGTCAGGTCCTTCTTCACCCCACTACACTCCACTTTAATAATATGACGTGGAGAAATAACTTATTTCTATTGAACGTTTATGTAAAAATATTTTAGATTGACGTAGCATGTCCATTAGACTCTTAAATTTAACATTTTCAAAGTTCTTTGAGGGTATATGCTACCACATTCATATTGTCAATATATGCATTTTTCAAAAACATAGAAGACATAGTAAAGCTTGACAATGTGTCATATCAGGACATATAAAAAGTCACACAGAGCTAGTGTTAGTAACAGAACTCAAGTTTTATCGTAAGAGATAAAAAGAAGTAGAGAACTCACATTGATGGATCAGTGGAAGGATGCTCCGAGCTGGAGGTTTGAATCCAAGCATTCGAGACGACCGACAACACCGAAGGGGGGGTACCTGCAGAAAACGCTCCGACGCCCAAGTCAGTATAAGCTTGAGGTGGAGGTCGAGGTTAGAGCAATGCATACCTTGTGAGGTTTGTGAAGGTCGTATATATAGGCCAATGGATGTGGCAATGGGCCGATGGATTTGACATTGGGTTTGGTTCAGCCCAAAAGTCTTGTCCAGAACAGGAGCCCCCCAGTCGATTGCTTATGGTGACTTGAGGAGTCGACTTATAAGCGTAATCGTTTTAGTGTTCACTTACATTTTATCTTTTCGTTGATGTTTATTCAGACTTAGATTTTATGTGTGTGATGTTTTAATTTCCTCTGAATGTCGAATCAAACGTTTTGCATGCTCGGCACTTTTAGGTTTGTGCTTTGATAACCTTTTCGTGGTGACAACCTGTATGCTCGATGCTTTTTGTTTTTTCTCGACAAAGCTTGAGGTTTTTAACTTTGCAAATTTTAAACGTTCTATGCGTTGGATCCAACTTCTTTGCGCTAGTGCACCGTTTAAATTATTGGTCATCGTTTGACAGCTGGTGTTGTAGATGCCTAGCTTGGGGTGAGGGGAACCTTCCCAAGTGTCCGAAGATGTTATCCGAACTCGAGACGAGGAGAGGGGCTGTTGTTAAGCTTTCCTCCTCGGGGTGTGAACATCCCATCGCGAGCTGGGGTTCTACCGGGCGTGTACTAGGCAATGGCGTTCCGTGGTCTAGAACTATCCTCGTCTGACGTGGTTCAAGTCCTAGTGCCTCGATCCGGTCTTTTATTTTAAGATTCGTGCCCGTACTTAAGCACTCATCCGATGTAAAGGCGTGCTTCTTCTTGTCGAAGACACATCCTGCGTTATGTTATAAAATGATGAATATTTAATCATTGTGTATAACTTAACTATAATATAACTTGAGCTTTTTAGCATTCAAAGTTTAAGGGATAGTTTCCCCAGAGAGATTGTTTTGAGGTGGTATGCTACATTTTCAGTTTTTGACCGGACTTTGTATAGTCCCTCCCAGTTAGGTGCTAGTTTGCCTTGAGCAGGGTCTTTTTGATTTCATCTTAGTAAAAGATTGCATACCTCAAACTCTTTCTTGATTACCCCTTTTCATGTCGGGCATCAATTTTTTCTTTTTGAAGAAGCGTAAACCATATCCGCTGTGGGATGAAGGTTTTATCTATTTTAGTCATGTTCGGTGGTGGAACTTGTCGTAATAAGTTCTCTTTGACGAAGAGGCGTAAATCGTATCCGCTGCGGGATGAAGGTTTTACCTATGTATTTGTTGACAAGCATCCTCTCAACCAAGCGTATGAGCTTAGAGGGAGAATATGTTTGTTGAATTCACATCAATTGTGGAATTGTTTTGATTTGTCGATTTAAGTCGTAATTGACTCTAGTAATTTTGACTATGTCGGATAGTTGATAAAAACCATCGAGCACATGACATCTCGGTCTTTACATGGAGGTCTTGAGGATTGATTGTATTCACGACCCCCTTCACCGAGAATAAAAATAAAAACTTGAAGTAGAAGTTATTATTATAAAGTGGTGTTGATTTGGCATGGTCTAACACGTTCGAAGTCATCTGCATGAGATGTCCAGGTCTATGCCGTTTTGCCGAGGTTTATATGCCTCTCATTTGTTCTGCAAAATTTCTTTTTAACTCCAACTCTTCATTTGGAACGAGTTATACTCATGAAAGTGGAGTGTGATTTTTGCCTTTTAGTTCCTTACATCAGCAAGATGTTGGATGATGACGCATGGTCAATTCGTCTTGTCAGCAAGATGTTGTATCCCCTCGGCTGTTTTCACTTTGATTTCAGCCTGTATTCAATTACCATTGGAAAGAACAAATATGATATATCACACATGTAAATAGACCTAAAGGTACTTGTTTTTCATGTCATATATGCCGCAGTCAATATGGGTGCATTTGTCTAGCGTAGCTTTTCGTTACAGCAGCCTAGTATGTCAAGTTTAATTGTTCGACCTATAAAGTCCTTCAATAGAAAGCATTATTCTCAACTAATATGATTGAAATCAAATGCTAAAAAAAAATAATAAGAACCTGAACCGACAATGTCAGTGACGCTGAGGTGATGTCGTCGTCTCATTGGCAATGTTTGGTTCTAATTTTAGAGTGTTGCTCTGAACCGACGATGTTATCGAGGACGCTTGGTCCGTGTGATGGAGCACTTCTTGGAATTGTGAACCGAATTGGATTTTGATATCCTTTGGATTGATAATGAGTTGATGAGCTGAAGTGGATTCCAAAGTGAATGGGCACCTTTGGTTCGTGATCAACTCTTGCCCTCATGACACGTGAAGTTTGCTTTGTTGAGTTTATTCTCAACATAACTCTTGTTGTCATGTTAAGGTGAAGTCTTGTAATTCACCATTTTGAAGGCTGTTATGAAGCAACACTTGCTAAGCATAGCATAACCAGGTATGAAATAAGTGAAGCTTGTAGCCTCATGCTTTTTCTGACTGGCAGCCTATGAGTTTTATCACTTCGTCGGAGTGAATATAGCTTTTCCTGCCTTATGTACTGACGTTGATGTCAGTATCGTCAAGTTGGTGCTTTAAAGCACTTGACGACGATGTCGGCGATGCTTTAGAAACACGGTGTGTTGGGTGCAAGACCAATAGACTTTTGCATTTGCTTTAGTCAATGGAAGTTTAAACTCATAACCAAGTTTGCAAGATTTGTTCATGCTAATTCGTTCCATTTCAGCTGAACCGACAATGATGTCGGCAACACTTTGCTAGATAGAGAACTCGTTAAGAGCAAGAGACGAATTTATGTCATCAGATCGAGGACGAACAGAACCGACAATAATGTCGAAGAATCTTGGTCATTGTGTCGAAGCACTAGTTGATCTTGTGTCACTATGTTGTGTTTTGCACAATGATGCAAGCTTGTTCAAGCTCTTGGCGTTAATCGTTCAAGCTTCTTCTTGAAGAATAAGTTAGTAACTCTCTCTTTTCAAGAACCACCTTTAAGTGGGTTTAATAAACAATTGTACATATTGTCTATTGTCCCTATTGAATTTTCCTTGGCCATAACCATCATCTGACTCAGCTATGGCAAACCGTATGATTAATAATATGGGGAGTATATGCCCATTATTATGTAACGGTTGAGCATAATTTGTCATTGATGTTAAACAGTTGTATTGTAACCAATGAATTTTAGTATTATTGGCTACTCAATATGTAACCATTTTGTGGTATAATAATTGAATTAACGTGTCTAACATTAATTTGCGGAAAATCAAAGATCCTGAACCGACAATGATGCCGGCGGAGACGTTTGGTCGGTATGACGGAATATTTTTCGACAGCGTGTGTCGATTCCGACGATGAATAGAACCGACGCTGATCTCAGGGGTGCTTGGCCAGAGCATTCACTCGCGATCAAGAGTCAAAGTGGACTTTGATATTCTTGTGATATAGCAAGAGTAGACATTCGAGGAAATACAAAAGAAACATATAGGCACTAACTGTTTTCAGTTAGCTAAATTTCAATGTGTATTGTTGTACTGAATGTACCCTGCGAGTGTTGGCACACATGAACTTTTCTCATCTGTTTTGACTTTCCAAAATCATTTAGTTGTTTTTGATTCTCGTGCACAGATTGAGAAGTTATTAGTGTGTGATATAGCCTTGCATTCCAATAATTGAAATATCACCTCCTTTGTTCGGTAACAACTTTGGAGTCAGTGGTAGAAGGCAATGTCACCATTAGATATGCAACATCAGAAATAAAAGGTAAAGCTTGACCTGTTTGCAGGTGCTAGCATACAGCCCCCATTTGATGAATTCACGATGGAATTCATGGGCCATTGATGAATATCGGATCGATTTAATTCATCCAAGATCCATCGTGAGTGTGAGATTGGATTCGAGAACGAAATAATTATCGTCCCCACAGACGGCGCCACTGTTCGTAACAGAACTCAAGTTTTATCGTAAGAGATAAAAAGAGGTAGAGAACTCACATTGATGGATCAGTGGAAGGATGCTCCGAGCTGGAGGTTTGAATCCAAGCATTCGAGACGACCGACAACACCGAAGAGGGGTACCTGCAGAAAACGCTCTGACGCCCAAGTCAGTATAAGCTTGAGGTGGAGGTTGAGGTTAGAGCAATGCATACCTTGTGAGGTTTGTGAAGGTCGTATATATAGGCCAATGGATGTGGCAATAGGCCGATGGATTTGACATTGGGCTTGGTTCAGCCCAAAAGTCTTGTCCAGAACAGCTAGCAAATGAGAACACATCACAATTGATTAATACGAACCTAAATAATAAGAGTTTAATTTCTATGAACCGTCAGTGTAAAATTATTTTACACATACATCCAAGAAAACACAATGTGAAGATTTCATATGTATGAGCATTCAAGATCTGGACTTTGAAACAATGTTTAATTTACCTTAGCTACACAATGGTTGCACTAGCCCAAATCAGCCTGCACAACTGAAAATTTACCTTAGCTATAGATCACCAGAGAATCCCATCTTATCAAGAAAAAGTAAACTACAAGCAACAAATTGCACATTATATTCCGCCAAATCACCTCACTACACCCACTTTAATTATATAACATATCCATTAAACTGAATATACTTTTATGTGATTGTTATACCAACACCCACCAAATTTAAGCCATTTATCGCACACCATTTTTTCCACCGACGAATCCCTCATTTTATCATAGGTCTGCAGTCAAAAACATTGTAAGATACAGTCAAGAAACGTCTCCCCTTTGTGATCCCACTGAGCATTTGATACTGGGCAAATACAGGTTGTAGCACCAAGGCCTATACTGTGATCACTCCATAGAACCAGATAGATAAACCAAGGGACACAGATATTGTACTTCAGGATCACGAGGCTACACTTTACCATCCCATTTATACTTTGTGAATAAAGAACTCGCATTGCAATTGCATCTAGGTCCAGGATCATCAATGAATGACTCTTAATAATAACCTCAAAGTAGTGAATAACTCTTTCCCTTTCTGCAGTGACACTTCTTTGTGACTAGAACAATAGAAAACAGAATGTTGGCACAATTCTTATCGGTGTCTACTTTCATAATTAATAGTAGAAGTTGCTCGACGAGTTGTTTAATACCAGAATTCCACGGCTTATACTGTAAAAGATTGCCATTTTACCTTAAAGAGAATCATATCTCTTTGCTTCCACCATATCATGTTCTGCTCTCACTGCACTTTTACCATAATGTATTTGCTTAAGCAGTTGAATAGAACAGAAAAAACAGTCACTAATACACAATTTGAACAAAAAGAATTAATTCACATTGCAATAGATTCTAGTTCCGTGGTCATCAATAACTCAAAGATACCATCTCGAAATTCACTTAATAATAAACAATGTGATTTAAGGGACATCGAGTTGACAATTAACCATCTCGGTCTGAATTTTTACACCACGAATACCAAATTGTGGCGTGGTAAGAATTGTGTTTATACAAAAAAGCTTTCAGAAAAATGGCACACTTTGCAATTGCAGCATTGCATGTAACTCTTGCAACCAAGCCATCTCATCCATTACAAGAATCAAGGAACAAAGTATTCATCTTGGAGTCAGATTTGGGGTTATTACGCTCATAATTAACACCACTCAAATTATGAAGGAAAAAAATAATCTCACAATAGCAAAACAGTCAAAGGTTCTTTAACAAAGAAATATGTAGCCACGCGTACAAATATGATCAAATGAACTTTCCAAGAAGTTTGTAGTCATCTATACAAATATGATGGAATGAATTTTCATGGGCGAATTGGCGATTTACTCATATTTTTCCACCAACATATCAACTGTTCTACAACCATAGTGGCCTATATTATGCCATTATATATGAAATGTATGTAGATGAATACTGAATGTATGTAAAGTAAACCTACTTCCTCCTCCACTCGGTCGATACACTCAAGCTAAATGAATTTGGAAATGCAAAGCAACACTGCAGATTAACTAAAATGGTACCTAATCATAGCCATCCAAAGACCAGACAAATATAGACATGTAGAATAAGTCTTAATATATTGCCTTTAAAATTTATCTACATAAAACAAATGCAGTAAGCATGTTGTATTGGCTGCACATTGTCATCGAGAACACAGTAGTACGGTATTCTCTCATATCAGAGAACTTCACTTTTTTCAGGGAAATTTTGGACCTTCCATATAAAAAATTGGTATGCAAGCTAGGCAATTATATCTGATTTAGGAATTAAAGGTTAAATTCTAAATTCACCTTGAAAATAGAGTGAACACAAGTTTTTTTATTTCCACCCAATGAAAAACTAAGAGCACGGATACAAGATTGATGCTACTTCAGAATAAAGAATCAACGAATAAAATCGGGAAGAGTACTAAGACTTAGACAACGTTGCGCAAGAGTATGTGACAGTGACACCAACATATTTAGAAGAAGAATCATTCTTTCTAGACATCAAAATTGTAAAATTCCACTGCTTACTCTAAAAAGGATTGTCTATTTGGCTTTTGTAGTTCACCATTTTACCTTGCAGTTACCTTGCAGAGAAATGTATCACTTTGCTTTCACCATATCATGTTCTGTACTCACTTTGCAATTTACCATGATGTATTTGCTTAAGCAGTTGGATAGGACAGAAGAATTCACATTGCAATAGCATTGAGTTGACTAGTTTCATGGTCATCAATGGCTCAAAAATACGATCTCAAAATTTTACACAATGAATAACAATTAGACTTGAGGGTCATCGAGGTAACATCTAATCATCTCAGTATTCGCACATTACAATAGCATCGATGATTATACCGTATAAATCAAACTAATTGAGCCAAATCGTATGATCTATTATTCCGGCATATAAAAACGACATACCATCAGCCAAGTAGCATCCCCTGTACTGTCAATCTATAGGACCATACTGATAAACCAAGAGGACACAGAGTGATTGAACTTTCAGCTTTTTGCGCTGATCTAGTCCAGAAATTTAACTTCAACATCTTCTCCATGATATTTGCAAGCTCTTTTTTTACTTTATTTAAATACTTCATATGCCTATCAAATAGTTCAATCGTTAAAAACCATAGTATCTACCACCCCTCCCTTTCTATCATGTGATAAATAAGGACAAATCGGAAGATTGAACTCATGATCAGTTACCTCGTCAATGCCCTGAAACTAAAGACCAAAATCACTTGCCTTAATGGCACAACATTGTTATAAAAAAAATTCAAAGATTAGAACTTTCCATTGAACAAGAAACTCTTGCCCAAAGATTTGACTAATTGAGCTGACAATAACTTTTATCATGAAGGCTAAGTTAGCATCCCTATAGCTCTTCTATTCCAAGCCCAACACAAACCTAAGAATCATCATGGCTCAAACCTTATGAGCAAAGTTGCTAGTGATTCCTATTTAACATCATCTTAAGCAACATTTAGGATAATCAAGGCTCAAATCATACAATCTCAATTTTAGATTACAAATAATTAAGTCATATTACAGTAGCAGATGAATGAAAAGGCTGAAACTTGTCTTAATTTTGCATTATGAATTGCATTTCATCAAGGCACATGTCATGCCAAGAATTACATTTTGAATAGATATTCAACTTGAGGGTCATGGAGGTTACACTTTACCATCTCATTTATACTTCGTGAATAAAGAATTCACGTTGCAATAACATCTAAATCCAGGGCCATCAATGGCTCAAACATACCATCTAGGATAATTAAGGCTACATTTAACCATTCCAATTATCCTAAAAAGGTTTGTTTTTTTGGCTTTTGGAGTAAACCATTTTACCCTGCAAAGAATCACATCTCTTTGCTTTCACCATATCATATTTTTGCACTCTTAGCACTTTACCATGTAGTACTGATTAAGCAGTTAGATAGAACAAAAAAACCAGTCACCAATACACAATTTGAGTTAAAGGAAAATGCATAGAACTACTTTTGCCTTAGCAGCAGAAAATTGACTTCATGTACTTGACCAGTTTCCGCACGCACAAGGAAAAGGGAAATGGAAAATTATATGATATTGTCAAACCAAAAAAGAGGAGAACCAAGAAGGGACACCAAATAAGTTGTCGCAATTATACATGCAACACTACAATTACAAATGAATCCATCATTGCACCCCAAAGAATCAAAGGCTTTGTTGCATTCCCTTCATTCAATGACTCAATACCTTCCATCCAAATAAAGAATGATTAAAAAGTTTATACTACAAATATGCTAGGTCCAGGGTCAACGATCGATGGCACAAAGAGACCATCTCAAAATTCACATAACAAATATTAATTGGTTTTTAGGGGTCATCGAGCCGACATTTAGTCATATCAATTATATGTTTTGAACAAAGTATATTACTATATCATCGAGGACAATGGCTCAAACATATCATCCCACAATTTTCATAGCCAATAGCTACTGAATCACCGGGAAACAAATAGCCAATAGCTATTAAACTTAATGGTCACGAGGCAGCATTTAACCATAACTTACGTAGCCAATAACAATTGAGCTCAAGGGACACTGACGTTGCATTATGAATAAAGAATTCAAATTGCAATATCATCTCGTTATAGGGTCATTAATGGCTTAAAGATACCATTTCAAATAATGTGTGAATTCACATAATGAATATCAATTGGACTTAAGGATCATCGAAACCACACATTTGCACATATTTTGATAAATTATTCACATATTATAATAGCGTCTAGGTTCACGGCTATCAATGGCGCAAATATATCATCCAACAATTAGCAAAGTCAATAGTTATTGGTCTTAAGGGTCATCGAGCCAACATATATCCATCACAGAAATTATATAGACAGTAGCAATTGAACTTAATTGAGGCAGAATTTAACCGCATATTGAGGCAACATTATATAGTCAATATCAATTGGACTTAAGGGTCATCAACCAACATATAACCATCTCAAAAATTATAGCCAAGTCAATTGGACTTAAGGGTATTGAGGCAACATTTAACCAGCAATTATATAGCCAACAATTGGACTTAAGGGTCATCGATGAAAAATTTAACCATCTCATAATTTATATATTGGACACAACTCACACAAGGGTCATCGGGGCAACATATAACCATCTAATAATTTATATAGCCAATAACAATTGGACTTATGATCATCAAGGCAACATATATCCATCGTAGAACTTATATATCCAATAGCAAATGGACTTAACCGAGGCAACATTTAACCACATATTGAGGCAACATTATATAGTCAAATATCAATTGGACTTAAGGGTCATCAAGGCAACATAGAACCGTCTCAAAAATTATATAGGCAATAGTTAAGGGTATCGAGGCAACAGGAAACCATCATTTATAAAGCCAACATTTAGACTTAAGGGTCATCGATGAAAATTGTAACCATCTCATAATTTATATATGGTCACTGAGGAGGAATTTAACCATTCCAATTTGCAGTAGCATCTAATTCCTGATCATCGATAACTTATAGAGATACCATTTCAAAATTCCAAAATGAATAATAATTGTACTTAAGGGTCATCCAGGCGACATTTAACCATTTTAGTCCGAATTTAAATCATACAAAAACTTTCAGAAAGCTAACACACTTTGCAATTGCTTGCAAGATTGCATTTGGGTCATCAAAGAATAAAATATACCTCACCCCAACAAACTTTTACAATGTGAATAAAGAATTCATATTTTACTTTCCAAGTTTCCAATAGAATCATCAAGACATCTCATCCATTACAAAATGAAAAAATCAGTATCTGGTTAAATTCGTAAACCAATATGGTTTTTTTCCTTTGGGTATAATATTAAATGTTCTTGAATAATCAAGAATGAAAAAATGGGAAATCCTGACAAGGTATCAATCATAAACCAGTAATGTTGCAATTGAAAACAAGATCCAAAATAGTGAAAATACTATAGCAAACTAAAAATAAAACTGTCTTTCACTTCACTATATTAGTGCCAAAAAGGGTCTTGGGACCAATCACATAGCAGAAGATTGAATGTTCTTGAATGGGTATTTAAACATGTAGAACAGTTTCTTGACCAACATTGATAGAGGTTTGTCAAGAAATAGATCTTATGAAAAAATCATCTTTCATAACATTGGTGTCAAACAGAATTTTGGGACATAGCATGTTTTCCTCAATTAAAGTGTTTTGTTTGCAGAAGATTGAACGTTTTTTGAATGATCAAGAATGTAAAAAAGGTACCTTTTTCATGCAGAAAATTGAATGTTGTTTCTTCGGAAAAATTGCCACTTTTTCTTTGATCACTCTCCAAGACATGTGCTTTGTGTTCCAATCCGTTGCACCTCTTTCAGGGTCTCGACACAAAACACGTTTCTTGATGAGAGAAATTGATCTTACTCAGTGGTTACACGTTTCTTGAAGAAGAAAAGAATGAAACAGATAATAGCGTAGACACAAAGTTGTGTGTAACTGAATACCAGAAGGCGCGTCCTTATAAAGCTATCTCATGGGCTTTTGTGTTTTAGTGGACCAAGTTCATTGGCCCAGTCATTTAAGGCCTTTCTTTTTTTATGACATCTAAACTTACTTGTAAACTGAATTAACCTGGAGTCATGAACACCTTAAACCGAGTGTAAGTGTGAACTAAGTTTACAAAAGGTGAACTAAATTTACTCAGGTTATATAAACTCAATTTACGTATGATTTGAAGTCTATTTTACAGGTACATGTTACATTAGCAGTTCACGTAAACATTTAACTTTGATTAAATTTAGGGTAAATGATCATTTACCCCCCGCAAAATAAGCAAATTTTCGTTTACCCCCCTATGCAGATTTTTTTTCTGTTTAGCCCCCTACAAAAAATAGATTCACTCATTTTGCCCCCCGTGTGTACAGCAGGACATGTGAATGTGCAAATCTGCTGACATGGCTTGTACACGTGGAAAAAATAATTAATATTTATTTTTTAAATTCCACGTCAGATAATATATTTTTTTAATAAAAAAATTCCTACAAAATAAAAAAATGGATTTTCTTTTTTTTTCCCAAAAAAATCCTACAAATAAATTTTTTAAAAAATTTCCTGCAAAAAAAATAAATTTTTTTTTCCTACAAAGAATTTTAAAAAATTTCCAACAAAAAAAAAATGAATTTTCTTATTTTGCTCCCAAAATAAATATTTACTCCAAAATAAAGTTTATTTTCAAAATAAAAATTTTAAAGATTTATTTTCAAATCTTTTGGAATTAAAAAAAGTTGATATTTATTTTTTAAAAACAAAACATTATTTTTTTGTTAATCTCTTTGAATTAAAAAAAAATAGAAAAAGAAGTTTTATTCGAGTTTTCCTCTTATACCAAAATCATTTTCCCTAGAACTAGAAAAATAGAAGAAGCAGAAGACGATTCCGGTGATTGAAGAAGACGACGACGAATATGATCACGACGGTGGAAGCAAACCGGCGAAGATTCTGTTTTTTTTAAACCAAAAAGATTTGAAAATAAATTTTTAAAATCTTTATTTTGAAAATAAACTTTATTTGGGAGAAAAATATGAAAATTTGTTTTTTTATTTTAGGAAAAAAATAATAATTTTGTACGAAAAAAAACTATTGGTAGGAATTTTTAAAAATTTTGTAGGGAAAAAAAATTTATTTGTAGGATTTTCTTTTAATTTTGGAAAAAAAATTCGTTTTATTAATTTTGTAGGAAAAGTTTTTTTTTTGAAAAAAATATTATCTGACGTGGAATTTAAAAATAAATATAAATGTTTTTTTCCACGTGTACAAGCCACGTCAGCAAATTTGCACAATCACATGTCCTGCTGTACACACAGGGGGCAAAATGAGCGAATCTATTTTTTGCAGGGGGTAAACAGAAAAA
The DNA here is from genome assembly GCF_020283565.1 of Trifolium pratense. Taxonomy (NCBI): domain Eukaryota; kingdom Viridiplantae; phylum Streptophyta; class Magnoliopsida; order Fabales; family Fabaceae; genus Trifolium; species Trifolium pratense. The sequence continues at coordinate 39,420,454 of NC_060064.1, read as the reverse complement.
AAATCTGCATAGGGGGATAAACGAAAATTTGCTTATTTTGCGGGAGGTAAATGATCATTTACCCTTAAATTTATTAGCGATTGAAATCACAAGCAAACATAAAATCGAATGAAAATAAAAAAGAGAATGCCCAAGAATTGAAAAAGATAAAATTCACTAACTTTTATACAATAAAGCCTTTAACAGAATATCTTCAAAATTCAATTTTTTTTTTGAAAAATTCAAAATTCAATTTTAATAACACATTAATGAAGAGAACTTGAATTTTAAAAAATTATATAAAGAGCAATTATGGTATTATTATAATTAAATTTTAATGAAAAGTAGGTGTAATTAGATTTTTTAGGGTGTGACTAGAAAGTTTCTAATTAAATATATGAATTTTATTTTGCAAAATACTGCTATGGCATATAAGATTAGCTTTATCTTTGGGATTACTACTTGAACTTCTAAACGCACGGGATTGAATTACGTCGAATAAAGTTATGTTGATGCCCATATCAAAATGGATTATAAAACTGTCCCATAAGTACTAACTCAACCGACAAAAAATGTCGAAATTGTTAGGCCGGACGCCGTGACCCGGGTTTGAACCCGGGATCTCACAATGATGTGAGTTTAATTGTGAGTTTAATTTCAGTGGATTTACCACTTCATCTAAGACAAAAAAAAAGATTATAAAACTTCTCTAAGCTGACAATTTTGAGTTCAGTTTTAATAAAATTTTATGTACATGTCATAATTTTATTTAACACATCATCTAACACGTTCAAGAATAAGATGTTTTTCATCTTTGTTTTAGCTTCCCTATTTATATTTTTATAAATGAATATAATTTAAGCAAGAAGCTATTACAGAGCATGTTGTATTTTGAATTTTGAAGCTATTCATCCACAAGCTCAAGCTAAGTAAAATTTCATTCCATGAAAATTTCATTTAGATCACAGTATCTGCTAAAACTAAACTTTCTATGAGGAAACATTTATTTAACATACAACATGCAACTATTACCAAATATATATATCCTTAAAGATATCGGATGTCATGATGAGATAACCCCACTTGAACAAGGGAAATTACCATGACAATGGCTCAATCTCTGAATTTATTCTTGCAAGACCGCTCAAACAGTCATGGAAGAGTTCATCTCATTCAGTATGCGGTAGTATCTATTATGCTCTGAGGTGTTTTTGAAGCCAGGAAGGAAATCTGTAAAGAATCTTAGAACTGCAGCAAGATGCTGGGAGTCATTGGATACAAAAGCTGCTTCTAAAAACAACGACGGTCGGATGGTATCCACCTGAAAATAATTCTCACACCAGTTAGCATTGGAGTAGTAAAATTTAAAATCATGAACGTAAACCCTGTGAAACTTTAACGTTTCGATATAAACACTCTACGGGACAACCAATTGAAGTAGTTTTTGATGGTATGCTTCAGTACATTATACATTTACTTCCGACAGATATATGCATATACATTATAGTTACAAGATCAATACTTTGAAAATTACATTAATCTTTGTTTGTAACAAGTTCACGATTCAAAATTACTAATTTCCCAAATACCAGCACCAGAACCTCCAACTCCACCAACAACATAAACATCTCAGTTTATGATCATAAATAGAGTTGCTTAGTGAACTATTTTTTTTAAGAACGTAGCTCATTGAACTTTCAGTGCAGCAGCAACAACAGTTTTTCCCACTTAGTGGGATTGATTACATGGATATCACAATGGCATAATATCCTATTATGTTTTAATGCAGTGAATATTTTTTTTCCATTAGTGATGACACAATCCATCTTAAACAAAGTGACATGGTTCCCCCTTAGCTCGATTTGAATTGGCAATGCAGAATTAGGATCCTCTCCATTTTCTACTATATCAACTTTCTCCATTAGTAAAGTTTTTTAATATTTTGAGGTGTATAAAAGAGATTTAGACTCATTTAATGTCACACTTTTGCATTTATATTTCCAAAACTATAGAGTAATGGAAGAAATGGAAAAAATTAAAAATGGAGAGGATCCCAACTCATCAAAGCAACCTGTGCTGACACAATCATTTGCTAGACTACAGTATTCAGGAATGCATCACTTTACACTGCAGAGGTATGGAAATAGCAAGAGAATTTCCCCTTTTAGCATTATGTAGAATAATAAAAAGAAAATATGAGTAGGACAATTTGAAGAAGCCTTTGGTCATGGAAACCCAATTGTCAAACTCATATGAAGCGGCCAAGAGCACATTTCCATATATTATTCGGAAGTTGCAGCCTTGCAGGAAACGTTGGCTAAAGGGGCCATTAGAGAATAGATCAAATGCTTGACAAAAAAAAAAGAAAAAAGAGAGAGAATAGATCAAATGAGTTTTATTCCAGCATGGACCATTCATATTTTAACATTTTAAAAAGTAGTTTTGATATATCGTCATAATTTTTTTTTTACGGTATATATCGTCATAATTTTAAAATGTGATAGTTTTGCAAAAAGTGAAAGAGCTTGAGCCATTGCTCGCCTGAAATTCCTGTGAGTCATAGAATGCCTATTTCCACGGCAGCCGCTCATGCTTAAATCACCCAATCTGCTTTTTTTCTTTATGTGACATCTGATGGTTGAAGAAGGTGAGGAAACCTTTTACTTGTATGTTACACCAAACCCTAACACCTTGACGAAACCCAGGCTTACAGCTCAAGTTCAGGGTGTTTTTCAACCAAGAGCATTGTGTGTACACTCTCCGACCAAACCACTCAATAACCACATCACATGACTTGCATATTATCCATTTGATCTATATACAGGATCTAGAAAGGTTTTTCCCGGAATCCCAAAACACTTCCTCTCAGGTGAAGTGTATTCTACCATGCAATCAACACATGGTTGGTGCAAGCTTCCTGATGGCCAGGTTAAGGCTGTCACAGGACCAACTACTACAGGTTGATACTTGATAGTGACAAGTCAAAGGTGGGGGAGAAATTTCCGAGATTGCGTGCGCTGATGGACAAAAGGGCGTTTAATGGGAAACGAGATCGGGTCAATGGAGATGATGTGGCCTTGCTGTTACTTTTCAGGAGTTTTTCTTTTGCAAGGGTAGTTAAGCTCCCTTCACACAGCATGCTCTTAGCCTGCAAACATCTTCCCAGGGTGAATCACTTAGGCAAGGCACTCAAAATTTCTATCAATCATGGGTCTGCAGCCCCCCCCTCCCCCGGGAATCTGGGGGAACCTAAACACTACCACCACTTAAGAAGGGTTTAATTTAATTTTACTGTTTAAAAACACAATCTATTTTATGCAAAGGGCTTTATACAGATGCTGGGAATAAAAACTCATCAGCAGACGGACAACTGGATGAATGAAATTTCTACAGCAATAAAACCTACAGAATCATGAGAAAACTGTAGCACATATTCCTCAGATTTCCATTATCTCCCAGTTGAATTCAGCATTTAAAATTACTTTCCAGAACAGGATCAAGCAAAGTATAAATTACCTTGTACTTCCGTGCATATCGCAAGGCTTCAAGGTAGTATCCATCTTGCACTAGAAGCAATACATAATCATTATGTAAACCAAGCTGTCTCAGCATTTTCAGACCAAGCTTCCTAGTTTGCGCATTCTGACGACCAGACTCTAGGAGTTGAAGTGCAACTTCCTTAGAGGGCTCCAAAATCTGCAACAAAAAGTCTCTTCTCAGAATTAAATTTAGCATATAAAGGCCTACTGTCTTCACAATAATACTATACAGAGAAACCAGTAACCTTATTTATGACAAACAGCGACAATTCAGCATAACGTTCATTCCGCACCAGAAGTTGTATTATCAATACATATAGATTTGGGAGCACACGAATCTTTTCCAAATTTGCACTGCAACCATTAATAAAGAGCATTGAGAGCTGATTCTCAAGAGTGGCAGTAAAAGTTATGTTCAGATAAAAATATAGCATATTAAAGTCCCCAAACTTCCATCCATCATTTCAAGTAGATACACCAATACACATAATAAGTAGGCATAATATCCCAAGTCAAGTCATTAGTTGGCTAAGGCATACCAATCTTAGCCACACAATAAGTTATAGAAGTTTGAGAAAGTAATCTGATCTTTCTTGTCTCACCTTGTAATTATAATATCTATTGCAAGTTTTGAAATAAATAAAAATATGTATTGCCCTTTGACCTGCCAAATGCTTCTTTGTATTTTTTTAATAATATTAATATTCAAGCTATGCTGCAGATTACTGTTGTTGGTTCATGTGCCAACCTAGTTGGGATCACAGTCAGCATAGTGATACTTTTGCATACCTTTTCTGTTTAAAAAAATAGGATTTATCAAGGATTTTATACCTTTGGGTCAAAAATATCTTTAGGTGCCTTATCTAGCTAACCCTTTTGGCATAATGATAATACTGCATTTTTTGCTCTTTAAAAGAAAATCTACGACATGAGTTAGAGAACCACTCTGCCGTAGAGGTGGGAGAACTCTAACTTAGATTTGGATTATTAAAAATGAATGTCTCGAAGTTGATTTCTTTTTAGCATTTGTGTTGCATAGATAGATTACTTATCATGATTACATTACATAATCTTGGTATAGGGGCCAATAAGCTATCCTGCTAGAAGTTTCTATGGTTGGTCACCCCACACTGCTATACTATCTTGTGTTTTTTGTAGTAATTGTGAAAGACATGTCTTGTGTGTTTTTTGTAGGAACTATAAAAGACACCTTGTAGATCTGGGAAATTGAAAGGGAAAAGGATGGATCAAGAATCAAATTCTTAACAACAAGCCTACCATAAATAGAGACCATGGTTACTGCAATTGGCCATGTGTTTAAATAGGGACTTTCAGATCGTGAAAGAAGATTGATAACAGAAACGACTTAAAGTTGATCATACTGGAATTGACTCTAAATTCTAGATCCCTTGCAATACAAAACAACTAAGGGTATTTATATTATCAGTTAAAAAACACAACATCATTGGATTATTAAGCCATGGTTGTAGTTGTAGTTGTAGACTTGTAGTTGACGTCTTCAATGGTTTTATTTTAAATAGTTGAAATCATACATCTTACTGTCAAACATTAACAGTGGACAAACTAAAATCCCTTAGAAACTAGAATACGAATCTATAGAATGCCTGGAGAGTTTGTTTTTTGAACCAAGGAATGCCTTGAGAGTTAAAATAACTTTTTAACAAAAAAAGAGTAATATTGGCATACCTGTGAAGAAACTCAACAATTATAGCAACCAAGTAAGAAGGGTCTCCCACCATCTCTTCATCAACAGGAGAAAATACAAAGTTGTACATCTCATCTGGTGAAATTGTTGCTGAAGTAAGTTGGGACTCCTCTTGCACAGACAGTAAAGATGATTGCATAACATAAGAGCTATGAGTTTCATTACTTAGGGAGTTTTCATTGTTTATACTACCCCCAATATGGGCTTCCTTTGAATTGTGTTTAAGATTTGCAAACTGTGATTCATCCTCAGAATCCAAAGTTCCGCTGTCTACTCTAGTGGTAGATTCGTGTATGATTGATTTCCCAGTTGCATCTCTTTCTATAGCAGATACATCAGTATCAGCATTTTGTGCACTAGAATTTAATGTCATCTCTGGTTTCAGCCCCTTCAGATAGCTACCAGTTTTAATTGAATGGGAGTATGAGGTGACTAGTACGTTCATAGCCTTGGCAACCACAGGCACAGGTCTGTGCTCTAGAATAAGTGTCTGTGTTATGCCCAAGCACAACTGTTTAGCCTGAAAAGGCAGAAATGAAGAAAGTGAGTTGAGATTTTTAAAATATCATCAATTGATTAGTTCAAAGTTTCAAAACAAATTAATACTATTAATAATTGTAGTTTAGAACCAATTCAAAAGACAAATCAATAAATATCAATATAATAAAACTTTCACTACAGCCAATTTAGATGGGGAATTATGCTAGAATTGCTTTCCAGATTTACAGTGCAATAAATGTAGTTTAGAATTGCTTTCCCATTTTAGCAATAAATGTACAAGGCGTCCACAGTACCCCGAAAAAAAATTATATAATTTTATCTAACAGTCTTGAATGTAGCAGGCTACATGACTTTCCAAATTTGCTAGGTTAGATGATACTACCCGATTATAACACTTATCATAGACAGGTAGGACTCTCAAGTCTCAAATGCCTGTTCATTGCACTCTAGTTCTCATACCTCTCAAACATCTTCTCCTTGCATATTAAGGGATACTTATGTCCAAAGGGCCTCTAAATGGCTTGAAGAAAAATATCTACTACTTTTAAACCTGCTAAATGAAATAATAGTGTAATTGAGTCCTAGGAGTGAAAATTCCTAAACATAAGTGACCGTTAAAAATAATTGAAGTGGAATAATTAATATATTTATTGCACTAATTATGCTAAAGCTGGTATGCATAAAAAATAAAGATAACACAAAAGGCAATGCCAAAGGAATAGTAGGGTTAGCCAGTGAAATGAGACAGACTATATTAGACTGGCAAAAGAGGCCCACAGTTGCCAGTGATACAGTTTGATTTCATAGAAGCAAAAAGGATATATACTTTTTCTGCCTAGTAGTGCCTTCCTTTCGCCGATGTTAAGCCTGCAAAATCTAGTAGTAAGGGTCATCCTCTAGTAAGGTGATGATGTATTCCAACACAGGGCAACTAAAAGTCATTTGGGTTCTGAATCAGTTTACACATGAATAAGCTAACAATTGGGAACGTAGTTTCAGCCCCTAGAAATAGAGTGGTCAATACAAAAGTGGACAAGTTCCAGGTACAAACTGACTGACTACTGGTAAACTTAGTTTAAATTAAAAAGAAACAGCCAACAACAATTGCTGCACTATTGCATCTAGAATTGTTGTAATCAAATTGGATGGATGGGTTGAACATACCTTGTTAGCCTCCAACTTTCGCCGCTGCAGGAAGTCTAATACTGAGGGGACATCTGAGTTACTGGCAGAAATTGCCTACAAAATAAGGTTATTCATTTCACGAAAGCACACCAAATTTGGCATTGATACCGAAATGAACAAAAAACTTACTTCTAAGTCTAAATTGAATTTCCATAATAGCTTATTGGCCACATCGCATACGAGGTCAGGCACTAGGAAAATCCATGTATCAGCATATGTAACTGCTTCATGGCTACTCACAATATTACCATCTGAACTTTCACTGTCTCTACCACTAAATTGAGATGTGGTACTGGACCTGGGGAAACCCCTTAACAATAAAGGAAGTGGTGCAGATATTGGTGCTCGAGAATCCGCAAAGAGATCATAAAGTATAACAACCTTTGCATCAATTTGATGAATAAGAAGTACATTGTCGACCACACTCACAGCAATCCTGCTGGAATAAATTGGTAAAGAACCCTGCAAATATCATGAGCATCGGTGTCATTTTTATTTTTCAGATTAGATAGTTCAATGAATCACACAACCACTGTTATCATATAAGGTCCAGGATATAATTACATATTCCATATGGACATGTTTTATCTGTGTGTCTAGGTAAATCAGATTTTAAGAATCACAATAGGGAGGTAAAACATATGTAAAGTTTGAAGTTAGAAATTAATTTTAATTGATCAGAAGAAACATAATAGTAATATAGTATTAAGGTAAACTCAATCAATCTTACCGTTACCAATTTGCAAATTTCTGAAATTACAAAGATCTATTTCTCCATATTACTTACTAAATTATTTCAGATTGTTTGCTACTCATGAAATCATACAATGAACCAATACTGACTTGTATCAATATTTTCTGTCAGTAATAAATGTTTTATCAAATGGAAAAAGAACCCAAGATTTTAAACGATCACAAATATTCATTTTATCTGTTTATCATCATGTATTATAACTGATGTTATAATTTCACCAGAGTAACATAGAAGGGAACATAAACTTAATAGAAAATTGGCATATGTTCAGAGGAGCTCTCTCAAATATTATTGTAAAAAAGAACTTTTAGTTGAATTAAATTAGAAAGTCAATAAGAAATTTGAGCAAAACCAACCTGCTGTATCACTGCATCACGATATAGCCTATAGGAATGGAGTAGCATTGCAACTCTATCAACTTGCAAGCAGTATATCCTACCATAACTGTCATTGATTGAAAGGAAAATTTCAACAGGCGGCTATGTTAATTAGAAAGGTCTAAGGATGACGAAGTAAATAATTGGAACATACACAGTGACAATAAAGATATCTTCAGCTGCTAAAACGGGCTTACTATTTGCCTCAGATTTGGCCATAACCATCTCAAACCTTGGTAAGCGAACAATATCTGCGGATGAAATCTAACCAGAAATGTTTTTCTTTATCAGTCAAATGAATTAACACAGGAATACTATCAGATATAATCTCTATTGATACTGAAGAGTCATGAGAAGGACTATTGAAGTATTTGAGTTGATACATATAATTCTATTTTGAACAATAATGATATATCTTACTTTGATCCAAACAAAATAAATTACAAATCCTCTATAATGTAAATATCTTATTGTACTAAAGCTACAAGGATAAAAAGAAGCAAATGGCATACTTATATACCTGAAATCCGTGGAATGTCTTGCACTGCATTCCAGAAGCAAGAAGAACCAGGCGGCTTTCATGTGTGTAAACATACCAACTAACATTCAGTTTCTTTGTTTCCACCAATTCGAGTGATTTTGACCCTGATTTATATGCACACAAGTCTAGACCCCTGTAAAAATACGGAATAAGTATCTCTCCACTTAAGAAACAAAAAAAGGATAAAGGAGGAGGAAGGCAAAATGCTCGGGGAGTAGTGTCATATTCACAACAGTTTAGAATACAATATTAGAACATTGTGCCAGAAACCCTATGCAAAAACTTATGCCTTCACAACTCTAATAGGATCAGGTTGTTTTTTAGCATCATTATTTTGCTCAGCCAACGAAACATTTTAGCAGCTTATTTTGACAGACATCTCAAGGAACTAATAGACTTTTACTATAAAAAATGGGGATAGGGAAAACTAATATTAACTAAAGTGGCACTTATAGTCATTTTATAATCGTCCCCGGAGGATTTGAACTCTGTCCCTTGAGATTACAAGGTTAAACTCTTATCATTGAGTTGACACCTCATGGACAAGGAAATACAAGAATTATTGCTTTAATAATTATTTTTTTTCATTCTTTAATAGTAATCTGAAGCTATTAGATTTTGTAACTTCTCTTTACCTTACAATATGCTTCTTCCCAAAAAACTAAAATAAATAAATAAATCTTCATCCAGGATGATGAAAAATAAACATACAGAGAGGAGAAGAAAAGTAGGAGAGAATCAAGTGCTACAGATAATAAAGAGAGGAGAACTGGAAAAAATAAAAGTTGGTCAATATCAAAAACGGTGACGGTAGTGTATAAAACACAATGTTGATCAGCAAACAATATAAACTCTGGTTATGAACATTAAATTCAAGAATCATCCCATACCCATTGTATAAAGAACAATGCCTCCAAGTTACATTTCATTATGGCTACGTATAAGTATGACTGAAGAAAACCATAACCTAACAAGATAAATATTTCCTATTTAAGTTTCTTCCTTCGGGTATAAAATTATTTATATTTTTCCCTCAAATTTATATTAGAGAATTCCATAATTGCAATGCACTTCTTCAAATTGTTTGATTTAGATTTTTTATTCTCAAAAATGTTTTTGGAAACAAAGGCATAAAGCATCATTTTAAGTTACTGTATTCTTTATATAAGAAGGTAAGGAATAATGTGTATCAAAACTGCAAAAATGAGCACTGTTCAAAGCATTAAAGCACCCAGACTGGCTCAGAGTTCCTAGACCCCTACCACAATTACTAAAGAACACTAATGAGTACATGAAGAGTGTTTCTAAAATTTCTAAAGACGGGTTAAAGCGCCAAACAAGTAGATCGATGAACATGCTTGATCCATGAAGATTCTTACAAACCTTAGAATATAAGACTACAAATTATTTAATCATTCTCTAAAATCTTATACTATTATAGGATTAAAATTTTCCAGCCTGGAAACATTTTTACTACCTTTTGACGAATCTCTTCTGAACTTAACACCAGGACATTAAAAAAAATGCATTATTAACCAATTTAATTGTATTAAATGTTGAGATGATAAAAAGGTAACCATACTTGGTCTTAACAATAACAATATCACACTGTTGACTGTCAGTCCAAAAAAATCCAAGTATACTTTCTGATTCTGGCCTGCACTTATGGCTAAATGTTTCCGCAGTTTCTCTATTCCAAAACTGTATCTCATGGCTCGATCGCTGGATTGCTATAACCTTTGTGTCTAAAGAATACCGAACAGCTATAATAGGGCCTTCACTTATTGAGTCAGTGGACGGACCAATGAGAGGTTCAAAGAGACTGACTTTCCATGAAAAGACCTAAACATTACAAAAATTTACGTGATTTGGCAGTCGAACATGCACATTCAGAAATAGATAGATAACACGTCATTTTGAAACAATTCAAAAAGGTGGACATAACACACAAATTATTTTTCACTGGAAAACAAATATATGAAACATATCATGTTACCTGGTCAGTTGTTGGGGAGAGTAGCAACTTATTTCCATCATCATAAAATAATCCCGTTGATCCAGGAACATTACACCGAAGCGGTGGATACTGAATGTAAGCATGTGAAAGACCAGATCCACTCAGACCTATATTAGGATTTGAAGTTGTTGGTTTTCTAGACATATTGCTGGTTCTTGTTTACACAATAAGCAGCAGGGATATGGAACAAACTGCAGCAATCCGGCTAAAGTTATTTACACCCGTGGATAGTAAGAGGTTAATGTATCTATGATTAACAGGAGATATGAGTGTTGAAGGTTAAACCTTTGCCCGCACAAAGTTTTAGGACCTTCCTCTTTAGACTGATAAATAGAAATTTGTATAACTGTCAAACTTTTTGTGTGTTTATTCGGTGGCCCGGAACAAGGAAGCAGATGGAAGTTCACTTAAACCTTCTTTTTGAGCTGTTTGGAACAATATGCATTTTTCAACATAAGATACTCCAATAATTATAAATGCCAAAATAAAGTAACAGTTATACAGTGGACACAACATAATAGATAAATAATTTTAGAAAGAAAAAAAAATTGAAAAACAAAAAATTGTTTCAAAATGAGTTTGCAAAATCGTTTCTCTTAAGTCTTCCCCAATGCTGTTTGGGGTTTTTTTTTCCGCCATAAAATGTAAGAAATAGATTTAAAGCTGAAATACCGAGCTAGAGTAAAAACAAAAACTTTATGTCAAGATAATTTTAGAATATGATACCGTATTTTGCATACAACTTTTTAATGCCAGAAACTCCGTTACGCACATATCACGTTCAATGTCTGGAACCTTAGCTGCAACACAACTCCCATATGCTTTTGCCTATTGAAAGAGAGTTAACCACAATTTTCATGCATAATAAGACAGATAGAGTATAAGCTAAAGCTTAACTGAAAAGAAAACATAGATCATACAATACAACACATTCCATCTAGTTTCCAACAACCCAATGCCTCAATCATAATTACAGGTTTAACTCATCTAAGCAAATAAATTAAACTTAGTTATCGCAAACGATAAATGACAAAATCAAGTCAACCGTTTATGAACTTTCTCCTGTATATGCAATGCATTCTAATTTTTAACTTATAATTCTAAGTAACAAAAAAAGTGATCTAATGAAAAGGTTTTACAATTCACTAAAAGCGCAATTCTACAAACCTGAGATGCACAATTCACTAAAACACGCTTAAGAACAGAGCTAGTATTCTTTTCCTTCATATTCACAACACTGCAAAATATACAAAAACTACAATTAAACCACAATTAACCCTAATCTACAAAAAAATTACATAAATTATAAATAACATATTAGCATTTGTAAGTTTCAGAGATCCTGAATTTCTCCTTATAATAACAACAATAGCTTCTTAATTCGAAAATTCTAGAATCACATAGTTTTTCACACCGGTAATTTAACAAGATTATTAAAACCCTAAGTAACGTTAATACCGAATTGCATGGATGGATAATGTTGCGAGAATAATAGAAATTGAAAATCATAGCAAACGAATGGAATCGAAAATGTGAGAGATAGAAAAATTGAAGAGGTTTATGCAAGTTTACCATTAAGAATCGGTTATATTCATTCTGCAACAGAATCAATAGTAGATCACGCACAAAGCGAACTTGTTTATTCTTCTTTTATTCGATTCGAAGATGGAGAAACTAAAATGCATACACAGTGTTGTGTGGAACTACCTACCAGTCGTATTGTATTGCTCGTGGATGTTTTCTCTTTTGCCGCATGCTTCTTTTATATCCTTGATAAAAACTTCGATTCGCAGAAATTGAAGTTTTTTCTAGTTCAAATTCAAAGAAAAATTTAATTAATGAAAATTGAAGTTTTTATTGAAAGATAAAAAAAGTAAAATCTAAGAAAAAAAACCATGGGGACTAAAGAGAAATGCTGCTATTTTGGCCCCCTTGTATTGCTCACAAGCCCCGGACCAAATTACCCCTCAAAGTGTTTTGGATTTTAGAATAAGAAATTGCACAATTTCGCTACTTAGCATCCGAAGTGCACTTTTTAGTTTTTATAGAATCCTACAAGTTTTGAAGGAAATTCATGATGCTTAAACTTAAGATGAAAGGGTGATTTTCACTATATGCATCAACTATCTATGATGATGGATCATGATTGAATGTTGTTTAGCTTTCACGTAGTTCGACGTAGTAATAAATTTCGGCTGTTAATTTGAGATCGTGCGGTTTAGATTGCACAGTAAAATAATCTTAGCCTTCGATTTAAATCAGATGGCTAAAGACCGTAACTGCGTCACCGGAAATCCAATTCCCTATTGGGGTGGTTTTCATTATTCTAATCTTCACATGATAATAAATGTACGGTTGAGAGATTGTTAAAAGTAAAAAATTTCATTAGAAAGTGCAAATTTGTAATGCTAAAGAATCTATCTTTGCAAATGTTGCATGTGAAAGTGAAGAAAATTATTTGTGATGTATCACCAAAATAAAAGGTGTACATTTTGTTTTGAGGTTTCATAGTGTCAATAATTGATAAGATTCTCGTCATCACATGACATCACAAAGATGGAACCTAGTACAGTAATTTAATTTCTTATAAAATGTGTGTGTCCTTTTGTCCATTGCCTAGCTAGGGGATGAGTCTCTAATGGTCTTAAATTTGTAAAAACTAGGAACAACACCAATACAATTGCAGTTCAATTATTACGTCCTGTTTTTGTGTACCACTAAAGTCTATATTGTTGTAGAGACAATGACAACACATAAAGAAAACAATACTATGTATTGAATAATGAGATAAATATCATATGAGATTTAACATGAGAATGTGTGTAGTACTATTACTATACCATGTTTTAGTATAGTTTAATTGCCCCTTTGGTTATCGGTGGATAGTATGACATGAGGATAGATTAGTGCAGCCTTGATTTTATGTATCAAAGATTTGTTATGTCTTATAATCATGCACAATGATATATGGAAAGGGGTTATAAGGATTAACAGCTCAGACTTTAATTTGTTTATATTCTGATAAGTCCAAATTAATGAGGTTTTTCAAAAATGACAAGTGGTAATTAGTTAACAAAACAATTATAACATCAGTCCCAAAAATTTGTTTATATTCATGATGCAAGATGACTTAGAATTTCAAGGCCTAAGCCCATAAATTTTGTCACCTTACTAATATACTCCCTCCGTCCCAAATTATAAGGGAAAAAATTCCAATTTTTTTGTCCCAAATTATAAGGGAAAAACCATTTTCAAAAATGTTTTTTTCCTTAATCTCATAAAATTAAATGCAAATTGTATTTAATTTTCTCTCTCTCCCATTTTCTCAATAAACAACAACCAATAAAAATCATTTTTACATCTTCCCATGCAACTTATTCCAAGAAAAACTCACAAAAATATATTTCAAATTATCATCTTTTACTTTTTCTTAATAAGTGATTTTTGTTTTTTTTCCTTATAATTTAGGATGGAGTGAGTATTCTGTATAATTATGCAGAAGTCATACTTAAAACTGAGTGTTAGCATCCATTGGAGATGACATATGGTCGTAGTGCTACTGAGTTTCCTAGAAATTGTGTGACATTGAACATTTAAATTTGAGTGAGAATAAGTTATTTATTTTGTTGTTACAACATCTCTGAATACTGAACAAATGTTGTACAACAAAACTTAAAACTCAAAATGATAATGTATAGGATACATGTAACAAATTAAAACATTGTTACAAGGCAATTCATATCTAAGAAATTGATAGTTCACGACTGTTTTCAACAACCATACCGAGAGTATTATTCATATGCATTTGTACATTAAATTGAATTGATTATTTATTTTTGTTATTTATGTTGCGGTTTGTTAATAATAAAATCCAATTTGTTTGCTGGACTTGTCGTGTTTATTAGTTTATGCGATGATATGGTCTTGTAATCGACTATGTTTTTTGGCCACTCTACCCACTTCATGCGCGCCTTTGTAAATGTCGTCCGCTACTTACGTACCAGACGTTATAAAAAAACCTAGTAAAGTGTTTTTGGGTTTATCCGCTACCTAAGTAATGGACAAAGGTATTTTATTTAATGCGTAGGGCACGCAAGAAAATGAATTGGGTGGCAAAAGAAATTCTCTTTGTATTATGTTTTGGTCTATTCACATTGTTCACTATCATGAGTACATTGTTCACCGAATTTATCTTCCTAATATCCTCACCCTCCACACCCACGCACACGCGCATACACTCTAAAAAAGCTTTAAAGCTAATATGCTTAAATTATTGAAAAAAAATGTTGAACTTTAATTTAATACAAAGTACAAAATCTAATATAATGAAAGAAAAATGACGCAATATAATAAAAATATTATTCATATGCATTTGTACATTTCTGTACTTACATAGACTATATCGAGGTTGTGTGCAGTCAGAGCAATAACAACTGCAGTGCAGTCGGTCTAATAATCACCGTCAAATTCAGATTGGAATATTCAAAATTTAAGACTGAATTTTCTATTTATAAACAATTAAAATTTAATTATAAAATCTGAACGTCTAATCTTGATCGGAAGGTTCAAATATACTAACTACATGCAGTCTGACAGCACCAAATTCAATTCCAGACTATACCATACTGTAATTCTTATTGGTCTGACTTAATTATTCTCACTTCTAATTGTGATGCTAACGACAACATAACACAAGACCATAATCTCAACCCAATGAATTATGAATATGTTGAAATTAAACTTAATTAACCATCAAGACCATAACCTAAAATTGATGCTTACATATACTCAATTAAAATGTAAACCATGGTTTCATTGTTTAATAAGCCATGCCATAATCAGAAGAAGAAAAAAACATGACACAAGCACAAATTAATTATTAGACTCTAAAATACGAGAAGTTAGTTTACAGGGGATTAATTTAATTTGGGTCATGCTAAACAGTGCTCCTGGGGCACTAGTTAAGCATACTAAAAAAGTAAACAAATGATAAAGTTAATGATGAGAGAAAATAACTTTTCACATCATTAAAACATTGAATGCACAATTTACGAGATAAACCTTCTATATTTGTATCATTAACTAGTGCCCCGGGGGCACTGTTTAGCATTTTCCATTTAATTTATAGTTTATAAACTAGTTTGTGATTTATAGTGGATAAACTAATTAATTGGATTTGTAGTGTTTGACAAAATTAATGCTTGAACTCACTTAAAAAATATTAAATGATATAAAAAAGATATTTTAATTAATAGTTAATTTTTTTTTTTTTTTTGAACCATAATAGTTAATTATTTTATGTAATATGATATGGGTAAAATTTGAAGAAAAAAAAAAGTTATAAGCTAATTGAATCAAAATAAATTATAAGTTAGTAAAAATAAACTATAAATAAGGAAAAAATATTACCAAACAAATTTTCTTTTCTATTTTTTTAAATATGAATTTATAAATTATTGAATTTAACATTGTCAAATGGAATTTTAAGGGATTCAAAGTGCAAAATATTAATATACAATAATATATGTATAATTTTTTTAAAGTCGCGGGCTTCAATTGAACCCTCACTACAAAAGCTTTCAACATGACATTCAACCCTCAATAGCTAACAGAAAAAGGAAAGGAGAGAGAGAATACTCTCCGGTCTTATTAGATGGCCTCGTAGAAGTGTCATTTATCGAGACATAGTTTTTAGTTAGAGGAATATTATTTGAACACTTATTTTTTTTACAACTTTTAGGACAATTTTTTCTAATTTTTTATTGGACAAAAATAATAGAAAGAGCAGAGAGAGAGAGAGAGAGAGAGAATGGAGAGAGAGAGAGAACAATGTGAGTAAGAGAAAGAAAATTGTCTAAAAATTGTCAACAAAATAGATGTTCAAATAATATTTATCTTTTATTGTAAAAAAGTAATATTTATCTTTTAGTTTTATTTATTTTTTCTTTATGTAAAAAGAAAATATCAAAATTCAAAATTTTTAGTCAAATTCGTTTAAATAAATAAGTGAATCTCAAACCACACATTTTTTGTACGAGTCAAACTTAAATTTTTAGTGTTGGCATCATTAACACCACCCTAGATTGTTTTATGAGTCAAACTTAAATTTTTAGTGTTGGCATCATTAACACCCTAGATTGTTTTATGAGTCATAGATGTGTGCGGCCTATGTTGCAGTGGTGTGAAAAGATATTTAAGGTATGTGCACGTGTAAAGAATTTTTTTCCATATTCGAATACAAACAAATGCTTAAAATTTTGTGGATTAGGATTTGTAGGGTGAGGGTGTATTTGATTTTGTGGAAAGAAAGTGAAAGGGAAAAAAATTACGGAAATTGATGGATGGATTTAGACTAGTCTAATCGATTGGTTTTCGTAATTTTTTTTCCTTCCACTTTCTTTATCAGTGTTTTCATCAAAATTGGATTAACTATAACAATGTAGTTCGCAAATCAAAATCCCAGCAGCCACACTAAATTTTTTTTCCTCCGGGATGAATTGAGATTTTACTACTGTTGGCCAGAAAATCTTGAAAGTCGCTTCAAGCAAAATGGTAAAACACGAGAAAACGTGCTCTGACAATTAACATATTTTTATTCCATTTGTATTCGACATTGTTGCCTTCCTAACACCAGAGGCTGTGGATCTCCTTAGGAGAGTTTAAAGAGTTATGCATAGTAATATTGTGTCTCAGGTCAATGAATATGGTTTTTAGAAAAATTAATTTTGTCTGTGTCAAAAAAAAAATATTTTGTCAATCAAAAAAGTTTAACGACGCAATTTGTTGTTTGCCTGCCTTTCATCCATGTGTATCTTGGATATAAACATTAATTGAATTTATGAAAAGTTGTTTAGTTAACTATTTAAAGACTATCTTGGTCTCCCGATTGGGGCTAACCCTCGAAGAATGTCCACTTGGGAACCGTTGATTTCAAGCATCCATAAGAAGCTAAATTCTTGGAGCCACAAACATATAAGCTTGGGAGGGAGGTTAGTGCTTATTAATTCCGTCTTAAATTCTTTGCCGATTTTCTACTTATCTTTTTTGAAAATGTCGGTGCAAGTATTAAAGAAAGTCATTCGTATTCAAAGGGAGTTTTTATGGGGGGGGGGTGTGAATGGTGGTAGGAAGCTTAGCTGGATTAAATGGAGGGTAGTGTGTCAACAAAAGAAAAATGGGGGTCTTGGTGTTAGAGATATAAAAGCGGTGAATCTCAGTCTACTCATGAAATGGAGATGGAGGCTTTTAAATAGTGAAGAGGTGGGACTTTGGAAAGAGGTTTTGGTGGCCAAGTACGGTGTGCATATCTTAAATAGTGCGGTATGGTCAACCCGGTTGAATTCACATTTGACCTCCCTTTGGTGGAAAGACATTTGTGACCTCGAAAATTGTGTTGAGACAAAGAATTGGGTAGCGGAGATGTTTTCACGTTCTATTGGAAATGGTGCTAGTACTTGTTTTTGGAGTGATCTTTGGATAGGAGACTCGTTACTTTATGTTAAGTTTCCTCGGTTGTTCTCTCTTTCCCTCCAAAAAGAGGCGAAAGTGAGAGAGTTAGTGTCGGTAGAGGGGGGGAAATATAATTGGAATTTTATTTGGAGGCGTAGGCTTTTTATTTGGGAGGAGGAAAGTGTTGCTCAATTAGTGACCTTCCTTGCAAATGTTAGACTTTCAATGGCGGAGGATAAGTGGCGTTGGGTGGTAGATGCGGAAGGGAGTTTCTCGGTTAAATCCGCGTATGATGTGTTTTTTAAGGAGATTGTTATTGGAACTAATCTTCCGTTTTTTTAAGCAAATATTTTTTCCAATATTTGGGAAAGTCCGGCTCCTTCGAAGGTTGTCGCTTTCTCTTGGCAACTTCTCCATGATCGTGTGCCAACAAAGGAGAATCTCCGCTTGAGAGGGGTCTTACATCGAAATAGTGATGGTTTTTGCGTTGGGTGTGGTGTTATTTGTGAATCAACCTCTCACTTGTTTCTTCATTGCAAAGTGGCCTTAGTCGTATGGTACGAAATCTTCAAGTGGCTTGGGGTTGTTATTGTGATTCCGGCGAACCTTTTCGTCCTTTTTGATTGTTTGAGTGAAGCTGCAAAGAGCAAAAAGTCTAGAAAAGGTTTTCGTTTGGTGTGGCATTCGGTGATTTGGTCAATTTGAAGAGCGCGGAATAACCATATTTTTAAAAATGTGGCTTCGGATCCTTTGGAGATTGTTGAGGCGGCCAAAGTGCTTTCTTGGAGATGAAGTGCGGATAGGATGCATATTTCTCCGTGTCTTTTTTATGAATGGGTGTGGGATCCCAATATTTGTTTCAATAATTAATGTCTCCCTTGTTGCTTGTTGTAACTCTCTTCTTTTGTATCCTTGCTTCCTCTCTTGGTATTTCTTATGCCATGTATGAGGTTTTTTAATAAATTTTTTGATGTTAAAAAAAAAATAAAACTATTTAAAGACAATTTTTTTATTTTTGTTTAACGTAAAATTTTGAGATAATATTTCAACCGTTCAATTAAAATTGTATAGCCTAAAATTCATGATTGCCTTATTGAATCCAAGTCCGTTTCCACGCAATAGTCAATCACAATTGTAATTTTTTTATTCAATGACTCAAATTTATTCAATACTCATTTAATAGTTGAACACAATATTTAATCTTAACCATTTATTTTTATCCGACGGTAACAACAATTAATGCATCAAATCCAAGTTCAAATTTCCTTTTTTTTTGTTTATAAGCCTCTGATTTATAGGAGAAAGAGACCCTAATAATTCAGAGTTCGGCTGCGAGATAAGTAAAGTCTAACAAAGAAATTATTCCATCCAGAAATCGAAATTCAAATTTTATACCCAAGAGAAAGACTCAACTACCACCAGCTTGACGCCAATACGCTATCTTCTCTGTAGACAAATCAATGCCAACCAAAAGCAACATATTTCAAGGACAAAGACTATCAACTACCAGCTTGACACCATTTTGCAAAGACGCTGGAGTATTATAGTATTATTTGTACGCTTGTGTTGTGTGGTTGGTTGGTACATAAGAGTGGGGATATGCATGTATACAATATACATTTGACTATTATTATTGACTTGAATAGAAGATACCAAGAGATTTTTATTATCTGTGTGAGGGGTATTTCTTTCATGGTTGGAAAAATTATTTTTAGGAATTTAGCGGTTACTACGTTTGTAACAAAATTAGGAAATTAACTTTAAGCAATAAAATATGGGTATGTTAACTTGTGCCATAAGGGCACATGTTAAGCTACCTAAAAATAGAAATATATAGCATTTAATGATACAAAGAATTTAATGTTTAGATAATTGAATACAACACAAGTTCAATAAATATTTTTCACATTTATCTTCTTAACATGTGCCTTAAGGGCACAAGTTAACATTCTCCATAAAATATTTACGGAAAGAGTAACTTCCACATTTCTAGAGATTTTAATCCAAAAAAAAAAAAATAGGTTGGAGTAAAAGATTTCCATGAATATGGAAATAAAATTAAAATAACTAAATAACTCCAAAGTACACGACTTTATTAACCAAACACATTAAAATAGTTGAGAATACAATACTCATTATTATTTTTTGAGAAAATTATTATTGAGAATGAAATTCTCAACCGTGAAACAAACGTCCCCTCAAACATTTTTATGTAAAGTCCAATTTTTTATTTAAAATTTGATATAACATGTTAGTCTAGTTATAAGTGTACAGTGTTTCATAATAATATTTTTAAATAAGTAACTTGGCATATATTAAAATATATCTTAGTATGTTAATATAGGCATAGGATTAATCTTTATTTTGATATTTAATATGACATCTAGATTTTAGATAATCTGACTTTATATATATGGTACATGCATGCTTAAATTATTGAAAAGAATGTTGAATTTTAATTTACTACGTACAAAGTACAAAATTTAATATAATAAAAATATAATTTGTTAAAAAGTCTCATATCAGTAGTGAGATGATCTGAATATGTGTTTATAAAGTAGACATAATTCTCATCTTACAAACCAATTTTGTAAAGTCGAGTTAGGTCCATTCTAAAATGGTATCAGAGTCTCTTCACGACCTATTAAGCCACATGTTATCAGGAGGTCCAACTCTCAATTTTAAGATAATTCATATTTATTTGTGCATTTCTGTTTAGGGCCTAATTATTATTTGGGTCATGCTAACCAGTGCCTCCGTGGCACTGATTAAGGAAACCAAAATATAAAACTTTTAAATTGAAAATAACACTTTTTAGACTTCCGAGATGTTAACTGCGTAAACTTTAATATCATATTACTATATTTACTTCCTTAGATAGTGGTTCACGGTTTATCATTTTCCTTATTATTTTAATTAAATAAAATTCTACAAACTTTGTAGTCTTCAAAATGCTAGAATATTACGTCAAAATTTTTTTTTGCTAGAATATGCTTCAGACAATCGGTCTAACTTTTTCTCACTCTTAATGTTCATCCTTAACGACCACGTACATAAGGCAAACAATAAATTTTTTTAAGGAAAAAAAAGGCCAAAATCTCAACTCAATGAACTATGAATATATATTGAAACTTAATTAACCATCACCATAACCTAAAATTGATGCTTACATGCTCAATTAAAATGTAACCTGTGCTAAACAAGATATTAGACTCAAGTGATTAATAAACTCCTTTTAAGATGGATCGTTCGAGAGAATCCGAGTTCAATTTCTGGTGTGAATAATTATTGGCTAAACTTTTATAGCCTCACGACCGAACTTTGAATTATCGAAGTCTTTTCTCCCAAAAACCAGAGAGCTAACAAAAAATGTGACCCATGGTTTCATTGTATTAACTTACTAAAATCGAATTTAGAACCAAAATTGTAGAATCAAATCACCATCATAGACTCACAATATAATATACTAGCAATTCAAATACTAATGAGATTAAAGATCAAGAAGGCAATTAATAGCGTCCACAATGAGTCCCACAAATTCTATTAGGTATTATGAGAGAGAATGCTTATTTGAGAAGTGGTACATATTTGGTACTAAAATGTGTTGTGCTCCAATGGTATTACCTAATAAGTACCATGAGTACCTAATAGTTACTACACCATTGGAGATAGTCTAAGCTAGCTGAATTTTCTTTAAAGTGACACTTTTCCATTAATATCAAAGTTTTTTTTAAAAAAACTTAATATCCGGCTCTATGACTGGGGTTGGGAACAGACCAGGCCAGCCAGGCCTTGATAGGCCTGAGTCTGGCCTACGATTTTTCTTCAGGCCTGAGTCTGGCCTACGACCTATCAAATGTTATTTATTTTGGCATGGCCTGAGCCTTTTTAGAGCCCGACCTTGTAGCCTATTTAAAAGTCCGTGTTACATAAAGGTCTCTATATAGTCATTTTAAATAGGCTAAACAGGCCTTAAAAGCCTATTTCACATTTAAATTTTTATAATTTCTTCAACATTAAGAAAAAACTAATAAAATGATTAGCACAATAATTAAAAGTTAATAAAATAACAAATATGATTAAATAATAATATATTTTTTCTCTGGAAAAAAAAAAATTAAATATAAACAGGCCGGCCTATCAGGCTTTGTAGATTTTTTTAGAAACATAGCCTGACCTATTTATGTAAACAGATTTTTTTCGAAGCCTAAACCTGACATTTTTAATAAACAGACCAGACCAGACTTACACAGGCCAAGCCGAAGGCGCCTGTATGCCGCCTGACCTATTCCCAACCTACCTATGACCCATTAATATCAAAGTTCCTGAAAGGATTTCTTAGAGCATACACATCGCTGGTTTTGACATGAAAAGCAACGCTCTATGTCAGGAGCACATGGATAATTCAAAGAAATCCATCGTTGCTACAGTGCAATGCATTGCTTTGTTTACCAACGGTTATAATCTGACACATGGTATAAATGAGTATGCAACGACTATATTCCATTTATTTTAAAAAATTTGAATCATTTTTGGTATAAATAGATATCTCACTTCATTATTTTTTTCATTCACATCTAGTCTTAACTATTTATTCTATCTCTTTTAAATTATTTTTTTCACATTTAATTTGACAATGAACCCCAATCACCATAATTCTTGGTCAAATTATATACAAAATAGTGTCAATTCTTCTCATATTCCAAATCTACAAAATAGTGGCAATTCTTCTCATATCTCAAATCAACAAAACTCATACTTTGGAAATGCACCTTTTAACCCAAATCCAACTTTTAACCCGAATTTTCAAAATTCTCCTTTTATTCCAAATCTACAAATTAACCCACACTTTGGAAATTATCCATATCAATTAACTAACCCCACTATGCTTCATGGGATTCAAATGAGTAGTAGTGGCATGCAATCAAATGATCAAGTGCCTGAAACACCACAATTTTGCACTCAAGGTGGGTTGGAAACTATTAACCTTGGTGAAGAAGTTGGATCAACGGTTGTTAAGACGCCAAAAACAAGATTCCAACCAAAGGAAGATGAAGTTATCATTCAATCATGGCTCAATAGTTCAAAGAATGCAATTATTGGGATTGATCAAAAAGGAGAAAGTTTTTGAAAGAGGATTGGTGAAGCTTATAACAAGTATCGCGACAAAAAGTATATAGAAAGAAAACCAATGGCACTAAAAGGTCGATGACACAAAATAAATCATGCAGTTCAAAAATTTGTTGGGTGCTACAAACAAGCTGTGACTACACAAAAAAGCGGGAGCTGTGAGAGCGACATTATTTCAGCCGCAAAACAAATATATTACCAAGATGAACATGAAAAATTCATATTTGAAGATGCATGGAGACTATTGAAGAATGAAGACAAATGGCTTGGGGGTGAAACAGAACCTTCTACAAAACGAACGAAGAATTCAGCTTCAGGAGCATATTCATCATCTTCTAACCCACAGACACCAACGAGTAGCGAATATAATCCACCATCACCTACTTCGTTACATCGTCCAATGGGTCAAAAGGCGGCCAAAAGGAAGGAGAAAGAAAAGCTTGTGGAAAAGTCTATGCCTTTGGAAAAAATTGATGATTTGCAAGATGACATAAAAAAAAAAGTTGGCATAATGTCGGAGTTTTCGCGTAATTGGACACGTCTTGAGGAAGAAAGACTTGAGATGGAGAGGGAAAGGTTGAAGATCAATGATTTGCAAATAC
This sequence comes from Trifolium pratense, assembly GCF_020283565.1. Classification (NCBI taxonomy): domain Eukaryota; kingdom Viridiplantae; phylum Streptophyta; class Magnoliopsida; order Fabales; family Fabaceae; genus Trifolium; species Trifolium pratense. The sequence goes on along the minus strand of NC_060064.1, from coordinate 39,396,654 downwards.
TCTCAAAGGATACATCAAATATGAATCAAAGATAACTACAAGCGCATGAAATGTTGTGCGACATAATTTCAAAAAAATATGGACTTAATTGATATGATTTTGTATTTTGAAGATTTTTTAGATTCTCATAATTAATCGTTATTTAACTAGCCATTAAAATATGTACTTCATTTTTTTTTTGTTAAAAAATATGGACTTAATTGATATAATTATGTATGTTGGATATTTTTTAAATTCTCATAATTAGTCGTTATATTTAATTAGTTATTACTATATTTAATTAAAAGATAAAAGATGAAACTAATTAGCCGTTAGAAGATAAAATTCAAAGATAAACTAATTATGAGATGAAATTAATTTTTTTTTTAGCCATTAAAAAGATTAGTCGTGAAACTAATTATGAGATGTTAAATTAATTTTTTTTTAACAAAAAACTTCACATTATATTTAATTAGCCATTAAAAAAATTAGTCGTTATTAAAACTAGCCGTTAGTCAAACTAGCCGTTAAAAACTAGCCGTTAGTCAAACTAGCCGTTATTCAAACTAGCCGTTAGTCAAACTAGCCGTTATTCAAACTAGCCGTTATTCCAAAATCCCTATAAATAACATCTTATATTCAAAATAACCATCACATCCCCTCTCTACAATTTCTTAACCTCTTATATTCAATATCAAACTTCTCTTCACCATGGATCCTTCCAATCCTTCCCACGTAGCAAAAATGTTCATGGAATTTATGAATGATGATACTGATGAACAAATTGTGAGGCTTTTGTATGAATATCAAGCGCAAGAAGAAGCTGCAAGTTCCAGTAGGCCTAGGCGTCCAAGAAGAAATATAGAGAGGAATCGTGAAGAGGGACATAATCGATTATTCAATGATTATTTTTCAGAAGCTCCGGTGTACAAAGATGAGCAGTTTCGTCGAAGGTACCAAATGCATAAACATGTGTTCCTTCGTATTGTTGAAGCTCTTGGTCAACATGATGAGTATTTTCGGGCGACAGTTGACGCAACTGGTAGATCAAGCCTTTCACCGCTACAAAAATGCACTGTTGTTATACGTATGTTGGCATATGGAACATCTGCTGATAGCGTGGATGATTATTTAAGAATTGGTGAAACCACAACACTACAATGCGTTGATAAGTTTACAAGGGGTGTAATCAACGTTTTTGGGGCACAATATTTACGAAGTCCAACAAATGAAGACGTCGAACGCCTACTGCGGATGGGGGAGGCACGTGGCTTTCCTGGTATGTTAGAGAGCATCGATTGTATGCATTGGGAATGGAAAAATTGTCTGGTTGCATTGAAAGGGCAATATGTTCGAGGTGATCACGGTAAACCCACAGTTATGCTGGAAGCAGTAGCTTCACAAGACTTATGGATTTGGCATGCATTCTTTGGAGTAGCGGGTTCAAACAACGATATCAATGTGCTTAACCAATCCAATGTCTTCAACGATGTTCTACATGGGCGAGCTCCTGCGGTCCATTATAAGGTCAATCGTACTGAGTACAACATGTGTTATTATCTATCGGATGACATTTATCCTGAATGGGCCACATTTGTGAAAAGTATCCCAATGCCACAAGGTGATAAGAGAAAATTGTTTGCCCAACACCAAGAAGGCGCAAGAAAAGATATTGAACGAGCATTTGGAGTTCTCCAGTCCCGATTTGCGATCATACGTAACCCGGCTCGATCTTGGCACTTGGATGCACTTAAGCGTATAATGGATACATGCATCATACTACACAACATGATTGTTGAAGATGAACGCGCCACATACGGTGGCAATTTTGATTATTCTTATGATAAACTACAAGGCAATGACTCGAGTGCACCACCGAATAATTCTAATATTGATTTTCAAGAGTTCATGCGTAGAAGATTTGATGTTCGTGATAAGCAAATTCATCGACAACTTCAACAAGACTTGATAGAACATATATGGGAACGTTTTGGGCACGACAACAACAATTGAAAAACATTTTAAATCTATCTTTTTTCATGTATTTTATTTTTATGTTTATGAATTTCTTTTAATGTATTTTTTTATAATTAGGTTATTTGTATCATGTATTGTGTTATTTAATATATTTTTATATGTTTTTAATTTTACTTTGTTTCAAATTCATCAAAGAATTTTAATTCAAATACATTTTTATATATTATTGTAAAATATAAATGAGTAAAACACGTGGGACCCAATGGGACTCATTTAAGAGTTTTTGATGAGTTGTATGAATATTTGAGAAATGTGGTTGAGTTGCTTAAATAATTGAAAAGTATAAAATAATATAAAGAAGACTTAATTAGTATTTTGGTCCCTGAAAAATATTTTTGGTTTTACATTAGTCCCTTAAAGAAAAAAGTTTCACTTTGGTCCCTTAAAGACATCTCTGTTAGCTAAAAAGGTCATTTCTGTTAAATTTTAAACCCAAATGTATATGGTGGAACAACACTGTAAATGATCCACCATAGACCTCATTAAATTTTTTAATTATAACCATTGAATCTTTTACTTAAAATCTATACCCTTAGATCTTGTAAACCTATGATAACTAATAATGATCCACCAACATTTGATTTATTTTACTTTTCTTCATCTTCTTCCCTTCTCCTTCTTCATCTTCTTCAGAAACCTAGAATTTTTTCTTTAAAACTTGTAAAATCATAATTTTTTCTTGTTACTCTCAAAGCCTCATTCTTCTTCCCACAACCCCTCCCTCTTTCTTCTTCTTCTTCTTCTTCTTCCATGCCCTTCTTTTCCTTTCTTCTTCCAACAACACCTCCCTCTTTAAATCCAGCCTCACCACCACCATTTTCTTTATTTTTTGGTTTAAAATTGAAGATATAAAACTCAGATCTAACACAGTTATAAAATCAATCCTCTACAAATTGTTAGGAAAGAAAGAGTATAAAGGTTTTAGAGTTCCAAATCAGTTTAGTGTTATCTTTTGAAGCGGAAATAAATTGTTTCATGTTTCATTTTTTGGGTACAAATCATTGTATGTTTTCAACAATAACAACACATACGGAGCCTGCCATCGAACTTTCTTTGTTAACTGAATCTTGAGAAGAAAAAATAGGGCTGCAACCAAGCTTTCAACAACAACAACATAGATAAGGCAAGAAAGCTTTTTTTGTTTTATTTTTAATTAAAAGGTGAGACACATGTCGTAATATGTGTGATTGGATTAATCTGACGGATCAAAACAGTTGAAAGGTAGGATGTAGTTCCTGAAAAAAGTAGAGGATCTATTCCAATTGCCACATGTGCAAAAGTTAACGTTTTTTTTTAAATTAACGGAAGGGACCAATTTAGCTAACATAGATGTCTTTAAGGGACTAAAGCGAATTTTTTTTTCTTTAAGGGACCAATATGAAACCAAAAATATATTTAAGGGACCAAAATACTAATTAAGCCTATAAAGAATGAAATATGACCCACTAAAGAACTCATATTGAGTTTTGGGATAATGGTGCTTAGTCACTTCTTCCCATTATTTTCTTTTGGAGGAAACACATGAATGAGTGTGAAGGCATCAATTCTTGGCCATTAGATGAATCCAATGGATGAGAAGCTAAAAGACATGATATCCTATTCTTCCTCTTTCTCTTCCACAACAAAACCTGGAATTAAAAATCGATGGTGGTGGCCTTCAACAAACACGTTTAATTTTCCTTTCAAACACCATCATCTTGCACACTCCCTCTTTTAATCTACCAACCAAGATGAGAAATTCAAGCAGCTCCATTCTAAAGCAACTAATTAAATCAAATCTACAAATTCCCGTCTAACAATTTTAACCCATATACATATACGGTATACCCCATACAGCAAACAATTTCTTTTTACACAAAAAGCAAACAATTAATTTATGACAATGGCAAACATTTTCTATACTTTTCTATCGATTGTAACTGCCTATTTAAAATATTTTTACTGCAAAACCAGTGAATGACGTTCACCGTTTATGTTCCTCGTTCACCCCTTCCCTTCTATAACCAGTGCATGTAAGAAATAGTGAGGGGTGAGGCAGAGTCACTGTCGTCGCGCCGTTCACCGTCGTCTGTCTTCCTCGTTGCCAGCGTTCTGTTGCGTTGCTGATCGTCGCGCTTCAACTGCCGTGTTTTCGTTGCAACTGCCTCCTCACCCACCGCTGCGTCGCCGATAACCAGTCACCGGTCACCTTGAATAAGCAATGGTGGTGTCGATCAGGGAAATTCCCTGTAGTCACTGTTTGACAGCAGGTGAATATCAGCCATCCATATTTAAAGCTGACCACCAAAATTTAAATCTAAAGGTTTATAATGCATGACTGCACAACTGTATGGTAATTTGAATGCATGGAATCCAGATCCGTCGATCAGATTTAAGAATTTTGGTCAAAAGGAGATTTAAATAGTATACTTGATTTTCTAATTTTATTATGTTTTAAATTTTGGACCATGAGATTAATCTAGGGGTCAATATTTGGAGAAGGAGAGAGAAAGAGATAGTTGGGGATGGAGAGGATCCAATTCCCAATTCTTCTTATTGAAAAGCCCTCTAATTTTCCTGGAGTTTGAAAATTCTAGTCACAAAGTTTGACAAAAAATTCTAGTATTCATAGGCAAACTAAGAAAGTAACAACCAATTACTATATACTTAGGTGCTTCTTCAAAAAAATAAAATTACTATATACTTAGGTGATACGTTATAAGTTCACACGCATGTGACAATTACATTATACCTAATGCTATAGTTAAACTAAATAAACTAGAACTTTGACCCATGCGGTGCATGAGTTTAATTAGGTGTAATATGTAACAATAAAAAATAAAATACAAAAATTCTAAGAGCATTTTCAATAAGAGTAGTATAGGGAATTTCATGGACTAATTATTCTATATTTGTTTATGTGTTTATTTTATATTTTATATATTTTTTAAATAATTTTGGAACCCCATCGTTTTGTTTACTTATTAAAAAAAAATTGCTGATAACTAAAGGTTAAAAAATTGATGATAATTAAAGGTTAAAAAAAAACTAAAGACATAATCAATAACATAAACTTTTTTTTGAAAAGTCAATAACATAAACTTAAGTAGACATCCATAAATAAATAAAAATTGTGATTAATTCCGCCGTTCAAATTTATTGAAGACAGGGTTAACATATTAGGATTCCTAAATTTTTTCATAATTGAAGCACATGTTTTAGCGGTTGAAAGGTTTTATTGTAAGTAAGGGATGCAGGTTCGATGACAAATCTGTATTTTTTTAATATAAAGCTGCAATAAAAAGAAAGAGAAAATGAGAGGGGAAAAAATTTAGTTTAGGGTTAGCTTATGTTAGCAAGCTTATAATATAAGAGATTATCGATTTTTAATTGTTTAAATTGTGCAATGAAAATTGATGGTGCTTAATTATCGTATAAAATCTTTCCTATGAAAGTTGATGGAGCTTAACACTTTGTGGACATAATTTAAATCACAATTGGTCTGCTAGTGCATATTGTATCAATTGATCATCGGTTAATATTAAATATGCAATGTTAAAATCAAAATAATGAATGTGATTAATGACATAACTATAGTTGTGTTTGGTTGTATTGCAAAAAAAAAATTGATTTAGCAGAATTGAGTTTGATAATAACATTCCAAATTACACGTGATAATAACTTTCCAAATTACACGTGATAATAACTTTCCAAATTTCACATAATAATTATTCTCTAAATTTATTACACGTGATAATAACTTTCCAAATTTCACATAATAATTATTCTCTAAATTTATGATCCGGTAGAAAAAAAATCATTGATTAGGAAAGACATAAAAATATTTCGTGATGAATAATATAGTCAACAATAATTTTGATATGATATACTTTTAAAATTGATGGTGCTTATCAATTATTGCACATAATTTTAATCACAATTGATATACTTGCCATAGTGATTGGAAATATTGCCTTGCATCGAAGGGTTGCGAGTTCGAATCACAGTCAAGACAAAATTGTATTATTTTTTAATAAAAATTGCAAGGTAAAATGGAGGGAAAACAGGGAAAACAAATTAGGGTTTAGAGTTTGCTTGTGTATACAAACTTATAATATAAAAGATTACATTATACCTAACACAAACATAAGAAACAACCACTTATTTATTGTCTTCTAATGTTTCAACCCTCTTGTGAGGTTTCTTTCATATAACATTTCTTGTCAAATTACACCTCTTTGTTAGCATCGAACATAATATTAAATTGAAATAAGTAACTTAGTAATTACTTGATCAAAGCACATTAAAACGGTCATATTTTGTCGTTCACACACTTGTTGTCGATTTATCTGACAAAACTAAAATTTAAATTCATCACTCAACACTATGCTAATAATTGTGCTGAAAAAAAATATATTAACTCAAAAATGAAATTTAAGATTATTGATACGAATGTGATATTACAATATTAAATTTTTTATTTTTCACCTCTATTTATCTTTTTCGCTTTGGGTGAGAATCTAAGAGAAATACAATAAAAATAAAAAGTAGACAATAAATCGAAAATAAACTCTATATTTTGTGAAACATCTACCTAACCTAACTAATAATGGAACACAAATATGTCATATTCTACGGTAGCATCTCCTGTGGAATAATCTACAGAATGAAACTTAGCTTGAGTATATCCACGTACGAAACGAAAAGCTCCGGTTCCACCAACAATGGGCATTTCTCTAAGAGGTTCAGTCAAGATCATGTTCCTACCCAATATGCTAAGGGTACTTCCATTAAAATCTCCATGTGTGAATGCCATGGTCATCACCATCATTAGTCCCATCTCACCTTGTGATATAGAAGTATAAATTCCTTGGGCCTTACCTATAAGTTTTGAGTCACGTTCGGGCCCAGCCGTCAATGGATCGTCCATAGCCACAACTGTCCCGAATGGCAAGGTACCGTCTATCTTGCCATTGGGCTCGGCTACAAATACCATGCTTGGTTTTTGGCCCGTAACGATGTCGTGGAAGTAAAAGTGAAGATGGGTGAATTTCTCTTCTTGGAAGCCCAACATAGATGGAGATAGACTTTGATAGTAATTAGTGGCAGTGACAAAAGATATTATGGAGAGGAAAGTAAGGTTTAAAGAAATTAGAAGAATTATGGAGGATTTTGCCATGGTTGAGTTGAAAGAACTAAAGAATATATGTTTTTTTTGACAAGATGAACTAAAAATGCTTATTACTAGCTAGGAAAATGTCTCAGATCCAATGGAGTATATTTCAATTCGTTTTGATACATGCTTATTTATAATAGGTTAGGGGTAAGGCTGCTTTATTCATTATTGCTATTCAATAATTAAGTCAAGTTGGTGTTTCTTGACTATTTTATTTTTTTATAGATTTCAACATGTGGTGGAAAAGTGATAGCCGTCAGCAACCTATAGTGTTATTTTTTTCCTAATCGAACGAAGCATCCGAGAAATATACTCCGTAGTGGATTTTTTATTTTTTTAGGGCAAGCATATTAAGATTTAATAAACACTTATATATATATATATATATATATATATATATATATATATATATATATATATATATATATATATATATATCTTTCAAGGCACCAATATATATAATTCAAATAAAAATCGTTCTAAATTAAATTTGTCATTTTATTATTAGAACTAACTCTTAGATTTTATTCGATATTTGAGTTTGTTTCTATATTAATTTAAAAAATTTATTTAAAATTAAATATTTAAAAATTTGTTATATAATATTGTTAAAATATAAGTAAAATTATTGTGTTAATTATTTCGTGTAAACTTAATTATTCAATTTTTTATGTTTCAGTGACAAATAATGGTTGTGTATATTTTTAATAAAAAATTTAAAAATTAATTTGAATATTTAGGGTAATTTAGTAAGTTTGATCTTCTTCAAAAAAAAATTTTTTAGTAAGTTTGATACTAATTAATTTATATATATATTTGGTTTACAATGAGCTGAGAATCGAACCCAGAATCTATAACGTACTACCCAAACCCCTCACCAATGGTTAGTAGTAAACTTTGTAGTAATATTATTTGTATTTCGTTTAGTTATTATTTATATATGAACAATTTGTCAATAATAAATATTACAATTATAACTATCATACACAGGAAAACAATCTTATAGTAGCAAGTAATTTTGTAACAGGATTAATTTACGCTATATAATATTCGACCTATTATAATTTATTCTATTAATATAGATTCATTTTTATAAATAAACTTGTTTAAATAATACTTTTTTGGGATTATCTTAATAAATAAAATATGAATCAAAGTTAAATTATATAATATAAAATTAACCATTATTTTTAGTTACGATAATATCCCTCTACAATAATAAAAAATTGCCCGGGAGACCTACGGGTATTATACTTATTGACTATATTATTAAAAGCCTAAGCTAAATGTGATGTTTAACCACTCAAGATAAAAAATAAGAAAGGACGGCATCAGTGCTGAATAAATCATGATTGAAGCTCACATCAATGGCTTAACCACCAACAGAAAATTAGAAAATTTAAACTTATATTAAAAAGGTGGCAAAATACACCCATATATATCCTTTAAGTTTCATGTATATTAGATAAGTCATTTAAGTTTTTTTAAGTATCAGATAATTCATTTAAGTTTTACGTTTGTATCAGATAGATCTTTTAAGTTTTTTAAGTATTAGATAGGTCATTTAATAAGTTGTATCAGATAAGTCCTTTAAGTTTTAAGTTTGTATCAAATAAGTTCTATTTTTTAAGAACCTTTAAAGACCTATTTGATACAAACTTAAAACTTAAATGATCTATCTGATACAAATATAAAACTTAAATGACCTATTTGATACTTAGGGGGGTGTATTCAATTAGGATTTCAATGGATTTTAAAAGACTTTTTTATGATGACAAAATCATGTGGTATTCAATTAGGATTTTAAAAGACTTTAAAAAAGTCTAGTGGTATTCAATTAGGATTTTAAAAGACTTTAAAAAAGTCTAGTGGTATTCAATCAAGACTCTTTACAACTTACAAAAAGTCTTGTGGTATTCAAAAGTATTCAAATTTCGATGGATTGTTTAAAAAATAGGATTTTAATGGATTTTGATGGACTTTTTAGTGAATTTTGAGCTACAAAAAGTCTTTCCTCATATCATGAGATTTTGATGGATTCTCATTTTTTTTATTTCTTTCACCTTTCCTCATGTTTCTATTTCATGTTTCCTGATTATCTCATGTTTTTTATAATCGCTTATATTTTCTCCCTACCTCTCTATCACGTTTCCTCTTCATGGTTGTCCTGCTACCATAGATAGTGTCACGATTCATTATAGGATATAGACATTGAAAATATATACAACAACAACATGTTTCAACAATAGCAACAGAACCTTGTTCGTAATTTTAAATCTAAGAACTAATTTTGGTATTGTGCTCGTAAAATTAATGTCAAAGGCCCAAAAATTGGGATTTTGTTTTTTAACGGCAAAAATATGTATATAACGTATAAGGATTTAGGGGAATAAATTTGGGATAGTTGAAATGATGATATGTGTAAGTAGTATATCTCCTTATTCTAGATGTTAACGATAAGGATTTTTTCTTTTTGCATTTTTTGAGCATGCATATTTTTGTTTATTCATTGATTTTTTTTTGTTTATTCATTGATTTTTTTTAGCATGCATATTTTTCATTGATTGTTGATTTTAATGATTGTTAATGATTGTTGATTTTTTTAAGGAAAAATTAATTTTCATTGATTGATTCATTATTATTTTAGAAGGAATTTATATCGAATTTATTGACTCATTTAAATCTTAAAAGTCTATAAAGTACTTCAAAATCTCAAAAGTCTGTGTCATAAAGTCTAACAAATTCTTGTGTTAAGAATCTTGATTGAAAAAGTCATTCAAAAAAGTCTTCTAAAATCTCATAAAATCAATACAATCTCACAAAATCTTTTAAAATCTTCAAGATTTTTTTTGCTAAAATTGTCTTGTAAAATCTTAATCCAATACACCCCCCTTAAAACACTTAAATGATTTATCTAATACAAACGTAAAACTTAAAGAATCTATAAATGCATTTTACCTAAAAAGTTCCAATAAAATCAAATTACCAAAATAACTCAAATATTGTAAATCACTCGCTCAATCCAAATTTTGAATTAAAATTGGAAAGTCACACTATACTCACAATGGCTAATCTATGGTGGACCACCTTCATAAGTGGTCCACCGTGGACAAATAATCTATCGAATATGAATTTAACGAAATTCACTGTTTGATTGAAAGTTTATATCGTATAGATCATCCATAAATTTTTTAAAATTTTTTGAAAATCATTTGATATGTTATTGAGACCCATTAAGATTTACGTTATTTAATAAACCGTTAATCTTGATGTGTCTCAATAACATATCAAATGATTTTCAATTTTTCTATGGATGATCTATATGATATAAACTTTCAATCCAACGATAAATTTTGTAAAATTTGTATTCGTTATAATGTTATTCATGACTGATCCACCATGAACCACTTGATAAATTGGTCATATTAGAATTTGCCTACTCACAATGCTAGAAAACCCAAATAATGCCAATAGTATTAAATAGGCAAAATTACACTACAGATCCTTTATCTTATTTTTTTGTAACACTTTGATCCTTTATCTTTTTTTGTAACACTTTGATCCTTTATCTTTTATTTGTAACACTTTAGTCCTTTATTTTTTTTTATTTGTAACACTTTAGTCCCTTTTTTTTAACAGTTTGGTCCTTTATCTTTTTTTATTTGTAACAATTTGGTCATTTATTTTTTATAAATAAATAAGATAAGGACCAAAGTGTTACAAAAAAAAGATAAAGGACCAAATTGCTACAAAAAAATATAAAGAACCAAAATATTACAAAAAAATAAAATAAAGGACATGTAGTGTAATTTTGCATATTAAATATCAAGCAAATCAATGAAGCCAGCTAAGTTAAGTCAAGTACAGTATGAATTTAAAGATCATAGGCCCTTTGTCCATTAATATTTCAAGTCAAGCCTTTAAAATAATTGTTAGTGGGTATATTAAAAATGAGAGTTGAGATCCTCTCCATTTCTTATGTTTTCCATTTCTTCCATTACCAAAGTTTTTAAATATTTTGGGGTGTATAAATGACATTTGAACCCACTTGATGTCACATTTTTGTATTTATATTCCCAAAACTATATAATAATGGAGGAAATGGAAAGAATTGGAAATGGAGAGAATCCTAACTCTAAAAATGACACCAACTCATTTTTTGGATGAACTAATAAATATAATATTAACAATGTACTATATTGAATTTTAAAACAAATGTGGTGGTACAATATTTATTTCACCAATTTGCCTTTTACAATGGATGAGGGTTTTAGAGGAACACAAAAATAACAATAAATAGCATCTAATTACTTCTTCTTTTTCATCCAATAAAACACATAATTACCGAATAACATTACATTATATACAGGGACGGATCCAGAAACTTATGTAACGGGGGGCCGAAAATTAAAATAATAAAAGAATTATTTATTTTTTGGTCAAATAGTCTAGTGATTAGATTCATACACCTTAAGTGCTTAAGTAAGTGTGGAAAAGTGGAGAACCTAAAATTTAAATCTCAATCCCTCCATAAGTTAATGTCTACAACTACCAATTGATATGTACTAACACGACAATAAATAAATATATAATAGTTAAATATATTCAATAACAAATAATTAAATACAATATTACATTTAGTAAAAAAAATATAATAATTAAATACAATATTACATTGTTTATCTTAATAGTAAACGTCTAACTTCATTTCATAAAATTCATCTTAAATTTGGACTTTAGCAAACTAGTATAATAAATATATATATATAATCAAAATATTAATTAAATCTGGTAGTTCTTTGAAAGTGATAGCGACTATTAGGCCTTTACTAATCAAACAATGTATGAATATGATAAGTTGATAACTATTCTAATCTATCAATATATTAATATAATAATTATATAGATGAGGGAGGGGCCTCAGCCCCTGCTTGCCACCCTCTATGTCCGTCCCTGATTATATATCCAGCGGGTCGATGTATGAATCTCAATCATCTCACTTATCCATATTAAATGTGCAATTTTTAGCCGTTAGACTACCTAAAAAAAACACATAATATTACTAGCTAATAATGGAACACAAACATGTCATATTCTACAATAGCATCTCCTTTGAAGTAATCTACCGAATGAAATTTAGCTTGAGCATACCCACGAACGACATGAAAAGCTCCGGTCCCACCAACAATGGACATTTCTCTAATAGGTTCAATCATGAACATGTTAGAACCCAATATGCTAAGGGTGCTTCCATTAAAATCTTCATGGTGAATGCCATGGTCATCACCATCATTAGTCCCATCTCATTCTCACCTTGTGATATAGAAGTATAAATTCCTTGAGCCTTACTTATAAGTTTTGAATCACGTTCAGGTCCAGACGTCAATGGATCGTCCATAGCCACAACTGTCCTAATGACAAGACATTTTTAGCCTTGTCGTTGGGTTCGGCTACAAATACCATGTTTGGTTTTTGGCTGGTAACGATGTCGTGGAAGTAAAAGTGAACATGGGTGAATTTCTCTTCTTGAAAGCCCAACATTGATGGAGATAGGCTTTGATAGTTATTAATTAGACTGACAAAAGATATTATGGAGAGTAAAGTAAGGTTTAAAGAAATCAGAAGAGTTATGGAAAATGTCTAGATGCGATCAGTGGTATTTTTTTTAGTGGCTACAAAATTTCATCTTAGTGTTCGGGATTCGAATCCCGGCTCTGCATAATATATGCGATGTTCCTACCAACTGAGTTAAGCTCGCATGAACATATTTCAATTTGTTCTAATTGATGCCTATTTATAATATATGTGAGGCTGCTTTTTTATTCATTTTTCTATTTATAAAATTAATTTATTATTTTTGAAACACATGTGTCTATAGTATTTATTTATTTCTCACTAATAATTTCGTCAACACCCTCTCAATTTTGAAACACATGTGTCTATCTATTTTAGATGTCAAGATGTGGTGGAAAAATGTTTCGAAGCATCCGAGAAATACATCGCAAAACTTGAATTTTTTTAGACTAATTGGTAGGAATATTTTTTAGACTAATTGATAAGAATTCTTTTTGTTACATAGTATATAAAATTCATTTTTTAGGATTCTTTTAATCGCGACTCTTAGAAGAGATCATTGTTGTCTTTTTAGTTGGATAAATATTGTGCTTAACTAGAACCCAAAAATAAAATATTGTGCTTAACTTTGTTTTAATTGCATCTCTAATTGGCTTCTTGAATAAAAAGAAGTCATTGTTGCAAAAAAAAAAAAGACTTTTTGTTATAAAGTTTTGGGATTTCGAAATTAAGCAAGGAAAATGACAAATCAGACGTATACAAATCAAATATTTACTCCTTCCGTCTCAAAATATAAGGAAAAATGAGTCAAAGAAACGTATTTGATTAAAAATTTGAACAAAATACGTTTACTTTTAGGGTCATGCTAACCAGTGCCCCGGGGGCACTGGTTAAGGAAACTAAAAAAGGAAATTTTAAAATTAAAAATAACATTGTTTATACTTTCGAGGCGTTGACTGCACAAACTTCGATATGATATTACTATATTTGGTTCCTTAAACAGTGCCCCGGGGGCACTGTTTAGCATTTTCCTTACTTTTATTGACCAACTTTTGCATATATTTTGAGAGAGAGTTCATTTCTTTCATAAATTAACATTAAATAAAAGATACATAAATGAAGCATCTTGAATTCCTTAACAACTTGCAAAGCAGCCGAAGACTATTACTATATTGTGGCAGGTACAGTGTACTGCACATATTATTTTATGATATCTACTGTGAATCGTTTTTAAATTCTTCTGGTAAATCGCATGCTCTTTAAATTATTGTGGTTGTGCACTGTACCAATTTTTTTGCAAAAAGAAATCAAGAATCCAAACTCAATTTTATCTCTTGGACATAAAAATTGAAAATTGAGCCTATAACTTTTAGCTAGAGCGACATATTTTAGGACTAGATGTTGTATTTTCGAGTCGATTCCTCTTTGTATTGACAACTATTTGATTAATGATATGAGTTGTGTCTTCTTTTAAAAAATAAATCGAATGTTTACAGAAAAACCCAATTATTAAAAGCAATTTTGTATAATTTCATATGAGATGTTAGAGTGGTTAATTTACGAACAATCAACAAGATGTGAATGGTGGTCTAAGAACGATGATTACCGTCAATTGAGAAGAAATTAAACAAAGTGCTCCAAACACAAAGAAGTGATGAGTTCCGGAGATGCAATCTGAAGTGTTTTTTTTGGTTAATTGGTTTAAAACGTATTTTTCGAATCATACTCAAAAGGCAAAATAAAAATTTGGAGGGGACTTGGCAGTAACATGGGAGGCTTAAAGAGTAAAATTCTTTAACCACACACACTAATGGGCCTTTCAAGTTTTGTTTTTGCGAGAATCTATTTGTACCCTAATACTTTCTAACAACACCCCTAACAAGATTATACGGAACAATGAACGGCTAATTCAGGTGACCAATTTCACAAAGGGGGGTGGGGGATTAAAGTCAGAGAAAATCTCACATGAGATGTAGAAAAGACAACATTTTTGAAAGTTATATATTATACTATTAATGTAAATAACATTTAACTTTGGTGATTTGATTCGGTTATAAAATACAATTATTGGATTTTGAATTCTCGCTAGTGACCTTTGAGAGAGGTTTACGTAACTCATTTGGTAGAGACGTCGCATTATATATGGATAGTCGGAGTTCGAATCCGAGACACTTCACTTATTCACTTGTGAAATTTCTAGTTATTAAGTTAATTTATAAAATAAAAAAACACAATATTGAATAAAACTAATGCCAAGTTTACAGTACATATTATGAATGATGACTATAAACTAATATTATTTACAATACACATTTTAAAAAATACATCATAATTATTGTTCATGGTAAAAATATTCATCTTTGTATTTCAAAGTGACCATGGTTTATCATTATTTTGTTAGAAAACGAGTAATTTTTTTTCAATGAGATCGAGAAAGCGTAACTATGTCCTCACGTGAGCTTAGCTCAGTCGATAGAGACATTATATTTTATATGTAAGGGCTGGGGTTCAAACTCCGGACACCCCACTTATCCATAAGGGTGAAATTGGTTAGACAATGAATCAACACCTTCAAAACTTTAGTACTTAATAGTTCAATGCTACACTCAAAACAGTAAGCCTGCTTATGGCTTGCTTATAGCTGAAGCAATGACTAGAAGAAAACTATGAAAAATGTCTGGTTAAAGAAGAAATTGAAAACACCTAATTGAATTCAAGAACTACAAAGCAACAACTAATTCAAATAACTCCTAAAATATTCTGATATGAAAAAGTAATCCTTTAGTTAGCAATATTTAGAAGATGTGGCATTTAAACAATATGGACTCATGAATTAAATATTGTTAAAAGGGAAGGGAACCACATGAAATGCATCAAAATCTCAGTAACAATGTTTATCTCCCTTTTAGATTTCCACAAAGCATGCCAAAGCCTTTTAATATACTTAGCAGCTAACCTTTACCAATAATTTTCAGGCTGAGCTTAGGGGAATCAAATTGCCTCCAAATGATGTTGCTCTTATCTTTCAAATTGCCTCAAAAACTCACCCTCCACAATAGAAGCTGATGCTGCTTTTTTTGTTTATGGTTCACATCTGAAATTACAAAATACAAATGCAGCCATGATTTGTGATTTGCTTGTGTGGAAAATCAAAATTGTCTTCATGTAAAAGAGACAGGATGCTTTGATTTATATAAGGTTTACTTGCAAGACAATCTTCGTGTTCATTATTTATTTATTTATTTAGTTTTTTTTTTGACGGCATTATCTATTTAGTTGACAATAATAACTATATCGCAGATTTATTTAGTTTATTAGGACATGGCAGTCTTAGTTGATGCTTGAGGAAAAACTTTAGGCATAAAATACCATATTTGTTTTAGTTTTGGGTTTGGCATCCCTTGATTTTCTGTATATATCTTTGTGTGTAGAATGCAGCGCATGTTTAATTCAACAATGCAGTCGATCATCGTCCAGAGAGGGACATCTGCACTTCAAATTGCTAAGAAACTCCGGAAGAATTCTTGAAAGGTAGCTACTTTTTGTTTATTTCCATCTTAGTGCAGGAATTTTAAGACCTTTTCTTGTTTGTATGATACTAGGTTTGTGGCAAATATTGCATTGTTGTTTATCTTCTAAAGAAAGTTTCTCTTTATATGTTTTTCGATTTCATTTTTCCAAATTCACTGGTATATATGCAAGACGGGCCTTATCTTTATAAAGCTGCATAGGCGTTACCTTGTTTGTGAGAACAACAGAAGGAACATATGTATCTAGAGTATCACTAATCTTCAAGGTTCGTTTCTCGCTAAGAGTCAAGCCCTAGTCTTTGATCAATGTCATAAAAATTTGTTTTACATTGGATGTTGAACGCTTAACACAATCCTCTCATTTTATCCAAGTTCGGGAACAGTTATATATAGTTTTGCAACAAAGCTAACAAATAAAGGCTTAAAATATTAAGCCGTCGTTCAGTTCATTAGCCAACCCCATCTTGTGGAATACGGATAGGTTGTTGCTAATGTCGTCGAACCTTCACTTTGCTGTAAATGTTGCTATACTTATAATATAACTAGAATAGATATACATTAGAGAGACTTCAACACCCACAGGCATAAAATCAAGAGGAAATTAACTATGATTGAATGAGATTGTACTAGCTATATTTTGTACTTCCAATTGCAAAATTAAGGCACAGAGATAATCATTGTGACACTTACAACTGAACTGAGAAAATGAAAAAACAATGGAATCTTATTTCCTAGCTATACATGTGTCACGCATTAGCATTATTATAGAAATTTGTAAATTCTGATTGTTGAACTGCGTAATCGTAGCCTGTATAGGAGTTGATCTCTGGCGTCACACCCTCCCTATTTAGCCTTTGGTCCAGATATACAACAATCACAGTTATATCATCATGATAAGCCGATCTAAATCCATAATTTCGATTGCCATTGTTCCCACTAATACAATTACTCTTAGGAATCTCTATAAGGTCACGATATTTTTTCCCCCTTTTAGCAGCCCCCTTCTCTAGAGCAAGCGTGACAAGTCTTTCAGCGATTCTATCTCGTGGACTGGTGTTAACAACTCTAGCAGCCTTCTCATTTGAAATCAATTTCCAAAATCCACCAGATCCAAATATAATGAATCTATCACTGTCTCTTAGGACTGTTGAATAAACATCTGGCTGTGATGATAGCAAAGGTCTTGTAAAAGTTGGAGTCACTACTTCAGACAATGGGATTTCGAATGATCTCCTTTTGGTGAACTGTGCATTTTTCATATATGCATATCCTATACATCTACTAGTCTCGATTAAGCCTTTAACTTCAATGCTTTGGTAGCGACTACGATTATTATAATCTGGATGCAATTCAGTGAATTCTTGTTTAATATTTGGATTTAGAAAACTGTGATCTCTAACCATCTGTTTAACAACCAATCTTTTACCAATGCCCTTCTGAGAACCGAGTATAGCGCGCGAGTCTCCAACGTTGGCGACAAATAACGTCCCTTTCCATATGATACAAATCAAACAACCTGAACTAACAAAACTATTCTGTACCTCATGATGTTGCTCAAAACTATTTCTAGCAAACTCATTAAAATCTGTCTCCATTTGGTCAACAACTTGCCTCAGAATAATCTCATTCATAGAGTTATTATTCTGCTGAATCATCCCTGCAATTTATAACCAGATTATTTCCTCATCAAACTTTAGACATTCAAAAATATATCTACACACATTGATTTAGACCAAAAGTACAAGATTAATTTTCTTGATTTCTTCAGTGTTTATAATTAAGAAAACATTTTCCATCTCCTCAATTCTTGGATATACAATCACTTAATTCCTTTAAATTTCATATCCACACTCAAAGAACAGCATTCAAAGAATTAAATGTAAGAAACAAAATAGGCAATGTTAATAAGATAATAACAAACACACATGAATGAAAATGAAAGAAGAATGAACAAATTAAAAAGACTCACTTAATAGTTCAGTGAAGATATGATCTATAAGATAGATGGAAGCGGCGTCGCCTTTATGTCCATCATAAACTCCAACAAAGAGTGCATCAGTGCCAACTTCAACTTGGCTCTCATCTTCCATATCCGTATTCGCCTGAATTGCAGCCATGGAGAATTCGCCACAGTGATGCCTAACTAGTGGTCTCGACCACGCCAGAGGGTCTTTATTAAACTGCTCATCTTTGAAATTATACTTTTTGTAAGGGGAGCTGAAAAGATTATTTAGAAACGAAGCCATGATCTTGTGTTTCTCTTCTTGAAGAGAAGAAAAGAAAAGATTGAAGGAGAAAGGAAGAGGATGAATGAGTGTTCGATGAATGAATATTGAATGAATGAGAATCAGTATGTATTTATAATGTAACTGAAAATCAACTAACTTGTAACAGAAAATGAAAAGCCTCAACAGAAATACATATAAATTAACTTCTCCACTTTATAATGTAACTGAAAATCAACTAACTTGTAACAGAAAATGACAAGTCTCAACAGAAATACACATAAATTAACTTCTCCATACTATAAGTGATAAGCTCTTCTCCATATCCTATAGATTCCTCTAACAATAACGGTTGGAATCTCATTCAAATAACGGTTCGATGAGTTAAGAGTAATGTTCTTTTTAGAGTGAGTGGTGTTCTCATACTTAGGTTTGATGAGTCTCTAAATTTAAGTCCCAAAATATTTTGGTTGGTTATATGTCTATAATTTGTGGTGACACAATTTCTACATGAACTTTTCTTTTGCATTTTTATTTTACTCCTAAAATAGTGAAATGTCTCTTCTTAAGACAATCTGTACATGAAAAAATATATCATATATCACATTTAAGTAAAATATATCACATCACATTTAAATAAAAATAAAGTCAGGCAACTACTTTTACAAAATAATCTCATATATCATCCATAACCGTTTTATTTGATCTGCGTTTTAACTCTATTTATTCACGTTCCACTTTCTATGCACACAACATTCACTTTACATCCATTTTCTTTGCACACAACATTCACATTACATTTCAGAGGTTAGAGAATTAAAACTATGGCTCTGACAAATAAAAAGGTCGGTAAAGGCTAAAAGAAAAGATTGAAGAATGTAATATGGTATCATACTTCAGAGTCAGGTTCATATCTGTTTGACGAATGCAAAAGGCATTCTGGTCACTAGCTAGTATCTTCTTGGCCCTCTGAATTAAAAAGGATTGGCCGACACCGCTTGTCCTCATTCATTGTACTTTAATTCTCCCAAAAGGCATTACAAGTGCAACCTTTCTTTGAATTCGTGGATAGTTTAGTGAGCTATTAAATTTTGTCTAATTCCTTCGTACATAATGGAATCTGCTGTTATAGACTCAATTCATATGAGAGTGCATGGGAAATTGGGAACTGGATTGATCTGTGGTGGCGGAAAGTGCCTCATAAGATTAAAGTTTTCGTGTGGACTCTGGTGAGAGGATATATACCAACACGCGAGAAATTAGTGCAGCAAGGAAATTGTTTTTCTATTATCTTTTCTGCAATAAACATGATATTTTCAAGCCACAACAAGATGATATTGTTTTGAAAGAAACTATTTTCAATTTATCCCACTCATCTGTTCTTTCTACTTTCTGGGCTGTCCTAAAACCATCAAATCTCAAGAGTTCACTGTGTCGCAAGAATCAAATGTGATTGGACAGCAAAGAAGAATGCGAGTGAGTGTTGATTGGATAAAAATATGAATATGAAAGAATGAATCAATACTATAGTCTAATTCCAAACCCATACATTGCTAGCTTAATTCAACTAGGACATGGCAGTCTTAGTCGGTGCTTGAGGAAAAAAGTTAGGCATCAAAAAACATATTTGTTATAACATTTTATATATTCAAAATATGTTCAAGAAAGGAACACTTATCACTACTAAATATAGGATTTAGTCACTTACCTAAAGTTTACAGAAATACTAATTTTAAAAAAGTACCATGCAACTGTTAACATTTGAAGCAAATTGACTTTGCACCAGGCCAATAATCCCAATTAAGCTATTGTTCCTAAGAAAGAAGCTTTACATTTGCAACAAGCAGAAACCCAAGGATCCTATAGTATTCACAAGCCAAGGTTTTGGGATCAGGGTTTCAATGTTTTAATGGGAATGTCATGCAGAGAAATATGCTTCTGCCATTGAAGACTATAACTCACAACTATCTTCCAATTTTGAAAACAAAAGCATTTCATCCAGTACTTTGTAGATCTCCTCAGATTGAGGGTGTGATTCATCAGCCACCAAAAACACTATAAACTCACCATCCATCTCTATTAAGCTATGACCAGGAATCTTCTTCACACCCTTGTCTCTCATCAAACTTCTTACCCTCCTTACATCACTCCATTTTCGATCATTAGCACAAGTATTTGCCATCAGCACATATATTCCACTGTCTTCAGGATACAAGCTTAGAAGATTTTGCGCCGACAATCTTGCAAGCTCAACATTGCCATTCATTCTACAAGCATTTAAAAGGGCTCCCCAAGCAGCCTCACAAGGTTGCATTGGCATATTTGTTATTAACTCGTACGCTTCTTCCACGAGTCCAGTTCGACCTAGTAGATCAACCATGCATGCATAATGTCCTCTTTGGGGTTTTATCCCATAGTTCATCTCCATGTTGTCAAAATATTCTCGACCTTCAGAAATTAAACCACCATGGCTGCAAGCTGTCAACAAACTCACAAATGTGATATTATCTGGCTTAAATCCCATTTTTCTCATCTGGACAAATACATTGATGGCTTGATTTGCTCTACCATTAGCAGCATACCCTGCAATCATAGAATTCCAAGTAATCAGATTTCTCTCTGGCACTGTACAGAAAACTTCTGTTGCTGCATCTATGCTTCCACATTTGGCATACATATCGATAATTGCATTTGCAAGAGTAACACTAAGGGGGATTCTTTACTCAACAACAAAATGTTGGTGAATCCAATGACCCAAATTCAAGCAAGTGAGCTGGCCACAAGCAGAGAGTGCACTCACTAAGGTTTGCTCAACCGGAACCACACCTCCCCCAATTATTTCATGAAACAATTTCAATGATTCCTTGGGTTTGTTATTCTGAGAATAACCTGCAATCATTGCATTCCAAGAAACCACATTTTTCTGAGGAGTTCGATCAAAAAACATCCTAGCAGATTCCAAGTCACCACATTTCGCATACCCATTAACCATAATAGTCCACGAGTAAACATCTCTGATTTCCATTCTATCAAAAAGCTCTTTAGCATCAACTAAACTACCACATTTCACATACATATCCAACAAGGCATTGTGCAAACTCAAGCTACATCTCATATTCTTCTCTTCCATTTTTCCACGAACTCTCTTCCCCATTTCAAGGTCACCAATCTCAGAGCAAGCTGAAAGCACCGCAATCAAAGTGACCTCATTAGGCTCGAGATCACCTAACAACATCAATTTGAACAACTCCATAGCCTGATCTGAACAGTTACGCGCCGCATACCCATCAATTATAGTAGTTCAAGTAACAACATCCTTATCAGAACTTTCATCAAACACTTGGCGTGCATTTTTCAACAAACCACATTTAGAGTAAAAATGAATCAACCCATTTCTCACAAGCAACACAGAATCAAACCCCATTTTCCAAACAACAGAATGCACAAATTCTCATGAGCTTGCTTGCTCTTGAAACACCGGATGACACTTCATATGCTTGTCCAATAATTTTTCGTTACGAAAAAGCTTAGAACATACATTGCACTTAATAAAACTAGGATTACACTTGAAAACGTATTGATCACTGATCAGCAGTGCTAGTGGTGGAGGATGAAGGAGTAGATGAGAAACAACTTCCCATATTGCGTTATGGTGAACAATGCATGATGAGTGAGTAGTTGAAGGGGTAGTTTCAAAAACTGTGTATCTTTGAATTGGTGTTGAACGAGTAGAAGAAGATGTAACTTCTATATATAGTGTAATTTTTTTATTTTTTTTACACAAGTGGGTTTTTACCGTTTTATATAATCTGCCTTTCAACTCTAATTATTTGCGTGACATTGTAGTGTGTGTGAGTTTTATAAAAATTTGTACATCCTTCAATATCATATTTTGGTGAATTTAATTTATACGTGTAAAGTTATTTTACACCTGCGTCTAATAATATATCGACACATCATGTATGGTAATTAGAAATACATGATGTGTCATATTCATTAAATGGTGTGACAACACGTCATTGGATGTATGTGTAAAAAATCTTTACACTGATGGTGCACAACAATTAAACTCTATTTTGATTGGTCATTAAAGCGACTGTGACAGTATCGACCAATCAGACGCACGCACATACATATACACTATATAATTCTATAAGTTGCAACTTTTTTTTTTCATTTTTTAATCACTCGTTCATAGGATTTCATTCTAAATAATTTTTTTTTTCCTTTCTTTGGCTATTGTATTGGAAAACCATTTCTCTTTTGGTTTTTGGTTGGTTGTACTTCTCTTGTATGAGAGGGTAGAGTATCTCTTGTACTTTTTCTTACCATATTATGTCGTTCAAAAAAAAAGTATTTCATTCTAAATATTTTCTTGAGGAGTGAAGGAAGAGTTCACACTATAACTTATGAATTGTGTTTCATTTAAAATTGTTTCTTTCAAGATGATAGAAGGGTGAAGAGGACAAATTTCTTTTATAAGATTAGCATCCTATGTAGAAAACTCAGTTCTGTTTACACACTCGCATCCTACATTACAAAAAAATATAGAATTGCAAGGTCAAATGGCGCGTGAAAAACTCTGGGAGGCGCAAAAAATAGAATTCTTAATGAAGTGAGATCCTTGATAGGCTGTTTTCAAACTTTAGCCCAAACATATTGTTGGGCTCCACGAGGTCTTTCCATATTTTTCAAGAATTTCTTCACCCACGCGTTTACATTCTCAAAATTTCCCCAAGTTATTTTGTTTTTGTAAATTTTATCCTCCTCTAGATTTTGGAATCGGACGAAAATGTTTTGGATTTTACAATTTAAGGCTTTGTTTGGATTGATAGAATATAATGGAATGGAGCGGAGCGAAACAGATGGGAGTGGAATGGGATGGAGCGGAATGGAATAAATCTTCCATTCCGTTGTTTCGATATTTTAAAAAGGAGATGAACAAAATTGAAGGTAACTGGTGGTATGGGATGAAATTTATTCCATCCTATTCCATTCCATTCCATCATTATTTTTAAAATCCAAACAATGGAACATTATTCTATTTCATCCCGCTCCGCTCAATTCCATTATATTCCATTAATTCAAATAGAGCCAGTTTAGCCATGATTAAACGGATACAAAATAAACCTTTTCAGAATTTTGTACATATTTGGAGTAAGAAATCAAAAGGAATTTTGTAAAATTTTTTTTGTAAATAAAAAAATCCAAAGGAATAAACTGCAAATATTTAGGATATTGTATACCTCCAAATTTTAAAATAGATTTTCAATAATTCCATTTCACACCTCAAGATTTTAAATTTTGGAGTTGTGAGATAAATTTAAAAGGTAATCATGTTGCACATTTAGTTCTATTTTTTTTTGCAAATAACCTAAGGTGAATGAATATATGGGAGTATCATGATTCGAACACCCTTTACTGCAATAATTTGCAATGTTCCTGACAAATGTGTTATCGAGACACATTTAGTACTTCTTTTAATAGAATTTAGACGGACATTGCAAAAATTTAATAATTGTTATGAACTATTCCTAGAGAATAACAAGAATAAAGAAGAAGAGATGAAGGAGAGAAAGAGAAGAGAGAATAGACTCTTGTATTATTCTATTCAAGGTGTACATCACATTGTAACAAAGGGGTCCTATTTATAGGACACATTTAGGGGACAAGAAAACCTACACAATAATGGACATTCATTACATATTATTATTCATAACACTCCCCCTTGAATGTCCATCAAGGATATGTCTCGTTAAAACCTTACTAGAGAAAAAACCATTAGGAAAGAAAAAAAATCCTAGTGAAGGAAAAAGAGTACATATCATCTTTTATATGTGAACTGCCTCGTTAAAAACCTTACCAGGAAAACCCAGTGGGACAAAACCACGGTGAAGGGAAAAAGAGTGCAGAACATGTATATTTATGTCTCCCCCTCATAAAAATAATTATTATACATAGATGAAAAATCAAATAATCTTCTGTACTAGCTGCTCCAAAGTTTTACTAAAAGTTGACTCTGTAGAAAAATCTGTCATATCTTCTTTATTATACTCTTCTATAAATTAGCACTGCGTCTGATATTATCTTCATGTTTAGTTGTTGCAGGAACCATCATTTTGTAATAAAACAACGAATTTCTTGTATGTGTTGAATTACAGTCCTCAACAAAAACATCTTCTCAACTTGCTTGATGTAGTGCTAAAATCTTCACATGATTGGATGATATTGTTGTTTCTTTAAAGTATAAATAATTGTATGTTTTGCTTTACTTCAATATTTGGGTTGGATGAATAGGCAAAAATAAAATACTACGAAATTATAGCAAATATATTAGTGATCTTAATTGAATTAAGATATGGTACTTCAGGACCAATTCAAATTGTTCATCATTTTCTTGAGGCATGACACATCAAATGACATTGCAACCATTTTTAGTATACAACAAATTAGATTTGTCAATGTCAAATTGTTTTAACAATTTTGCTATATAATCTTATTTAAATTATAAATTTAAATGAGAATATCTCATAAGCTCTTCGAGAGTCTAGATGATATTTTATCATTAATATAACCTTTGATATAAATAATTCATTGTCAAATATAACTAAATCCTTCAAGGATCATCATTATCAAGTGAGCCAGTCAAATACGTTAAAACACATATTTCACATGAATTGAGTATTTCAGATGCTACTCAACTTAATTAATTTTTGAATTCACTTCAGGTGAATATGCTTCTTGAAAATCAATGATTGACATTTATCAATATACTTGAATAACAATTCAAACTCTAAACATTTTGTTTTTATTATTTTTCTCTTGAAAACTTATTCATATCGATTTATCTCCATCTGCAGATGAAATGAACTACTGGTCCAAAAACATTTCGCTTTGCAAAGCTGGATTAATTTTTTATCAATTGCGTCTATCTATTTAGTCAATCATTTCATTGTCTATAATCCTTAATAGACTTTGATTTATGATCCTCGTTGTCATTTATCACATATAGCGCTTTATTATGTGCAAAAATATTGTCAACGTTGACTTAATCTCGGTTCCATCGTATTTTATTCATGACATAATTTATTGAGATCTCTTTGTTTTAATAAATTACAGGTACCTGATGAGTTCTTCTGGAACTGAAAAATCAATTATGTCAAATGCTCTTTTGAGATTTTCATATCCTCACTTGGGTCATCTTTATTTTTTTTAGCTCCTTATCTTATTTGAGGAATTTATCCTTGAAACCGATTTGCTTACCATGCTTCAAGCGTGGTTAAGAATCATTTGCAATATTAGATTGCCCAACAGAGACATTCATTTTTATTAGAGCATTAGCAGCTGTTGATTGATTTCATAAACTTTGCAAATGAGTTATCTTTTGAACTTCTGGTTCATATTGATTTCTAAGAGGATCAAAATAACAATTATTAATTTATTTCAAAACACTTCAATTGAAGTTCTGGTTCATATTTTTAGCTGCTTATTATCTCCCCCTAATATTGGGAAAACTATTTCACCAATTGATAATCAGCCCATAAAGCTGTAAAAAAATCTCCAATTATTGGCTCACTTTGGAGATTCATATAAAAATTATTTTTCCAATATTCTTTTACTACCCATTTAAATGCATTATATTGGAGCAATTGAGACGTACCCAACACATCCAAAAATGTTTATATGGGAAAATAGGTTTATAAACTAAAATTCAAATAAATTAGGGGAGAGCTTATGTATATAATAATTTGTTGGCATGATGCTATTCAATATCTCAACATACATGTTTGAGTGTTCCCAATTATAACTTAGAATGGATCTTCAGGTCCATTATTTTTTGTTTGTATGAACATATTTCACAAGATGTTTGGTATAAATTTCAATTAACATATGATATTTATCAAATACTTTCTAGAATAATATATATAAAATGATCTCTTAAAAAATAATCTCACAAACTTCTGGTTGTGAGTTTATAGCAAAGATACATGTGACCATTTGGTAGATGCATGCATCAATTCAAATTTTAGAAATCTAATCGGTCCACATGATCGGTGTATTGATTTACAAATATCACCTTATATATATTCTAAAAAATAAGAGACGCTCGTTTTCTTAATTTATCAATTTTCTTTGCGAGCTATCCATTCAATACATATCCATAGAAACTTTTCGCATCATAATAGATCAGAGATGACCCAACTGATCTTGCCAATTACAAACTTATTATGATTTGTAAACTTCTGGTTTACAAGAACATGTGCTTCAATTGCACAAATATATATATAAGTATACCTCAAACTAGAGGCAAAGGTTGATAATATGTCTCGTAATGTATAGAGATACAAGATCTCATCCATTTCTTGTTTCAATAGGATATTCATTTATGCGAATATCCTTCAAACATAAAAAAAAATCTTTAAGACTTAAAAATATACAATACATTGGCAAAGCGTAACTTTATTTCTCGATATAACAATGTATTGGTTCCGTATTGGTTCTTCTGGAGCCTTCAATATTTTTTTTTTATTTTTTTATTTTTTTTTTTTGTGCTACCAAATATAAAAATTTTATTCCTTCCAAAAAAAATATAATCTTTAATTTTTCATGAATAGCAATAATTTACTTGTATGAGAATTAGAAGAAATATTTCCGTTGATTTTAGCGGAATAAGAAAATAGTTGCATTTTATTTTATTTGAAACCATAGTAGCATTTAGAATTAAAATCAATAAATTGATTTAAATAAGTAACCGAATGATTAAAATCAATTTATATTTGCAAACTGTAACCGAATTATAATTATAAGTAAAAAAAACTTATTCAAAAGCTTAAGGAAAAATAATCAACATAAAATAAACTCAAGACTTAATGTATTCAAAGAAAAATAGCAAAATGTAACGTGCCAACATAAATAAGGCTCAAATATATCTTGTAGCCTTTCACATCACAAATGTGAATAACGTTTCAAAGTATTCACAAAATTATTTTCTCAAATTTGCTACTCCAGGAGCATTTTCATGAGACATAAATAATTTTTCTGTTAATTTCCTTTAATTTTAGTCCCACTTATACTAAAATCAAATGAATCATATGGACTTTAATCGTGTTGTAAAAATTTAGTTCTTCAGGAACTCAACAACAAATCTCTATTTAGGATGGCTAGAGAAAATCAGAATTTTACAATCTTTCATGAATGTTTAAATCAGTAGTTCTTCAAAAAGTATACCTCTAGTATTCATAAACATTAATTGATTATGAAAAATTATTCTTGAGCGATACTACAAGAATGCTTTAATATTGAATTTTAAGTTCTACAAGAATAACACAAATAATTTTTCATTAACATTGGTTAAGAAAATCCATATTCTTTGAGCAATCCATCAAAGATGCGTTAATATTAAAGTTTTAGCTTGTCAAGAACTATATCACAAGTGATCTTCATATAATAATCACAATAATCTTCATAATTTCTTCATGAAAATTTCATTCTTTGAGCAATCATTCAAAGATACTTCAATATTAAGGTTTTCCCCTTTTCTGCTTTAGTTCTTCGGGAACTATCACATATATTTTCATTAGTTTTGCTAATTTTCCCACTTTTTTTTTTTCACTTCTAGTGAGAAGCCGAACTCTTAAAATTAACACAGCCATGACTATATATTACCACGACCATGACCACAATTTTGTCCATGGTAATCGTGTATTGCTACATTCACATCCGGGAATGAGGTAACATCAGTGGGTCAGACTTCATTCACTTATGAGAATGATTTTTCATTCATTTATCATTGATATATACTATCATCAAATAATAAAATTAAGCAAATAAAAATATAAGCATAATAAACACAGTAAAAAAATTCCAATTATTTTTTATTTATTAATACTTATATAATGTAACCTACTGAAAGTTTATAATGCAAATTAAACGTGAAATTAATAATAATAATCATAATGTAACATATACTATGAATGAGATTAATTAGTATCTTATTGAAGAAAAATGGCATATACATAGAATATGTAACGTATTTAAAATAATTTGGCATATGATATGTGTGCTAGTTTGTTAAAAATAATTTGAACAACATGTACCTATATATATATATATATATATATATATATATATATATATATATATATATATATATATATATATATATATATATATATATATATATATATATATATATGATATATATGTTTAATTGTTTATGCTTTACGATATGATATGTATCAAATTAAAATTATTTATCAACATTATATGCAAAGATGATACACAAGTATTCTTATAGTAATATAAAATTGACGCATGATATATGCATATTTAATTATTATTATTATTATTATTATTATCACAATAAATAAATAAAATAGATAAATTCAATAAAAATAAAAAATTGTTAAGAGTCTAAAATATTTGATAAAGTTATCCTTCAGGGATATATGTATATTAAATTCTTCCGGAATTCATAAGAAATGATTCATATCAAGTTCTACAAGAACTATATAACATCATTGTAATGTAAAATTAATCATTTATGCAATCCTTCAGGGATGCATATAACATTGAATTCTTCATGAGTTTTTCAAGAACTCTATAATAGATCTTATCAAATATTTTCTACATCCTTCAGGGATGTGTCACAATTATTTAAGAACTTTATAACAGATCAAATTAGTTATTTATCCAATCATTCAGGGATTGATGTTCATTTTACTTATATCTATGAATCTTCAGGATTCATATTTTAAAGATATTTTACGGTACTTTTAGAAGCGTATGCTTATGAATCTTCGGGATTCATATTTTAAAATTTCATTATACTATGAATCTTCGGGATTCATATTTTAAAATTCCATCACACTATGAATCTTCAGGATTCATATTTTAAAATTTCATCACACTATGAATCTTCGGGATTCAAATTTCAAAAATTTCACCATGATACTTCTGGATCATAGTTTGTGAATTAATATAAAAAACGAGAATAAAAAAAATGATCTGAAAAAAAAATAGAAATAAAAAATCATACATAAAATAAAATTGTCACTTCCCATTGTTGCTATACCTTTCTTGAAAGGGGAGAAACTATCGTGCTGATAACGTGTTATGAACTATTCCTAGAGAATAACAAGAATAAAGAAGAAGAGATGAAGGAGAGAAAGAGAAGAGAGAATAGACTCTTGTATTATTCTATTCAAGGTGTACATCACATTGTAACAAAGGGGTCCTATTTATAGGACACATTTAGGGGACAAGAAAACCTACACAATAATGGACATTCATTACATATTATTATTCATAACAATAATTACTTTTTTGTCAAATAATTTAATGTCTAAATTAGTTCTACTTTTATGGTTAATAAGTGGAGTGTTTTAGGTTCAAACTTCAGTTCCAACGCATAACAATTTCTTTCACTGAAACCTCAAACCACTTGTTTTTTTGGTGTGCCTATCAATCCCTTTAATTTGGAATAAACTTATTATTTGGTTAGGTGTTCATGTACCACTATCAGTGGCGAAACCATAAAAAATATTGTGGGTGGGCTGAACAATATTCAACCTATTTTCAAATTGAATTTTTTGGTCCCTCTATTTTCATATGTTACAATTTTGGTACTAACAATCTATATTTTTTTGCATTAAAATTTGCTATTTTCAACATTGAATCTAAGATGAAATATCAAATTTTAAACCAAAATTCACATTTTTTTGCATTAAAATTCGCTATTTTTACGGCAAAAAAATAATTAAGATAGGACTAAAATTGCAAACAAATATGAAAATATGAGACTTAAAAAATTATATATTAATTTTTTTTTGGACAAAGAAAAACTCATATCATTTCATTGCTCAATAAAGTAGTAATACAAAGAGGTAACGTCTCAAAAATACAGCGACTAGACCAAGATATGGCTACCCTAGCTAACGTGTGAGCTACCATATTCGCTTGTCGCTTAATAAACTTTACCACAAAGTTTGGATTAGATAACAATACATGCTTAACATGACAAATGAGTGAACTAAAATCTGAGCTACCACTTTTTATATTGTGAATTGCATCCACTACACTCTTCGAATCCGTTTCAAAAATAACGTTCGATATACCTCTTTCTGCTATTTCTTTCAATGCTTCTAGTAAGGCAATCGATTCACCTTCGACAATGACGCAATTTCCTTCAAACCAATTGGTTCCAGCCGCGACAAAAACTCCCCGGTGGTCACGCAAACACCAGCCTGTACTTGTTTTGTTGACATTTTTGTGAAATCCCGCATCAACATTGCATTTGTACCAATTGTGAGGTGGCTTCTGCCATGTTATATGTTGCTGCATCTGTGTTATCTGGCGTGCATTCTGCTGTACCTGTTGCATAGCATGCCAATCATTCCATAATTGCCTTGTTTTAAAACCCAAGCTTCGTCCCGGTTCCTTCGAGCTGTTCCACACACTATTATTCCTATTGTTCCACAGCACCCAGACTAACATTGCAAAGGTTCCTGCTGTATCATTATCCTCGACAGAACATATGTCATGAATCACAGCTTGCACACTACAAAACTGCTGAATCCGTGACAATATAATGTGCTCCAGGCCCGCAGATTGTATAGCTTGGATACTATAGTTGCAGCTGAACAGAACATGTCAGTCGTCTTCATTACCATGATCACAAAGAGGACATGACAATGAGCATGTAACACACTTTTCTTGTAACCGAACACGGGTCGGTAAGCACCCCCTGCATATTCTCCACAGAAGATGTTTGGCCTTTGGAGGAGCATGAATTTTCCATAGGTTTGTCCAATCCTCTTGGTTAACCGAGCCAACTACTTGCCCTGAAGCATGTAACATCAAGTTATAACTGTTAAATATGCTTGGATCTCAACCCCAAAAGCTAGCTCAAAGGGTGAGGTTGCCCTCACATATTTATACACTTCACATCCCGGGAACCTAAGCAATGTGGGACTTCAAACAAATTCCAACAACACAAACTACATATTCAACAATAACCACTTCTTACACTATATTGCCCATGAACACTATCAACCCAATACAACTTGTCTTCCTTTACCATGTCAAATAATGGAATTTCAAGGATACGGTTAGTAATATGCATAGGAAATAAAGACTTAATTTTTTCCTTATCCCGCACCTTCACATTTGGTATCAAGAGTTCATTAACTGTAATATTATGCACACCTGAATTTTGTGGTGAAGGGATCCAAGCTCCTTCTTTGTCTCTCAACCATGGTTCGCTCATGACCTTTATCACTACTACAAAAAAGAGTTTTTATAGCGCCCATTTAATAGCGCTTATTTAAAAGCGCTAGTAAAACATAAACCGGAGCCCTTATTATAGCGGTTTTAGGAAAATCGATATTAAAGTACTGAACCAAAGTACACTATAATAGCGCTTTGTAAATAACCGCTGTTAAAGCCAAAAACGCGGAGCTCTATAATAGCCCTTTTTCAAAAACGCTATTAAAGCTTATATCCTATAATAGCGCGTTTGACATAACCGCTATAGTAATGGAAAATAATAAATAAAAAACTGTGATGGATGGGTGTCGAACCTTTGACCCCTTGGTTGCTAATTAAATAATAATAATAATAATAATAATAATAATAATAAAAACAAAAACAGAGATCTTCCATTCTATCAAATATTGGCACGAATTTCACATCCTCGAATCCACGATCTTCAAACCACTTTCAGCAAACATTGAACTCAAACCCTAGAATCAAATTCAATGTTTTTATAGCTTCTTCAAACAATTCCCAACAAACATTGAACTCAAACCCTAGAATCGAAATTGATCGTCTTCTAGCTTCAAACCAAGAGGAATCGAACTCAGAGAGAAATCGTTCCTCTGTAATCAAACTCAGAGCAATCGGATCAACTCAGAGAGGTTGTTTCCCAGAGAAATCGAAGTTGGATCAATCGTTTCCCATTAATCGCCCGTCTTCTCCAATCACACTCGTTTTTTGCAATAGATTTCCTTCTCACATCGTTGTCAATCCTAATATCCAAGAATCCAGAAACCACTGTGAACCCTAACCCATAACCCATAAATCTTCTTCTGTCTGAGAACCTTAATCCAATATCCCACCAATTTAAATGTCAAAATTCGGACTCCTTGGTCGCGGTACTCTCACAACTCAAACTGCCGTCATTAAGGTATGCTTAGGGATAAGTTACAGTATATGTTGCATTATAGCTCACATTATAGAAGTTTGAGAAAATTTAATTTGCAAAATTGATTTAAATTAGAAGATAAAGTTGTTTCTAGGTGTTGGCTATTCAGCTGTGATTTTTTCAAAGTTGTTCCATATCAAGCTAGTAGATTCTTATTCAACTTCTGGTTGTAGAGGTTGGGTGTTGATGTCTCTAGATTTGTGTTTGAGGCCGTGGGAAGGACAGAATGACAATTTGGATAGGTAGAACTTTTGCATTTTCTATCTCCTAAAATGATTTTTACGAAAATCATTATGCAGTATATAGTAGTTAACATGTTAAGATCCCACATTAGCTAGGTATAAGGCTAAAATACTCCTTTCACGGGACTTTGATAACTGTTCCATCTTTAGTTTGACAACATATCATAGTTCTACAATCTTCCATGGCATGGCTATTATGAGTTATGTCATTGTTAATATCTCCACAATTCTTTCTTTTTAATTTAGCATTTCCGGGAATAAATAAATAAATTGAATGTAATATATCATATGGTTGAGTTTTGTTTTCAGTTTTCTTGTAAGCATATATTCATGTTATTATGAAGTTCGGTCATGTCCATTTTTTGTTTATAACTATTTCAGCATGAATAGCAAGAATGATACTTTTGTAGACCTTAATTGGATTTTGACTCATTTTGTTTTATATACAGTATGCCGAAAGTGTTGACGCTCCAACAAAAATAATCAGTCTAGCAGAACATTACGGCACTGGAATATTTGATCACATTCCAGAAACAGCTAATAGGCTTTCTGAGGATATGGTTAAATGTATATCACCTATATACTACAAACTAGCAGAACCACCTGTAACAAATCCTGGACTTCCATCTCCCAGTACTTCAACAAGTGCGTTTTCTATTGGAGATCAAGGCGACATGTGGAGTCTAAGGTTCAGAAACAACAACTCTTTTGATGTACAGTTGGACAATCTTTTTTTTTGGTTGAAGGATTTATGGAGTTTAGTGGCCCCTATAGCACCATAGTTGAGGTATCCTGGATTTATAATGAGAATCAGAAATTGAGTGATACAGTGCATTAGCTTCAGACTTACAGGTGAGTTTATTTAATAATACCTGATTTTTGGGTATGACTTATCGTTCACTATGGGTAGGTCGATCAAGTAGGGGGTAATCTTTTAAACTAGATCGTTGTATTTAGACACAAGTTGTACTACGTGATAACTAAGCTTGAATAATAGATAGCCACTGCAGTCAGGAACGTAGGTACAATCATCATGAGTTATATTTGGTCATGTACTTCTATGCTGTTTCAGATCACTTATTTGTCAATTAGAAGTAGGTCCAGGGAATTTGAAACACGAGAAGTTAGCTTTCTAGATCAACGTACACAATGCTTTAGTGATGCATGTAATTATTATTCTCAAAGCCATTTTACCCTTTAATACATTCTATTTCTCTCACTTGATTAATGAATTGTTTTAGAATATGTTCTTTGATTTCTGATAGGATTTTTTGGCTTATGGAATTCCACAAAACAATGTGAAAAGATTCTTTCTTCTTTGGAAGGTAAAAAACAATATTAGCATTACTAGTCAATTTGAGTAATGGGTATGAAATTGTGCCTAACTGCTTCTGCTGAATTGCTCAATGTATTGCTCATTACAGGCTATATATAATGTTGGAGGTCATACGGTCAGTGCAGACACAGTACAAAATACTATACTAGGTTGCCGAATGTCTCGTCCTGGACAGGTGAAACTTACAATCCCGACCCTTTACTCTATAAAAAAATAGTGTGCTATTGTGCCGTATATTGAATAATATCATTGAAAATTTGTACTGCATGACTTACCTGGGATCTTCTAAGTAACTTTTTCATAATGAATCTTTAGTTTATTTGAAGACAACAAATATCGTACATACTCTAAGGATAAGTTGCATGAAGTGAAGGAGGAATGGGCAGATTATATGGTCACAAATATTCTTCCCGAGGCAAATTTTTTAAGGTAGGAAACAAAAGTGGATAAGTTACATGACAGTGTGCAGCTGCTATTTTTTAAAAATTTGTATTTTGTCTGTTTGTGCACAAGCTACTGCAGTTGTTTGTGTTGAGGTGAGTGGCTTCCAGTCTTCTCTTCTTTGCTACTGTGGTTGGACCTACTAGGAGGCTCCTATTTGCTTGTGTTCTTGCATTATTGTTATGTGCTTCATGCGAGACATCGGTTGCAAAATTTTGGATCAATCTCTCATGAACAACATATATTGAGTATATTTTGGACAAAATTTTGGATCAATCTCTCATGAACGACATTCCTAATGGAGCCAAAACATTTGAACTGATGCATTTTTCTGTTGTACTATTATAATGCATTTTTCTTATAATTGTCGATTTGGTTTTTATCTTTCTAGGTGTGGCCATCGTAAGAAGCTTACACTGTTCCTCAACCTGTAAGTTTTGTTTCTTGATGCATTGTTCTTAGATATTCTTTCTCTTTCTTCTTTGGTTTATACTGCCTTGTTGTTAGTGTATTTGTCTTCATTCCCATGTTTTTACTGCATTATTTTCTTTGATTTGCATGATAGTTAACAAAAGGTTGATTAAGGGTACAAACTGTTCAATATACTGCTATTTGTATTGAAGCTGGTTTGTGCGAGTCAGGGAGCAGTGATCTCATATGCTTAATTTGTCTAGGCAGGTTATCTTCTATTTTTGGATAATGCCTAAGTGGGATTTGTTCAATATACTGCTATTTGTATTGAAGCTGGTTTGTGCGAGTCAGGGAGCAGTGATCTCATATGCTTAATTTGTCTAGGCAGGTTATCTTCTATTTTTGGATAATGCCTAAGTGGGATTTGGTTGATAAGTACCTCATTTCATCTTAGAAATTTAGCATGAGTAGCTTAGATGTTAATTACTTAATTTAGCATGAAATTAACTTTATATATGTTCCATCATTGAGAGTTGTTGTCTTGGTTGATAAAATGTTACAGTACCTTATTTCATGGTATCTTTGCTGCTCTTGTATAATTCCTTTATATTGTTTAGGGCGCTTGGCTAGGTATTGGAGCTGTTTTGTATTGATGTATTACCAATATACTGCTATTTGTATTGAAATTGTTCAATTATGTCATTAAATAAGAGTAATCAACCATGTAGTATATTCTTAATTTTTCAGGGACTTCTTGGAAATATTAGAATGGTGCTGGCTTGGCGAGAAATCCTAAAGCGTTCAAGTCGTGTCTTGGTTGCTGCATTATTTCTTCTTCTGCATAGTATTATTAAGTGTAGGGATAGGCATAGGATTATTAAGTGTAGGGATAGGTGGGTGATTATCATTAGCAGGTATAGCACCTTTGTATTAGCCTTTGGTGTTCTTATTATTTATGTATCAGCATAACTTTGTTTTGGTGGGTGAGTCTTGTGTATTGAATATCTATATGTATGTCCAGCCCTACAATCTTTGTATACATATTTTGCTTCAATTCAATTTTGTTTTTCCAAAAAGAAAGATATATATGAGAGTTTTTATTTCACCATATCATATTGGAAAAATTGACAGCTGAAGGTGTATTTTTTGTTTTTTAAAAAAAGAACTTACAATAGCAATTTTACAAAAAGCGCTGTTAAAGCGTATAGAATATGATTAATGAAAATCAAGGGTATTATTTTTTAAATTCCAGAGCATGTCAAAAGCAAAAAAAAAAAAAAAAAAAGTAATGACATACGAGAGCGCTTTTTGCACGGGCGCTATTAAAAGTTGACCTAGATTATTTAAAAAAACGGACATATAATAGCGCTTTGGGGACACGGGCGCTATTAAATATGTACCTATGATAACGTTTATAAAGCAAAGCGCTATTAAAGCACCGTTTCAAAAGATATCCTGGGCAGTGTTAACAGCATACTATAGCGCGTTTTACTAAAAGCGCTGTTAAAAATGCACATTTGATAGCGTTTTAAAATGCTATTGTAAGCACCCAGACTTATAATAGCCGTATCAGTAATAGCGCTTTAAAACGCTATCAAAAGTCAAAACAAACGCTATTAAATGGGCTTTTTTGTAGTAGTGTATGTTAGCCCCGTTTCCAATACTCCACCTACAACCGTTCATAAGAATTTGTCTAGCTTTCCAAATACCCCTACAAGCATAACTAATACTATAAATTATATATTAATTAAACATACTTTTTTATGTCATTTCATATTTATATATGCTAGTTCAATTGCTAATTTTATCTAATACTATAAATTCAATTAATTATGAACTAATATTTACATTAATACTTGAACTAATATGTGTACCGAGTTACTTATAATCATCGATAATAAACTCTAAATTAATATTTACATTAATATTTGTACAAATATGTATACTGAGTGATTTAAAATCATTAATAATACATTTAAATTAGTACCATATATATATAAAAAATATTTTTTTGGGGTGGGGGTGGGCCATGGCCCACCTCAACCCACCCCTAGGTCCGCTAATGACCACTATCAAATGTTGTTGTTAATCACGCTTTATAATTTTGTAATTTTTATGTTTTTGTGAAAGGAGTTCAAATATGTATACAAATAGTTTAGTTGGCTTGTTGTTGAAATCTCTAAAAGGAAAGAAATAATAAAGAAAGAAATCTCTTGAGCTAGCTGGTTGTGGTGGTCTCCTGCGTGACTCTAATGGGAGATGGCTAACAGGATACTCTCGCAAAATTGGAATATGTGATGCTCTTGGCGCTGAGATGTGGGGGATGTACTTGGGTATGCAAATTGCATGGAGACAAGGTTTCAACAATCTTCAAGTGGAAAGCGACTCAAAAATGCTAGTTAACATGATCACGGGGAAGGCCAGAATCAATGGTAAACCACCTACGTTGGTTCGTCGTATTCAGAAGCTTTTAAAGTTGAATTGGCAGGTGCAGATCAATCATACCTGGCGGGAGGGAAATAGATGTGCCGATTGACTGGCAAATTTTAGTTTTTCTTTGAATTCTTTTCAAATTCATGTTATGGAAACTCGTCCTAGTGGGATCTCAAGTCTCCTTTTTGATGACATTTCCAGGGCTTGCATGCCTAGGAACATTCGTGTAATTGTTTAGTTTTCTTTTGGGCTTTGGCCCTCTTTCTTTACCAAAAAAAAAAAAAAAAAAATTTGACGCAAAAAAAAATCTTCGTTTGAGGTAGTTTCAACAAGATAAAATTATTAACATTGTGGTGGTTAGAGACTAAAGAAAAACTTTATGTTCGAATTAAATATATGGTGGTATAATAGTTTGTTTGAGGTGTAGAAATTGAATAATGAGAAGTAGGTGCTTTTATATTGTTTTTTTTAAACTCTTGTATTTTCAATAATTAAACACAGTACACACCTTTGATGGGGAATTAGCACAATAATAATAATAATAATAACGAGCAATATGCAGCGGAAATAAAATTCCCCAAACTTGTAAGAACCTTGAGGATCAACAACAAATAATATGGCAGACAATAAAACAAAATAAAGACATCGGAATTTTAACGTGGAAAACCCTCGATGTGAGAGTAAAAAACCACGGGTCGTCCAGACCAAAGAAATAGCTCCACTATAATCAAATATGGGTATAAAAGAGTCTCAAAGTGATGCACAAAACAAGTGCTAACAACCAATTACACAACAAAACACAAAAGCTTTCAAAACAAGAACTAGAAGATTAAAAAATTCCCAAAAATACTGATGCACTGCGATCAAAATATCTCACGATCCAGAACTGATTTCGACGATCCGAACGGTGAAAGTGTATCCCCGGAAGCTGCGAACACGCCCTCCAAATTTGAGCCAATTCCAACGGTTAACGAATCGGGAATCACAGTTTTAGTGAGACTGCTGTGTGGAATACGAGATTAACTTTCTCTCCTCTTTTCTCTCTTTTTGAAGGTTGTTCTTTCACAAATTTTACTCTCTTGATGACCACTCTCCACTTATATAAGTGAGACATAATGGACTAATAAAATTGGACTTTTCTCCGCATAGGAAGGGAGCCCAAAACCCAGCAACCTTATGCTTAATTTTTATATATATTTCATTTGACATCTAAAAAAATATTTAATTTAAAAGTTATGCATGATGGTTTGTGTTTGGATGATAATAAAGCATTTTATTAATTAATCTTAAAATTATTCTCAAAACATTTTCCTCACTGGCTATAGGAGTTTACCCATTCTTCGCTTTGAATTCCTCACTTGATTTGTGTGACAATACGATAAGTCCTTCAATTTCTCGGTCAAAAAAATCCTTCAATTTATTTAGGTGAGAAATACTCTATAGTCTCTGCTATTAGTATTTGATAATTCTAGAATGAGAACAAGCTATATGAATATATTTGTATATGATACTCACAAGTAACTTGTAATCAACTTTTATTACATGCATGCAACTTATTCTTATCAGTTATCACCCCCAAATTATTAAGGAGTGAATTAGAAAAAATCATTTATTTTTTTTTAAAAAAAACTTGGTTAAATTTTCAATAAAACAATTCTAATAATACATAGTTCAGTTACAAAATATAAATAGAATCTTAGTGAATACGTCACAAAATACATAGTTCAATCACAAATCTCCCACGAATGTGTCTTAATAGCTTATTGTGTTGTAAGAAAAGATAATAGGGGAAGAAAAATAATTTTTTTTTTTTATGAATTTCAATTTTTAAAAAAAATTAAATTTATGGATTATTTATATGATACAAATTTTCAATTCAATGATAAATTTTATAAAATTAATCTTCCTTATAATATTATTTATTAGTTATACACTAGGCACTACTTAAGAGACTTTTGACAAATCTTATAATTCTATATTATCTCTCATTGAAAAATGGTTTACATTACGATTTACGAGCATGCATGCGGCTGGACAAAACGACATCAAATTATTTTAACTTTTTTTTTTGACAATACAAATTATTTTAACTTAAAGGTCAATTGAACTTACTTCATACTACTAAGTTGAGCAAAAACTTGATCTTGAATTCAACACTCTTATCTATACGTTGAGACGAATACAGAAAAATATTTATCAAGCTGCGGCAGGACTGAGGTCACTCAAAAGACTTTCGTAGTTAAAAAACTAAATTCAAATCTTTGATTATTACTTTTCCAAACGCAAAGTATTATTTATTAGTTTTCTTGCTGAATTTTCTTCTAATGAATTTATTTTTCTAACCCTAATCGATCGTTTATGTTGTTCGTAATCTTAACCATTAATAATATATAAGTTTGTCACACACACACACACACATATATATATATATATATATATATATATATATATATATATATATATATATATATATATATATATATATATACACACATTTGATCCCTTACGTTTATTTAAGTTTCAATTTGGTCTCTTACGTTTAAAAAGTATCAATTTGGTCCCTTAAGTTTATTTTTGATTTCAAGTTAGTCTTTTTCGTTAGTTTTGTCACTGACGGTCGGCTCTGCAAGTGCACAGAATCGCTACCAAGTAATAAAGTGATAAGTTTATCGTTCTCCACAGGGATTGTGCCAAGGTTACTAGTTTCGCTTAGGAATATGATAGTTGCCTTCGCTTTGTTTGTTTAGAAGGTATCTTTGCGGGTACTTTAGTAAAATGCAGGAAATAAATGACTGAAAAGTAAATGTGTGTTTGTGACCACACAGGGTGATTAAGTGTGGTCGGATCCCTCCCTTACTCCTGCTTGGTTGCTCAATTATATTTTCCCCTTCTAGGATTAAGACTATTGAGAATAGGTGTGACACTTATTATATGTGTCTATTCCTATTACACGCTCTACAAAGCCTAGTTAGAGGTTACCTTTACTTTATTTAGACATCATTATCCAGGACTCCACTTTGTTGTCGAAACGTAGGTCTCATCACCCTGGTGACCCCTAAATTATAAGTTGTCACGTTACCTAGAACTAGTCACCTACCCACAGGCATACTCTGCAAGATAGAAATTATCGTTTTGTTTCAATCCTATACTAAGACCTCAGATACTGAATTTAATGCTCTCATGTTGGCCCTAGCAAGTTGTCCTTCGTTCGGGATTACTAGCTTCGTTTCCTATGCGATATCCACTAGGTCCTTAGATTTTATTCTAAAGTGGTCAGTATTAAAATAACTAAAACCAGACAATCAAAAGAGTTTCCATTGGAAATAATTGAATTTACATAATATAAACAGTACAACCAAGCATTCGTAAGGGAGTTTCTCGACTCCACCTAACCTAGGAAAAATAAATTGCAAAGACAGAAAGAAAAAAAAGAACCTTGTTGGCCTTGGAGTTCCTTGACCTCCTTGCCTCCTCCTTAGAGTTCTCCTACTCTAGAGTGAATATTCAAAGTGTTGAATATTTTGGAATGAAGTGGAATGAATAATTGTGAAGGAGTAAGACTTTATTTATAGTTTTGCAGCTAGATTTAGACTTTTTCTGCACACCCATCGCACTCATCGTGGCCACGATGGCGTGTATTTTCGCCTCATCGTGACCACGATGGATCCTATCGTGGTGCGATGGAAGATCTTCTCAGGATTTTCTGCGTATTTTTCAAGTCATCATCGTGCCACAATGACAAGCCATCGTGCCACGATGGTAATTTTTTTTGCAGATTTTCTTCAATTTTATCCGTTTCTCATCGCGCCACGCCCAGTCTCATTGTGGGTACAATGGTGTGCTGCTTTATTCCATTTTTTGCCCTTTTTTGCTGCTTTTTTTCTTGCTTCTGATCCTTGTGTCTTCATTTTTCCCGATATTTGCTTGCTTTTAGTCTTTAATTAATATAAAAACTATACTAATCTACTACTAAAAACATCACATAATTGACTGTCAATATAACTCTATTTGCTTGTTTATTTTTTTAATAAATTAGATTCACTTTAGTTTGACATTAGAATCGATTCAGCCTCCTACCCTTTTTATTTATTTTTAAAAGTAGAGCCGCATAGTATTACTACTGCTCCTAATTTCCTAAACATGTAAACCACAATATACTATTTTTAAAATTGCTATTTTTTATGTTTAGTTATTTGTTTTAAGAATATAATTTTATTATTTTAACTATATAACTATATTAAAAAAAAAAATTATACGGACGTACTCATACCTTAATTTTTTTAAAAACACCGTACCACATACTAGTACCGGATACTGATACCGTACCCGCACATATGCAACATAGAATAGGAGTATATCAAAAGATTCAGATACATAAGAAAAATGTTAAAAAGGTAATAACAGAAAGCAATATTATAACGTACAGCAAGTCTACATTTGGCAAATAGCAATACGTTGACATATATGGACTTTGATTTTTTTTTTTTTCCTATATAGATCTGATGTGTATATGTGGACTTTACCTACATGTTGTACGAGAGATGTTACATATCGTTACCGTTGATTTTCCCCTCCAATTACAAACAAACAAACAATAATACACATCCCGGTATAAAATACTTGATGAACCATTAATTTAACTAACGTACACACATGCAGCTTATATTAAAATAT
Organism: Trifolium pratense; assembly: GCF_020283565.1. Taxonomy (NCBI): domain Eukaryota; kingdom Viridiplantae; phylum Streptophyta; class Magnoliopsida; order Fabales; family Fabaceae; genus Trifolium; species Trifolium pratense. The sequence goes on along the minus strand of NC_060064.1, from coordinate 39,354,414 downwards.
GAAAACATTGAACTCTAGATATACGATATGACAAGAAGTTTATTTATTTTTTAATTTTCACAATTTTAACTTGGTCTTTGAAATTATTCTCCACTTGTAGTCTACGTCTTCTCTAAGTTATTTTTGTGTATGTTAAAAATTTATAAAACTTGTATCACCTTATATTTCAGTCAGTATAAATAAGGCTAACATGATACAAGCTTAACCAATCTAAATTTTAACACCAAAAATAGGTCCAGAAAATTAAACTACAAGAGTGAAAAATGTATAACTTTATAAATAATACAAATTAAAACTTAAACAAGAACTTAAATATTGAACCGAAAAAAGACTTGGTAGTATTTTTCAATCACGACATGATACATGTCATGCTGTAAACGAAAATAACATCAAACACAAACAATATTCATAGTACAATTGTTAAGTTTTCTCTTATATTTTGCCCATCATAGGTTCAGTCGTGAATTGACTTCCGTCTGCAAAAATTTCTTCAGATCCTGAAGTGGAAGGATAATGAAACACGTAGACATTATATTCCACGTGAGCATCACCTTTATGGTAATCAACCGAATGTGTTTTCGCTTGAATATAGCCACGTGCAAATCGAAATTCCCCTGTTCCACCAATTATAGGCATTTCCCTAACGGGGGCTCCAATTGTGTTGCGCCCCAACACACTTAGTGTGCTACCGTTGTATTTTCCTTCTGTAAACGCAAAGGTCATTCCCATAACAAGTTCTAATTCAAGCACAGCATCTTGAGACACGGTTAAGTAAAAACCTTGAGCTTTTCCAATTTGATTGGATTCAAGCTCAGGTCCAACGGTTAGTGGGTCTTCCAAAACCACTATGGCTCCAAATGGTAAGGGTGATTTGGATTTACCGTTTAAGGGAGACTCGGAGGATATGACTACAGTGGGCTTTGGGCCTGTAACGATGTCATGCAAGAAGAAATGGATGTGAGTGAGTTTTTCTTGCTTGAAACCAAGGAATGAAGGAGAGATATTTTGGTAGTAAGTGGCATTGACAAAGGAAGAGAAGAGAAAGGTTGTGAAGAAGGCTATGGCTATGGATAAGAGGGTTTTGGAGTTAGCCATAGTGATATTATTATGTGAAGTAAGTTTTGTTGGTACTTACTTAGCTAGCTAGTGATGCTTAATTCCAAGGAGAAGAGGATTGTATTTATAGAAGTATTTGGAGTGAGTATCTATATATATCTAGTGTATACTGTGCATGATGCCGGTCTAAGGATCAAAATTGAATTCAAAGAATATATAGTCAAAAACAAAAACAATTGAATTCAAAGTTAAAGTGATTAAATAATCATTAATCCAAAGTATAGAGTGTAATACGTTTCGTCGTTATTTTTTTGTTCTATATTGCAATCAAGGAATAATAAGCCTAGAGAAAAATAATCAATTCAAAAATAGGAGTAATTGTTGTTTCAAGTTTTCTTACATTTTTTGGTTCAAAAAAAAAAAGTTTTCTTACATTTTTTCTTAAACTTTTATTGAAACAAATTGCTACACAGATAGGAATAACCTACTCTTCCCTTTAATAATTTGGGGTATTTGTCCAACAACCAATGAGAACAAACCACATATATAGATTTTCATGTGGTACCTACAACTAACTTGTAACAAACTTTTATTTAACATGTACGTATATAGTTTGTTCTTATTGATTGATGAGTAAATACTTCCAAATTATCATTGAAAAAAGTTTTAAATTTTGAAGAAATTAATTAATGCACGAATTTATGAGTTCCTTAACATATGTTAGCTTAGTTCAGTTGGTAGGGACATCGCATTATATATGCATGAGTTGGTGTTCAAATCTCGAACACTTCACTTATTCACTTTTATACAATTAGATAAAAACTTATTTCTACCAAAAATCAAATTCAAATTCTCCTAACAACTTGTTTTAGGAAAAATTCATTAACCGGTTGAAGTCAATTACTATTTTAAGGTCTATTTTTTTTTTCATTTATAATGGAGTAGATAATCGAACTCAGGACCTCATGCATACTACTCAAATCTCTCACCACTAGTACTATTTTAAGGTCTATTGACAATAGAGTGTTCACTGTTCACTTTAATTTTTTTTTTTTATAAGTAAAGACCATCTAAGCATCAAAGATTGAGTAGTTGTTCCAACGACATTGATACATCTAAACATTCCTATCCTATACTTATAACTCACTTTAAATCCATTTTTGAGACAAAAGTCTTTCGATTTTCAAAGATTTTTTTTTTTATTGACACATATTCATTCATTCATTTTCCTGATCAATTATAATCACTGACCTTTTTAATTTAAATTATAGCATTCAAATAATATTTAAATACTGTATCACTAATCAGTAAGTTCTATCTCTCAATTGAAAATACTAATATTATTGAATTAGATATTTTCTCTCATATTTGACTTCAAAATCTCGAAATTTACTGGCAGATTTATTGGCGGATGTTAGAATATTTTCTAATATTCTGTGGGCTGCAATCAATTGTGGGTTTTGGTTTTAATAAAAACGGGTTGATGTTGTTGTGATCCATTTGATGATGCTTAAGCCCGATAATTGTGATCAGTAATAATGGGCTTGAACACTAATTCTGATTTGTGTAGAAACAAAGTGTAGGCCCAACTCTAAAGTCCATGATGGGTGGTACTAGGGTTGTTATCTTATAAATAGATAGGCTAGGTCCCCTTTGCCGTCACGTTGTAAAAGCTAGCAATAAGCTGAACGCTCATTTGTTGTCTTCCCCATCAAAGACCTCAAAGACTGGAGCATGTGATTAGGCAGAGGAAGACCTTGTCTAGTATATCGATGTTTTCGATATTGGTGCGTTTCCGGTAACGATGGTTTGTGATTATGATTATCAAGTAAGTGTGTTCTAATTTCATATAATATATCGATCTCTAAATTGTTAATTATTACATGTGGTATCAGAGCCTAATATTATATGAGTTAGAACCTTTTTTTTTTTTTTTGCTGAATTAGAATTTGTTAAAACCATAATTTGATTTTGGGTTTATGTTCGGCTACTGCCGTTCGATCTTTATATTGGTTTTTTCAAATTTGATGTTCGGTGTTGAATTTTGTTGGAATTTGATCGATGCTTTATGCATCTCTCATTAGATATGTGCTTTATGAATCACCGTTTCTGGTCGAATATATAATTCTTTGGATCATACGACTCGGATCATAAGTGTTTTTATAATTTGTATTTTTTTTTTTTTTTTAATCGTGAAACCATAAAATTTTACTTTGGTTTAATATTGCTATATGAATCGTATGATCGGTGATTTATACATGGGGTTGCATATTGATTGAGTTTTGTAGAGTGAAACCAACGCAATTATTTTTATATTGATATCCTTCGGTAGATAAACCGTAAATAAATTGGTATGGCTATGCAACTCTTTGAACCAAAATCGTGTGCGGTGTGTTTTTATTTTTATTCATTTTATTAAATGAGAGATTGAAGAATCAAAATCGTTTACAAATATTGTTTTAAGAATTTTGTCAAGCACATGGTTTTATATATGACTAGTTTTGTGTACTAGTTCTATGCTCAATTCAGTCATATATTTTCTTGTTGAAAATTCAAATTGATCAAAAGGCACTATTTTTTAAACAAAATTTCTTGAGGAATTCGGTTGTTTGATGCATCATAATTCACACATATTATACCGAAAGATCATATGTTTTTATGGAACCAATCAAGAGACATCACCAATTTGCTTTTTCGAAATTCCGAGAATAAGTTCGGTTCTATGTAAGGGTGAATCCCTATTTTTCATTGATTTGCGATTTGTGAATCCCTATCATTTTGATTATTTCTCAAATCAATGAATGACAGTATAAATACATTAAAAAACAGGATGGATTTTTGTTTCAAGTTTGATTGTAGAAAAGGAACATTAAGGAAAAGAAAGGAAGTAGAAATCACTGATTGATTTAGAACTCTAATTTTGGTTGAAAAATCAAAGAAGAAAGATTCTGGGCATTTATATATCATTTTCTCCCACTGATTTGCTTAGTGATGATTTTATTTGTTTTTTAATTTTCCTTATTTTTATTGACACTTTGATAAATATCACTCTCCCAAATTATGTGTCATATTAAGGAATTTATTCCATAATCATCTAATTCGATTTTTGTTTTATTTATGGAATAAAATTGTGATTTCATTTATGCCCAAATTTTCCTTATATATAATCAATTCAAGAATATTTGATTGATTTGAAAATTATATTATTAGTTTTTAGGAATGAGATTATTTTGTTAAATTTTTAAGTATTTTGTGTTGATTAATGTGAGAATCGTATACAATTTTTTTTTAAAATTATATTCTCAAGTTTCGAGCCTAAAACATTATTTAAGAAAATCTCTTTTAAAGTTGTAACACTAATATTGTTAAATATTTTGTTAAGGTGTTACAAGTGGGAAATTAGTTTAGACTCAATTTTATTAATTATCACACCAAATATTTTAAGTTGCCTTGTGTTTTCTAACATGTTCACTTTTAAAAATTACTTATAATGTTTGTGAGCAATTATTAATTAAGGCAATTGGAAATTGAATTATCCTTGTATTGTTTATTATTAGAGTCGTTTTATTATGATATAACGGTTTATTGTTGATTTGTGAACTGTTTGAGATGACACCGTAAAAGACTTCATGGTACTCTCGGATCATCAAAGTTCATTGACTCTATTTGCAAGGATGTAAGTCACACTCTTGAAGGTTAGTTGTGCAATTATTTTTCATGTTGTGACTTATTATACAATTGCATATAAGGAGAAATTTGTTTTCAATATCGTCTACTCCTTTTGAAATAATAAATGTGCAATTATATATGAAATTTTATTGTTATTTTCCAGAATATTCTAAAATTAGAAACTCTCTAATCATTGATTGATTTTTTGTTGTATACTCCAATTTTAAAAACTTTACTTTATTGAGTGGGAGTATTTTAAGTTTAATATTTTGAGAGTTTTATTCTGGATAAAATACAATTTTAAATTTAGTGTGACATTACTTGTCATGTCCATTGTGTGATAGAGAAAATAGTTGAATATTTGTTTAAATATTTTAACACTTTTGGATTAGTAATTCAACTATAATTCTCTATCAAGTGGGAGAGTTTTACATCCCAACTATTTATAAATGTTTATAGAGACTTATATTGAGGAGTCCTATGTTATTTATAAAAGTTCGGGACTATTTGCTTTATATCCTCAATAATATTTCAAATGAAGTCTCATATTATTCCGCTGCATAAATTATGTATTTATTATATTGAGTTGATTGTTTCACAGTAATGATCTCTTATGAGTTGACTGTTTAACAGTAATGAGCTCTCTCCCCAAATAATAGCACATAATATATTAATATTTTTTGTGCTTTTCTAATACCACTACGAATGAATAAACGACATGTTCAAAATGCAAATTAAAATAATGAGTGATCAGTTTAGATGCATTTAAATGATGCATATTTTTACTGAGTCGTATTTTGACAAGAGACAAGAGATAATGATTCCTATGCAAGAGATTTCATGCATTGATACAGGCCGTCACCATCAAAATGAGACCGTTTATATTATTGATTTGATGAAATTTTCTTTGTAGTTTGAGGAATGTCTTTAATTATTGATTCCTATGCAAGAGATTTCATGCATTGATAGGCCGTTACCATCAAATTGGGACCGCTTATATTATTGATTTGATGAAATTTTCTTTGTAGCTCGAGAAATGTTTTTAATTGTGACATGTGATTTTCTGCCTAAAGGTGATGATTATATGTTATAATTAAAAATTAATTTGAGATGAAGTTATTGGAGAATGCGTTGAACGGAGAAATTTGTCAGCCCAAAGGTGACAACTTTCAAAGCTCAAGGTATACTCATTGATTAACTCATATGAGGTTTTGACTAGGGTTTTTATCCTTAGTTTGTACATTCTGCCCAAAGGTGATTGTACTATTATATTGGCCTCGTTGTGATAGCTTCTTGATTTTGAGCTATATCTTGTCTTAAAATAATTGACTCATGAGGTTTTGATTGAAACATTGATCTTAGTTTGTGCATTCTGCCTAAAGGTGATTGCACTATTATATTGGCCTCTTATGATAATATTAATCCAATTTGGTTTTGATTCAAAAAAATGAATTTCTCCAGTTATGTTTCCATTGAAATGTTGAACATCATAGATCACTTGATTAGTGGGAGATAACTTATATTCTTTTGATACACTTGATTAGTGGGAGTTTAAAATTTTATATTAACTCCTTCATAATGTTGAAATTATTTTAATCAAATATAAATAAATATTATAGCTCAGTGTTGTTGGGATCACTATGCCGGTGATCAACACTATTTTGGAGCTGAGGCATTATGTGTAAACATAAATAAATTTAAGCTCAGTGTTGTCGGGATCACTTAGCCGGTGATCAATACTATTTTGGAGCTGAGGCATTATGGTATCTTAAGGACCATGTAATTTCTCTGGCTTTAATGCATTTGAGAGAATTTATGTCTAAAATATTGGAGCTCGATGTTGATTAGATCATTATACCGCGGTAGTCAACATTGTTTTGGAGCTTGGACTTGTGGTATCTTATGGATCATAGAATTTCTCTGGCTTTAAGGCATTTGAGAGAAATTGAGGACTGACGAAGAAAATGATAGTATGGTTGAGATCACAAACATGTCATTTTCTCGCTACACTCTACACGAATGACTAATCGACGGAGTTTGGTGGTATTTGTAACTATGGAAGGTATTGTATCAATAACGATATAATTGCCGCCATGATTCGATATTATTTAACTTTTGTTGGATGGAGTCTTAATTAGATGTTGCATCTTGGGATCTTTGTGGCCACGTTAAAATATGTTGTCAACCCGAGAGTCGTTTTCAAAATGTTTTCTTCAAATTAAATATACACAATTGATTTTGCCCAAGTGGGAGAATGTTAGAATATTTTCTAATATTCTGTGGGTTGCAATCAATTGTGGGTTTTGGTTTTAATAAAAACGGGTTGATGTTGTTGTGATCCATTTGATGATGCTTAAGCCCGATAATTGTGATCAGTAATAATGGGCTTGAACACTAATTCTGATTTGTGTAGAAACAAAGTGTAGGCCCAACTCTAAAGTCCATGATGGGTGGTACTAGGGTTGTTATCTTATAAATAGATAGGCTAGGTCCCCTTTGCCGTCACGTTGTAAAAGCTAGCAATAAGCTGAACGCTCATTTGTTGTCTTCCCCATCAAAGATCTCAAAGACTGGAGCATGTGATTAGGCAGAGGAAGACCTTGTCTAGTATATCAAGTAAGTGTGTTCTAATTTCATATAATATATCGATCTCTAAATTGTTAATTATTACAGCGGATACACACATATTATCCGCATTTACTGGCGGATTTTTCCGCCACAAAATTTAGTGGCGTTCGTTTTAGTGGCAGACATGTTCCGCCACTAAATTGTTAGTTAGTGAGGGAAAAATGCACTTAGTGAGGGAATAATTCCGCCAAAAAAGGGGTTTTTCTTGTAGTGTGATCGCAGTTGCGGGGATCGAATTGCGGTCTTTCATATTAAGTTCAATGTCAATCACCATTGAACCAACTAATGATTGATATATTTTTATTAATTTTGGACAATGACCATGTTACTATTAAATAATCCGCCACTCTGTTATTGACTCTCTCAAACAAAATATTTTATGGTTTTAGCTTTGAATATTTTCAAAACATGATCACTCGTGGAGTTTCCCGGTCAAGATCTCGTGTATTGATCACGTAGTATAAGTATTTTGTTTATATAAAGTAGTTATAAACTATTATATGTAATGAATTCTAAAAACTAGTTATGAGATCTTTTCATGATCAAAAGAAATAAATTATCAGATATTTTCTAATGTTATATATCACCTATCAGTGCAAGTTACTTTCTCCATGCATTTTATCATAGAACTATTTGTTCTTTAATAATTTTTTAACACACGATTAATGTTGCATTGAATTTTGATATAATAGGAACAATTTTTCTTTTACAAAACCAACAAGTAAAAATGAATGGAGAAACCGATTATTAGTTGGTTTAGTGGTGATTGACACTGAATTTAGTAGGAGGATCACGGTTCGATGCCCGTAACTGCGATCGAGAGGAAACTGAAACTAGAAGAATGTAATAAATTGACTGCGGGAACTGCATGCAGTGTCTTATGAATTCCGTAAGAATGTTTTTATTGTAAATATAAACGGCAAGTATACTGTATACATTTGGCAAATAGCAGTACATTGACATGGACTTTAATTTTTTCTATACAAATTTGTATATATATATATATATATGGACTTTACAATTGCACATTACATACCATTGATTAATTTTCCCCCTCCAAACTAACAATGATACACAACCCAATATAAAACAATTAACGACACATTAATTCAACTAACGTAGCAGCTTATATTAAAATATTATTACTCTAAAAAGTTGAACTCTAAGGTATGACAACAAGTTTATTTATCTTTTTACAATTTTAACGTGGTCTAGAATTATTCTCCACTTGAAAGTCAATATAAAGCTTGTTTTTGTGTAAGTTAAAAAATTATTAAACTTGTATCACCTCATATTTCTGTCAATAAAGCTAATTAACATGATACAAGCTTAACAAATTTAAATTTTAACACACAATAAATAGGTCGAGAAAATTAAACTACAAGAGTGAAAAATATATAGCATTATAAATAATACAAATTTAAATTCAAACAAAAACTTAAATATCGTACCAAAAAACACTTGGCATTATTTTCCAACGACAACATGACACATGTCATGTTGTAAACGAAAACTAACAGCAAATACAAACAATATTCATAATACAGTACTTAAGGTTTCTCCTTAAAAGTTTTATATTTTGCCAATCATAGGTTCTGTTGTGAATCGACTTCCGTCGGCAAAAATCTCTTGAGATACTGAGGTGGAAGGATAATGAAACACATAGACATTATATTCTACGTGAGCATCACCTTTATGGTAATCAACCGAATGTGTTTTCGCCTGAATAAAGCCACGTGCGAATCGAAATTCCCCTGTTCCACCAATTATAGGCATTTCCCTAATGGGGGCGCTGATTGTGTTGCGCCCCAACACACTTAGTGTGCTACCATTGTATTTCCCTTCCGTAAACGCAAAGGTCATTCCCATAACTAGTTCTAATTCAAGCACAGCATCTTGAGACACGGTTAAGTAAAAACCTTGAGCTTTTCCAATTTGATTGGATTTAAGCTCAGGTCCAACAGTTAGCGGGTCTTCCAAAACCACTATAGACCCAAATGGTAAGGGTGATTTGGATTTACCGTTTAAGGGAGATTCAGAGGATATGACTACAGTGGGCTTTGGGCCTGTAACGATATCATGCAAGAAAAAATGGATGTGAGTGAGTTTTTCTTGTTTGAAACCAAGGAATGAAGGAGAAATATTTTGGTAATAAGTGGCGTTGACAAAGGAAGAGAAGAGAAAGGTTGTGAAGAAGGCTATGGATAAGAGGGTTTTGAAGTTAGCCATAGTGATATTATTATGTGAAATAAGTGATTAGGAATAAGTTGTTGGTACTTAGTGATGCTTAATTCCGAGGAGAATGAGGATTGTATATTTATAGAGAGTTGTAGTAGTATCTATCTAGTGTCTACTGTGCATGATGCTCGGTCTAAGGATCAAAAATTGAATTCAAAGAATAGTAAAAAATAGGATAATAATTTGAATTCAATGTTAATTAAATTGATTAAGTAATCAATCCAAATTCCAAAGTATAGTATGTACAAGTTTCGTCGTTTTATTTTTTTTGTTTTTACATTATATTGCAGTCATGGAATAATAAACCTCGAGAAAATATTTCGTGTATGCATGGATGAGATCATGGGAATAATCAATTGAAAAATATATAGGACTATAGGAGTAATCCTTATCTCCCAAAAAAAGAAAAGATACAGGAGTAATGGTTTATTTCAAGTTATGGTGCGAGAGACAGGATATTGATAAAATTATCCTATCCTATTATAATTCTTTGTTTGGTGTACCAGTTAAAACAAACATATACTTATCCTATCCTTATTTTATTTTTATTCTTATTTTAAGCTAGGTTAGCAACATGATAAATTAGGCTAATCATATTCGCGCTTGTCCCGGTCTTCGATTCCTGATTAAGGCATTTTTTTTTTTGGTCAAGCCTGATTAAGGCATTTTGCTGCATTTTTTTTATATTATGACGCTTGCTATGATATATGCATATAAATTTTTATTATTTATTAATATATTAATATTGATCCACACGTGTTGCTTGATTGCTCACCCACATACTTTTCTTTTACTAAGCTTTTTATGTCTATATTATATTATTATATTCAAATTATATCAAGAACATGTTAAAATAATCTCCGGACAAAAAGTGAAACATAATTTTTTTACGACATGAAACAGAAAAATTTAAGAGGACAAACATATCTGATTTTTATTTTTAGGAACTAAAAATCTTAAAGTACAAAACACTTATTCAACCATTTTTTAATATCAATTAAAATATTAAATTATTTTATTTTATAAAAAATGTGTATACAATAATTTTGTCATTACTTCTTTTATTGTTCTTAATGTTTATTAAAAATATAAAATTATTTGGTTTATAAAAAATGTATTTTCTTCACAAGAATAGTTTTTTCATTTAAATATAACACTAGCAGGACACCCGTGCGTCCGCACGGGAATCGCGGCGTTGCCGCTCCTCTAAAATGAATATAATATTTGGTAAACAAAATAGAAAGGATATAATATTTGGTAAACAAAATAGAAAAAACACAATGGTAAAACCATCACAAAAAAACCTTAGGTCTCCGTATTAATATAGGAATATAAATATAGATAATGTAGAAATTATGAAAAAAATAGGCTACCTTATTAATATATTAGTAAAAACATAGGTCTCGTAAAAATCACCAAAAAACTTATGTCCATGTATTAATATATGAGTATAAATATAGCCACGTGAAAATTATTAAAAAATAGGCAATCGTATTAATATGTTAGTGAAAATATAGGTCTCACAACAATCATCAAAATAATTATGTCACTATATTAAATGTGAGTATAACCTGTAAAATTGTAAAAAAAAAATAGACAACTTAATTTTGGTGAACACTTCGGTACACATATTATGTGGATGTGTACCGGTACACGGCTGAGGTGGTTAACAAGTGGCAAATATTTAATGCAGATTTTGTTTCTTTATTAAGTTTTCTATATTAAATCCTACTTTTTAATATTTGCAAATGTATCCTTTACATAAATGTAATCACTAATTATGTCCCACAATAAATCAAAGTATGCATCAAATCTTTCAACTTAAATTTTCAAATTTTTTTTAAGCAAATATTTTCTTTTTACAAGATTCAAATATTATAATATTATTATATATCCTGTAAAATATATGATTTTTTATTATTTAACAACATCTGGTATTTTCTTTAAAAAAAACAACGGATAAATTTATATTTTTTTTGCATCTAACGAAGATTTTAATATTTCAATATTATTTATATTTCCATTTTTTTAATATCATTAGTTTGTAATGTTTAATATTTATTTACCTTTGAACCATTAATAGATATAATTATATATTATTTTATGTAAAAAAAAACTTATAATTCTTAGTGTGTGTATATATATATTGACTCCAGGAGTAAGTCTCCATTGATTTACTAAATAACTCGATATCGGCATTATATTTCTTTAATCCAACAGTTGAATTCAAATATCTCATTGAGTAGATCAACTCCACAATTTTTTTTTAAAATTCAAAATCGTTTGATACTTTTTTTGACAACTTTAATTGAACGTACGATAAACTTTTAAAAAAAAACGTTGAATTTCAATTGTCTGAATACATAACTATATATTTTTAATTTTTATAAAAATTTGTGGAGTTGATCTACTCAATAAGATCTTTGAATTCAACGGTTGGATTGAAGAAATATAATGGCGATATCGAGTTATTAAAGTGGGTTAAATACAACTAAATTAAATTTTTCGTATACATAAAAAAAATTTGTGTTTTCATCTCTTCAAACTGTTTATGCATGCAGATAGAGTCATGGTGTTAAGTTGACGTGTATTTTATGATAATTTTGCAAATATGTATAGAGCATTATAAAAAGTTTGTCCAAAAATAAAGAGCACGATATTTGATTTTTAGGTCAAATGATTTTTTAGACAAAAGGAAAAATATATTAAGTAAAAATAAAAAATACAGAGACCGGAGGACATTAAACCTAGCCTGGCTAAAACCTAAACGGGAATACAACGTGATCAAACAAACAAGGTAGAACAACCCTAATCAATCTAACAATACAAACAAATAAGATTTTATGCAATATTATATAAGTTTTTCAAGGTAGTTTATGAGAAATCAGCTTATAAAGATACAATTCTTGTTGGTGAAAACTTATCAAAATAACATAAATTTTATTTATTTGAATAAGTTATTTTCATAAACTAAAAAATAAGCTGAATTCAATCGGGCCCATAATAACAAATAGGTTCAATTAACAAGATGATTATTTGTCTTGTTGGTAAGTTGTATGTGTTGTTAACGTATAGTCTGAGTTCTAATTCTAATCCATCATGGGCCAAATTTTATAACGCTCTATACATATTTGCAAAATCATCATAAATACACATAAACTTAACAACATGACTAAAATTGCATGCGAAAAATTAAATTTAGTAATTTTGCAGAGGCAAAAAACTTATTTAACCCTATCAAATATTACCAATCACTAAAAATTAACAGACTTACAATAAAATATTTAAACATATTAAAAATTATAAGTTTTTTTTACAAGAAAATAATTGTATTTAATAATTATATGTATTAATTGTTAAACGGTAAATAAATATTAAACTTTATACACTACTAATATTAAAAAAATTGAAAGGAAATAATAATAAAAAAAAAGTTATTAAAATCATACGTGTTTTTTAAAGAAAAAATATCAAAATGTTGTTAAAAATACTAAAATCATATTATTTTATAGGATATTAAAAATATTTTTTTAAATGGAAATTAAATAATATTAAAATATTTGAATCTTGTTAAAAAAAATGAAAATCTAGATCGAAAGATTTGATGCATGTTTTGATTTATTGTGGGACATAATTAGTGATTACATTTATGTGAAGGATGCATTTGCAAATATTAAAAAATAGGATTTAATATAGAAAGCATAATAAAGAAACAAAATCTGCATTAAATATTTGCCACTTGTTAACCACCTCAGCGATGTACCGGTACACATCCACATAATATGTGTACCGAAGAATTCACCCTTAATTTTTATTTTATTTTTGTTACAAACAACTTAATTAATATATATTAAATGTATAAGTCCCGTAGAAACCACACAAACAAAAAAGTTTCTATATTAATATATGAGTTTAAATATAGGTCCCGCAGATGTTATAAAAGAACGGACAAACTTATTAATATGAGTAAAACACATAGGTCCCCATGTACCAAAAAAAAACACATAGGTCCCCAGAAAGATTAGGATCTCGTTTTAATATATAATTATAAATATAGGTCTAAAAACAATAGTAAAAAAAACTTCAGTAATAAGAGTAAAAAATAGGCCTCGCAGAAATTACAAAAAGATTAGATATTTGTATTAATATATGATCATAAATATATGTAATGTAGAAATTATGAAAGAATGACAACTTTATTAATATATGATTAAAAATATAAGTCTCGTAGAAATCAGAAAAAAAAAAAAAAAAAAAGGTTCTCGCATTAATATCTGAGTATAAATTTAGGTCCTACATAAATTATTAAAGATCAGGAAACCTTATTAATAAGAGGAAAATCATAGGTCCCGCAGAATTCACACAAAAGATTATGTCCCCGTAAAAATATATGAGTATAATACATAAAATTATAAAAAAAAAATAAACATCTTTATTAATAGAGTCAGGATCCGTTGACACCAACTAGTTTGACACCAAATGTTACACCTCTCAATAACGTTTTAACCGATATAAATTTTATAAAATCCACCGTTGGATTGAAAGTTTACATCATATAGATCATTTGTGTAAAATTTCAGACAAATCCAAAATCATTTGATATGCTATTGAGACACATAAAGATTAACGGCATTTAAAAAAATACAAAAACCGTTAATTTTGATGTATCTCAATAACATATCAAATGATTTTGGATTTATTTGAAATTTTACACAAATGATCTATATGATGTAAACTTTCAATCCAACGGTGGATTTTATAAAATTTATATCGGTTAAAACGTTATTGAGAGGTGTAACATTTGGTGTCAAACTAGTTGGTGTCAACGGATCCTGACTCTTATTAATATATGATTAAAAATATAATGGCCGTAGATATAACAAAAAAAAGGGTTCCCGTATTAATATGAATATAACCCGTTGTTTACGTGAAAATTTGGTAAACAACCGCTAGTTTAAGTATTTAAACTCGCGAGACCAACTAGAAATCTCAGGACAATTTTGTGTTTTGTTTATTTAGAAAAATGTTTGAATGTTCGTTTTCAGAGAAAAAACAAACATTTAAGAATTAAATCGTTTCAAACAATCAAAGAAAGTGCAGGTTCGAATCGCCTCAAAAACAGCAGTTTCTTAAGAAAACACTTAAATTAAACTAAAGAACATTGCTGAAAAGTAAATTGCATTGAAAATAAAGCAATTACAAGTAAATGGTTCACAAAACATACATTTCTCCTCAGATATTCCTTTCGTTCGAACGCTGAGTACTTAGAATTTCAGAGAAAGCTTTATGTAAAATTTTGTGACCCTTGTTCTGAATGAAAAACTGCTATAAATACTAAAGCAAAGTGGTAACCGCCTCTCGATCATCTGGACGGTCTTTCGTTTGCCACGTCGACCCACGTTCTCCACTTTCAATCTTCATTCCTTCAGCGCGCGCCAATGTTTATTGGGCCTTTACCACTCCTTTTGGGCCTGGCCCAACTAGCCTTTCGACTCCATTTGCCCTTTCGACAAGCTTTTACAAAGCTTTTTCCAACCATGTCCTTCTAAGCCTTCGAGACTTTCTTTCATTTCGACATGATCGAAACTTCGACACAATATTTGAAAGCCACATTTTACTAATATAACCTTCAAATAAATAATGGACCTACTAATTAATTTTTAATTAATAAGCACCAAATTTATGCCCAACACCCGTAAAATTATTTAAAAAAATAGATAACATAATATATTAGTAAAAACACAAGTTCCATGAGAGTCGCAAAAAATAGTAGATTTTCGTATTAATATATAAGTATAAATATAGACTTTGTTGATGGTATTGAATAGTTTTTTCATTTAAATATAACATGTATCTTATCATGTCAATATCAAGTGTGCAACAAACATTTGATATGATAAAATAATGCTATCATTTTTTTATCATGTGTGCACCAAACACATGACAGGATACATGTTTATCCTGTCACTATCCTATCATATCCTTATCCAGCTTCTTATCATATCATATCTCTATTCTATCCTGCGCATCAAAACGAACCCTTAAATTTTTTTTCTTAAACTCTTATTAATCAAACTACTAATGAAATTTAAATACATGTCATACCATCAATGTGATGGTAGTATTACTAATTTTGTTCTTCATATTCCTCAATCTCAATGGTGGGACACGGTTCCTCTTAGTATTGGTAATGTCTTTGCTAGAAATAGATTTTGTTTCTCTAAATATAGATTTTATTAATCTTGTTTGGAATACTGCACTATTTTTTCCTTCACCTAGTTTTTCCCTCGGGGTTTTACATGTAAGGTTTCTAATGAGGCAGTTGTATATTTTCAAGCTCCCACTTGTGTTTCAGTCTAGTCCCCAAGTTTTTTGTATTTGTTTTTAATAATATATATTGTTTCTTGGGTTAGTAATGTTGGAAAAATATTATGACATAGAATTATTATCAAATAAATAAATAAGAGAAATTATTATTACAGATAAATAGACTTATAATAAAATAAAATATAGAATGAGAAGAACTTATCGATTTGACTGAGGCGTGCAAATGCACTGGGCTTAAGAGTATTTCGCCACCACAGGTAAGTTACCCGGTGCAGTTGGTCTCATAGCTAATACCCTCCAGGATACAACAGTCACATCTTGCTAGCACTGCACGTGAATTAGCAAGGTCTCATAGAACTACTTTTTGGATACTCAAGGGAACTTGTAGTATTATTATTATAATTTTCTAATATAACTCTTGTTGTCTACCTTATTCATTCTACTCCCTATATCATTTTAACCATCGTGTCCCTTATATAATAAGAATTTCTAGGATACCTCTTGCATTCACTTGCCAACCAATAAATCTCATTAATATGGATTAATGAGTAATACAACCAATGAAATAGAAACGGCTAACTTGAATAACCAATTATGAAACGTGCATTATTATTAATAATTAAAAAATAATGATTCTTAAACTTAAAAATAAATTACATATAAAATATCCTACAATCCCCCACAATTTATTTTAAAGTTTTAGATTTTAAGTTTTAGGTGTTCCCAAGAGCGTGAAAAATCAACGCATAAGCACCAGTGTCTTTTGGACTATGAACTAGCACATAGAGCAAATGAAATTTGATCCACTAGAATGTCGGTGAGATTATAACCTCTATGAACCTCATTCCGTATGTGAAACAGTGACTTCATCACTCACATTGATCTTTCGTCCAAAGTTGTTCAACGCGGTTTGGTGCATTTTGGCCTTGCACCTATACCTGGATTTCATGAGTGGCTCTAGAAAGACTGCCCAAGCTTTCATAAAGGCGGCCCCACCTCAACACTCATATAGGTGAATCTATCAAGTGTACACCACAGTCAAGCACACCACTCATTCATGAGCTATAGATTCATTAAGAGATTAAACTCAACCTCCAACGCTGTAGTATACACTATCCTACACCATACTACACCATAGGGATGAACTCAAATAGAAATTGGATAGTGTCTTCTCAAATTGACAAGTGACTTGTTCTTACCCATATGAACATAGCCTTGCAAATTTTCACAATCTATGTTGGGTTACCATCACTTTCAATTTTTGTAGTGGACATAAATCCATCCCCCTCGATGTGTATATCATCCACTAGTTTCTTGCTTAGTGGGATTATCACTGGATCCTTTATATATATCATTCAACAGCTGTTTCACAAAATTATACATTGACTAAGACGTCTCTTAATCAATATTCATCCATGATATATTATCATAGGTTTACTTAGATAAATTCTAAGCAACAACATTCTCACAAAAAGAGAAATTCAATCTATGTTTAGATTTATTGTACAGGTATACTTGAAAATTTTCAAGCGACAACGCCCCCACGTTTGGTAGAATTAATTTTCCAAACAAATTATTTATCCAGGTCTACTTGGAAAAATTTGAAGCGACAAACCCCCACATTGGAAAAATTAATCCACACAAATATTAATTTTCTTATCGAAAGTTTTGTTAATCATCATTGTATTATTCTAATACAATGGATACTCCACAATATATATATTTTTCTATATTACATAATATCTCTTAAATATTAAAATCTTGGGCTCAAATATGCCCAATGGTTTTTCAATACATAACAGATGCAATTATCCTTTCTTTGAATAGGGAGAGACGTTGCCAAATTTCAATATTGCTATGCTTCAGTGGCAACTAAAACTCAAATTATGATTAGTGCACACAATAGATATTAGGCAAAATAATCTTTCATGATAAAAACTTTATCAAACAATACTTTTGATATACACACACATTAACTTTAATTCTCCAATATAAAAATACCCCCACATCAAAATATATTTCACACAAATTCAAGTGAACATCAATTTAATTTCTACTCAATAAAATTTCAACCGTAAATTTATTATCAATTTTGCACAATTAAATCAATTAAACTATTGAAAGTAAATAATATTAAAACCGGTAAAGAATACCAATTAAAAATTTATCACCATGTTATAATATGCAATCAACAAGGATGAACATACATCAATCTATAGCTACACAACTTTTAAAATTAACAAACCATGTTTAACAAAACCATAGCTCTATTTTATTGAAAGTCGACAGTGATATTCAAAACCACAAGTGTGTGCACATATCAATAAATTGTATCACATTTCAACTATACTCATGCTTGCATCCATAACATTCTCTTAAGCAAAGACATGACATGAAATGTTTTTCGGTGGAAATATGAATAGCACTCAAACATCAAGACATGGTAACACAAATAAATCATCCTTGAACAAAGAAAATTAAATGAGTAGGTATAACTTTCAGAAATAGTGACAATACCCCACAGCTAGAAGCGTAAGCCATTCGCCTGAGAAGAAGCAGCGCACCGAACGAATGCTTCCAACATTATACCATCTATGTTTCATAAGCAGCTTGCTGCATCATTTAAATAACAACTAGTGCACACTATACGTGATTAATAGTGAACGATTAAATATATAGTATTATGTTATCACGGAGTGCAAAACCAAATTGTAAGTCATATAGAGATAGAAATGCTTTCAAACTATTCTCATGGTCACCATATATCAAACAATCTTTAATTAATTATATATGAGGCCAAAAACAAATTTCTCCAACATCATATCATACTGATCAAACATATCAATAGAATAAAGAAAGAGCTCTTCAAATTTAATCACAAATTCATACACATTCAAATCAATTAATCAATACTATGACAGATTATCTGAAGCTAAAATCAATCCACAAGATAAATTATCATGTTAGACAAACTCCAAACTTACATACATAGTATATAGTATTAACATAGGTATAAAATAACTATACCATAACAATAAGCAATTCAATATTAAACCAGCATGAATAGTATTGAATGTACACAACATTTTAAAGTCTAAAATCACATAGTGTTAGACGTCAATGACACTTAAATATAAAACCTTTTCTAAAACATTGACGTCTTTAATTTCAATGCCCACATATACTTTTGAATAAACAGGACTAGTAATTTTATTCAGCTAGAATTAGGAACACTGATCGAGCAAATCATAGCAAACATAAATAGACACCCAAACTCATGTACATAGTTTGCAGTTAACACTAATAAATCATATTTGAGCAAGGAAAAATAGATAAAGTGAAATAATTAGATAGAACCTGGATGAAACTCATTCATCATTTCTCTATACAATCAAGATCAGCATGCTCCTAGAGTGAGTAGCCTCAAAATTTGCTTTCCATCGATATCATATCTAACTTCATTTCTTAAACTAAAATTCTTCCTTTTCATCAACAAATAATTCTATTACCAAATCAAAATTAAAATTAATAATAATTCTATGCCAAAGAAATACTCTTAAGATTGTTGGAAAAATATTATGACATAGAATTATTATCAAATAAATAAATAAGAGAAATTATTATTACAGATAAATAGACTTATAATAAAATAAAATATAGAATGAGAAGAACTTATCGATTTGACTGAGGCGTGCAAATGCACTGGGCTTAAGAGTATTTCGCCACCACAGGTAAGTTACCCGGTGCAGTTGGTCTCATAGCTAATACCCTCCAGGATACAACAGTCACATCTTGCTAGCACTGCACGTGAATTAGCAAGGTCTCATAGAACTACTTTTTGGATACTCAAGGGAACTTGTAGTATTATTATTATAATTTTCTAATATAACTCTTGTTGTCTACCTTATTCATTCTACTCCCTATATCATTTTAACCATCGTGTCCCTTATATAATAAGAATTTCTAGGATACCTCTTGCATTCACTTGCCAACCAATAAATCTCATTAATATGGATTAATGAGTAATACAACCAATGAAATAGAAACGGCTAACTTGAATAACCAATTATGAAACGTGCATTATTATTAATAATTAAAAAATAATGATTCTTAAACTTAAAAATAAATTACATATAAAATATCCTACAATCCTACAAGTAAAGGAGTATCGACCTAGTTGAAATATCTTTACATATCTCAACTAAGCTTTTCTCTTCTCTTAAAAAAAATACAGGTCATTCCAATATCAGAGCCGACCCAAGGGCAAGGCCATCAAGACAACCGCATGTGTTTTAGGCCTCCAAAAATATTAAAACAATTACTTAATAAAAGGCCTCATATTCATTTTTTGGGAAAAAAATCTCATGTTCTACTATTTTCTAAACTAAATTAATAGAATAGCTTATCTAAAATGAATTTTCTCTCCACAAACATTCACTTACTTCATTATCAATTAAGAAAATAGGAAAAACTAACTAATTGTATTGGTTTAATAAATAATTTTATTTTTATAATAATAATAATAATAATAATAATAATAATAATGTATTTTTTTAAAATCTATGAAATATTAATTTTGTTTTTTAAAATCTATGAAATATTAATTTTGTTTTTTAAAATATATGAAAAATATTTTTATGAATTTTAAGTCTCGTTCTTAAATTCGCCTTCGGCCACCTAATGTGTTGAGCCAGCCCTGACCAATATGTACAAGGATATGTTAAACCATTCGTAAAAATATATATTAATTATAAAAAAAAAATATTTAAACCGTTAAGAATTTAAATGCATGAATTTTAAGATAATATTGTTATATCCAGTTCTTTAATTTGTGTTGCACATCCGCATATGTCATCATTTTTCTTCAAATGCAAGGTATTTTGTTTCTTATATTTAGAGGGAGGGGAAGGAAGGTAATGCATTTTAATTAATACGTGTTTGGTTCAAAAGAGAGGAGAAGAGGGGAGGTGAGACATTTTAATTGAATATATGTTTGGTTCACAAGGGGGAGGAGAGGAGTTTTATAATTAATTTACAATTTCAACCTTATAATAAGAATATGCACAGTTCCAAAATAAAAATTATACTGTTCAAAAATAAACATAGGTGCATTGTTGTGTGTATTAATGTGCGGTGTGGATTATTAAAAAATAATAAGAATTGTATGTAACAAAAGTTTCAGAGTAAGTTCTTAGAAAAAATTTAGTGATAACTTGTAAATAAAAAAGAAAAAAAATTGTATCATGAAAGAATAAAATCCAAACATAAGAATAAAATACATAAGTTTTTCTAAAAAATATACTACCACATAATAGTTTGATAGAGAAAATAGCAACGTACAGTAATAGATAAGGAATTGATAGAAAAAAAATAAGAAATTAAATTGTGGATTAGTTGTAACAACGTAAATTGATAGAAAATAGCAACGTAATTGATATAGAAGAAATAAAACATTTCTGTCAAAAAAAAAAAACAAAAAAAACAAAAAAACAAGAAATTGACAAAGTGATAAAACGAAGATCATAAGGATAGTTTTGGAAATAAAATGAATAAATGTGGATAATAATGACATTTTAATTAAATATTAAATAGCTTACCTCCCATCTCCTCCAAAACCTTCTAATTTGGGGAGAAGCAAAAAATGGATCTAGGAGGGATTTTACTCACCTCCTCTCCCCTCCCCTTCCCTCCTAAAAATTGAACCAAACATAAAAAATTAAAAATATCCCTTACCTTCCCTCCCCTCCATTTACCTCGAACCAAATGTGATTTTTTTAAAATATTTTTTATAAAAATGATAGGAGGAAATAGTAATTAATCTCTTAAAATTATACCGTTATATTTGTCTAGTTTCCTGTAATGTTATAATTTTCTGCGAAAATTTTGGATAGCTTAAACTTTTTGAATCATATTATTACCTCTGTCCCTAATTATACGATCATGTTTGGCCACTGCACGTACGTTAATGCACAATTTTGATCACTAATATTTTTAATTGTCTATTGATAAAAATTATAAAAATTTAATATTTTGAAAATACTCATCAAAACAAATTGAACAAGATCTTATATATTAATTGTTAATATTTTCATTTATATATTATTAAAAAAGTACAGTCAAAACAAGATAAATGAATAATACATTTTTGTCAAACATGATCTTATAATTAAGGATCGAGTTAGTAATAATTAACATATAAGTGTGTTTTTTTTCTTTGACGCAACATATAAGTGTTAGTATTAAATAAATTTGGCCAGCTTACATAACATAGGACAAGAAACGTTTTTATAAATTTTTGACAATGTTACTATATATTAAAAAATTTGCCACTTGTTGTAAAAAAAAATAAAAAATTTGCCACTCTTTTATTGACTCAGACATATTTTTAAGGTTTTTTTAGCTTTGAATATTTTCAAAACATGATCACTTATGGAGTTTCCCGGTCAAGATATCCTGTATTGAATTCTGCTTACTTTTTATGCTTTCTTTTTATTTTTGTACTAGTTGATATACATATTTTATTGTTTTTCTTATAAAAACTACTTATTGATTTATTCATATAAAACTATGTATATTGAATTCTAGCAATTATTTAATTATGAGATATTTTCATGTTATTAGTGAAAATTACTATCTCCATTCAATTTTACTCGCAGTTGATATATCTCAATATATTTTTTCAAAATAGACTTTTGAGCCAATATTAGACTTAACTCAGTTGATATATCTCAATATATTTTTTCAAGTGTGAGTCTTTCCACGTCAATGATCCATCACCATTCAATTATTGTCCCCCCAACCGAGCTTTGATACCACTATTGGGCCGTCCATGGGGAACCTCACTTATATGTAAAATCTTTTGACACCACACATTCATGTAAAATCTTAAGGCATTGAGTTTATAGGTCATCTCACTTATATGTTGCTTAACATCAACTTTTCATACCTGATGGATCTTACCATCTGTTGGACCGTAGAAGGGGAGCCTCAGTAGGGTTGGATGAAAAGATTGGGCCAAAAGCAACCACACAAGTGATTTTTTTTATATCACACTTTCACTTAAAATCTTAAGGCATTAGATTTATGGATCTTCTAATTTATATGTTATTCAACATCAACTCTTCCAACTAATGTAGGATGTAACTCACACTTGACACATCTTAAAAGTAAATAAC
This sequence comes from Trifolium pratense, assembly GCF_020283565.1. Classification (NCBI taxonomy): domain Eukaryota; kingdom Viridiplantae; phylum Streptophyta; class Magnoliopsida; order Fabales; family Fabaceae; genus Trifolium; species Trifolium pratense. The sequence continues at coordinate 39,331,321 of NC_060064.1, read as the reverse complement.
ATTTATTTTAAAATAATTTATTTTGTTAAGATAACCACTCATTTTAAAATAGATAGAGTATCTTTTATAATTTAATTTGGGCATTTTAAATGAGTAATGGCTTCACTTATTATGACATTGCCTTGGATCGTATTACATATACTCCCTCCTTCTCCATTTTGAGTTTTGCCCACTTATTAAAATGATGATTGATTTGTGTTAATTTCAATGATAAAATAAGTTTTATTTACTTAAATATTCTTATTTGTCGTAGTTAGTATATTAGTTAGATGAGTTGAAAATACAATAAATAAACTATTACTAGTATTGTATTATCTTGATATTCTAAAGGGATCCATGTAATTTGAGATATTAAAAGTTTGAAAAGAGACACTTATATTAATCTTAAAACATAAACTTAGATTTTATTAAATAAATAAAATACACTTATTTTTTACTACATCAATTTCTTTGAATATGAGCATCTCTGTCCGCTTCAATCTCATGAGCTTCCTTGCACTTGAAACACCTCATGATGTTGATACTTCCTTCTATGATTGTCCAGTTTTTTTTGGGTACCAAAAGTCTCAGAACATACATCGCACCTAAAAAGGGTAGGAAAACACTTGAAAGTCCTAATGGGGGATGAAGGAGTAGATGAGAAACAATTTCCCATATTGAGTTATGGTGAAAATTGTACGTTGAGTTACGTAGTTGAAGGAGTAGTTTAAAAAAGGTGTATCTTTGGGAAGATTTCCATGGGATGATTGACTTGTTATGGAACTCTATCTACAATTAGTTGTATATGAATATAAGCTATGGGAAGATTTTACCTTGGATACTCTTTACAAGTCCCTATCTATATGACAACACACTACCTTTCTCTACTGCATGATGGTCCTTCCTCCCTTTGAAAACAATGTCGAACTCCCAATCACCAAGCAATAAAGGAGAAGACAAGAATTGATGTTGAAATTAAAGATGGCAGAAATTTATGATTCAGACTCCTTGGCGTGAAAATCTTTTCATGTTCTTTTTGGTGGATGGGGTTTAGCTTCACTCTCTCCAATCCAACTAGGTTCAATTATTCCCCGTCGCAATTATGTTTAATTAATTGCACGTTCGAATTAGTAGTATTTTCGACACATAATATATAAATTAATAGATTAAACTTACTCTACCCTTTTATAATTTGAAAGTATTTATTCATCGACCAATGAGAACAAGCACATAAGTGGTTTTGCATACCCACAATTAACTTGTAACAAACTTTTGGATTTGCATATAAATATACTAAGCATAAGTTACCCGTACAATAGATGGGTTAGTTTTTGCTTATAAAAATATAAATTGTTTTTCATGATATAATGTTTTTAAAAGTATTTAAATAATAATTAGCAATTAAATATACATATTTTTTTATAATAAATTTGAATATACATTTGATTACCCTATTTTTGAAGGTGTATATAATTTTTTTTGTGTTAATCCTCCGGTTCATATAAAAAAATAATTGTTCCACCAAGGAACTGAAGAATGTATATAAAATTTTATACGCAATGCTCAGAGATCGAATGTTCGAATATTAAATCAATTATGATAGGCGTGACTTTGTCAGGGATGTTCTTTGTGATATTTTTAAGCGCGCAGGTGTATCGGTGAAGAAAGAAGCGCTTGTGAACTTTTTGACCGACCCACAAGAAGAGAGATCGACACTTAGACCTGTAGATGTTCTCGTTTATGGTTGGATAGGAGGTAAGCATGCATGTGTGGACTTGACTGGAGTTTCCCCACTTGTAGAATTGAGAACGGAGGATTTTATTGTGGGTCAAGCGGCCCTCAAAACTGCTTCAAGCAAAGTGGCCAAACATGAAAAAGCGTGTTCTGACAATCAACATGCTTTTATACCTTTCGCATTTGACACCTTTGGCTTCTTAGCACCAGATGTTGTTGATCTTTTGAAAAGAGTTCAGGGTCATGCATAACAATGTTGTCTCTCCTAGGTCTATGAATGTTGTTTTCAAAAGGATTGGCTTTGCCATTCAGAAAGGGCTAGCGGCACAGCTTGTTGCCCGTTTACCTTTCGTTAATATGTAATTATGTTTGATATATTAGCAGACGGCAGAGCTACAATATGAAAATTGAATTTTCTGCAACCTTATACTTAGTGAGCTTATCTAGAGTATATTATCTGTATGGAGAGGTGGAACAGACGGTTTGTTGGATGAAGTGGGAGACGATGTGTTTACTGATAGAGGGAGTTGGTTTAGGAGTAAAGAATGAAAATGAACTCAGAGTATAAGCTAAAACAAATAAAATATGGCAAATGCTAAATAGTGTCCCCGGACACTTTTTAAGTCCTTAAATAGTAAGTTTTTTATAGAATTTTATCGGAATGCGTAAAGTCAACGCATTGGAAATTGTAGTGTTTAATTTTTTGAATGAAAAGTTTCTTTAAATGGAATGCTTAAAGAGTGCCCCGGGGCACTCGTTAGCAATACCCATAAAATATATACCAAGATGGTATGGTTACATGTGAGTGCCTCCAATGCAAAAACCCAAAAGTCTAACCAAGTTCTTGTGCCCCACATGACCAGCCTCAACTTCCACTCTAAATTCCTTTTCAGCTTGTCCACTGCATGATGAGCATATTGCGATACAGTTACAGAGAGTCATATACCTCTAGAATCATTATATTGTGATCGCAGTTAATGATAGCATTTACTACTTCGGAAAGAACTACGTTCAGAACAATAATAGCAAGAATGTTCAAGCAGTGGATAATAAGGATATACCAGAATGTGAAGTAATTGATGTCATTGCAAAGTTCCTAAGCCTTGTAATCTCTGTGATAGTAGTTGCCTTCAAGTTTTCAGGAAACGCGTCTCTTCCAAGCTTTTGAACATCATCATTTCCAATGCAACGCAAAGCATTTTCACATGCCTATTTGCCAAACAGTAATTAAGCAACAAAAACAAAAGAAACTGAAATTTCGATTTTCAAACTAGAAGTATCAAAGACTACATAATTTTACATCACAATTTTATAATATCATGCATTCAATTTATTCAAAACTAATAAGCCTGTTTGATAAAAAACATTAACTAAGCTAAATCTCAAATTGCACATTATTACAAACAAATAAAACACCTTAATCGTTACCTTAACTGCAACTGCATGAAAACATTCTGCGGATTTGATTTCTCGCATAGCTAAAGCCTCGTATCTCAAAGCCAAACAACTCTTCAAATTCGAAATTCGAAAACACAAAAGCAAAATACGAATTAGCATATTGTTATACAAACAATTGATATAGAAATTGATGCTTATAAAATAAAATAAAAAATTGATATACAAATTGAATCATTACAATATTATTAGATCTATGTTATTCCTAGAGTTACGATTTCAAAACTTTTTGTGTGAAATACGAACAAATCAAATACATGAAGAATTCTAGAAGATTCTGAAACTCGTAAGTAGTAGAAGTACCTCTAGATTCTGAACATGACACCAATTTTTTTGAAGTCTACACTTTGTTGATCCCTACACATTTAAAATCTATAGAACATAAAAAATCATGCACTTCTCCAAATTCATTAAATTAAAGTTGCAGTTTTTCACATGATTAATTAAGATAAACATTTTTTCACAACACTTTTTTATTAAATTAAAGTGATTAGTTTCTTCTCTAAAGCATATAATATTTAATAATATGTCATTTTTTTCTTCTATTTGACACTTTCTCACCACATATATACAAAATTAATTCATCATACCATAAAATTACATATGATATACATTAATCAAAGTTAAAAACAGTGGTAATCATGACCCTTCTTCTCACTAGAAGTTGGTAAAATTGATTATACCTGAGGTGTAGATCTTCACTATAGTTACTCTATAGTTAAAATTGATTGGAAATAAAATGCAATAGTATTAATAAGATCAGTAGTGCATCCAGATCAGTTACTCTATAATGGAAACAATCATATAATTGCAAAATGTGATACTTGTCTTGTCTCCAGGATCATGCTTATTGACATATTTGAGAAGTTTGATCTCATCAAGGCAAGGTCTCCAGAAGCTCCAACTACAGTTATACTAAGGTTTGATCCTGTGGATTCAGAGTCTGAAAAGGAAAATGATTCTTCAACTTGTTGAGGCTGACCATCTTCTTTGGCCATTGAACTTCCAGCTAAACCTGCATAAATATTTTAATATATGACTTTAGCTAAACATTTTATCGCTGTAACACTATAACTATAACTTCAATCAAATATTGCACTAATATTTACCAGTCATATAAACACTTATTGCAAACAAGTAAATGAGTCAGCAACATATAGGACATGAGGACAGAGACCAAGATGTTTAAGGAGCAGATGACACAGAATGATGTGATCCAATGACAAACCAAAAACAAAAGAAACTAGAATTATATAGATATACCAATAACATCCACAATTTAATGTGTATGATGAGGACGAAACAAAAGACATATAGTTGCATAAGCTGATTGAAGTATAAGTAGACAGTATGAGAGAATAGGTTCCAAACAACAACAAACAAAAGAGGGAAAAGGAAAAGGAAAAAAAGAAGCCACCACAACGATGTATTGAACATTCAAGATAACCATACCTCGGAAACTCCAACTAGGTGCTTCATGAGGGTTTTATAGACTCCTGTTGCAGAGCCAAGCTGAGCTAAATAAGCCATCATAAATAGCAGATGAGGAATCATCTTAGAAGAAGAAATAGTATATATATAAACTAACTTTAGGCATAGACTAAAATATGCAGCTGAGTTTTTTTGGTTATTATCATATCATAAATATGATGCAAATTTAGTTTCATTTCAGGGTGTGTGAGATATGATAGATCAGATGTTGCCAATTAGGAATTTGTGTCATATCCTAATTATTGGCAATGGTAATTAACATTTACAAAATTCACATTCAGAAATTTTGTCAGATGCTAATTATTGGCAAAAGTATAAGGGCATGTCATAGGATTAGGATTATTGTCTTCAAGGTAGGAGCAGACAGAGAAGCCAGACCTGTTTTTTGGTGACAATGTACACTCTTGAGCTTGCAAATTTTAATGCATCAGTAATACCAAGATAGAATCTGGAGGTAAATCATCCACAAATTAACAATCTGAACTTTAAAATTCATAACAAGATATGTTTATTTAGTAAGAAGGTGCAGATTTGCATGTAGAGCTCAAGATACTTGTGTAAGAACAAAATCTTATTTTAATGTAAGATACTTGACAATATTTCGTACTAAATAGAGTATCATTGAAGAACAACAATTTGTTAAAATTTTGCGGCACTGTAACGCTATAACATTTTATTGGACTACCTATTAGCTTGAATCCATCCAGTGAAATCCTTCTCCAACCAATCATCTCTGACCTTTCCAAACAGTTCTATCTGATCATCCCTATTCTCTTTCCACTATTCCATGACAATAGGCTTCAATTGGAAGGCAAAGACCTGCACCAAAAATAAATGAAGCCACGGTCTATAGTTCTATACTCACCGGAGATTTTCTGATGGAAGAAACTCTTGTCTCGAGCAACAACCTCACAAGTAAAAGAGGCATAAATATTCAAACCAGCCACAAAGTTAGTAGTTTCTGGTACACACAGTCTAACTCTAAAGTGGGGTAGAATAAATAACCAATCGGTAATAACAAGATAAAATAAAACAAAACTAGCCATAATTAAATTATTTACTGTAATCATTTGTTCAACAATCCAATCTTCTGTGGCTGAATCCACATTGTCAAACAAGGTTGGCCATCTCAACTTTGCAGCCTACAAATCATCAAACAAAATATGAAAATTGCTGGTTACAATCAGAAACTTTCTACTATTTTCAGTTGTTTTCATCAATTTTTATTTGTAACAAAATCGTAGAAGATACAAGGTGAGAGAGCAATAACCTTGAGAGCAGAGATAGTTGTCTCTCTACAGGTAAATTTCGCATACCCATTAACCATACTAGTCGACGAGTAAATGTCTCTGGTTTCCATTCTATCAAAAAGCTCTTTAGCATCAACCAAACTACCACCTTTCACATACATATCCAACAAGGCATTGTGCAAACTGCAAACTCAAGCTACATCTCATATTCTTCTCTTCTATTTTTCCACAAACTCTCTTCCCCATTTCAAGGTCACCAATCTCAGAGCAAGCTGAAAGCACCGCAATCAAAGTCACCTCATTAGGCTCAACATCACCTAACAACATCAATTTGAACAACTCCATAGCCTGATCTGAACAGTTATGCGCCGCATACCCATCAATCATAGTAGTCCAAGTAACTTTCATCAAACACTTGGTGTGCATTTTTCAACAAACCACATTCAGAGTAAAAATGAATGAACGCATTTCTCACAAGCAACTGAGAATCAAACCCGATTTTCCAAACAACAGAATGCACAAATTCTCCTACAAAAAACCCTTTAAATTGCTCACAAGCCTTAAGCGCAAAAACAAAGCTTCTAGAATCCATTTCAACTCTTAGTCGAATCATAAACAAAAAGAAAGAAAATGCAACAATGGGTATTCGAGCATTTCAATTATTCTTCTGCTTGCACTTGAAACACCGGATGACACTTCATATGATCGTCTAGTTTTTTTCTGGTACCAAACGTATGGATCAGTGCTAGTGGTGGTGGTTAGTTTCAAAAACTGTGTATATTTGAATTGGTGTTGAATGGGTAGAAAAAAGTATAGAAGATGTACCTTCTATATATAGTGGACTTTTATTTTATTTTATTTTTGACACAAGTGGATTTTTAATGCGTAAATATATATACTAATTAACATATTATAATTAATAAAACGGGACAACAAGTTCTTAGAGTAGGCACCCAAAATCTCACGGACGGCACAGCACTGATTCGACTCATAGTTAATACTCCTTAATAACATACAGTAAGTGGAGTAAAAAATAGACGTTTTGCCTTCTTTTTTTTTTTCTTTTTTTTTCTAATCACAGACATTCAGACAAAGACAAATATATCTAAAATTATTCAGTTTTTTGTGATTTTTGATTTTTTTTTTTTTTTGATTGGTTTGAACTTTAAGCACTCCTAGTTGTTAAAATACACTCTTTGTTGCTAAACTCATCAAATTTTAACCACAATTGAAAATTGTTCTTTAAGACCCTTAAAATTGTCTTTGATATTGTGAGTATATGAGGTGATCCAAAGAGCAATTTTTTTTTTTCGTACTCCAATATACTTTGAAATTCTAAAAATACTCAACTTTGTATTTTAAAAATTGGACAGAATTTGACTGAATTTTAGAATTTAAAATTTAAAAACATGAACCCATAAAAAGAATGTGTATAAAGTATATTTAGGTTTGTGGTATCATCAGAGTTTGGATATCTCTATTTTTTATTTTTTCCATTTTCTCCGTTACTATATAGTTTTGAAAATATAAATACGAAAATATAACATTAAATGAATCAAAATCTCTTTTATACTCTTCAAAATATTAAAAAAAATTGGTAATGGAAGAAATGAAAATCATAGAAAAATGAAGAGGATCCTTACTCATATCATCATCAACACACTCAAGGCCTATTAAGAGAGATATTTAGGGTTCATTTGTAATGATTTATTTTTAAGTTTGTGCGAAATAATTTATACAAATAAATTGCCTTTTATGTATTACAATATTATAAGTTTTTCAAGCAAATTTTTGAGAAAATAACTTATAAAGATACGATTTTTGTAAGTAAAAAACTTATAAATTAACATAAAAATTTATTTATTTGCATAAATTATTTTCAAAACTAAAAAAATAGAGAAAAAAGAATATGCACCGACAGTGTAAAATATTTGTACACTGTCAACCAATATCAATCATGTTTTCCGCCACATTATCGCACTAAACCCCACTTTCTTAATATGATGTGAAATAATGTTTCATTCTTATTGATTGTCAGTGTAAATTTGTGTAGTCTTTAAACTCAAAAAAATCAAATCCTTATTAAAAAAAAAATCAAATCTTAACGGGCCTTAATAAAATAAACGGCCCATTAAGCAAAGGGATTACTAAACGCACGTGCGCATTGTGAAATACATGAAGAATATAAAAAACTCATTCTTTCTTTTTCTTCTTCAAGAAACAAGAACAAAACACGCACAAGAACACATTCTGGAATTTATGGTGTTGGGTGGATCAAAGAAACTTGTATTATGCTCGATTCGCTACGGTAATTTTTTCTCAATCTTCAATCTTCCGCTTCATAAAATCAAAATCCTTTTTTTTTTTTTATATTTATGAAAATGAGGGTATAAACCCTAAATTAACCTTACCCATTTTTCTCAATCTTATCATTCAAGAACATTCAATCTTTTACTTGAGAAAAATAAAAGAACCTTAATTGTGCAAAAAGTGTTTGGTACCAATCTTTTAAAAGACAGTTTTTGGACGCTATGATAATGGAGTTTCACATGCTTTTGGAATTTTCATTCCAACATATTTTTCCCTATCTGATTTATATATTCGATACATACTGGGAATAATGGTGGGATTTTCATTACAACATATCGGTTTAAGATTGATACCGCTTTTTTAATTCCTCATAATTCAAGAACATTCAATCTTCTGCCGGAAACAGGAAAAGTTAATTGAGGAAATCATGTTCTGTCCCAATAAATTTCAATCTTCTGCTTATTGGAAATTTCATTCCAACATAATTGGTTTATAGTCGAGGAATCGTCGATTTTTTTATTCTAGAGTATTTAAGAACTTTCAATTTTCTGCTTTGAAAAAAAAATGAAGCTTCAATTTTCAATTTTTGTAAGGGATTGGATGGTGGCTTCGATGACCCTTAGTCCCTAAATTCAATTTTTGAACTGCAATTAGATGCGATTTTGCATTATGAACTTAATGACCCTTGTCCCTAATGTTTCATAAGTTTTATAATGGATGGATGACTCAGTGACCCCTAAGGAAAATGCATTATGAATTCTTTATTCATAATGGAAAAATTGGATGGTGGCTTAATGATCCTAGTCCCTGAATGTAAAATCTGGTTGTTGCCTTAATTGCTACTCAAGAAATATTCTCTCTATCGGTGGCCTCTTTTCTATTCAAAAAATTATGATTTTTTATTCATAATAAATAGTGCATGAATGGATCTATATATTCTGCTTCGATGACCCTTAGTCCCTAAATTAAATTTTGCAACTGCAATTAGATGTGATTTTGCATTATGAACTTAATGACCCTTGTTCTTAATGTTTCATAAGTTTTATAAGGGATTGATGCCTCAGTGACCCCTGAGAAAAATGCATTATGAATTCTTTATTCATAATGGAAATTTTAATATGAAATTTTATTCAAAATGTGGATGGTGTCTATTGTCTTTTTATGACCCTAATTGTGAAACTGTCACTAGTTGGTATGCACGAGCTCACTAACTCCAAATTCGACAATGGGATGGATGATGCCTTAATGTGAAAGATAGTTGTTGCCTCAAATGCAATTTTAATATAAAAGACATGGATAATATTGTGCTTTGATGACCCTAGTCCCTAAATGTAATTTTTTGCAACTACCATATGAAGTGATTTTGCAAATGCAAAAGGAAGTGCTTCCTTGTGTTTGATTAGCCTACTAATAAGGGTTTCAAAGGAATTCTCAATTCTTTGGAGTCTAAACTATTTCTTATAATATCTATCTGGTATATATGGCATTATGCAGACAACCTATGCCATATAAGGGTGTTTGCATTGTGATCAATGGAGGAATCCATAATAAAGTTGTGTCTGTTAGTCTTTTTTACTGCGACCTATTGTGAAATCTGATAAAATTTGGTGGGTATTGGTATAAGAATCAGATAGTAGCACTATATTTGTGTTGATAATCATACATGTAAGTCTTGGATTTAGTAACTGAAAAAAGGTAGAATCTTGCCCATTTTTATCATTCAATACAATTCAATCTTCTGGTTGATAAATATGAAACCTTTTATTGGCGAACATAGTGATGTCCAGGTTCAACATGCTAATAAGGTGGTTAATTTCCAAGGTTCAACGGTGATTTTGAAACTGAAATCTCACGGAACTATTAGTGGAGGACTGTAACTGAAGTTCAAAGCATGCTGGTGGATAAAGGAAGTTTGATGGTTAATTTCCAATGCACCAATGTAAATATAAGGAATCTCTTTATGGGCTTAATTTGAAGGTTATTGGTTGAGAAGGGTGTTTGTGTTTGTTTGAAAAAGGTGGAGGGAGAGAAGATGGAGGGTGAAGAAGGAGGTGGTGTGAGGTTGAGCAAGAGATTCAATGATGACAAAGGTGGAGGAGAGGTTGATTATAAGGCTAAATCGGGTACCGCTTGGAGACATAATTTTCTTAACCAAAATTCCTGGCATCCTTTTGTTGTATCCTAATCAATGGCATAAGTGGATTGCTGAACAAACTCATGCTCAGCGCGAACAGAAAACTGAAGAGGTTGCTTGTGAGGCAAGTAGCTTTCCTGCTTATTATTCCCTTTCCATTTCGCTCAATTCTGATGTCAATTACAGTATTACATAACCCTCTTATTGTGTTTTGCAGTATGCTCAGGAGCAAGAGTTTTATCGCCAGACAGCTCTTTTCTCCAAGAAGGATAAGGAAAAGGTTTCAATTTGCACCATACCCTTTTTTTTTTGTTACTTTGTTTCTCTTTTGTTGGCTGCAATATGGTTTTTCATATTTGTGTTTTTTGTGTGTGTGTAGGTGGAGCTTATGCAAGCTGTTAGCTTATGTATGTTCGTCCTCCTGGTTACAATCCTGAAAGTGCTAAGGCTGTAGAGAAGAATGATGAGAAGAAAAAAGAAGATATGGTGAATAAGGAGCCCACACAAACCAATCCCGATGGACCTTCCTCTTCATTGTACTTCTTCCTCACTTTGCCATGTTTTCTTTCCCCTTTCAATCTAGTTTCTCTGTGATTTTTTTTTCTTTCATTTCTGGTGTCATTGAATGTGTTTGTGAATTACTTAATTCCTAGGCCGCCACATGGAGAAGAAAAAACCAAGGCCAAAAGATGTTTTTGGCTGTGCTCTACCAACTGAAGAAGAATTCGAAGTTTTTAAAAATGCGCCAAGGTATGTCAATTAGTAATTTTGTTGTTGTTTTCTTGCATGGATAATTTTTTCTCACGGCATTTCTGATTAGTTGGGTTGCTTGGTGTTGCAAACCAGAAGATGGAAATTCTCCCCTCATATTTAGTTGCAATTACTGTAGAGATACGTATTATATATTATACGCAATTTCCTGATCACACTAGGATCTTGGATATTGGTTTTTTATAGCATAAGCCTCTTCGAGATTGCCATTGTTGAGGTTTTTTTCTCTATTATCTGTTGAATATGACAAACACAACACAGGGGCAAGCTTACAAATTTGTGACCGACTCACTTGGCTGCTATTGTGTTTGTGTGTGTGTTTTTAATTGGCTAGGAACAACATAGAGTTGAAGTAAGGATAAGCTGGAATTGTTGGTGAAAAATGTCCCAGTAGATGAGCATGTATTTTATTCTCTATATTTTGTCTAATGTTGAATGGATAGAGTAGACCTGTTCTTTTCAAAAACCTTTATTTTCCCTCTGTTAAGTTAATGATAAAAGAAATAATAAATTAGTTTCGCCATCTATGTTGTCTATAGCGGCGCTATAGCGTGCAATGGCGGAAACACATAGCGGAGCCGGTGGCCACTGTGACGCCTTCAGCCTGCGAGGCGCCTTGCACAGCTGCATATTATGTCTGCTATTAAGTTTTCAGGGCCAAGTTTCGAACCTTATTTTTAAAACGTTGTCTATTTTTTAAAAGGTATAATTGTCCTTTCGAACCCTTTAAGTGATCTAATACTTCATTTACTATTTCAATTCCCACATTTTCTTTCATCTTCCCTTCATTTCTGATAGAAACCAACTTATATATAAGAAAGAAATAAGGAAAATCCCTTAGATTACAAGAATGATATCGCAGAACTTCGAGGGTCTGCACCTCCCAATGCCAAAATGACCCCTTTCCACTTAAATTCCCAGATACCCTCTTTCCCAATCATCCCTTTTATTTATATTTCAACACTTATGTGACAGTTATTTTCTATAAAAACTGTCTAGTCTTATCTAATTACTGTTTATGACAGTTATTTTCTATAAAAACTGCTAACTAATGATAAAAACTACTTCAGGCTCATATCTAATTACTAACAAAATGTTTTTATAATAATTACTAACAAGGCCCATTATTATTGATATCCTAATTAAGGCCCATATCTAACGATACTCCCCCCCCCCCCCCCCCCCCCCCTCCTCCTCCTCCTAAACTATCACCTTGTCCTCAAGGTGATTAAAATATAAAAAACAATTACAAAACTACTTTACTAGCATTGTCATTAAAACCAATGTGTTTTCTCAATCTTGCAGCCCAATTTAACCCCCTGGGTCCCACGGATGAGAGGACAAATCACATTTGTTGGCCTTCCCCTGCAAGTTGGTGAACGCGGGGAATCTCTTTGTCGTCTTTGTGCGACAGACAACAACACCCATGTCTGGCAGTTTCAGCGGTAGAAATATAGTAAACATGCAAGAATTCTTTTTTTTTTTCTCTCAACCACCGACTCTTCCCCTCCACCAGCAAACTTGCGGCCTCCTTCTTTATCAGGGTTCTCTTCTGTGCGCTCTTTTTTCCGACCATGGATGTTCTGATTTCTTGATACTTTTCTTGATTTCACATTCAAACTTAGTTCTTGATTCCCTACCGAATCAGTTTCTTGATACTAAATCAGAACCGCCTTTGTAAAATTAATGAACATTTTTTTTTCAAGAGAAACTGATATGCTATGTGCCGAGACCCTCAGGTTGAAAGATAAACTTTGTTTGCTATGGTAATTTTTTATTTTCATTCCACATGTTTGCATTGATTCATATTCAGATACTCATTTTCTCATTCTTGATTATTTTTTTGTATCCATCATTCTTGATTATTCTACAACATTCAATCTTCTGCTTGATAGAAAGAAAATAACGTTACTAATTGAGCAAAAGGTGGTCTGTCCTAAGACCCTATTTGGTACCAATATTTTGAAAGGTAGAACTTTTTTGCTTGCTACAGTAATTTTGGAACTTTCAAGCCAATATATTTGCATTGATACATGTTGTTATACCCATTTTTTTATTTAGTCAAGAACATGCAATCTTTTGTTTGAAAAAAGGTAGAGCCTTGCCCATTTTTCTCATTCTTGATTATTCAAGAAATTCAATCTTCTGCTTGAGAAAAATAAAAGAACCTTGTTAATCGAGCCTTGGTACCAATATTTTGAAAGATTAACTTTTTCGTTTGCTATAGTGTAATTTTGGAAACTTCCATTCCAATACATTTGCATTGATACTTGTTGGGATACCCATCTTTTTCATTTTTAACTAGTCAAGAATATTCAATCTTCTGCTTGAAAAAAGGTAGGACCTATTTTTCTCATTCTTGATTATTCAAGAACATTCAATCAAACTTTAATTGAGCAAATGCACTTTGTCCCAAGAATATTTTGAATGTTATTTTTTTTTCGTTTGCTATGGTAATTATAGGATTTTCATTCCAACATATTGGTTTACGATTGATACCTGTTGTGATACGTGATACCGATTTCTTAATTCTTGATAATTCAAGAACATTCGATCTTCTGCTTGAAAACAAGAAACCTTAATTGAGGAAACATGTTCAGTCCCTAGAATCTTCAATCTTCTGCTTATTGGAAATTTCATTCCATCATATTTTTCCCATCTGGTTTATAATCGATACATGGTGGGAACGATGTTGGGCTGCCGATTTTATCATTCTTGATTATTCAATAACCTTTAACCTGCTGCTCCGATAAATAGTGAACCTTCAAATTTTGTAAGGGATATGATGTCTTGATGCCCAAACAATGCTGGATAAATTACTTAATGACCCAAGTTTCCTTGATTGCAACTCAAGCAATTGTCTCTATCGATGTCCTCTTTTCTGTCAACAATAAATTATAAACTTCATTCATAATGCATGAATGGATATCTCCCTAAGTTCAATTTACTATTACAACTAGAAGTGATTGTGTTATGAACGTAATGACCCTAATCGTGAAATGTCACTGAGATGATGTATAAGGCACAAATGTTAGCATTTGTGCTTTGATGACGTAGTCCCTAAATGTAATTTTGCAACTACAATATGAAGTGATTTTGCAAATGCAAAATGGAGTGCATGCTTGTGTTGGATTAGCCTATTGATAAGGGTTTCAAAGGAATACACTAAGGAAGAAACAAATCAACTAAAGCAAAGTACAAAGAAACTAACTCTTTGGATATCTATTTTGATTTAATTCCTACTTTTTATAATTCGACCCAACTGGAGCTTTTTCGTTCTGATTATAGTAAGGAATTCATACTTGATGTTCTCAACCACTGTCCTAAGCTTCAAAGGCTTGACCTTGTTGAGGTTTGTTAAGGATCTTAATTCATTTATCTTTTCATACCATACTCTTAGAATTTGGGTTGGATCTAATTCATTCAGTGTGGAACCTATAACGCGCACCTTTATGTTTTTTATCTTATGTGCACTATTAACAGTTTGACGCAAACAACAAGGAAGTATGTGCTAGAAAAGATGACAAAACAAAAGTTGGGTATTCCCAGATGTTGTTCCGCAATCCCTTTCACTACACCTAAGAACATGGTAAGCTTATGCTAGCAAGTTATATTTTGAAGAATCCAAGTGTTGTACAAACCATGAAAATCTGGAATAGTGGAAAGCGAAAGCCCTGCAATAAAAAGAATATTTTCTGAAGTCCCCAATGGCCTCTTCAATGTGTAAACTTAGGGTTTATAATGATTCATGATCCATGTAAGTAGTAGTTATTCTGTCATTCCTGTCATTTAATTAGCTAATTAGCTTCTTCCATGCAATTGCTAGATTTCATGATTTGAACGAATTTTGATGCTCATTAACTTTGTCTCTGGTGCATAAGTTTAGGAAAATTGTTCCCTATATGATTTAGTACTTGCTTGCCTATTTTCATTTTGCTATAACTTCATATCCACATTAATCCATTTTGTAAGTAGTTTTATGCGAAATTCTGGTTTGATGCATAAATATATGCGAAATTCTCAGAAGCACATATGTAAGGACTGTTTGGACAATGAAATAAAGAAAAGAAAGTGCATATGAACAGAGGGGAATGGAGTAGTGGAGCGGAAACTATGCAGACCTGTTTGTCCATATTCTGCTTTCTTGTAATGTATTGAAAGTGTCTTTGGTGTGTGATAGCAAAGGAGATATGTGGCTGAATTGATTTTTCATTTTACTGTCATAAATATGGGTTTAATTTTATTGTTTGAAGGTAGTGTTTTGTTATGTTGATGAGGTTCTTTTTTCTTCAATTAGGAATAAAATAGAAATTGCCCTTGAGGCATTTTAGAACAATGCAGTTGCTGAAGTGAAATTTCCCTCGAGTCTAAATCTTAATGTTGCTAAGCAGTGAGCATATTGTTTTTGCATACTGTTAATTATTTTCATTCCAACATATTGGTTTACGATTGATACCTGTTGTGATACGATTTTTTAATTCCTGATTATTCAAGAACATTCAATCTTCTGCTTGAAAACACGAAACTTTAATTGAGGAAACATGTTTTGTCCCAAGAACTTTCAATCTTCTGCTTATTGGAAACCAATAATTGAGGAAACATGCCTGAATGTTCTGTCCCTGAATGTGAAATTTAGTTGTTACCTTAATTGCTATATGGATCAATGGATTTTTATTAAGAAAATCATGAACTTTTCTATTTAAAAAATTATGAATTTTTATTCATAATAAATAATGCATCAATGGATATATATTCTGCTTCGATGACCCTTAGTCCCTAAATTCAATTTTGCAACTGCAATTAGATGTGATTTTGCATTATGAACTTCATGACTCTTTTCCCTAATGTTTCATAAGTTTTATAAGGGATGGATGCCTCAATGACCTCTGAGGAAAATGCATTATAAATTATTTATTCATAATGGACAAATTGGATGGTGGCTTTCAAAGCAAAGCAATTTTAATATGAAATTTTATTCAAAATGTGGATGGTGTCTATTGTCTTTTTATGACCCTAATTGTGAAACTGTCACTAGTTGGTATGGTATAGATGAGCCCACTACCTCCAAATTTTATTCTATAAAGGGTGGTATGGTATTTATGAGCTCACTAACTCCAAATTTGACAATTAGATGGATATACTTTGTTCCATGAGGGCATTGTCTTGGTGGCCCAAAAATGTGGCATTATGCAGACAACCTATGTTATGTAAGGATGCTTGCATTGTGATCAATGGAGGAATCAATAATAAGGTTGTGTCTGTTAGTCTTTTTTACTGCGACCTATTGTGAAATCTGATAAAATTCGGTGAGCGTTGGTATAAGAATCAGATAGCACTATATTTGTGTTAATGATTATAATTGTAAGTCTTGGATTTAGTAACTGGAAAAAGGTAGAACCTTACCCATTTTTATCATTCAATATGATTTAATCTTCTGCTTGATAAATACGAAACCTTTTATTGGCGAACATAGCGATGTTCAGGTTCATCATGCCAATAAGGTGGTTAAAATTTCGAAACCGATATCTCTTGGAACTATTAGTGGAGGACTGTAACTGAAGTTAAAAGCATGCTGGTGGGTAAAGGGAAGTTTGATGGTTCAGGTGTTGGTGTTGATGTGGCTTCATGCACGAATCAGAGAAACTTTCTATCCCAAATTTGAAAATGAAAAGTCAGATCAAGAGGTATACGATTCTTGTCTCAGTTTTTATGTTTATATTTTTTTTCTTCGTAATAATTGTCTGAGTCTCAACCTTATGGCATATTAGACAATCAAACACAATTTTTTCAAGAACATTCAAAAGAAACTGATATGCTATGTGCCAAGACCCTCGGGTTGAAAGATAAATTTTGTAACGGACGGATCATAGATGCCTCAATGACCATAGAGTAAAACGTTGGATGAACTTAATGACCCTAGTCACTAAATGTGAAAGCTAGTTGTTGCTTTAATTGCCACTTAAGCAATTCTCTCTTTCGGTTTCCTCTTTTTTGTCAAAAAAATATATATGAATCTTTATTCATAATGCATGAATGGATATCTGTTGTGCTTTAATGACCATTGGTCCCTAAATTCAATTTTGCAACCGCAATTAGAAGCGATTTTGCATTATGATCTTGATGATTGTGTTCTTGGATGTTTCATTAGTTTTTTAAGGATTGGATGCCTCAATGAAACAATGACCTCAGAGTAAAATGCAGTATGACCCTAATCGTGGATGGTATTTATTGTCTTTTTATGACCTTAATCGTGACACTGTCACTGAGATGAATATTTTTTCAGTATATAATAAAGCATGGTGTGGCAAACATGAGCCCACTAACTCAAAATTTAACAATAAGATAAATATACTTTGTTCCATGATTTTTGTAAGGGATTTTCTTGATGGCCCAAAAATGCAGGGTGATGCTTTATTGTAAAAGCTAGTTGATGAGAAGGAATTCTCAGGTGCTGAGCTATTCAAGTTTTTGTTATGTATTTGGGAGATTTGGTGCTTAATGCGGTCTATTTTCGTTTTTGAGTTAAGGTCTATTTCAACGATCAGATATTATCGAGATTAGATTAGATTATGATGGTTGCTGTATGATGGTAAGTATAGTTCAATTTTCCCTTTTATTATTATTGGACTTGAGGATAGATTCAAAGCTCACAAGACTGTATTTTATAAAATTAGTCCATATATCCTTCCAAGTACAGATTGTTCTGTATATTGATTGATTCTCTAATAAGCTAAATGGTAGTATGATCTCACCTCAACAATTATAAAACAGTCTCGGTTTACAATGTGAAATCTATTGTAGTTATTGGTTGAAAATATTATTCTTGTTTTGAAAATATTAACAATTAGTGACTATGACATCAAAGTAGTTGATGGAGTTCTTCAAAGAAGGAAGAGATAATAGACAAAATGCCATATAATTATAAGCTCCAACAATTTAATATTCCTGTCATTTGGATTTTGGAACAAATTGTAAGAGTTATCATCTGAATAATTGTGTATTAAAGTTCATATAAATAATAAACTACGAGATCATTATATCTTGAATTAATACAAAGATGAGGAAATTAACTTATTTGTGCCGAAGTCTGAGACATGAGCTATATATTCCAAATCCACAACAACATTCTTGTTGGATATATCTCGATGAACAATTGCAGGTGTGAGTAATCATGATGCAATTCAATTGATAGTTCATCATCTTTCAAAATCTTGTCCAAACTGCCCTTCTCCAAGAATTCATAAATAAAAATGAGTGTAGAGAAAGTGAACAAAACCCATATAATTTCACAATCTTAGTTGCAATGTCGAATTTCTATCAAAGCACGAATTTTAGTTGCAAAATCTTTTAAATTAGACACTTTTTCAACTTGAACTGTAGGCAATTTTGCTTTGTAAACATTTCCATGTCCACCAACCCCAATGAGATGGTTATATTCAAATTCTTCGGTAGCTTCGATAAGGCTCTCATGCCATTTTTCCATCAAAACTCCATATAAATATTTGTAGCGTTTGATTCTTCTGCAGCCTTGTATTCTTTGGTGCTTGAAGTTTGACAAAGATGATAAGACAACCCATTAACAAGTAATTATAACAATAAGGTGCCTAAAGTGAGGGGCAAAAGGGAATGACACCAGAAAGATTATTATGTGAAAGATTAAGGCCGACACTGCACAAGTGCAGCGTGAGCTACGCAGCCGAGCCTCCAATTTTTTGGGGCTTAAACAAAAATTACATGGTAGTTGGTCTCTAAAAAAATAAAGAGGCTGATTTTGAAAAATAAAAATAGTAGTGGATTTCAATTTGAAGTTTTACTTGTGCTTTACTGTATTACAAAAAAGAGTTAATGACTTAGTATTGATAGAAATTTACAATGATCATTTAAAAAATATATAATATGAAGACTTGATCGACAAATTTGCTTCAAAAACTGTTGGAATGGAGACTTTTGTAAGTAGTTAGAATGTATTTTGTTTTTAACATAATCATCTACAAGAAACTCGAGGCTATCAAGGGTCACATGTACATTTGTCATAAATTAACTTATTTGGCCACCTTAAAAAATAGTTATCGTACCCCATCTACCTAAGTAGATGAGGTACGATAACTATTTATATGCATAAATAAAGACCATAGCATATTCATGTCACATATCAATAACTTAAAATAGGTGCCGCCCCACTTTAATTTCAAAAGGCAAGAAAGAAATAAGAAACACTTCTAAGTTACATAATATTTCTGGAGTTCAGTACTACCAGTCTACCACCTCCTCTCTTCATGCATATTGTGAAAATATTTAGTAGCTTACAACTCACAGTTACAATTGTTCATACTTGCAAGTGATTGCCAAAGCATCTTCATAAGGCAAGTGATTATTGATGCATCTTCATAAGGCAAGTGATTATCGATGCATAGCTACCATCAAAATCATTATCCTTCCGAAAAACGGTTTCCTTCCCTATAAAACAATATAAAGTTGGTAGCAGACACCACTGGAACATACCCTTCCTAAAGTATTCGGTGAAATCAACTTTCATTGTTGAATTTACAGCATGTCATCATCGGTTTTCTCCTTGTTCTCTGAAATCAATAGAAAAAGAAAAGATAAGTAAAAAACTAATAGATATTGCTTTCATCATTGTTCTTCTTTATGCCAATTGCCAACAACCATAATGATTTAAGCCATGGAACTCACGGAGAAAGCCATGATTTTATTTTTTTCTGTCAAGCATCCTAGTGGCTAAACTCACACACTTAAAATGTGGAGAAGTGGGGAATCTGGACCTCAAACCCCAGCCCCTCCATTAATGCTATAGCTCGACTGTTGCCCAAACTAGGAAAATACTATTGCAGTATTACTTCATTGTTGCATTAAACCATTTTATTACAAACCAAAATAAAGTACATTTTCCATTTTATAGCACCTATATATATATGCACACAACCAACTCATGTTAACAATAAATCAGTGTGCGCAGCATCTTAGTTGGGGCAACAATAGTGGTAATACTACAGCTAATAAAATTGTTAATTACTGCAGAATTCATCATGCTGCAAACATAAAAGTTGAAGATGGAAGATAGTGTAAAAGAAATAGAACTGGATTATATTATGTGGCTTTACTGTTTCATTGTTTCTGCTCTATTTCTCAAGGTTGAATCTGTAGTTTTTTCTATTAATTTTTTGGGTCTGGCTAATAGCAGACAAGGATTGGAGGCACTAGCTTATATTTTGGACTTGAAGGTAGCAAAAGTGATGGTGCACAACTAAATAACACAGTGAAAAATAACAGGAAAAATACTGGGAAAGAAGATAAAATGCAGAATTGTATTATAAGACTGAATGCAACAGTGACCTGACCCTCAGCAGCTATTAGCCTGTCACTTATAACAAACTAACTATTAGGTGTGGTCATAGCAATTATCTGTTCAGAGTCAAAGGTATTCTTATTAAGATATAACAATAACTAGAAGAGATAAGACTGCAAATTGGTCTCAACCAAACCTCACTACACACTCTTCTTCTTCATGTCTGATAAACATAAAGAACCTTACAACCAAGATTTTATGCTAGATCATAATAATTATCAGAAGACACTAGAATTAGGATCTAATAACATGTACTATGAAAAACAATTTTCTACCTTTCCTAATTTAGTTTCATCACAACATTGCTTTGATCCATCATCTTATAACGAGCTTCACGGAATGTTTACAAGGAAACATGGACTACAAATTTATTCCTTCCCCTGAAATGGATTTCAAAAGTTGTGTGATATGTGAAATGCAGATACATATTTATCGTTTAGCTCGATAGCATATCATGCCAATCTATGTTATTTCTCATTTATGACTTTCCATAAACCTCCCATTTGTTTCATGCAGTAGCACAAGTGCACATACATTTCTGCTAACCTATCCTCTTCCTAACTAACTGCCTAATTGTCCCTAACCTATTTTTGTTTAGCATAATGTCTAACCCCATTAGCTTGTTTGGGCGAGATGAATTGATGCAGATCTATTTGAGAGGTTCATTGAGTTGTTGACTTCTCCCAACAAATATTTTTTTCATAATCATCGACTAAAGACTATTTTATATTCATGTTAATGTCAATGTTATAACATTTTATATTCAAAATATGTTCAAGAAAGGAACAATTATCACTACTAAATATAGGATTTAGTCACTTACCTAAAGTTTACGGAAATACTAATTTAAAAAAAGTACCATGCAACTGTTAACATTTGAAGCAAATTGACTTTGCACCAGGCAAATAATCCCAATTAAGCTATTGTTCCTAAGAAAGAAGCTTTACATTTGCAACAAGTAGAAACCCAAGGATCATATAGTTTTCACAAGCCAAAGCCAAGGTTTTGGGAATATCATGGAGAGAAATATGCTTCTGCCATTGAAGACTATAACTCACAACTATCTTCCAATTTTGACAACAAAAGCATTTCATCCAGTACTTTGTAAATCTCCTCAGATTGAGGGTGTGATTCATCAGCCACCAAAAATTCTATAAACTCGCCATCTATATCTATTAAGCTATGACCAGGTATCTTCTTCACACCCTTGTCTCTCATCAAACTTCTTACCCTCCTTACATCACTCCATTTTCTATCATTAGCACACGTATTTGCTAGAAGCACATATATTCCACTGTCTTCAGGATCCAAGCTTAGAAGATTTTGCGCCGACAATCTTGCAAGCTCGACATTGCCATGCATTCTACAAGCATTTAGAAGGGCTCCCCAAGCAGCCTCACAAGGTTGCATTGGCATATTTGTTATTAACTCATAAGCTTCTTCCACGAGTCCAGTTCGACCTAGTAGATCAACCATACATGCATAATGTCCTCTTTGGGGTTTTATCCCATAGTTTCTCTCCATGTTGTCAAAATATTCTCGACCTTCGGAAATTAAACCACCATGGCTGCAAGCTGTCAACAAACTCACAAATGTGATATTATCCGGCTTAAATCCCATATTTATTATCTGATCAAATACATTGATGGCTTGCTCTGCTCTACCATTAGCAGCATACCCTGCAATCATGGAATTCAAAGAAATCAGATTTCTCTCTGGCGTTGTACTAAAAACTTCTGCCGCTGCATCTATGCTTCCACATTTGGCATACATATCTATAATTGCATTTGCAAGAGTAACACTAAGGGGGATTCTTTGCTCAACAACAAAATGTTGGTGAATCCAATGACCCAAATTCAAGCAAGTGAGCTGGCTACAAGCAGAGAGTGCACTCACTAAGGTCTGCTCAACGGGAACCAGACCTCCCCCAATCATTTCATGAAACAATTTCAACGATTCCTTGGGTTTGTTATTCTGAGAATAACCTGCAATCATTGCATTCCAAGAAACCACATTTTTCTGAGGAGTTAGATCAAAAAACATCCTAGCAGATTCCAAGTCACCACATTTCGCATACCCATTAACCATACTAGTCCACGAGTAAACATCTCTGGTTTCCATTCTATCAAAAAGCTCTTTAGCATCAACCAAACTACCACATTTCACATACACGTCCAACAAGGCATTGTACAAACTCAAGCTGCATCTCACATTCTTCTCTTCCACTTTTTCATAAACTCTCTTCCCCGTTTCAAGGTCACCCATCTCAGAGCAAGCCGAAAGCACGGCAATCAAAGTCACCTCATTAGGCTCAACATCACCTAACAACATCAACTTGAACAACTCCATAGCCTGATCTGAACAATTACGCGCCGCATACCCATCAATCATAGTAGTCCAAGTAACAACATCCTTATCAGAACTTTCATCAAACACTTGACGTGCATATTTCAACAAACCATATTCAGAGTAAAAATGAATCAACCCATTTCGCACAAGCAACTGAGAATCAAACCCCATTTTCCAAACAACACAATACACCGATTCTCCTACAAAAACCTCTTCAAATTGCTCACAAGCCTTAAGCGCAAAAACAAAGCTTCTAGAATCCATTTCAACTCTTCCTCGAATCATAAACATAAAGAATGAGAACGCAACGATGGGTATTCGAGCATTTTGATATCCTCTAATCATAGTGTTCCACATAAACGTGTTGGGTTCTTCGACACGATTGAAAAGAGTATGAGCGTAACGAATATCTCCGGAATCGGCGAGTGCGCAGAACGCGATTACTCTGCTGATTGGAAACGCGTCGGAAATGAGACCGGTGATAGTCATGCGTGCTTGAATCTGTTTCAGTTGTCGCATAGTTGAACATGATTCCATTATTACGAGGGTTGGGTTTGTGATTATAACGTTGGTTGGGGAGCTCCATTTTGGTTTTTTGGATGCAGAGGAGAATGGTTTAGTGTGTTTGAGATTGTGCAATGATTTGTGTCGAAGAGAGTGATGAACAAAAAGAAACAAATTTTTCATAAGACAACAACGACCAAGAGAAAAAGAGAAAGAACATTGATTGGGTTTTTAACCGAATAATAACCTGTATTTTGCGGATAAAGATTGTATATGGTGTCACTATTTGTTGCATAAATCGCAACCTTTGGTTCTATCAAGAGGAAGTGGATCCTCTCTAGCCACTTATCTAGATTTATTGTCTGCTAATCTAACGGTTTTCAAATAGCTTTGTGCAACCAATATACAGATGATTAATTAATTTGTGTATTGTGCTATATGTTTGGCTGGTAGGTCATTTGGAGGGATTTGAATTCTCTTCAGTTTGTCATCTATTATTTTTCATTATGTGCAATCTCGGTCTTTTAATTAATATATGATTAAAAATTATGTTAAATTATTTTTTGTCAGTCAACTATTGGATCAATTTCAATGACACTGGAGTCAAAACTAAAGAAGGACGGGAGGAGGATCATGATCCCAGACCCCAGTGTCTTTACCCTTTGGGCTCGAGGCTCAAGGCTTGTGTTCAATACGAAGCATTTGGATCCATTAGGTCGAGCTCATACCACGCAAGGGTAGCCGAGCGAGTAATACATGAGAGACCAATAGCATTGTGCAATCTGAATTGCTCTAAGGCCCAAAAATGTATTAATTCAATAAAGAGTATGTTTTATTGAAGCATCTCTCATCTTCCCATAATTTTACTCTCGTACTATATTGTGTATAAATAAACTGACTTTGACATTGAAGTGTCTTTTGTAGGTACCTCCTCTTTCCTTCCAATACCACAACCATCAACCACCCTCCATATTGATGTGTTCTAGACCAGAACACTATTCAATTCATTAGACACCCATCCAATCATCAAAAATCTAAACTCAATTTCTAAGATTCCATCCATTGCTAATATTTTAAGTTGAATGTACTGTAGTGAACAAAGTTAAGTTGCAATTGCAATCATAAATTAAGTACATATCCATAGCTTGCAATGTAAGTGCGACAGTAACAAACCATATTTCACACATAGACACACAATGTGAGATAAGTAACCAGAAGTTGAACAGATCTTATTTTTTTATACACCAAACATTGGTTCATAATCATCAAAAAGTTAATTTATAATTAAGAGATCACTGCTATTTTATTAAAAAGTTCCAAATTATTAGTATTGATTAAATTTACTAAGAACAAACAAATAGTATTGGTTTAAAAACAATAAATCAGAAACTGAAATTAAACCAAAATATGAAATTATATTAATCAGAATTAAGAGCTATACACCAAGCAACATAAATCCTAATCTCATCAGAATTAGAATACTAACATAACAAGAAAACAGAAAATTACATCATAAGCAATAATCACTAATCCCTAAATCTTACTTAATAAAACCCTAAAACTCCTGACTAACAGATCCAATCTCCCCTTTCCCTTTTCCAACTTTCTTAGGCAACAAATTCTGATGAATGTTAGGCAAAACACCACCATTAGCAATAGTCACAGATCCCATCAACTTGCTCAATTCTTCATCATTCCTAACCGCAAGTTGAATATGCCTCGGCACAATCCTCGTCTTCTTGTTATCCCTCGCAGCATTTCCAGCAAGTTCCAAAACCTAAACCACAAAAAAATCTCAAAATCCATGTTCAAATTTTCAAAATCAAATTAAATTTTCAAAGAAATAAACAAAACAAAAATTACCTCTGCGGCAAGATATTCAAGAACTGCAGAGAGATAAACTGGTGAACCAGATCCAACACGCTGAGCATAGCGACCGGCTTTGAGGAAACGAGCAATGCGACCAACAGGGAATTGAAGACCGGCTTTGCTTGATCTTGAAACGGATTTGGTTTTTGTTTTGCCTCTTCCACCTTTCTTGGTTGTTGCTGTTGCTGCGTCTGAAGAAGCCATTGGAGAGTTTCTTGTTTGAATTTGAAGTGATGGGTGAATGAAAAGAAAGAAGATGAGATTTTGAGAAGTTGTGGAAATTTTGAGTGTTTGAGTTTGGTTTATATAGAGATTGTGTTCTTGAATCTGATTGGTTTAGAGGGGTTTCACGCGGATCGCCAGCGTGGCAGAGTAAAAGAAGTTTGAGTTTTGAGCGGGAATGGAAAATATTTCATGCTTCTAGTTTTTCGCCAGCGTGGCAGTTTAAACCATGTTTGAATTTTTGACTTTTGAGTTTCGTTTTCTAGCGGGAAGCGAAATATTTCTCTCCAATTTTTCAAAATTGGTTTATCTTTTCTTTTTTCTTTTTCTATGTTAAACAAAGTATTTGTTTTTTTTTGAAAAAAAATACTCCTATTACTTATTTTTTATCCCCAAAAGTTTTAAATATTTTACAATGTATACAAGAAATTTGAACTAATTTAATATCTTACTACACTACACATACATTACAATTGTCGCAAATAATTTGGAGATACTGTTATTATAATATTAAAAATTAAACTCTAATAGAAAACACAAAAATAAAATTCTCTATTTAAATTATAAATACAATAAAAAATCGTCATTATTATTAATAATATAAAAAAAAAAAGATATATAATAATCACTAACTACAAAACAAACTTTGAACTAATATCATTATCAATAGTTTAGCTACTTAGAAGGAGTCTTTTAGCTACTTAAATTATCACAAGTTTTTGTTTGAGAATGAGTTAATTCATCAAGTTTTTTCTTTTCGTTGTGCTTTTCATGTCCATAATAAAATTTTATATTCATACGAGGCATAGATGAATAATGAAAAATAAATTACATAAAACTTACATAATTATCCATTTGCTTCTATATCTATATTGAACATAAAACATAATTTGTGTCAATTTTGCATAGTCTAATATTATATTCCTTGATTCCCGAGTTAACTCAATAACAACAAATAAGTCCAATATTTCAGACTTATTTCATCATGGTCATTCATTTTTACGATCACACTCTATCAAGGAGCCCAACATGTTACTCGTGTTATGTAGGAGGGGAAAATGTCATCTAGGTCACTCATGTTCCTCAATGTAATTCATGGCATACTCATCAACCGACTCCACATCAAAAGTTCTTAATGGTTTAAGGTCGAAGAGTGGCATAAATCACTATCACTATGAAAATAACTCATGACAGTTACATAACAGACTATGTAGGATTCTCATGCAGGTCAATCCAATATAAATATTACTCTTAATATTTATATCTATGTGAGAACTTGATATCTTATACATGAGTCGCCTGTGAGACGTGGTCATCAATCTAATCACATAATAGTCTATGTGTTTTACTGTTATCTCACATCATAGTAAAGTTTGATTACAAATATTTTAAGAATATTGTATTTATGTTTAATGTGATTTCACGATTAAGTCATACTTAATGTTTCATTAAACGGACTAACAATTATAAGGATGTTATTACTTTGTAAGATACTCCCTTCGTCCCAAAATATAAGGGAAAATTGATCATAGAAAGTTGATATATTCGGTTAAATATTTGGCCTAAATACATTAACTTTATTTGACCAATTTTTTCTTATATTTTGGGACAAATTGAGTACATAATAAAGAAATGTCTTATATGTTTATATATCAAACCTAAATATATACGAAGGTCATGATACAAAAGAAAACATGATCGATAATGATTGGCTATTATGGCTTACTCCAAAACTTTATTCATGTGTTATGCACCAGAAGTGATTCCAATGTGGATGAGAAAAATGAAAAAACATCAGTTTCATTGTTAGCAGGGAAACGAAGGTGTAAATGAAAAAACCAAAAGAGTCAAGTGTTCAACAATGAAGAAAATAAAAAGATGTGGAGTCCATGTAATCCAATCTCTCAATGCAGTTTAATTTGTTCTGGACAGAAGAAATGGTTCATCTCTTCCCAAACTCTCTCTCCCTTGTTACTCACTCAAAACAAACAGAGTGTAAGGTAGTGAAATAATTTTTGCGTATATCATTAATTCACCTTCTAAAATTATAAGCATAAGACATTTACACGCTTGAAATTTGCGAGTAGGCGAATAGATGATTTACTCGATAGTTTATTTTTAATAATGCTAACATGTCACTCTTTGACACATATTTTCAACGATCTCTCTTATCGATTAAAATTCATGAAGCTCACCAAATTTATATGAGACCCATGATTTAGTAGGAATCATGTGAATTTTAACTTATATGAATAATGTTAAGCTTAAATATGTTACTAGTCCCTGCAGTTGTAGCATATTTTGGTTTCAGTCCTTGTAATTTTTTTTGTTTGGTATTAGTCCTTACACTTTGAAAAACTTTGTTTTTAGTCCCTGACATTGATGAGTCTGTTAAAAAAAGTTAAAGTTAACGGAGTGCCACGTGGCCCAATCATTTCATGCCACATGACCCTAAACATCAAATATTACACAGATGTATTTTTTGTTGTATAAATACGGTGAACAATACTTTCTCTTCTTCTTTTTTACTCAAAAAAGAAAATACTTTCTCTTTTTTTGTCAACTTGTTTTCTTCAACTTATTTGACATAGTTGACGACACATATATGTCAAAGAGTTGGTTAATGAATTATACTTTTTGGGTCAATGAATTGATAAAAGTGAGTAATAAATTATATATTGGATTATTGGTTAAAATATATGATCCCAAAAGATTTTGATTTATATTAAAGGTCAACAAGTCAAATAACCTTGAGTTGAGAACCTCTTCTATATTTTTGCATTTTGACACCCCTACAAATTTAGCTTTGTCTCATCAAACTTTCCTAAGCTATAAGCTGTGTCTGGATTGCGCCTGTGAACTCTGAAGTATAAAATTGCTAATTATGGACATGTTTGTTATAGATTTTTTCAAAATAGATTCTTGTAGTGTTACATAATTTTGAGTAAAAAAAATTTACCAACAATTTTTTTATAAAAGTTTCAAATGAAAATTTGGTTTGAATAGTTATTCTTAAAATGTTATTTTAGGTATTTGATCATTTTATTGAATTTTTTTTTTGGATATCAAAATTTCGAAAAATCACTTAATTTCGAAGCTATTTCAAATAGATTTTCATAAAAATCATTTTTGAAATACAACTTTTTCAAAAAATTATGATTTTGACTATGTTTTGATCTTCAATAATGTGTGTTCATGTTATATGATGTCAAAATTAGTGTTTCAATTTAGAAAAAACGAATATAAAAAAACTTGCAATATTTTGAAAAACGGTTTTAAAAAATCTATTTTCAGAAATACAAAGGAAAAATCCATTTTTTAAAATCTGAAACAAACAGATCTATATTTCTCATATTTTATTTCCTATAATAAAGATAATATTCAATCTGTTAGTATAACTCAATTGATAAGGATATTGCATATAACATTTAGAGAGAACAATGTTAGAACTCTAGTACATCCAAATTTTCATCTTAAAAAAGTAAAACTCTAGTTACTAGACTACTCGATAAAAAATAAGGTAATATTCAATTTTGGT
Organism: Trifolium pratense; assembly: GCF_020283565.1. Lineage (NCBI taxonomy): Eukaryota > Viridiplantae > Streptophyta > Magnoliopsida > Fabales > Fabaceae > Trifolium > Trifolium pratense. Next base: position 39,302,348 of record NC_060064.1, on the reverse strand, counting down.
GTCAGAATTTTTCAAAAAGCTTAAAATATATGGTTTTCAAATAAGCTTCAAAAAAACAAGGTAATATCATATGAAAAACTAGATCAATGGTCGAGTGTATCCAAATACATTTATTGTGTGAGTTTTGAGTCTCCCACATTGCAATCGTAAATCGGCTTTGATACTATTGTTGTGTCTTCTGAAAGAGCCTACAATGAGTTGGATGGCCACATTGAGGTAAAAACAATCGTACAATTGTGTCTTCTGAAAAAGCCTATAATTAGTTGGATGGTCACATTGAGATGAAAACAATCACACAAGTGACTTTGAACACATCATATTTAGTCAAAATTCTTAAAATACTAGGTGTAGGAGTCTTCTTACTTTTATGTTGTTAAACATCTACTCTTCAATCAAATAAGAAATTTCTAACTTTGATACATCAACAAACATCTTCTATGTGCCATATGGTTCTTAATTTCAAGTTTGTAAAACAACTAATGATGCCTTTATTTCAAAACTTTGAAGATGCTGAATTCATTGATGCTCTCCACTTTGTTGAGGTTCTATGACATGGTATAACTTAATTAAAAAAAAAAATGAAGAAACAACAACATTCACTCCCCCTAAATTTTCTAGAATGATGATATTATATTATAGTGATTTTGCTTTTGGTCAAGGAAGAATCTTTTTAAATTGTCACACTCACACAAATGCATTGCATGCACCCCAAGTTCGGTGGGTCTTTTGCTTTATACAACAATTCAAAGATCACAGGAGGAAAATTAATCCAAAACCATACATTCATTGCATGTAACAACATTTTTTGTCGTTATATTCAAGATGAAATTGCAATAACCCTTGTGGGATTAATCCCTAATTAAAGGTAACACTTTGTACATTCATATTATTACAATATTAAAATGCCACTTACTGTATATATGAATACAGTACGGAAACATTGACGGTGTTATTTGTTTTTGCAGAAAAAATAAGCATAATATTAATATAATTGGAGTATATTATTTGAATAATATATTGTAATGATCCATAATGGTTAGTGGTAACCATGATGTATGCACAAATTGATACCACATGCTTCCTTCCAATATTATCCATCAAAGTGACATGTTTATGATAGCATCCGGTAGAAATCATCCATTTATATCGATGAAGATTGGGTCTATTAGAAGTTTTTTTTTTTACTCAAAAACACAATGTTTAGCAGAAGTGTTAGTCTCTCATGAAAACAATAAATTAATGATTGAATATCTACGCCTAATAATATTTATATTTTGCGACAAAAAAAAAATAAATTATATTTAATGTTCAACACGATTCAAATTAGAGTATCTCAAGTGGATATATAACCTAAAAAAATCGGGAGAAAATGAAACATTTATTTGTAGAAATGTACATGCGCGTATTTTTAATTTTTTTCACTTTGTGTTATCAATAAATCATTAATTACTATGCTCCTTGACAAAAAAAATTCATTAATTTTTTCATATGGTTGTGTAAAAAAAATAGTTCATATAGTCTAATCAACTAACAAATATTGATATTACTTGTATTAGAAGCTTTCACCCCGATTCGAACATGTGACTTAGCAACTGTATGTGAGATCCAATGGTGCTTATTACTTCGTCTGCACATCTAACAAAAAAAAGTAAAAAAAGTTATTGATTACATTTTTTTCACCACCACACCAGTATCCAACCCACTGGACTGTCTAATATGATTCTGGGATCAGTTCTGACATTTCTGTTTGGTAACACAAATAAGCTAGCTTATAGCTTATTATATGAGCTTATAAGCTTGTTTCAAAAAATTAGAGGTGTTTGGTAACAAGCTTTTTGTACTAGCTTATAGCTTTTTTTCAGATGCTATTTCAAGTAGCATTTGAGCTTATAGCTTATAGCTTTTTACACTTTATTCCATTTTTACCCTTTAATTTAATAACTACTCACTCTAAAAAATAAACTACCAACTATCAATTATGTAATTTTATATTTAATAACCACTTTAAAAGCTAATTTATAAGCTAGTTTTTCAGCTATCAGCTATAAGCTAGCTTTTCAGCTATCAGCTAGCTTATCAGCTATCAGCTAGCTTATAGCTTATTTTTACCAAACAGACCCTAAGTGGTTTCAGTCCCCTTCTGATCGCATGATCGCGTGGACCACTTGAATAGGTTGTCTACTGTGGACCAGTGTCAACAAATTATTAGAAATTCTAATAACTCTCTATGATAATCTTAAGAAATAAAAACTCATAACCATCATATTTTTTTATAGTTTAAAAGTGACTTAATTGACAATAGTTGGGTTTTTGTGGCATAACCATCAATCTGAAAGCTGAATTATTATTCAGTGTTCACGATCTTAATTTGGCTTGGCCAAAAGGATACACTGAAGTTGTCTATGAATCTAATTCCAAAGTCTCTATCGATCTCATCGATCAATGAGTTTTGAATACTAATCTTATGCACATGTGGCGAACCGGATTCAAAATTACAAGAATCATGCTTGGTCTCTTCATTTTCAACATTCATTGAGAGGAGAGAAGACAATTTTTGTATTGATTGGCTTGCCAAGTATGGCTCTAGTATGGATCAAGGTTTAATGGTTTGAAAATCTTGCCATCTTGCTTTATTCATTACCTTGTTATGTGATGCAATTAGTCTCTTGAGAAGCACTAGACGTTAAATTGTTTCATTTTTCTTTTCTTGTTTATTTTCTTAAAAAATCAAACGATGCCAATTTAAGTCATTTTATTAATTAATTGTAAAATTCATGAAAACCATTAACTTTTAAATCTAAGTCAAATGTTACATTCATCAATTTTATTGAATTATGTCTTTTTTCCTTTCATTTCCTCTCTTAATTTTTTATCTCTTTTTTTATTTTACTCTCTCTCTCTCTTGAATATCTTTTTATTTGAGAGAGACAGAAAGAAGAGAAAACGAGTGAAAAGAGAATGAGATAATCTATATTCATATGTTCAAAACAACATTTATTGATTTATAAAATATTTACTACCTTGCAAGATATATCTCGCTCTAATTATACCTGCCTCCACCTCACGAGATACACCCCCTTTTGCATATTGTCATCTTTAAATTATTCTGTATACAAATTCGTACATATATTAATGTAAATATTAGTTTAGATTTTATTATTGTTGATTTCAAGTCTTTGGTTATACGTAGTTTATTATTTTAAGTTATATGCTTTAATTTTATAATAATCAACTTTGACTTTGTTTATTAAAAAAGTAGTAGATAACTAATTAAATTTATAGTATTGAGTAAAATTAACAATTGAACTGACATATAAATATGAAATGATATAATACAATATGTTTAATTTTTCCAAAGAAGATGATATGGGTAAATTGAAATAAAAATTAATAAGTTATAAACTAATTGAATATTAGTTTATCAAAATAAACTATAAGTCAGTATAATTTTAGGTTCTAAATATATATATATTTTGGTCCTGGGTAAAATCTTGTGCTAAAAAAATTTAGCCCCACCGATAATTTTTGTTTGGGTTCGCCCCTATTCCAGCCTCAACCTCCACTACTAAGAATTTCTTCCACATATCCACTACGGTGAGTCCACCTCCTCAATCTCTGAGTTCTATTCGAAATAATAATTACATTCTACATGAGTTAATCTTATGATGAAGACTTATGTTAGAATCAAGATACAAACTAAAAATAATAAAGGAGGCAATTAGGGTTACATAAAATTAGAATTGCATTGCTTCATAAAATAACGATTACAAGACAATTTATAATAATTCCTAATGGACTACTAGATTACTAACATATAAAGCCCAATACTTAAAGCCCTAATAATATTATTATCTAACACTTCCCCTCAAACTCACGATGCATTATCAGATAATCATCGAGAGTTTGTCAAACAAAAAACGAAAATCAAACTACTCTAACTAAATATTTTATTTCTAATACTACCCCTCAAGCTAAAGCGTACTAAGCTTTGAGCTTGTTACAAATCAACCCGAAAATAAACTAAATTAACTAATAGCTTCAAATTCAACTTCTTCAGATTTCAGACTTCGAATTGTGAGTATTCCTTCACCGGATTCAATGTGAGTATTCCCTCACCGGATTCAATGTGAGTATTCCCTCACCGGATTCAATGTGAGTATTCCCTCACCGGATTCAATGCGAGTATTCCCTCACCGGATTCAATGTGAGTATTCCCTCACCGGATTCAATGTGAGTATTCCCTCACCGGATTCAATGTGAGTATTCCCTCACCGGATTCAATGTGAGTATTCCCTCACCGGATTCAAATTGTGAGTATTCCCTCACCGGATTCAATGCGAGCTTTCGCTCACCAGACAGATATTCAAACGTAATCAAATATAACAAAACAAAACCAATTTAGTCGGAACCAAATCAAATCAAACAGAACTGAACTAAACCGATCAAACCGGACCAAACAAAATGGAATCAGAGAAACACAACAGCAGCAACCGTACCTTCCAAATTCAAAGCAATCAACCTTAGAATAAAAATACCAATTTCACTAAATTGCCGACATGGCCGATCGAAAAACATTATACTCCTCACGTAACAATATGCCCCTCAAAAGAAACAAACCAAAATAGTACCAACGATTGCAAATTACACAGAAACTAGAAACTAGGAAACAACACATGATACTTACGGTGCTAACAATTTCAACAGAGACGAGAAACAATTTCTTTGAGAACATGCTCGACAGGACGGCGGAAACAACAAATATATTCCCAATTTTTTTTTTTGGGAACTCGGTAGCGGAAACAACAGGTGCTTCAAGGCGGATCGAAACAAGCTCTCGATACCATGTTAGAATCAAGATACAAACTAAAAATAACAAAGGAGGCAATTAGGGTTACATAAAATTAGAATTGCATTGCTTCATAAAATAAGGATTACAAGACAATTTATAATAATTCCTAATGGACTACTAGATTACTAACATATAAAGCCCAATACTTAATAATATTATTATCTAACAACTTAGACCTGTGTTATTTCTAAGACTTTAGGTTTGAATTGTTTCTGTATCGTTTTAGTTTTGGAAGTTATTATAAAAAGATATATAAGTAATTTGCACTTCCCTTCATGTGAAATAGTACTCCATACTCCTCCATAGTGAACAAACAAAATAGACAAGAGTAATTGAATGAATCCCTTTCCATTTGGCAAGATGGAGCCAATGAGCACAAAAGGCTGAAAGCTAGCTATTCCTAGTTGTTGACCTAACGCACAAAATGCCAAACTCGAAGGTGGCCCTCAACCTTATGCAAAACCAAGAAGAATACAAAAACAAAGACAGAGAAGAGAAGAGTTCATTACCCAAAAATAAACAAATGGCACATTGGATGGGAAGATGGGATTATCTCTTTCAACGGCAATGTTGACGTAACAAGTACTATTAAAACTAGGGGTGTGTTCGCATTGTGGTTTGGTTCGGTCTTGAACATAAAAGTCATTATAATTGCGAGATAAAAATGTATGTGGTTCAGTTTAGTTTGATTGATTTTTAAAAAGTTATCTAAACCAAACAAAACCAATGCGGTTAGGATTTGTTCGGTTTGTGCGGTTTATCTCATACGATATGAAAAATATGACAATATTTTCAACTTGTTACAAAATAAACATAGGAAATTTAAATTTATTTTATTGTTTTACATGATACAATATGCATATACTGAAATTACATATACATAATAACTTATTTTTAATACCAACAGTATAGTTCTGGATCGCGTGAAATGATATGTTTTGACAGACTATTGTTTTATGGACTCAATTTGGGTTGATTGCTAATAATTGATAGAGCTAAGTTAAGTATTGCGGTTTGGTTTGGTTCGGTTTTGTGAAATGAAAACCGCAAACCAAACCAAATCGTGCGGTTTAGAAAAATAATAATTCGTGCGGTTAAAACTAAATGCAGTTTTTTGCGGTTTCGGTTTGGATTGGTTCGGATTACGGTTTTACTTTTGGATTGGTTCGGATACGACCACCCTAATTAAAAGCTAGTTTAATTTTACTATAGGGTCAAATATAGATATATCTAGTTTTTTTTTTTTTATCTTAGATGAAGTGGTAATCCCCTGAAAATAATCTCACATATAATTGTGAGATTCCGGGTTCAAACCCGGGTCACGATTTCCGGCCTAACAATTTCGCTATTTTTGTCGGCGGAGAATGTATGGGACTAATTGATTTCTAGTTACTTTAATTAGTAATGTACGTATATTTTACTATAGGGTCAAATATTACTAAAGTAACTAGATATAAAATACACTAATATACTAGTTTAATTTTAGTATAGTATCAAACAAATGTAGGAGAAAGCATCGATGATTGAAGCAAAGATGTCAAGGCTCTTTGTATACACTCCAACAATCAAGTAAGAAAAATTTGTGAATGTGGTATTTTAGGGTTTGAATAGTGCTTAAGTTGATTTATATGCCTTAGAATCTTCTACATAATAGTTGTCATTGTGGATAGGTGCAGAAAGATTGCATTAGACCTTTAATCTAACGTTCTTATGTGGGTTCATTGGTTCTGCTTCAATGCGCTTCAAGAATTTTTTTTCTACTGAAATCTCAACCCTTTATTGTTTTCACCACTTACAATTTTAATTATTAAAAAATTGAATTATTGGTTGGATGAGCACACTTGAGGGTATCCAGTGAAAAGTACACTGGAAACAACCCTCTCTCCTATCTATATTATTATTATGATCCACTCTAACACTAGTGACTAGGGGGTTATCGATCCAATTTGGAGATGTGTTTTGACCTACTCCAAAATAACACTTAAACTGGTACTCTCTTCGTTTCTTTTTAAATGTCGAATCTATATGTTAATACTATGAAGGACCAATTTTTAAGTAAAAAAGTGGCCTAATTTAAATCTTAATCAATTATTAAATACTCCATCCGTCCCAAATCTTTAGTCTTTTTAACTTTTTAATTTTGTCTCAAAACTTTAGTCATTTTAAGAAACCAATGCACATTTAGTCATATTTTACCATTTTACAAAAGTTAAAACTTTAATTAAATATATTTTCTCTTTCTTAATAAAGTAAGGGTAAAAATGACTTTACTTAGGGTGGGATGGGTATGGTAGCTCAACTGATTAAGCTAGTTGAGCCAGTGGCGGAGCTGGCCCAAAAAGTTGGGGCGGGCCGCTGCGAATATAAATCGAATATGCAAAAAAAATTACTAAAAAAAGATATATCATATTGAGGGCGTGTCTAATATAGATATCTCAAAAAGATTCAATAGGTGAATCATTACTATTTTCGATAAATAAATTTAAAATTTTTTAACAAAAGATTGATCAAATATGAATTTTTTATACACACTCTATTTTAAATAATATACTTTTTTCTCAAAAAAAAATACTTGAATACTTTCACAAAATAAATTACACATTATAAAATTTCAATAAATATTAAACAATAAAACATTAGAAGGGATGCTTCAAAAAAATAAATTAAGAAGGATATTTGAATTATTAATTTAGAATTCTGGATCGTCCAAATAGCGGGGGTTTGAAACACCCGCAAACTAGAAACCTGTTAAAGAATTCTGGTGGTCCAAATTGAAGGTGCTTGAAACCCCCGCAAACTGAAAATTAACAAACTAAACAAACTATTTAGCGGGGTTTTAAAACCGCCACAAATTAGTATACCTATGGAAAAAAAATTGAAAATCTTGGGACGGGCCATGGCCCTGTCCAGCCCATGAGGGGCTCCGCCCCTGAGTTGAGATAATGGTTAAGGAGCAGGAGGTTCGGGGTTCAAGTCCTGACAAAGGAGAAAAAACTAACATAACATAGTAATACTAACAACTAACATTGCTTATAAAAAAAAAATTTACTTATCATTTCTTAATCTCGTGCAAAACTTCAAAAAAACTAAAGTTTTGGGACGGAGGGAGTATAAAGTGTTGAAAATATTTTGTTACAACCAATCTCATATTCAGTTTTAAGCCTCTGTTTGGATTAACTTATTTTTGAGTTTATGCAATTTTTATGTATTATTGTAAGTTTATCAAGGTAGTTTATGATAAAATAGCTTATAAAAATACAATTTTCACTAGTGTGAACTTATAAAATAGCATAAAACTTAATTTATATTGCATAAGCTGTTTGCATAAGCTCAAAAATAAGCTAATTCAAACAGGACCTAAATTATATTTTATAGGATAACTGTGTTTTTTTTTATCTATTGGTTTTTTATTTATCTCGCATTCACATAAGAATTTTAATCAGATAAATAAGATATGATAAGTTTTATTATTAATTTTTAGTATTTTGTCTTCTAATTAAATACTTGAGACATGATACAATTATTTTATATATATTATGTTTGTGATCCTAACCACCAAATGAATTCTAGATGTATCCTAACCGAGCTATATTTATGGGACAAATTTCCAATACTTTATTGACTTAAATACATGTTTAGTGTCCCTATTTTTTAAAAAATGAAGTTTTATCCCCCATTCTAAAAACCATTTGTCATTTTGGGGATATGTATCGCAATCAGCTTTAGTTTTGCAGGCTGGGCCGTGTAAAGGAAATAAAACCCTTTGTCTGTATAGAATGAATGAATTTCTCGGCAGGAAAAATGTTTCTTTTCTTCATTGGGTTGGAACAAACAAGAATACTCTTTCTTTCCTTACCTTGTTTGTCCAGTTAAACACAATCAATACGTATTTTGGCACCAATATAGAAATATTAGTATTTTAATAATTATTCTAAAAAAAATTAATTAGGGTTAATTTTTTAAAAAATTGCTTATAAAAATGTAAAACAACTTTCGTCTTCATTAGTATTAATTAATAATTTTTTTTTTACTAATTTAGAAAATTATTCAACAAATAAAAACTGAAATAAAAAAATTGGGAGAGAAAATGAAACAGAACCAATAAAAGATAAAGCAAAAACATGAAAAAAGGAGTTAAAAAAAAAAATAGTTTCTCAATATATATATTTTTTGACACAAGTTTCTCAAATTACATAAGACTTCTACTCATATAATCTTTTTTTTGAAGAAGCTAAATTAGCCCACTCAAATTGGCACCAGAGAGAATCGAACCTCAGACCTCAAGAGGAGCACACTCCCAGGTCCCAAGCCAATACCAATGCACCAACCCAAGTAGGTTTCTACTCATATAATCTTGAATTTAATTAATCGTTAATACGCATATAAAATAATAATGTGCATATAAAAAAAAATGTATTGCTATCGGTGACTTCAGCCATATCAATAATGTGCATATTAAAAATTTTTTTTTTTTTTTTTTTTTTGCATTATTCGTAATCCGGGCAGAGACACCACCAAGTATTGCATCAAATTACAGAGATGTTTCATTCTTGTATTTTTTTTTTCTTTCCGTTTTTGGTTGCTAATGGACATAATTTCAGGACATGTCTTTAACATTTCTTGAACATAATATAATTTTGACATATATAGGTAAATATAACATAAACACATCTTAAAAATAAATAGTGACAATCTTGATATTAACATTGAAGGTGTGAAAACACAAGAAGGGGGTTGAATTGTGTTTTAGCCAAGTTTTAAAACTTTTTCAAAGTTCTTAACTTAGCTACGATAGTAGCGGATAAATAACACAAAGTAACAAGATACGAGAGAGAGAAATCACACAAGCAATTTATACTGGTTCCTCTCACAAAACGAGAGTAGTCCAGTCCCCTTGCACTTCCAAGGAATTTCACTATAATCACACAAAATTACAAATGCTCAAGCACACAAGCAAGAGACTTCACAACTATGCTTAAGCACACAAGCTTAAGACTTCTCACTTAAGCACACAAGCTTAAGACTTCTCAAAATCAGAGATAATAAAGTTGTTGAAAGAATACAACTGCTCTTAAGAGAACCTTAATAAACAAATACAGTGAGCACAAAGTATTTGGACTAAGAGTTAAAAACACTAGTTCAGAGCTTGTATTCGCAAATATCAATCGTTCGAGCGCGTGTAATAATTGTTGATATCTTGCAACCTGATTCTTCTAGTATATATAGGACTGAGAAAGAGTCGTTGCAAAGATGACCGTTGATGAAGATAACCTTTTGTCTTCAAGCAACTTGTCTTGATGCAGTTTGGTCGTTTCCAAAACAGAGTAAGAGTTTCAGTAACTTTGACCATGTGCAGAGAAGACTTTTCTTATTCAGCTAAGATGTCTGATAACCCACGTTCTCCATTGTGGACAGACAAAATGTAAGTAGCTGTTCTGATCAAGGTTGAGAGGTCCTTTTCTTCATTGGTAAGAGAGCTGACCTTCAAATTCGAATCTTCACACAATCCAAGATATACCTCAGAGCTTGATTCACTTCAGACTTTAGTAAGTTCTGATGTCTTCATCCTCTGATGTAAGTAACTTCTGAAGATTCTTATCTTCTGAGTTTTCTTCAGAGCTTGTCTGAAACTAAGTTCTGCACACTTAAATTAAATTTTTAGTCCTTCCAATTGTATATTAATACTTTGTTATCATCAAAACCTTAATAGATTTAGGGGCAAACATTTTTAAATCAATTTTGTTCCAACAATCTCCCCCTTTTTGATGATGACAAACATAAGTATTAATTGACAATTGTTGTTAAATTAACTTATTATGTTTCTCTTAGGTTTGTGAGGTTTGCAAGCTCCCCCTAAGGCTATGTTTGGATTGGTGGTACAAAATGGAATGGAGCGGAATGAAACATAATGGAATGGAGTGGAACAGAGCGGAATGGAGTAAAGATACAATTCCATTGTTTGGATATATTTTATAAATATTCATTCCATTACATACACCCCAATTTGGAGGGGAAAGAAAATTAGAAGATTGGATGGTATGGGATGGAATGGGTTCCATTGTGTTCCATTCCACTCCATTCATTTTTTGCAAATCCAAACAATGGAACTTAGTTAGTTACCATTCCATTCCATTCCATTCCATCCTTTACCACCAATCCAAACATAGCCTAAGATTGATACTCCATAAAGCCTTAGCTTTAAGATTTATCCATGATATTTTAATTTAGTATAAGATTAAGTAATTAAAATAAAAATTAAATTCCATATTTTTCTTCAGGACGAGAGGTTTGCAAGCTCTCCCCCTAAGTCTCATAAGGTTAAGTTAAAATTGCACTCTTAACTTATCCTTACTTATGAAATTTATTTTCAGTTTAAAATACTCAATCTCCGCAATAAAACAGATAAAACAAATATTTGCTCAACAACTTTAATAACATAACAAACATAAAGCGTGGTTTCAGCTTTGTTTTGAAACATATCAATTAAAGCGTAACTACTCCCCCTTTTGTCATTATCAAAAAAGTAAAAAGCAAAAAGTTAGGAAACCAAGACAGTCAAAGATAAGAATTGGTTGTTACGGAGGTGAAATTTATTTCAAAAGCAAAAACCAAAGCACCAACGAGGCTATAAATAGAGAACCAGTTAACAAATATTCTTCACAACTAAAACAAACTCAGTACGCAAAAACAAAGGTTTGAAAAAGAAAAAAAATGAGAAGAATCATCACTCGTTGGTCAGAGTTCCGTAGAAGAAAGAATGAAGAACGAGAAAGAGAAGAGAAAAAGAAAGAAGAAGACAAGAAATCACAAGAGCCAGAGATAATCGTCATATCTTCAGAATCTGAGTCTGAAGAAGATGAGATTGATGCTGATTATGCTGAATTTTTAGCAGGATATGTTCCTGAAGAGGAACAAGAAGAAGAAGAAGAACAAGATCCAGAGCCTATTGAGATTTCTTCAGATGAGTCTGAGACAAAATCTGTGATTTCTTCAGAATCTGAATAGGATTAGATGTTCTTTTTCTTTTGCTAATGTATTCAAGATCATGTTCAGCTATTTTTAATAAAAAGATTTTAATGAAATTCTGCTTGTGTTTCTGTGTTTCTTTCTTTTGTTAATAGCAAAGAAAATTGAAAAAGAAAATAATACGAATCAAAACATGCAAACAATATAAGTAAAAACATAATAATTATAAACCAATTGTTCAGAAAGTAAGAAATTAACCAGAAAGAAAAACAAACAACAACATAAAAAGTGCTTAGAGGCCTAGGGTTTCTTAAGAAAAGCTATGATGGTATCAAATTTGTCGTTCAGAGCGTCCACTTTGGAGTCCAGCTTATCCACTTTGGTTTCAAGAACTTGGTGATCAGACCGCTGTCTTTCAATAGCCTGCTGCAAGACACTCAGATGATCCACATCTGCTTCCAAAGGAGCCTTTCCTTTATCAGAGGAAGATCCATCATCCTCTGAAAACCCAAGCATAAGAACTTCTTGTTGATTCAGCAACACAGCCTCTTGAGCAATCCTCTCAGTTTCTTGAGCAATCCGTTCAGACTCAATCTTCTGATCTGCTAAGCTCTTGAACAACTTGGAGTCCACCCAGCAATTTTTGAAGACATTGAATAACATATTATCAGCAGTTTCCTTTGCCAATATAGCTGAAATTCTAGCATTCTCAGCCTCTTCATGATTGAACATGGTTAACCGCTTCAGACTTACCCTTGCCAGAGTTTCCCTCATAAGATTGACGACCTTCAAATCCCTCTTACCAATCACAGCCTTGATGTCTTCACCAACTGAATCCAGAGAATTACAAATCTTGGCCTTGATAGCAGATACCTCAACATCCACATCAGAAGGACAGACCAAGAACCTGTTTTTGATATCAGACAGCCTAAGAAGATCATCATAAAGCTGATTGGATAGGTTACCAAAAGGGTCAGATGATGATTTGGGAGAGATATAGGGAATTGTGGAGTGTTGGGGTGATTCAGGAGCAGGGTTGGTAATAAGAATAACATCTGCTTCTGAAGGGCATGGAGCACAAGTGTGAACACGTTCAGGAGATACATGTTCAGCACCTGAGTTAGGGTTAAGGTCAGGAGCTTGTTCAGATGATGTGGGTTCAGAAGTTGGTTCAGGGGATTTTCTAGGAGAGGTTTGTTTGGTGGGAGAGTTAATGGGTGCAGGAGAGATATCTGGTTGAGGATCAGATGATGGTTTGGTAGATGTTTCTTGTTGTGGTTGAGTTGGTGGTGATTTTGGTTTGGGAGGTGATGTGGACTTGACAGTTTCATGAGTAAATGGATGATTGTTCAAAGTATCAGGGCTCAAGTGTTTTTCTAGTTCAGAAAAGGGGTTGTCAGAAGGAACATGTTTATCCTTCTGTTGAGATTTATTAGAAGAGGTAAATTTGTTACTACTTTCTTTACCTTTTCGAATCATCTCATCAGTAGAACAAGCAAGTTCTTCTGAATTGTCAGAAGATGAAAGATTTATGGCTTCAGGATGAATAGTTCTAAGGGGTTTGGTGTAACCTATTCCTATTTCAGCTTCATTAAAGACAAACTTAGGAGCTTTACCTTTTGTAGCAAGAACTTGGTTCTTCTTCAGCCTATCAGCAAGAGTTTCCTCATCAGAACGAGTCTCTTCTGAATCATCTTCATCAACATTCAGCACCATTTTCCTCTTAGGAGCCCTAGAAGATTCCTCAGCAACCTTTTCAGAAGGTGCTTCATGCTTCTTCTTTGTCCTTTGTTCAGCCACAGATTGTTCAACCTTGATTTTCTTCTGAGCAAGAAGATCTGGCTGAACTTTATCCTCTTGAGTATCAGCTTTCCTCTTAGACTTCCTCTGTCTAGGATTGTACAGGTTCTCAGGAGCCTTTGGAACCATTTCCCGGGTAACAGCAAATCCTTCATCCTGTAGCCCCTTCAAGTAATCCTGAATGACCTCTTCACAATCCAATTCAGAGATTAAAGGATAACCATCTACATACAGTCGATCTTCCAAACGTACTTCAAACTCTTGTGAAGGTTGAATCACCTTAGAATTGATGAGATGCATCTTTGTGAGAAAGCTTGCTGACAAAACTTCTGGCATAGTCTTCTTAGCAACAAGTTCTGGATAGAACTTCTGCAAATTCTTAATGATACCTCCTTGAAAAAGTAAGTCAGATAGCAACCTAGGATGAACAATGGTTGTTCTCCTCTGAGACTTGCTGTAGTAGATTGCTTCACAAATCCTTTCAAATAAGTAATCTCCCAGATTCACTTTCTTTTCAGTCAGAAGAAAGTAGATAAGATGACGATGAGACCAAGAGATTGTATCAGTACCACCTACTCTTGGACAAATAGATGATATGATTACCTTAAAGAGCACCCTGCACTCATCCGTCATTCCTTTGACTTTTCCTTTAAGCTGCATATCCACACACATCCGATGCAGCAAATCCTTTCTAAAAGTTGTGTCCTTCTCAAAAACATCTAAAATCAATCCAGAGTTTTCCAATCCCAGTAGAGCATTAAAATGAACCTTTGAGAAGGTGAGATTGATACCACAGACGTTAGACCTAATCTGCGTACCAGTGAATTCCAGAAGACCCATCTCCTTCCTAGTTTTTCCTTTCAGACTAGGATCCCTTTCAATAGCTAAGAATTCTTCTTGCTTAGCTTCGACCTTGGTAAAGACTTTAGCTTTCATCCAGAAATGCTTCAAAAGATCTGGGTAAATAGGACCGTTCAACATCTCAAAGTATTTGTCCTATCCTTGAGAAGTGAAATAAGGTTTCACATCAAATCTGTTTGCTTTCAAGCTCTCGAAGTCGACCATCTTCTCAGGAAGCAGAGTTAACAGAGATTCTGAGAATTCCATCTCGTTCCCAACTATTTGCAAGTTCTTGAAGATGAACGGAGGAATTTTAGTAGTAGGGTTCGTTGAAGATGAAGTTGAAGCAGACATGATGGAGGTTTGGGTTAGGGTTGATGCTAACGAGAGAGAAAGAAAGTTTTGTTAGAGGTTTAGAGAGAAAGAAAGTTTTGTTAGAGGTTTAGAGAGAAAGAAAAGTGTAGGTTGTGAGAGTGAAAAGTGTGCAAGTGTATTGTGTAAGTTTATTTAAATGCGTACAGTTAACATAAAAATGGAAAATTTGGGAAGTTACGCTTATTTGACAAAAGTTTGAATATCAAAAGTCGTCATTAACCACCCACTACCTGACACACACATAAGCCACGTGCAAAAGATTACTTGGTAACTGCCATCTTAGTGAATAACAGTTCAGTAGCGAATACTGAACGTTTTCCACTTAGATAGGTTAGAGCCTCAGAGCTTTTGTATTCAGATGTTCTGACACAGAAGTTCTGAGGTACATAACCTCTTACACCTTAGAAGCCAATTTTTTTTTTATTCAGAGATTGAAAACATGTTCAGATGTTTCTTAATAAAATCAAATCTTTCAACAGGTAAAGCTTTAGTAAATATGTCAGCCCATTGATTTTCAGTATCAACGAACTTAATATCTATTATGCCTCTCTGAACATAATCTCTGATGAAATTGTGTTTAATTTCAATATGTTTGGCTCTAGAGTGAAGGATAGGATTTTTAGAAAGATGAATGGCTGCAGTATTGTCACAATATAAAGGAATATTGTGACTGCTTACTTGATAATCTTCTAGCTGATATTTTAACCAGAGTAGTTGTGTGCAACAATTAGCTGCCGAAATGTATTCTGCTTCTGCTGTGGACAATGCTATAGTAGTTTGTCTTTTACTAGCCCAGGAGATAAGGTTTTCACCAACAAATTGACAATTGCCACTTGTGGATTTTCTTTCGATTTTATCTCCGGCATAGTCAGCATCACAAAATCCATTTAGCACATAATCATTGGATTTCTTATAGAGAAGTCCAAGATTAGTTGTTCCTTTCAGATACCTAAAGATTCTCTTTAAAGCAGTAAGATGAGATTCTCTAGGATCTGACTGGAATCTTGCACATAAGCAAACACTGAATAAAATATCTGGCCTAGAGGCTGTCAGATAGAGTAAGGAACCAATCATACCTCTGTAGACCTTTTGATCTACTTTTCCTTCATCTTCTGTCTTGCTCATGTTGGTAGTTGAATGCATAGGAGTGTTCATTATCTTGCAATCATCTAAGTTGAACTTTTTCAGAAGTTCTTTGGTGTATTTTGATTGATGAACATAAGTTCCTTCCTTCTTCTGATTAATTTGAATTCCAAGGAAGAACTTCAATTCTCCCATCATGCTCATTTCAAATTCATCCTGCATTATCTTAGAGAAATTCTTGCACAAGGAAGCATTAGTTGAACCAAAAATAATATCATCAACATATATTTGAATGATTAAAATATCTTCTTTGGTTGTTTTTCTAAAGAGTGTGCAGTCAACCTTTCCCTTTTCAAAACCCTTTTCAAGAAGGAAATTACTGAGTCTATCATACCAAGCTCTTGGAGCTTGTTTCAGACCATACAGTGATTTCTTTAGTTTATAAACATGTTCTGGGTTTGATATATCTTCAAAACCAGGAGGTTGTTTGACATACACTTCTTCAGAAATAAAACCATTTAAGAAGGCACTTTTAACATCCATCTGATATAGAGTTATTCCATGATTAACAGTATAAGATAAAAGTAACCTGATAGCTTCAAGTCTAGCTACTGGTGCAAAAGTTTCTGTATAGTCAATCCCCTCTTGCTGACTATAACCTTGTGCAACCAGTCTAGCCTTGTTTCTTACCACTTCTCCTTGCTCATTCAGCTTGTTTCTGAATACCCATTTTGTTCCAATAATGTTCTTGTGTGAAGGTTTGGGCACTAGAGTCCATACATCATTTCTTTGAAATTGATTCAACTCTTCTTGCATTGCCACTATCCAAGCATCATCTTGCAGAGCTTCATCAACCTTTGAAGGTTCCATCATTGAGATAAGACCAACTAAAGACTCCTCACTTCTTAGTTGAGATCTTGTCTTTCTTGGACTATCTTTGTTGCCTAAGATCAGTTCCTCTGGATGTGATGATTTGTATTTGAAAGTGTTTCTAGGGGGTTCATCATCTTCAGACTCATCAACAGCAGGTTCAGCATCTGCTTCATTACTTTGATGTTCAGGGTCTGTAGGAACTGTCATGTTCAGAGGTTCTTCAGAGAATGGATGTTCTGAGTAGTTTGGAATATCTGAATACTGATCCTCTGATACCTGAAATCTAGACAAACCTTCCACAAGCTCTGACACTTGGTCAGGCTCTTTGTCATCAAATTTGACATGCATAGTTTCTTCCACAGTATGTGTTTCAGAAATATACAGTCTGTATGCTTTTGAGCGTTCAGAGTATCCTATAAAGATACCCTTATAACCTCTCGCATCAAATTTCGTTAGATGAACTTTGTTGTTTAGAATGTAACAAGTACATCCAAACTGATGAAAATAAGAAATGTCAGGTTTTCTTCCTTTGAACAATTCATAAGCAGTTTTGTTCAACTTAGATCTGATATAGATTCTATTTTGAACATAACATGCTGTGTTTACAGCTTCTGCCCATAAAAACTTTGCTACATTAGTTTCATGCATCATGGTTCTAGCCATTTCTTGCAGAGTTCTATTTTTCCTTTCTACAACCCCATTTTGTTGAGGAGTTCTAGGAGAAGAGAATTCATGCAAGATGCCATATTTTTCACAAAAGTTTTCAAAAGGTTCATTTTCAAATTCTCCACCATGATCACTTCTAACTTTTAAAATGGTGTAGCCTTTTTCATTTTGAATTTGTTTGCAGAAGATGCTAAACTCATCATAAGCTTCATCTTTTGTTCTTAGGAATTTCACCCAAGTCCATCTACTGTAATCATCAACAATTACTAATTCATACTTCTTTCCATTGATAGAGGCAGTGTTAACTGGCCCAGACAAATCAATGTGAAGAAGTTCCAATGGTCTTGAGGTAGAAACAATGTTTTTAGGTTTAAAAGAAGATTTTGTAATCTTTCCTTTTTGACAAGAACCACAAAGTGTGTTTGAGTGATATTTAATCTTTGGTAAACCTCTGACAAGGTCAAGCTTGCTAAGCTTAGAGATTAACCTCCAGTTAGCATGGCCTAACCTCTTATGCCAGATCCATTTTTCTTCACTCAAGCTCAAAAGACACACCACTTTTTGTTCATTCAAATCAGAAAGATTAATTTTATAAACATTGTTCTTTCTCATACCTTTGAATACAATGGAGTTGTCAGATTGTTTAGTCACATCACAGTACATGATTCCTTATTAAAGACAACTACATAACCATTGTCTCAAAATTGACTTATGCTCAATAGGTTATGCTTGAGTCCATCAACTAACCAAACATCATTAATGGAAAGGGAAGAGTTACCTACTGTACCTGTACCTATTATCTTTCCTTTTTGATTGCCTCAGGTACTGAAGTTCCTTTGGTTCTAGAAGTTGAAGTCTCAGATTTTGAAGTTTTCAGAACATCTGATTTAATATTCTCAGGTTCTGAATAACTCCTATCTTCTGAACTTTTCTTTCCAAATCCTGAGGAACTTGGTTCCTCTGAGCTGTCAGTTTCCAATTTTCTCAGATCATCAGCCTCATTCCCCAGAGTACCAAAATTCTTCCCCTCTTCACTTTGGGGTACAACATAATAAACCCAAGATTTTCCAACCTTTTTGGGATAAGTTTTTAGCTTTGAATATGTTCTACCATATTCATAATCAAATCCTTCTCCTCTATGTCTCATGACATTATAAACCAAATTTGCAGCCTTGCTCTTCCCAAGGTTGAGATGCACAAACTGTTGAAGAGCTATTTCCTGCTCATCAATAGGTTTGTGACACACAGCACAACCCTTTTTAAGGTCATTCACTCTGTTCAATAGCAGTGATATTGCTATAAAGTCTTTCCTTCCACCACTCAAATAATGAAGCATCACCATTGAATATAGGGGCTTTTCTATTGCCACTATGTTCATGTGATTCATTATTTAAATAATCATAACCAAAAGCAGGTCCTCTATTGCTTTCACCAGTTCTAGAACTTTCGTCTCCTCCAGACATGTTTTCACAAGATCTTTACTATCTCACTGTTAAGTGAGAGTAACAGACCAGTGCTCTAGATACCAATTGAAGGTGTGAAAACACAAGAAGGGGGGGGGGGTTGAATTGTGTTTTAGCCAAGTTTTAAAACTTTTTCAAAGTTCTTAACTTAGCTACGATAGCAGCGGATAAATAACACAAAGTAACAAGATAAGAGAGAGAGAAATCACACAAGCAATTTATACTGGTTCCTCTCACAAAACGAGAGTAGTCCAGTCCCCTTGCACTTCCAAGGGATTTCACTATAATCACACAAGATTACAAATGCTCAAGCACACAAGCAAGAGACTTCACAACTATGCTTAAGCACACAAGCTTAAGACTTCTCACTTAAGCACACAAGCTTAAGACTTCTCAAAATCAGAGATAATAAAGTTGTTGAAAGAATACAACTGCTCTTAAGAGAACCTTAATAAACAAATACAGTGAACACAAAGTATTTGGACTAAGAGTTAAAAACACTAGTTCAGAGGTTCAGAGCTTGTATTCGCAAATATCAATCGTTCGAGCACGTGTAATAATTGTTGATATCTTGCAACCTGATTCTTCTAGTATATATAGGACTGAGAAAGAGTCGTTGCAAAGATGACCGTTGATGAAGATAACCTTTTGTCTTCAAGCAACTTGTCTTGATGTAGTTTGGTCGTTTCCAAAACAGAGTAAGAGTTTCAGTAACTTTGACCATGTGCAGAGAAGACTTTCCTTATTCAGCTAAGATGTCTGATAACCCACGTTCTCCATTGTGGACAGACAAAATGTAAGTAACTGTTCTGATCAAGGTTGAGAGGTCCTTTTCTTCATTGGTAAGAGAGTTGACCTTCAAATTCGAATCTTCACACAATCCAAGATATACCTCAGAGCTTGATTCACTTCAAATTTTAGTAAGTTCTGATGTCTTCATCCTCTGATGTAAGTAAGTTCTGAAGATTCTTATCTTCTGAGTTTTCTTCAGAGCTTGTCTGAAACTAAGTTCTGCACACTTAAATTAAATTTTTAGTCCTTCCAATTGTATATTAATACTTTGTTATCATCAAAACCTTAATAGATTTAGGGGCAAACATTTTTAAATCAATTTTGTTCCAACAAACATGAACACAAATTAGTGATTAGGAACGAAAAAGAAAATTTTGGAAGGATGAAAACATCATATTTTTATTTTCAGAGACAAAAATTAAATTTCGCTATATTTTTAGAAAAAAAAACTTGTTTAATCCTAATTATTTTTATGAATATGAAAACTAAACATAAGTAATACTATCTATAGCTACTATAGTATATTTCATATTGACAAAAACTATGTTAATTTTTTTATATATTTTAATAAATTAAACTTTTTTTTTATAAAAAGCAAAGAAGCAAGCTATAACTAGCTAAGTATTACATGACCTAACAATATGTTTATACGTGGGCGAAATTTTCACTTTGCCAGTCGATTTTAATATGAGTTAGTTAAGTCAAATATATAAATTTAAGTTGCAATCAGAGTATATTCAATACTCACTGAGTCACCTGATACCAATTTTTTGCTATTAAGTCACTCAATTTACTCTCTAAATATTTAGTGATGTTCATTATTGGGAGTGTGAGCGTTAAGAGTTCCACATCAAATAAGATATGACTTGAGTGATAATATGTTTACAAGTGATAATAGTCACCATCTTAAAGTTATTTTTGTAAGATATATATTAAGTTAAACCTAAGCTGAATTCTAAGATACATGATCATAACCTTCAATCCAAATTATATGGGCATGCGTACGCAAAAGCAAAAAATTATAGAAGACATTAAATATGAGTTAGTACTATATTAAAATTTAATATAGTATAGAGTTTATCCGAAATTCTTTGAATGACATGCTATTAAGTTTCAGCTATGAAATTAAAATTTAATATAGTATTATAGTTTATCCTAAATTCATTGAATGACATGCTATTAAGTTTCAGTTATGAAATGAAGCTCTATATGGTCCAATGTATGTTGGACATGAGAGAGTTTATATTAAAGTCTCACATTTAATGATATATAATTAACACTATATATGTTGTCCATAAGTCTCACATTTCATCATATATATGATGAAATTATATGATAAAGTCATTGTAAAACTTACATATCTAAGTGGAAGAGTCGAAATTCGAACCTCAATCATAACATCTAGTCTAACAATAACAACACATTGAATTAAGACTTATGGACAATTAACACAATATACTTTTTTTTTTTGTTACATATAACACAATATACTTATAAGTGCAGAACATGTCGATTTTGTTAGGTCGAATCAGAGATCTACTTAAATTAAAAAATAGATGATCATTACATTAGACAAAAATTATTTAGATATACACACATTACTATTTTTTTTTTTGAACAACACCCATTACTAAAATTATCAGAAGTATCTCTTTTCACACCACATAACCCATCGTCCGGTTCCTAACATAGCTTATTGAAAAACTTAGTTAATATTTAGAGATGCTCTAAAGTTTTGTTCCTTTATTGTGAGATGAGATCTACGTATTTTGTTTTTCAACCACAAATTAAAATTAATCCCTTTTATCTTTTGACATTAATAAATGTCGAATAATCAGATTATATCATATTGTAAACGAGGCTAAAACAGACTTGTCAACCACCCTACACAAAGGATAAAAGACAAAACATGAAGAAAAACTTGACGTCTAAAGAAATCAAATCGACGTGGCATATTAATTTTAGTTGTACTCCACCTTCTCTCTTTTTTTTTTTTCTTTTTTTTTTTTTTTTTTTTTTTTTATAAAAAAAAGAAGGGTAAATAATCAATTACCCCTGCAAAATAAGCAAATTTTTGTTTATCCCCCTATGCAGATTTTTTTTCTGTTTATCCCCTGCAAAAAATTGATTCCCTCATTTTGCCCCCTGTGTACAGCAGGCAAGTGCTGTGCAATTTTTCTGACGTGGCTTGTACACATGAAAAAAAACATTTATATTTATTTTTAAAATTCCACGTCAGATAATATTTTTTTCAAAAAAATAAAATAAATTTTTTTTCCTACAAAATTTTTAAAAAAATTCTTATTTATTTTTTTCCAAAATAAAAAAATCCTACAAAAAAAATTAAATTTTTTTGCTACAAAATTAAAAAAACAAATTTTCTTATTTATTTATTTTTTCCAAAATAAAATAAATCCTACAAATAAAATTTTTTTACTGCAAAATTTTAAAAAAATTTCCTACAAATATTTTTTTTTCCTAAAATAAAAAAACTAATTTTCTTATTTTGCTCCCAAAATAAAGATTTTAAAGATTTATTTTCAAACCTTTTTGAATTAAAAAAACAACAGAATCTTCGTCGGAACCGTTTTCTTCCACCGTCGTGATCGTCTTCTTCGTCGTCTTTTACTTCGTTATTGACTTATGCTTCTTTCTATTTTTCTAGTTTTAGAGCAAATGGTTTTGGTACAAGAGGAAAACACGAATAAAATTTCTTTTTCTATTTTTTTAATTCAAAGAGATTAACAAAAAAATAAAGTTTTGTTTTTAAAAAATAAAGATTATGTTTTTTTTAATTCAAGAAAATTTGAAAATAAATCTTTAAAATTTTTATTTTGGAAATAAACTTTATTTCGGAGTAAATCTTTATTTTCGTAGTAAACTAAGAAAATTTATTTTTTTTATTTTGGGAGGACATTTTTTACTTGTTGGAAATATTTTTAAATTTGTTTGTAGGACAAAAGAATTTTTTTTTTGTAGGAAATTTTTTAAAAATTTTTGTAGGAAAATAATTTTGGGAAAAAAAAAAGAAAATTTGTTTTTTTATTTTGTAGGAATTTTTTTTATAAAAGAAATTATCTGACGTGGAATATAAAAAATAAATATAAATAATTTTTTCCACGTGTACGAGCCACGTCAGCAGATTTGCACAGTCACATGTCCTGCTGTACACCCAGAGGGCAAAATGAGGGAATCTATTTTTTGCAAGGGGGTAAACAGAAAAAAAAAAATCTGCATAAGGGGGTAAACGAAAATTTGCTTATTTTGCAGGGAGGTAAATGACCATTTACCCAAAAAAGAAAAACCATTTTGAAACTCGAAAAAAAAATGAATATGAGAACAAAATTTTAATTTACGACAGATTACAACCTAATTAAACATTTAAACGAAATTATCGTCATAACCGGTTCAAAAGTTCATAGTAAATTATCCACTAACTTATTTTTAGAATTGTAAGTTGAGTTTAACTTAACCCTACAAAATCGGTTTGTAAAATGAGAATTGCCTCTATTATATAAATTCATACACATGTCACCTCACATTCGATGTGAGACTTCTTAACACACCCCTCACACACAATACCATTGAACTTAGTGCGTGGACATAAATAATGCGTGATCCGATAGCGGAAATCTGATAGCAGGTAGCCCAACAGATCTTGAACAGACTTTGATACTATGAGAGAATTGAAAGTTGAGTCTAACTTAATTTTACTAACCAGCTCGTAAGGTGAAAACACATCGGACACGTGAGAAGCAGATAAAACAGCAAAAAAAAATAATCTCTTTTTCGTTTTACAACGCAGCCAATGTTAAAATTCAGGGTCAATTGACCGGCCCATACTCAAACCCATTTTTTTTATATTTAAAATTGAAGATCATACCCACACCTTTAACATACTATCAAAATTTCTCGCCACTAAATCAAATCTAATAACTTTATACTCTAAGAGTTTGTTTGGATGAGAGATTCTAGAAATTCAAGGGATTTTAAATACTAAGCAATTCAATTGATTCAATTGAATTCCCTTGATTTTCAAATTCCAGTGTTTGGATAAAGTGTTGAAATTTCATCAATTGTAAAATTCTTTGTTTGGGTAATGTAATTGAATTTCCTTCATTTAATTTTATTTATTTTAATAAAATCGACCCTAAACCCAAAAATTGGCCGAAAAACCGAAAAAATCGATCAAAAACCATAAATCGGTTGAAAACCTAAAATCGACTATAAACCATAAAATCGGCCGAAAAACCTAAAATCGGCCAAAAACCATAATATCGGCCGATAATCCGAAAAAATTGCCCGAAAAACCTAAAATCGATAGTAAACACAAAATCGGCTGAAAAACCTAAAATCGACCAAAAGCCCTAAAATTGACTATAAACTCTAAAATCGGCTGAAAACCCAAAAAATTAATCGAAAACCCAAAAATCGACCGTAAACCCAAAAAATCGACCGAAAAACCTAAAATCGGCGAAAAATCCAAAAATTGATTAAAACCCTAATATCGGCTGAAAAATGGGTTTATAGTCGATTTTAGGTTTTTCGGCCGATTTTTTGGGTTTTCGGTCGATTTTTGGTTTTTCGGCCGATTTTTCGGGTTTCCGGCCGATTTTAGGGTTTATAGTCGATTTTTTTGATTTTGGCCGATTTTAGGTTTTCGGCCGATTTTTTGGGTTTTCGGTCGATTTTTGGTTTTTCGGCCGATTTTTTGGATTTTCAGCCGATTTTAGGGTTTATAGACGATTTTTGAAATTTTGGCCGATTTTAGGTTTTTCTGCCGATTTTTTGAGTTTTCAGCCGATTTTAGTGTTTATAGTCGATTTTTGAGCTTTTGGCCGATTTTAGGTTTTTTCTGCCGATTTTTTGGATTTTCGGCCGATTTAGCGTTTATCGTAGATTTTAAGTTTTTCGGCTAATTTTAGGTTTTACGATCAATTAGTAATTTTTAAAAGTTTATGGAGAAGAAGGAATTTCAAATTCTTTGGTTTTATGTGTCATTTTGAAATTCTCTAAATTAAACTTGAACAAAATACTTCATAAATTTCGATCATTTTAAAAATTCTTCAAATTTTCATCCAAACAATAAAATTCATCTCAAATCATTTGAATTCCTTCAAAACATTACTTTACTTCAAAAAAATCTCTCATCCAAAGACACTCTAACATTTTGATAACTCTAAAGTCTAACTAAACTAAACAAAACAAAGCACAGGTATGGTAAATTTGAATTTAAAATAAATGGTGGGACCCATATAAACAGGTAAAATCGGCCGCCCGGTTTGTCGTGTCTGTCGTCTCCGTCCATTTCCGTCGTTCCATTGCGTTTGACTCTCTCTCTCTCTCTCTCTCTCTCTCTCTCTCTCTCTCTCTCTAAGCAGAGCTAGTAATAAGGCTATATCTGTTCTGTTTTGTTCGATATACAACTGTACCTTCTTCTTCTCCTTCTTCTTTACTCAATCCCTTCATTTAATACATTTGCCAGAGACACCACCAACCTTAGTTAAATTAATCAATCAACACTTCTTCTACTACGTACACACACCAACAACAACAACCATCTACGTACTACTCTTTCATACCATACCATACCATACCATACCATACATACCCTTTTCTCCCTTCACCTCACTCACCAACATCTTCCTTTTTCATGAGGGTCACTCTTTCTTATTAACCCCTTTTCTCTGCTTCTTCCTCTTCCATTATTGTATTTCTTGATACATAGATAGATAGATACTACAACAACAACTAAGATATGACTGGAACTAATCAAGTCAACCTCAGTGAATCTAGGGTATTCTTACTTCCATCTTAAAGCTCACATTTTTATGCCTTTCTTGTGTTTGATGTTTTGTTTTAAAGATTTTTTTTTTTTTTGCTTGTTCTTTGTGGTGATATGTTTGATTGGTGTTCTGTTTGATGTTTGGGTTTTTTTTGTTAGGATCATGTAAAAAAAATTGTGGGTTGGTTGGTTTAATTTGTTTTTTGTTTTCTACTTTCTTCATTTTATGTGTTGGGTTTCTTGTTCTGGTAAATTTGAAAACTTTAAAAATTTAATTTTGTTTCACAATAGTTGGAAAGTCTTGTCTTTTCTTCAAGATTTGTGATAAAGTGCAGAACCCCTTTTCATTCAACACATAAAACAGAACTAATCTGAAGTTTGTTTGTTTTTGTTTTTGCAGAGTGTTGTTCCATTGAATACATATGTATTAATCTCAAATTTCAAGCTTGCATACAATCTTCTAAGACGTGCTGATGGAACATTCAACAGAGATTTAGCAGAGTTTCTTGACAGAAAGGTACCGGCAAACGCGGTTCCCGTCGACAGAGTCTTTTCGTTCGATCATGTCAATAGAAACTCTGGTCTTTTCAATCGAGTTTACTTACCGTCTTCAGAAAATGAACCACAATGGGGTGTCAAAGATTTAGAGAAACCATTGAGTACAACAGAAATTGTTCCTGTCATAGTATTCTTCCATGGTGGAAGCTTCTCACATTCCTCAGCTAACAGTGCTATCTATGACACATTTTGTAGAAGACTAGTAAGCGTTTGTAAAGCTGCTGTTGTTTCGGTTAATTACCGAAGATCGCCGGAGCATCGGTTTCCATGTGCTTATGAAGATGGTTGGAATGCACTCAAATGGGTGAAGTCAAGAAAATGGCTTCAAAGTGGGAAGGAAAAGAAAGTTTATATTTACATGGCTGGTGATAGTTCTGGTGGAAACATTGTTCATCATGTAGCAGTGAAAGCTTCTGAAGAAAAAGAAGAAGGAATTGAGGTCTTAGGGAACATTCTTCTTCATCCACTGTTTGGTGGTGAGAAAAGAACAGATTCTGAAATGAGATTAGATGGAAAGTACTTTGTTAGATTGCAAGATCGTGATTGGTATTGGAGAGCTTTTTTACCGGAAGGTGAAGATAGAGACCACCCTGCTTGTAATCCGTTTGGTCCTAAAGGGGAAAAAAATCTTAAAGGACTTGATAAGTTTCCTAAAAGTCTTGTTTGTGTTGCTGGTTTGGATCTTCTACAAGATTGGCAATTAGCTTATGTGGATGGTTTGAGGAATTTTGGTCAACAAGTTAAACTTCTTTTCCTTAAGGAGGCTACTATTGGCTTTTACTTCTTGCCTAATAATGATCATTTCTATTGCCTTATGGAGGAAATCAAGAACTTTGTTAATCCTAACTGTTAATACTATTACTTAACCTTACCTTTACATAACAAAAGGTTGAATTTTTCATTTGGTTTTTTTTAGTCTTTCTATCTTTTTTTACTACTCGTTCCATTCTTAATTATAAGTAAAAATTTATTTTTCAGATTCATTGAATAATTGATGTATCTGGTCTATATTATAGACTAATTTATCAGTTATTCAATGAATTTGAAACGATGACTTTTGCTTATAATTAAGGATCGAGGAACTACTTAGTAGTGTAATGGTGTGTACTAGGAGAAGAGACTTAAGATTAGGTATTGGTTGATGGTTTTGATTTGGGGATTGTATTTTCCTCATGTAGTGGTACTAATTACTGAATGTGACATGGGGAATATCCCTACATGTTTTTTTATGAATGTATAATATATATAAATATATAAAATTATATAATTTGTGTTGGATTTTTGCTTTTGTTTTTTAGCTGGGATTGGATTCTCCTTTTGATTGAAGCCAATGTTGTGTTTGTCTCTGTTTGCATTCTCTCATGGTTCCAATTCAACAGTTCTAATTTCTTGTGTCATATACAGTATTGCACTGTTGCTTTGATTTTGTCCATAATAGACCCATGTTTTGCACGATGCTTGTGTAAAAACTAGGTTGTGGGTTTATTTTTGTTTTGCATTTCCTAATGAAGGGATATTAAGACCTAATACTAGCATAATGTAAGATGAGGCCTAAAGTTAGTTGAGACTTCAAATGTAACAAATCATGAAAGATAATTGGAAATGGATGAGATGTTGTCATTTTTCTGTGCAGTCATGCCGTCATTATGTTTTTAGCCGTTCAATTAAGATTGAACGATTTAAAAAATAGTATCTTATTTTTATTCTAAATGTTGCAAATTGCCTTGAAAACGTGGAAAAACAGCAAAAGCTGCTGTTTCGGTGCCCCAGGCGAAATTGTGCAGTAGGAAAGGGACTGATTTCTGTTTCTGTGCCTCAGGCGTGAAAACTGGTGGCTCAGGCGAAAATCTCGCCCCATGCGTGAAAACTGGTGCCTCAGGCGAAAACTGCGCAGTAATATATAGGTGTCACGTTTTTGCAGCCGTAAGAGAGAGAAAAATGTGAGGTTTTTAGGGTTTCTTCATCCAACATCAATCTAGGATCAAAAGGGGTTCCTTTTGGGTATATTCTAGGGTTGGGGAAGTGTTTCTAATACCTTGTAATCACTTATCATTGAAATCTCTTGGTCACGGGAAGAGATTTGGGAAAAGGGTATAATTAGGGTTGAAGTCTAATTCTTGCAACTCTTTTGTATTGAATCTCGTTGTAATCAAGTTTTTTTATCGATAGTGGAACGAAGAGTCTCTCCCCCCAGAGTAGGTCGGTTTTGACTGAACTGGATAAACAATTCATCGCGTCTTTTATCGCTTTACTATGTTTTAGCTTTTGTTGATTATTGCTCATCATTTTGATTTGGTTGCTTCAATTCATTTGTCCCACACATAAAAGTATTATTGATGTGTTTTTCGGTCCGAATTCACAACACTAAAAGTACTAGTTAAATCAAGATTGTTTGATCTTTAATCAAACGGTCAAAAATACCCGACTGCATGACTGCAACGACATTCTACCTTAATTCAATCACGGTCCAAGATAATCTATGTTTGAATTGGTGTTGAGGTTGACGAAATTGTATCGCAAAAGCTATAATTTGAAGCTTGATTAAATTTACGATGCCATATAATTTTGTCGAATTCAATGTCATTCTAAAGATGTACTACTTAATTGAGGGCCTAAAACATCAAAAAATGAAGAATAAAAGAAAAGGTTGGAGGGGTAGGAAGCTTTTGATATAGGACAATGTGACATAAGTTAATTTTGGGATGACTTGTCTATTTGACTAGAAAAGTAGAAAAAAGTTTAACCCTCTTTTTTATTTTTCCTATTCTAAAAAGGGTGAATTCTAGAATGGAAGATCCATACATGTCTCCCACTGGTGGGAGATTAAAATACCTATGATAGTAGGTGGAACAGGTAATAGAAATATACATTTTATTTATTTTATTATTTAGATTTTTACAAAATAAATAATGTTTCAAATTTTTGACAAATTTATATAATTATTAAATACAATACTAGTCAATGTAAAAACATATCATATTTTTTAAAAACTAGTAGTATTTTTTTTTTAAAGGAAAACTAGTAAATGTAAAAGAATAAAAATTAAAATTACAAACCTGCTATTGTACTGTAGCAGCAGGTTGCTTATACTAAATCACAGCCGCTTAAGTATTTTTTAACCCATCACACGGCTAAAAGTTAATCTCCTACCAATAGGAGACATGACCGAGTCTCTCATGCTAGAATTCACCTTCTAAAAGGGTCTATTCTTTAGCATCTGGATCATAAGAAAATGTATATTATAGAAGTAAAAGGTAGTACTAGTGGTAGTGCACTAGTGGTAAAAAAATGAAGCATTAATTTGATTTATTCTCTTGTTTACCACCACTCTTTGCATTTACATCAGAAAATAAAAATGACATTCCTCTAAAAATTTGTTTTTGTATAATTTAGCATGTTTTTGGTTACAATTCTCCTCAATGCAGCTGCGAGTCTACTAAGGTATTCAACGCGAAAAGAATCTAGGAATTCTTGTTTCTAAAAAATGCACTATCGGGTGTCAACCGTGATTCCAAATAGTCTATTAAACAACTTTCACAATAACTTTTAAATGATTAGCACAATATTTTTTTTTAGTTTTCAATAGAACAGATGATCGAACTCAAGATCTCATGCACAAACTCCCTCCACTATACAAAATCTAGTGGCTGACACAATTTAAATATACGATAAATCATGGTTAGTAGATATGTAATTTATATATTATGTATACGTCAA
Organism: Trifolium pratense; assembly: GCF_020283565.1. Classification (NCBI taxonomy): domain Eukaryota; kingdom Viridiplantae; phylum Streptophyta; class Magnoliopsida; order Fabales; family Fabaceae; genus Trifolium; species Trifolium pratense. The sequence continues at coordinate 39,272,581 of NC_060064.1, read as the reverse complement.
AATTCATTAACTACAAACTCGAACTTGTGATTAAATATAATTGCGATGGAGAATAATTGAACCATGTTTGGATTGGAGAGAATGAAGCTAAACCCCATCCACCAAAAAGAACATGAAAAGATTTTCACGCCAAGAATGATTGGCAGGAGTTTGAATCATAAATTTCGCCATCTTTCAACATCAATCTTATTAATTCTTGTCTTCTCCTTATTGCCAATTCAATCAAGTTCTGTTTGGAGTTTGGGAAAACAGCAAAAACGGGAATTTGGCATTGTTTTCAAAGGGAGGGAACCCCCCTTTTTTTTTTCTCTAGTGGTTGTGAGTTTTGGATGTATTCTTTATTTTAGGGACCACTTTTGGGAACCTAAAAAAGTACAATAAAAAATATTAACACAGTTGAGATTGCTTTAAAGTGTGAAGTGTAGGAACAGCTAAGCTTAGACAAGGACATGGAACCTTGTCTTTTATTGACTTTGTTGTATAGAGAGAGGGGAAATGGTTAGTATTAATTTTTGGATTTAAGCTTTATTTTCACCTTTCTTGTGTGTATTATTTCATGTCTTAATGTGATTTGTCCTTAGTAAATTACTAGCTGTTTATGTCTTGACAATATTCTCCAATGCGACAAAGTGAGGAGTCATTGTCAACAAAGGGGTTTTCTTTATTGGGGTTCATAGACAAACAACTTCAATTTTTTGGTCGGTATAGCTTCCTTTTAAAATTTAATGGAGTAGTATAAATAAATCAACTGTCCTTGGTTCTTAAACAAAATATTTCTCTAAGAAAAAAATTCATTAATTAAAATATTTAAAAATTATAAAGTTGAATTGTAAAATAAAAAAAAATTACAAAGTTGATAATAGTTAAAAATTAATTTAAGTTTTAGATAATTTAATTAATGAATTTTTTTATTGATAGGTCATATTAGACACTAGTTAAGGGAACACAAAGTAATCAATTTTACATTGAAAAAATATATTACACATTAATCGCTATTTGATCCAGTGATGATTGATGATGAACTTGGTAGGGAGAACCACAGTTCGATCTCCCGCAACTGCGATCGAAAGGAGGCTAAAACTACTTGATGCCAAAACTGACCCCAAACCAAATTAAACGGTCCGGTGAGCCGGATACCGTTGGTGAAAAAGAATTCTAAGACAATTTTAGTACTTTTCGTTTCATTCATGACTAATATTCCAGGCACTAGTTAGCATTTTTATATAGGAACCGGAAGGAGAGGATCCAGATCCTTTTATATATAAGAATATTTGTTAGTATATCTTAAAAAAGAATATATGTTAGTATTTTTCATAAATTAACACAGATTTTTAAAGAGAATTCTATCCTACTATATTTAAATTTGAAGATGATGCTTTGTGGTTTACATGTTCACAACAAAACATTAGTAAATGACATATCCTTCTCTTGAGTGTGTCAATAGTGCTAGATGGATGAGATCTATAAGATGTTTGTGATATTAAAAAAACAACTTCTTTTGAGGTGTCAACCTCTAAATGCAGCAATACATAGATGAACTAATCTATGGTTGTGTTTAGTACAACATTGCATTAGAATATGAAATTGTCTCAAGATATTTGGTTCTCAAAAGTCAATTATTAATTTTCCTATACATGGAGCTTAGTTAGTACCAACCGCTCCATACTGAGTTTGGTTCAACATTGGTGCTTATCAAATGACAAATAAACAATTCATAATATTTATTTTTGTTTTAATCATCGGTATGTGGTTTATTGGACCGCCTAATCTGACACGGAGTCAGTTCTGACATTAAGTGGTTCCAACACCTTTTTATCGTAATTATGGGGGATTAAACTGTGATCCTTCCTACTAAGTCCAACGTCAATCACTCTGCATCAACTAACAATTTGTATAAACAATTCATATTAGAAAATGATATGCTACATAGCTAGTTTTATGATATCTTGACCAGCTTAACCTATAACCTTATTATATTTTTAAGTGTGAACTTCCAAAAAATTGTTAATGAGCATGAGAGTATGGTAAAAATTATTTCAAATATAATATTCTACATATGATGCATATAAAAATAAATAAAAAATAATATTCTACTATATGGTCAACAATACTTACTATTAGAAAATGCTATAGCTAGGGCAATCTTTTAAGCTTAAACTTACATGATTAACTTATTATTATATTATTTATCAAAGCGTGACATTGAAAATTACTAGTAGACACAACCTCCTAAATATATTACCTCATGAATGACATTTGGACAAGAATGATAAAACAAAATATTCCCAATATGATAATGCTGTAGACTTTGAATGATTGTAGGTCAGTTGGACCCGGCCACACCAAACAATCTGCCAGGAGGTAATCCTATAATTTTAATCCATAGGACCCAGTGTGGTTACACAATCTAGCTAAGTTTTATTCATAATTAACATTTTTGTTTTATTCATAATAAACATTTTTGTGATTGAGGGGTTGGATTGGAGGCAATGGAGGGTAAAGTCATATATAGGCATCTACTCCTAATAATTTGGGTCTCATAGCTCATTATGTAAGCAAAAATTGTTTGTTAAGGAAATGTCACCTCATTGTTGAAATTACTATTTTGACCCCCACAAAAGCAAAAAATTGAATGAGTTAAACCAACAATTCAACACCTTCCTAGGTATTTCCTTTCTTTTTGGACAAGACCTTAAATAAAAAAAATAAAATTGTATCTCCCTATTTTGGACATATTATTTTTTACAAAAATTATAATGATGTGATATTTGATGCTGTAAATAATAATGATGTGGAGCATAATATTATTGTCGAAAGTAATATAGAGGAAATTAACATGATAAAAATTGCATAATAGTGATGACTACTTAATTAGTTGAGTTAGTTCAAAATTCTATAGTGAAATGTGAAGTCTTGTGGATCTCTCCTAATAAAATATCTAAAATGTTGTGTATTAATTTTATTTTCTCACAACATTTATTCTCAATATATTTTTTTTGCCGATTTTATTCACCCGCCCCGAATGATAAATTGTGGAATATTCTTCTTATTAGTATTACTTTTCTATTTGATACTAGTAATGGGAATAAAATTATCGATCCAACCATGTTTTCTTCGATAATTGGAGATAAAAATATTTGATGTGTTGAGCCATATGGACATTACTTGACAAAGAATGCTTATAGACTTTGCACTTAAGAACTCATTGATACATATCTTCTCTCAGGGAATGTGACATTTAATCTGGAAGCTTCACACTTTCCCATGTTAAGAAGTCTCACATCGGTTATGAGATGACATTGACAAGTGTTTATAAGCAAGTGACAATCATCATCTTACAAGTCGGTTTTGTAAGAATGAGTTAGGCTCAATACTCATTTCTAAAATGATATCAGAGTCTTTCCCCGATCTGTTGTACCACATGTTATTAGGTTTTCGCTATCGGACCACCCACCGTTTATATCCACGCACCAAGCCCAATAGTGCTAGACGTGACGGGGTGTATTAAGAAGTCCCACATTGGTTGTGAGATGACCTTGATAAGTGTTTATAAGCAAGTGACAATCCTCACCTTACAAGCTAGTTTTGTAAGGATGAGTTAGGTCCGAAACTCAATTTTAAGATCCCATAGATTAAGAACTTTTTATGTCGTGTTTGTCTCGACTGCCTTTTTAACGCGTCTTAAACTTCGAGATAATTAAAGATGTGAATTGTCCAGCAAAATGCAGCGAATGAATAAATCTCCATTTATTTTTTTTTGCAGGAGGAACAACGGACATTTGGCGTCAGAGGAAATTCTGTTTGGACGTATATATGTGCAACTGTTAGTCAATTTCTCGTAAATTTGAAGGCTTTTAAATTAAAGACTAAAAAGAAAAATTACACCAATTTAGTCCTCGTTGATTTCTAATCCTTTTCACATATTAACTTTGCAGTCCTCGATCCATTATTAATGGACAACATATTTGTTTTCAAATTAGTCAATTCTTCAATCGAATTTTAAGACAATTAGTCAAAACTTAAAACAAAACTACGCAATGCTAGGTGCATAAGTGAATATGAAATAGAATGTAATTTCAATATTCCATATATGAATAATGCTATCAACACACTTTTTAACAAACACACTCCAACTTGACTACTCCCTCCAGCCTTGTTTATAAGTAAAAATCAACAAAATATTTTGGCCTCAAATATAAGTAAAAGTTACCAAAATCAACTTCATTTAATGTTATTCTTCCAAAAGTACCCTTATTAATAGTTCTACTGTTTAACATGATTATAGAGTCCCGATACATATTTAATAAATTGTAAGGTCATTTTAGAAATTTCAATAGAAACATCACGTAAAATTAAGATAAAAAAGATACTCGTTAATAAGTGTGCAAAAATGATTTTTTGCTTATAAAAGAGGCCAGAGTAGTACGAATTATCGTTTTTATCCTATATATATCATAGATGCGGAGTCAACAATATATGGATTTAATTTAATTTATATACTAACAGTACAAAACTATTTTATACATACAGTTAATCAAATCATCATGACATGACATATAAAAATTTAAAACTTTACTTTAAGAACAAATTTATAAAGGAAAATGCTAAACGGTGTCCCGTCTATTAAATACATATGTAAAATATATAATTTTACATTGTAAATTACATAGCAATAATCTCTATGTATATTGAACGTGACAAAGGGTTTTGTAAGATGAGTAAATGAAACATGAGAAAAATACAAAAAACTGATTAAAAGAAAATGGTGTTGAAATATAAAACAAGAACATGTTGAATGACAAAGGTGAGGAAAAAAAGACTAGGAAGAGAGTATCCTATGAAAAACATGGGAAGATACAAACTCCTTAATTAGTGCTATCTAGCTAGATCTTCATGACATTATATAAAATCTTGATGTTCATAATTTAAGCATGTAATTTGTCCATGATGAGAAAAAAAAACATTAAAATAGTAGTATATTTTAAAGAACAGGAAGGGAAAATCAAATAGAAACTATTCCACAAAAGACAGAATTTATAACAAACAAAAGTAATTGTTTTTACCTGATTTAAGGTCAATATCAAGTAGCAGGAAATGTCTATAGGGTAAATAAATTTTGATGCTGGGACCTACTTATCTTGTTTGTTGGATTGGGTGTAACTAATGTATCTACCAAACTAACTTCCAAAATTTATTTAATTCCCTCATTCTGACTAGACGGTATCCAAAAGTACATATATAATTCATATTCCATAGTTCATACTCATAATGAAATAACATTTGCCTAGTAAAAAACATCAATTTTACTTTTTTAGGATTAAATAATATTTTGTCCTACAAATATTGAGTTTTTTGTTTTAGCGTCTATAAAATAAAACGAGATGTTTTTGTCCCTATAAAATTTTCTAATACGCAGTTTTATTCTTGTTGAATTCAAATTTTGTTTAATTATTTTCAATTTTGGAATATTATAATATATATTTTTTACAAAATAGTAGAATTTTTTAACTTGAGGTTAATTAAATACGATTTTTTTTAAAACTAAATTTTGTTTCCCAATAATTAGTGAATTTTGATTTCCGACCTTATAAAAAACATGTTATCGTCCCAAAAAAAATTTCTATATTGTTTTTAGTCGCGAATGACTTATTTATGTTTATTTCAATGTCAATGTTGTGATCCTTTTATATTCAAAACATGTCTTGTCTATACTATATTAAACTTATATAAGTCTATATTATGTTTTAAAAAAGTCAAAATTTTGTCAATTTTTTAAAAAACACACATAAGGAAAAAATAATATACAATAGGGAGGACCAGAACCATACCCTAGAAAATAAAAGTAAAAAAAAAAAACAAAAAACAAAAGCAAAGAAAAAATAACAAAGAAAATCTAAATATGGAGGAAACCTCCAACCCTAAATCATGAAACATGCATATCTCAACAAATCTGAATATTTGAGAGTATTACACGGTTTAAATATGTCAACCAAATCAACCTGACGGAAACCAACGATCCTCACAGGTTCAAAAGCAACCCCAACGGGGTAAGAAGGTGATGCGAAGGTATGTTCTCGTCACACAAGCATATTATAGAGGCTACATCGCGGCGGCACAAAGGCAGAATAGAGAAGGAAGTGGCATGCAACAAGGGTTGATGTTTGAGGATGATGGGAGAAAAGGAGAAAAGCATCAAGCAACTATGGGAGAGAAGATGGGCTACAACGCAAGGGTTTTGACCTATTAATCTTTTGTTCATTAAGGACTAAAAACAAAATATTAAAATTTTGAAAATAAAACCATGTGTTTTTTTAATAGGAACAAAAATCCACTACTAGAAAAAAGATATTTGGTTAAAGGATTTCACTACTGTTTTTAATATAACTGAAGTGAAATACAATTGGGCAAAGTATTCCACTACTGTTTATTGCATAACAAAAGTGAAAAACTTATGGGCAAGTGATTTCACTACTGATTTTGCTAAAACTGAAGTGAAAAATCAACGCGGTGGTATTATTGTAACTATGTTGAAGTTTAATTTTTAATTGATTTCCTTGAAAATTTAGAAAGGTTTTCTTTCCCTCTCCCACATACATTCGCGCAGAACAAACATTAAACCCTAACTCTCCAAATCTTGTCTTCCTTCTTCAATGAAACCCTAACTCACTGAATTCAATCGTGTTATTCCTTCTTCGTTGAAACCCTAACTCACTGAATCTAATCGTGTTCTACAATTTCATTCTTCTTCGTTCTGCAATTTCGTTCTTTTTCATTCTGCAATTTCGGTTTGGTTCTTCGTTGAGCAGTAGAAGGTTTGGTTCTTCGTCGTTGCATCAATTTTGATTTGCAATTTCGATTCCCTTCTTGGATTTATTAAATCTTAAACTAGGGTTAATGAAGGGTTCTTAGGGTTATGGTATTGTGTGTTTTGTTCCATTTTTCTCATGTTAATTGTTTTGCTTTGTTACGCTGTGTGAAATAGGTTGATTTTGAAGGCGATTAGAAGAAGAAAAGATGAGGCCTGTTTTTCGGTGGGAATTTGGAATATGATACTCACGGTGAAAAGGTGATGTAGAGCCCTGGTATTGCTTTCGAAGAGAATATACAGGTATAAGTGTTACCTTGTTTATGGCTTAGACTATTAAGATTTTGAATTCTTTGTTTTGAGTTTCATGCATCACTCCCAATCTTATCTTATGAATAATGAATAAAGCAATGGATTATGGATGTTGAACTCTGAAAGTTCTGTTTCTAACTTGTTGGATCAGGCTACTATCCGGGAGCTTGAAGAATAAGTGAAGCTTCTCAAGAATCTTAAGCATCCAAATATTGTTGTGAGTTTGTGGATTCTTATTATGTTAGTTTGACTGAGTGGTTTTGATTGCTTGATGTGGAATATGGTAATTTTATTTTATCCTTTTTGGTTATTTTTTATAATAGAGATACTTAGGAACTGCTAGAGAGGAAGATTCCTTAAATATTCTGCTTGAGTTTGTACCTGGTGGATCTATCTCATCACTATTGGGGAAATTCGGATCCTTTCCTGAGTCAGTGAGTGGTTTATACTTTATCAACTGCGTAGAGAATATGATAGGTTGTGCTTTGTTGTTGCTTCACAATAAAGGAATTAACGTGGAGCTGTATGGACTGTGAAATGAGAGACATGATTGTGTATTCTTGGTGCTTTTCTGAGAGAATCAGCTTAGTTTTTATCTATTTGTAGATTTTGAAGTTGTAAAGTCTATGGATTAATTTTGATTCAAATGTCATGTGGGGACATAATGTGGATGAAGAACAAAAATTGTCATTGCATTTTTGCTTCTTTTAGCTTTTGTTTTACGTCAATTGTGATTTTTTTGTAGCTTGAATGCTCAACTTGTTCGTCGCAGACTAAGACATATTGCGATGAGGTAATAATTCTCTCTCTTTCCTCACACATGATGTTGTTGGAACAAATTACTCTGTTAAACTGAAATGTGTCACTTCAGCTTGGTGATTTATTTTTAATTGCTAATATTTATTTGATATGATGTAATATGAACAAAAATTATACACAGGAAATTCTTTTATGGTTCAATTTCATTGATTCCATTGTCCTTTGCATTTAGTGTACGTATGTGTTCCGTGAATGTTAATTACGTATATAGTATGTCTTTTTGCAATGATTCTTCTATTCTATAGATTGTGATAATGCCCTTTAGTTTAATGTTTAGTTATTTCTTTGCTTCACTGGATAATAATTCATATTAATTTTACATTTCAGGTTTTACCTTTGCCTAATGTCCCATTCTTCTGGATTTTATACCGCTCGTATTCTCATTGGAGGGCACTTCAGGTTTGTACTGTTGATAAATGTTCTTGGCACTTGCATTTTATTATTTTCCCTCTCCTCTCATTTATGTTATGGTGTATGTTTTTGCCGTCTCAATCAAGGACTTTCCTTTTACCTGTCTCAACATTCAAATTTTCAATTAAGAGCTTTGTTTTATAGATGTTATATTCAGTGTTGTTAAATAGTGACTGCAGTGGCGCTATAGCGTAGCGGAATTTGAACTAAACTAATCCCTATTGTTCTGCAGTATGCATTTTCCTACCAAATATTGTCAAATAGTAGCTGTAGTGGCACCATAGCTCAGTTGCATAGAGGATTTGAATAAACCTTTATTTTTCTGTGATTCGCAATTGATAAGACTATTCTTGCCAAACCCAGCAAAAAAAACACCTCAAATCTGTCCAATGACGCCAGTTATTCCTTGAAATAATGAGGGCTCCTGCTATATATTGAAGCTTCCTATTCTTTTGATCTTCACAAGATGTTTATTTGTAAATCCAATTGACCCACTTATACATGCTTTAAATTTAGGGAGGATTATCCAATTGACCCACTTATACATGCTTTAAATTTAGGTTGTGCAATGTTCCATTTTTTTGACAGGTTATAAGAGTGTATACAAAGCAGCTTTTACTGGGGCTTGAATATCTTCATAATAACGGAATTATTCACAGGGATATTAAGGTACATGGTCCATGCTTTTAATTTTAGACGACTCTTCCATGTTTCCTCTCTCTCTCTCTCTCTCTCTCTCTCTCTCTCTCTCTCTCTCTCTCATATTTTGTAGATATGTTGGAATTGGATATAGGGTGCAAACATTCTAGTTGATAACAAAGGGTGTATTAAACTCGCAAACTTTGGTGCATCCAGGAAAGTCGTGGAATTGGTATGATAGTTGATATTATTAATTCATTATGCTATTACAAGCTTCTTGTGTAACTTTGTGGCCATGACATCTGAAGTTTGTGAATTTTGTTTGATATAGGCTACCATAGTACCATGAATGGAACAAAGTCTATGAATGGTATCCCACACTTTGCTTCTGAATAAGATGAGGTCGAGGTTTCAGCTATGGTAACCTCTGCTTGAAACTTGCTAAAACTAGTATGGAAAAGGGTGCTGACTATCCGAAGAACGAGATTCAACGTCTTGAGGGCATGCTTTGAAATGTAATTTATTAATATTATAAATATAGCCGTAACAACTCATATGAATATCATATTACGTAGTTTTTAATTTTGCTTCCGACTTGCAATAACTAACATCAAACTGATGAAGGGAAGATACAACGGAAATAACATTGATACAATGGAAATATCATATTATGTTTTGTTTTTCCTTGTAAACGTGTTTATTTTTTTTTCTCTCTATATCTATCTCACTCTTTAGATATTATGTTATTTTAGCTTGTCATTCTTCCATGTGTTGCATGTGAAAATCATGATATTAATAAGCGTAAAGCTCTAAGTTTGGATAAGTGACTGGAATTAACAGGGAAGTAAAAATTGCTTGGCTAAAAGGTGATATATGAAAAAATTATTGATTTTGCTGATTTTAGCTTTATATTTACTGACTAATGCCAACCCCTTCATGTAATAGTATAGCAGGAAAAAAATCATTTTTTTTTCAAAAAATTAATACATTCCACGTCGGGTTTAATACAAAACAGACGTGAAATCCCCACTTGTCACTTCAGGTTATACAAAACACCGACGTGGAATCCCTTTTTATTTAATACTCCATCCGGTCCTTATTATAAGAAACAGTTTGACAAAAACACACAGACCAAGGAGACCTATTTTTTTTATTAAAAATTCAAAAATGTTATGTTTAATTCCAAAAATAACCTTGGCCTTAATTAATTGTTGTCTCTTGTAATTATCAATATACTAAAATGTTATGTTTAATTCTAGTGTGTGTAATTAATGTTAAGCATTGGAATAGGTTATATTGGAGTATGCAATTCAATTCAATAAGGGTATAAAAGGAATTACTTATTTAATAAAGCATAGATTTAAGGAGTGTTCCTTATATAAAGGACAAAAAAAAATCCAAACTGTTCCTTATAAAAAGGACCGGAGGGAGTAAAAATTAATTGAAAAATCAGGATACCACTTCGGTTAAAAACCGAACCGACGTGGAATCTCCAGACTTACAACGACGATAGTCTTTACGTCGGGTCCAAAACCGACGTGAAAAGTGGTTTCTGTCCGACTTAGAATCTCCATTCTGTACTAGTGACCATAATTCGTTAATTTTATAAATAAGAAAAACATGTTTAATCTGATTTAATCCCTAAAATGGTTTGTGACGTTTGGTATTTATTTACATTTTATAGAGACTACTTTATAAAATGTAAATAAATACCAAACGTCACAAACCATTTATAGAGACTACTTTAAAGATTAAAGTTATTGGGGTGGAGTGGGTAGTCCAACTGGGTTGAGTTAAGGGTAATAAGTTAAAGAGTAAAAGTCTAGAGGTCAAGTCTTGGCGAGGTGAAAAAACTAACATTAACAACTGATTACTAATTTTGGCCGTTTTAAAAAAAAATTAAAAGGCTAAATTGCACTTTTGGCCCCTTAAGTTTCAGAAACTTGCAATTTTGGCCCCTTATGTTTCAAAATAGCACTTATAGCCCCCTAAGTTTCAAAAAGTTGCGATTTTGGCCCCCTATGTTTCAAAATAGCAATTTTGGCCCCCTAAGTTTTAGTAGTTGCGATTTTGGCCACCTATGTTTCAAAATAGCACTTTTGGCCCCTATCTTTACCCCTTTTGTAAAAGGTCAATTTTGATCGAGTCAAAGTTGATGTGGCAAGTCACTTAAGTGACTCATCTGCCATGTCAACAGTTTTTTGTCATCTTATAATTAAAAAAACTAAAAGAATAAAAAAATAAAAGGAAGAAGTCACATGCTTTAAATTTATTCTTTCACTACGTTCAAAAAAAATAAAATTATTCTTTCACTAACACACATATATAATCTCAAATCCTAAAGAATTAACCAAATACTTCGTGACGTTTATTCAAAAGGATTTTTCACTATACGTAAAAAAAAACCTAATTCCAAATCCAAAAATAGGAAACAATGGAAATTGAAAACTCTTCGTGCTTTTTGTTATGTCTTTTTAATTATGTAATGACTTCATATATGTAATGACTTGATTTGTTATGTCATTTTGATTTAGAAAAGTGTCTTGAACTTCCATTTAGAAAAGTGTCTTGAACTTTCATTTTGCAAAAGGGGTAAACATAGGGGGCCAAAATTGCTATTTTGAAACATAGGAGGCCAAAATAGCAACTTTTTGAAATTTAGGGGGCCAAAAGTGCTATTTTGAAACATAGGGGGTCAAAATTGCAACTTCCTGAAACTTAGGGGGCCAAAAGTGCTATTTTGAAATATAGGGGACCAAAATCGCAACTTTCTGAAATTTAAGGGGCCAAAAGTGCAATTTAGCCAAATTAAAAATATCTATTTTTGGTAAAGAATTTTGAAAATACAAACTATATTACTATAAACTGTATTATTATAGAAGAGTAAATTTATTATTAGAATTTAATAGAGATTTAACTTGAAATAAAGTAATTTTGTAGAGATTAAAAATATAAACTTTATATATTTTATAGTGATTATGGGCTTTTGATATGGTTTTTAATTTGTCTTAGATCTATAGATTTAGTTCCATACGTTTGTTCTAGGCTTTACAAACCCTTTCTGACTACAAAAGGAAATTTTTTCTTCATACCCTCTCTTTTATACGTATACCCCCATGAAACATCAGAACACAGAATAGTATACTCTTACTTTTTAAGCAAATAATCAAATATATTAAATCAATATTTTTCTATTATAAAAAAAAAACTCAATATTTTTCTCCAAAAGTAATTTACCCCCAAACTGACCAAACTTTCAAAAGCCAAAAAGCAAGTGAGTGATTTTTCCAGAAAGATTTGGTATTTATCAACTTTCGATTTGAATATTCAAACTGAAAATTATTCAAATCGAAAGTTTATTAATATTAAAAGTTTGACCTTTCAATATTTGCACGAGAGATCCTAATTAGAGTTTTGTTCTATTCAAAATAGAACTGATCGACTTCCACGATGAGGCTGCAGGCAGTTATGGTGGCGATAGACCAATAAAGTGGTGGTTCACGATGACGAAGGTACCTGCAAGTTAGCACCCTGACACGCTCAAGTCTGTATGTGATCAAGATGAAGTGAAAGTAATTGAATCAAACTTTGGCTTGAAAATCTTCGCACTTATATAAACGGAGCAATTATAATCATCATCATGATAACCTACATAGAATACATAGGACCGTTGAGATCAATTTAAACGGTCTTGGAGATAGGGAAGGACTGGATTTGCTGTGGCAGGAAACAAGCTTTCGGTGCACCGTATAAGTGAACTTGGAATTGAGCGACAAAATGACATGAAATGAAACTGAACCACTGATGATTGAGACGTTTGTATTGAAACGGTACATCGGTACGAGAGTGGGGTGATCGGGATTATGCCTTACAACTTGTCCATTTAATTTCCTTTTTTGGGTCAAATTCGTTGTCTTAAGTTTGGGCTTATAGTTTTTTAAGTAAGTCTAATTCTTAAGTCATATGAAACATATATTCTTGCCCTCTCAAGTGCATATTATTAAAAAGGATGATTTCTCTCCCGACCCCCCTCATTTCTTTTATACCTCCCAAAAATCTAATTTTGCCCCTTGCGATTTGAAACGTTTTTGCCAAAAAATTTTGGTTTATATTCACCGAAGCCAAATATTAGACCATTTCGGTAACTACGAACCGAACATTAGCGTTTTCGGTACACAGAAAACGAACGTCAGCTTGTTCGGTACCTGCGAACCGAAATGTGATAGATTTTGGTACGTTGGTCGCTGGAATTAGGTCATTTTCGGTAGCAGTTTACCGAAATAATTGTTTCGGTACATGCGAACCGAAATGTCCCAGATTTCGGTAAGTGGTTACCGAAATTTATCAGCATGTCATATTATTTCGGTTCGTATAAACCGCAGTACCCTAATGACAAAAACGGAAATTCAGGAGGTAGAAAAGAATTGAGGGGGTTGGGAAAGAAACCATCATTAAAAAGTTATGGTGGACTTGGCTTATTAGATATTTGAAGAAAGGTTGCAACAACAACTTTGTATTTTCAAATTGGTCGAACAATGCGGTAGACATTTATTGTAATGGATTTTGAGTACCATTGTCCATGACATTTTATATGCAAGAGGACTGAGGTTTAAACTCTAGACACTCACATATCTATTTTAAGGTGAAATTTTTAGCTATTAAATCATCTAACAAAAAAAAAAAAGTGTTGGTAAACGTTGTAAACTAGTTAAACAAGACTCATTACAAGAATTTTGCGCATTTCTGATGAACATTTCCGATGAAAAAACAATTTCATCGCAAGCGAAGAGCATTTCCAACGAAATATTCGTAGGAAACGTCACTGTTGTGCAATGGTCCCCTTTGACAGCGCATTTCCTACGAATATTTCGTCGGAAATGCTCTTTAGATCGTTTGAACAGAAAAACGAACGTTGTCCAACGGCTGGCACGCACGCCTATATTATATATATGCACACCAGTGTTTTAAAAACCGGACCGGTCATCGAACCGGCGAGAGCACTGGTTCACTGGTTCATTGGTCGAACCACTGGGTCACTGGTCGAACCGCATGACAAACCGGATTAAACCGGATTAAACCAGCGGAATGAACCGGTCTCTATAATAATACTATATAGTTATTAAACCGATCGAATCAGATAACTTGGTCTTTTAAAAAAAATCATAAAAAATATGAAAATTTGAAAATTTCATAAACTTATAATGTCACAAGTTCTTAAATTCAAATCCTAAACATTGTCATTGCACACATTAAAATCACACACATTATAATAGTACAAAATACAAATTCAAATGAATTTTAAATATCAAACACAAATAAGTTTTAAACAAAGTATAATTGTAGTATAAAACATAAACGGAATAACAAAGTGTCTAATAAATTAATTTCAAGGAGGCATAGTTGTTTCAATAAATCTAAAAAAATAACATGACATCATAATTTCTTATAAAAAAATTATCATAATTTCACACCTAAAAAAATAACATGACATCATAGTTGTTTCGAACCGTCGGGTCATTGGTCGAACCGAATTAATAAATCAGATAACTCGGTTGAATAAATTGGTGTCTATAACAAAATTATATAGTTAATAAAAAAAATTATCAAGTAGTTTAATGGTTAAAATTTCACTATAAATTTTTCTCAAACTTTTTTTGTTTTTTTTGTACATGAAACATAATTAATTAAATTTAGAGTAATGGGAATGCCAATTTTAGTCATACAATTAACCAGACTTTTTAGTAAAAAAAATAAGCCCCACTTTAACAAGTAATAAATGAGCCCACTAACCCAATTTTCCAACAAACATATTAATGCATAAGAGAATGAGCATAACCCTAAATCATACCGCCGCCGCACTTGTATCTATTCTTCTTCTTCCATATTTTTTCTTCTTTTTCTCTGGTTTTTTTTTTTTGCTTTTCCAAGTTCATTCTCTCTGTTTTTCTGTTTTGCTGGGTTAATGGAAAAAAACAAAGTATCAAGTGTGTTATGGTAAACATTTATTTAAGATTTTGAAGAGCAATTTTATTTAAGATTTTTCCTTGCATCTTCTCTGCTTCTCGACTTAATCTCACTTCCTTCTCGATCGTTTCTAATTTGTCTGTTTCTTTCTTCTTCTTTTTTTTTTATAAAAAAAGAAATTGACGTGAAAAAAAAAAAGGAAAACAATCAAACCGCCGGTTTACAAAACCACCGGTTCGCCGGTTTATACCGGTTTATACCGGTTTTTCCCGGTTTTCATCGGTTCGATTGCTTACCCGGTCCACAGATCAGACCAGACCGTTTGTACCTCCGGTTCCCGGTCCGACCAGTTTGACCGGCCGGTCCGGTTTTTAAAACACTGATGCACACTCATCTTTCTCATTTCTTCATTCTTTCTCAAATCTTCATTCTTTCTCATCTTTCTTTCAACGGTCAGCACTAACTATCTATCGTAGCCTTGTAAGTTGTATCCATTTTAAACTATCTATTGGAAGCTAATTAATCATACAAGGTTGAACTTTTTTTTTAATGATAATATTATTAGTTTTTATGGTGGAGATCGAAAATAATACTCTTGACCTATTTATGACTCTTCTCTTTAACTTCTTCACCTTAACTATCAAATTAAACCAGCCTTATCTTTGTCTCTCCTATGTACTCAAGAAACTATTCAAAAGAGCATTCAAGGAAAAAAAAAACAACAACTTTTGCACCTTCATTTGTTGATAGAATCATAACTTTTGCTTTATCATTTTATTAATTTTCCAGCTAAAATGAATATACTACATCAGTAATACATAAAGCACAGTGAATTGAAACTCCCTAATTAACAATCGTTTGATTCCGAACCTGTTAATTAACTAACACTAATCAATATTAGTTGATCTAACTTGAATATTATCTGCGTCAAAAAAAAACAAACTTGAATATTATATAACCGTATAAGATTTTCAATGATGTTGGTTGCACTCCCTAGCAGGTCTGATTTTCTGGTAACCAGCTTTAGAAGGACACGTCATTTGAACAGGAGGAACCATGCAGTTATACTGTAAACAAAGTGAACTACTCAACGGAATCTCCGCCGTTGGATTAATCACAATTCCGGTAAGATAATTATGTTGCAAATACAAAATCTGTATATTCGCCGCCAATAACCGTTCTACAAAACTACCGGGAACTTCACCGGTGAAACCGTTGTTGTTTAGATACAAATTTTGCACACTCGCTAATAAAGGTGATATTTCACCTGATAACTTGTTGAAACTAAGATCAACGGTTTGGATTGTAACTTCGTTAAACGGTTCAACCGGACCGCATAATTGGTTTCTTTCTAACTGTAAGTTTGTTAGCGGGAATGAGAATAGTTGAGCTGGGATTGGACCGGTGAACCGGTTTAAGCTTAGATCGAGATAGTTGAGGCGGTTTAACCGGTATAAAACCCGATCTACATTCCCGGTAAGCTGGTTCCATGCTAGAGAGAGATATTGTAGTGAAGAAGGTAGAGAATCAGGAGCAAGTGAACCGGTGAGAGAGTTGTGATTTAGATCGAGCCGGTTTAAGTTTTGAGCCGATGCGAATGACGGAACTGAACCGGTGAGACGGTTATGACGGAGGATCAAGTTGTTTAGTGCCGGCAATTTTCCGATTGACGGAGGAATAGTTCCGGTTAACTGGTTGTAGCTTAAATCAATTGTTCTCAGCTTGTGCAGCTGACCAAGCCCCGCCGGAATCTCACCGGAGATGAAATTCCGACTAATACCGAGAAACTTGAGATTCTTCAACTGCGAAATTGACTGAGGAAGATGGCCGTAAATTCTACCGGGAGAAACAGTTAAATCAGCGAGAGCAGAGAGTTTACCAATGGCGATATCAATTTTTCCAGTGAGACCAGGCGAACCGGCTCTAGTTTCGCCGAGATTGAGTGCAAAGACTTTATCAGAAAGGCAATAAACTCCGGCGAAGTTGCATGGATCGCCGGTAAAGTCCCAAGATGAAAAGAAATTCGAACCAGGAACATCGTGAAGCGATCTTCGGATAGATTGTAATGCTAAGAAATCAACAGGATCTAAAATTGCTCGCGCTGATTGAAAAAAGCAGAGAAGAACCAGACAAAATGTAGAAATCTTCATCGGAAAATATGAAGAAGAATGAAAGAAGCGAAGAACAACGTTTTTGATGTGTTTTATAGTAATGGAAATGAAAACTTTTCTATTTTCTTTCTCGTGAGAGTTTAATGGAGGAAGTGAAAAATTACGAGTGTCAGTATCAAAATCAACTAATTTTCTAGCTGGCTTGGAAGAGAAGCAATTCTTTTTTTGTGAATGCTTTTGTGTTTGAAGTTTGAACAACTAATTTTGCCTTCTCTCACAAGTTACAGCAGAGAAATCACCGTCACAACTAATTCTGGTATCACACGTGACGCAGTACACAAGCGGAGCAAGCGCTAATCCTATACCAAAATACAGGTTTGCAAGACAAACCCGGAATCCACCAGAAAAGTAATTAATTGTTTAACACTTTAACTTAATAGTAGTGAAAATAAAAATAACAAATATCCTAAAATATTGTAAAAGAAAATAACAAACCTAAAAATCTAATTAAAAGAAAATAATAAATCTAGCTAAATAAAAATAACAAATCTAAAAGAAAAATGGCAAATCTAGATAAATGAAAATAACTGCTACATTAGGTTACAACTCTCTCGCAATCGCACTTGCGGAGGATCGAACCGGTGGTCTTCTCTACAAAGTTTAGTGTCAATCATCACTGAACCAATTAATGATTGATATAGAACCTAAAGCTAAAAATTAGTATTGTTAATTTAATTTTGGTTCATTAACTAATTTGATTAGTGTTAGTTAATTAACAGGTTCGGAATCAAACGATTGTCCAAACCAAAAACATCAGCTCCATACCACCAGGTCTGTGTAATGTAAAGTGTTATTATTAAAAAAACCAAATTAACAAAACAAAAAAACGCAGGTTCCAAGCCCAAGTGCACGTTTTATCTTATGCGATAAACGAATTCTTGATATTGATAATGTGATTACTAATACGACGTTAGTATTTGTTTTTTTCGTTTGATGTAATGTGCATGCAGGGCCGGCCTTTTGAGTGTGCAAGGTGAGGCACCGTACATGGACTCAAACATTTAGGGCCTCTAATTATTTATATCGGTCTATTAAAAAATTTATATAAGTAAAAAAAATTAATGACTTTGTTGAAGGATTTTAAATTAGCCTGAGATCATAGATACATGATCATATATAAAAGATTTATCATCATATGAGTGAGATTAAGTCTCTAGTATTGTAAAATAGGGTATGAGACTATATATATATTAAAAGTTTAATAACTCACTCATAAAACTCAAATGCTACAATTATAGACACACACATTTGAGAAATAGTTTGGTTACACGCAGCGGAAATACACGAGACTTACATTTTATTATTATTGAGGATATAAAAGAAAATAGTCATTAACTTCCATAAGTGTTGAAAAATAACAATAATATGAAATATGCCAAATATAGTGAAAATTGAAAAAAAATTGAATATCTCAAATGTACAATTTAAAATAATGACATAAATAGAATTTTTCTTGATAAAGTTGTTAAGCATTTGAGATTTTGACATATTGCGTTTACAAAACGAGTTTGCAAAAATATATAATGATATGGAAGTATATAATAATTTATGAGAGAAGACTATAATTAATATCCTCAATATAAGTCTCTACGGTAGTTTTATGTCTAGAATTATGAGACAAATAAATATATTTGTTTCTTAGCTATAGTTAATTTACATGTAGAATTTTCCTCACTTGACAAAGAATGATAATTAAAATGGTGAGATATTTTTCTTACACCAAGGAGAGGATGATCATGTTAAGCAATGTCATACCGATAGGGTATGTCCATCACGTCACACAATACATAGTGAGGATTCTCCCACTTGATAGAGAATGATAGTTGAATTAAAAGTTTGAAAATATTTTAAATAAATATTCAACTATTTCTCTATCACATGATGATCGTGTTGAGTAACGTTACGACCAGTGCATTAGCATGGGTCTATTACTAGTTTTAATGATAAAGATAGTAGATGAACCAACACACCAAGATTGTTTACACACCAAATTGACCTACGTCGATCTAACAACGAGTCTTTACAAAAGATACAAAAGAGTTACAAGAAATTAGCTTCAACCTGATTCCAAAATTTCTGACATGTGATTTTAAGGCACAATTATGAAGTTTTGAACATTAAATAGTGAAAAAATTGTCTAATTGTATATTTCATTTACTATATCTCTTGGATAATTTCTCAACATGTAGTCCTAACACGAACATTTATTTTTCCCTTGGTCATCCAGGATCTTGCACAAATGAAACATTGTTTGGCTGATATTCCTGCATTTCGAATGTTGGTTCATCTTCAGCTATTATGTGTTACCTGTGAAATTTTGTTAGGCTTACTTTTAAAATCACCATGTCTGCAGACTCTAGTTATAATGGTTCGTGATTGATAATCTTTAAATTTTACAAAATGCATTTAAGATAAGGTCTTAGTAATTGTTTAAGCTTTTCCATTTGTCTTAATTGGACCTAGTCTAATATTAACAAAATATATATATATATATATATATATATATATATATATATATATATATATATATATATATATATATATATATATATATATATATTTTCCGGATCATATCAGGTGACAAATTCTAATGAAGAACCTTTGAATATTTTGCAATTGTACCAGACTGTTTTCTATCTACCCTAAAGAGTTAAAAATTTGAATATTTTGTGGGTGGTAAGTATGAGTTAAGTTTTGCTAAATTTGTTATGGGAAAAGGTCAGGTTTCGGAGAGTATTAGTTTCTCATGTAGTCAAGAACTGCATGGGGCAGCATTCGAAAAAATTAAAGAGGAGATATTTTTAGTTAAGAGAAATTTCACTATAGAATTTTCAGCTCATTCGGTTAAAGAAGATATTTGAGAGTGAGGAATACACTGTTCATTCATATTTATAATTGAATATTGTTCATGGATGAATGTATTTCAAAATTGTTGATATATTTCAAAATTGTGAAAAGAGTGGGGAATAGAGATATGCTAATATATGTTGAGATTTTGGAGTAATTCATGTTGTTGAGACAGTTACTTGTTCTGCAAGTAACAGGATAGTTAGTTGCAATCGGTTGCTTAGGTGTCAAGTAATGGATAAGTTTGTTACTTAAGGAGTTAATAACAATTTTAGAGTTTGTTAGGGTGTTAGTTAGAAGTTAGTTATAAACTAACTTTGTTGCTTATGTGTGAAACAACTTATATAAATGCTTAGATGCATTTCATTAGTGATTGTACTTTGAGTTTTGGCCCAATAGTGGATGAATAAAATTCCTCTCTTTCCCCCTAAACAATTCTATTCTTTGTTAAGCCAATTTTCATTGTTCTTCATTCATCTTCTCTTCTCTCATTGCTTCTGCAACATAAAAACCAGTTTGTGAAAGTGTGTGTGTGTGAAGCGCGTTCCGCACTTGTTGAGCAGTGTGTGTGCGCTTGTGTGTTTGATCAATTGTTGCGCTAATGATATAGACTATAAATCTTATAAGACTGAGTAATGGGCCAAATACAATTATTACGCATAATTATTATGCATAAATATACACTATAATGCTAGGGTCACGCCCACCCTCTATAACATACTCTTTAAACACACTCCAATAGTCCGACGTCATGTCATCCACGTTTTTGTTTCATTTCCTGGCTACCGGATTCAATTTGACAGGTATAGTTATTTATTTATTTTTTTGTTATTAACTTTTGATTCCAACTTTTCTTCTTTCTTCTAGATTCATTCAAAATCATCTCTTTTGTCCCTGCAACTCTTTAACACTACTCACAATTTTTGTTTTAGTTGCTTCTTCTGTCAAAGGAAACCACATTTTTTGTACATCTTGATCTACATCATCCTTCATCCATACAAATTAAAATCTTCTTTGTCTTGCTTCACCGTGTCTTCGTCATTCTTCTACAAAGTATAATAAATGTCTCTTGGAAAAGTATTAATAAATATGTTTAGAGATTTGAAAAATGACTTATATTTAAGGACAAACTTTTTCTTTGAAAGGGGGCGCTTTAGCTTATAATTAGGAACATGGGGCGTATTTTCAATTTAAAATATCGGTGCTATATAGATTATTAGACATTTCACTCATCATTCATATTGGAGCAAATGATTATTTTGATTATTTTTGGGTATCTCTTGTGCACTTTATTGTTCTGTATAATTCTCTTATCGGGTCATTTTATAATCTAAATTGTGATATGTACTTATAAAAAGATGCCACATTGGAATTTTATCATGAGAGACAAACTCTCAAACATATAGTATTATATATAGTTATATATAGATACTATGGTTCAGCTTATAAAAGAACCCTAAAATGAACCATGGGGCGGCTTCCCCCTTGCATCCGATCGAGTCACAACTTAACCCATGCATATTTGCATACATGTATGGTTAATAACATTTGGAATAGTACCTAACAACTCTCTTAAATATAATATTTATGGACTTAAATTATTACTATTACTATGCATAATTTTTTGAACTATTTGTAGAAGACTCACGACTTATGGTGCTAGGAAGCCAATGTCAAATGCAAATGGTATAAAAGCACGTTGATTGTCAGAACATGCTTTCTCATATTTATATCGATAAATTAGTTCAGCTGCTAATTTTACAAAACACTACAAATTAAATAAGTTAACTTATTCACTACAAACTACTGCATAAACTTGTTCATAAATTATAAGACATTTGCTCTTTGCTATAACCTAGATCATCAATTGTCCATTATTTTTTACTATACAAAGTCTATAGTGTTGGGTTGGACAATATTAATAACTAGCTGGACACCCGTGCGTCCGCACGGGATCGGAGTCGCGGTGTTGCCGCTTCTCACTTGATAAGATGAAATTTATTGGAAAGTAGATTAAAAGATAAAAAATAGAAATGATATAATATTTGGTAAAAAAAAAAGAAAAAGAACAATGGTAAAACCATCATCAAAAAACCTTAGGTCTCTGTATTAATATAAGAATATAAATATAGATAATGTAGAAATTATGAAAAAAAAATAGGCTACCTTATTAATATATTAGTAAAAACATAGGTGTTGAAAAATCACAAAAAAACTTATGTCCATGTATTAATATATGAGTATAAATATAGTCTCGTAAAAATTATTAAAAAATAGACAATCGTATTAATATGTTAGTGAAAATATAGGTTTCGCAACAATCATCAAAATAATTAGGTCATCGTATTAAATATGAGTATAGCCAGTAAAATTGTAAAAAAAAATAAACAACTTAATTTTTATTTTATTTTTGTTACAAACATCTTAATTAATATATAATTAAAAGTATAAGTCCTGTAGAAATCACACAAACAAAAAAGTTTTCATATTAATATATGAGTTTAAATATAGGTCCCGCATATGTTATAAAAGAACGGGTAAGCTTATTAATATGAGTAAAACACATAGGTCCCCATGTACAAAAAAAAACACATAGGTCCCCAGAAATCACACAAAAGATTAGGTTATCGTATTAATATATAATTATAAATATAGGTCTAAAAAAAATAGTAAAAAATTGAAAACTTCAGTAATAAGAGTAAAAACATAGGCCCCGTATAGGGATGACAATTTGACCCATACCCAGTGGCCACCCGCAAAAAGTACCCATAACGGGTAGGGAAAAAATCTGCATTTTGGGTACGGGCACATGTATGGGTAATTACCCACAAAAATGAATGGGTATGGGTGCGGGTATGGGTGCGGGTACGGGTACCTTAATACCCACCCCGCCCCATACCCACATAATATATTTATTTATTTTATATATGTTTTTATATAATAACATATGTATATCAATTTAAAAAAAATACAACAACAATTAAATTATTAGACATTTTTAATAAAAATGTTTATTTATAATATAATACAAACACAATGTGACAATGAAATGAACTTTAACATGAGATTGATAACTTTTTTGTTTATAATTTTCCTGAGTCAACATTAAAATCTTTTAAAAATATAATTATATTAAAACGATATGATATTTTATAATCGATCGACTTATTTTTATAAAAAATGCGGGT
Source organism: Trifolium pratense (assembly GCF_020283565.1). Taxonomy (NCBI): domain Eukaryota; kingdom Viridiplantae; phylum Streptophyta; class Magnoliopsida; order Fabales; family Fabaceae; genus Trifolium; species Trifolium pratense. Next base: position 39,249,425 of record NC_060064.1, on the reverse strand, counting down.
AACGGGTACGGGTACTTAGGTACCCATAGGGTATGGGTACGGGTATTTTTTAAAACTGTGGGTATGGGGATGAGTATTATAGTACCCTACCCATTGTCATCCCTAGCCTCATAGAAATTACACAAAAAATTAGATCTTTGTATTAATATATGATCATAAATATATGTAATGCAGAAATTATGAAAGAATGACAACTTTATTAATATATGATTAAAAATAGGGTATGCTAAACAGTGCCCCGGGGCACTTGTTAAGCATACCTAAAAAGGAAATAAAAAATAAAATTTATATTGAAAAGACAATATTTTGTACTTTTGAGGCATTGAATGCACCCATTTTAAGACATAATTTCTATTTTAACATGCTTAACCAGTGTCCCGGGGGCACTGTTTAGCATTTTCCTTAATAATATAAGACTCGTAGAAATAAAAAAAAAATATAGGTTCTCGCATTAATATATCAGTATCAATTTAGGTCCTACATAAATTATTAAAGATCAGGAAATCTTATTAATAAGAGAAAAATCATAGGTCCTGCAGAATTCATACAAAAGATTATGTTCCCGTATAAATATATGAGTATAATACATAAAATTATAAAAAATATAAAATAAACAACTTTATTAATATATGACTAAAAATATAATGCCCGTAGATATAACAAAAAAATGGTTCCCGTATTAATATGAATATAACCCGTAAAATTATTAAAAAAAAAATAGATAACATAATATATTAGTAAAAACACAAGTTCCGTGAGAGTCGCAAAAAATAGTAGATTTTCGTATTAATATATAAGTATAAATAAAGATTTTACTAATGGTATTGATGGTCAATCTATTCTAGAAAAATGGTCAATGTATTGATTACACAAAATATTACTCCCCCCGTTTTTTTATAAGTGTCCAGTTTCATCAAATTTAGCGTTTCTAATTAACTGTCCAGTTTGTGTTTTAAGGATAATATTTGTCAATTATACCCTTTGTCAATTATTATTATTATTATTATTATCTTTTTCAATAATTTTCTTATATATATATTTGAAAAACTAAAGTTTTTTTTTAAAAAGAAATTTTGTTACTTTTTTTTTTTTACGATAGGAAAGTTTCTTTCTTCCTTGTTATATTCATATTTAAACAGAATTTGTTACCAATTTATTTTTGTATAAAAATAAATTTATTTGAAAGAGTGCAAAAAATAGAATTTATTGGTGAATTAAGACGAGGGTATAATAGGACGATAATGTGCAAAAATCCACTTTCTTAATTTAGTGTTATCATTATAACTGAACACTTATAAAAAACGGAAGGAGTAAAATATTAAAATGGAATTAATCAGCTTCAAGAAAAATTTTAAAATATTGAAATTATTTACTAACTTTCAAATATGACACAAAATACCCATGAAAGTGATGATGTGTCAAATTATTAAGTAGGGGTAACATAAGATTTTCACATGTATCTTATTTTCTTAGGTCCCTGTATTAAATATATATATATATGAGTATGAATATAGTCCCATAATTTTTTTCTTCATATATGAGTATAAATATAGGTCTCGCAAATGTTATAAAAGAACAGACAAACTTATTAATTTGAGTAAAAGACATAGGTCATGCATAAACCACACAAAAATTAGGCTATCGTATTAATATATGAGTATAAATATATGACATAAAATATTAAAATGGAAGTAACCACCCAAAGAAAAATATTAAAATATTGAAATTAGTTATTAACTTTCAAATATGACACAAAATACCCTTAAAAATGATGATGTATATGATATATCGATGTCCAATTAATAATTGATTTTTATTTAATAAAAAAAATTGAAATTTTATAAAGTGAGGTAATTTGAATTTGGGATACATACAAAAAAATTGGATTTTCAGATAAAAAGAAAAAAATTGTGGGAGAAATAACAAATAAAGTGGAGTTTTGTGGTTACAATTGGGCATTTAACTCATATTGATTATATGTTGATTCCAAAAATATAACAAATTAATTCATATGGCTTAGTGATAAACACAATAACAAGTGTAACTAAAAGGTTAAGGGTTCAAATCCTGATGACTGAGAAATTTTTTAGCATTTTTCTACTAACTTTTTTTGATAAAGACACAAAATAACCCTGAATTGATTATGTGTCAAAAAAAGAAAAAAGGGCAAATTAGGAATTTCATACGTATCTTCTTTTCATATATTGTAGTAGATAGATAGATAAATAAATTTCAATTATCGACAGAGGAAAGAAAAAAAACCACGTAAAGCCTTTAACTCTTTTAAGTGCAATGGAAGATGACAGTGTGGTGGATGGTATGGTAAGTTTTGCTCAAGGTATTAAGTGTAATGGCAGTGTGGTGGGTGGTAGTAGTAATGTTTTGTATATACTTAGAACTTAGAAGTCTATATGTAATTAATGATGGTTGTTTTTCTTTTTTCTGATGCACATAAAATATTATTTATTTTCTTTTTCCAAATTTTTTTTATGGTTTTTAAGAAGAGTTGCTAAGATTGAAAGCAAATTATTAGAGGCTGCTCTTTTCTTTTTCTTTTATCTATTTCATAATTGTTACAAGAGTTTTGCTATATTTAATTATATCATATAATGGAAACAAGAACTTAAGAGCAAGGAAATTAAATAAACTTCGGATTCTCCACTTTTCTACATTTATAACGTGAGTTCAATCACTAGATTATTAGACTAAAAAATAATATTACATGATTTAATATTACTTGATTAATTGTTATTATTGTGTGTAATTTTTATCATAGTTTGGTGTAGAGTTTTTTTTTTTTTTTTGAGGCATAGTTTGGTGTAAAGATGATATGCGAGAATCAGCCACTAATTAATTAGACTAATTGAAGTGTCCAATTTTATTTTCAATAATTTATTTAATATCATTAATTAAACTAATTGAATTTAGACTTAATTATTTAATTAGAATTTGTTTAGTTAATTAGACTATTATTAAATAATTAAATTAAAAAGAAAAAGATTTCTTACTTTCTTTAATTATAGAAGGTGGGGTCCACGTGGGTTTAAAAGTAAAAAAAAGTAGGGAAAAGTGAAAGTAAAAAGGTGAAATTGTAAATTAGAGGGAAGTGATGCTGATGTTTCAACCTTTTTTTTTTTGAGCTGTCATAACTCATCATTTTTAGAGACTAGAGAAGAGAGTATCCAATGCAAAAATTTTCCATGACTTATTATATAAGAATTGCAGAGAATTCCATAACTAGTTAATCTTCCCATAGCAATATTTTTGGCAAATATACTCTTAATACAACACATATCAACCAAGCAACTTATCTAAATGAGTTCATTTGCATTATGTATTAGAGAAAATCTCCACTCTAATTGAGTTAGGCAGATTTGTGATGAAGGTGAGTGGTGATGTAAGCTTTGAAAATAAATCTCCACTCCAAATAAAGTGATAACATGAAAATGGGTCTGCATTGAAATAGCAGGTATTTTTATGATGGTTCTTTTTTGTATTTGTTTTGGAACAATGATGTAACTTGTGGGTGACTAGACCGAAGAAAGTAATTGGTTTATGTAAATGCAAAGTTACTCTGACTGAGTACATGGAGAGTTCCTACAAGGAGAGTAGTGAAAAATTTATTTTAATTTACTTTTCTTTTCATTTCAGAATCCATGTGACGAACCCTCTCTTTCCAACCCTTCAGCTTAGTCCACACCTTATCTACAATATGATTCAAGATTTGGTGATTCTATTGGTTATGGTAATTGGTTTATGTAAATGCAAAGTTACTCTCACTGAGTACATGGAGAGCTCCTTCCTTCCTACAAGGAGAGTAGTGAAAAATTTAATATACTTTTCTTTTGCAAGCATACAATAGCAATTTAAGAGTTTCTGTTGCCTAATAAACATATAATATATAGTAATTGTTGTTTTTTATATTGAAAAATAATTTTCTGAAAAAATAAGCCTAAAAAATCCAATTAATATTGTGACCAATATTTCAAATGGAAAAATCAATTGAAAGTAACTTGATCGGACTTCAAATATGGTTCACATATATATATATATATATATATATATATATATATATATATATATATATATATCCATTTTTGAGGTCCAAGAGAAAAGAAAGTTACATAGAATAGTCTTTTGAAATATATTTTTCTTTATTTTTTTCAATGTTTGTTCAGGTGCCATATTGGGAAAAATTTATTCTCCTCCAACCATTTCTCTGAGGTGCCATATGTTTACAGTATAACTGCATGGTTCCTCCAATTCAGATGACGTGTCCTTCTAAAGCTGGTTACCAGAAAATCAGACCTGACCTGCTAGGGAGTGTAACGAACATCATTGAAAATCTTATACTACTATTTTTTTTTTTTTTTTGAAGTTAAATCTTATACTCTATACTATTTCATATTATAGTTACATTTATATATTAGCACTATAATATTCAAGTTAGATCAACTAATATTGAATACTTAAAATTAAAAGTATAGACTATATATAGCTTTTGTTTTCTTGCTTTTGTAATATTTAATTATTCTTTTTGACTTGTTTTGTTAATTCATTATTATTATCAAAGTTATAGTTGTAGTATTTTAGTAGTTTTTTTTTAATAATACTACTTTTTTTTTTAATAAGAGACAGATAAGTTAATAAAAATTAATGTATATAATTCATAATATTATTGATCAATTTTTATTATTAACTTGCAATTAGGGAGCAAAATGCTTTATGTATTAGTTTTACTGATGTAGTATATTCATTTTTAGCTGGAAGATTAATTAATAAAATGACAAAGCAAAAGAGAAAAAAATTATGGGAGATGACTAGTTAAATAATTGTTTAGTTACTTATATTGAGAGAGATATTTTTCTTGATTTTGAAAAAGAGAAAATCATTCAATATTATCAAAATATGGAACATAAAGCCACTAAGTTTGGTTTAGTAGTGAGGGGTTTCGGTAGTACGTTATAGGTTCTGGGTTCGATCCCCAACTAATTGTATGGAACGTCCTAGAGAACAATTATAATGTATTTTTATGCTTTTGAAAATGAAATGTTATATTTATTTAATGATGCAATTTTATAATGACCCCACTACTCAAAACTTCTGGTTCCGTCCCTGAAAAAAAATGTTGAATTTATAAAAGATGTAATCCATTAACATAATGTATCTGTTTCTCGTGAGCTCTCCCAAACTCCCCATCGATGATCTGATAGTTGAGATGAAGAAGTTAAAAGAGTAAAGTCATAAATAAGTTAAGAGTATTTTTGATCTTCACCACATCAGCATGAAAACTAATAATACTAACATTAATCATTTTTAAAAAAATAAAATAAATCAACCTTGTATGATTATAGCTTCCAATAGACAGTTTAAAGTGGACACAAGGGGTACACTAGAATTACCTTAATATATTTTCGGTTACCACCATTCACAATTTTGCAATTGCCTTTATCGTAATTTTTCTATAATTATGCATGCTGATTTTTCTATATTCAAGTTAGATCCCAACTAATACTGAATACTTAAAATTAAAAGTATAGAGTATAGACTATATATAGCTTTTGTTTTCTTGCTTTTGTAATATTTAATTATTCTTTTTGACTTGTTTTATTAATTCATTATTATTATCAAAGTTATAGTTGTATTTTAGTAGTTTTTTTTTTAAATAATACTACTTTTCATTTTTTTTTAATAAGAGACATGTAAGTTAATAAAAATTAATGTATATAATTCATAATATTATTCATCAATTTTTATTATTTTATTTGTAATTTATAAAAAGGATCGAAGAAAGTATTCATACGATTAGTGTGAAAACTTGCAATTAGGGAGCAAAATGCTTTATGTATTAGTTGTTAGATATTAATTATTTATATTTTTATTATATCTTGTATTGGTAAGGATAGTTTAGTCTTTTTCTAGTATCTAATATTTATACTCTATTGTAACCTTTACTCTTCAAGTTTTGTTCATTCCATTGAAACCCTAAGTTCAAGGGTCTTTCTCTATGTTTTTATACATTCAATTTTGTTAACATGGTATCAGAGCCGGGTTAAGGACTGCAATGTGGGCATTTGACCCAGGACCACGCTAGGCGTGAGGGTGGGTGTTGAATATGTTGTTGTGTTGGAGATTGTTTGAAGTCCCACATTGCTTAGGTTCCCGGGATGTGAAGTGTATAAAATATGTGAGAGCAACCTCACCCTTTGAGCTAGCTTTTGGGGATGAGATCCAAGCATATTTAACATTAGTTTCACTGATGTAGTATATTCATTTTTAGCAGGAAGATTAATTAATAAAATGACAAAGCAAAAGTTGTGATTCTATCAACAGAATAAAGATGCAAAAAGTTGCGTTTTTTTTTCTTATATATGCTCTTGTGAATAGTTTCTTGGCTACATTAGGAGAGATAAATATAATGCTAATTTAATTTGATAGTATTGAGTTTCGAGCGTAAGTGGTTAAGTTTCACATCGACTATGTATAGAAAGAATGTTGGATTTATAAAAGAAGTTATCCATTAACCTAGTGTCTTAAGATTTTGGTGGAGATGTGGTGTATCCCTCTCTTGTGGCCGTGTATAATTGACCACATTGTTTCTCCCGAGCTCCCCCATCAGACTCTCCCAACAAGTGGTATATCATGATATTTGATCAACTATAGGACGTGGGAACTCACACTTGAGGGAAGAATGTTGGTCAAGTACGTGAGTGGTTAAGTTCGACATTGACTATATATGAGAATAATAATGGATTTATAAAAGATGTGACCCATTAACATAATGTATCTGTTTCTCGCGAGCTCTCCCAAACCAGTGTCGTACATATTTCAAAAGGATAGTGAGAATTTGTTTTTTCACCATCAGGATTCGGTCCACTGAACCGTCTAGTATAATTCGAAGATTAATTCTGACATCAAATAGTTTCAGCCTCATTTCGATCGCACTTGCGGGGATGGTTAGTGAGAATTTTGTCATTCAAAATAGTAATCTTGCACCTTATTATTATTATTATTATTATTATTATTATTATTATAATTATTATTATTAGTGCTGACTTGGGCCCTTGGAGTATGCTCCTCTCAAGGTCTCAGATTCGATTCCCACTAGTGCCAATTTCGATGGCTAAGTCCATACAGAGCAAAAAAAAAACTCTGGCTTTAAATGAGGCCTTCGCAAGTGAGCGGTGAGATTGGTCCCCTTAGATTAGTTGGTCCTAAGACCGGATACCAAGTTTTAAAAAAAAATATTATTATTATTAATATGTTGAGACTGATTAAATTAAGTTATACGTAGAAAAATGTAGAGTATGGTTCTCTTAAATATGATCCTAATTAGATGATGCCAACTTTACCCCTCCATACCATTACTCATTCCTATATAAAGGGAAGGTGGCAGTAACACTATTTCCTAGTCCATAGTCAACTTCATAGTCCATCTTATCTTTGGTCTTCCATATTATCAACACATATTATCAAGTAAGTAACATTTTCCTCCTCATGTTTATCTTTTAGATTTTTGTTGAAAAACAATTTTTTTTTTTATAATGTTGAAAAATAGATTTATTAAAAATAAATATTTTTCTCATGATTTTTGTACAAAAAAATTTAGTCCTGGAAGTTGGTTTATAGTCTCAAAAAGATTTAGTCCTATGGCTTTTTAAAATAATTTGGGTTTTGATTTAGCTTTAATAATAAATAAATAAAATCATTTGGCTAAGTTATTTCTAATATCTACACTTTATATAACACAAGTTCATTTTTTCTTTTTGTAGCTCTACATTCAACACAATATGGGTAATGCACTATTTTGTTTGGCATCAACTTGCATGGTTTTGGACCATGGCAATGCCAATGCTCGCAATCATCCATGCCATGAATGTCCCCAAAGCTTCAGGACAGAGAAAAGGTTGAAAGACCATATAAAAAATAATCACAAAGGAACTTTCAAATGTAACAAGTGTTTTAGGACCTTTAAATTGAGAGATGATAAGAAGGCACACGAAGACAAAAACGAATGTAGTAAAAAGAAGTGATCCAATGTTTATTTTCAGTTTGTTTTAAATAAATGTTGTTATTTTAAATAGGTATTGGTTAGGAGTTGCACCTTTAGTTTCTTTTTTACTATGCATGTTGTCTTGTGTAATCAAAATAGCTGTGTTTCAGCCATTGTTTAATGAATGTTGTGTTTACTTCTAAAAATAAAAATTTAGTTGTCTCAAAACTCTTAATAGTAACGATGTTTTAATAATTTTTCCTATCATTATTTGTTTAAAAAAAATTGTGCGAAAACTTTTAGATTTAATAAAATCATTAAAGAATTAGTCCCGCAAAAAATCATTAAAGAATAATTTTAGAAATAAATGAGTAAGAAAATTCCCTTTAAAAATTATAAAATATTTTGTAAGAAAAATAAAATATAAAATAGTACGGTGTAACATACATGCACGTGTGAAACCAACAAGGCAGCAACAACCTTGTACTGTAACTAGATCTATAGATTTTCTTAAGCAAAATCCACTTCATAGTGCTTTCGATATCTTTTGTTCACTGTCACCAACAAGATCCATAGTTCTTCCCATATCACTGTATCAAGCAATTGAAGTTGAGAATCTCTCATCATTATTATTTTTCATTGTGAGTATCTTTTTCTTTGAAAAACAGATTTATTATGAAAAAAGATTTTAAACATGATTTTTGTATAAAAAAGATTTAGTCCTAGAATTTTGTTTCTATTAGTCCGTAAAAGATTTAGTCCTAAAAATTAGACTTTTGATTTAGTCCAAAAATTTGTGGCTTCTGATCCAAAATATCTCATGATTTCAATTCAAATTGAAATCCTATAAATATATACTCCCAAATTGCAACAATATATTTTCTTTTTGGTTCGCAATTTTAACCTCTAACCCTTTTTTATTTGTTCTTTAACATTCTTACCACTTGATTTTCAGTATTTTAATTTCTTGTTAATGGAGGTAGCAGTAGATTGGGGAAACTTAGAAGCACTTCCTCTAAGTTTGATTTTTGACAAGTTGGTAGAGCGCATAGATCACATTTATTTCAGCGTGGTATGCAAGAATTGGTATTCAATTGCAAAGTTTAATTATCAGAATCGCCAAGTAAAAAACAATGTATTGCCCATGCTTATGATTCCTAAAAGAAAGGCTAGAAAAACAAGATATTTATATGGGATTTCAACCAACACAACTTACCGCTTTCAACTACCACTACCTCATAACAAGAGGTTGTGTGGTTCGAGTCATGGTTGGGTTGTAAAGATGGATGATATTAAGCAAGGTACAATTTTAACCCTACTAAATCCATTCAAAAATCTAGTTTCCATCACTCTACCACCCCTCTACATGCCGGATGGATATAAACGAGTTAGATATTATGAATGTAATGTTCATAAGGTTTTTTTATCATCTAATCCCACAACTAGGCCACATGATTATGTTGTTGTAGTAAGTTATGGTATGCGTGAATGTCTTGCTTTCATAAAAGCGGGTCAAGAGTTTTGGACTTATGTTAATGTTGATTATTATGGCTTCACCGATATTTCTTTTTATAAAGGCCTAGTCTATGCGGCGGGACGATGGAATAACATTGTCTCTTTCGATATTTCTAACTCGAAAGATTCTTTTGATCATGAGAAGGTAATAATTCCCAATGTTCTTCAAACCTGGGGGGATGATTATGCTCATAGAGCATATCTTGTGGAATCATTGGAGGGAGACTTGTTGCTCGTAAGAAAATGGATGGGTTTTCCCGATGATGACGATCCAGATGAAGAAAGGAACCTACCTAGTAGTGGCACTAAAGGATTTGAAGTGTATAAGTTGGAATTGGATCTTCAAAGTGGTAATAAACTTATACAAAAGATAAGACTTGATAGTTTAGGAGACAATGTTTTATTTTTGGGTGATAATGATTCTGTCTCTATGTCGGCTTCCTATTTTGCCAATTATCTACAAAAAGATTCAATTTATTATACCGATGATTTTTACGAAGAAGATCCACGTCCATATCCTAATGGACCATTTGATATGAAAATCTTTAACGTAAAAGATGGAAGTTTTAGTGAACATTGCCCTTTCCAATCTTGGTTCAAACGGATGCCACCTTCACTATGGGTTATTCCGCCATTTCAATGGGATTGATTGATAGCTTCAATTTAAGTTTGTTACTTTATTTTATTTCTATCAATTTTTATCGTTTTACGTTTAGTTACAGTGTACAATTTATAGTGTTCAATGAATGTCTATTGTGTGATTGATCTTATCAGAGTTAATATCAGCTTGTCGTCTTTCTCTTGATAATAGTAATATATTGTTACACATTTCTTTTAATATAGGAGTTTTCTTTTGCCAATACAAATGAATTACAATTTGTGAAATAGATTTCTTGTCCGTTCCACGTCGGATTCAGGCTGAACCTGACAAGCAGTGTTTTAAAAACCGGACCGGACCGGCCGGTCCGACCGGTTGAACCGGGAACCGGAGGGGTCACCGGTCTGGTCCGGATGTTGGATCGGATACGCTATTGGACCGGCGGGAACCGGTAAAACCGGTGAAAACCGGTGAAAACCGGTGAACCGGCGGTTTTGAAAAACCGGCGGTTCAATTGCGTTTTTTTTTTCTGGACCAAAACGTTTGCTTTTTAAAAAAAAAAAAAATCGAAAAAAAATTAGAAAAAAACAAAGAAACAGAAACTGAGAAAACTCATAAAAGTGAAACGCAGGAGAATGAAAATAGAGAAAAAATTGTACATATACCTTGTATATTTTGTTCTTTTAACCCTCTAAATTTTTACTTTTGAACTCACCCAAGAGAAGAATAGAACACAGAAGAATGAAATAGAGAAATGGAAATAAAGAAGATTCACGATTATGGCAAGAAAAAGAAAGAAAAGAAGGATAAACCAAGTGCAGGAGAAAGAAACAGGAAGTGAGGCAGGCAACAGTTGGCTGCTATTCAATGAATGAGTTAGAGAAGATGATAGGATTTAGGGTTTTTTTAATTCATTTTGGGCTTTCACTTATGGCCCACTTGTTATATGTTTGTTTTTTTTTTTGACTTTTTTTATTACTTCCTTATATATCTATATATATATATATATATTTTTTTTTTTTTTTGAAACACTTACTTATATGTTGTTGTTTGGGTGTTTACTTTGCATTTAAAACAAACATACTATATAAAAAGAAAAATTCCAGCTCGTAAAAACTAATATTTTTTTATTTGTTTTTTTTTTAAAAAAAAAAGTTTTATTGTTTCTATCGTTGCCTTTAACGTAATAAATTATTAAAAAACTCATTAAATTTGTACTACCGTAAAAAAAAAAGCTAAATTTGTGTTCTATTTTTGTGTTCAGTTTGCTATTTTTGTGTTTTCTTTTAATTTTTAAATTTTTTATGCTTTTATTCAAAGAACGAGTTATCTCATTCGACCGATTTAATAACTATATAGTTTTATTATAGAGACCGGTTTATTCTATCGGTTTAATCCGATTTAATCCGGTTTATCATGCGGTTCGACCAGTGACCCAGTGGTTCGACCAATGAACCAATGAACCAGTGCCCTCGCCGGTTCGATGTCCGGTCCGGTTTTTAAAACACTGCTGACAAGCATTTCGCCTTGGTGTCTGGCGATCATTAGACCATCTCCAATGGTGTAGTACCTATTAGGTACTCATGGTACTTATTAGGTACTATCATTGGAGCACAACACATTTTAGTACCTAATAGGTACCACTTCTAATATAAGAACTCTCTCTCTCTTCTTTTCATGGGACCCACTTTATTTAATATATTCAAAAAAAATTAATTTGGCAATATTATTTTAAATTAAATTTCAAATTTTAATGATGTGGAGTTATTGATGGGACCAATTTTAGAACTTTTTAAGAAATGCTCCATTGGAGAGGTTGAGTACCTATTAGGTACTATTATTAAAAAAATAATAAATTGATGACGTGTCTATGTGGGACCATTTAAGTACTCAAAAATGGAGTACTCCATTGTGAATGCTCTTAGTGATCCCGAACCTCCGTAATTTCTCACTTTCTCTTCTGTTTTGTGTAATCAAGTTGCTGCGTTTTTAATATTTTACTTTTTTGCTTTTTTTTAAAAAAAATAAAAAATAAAAATAAAAACTACTCAACAATCAAATTTAGAATTATCTCAGCGTATCATTTGGAATTTTGGCATATTCCGTTTGACTCCAAGAATAACTCTCAATTGACTTACTCCGCTTAATAAATCGATATCAGCATTATATTTATTCAATTCAATCGTTGAATTCAAAGATCTCATTGAGTAGATCAACTTCACAAATTTTTATAAAAATTCAAAACCATTTGATACTTTTTCTGATAACTTCAATTGAACGCATGACAAACTTTTAAAAAAACCGTTAAATTTCAATAGTTTGAATACATAACTACATTTTTTCTAATTTTTATTTTTTTGAATATTTTGACATAACTACCTTTCTAATCATTTTTTTTTATTTAAATATTTGCCCTTTTGCAATATCTTTGTGGAATTGGCTCTCTCATATCACCAAGTGTGTTATACATCTTAATTCCATCTCTCATATATTGGATGCTATTGTCAACATATATATTATTAATGTTATATGGTACTGCAGAAACCAATTGTGATTTCAAGATAAGAATTATCAGTCAAGAATTCTAATGATTCTGCTCTAAATGGTGAGTTGGTCGGTGCAACGAAGGCAATAGAGATAGCCTACACTAGAGGTTAGCATCACCTTAGTTATATTTTTAAATAGTTATCATTTTGAAAATAAAATAAGAATTTAGAAAACTCCACAAACCTCATAATATTTATTATCATCTGACATCTTCTTTAAACACAAAAAACTCAAATGTAAAATATCATCATATTAGAGACTAAAGTATCTTATTAATTTAAGAAACTAAAGTGTTCAAAATTTAATTTAAAACCAAAATAAAATGAAAAAATTAACTTAAGAAACTAAATTATCTAATATTTATAATTTAAGAGACTAAAATAAAACAAAGAATTTAAGGGTATAAAGTGAAACTTAGAATATCTGTTAATTAAATATGAGCAAAGAGATATATGATTAGCTCTTAATTTACCTAAAAATTTTTTTTAAAAAAAAAAAAAAAAGAATATCTGTTAATTTAATTTAACTACAATATGACATGAAATGCTTCTTTCGTAGGATTCTTTATATTATGCATGAAAATAGACTTGATAAAATGAAAATCTTGGGTAAAAGGTATATGAGCTATGAAATCGTAAATCTTATGACTGAATAATGTTAAAAAGCATGCATGCTACTTTGTTGCACTTACAATGTTACAGTTCAACCATTGAATATGTGAAAGATGAATTTGGAACTCATCCGCTTCATATGCTCACTTACTATGTTGCTCATGAATGTTAAAAATTTATTAAGTTGAACTCTCTGGTGGTATATGAGCTAGCTACGATTTCAAACCACCAGACCAGACAATGTTACACTTTCGACATTGGTTACTCTTATGACTGAGGTATTTCCTTCCTCTTCCACTACCCTTGCTGCACAGAAGCTGTTTGTTTATTTGCCTCATAGAAACAAGATTAATTGGTCTCACATTGATTCTATGTATGTTCAACATAGTTTCAACATATTATAGCCTTGGTGTTGTTTTCTCATTTTCTGAAAAGTTACGGTATGAAACCAATAGAATTCAGTCTTGACCATGACATTAAAATTGGTATCAAAGGCGATAGTATGAACCATTTTCTACATGTTTGTTGGGGCACCTTTTTGATTGATATTTGTGAAAATTATGGTTCTAGTAATGAATCCAATTTGCCTCTTGCTGATCATGTAACAAAAATCATTGTCATGTGGACTGCAAATTCACCACAGGGGAAGCTTAGGCATTGTTGTATAATATGGTTAGCAATTGACATAGTTGTTTTAATGGTTGATGTTTATATAGCCCATTATTGTGAAATGACATTGGAAAGGGACTTGTTCTTTGTTAAGGAGTGGATTTTTGATAAGAATGCCAACACTTACTATAACTTCATTGTTGCAAATTGGTGTGCTACTCATTTCATAGCTCATATACCTTTTACCCAAGATTTTCATTTTATCACGTCTATTTTCTCAATTAATGATTACCTTCCACATGAGCTTATCCCTCTTAGTCACCATAGATATTGTTGTCTTTTGAGCCAAATTGAGAAGAAATAAGTGATGCAGAGTTTCAAATGATCCAATATTTATTTATCAAGCGCGAGTTTTTAACTTTTTATCACGAATACGCCAAAATTCCAAATCGTACACTCAAACAATTCTAAATTTGAGTGTTGGGTAGCTTTTTATTGTTTTGAAAAAGCAAAAAGTATTATATTAAAAATCAGGCATAAGACATGAACTCACAATATTACATTCTGATATTAAGGATAGCAGCCAAATGGAAAAGATACAACTCAAGACAGCCTATCAAAATCTTAAATAAACAAACAAACTACAATTAAGCTGAAAGAACGTCCCAACCTATACATAATCTGAGATAAGCAATCTGCCTGCGAAAAGCAACAACGATACATCAGCACCCCCAACAGGTTCTCGCCACTGCCACGATCTGCAACTAGGCACACATCAGCACAAAATTTACAATTCAACACCACCTCCACCATAATCAAACACAAATCTAAGAACAAGTAAACTCCATAATCTACCTAATGTCTGAGCGAAATAATCGTCTTCTGCAATAAATAAATCCAAAGATGAGCTCTGCTATGTGAAACCTTATACTTCTTTGACAAACGCAGCAACTTGATTACCAAGAAACACACTTCCCTCAAGAAAAATATGCTCCATAATTCTTCAATTAGAGTGTCACAGACCAACTCCGATAACCGACTTAAATTATGAAATTAAGCAAGCTAAATAATGAAATGTAGATACTGAAATGTTAATTCTAAAGGTGGCATACTTCAAGTTGAAGCTATCAATCCCATTGAAATGGTGGAATAACCCATATTGAAGGTGGCATCCGTTTGAACCAAGATTTGAAAGGGCAATGTTCACTAAAACTTTCATCTTTTACGTTAAAGATTTTCATATCAAATGGTCCTTTAGGATATGGATCCGGAGCTTCTTCGTAAAAATCATCGGTATAATAAATTGAATCCTTTTGTAGATAATTGGCAAAATAGGAAGCCGACATAGAGACAGAATCATTATCACCCAAAAATAAAACATTGTCTCCCAAACTATCAAGTCTTATCTTTTGTATAAGCTTACCACTTTGAAGATCCAATTCCAACTTATACACTTCAAATCCTTTAGTGCCACTACTAGGTAGGTTCCTTTCTTCATCTTCATTGTCATCATCGGGAAAACCTATCCATTTTCTTACAAGCAACAAGTCTCCCTCCAATGATTCCACGAGATATCCTCTATGAGCATAATAATTATCCCCCCGGGTTTGAAGAACATTGGGAATGACCTTCTCATGATCAAAAGAATTTTTCGAGTTAGAAAAATCGAAAGAGACAATGTTATTCCATCGTCCCACCGCATAGACTAGGCCTTTATAAAATGAAATATCGGTGAAGCCATTATAATCAACATTAACATAAGTCCAAAACTCTTGACCTGCTTTTATGAAAGCAAGACATTCAAGCATACCATAAATTGCTACAACAACATAATCATGTGGCCTAGTTGTGGGATTAGATGATAAAAAAACCTTATGAACATTACATTCATAATATCTAACTCGTTTATATCCATCCGGCATGTAGAGGGGTGGTAGAGTGATGGAAACTAGATTTTTGAATGGATTTAGTAGGGTTAAAATTGTACCTTGCTTAATATCATCCATCTTTACAACCCAACCATGACTCGAACCACACAACCTCTTGTTATGAGGTAGTGGTAGTTGAAAGCGGTAAGTTGTGTTGGTTGAAATCCCATATAAACATCTTGTTTTTCTAGCCTTTCTTTTGGGAATCATAAGCATGGGCAATACATTGTTTTTTACTTGGCGATTCTGATAATTAAACTTTGCAATTGAATACCAATTCTTGCATACCACGCTGAAATAAATGTGATCTATGCGCTCTACCAACTTGTCAAAAATCAAACTTAGAGGAAGTGCTTCTAAGTTTCCCCAATCTACTGCTACCTCCATTAACAAGAAATTAAAATACTGAAAATCAAGTGGTAAGAATGTTAAAGAACAAATAAAAAAGGGTTAGAGGTTAAAATTGCGAACCAAAAAGAAAATATATTGTTGCAATTTGGGAGTATATATTTATAGGATTTCAATTTGAATTGAAATCATGAGATATTTTGGATCAGAAGCCACAAATTTTTGGACTAAATCAAAAGTCTAATTTTTAGGACTAAATCTTTTCCGGACTAATAGAAGCAAAATTCTAGGACTAAATCATGTTTAAAATCTTTTTTCATAATAAATCTGTTTTTCAAAGAAAAAGATACTCACAATGAAAAATAATAATGATGAGAGATTCTCAACTTCAATTGCTTGATACAGTGATATGGGAAGAACTATGGATCTTGTTGGAGACAGTGAACCAAAGATATGGAAAGCACTATGTGATACAGTACAAGGTTGTTGTTGCCTTGTTGGTTTCACACGTGCATGTATGTTACTTTTTTTTTTTTTTTTTGTGTATTTCTATATATCTATTTATATTTCATCATTTTACATGTATATGTTTTTATATTATTTGTTTATTGAAGATTTTTTTTTGTTATGGAGTATAATATTATGAAAGAGCTTTCTTTTCTTACACTATACTATACTATTTGATATATTTTTTTTACAAACTATTTTATAATTTTAAAAGTGAATTTTCTTAATCTTTTACTTCTAAAATTATTCTTTAATAATATTACCTCTAAAATTCAAACAAAAAAAAATTACCTCTAAAAGTCTTCACACAATTTTTTTGAAACAAATAATGATAGGACACATTATTAAAACAACATTACTATTAAGACAACCAAACTTAAACATTACATTGAATATATAAAAAAAAACAACATTTATTTTATTTTTTTGACAAAACACAACAACAAACAACAACAACAACATTTATTTAAAACAAACTGAAAATAACATTGGATCATTTTTTGCTGCATTCATTTCTGTCCTCGTGTGCCTTCTTGTCATCACTTGTGGTCAAAGTCCGAAAGCACTTGTGGCATTTGAAAGGTCCTTTGTGATTTTTTGCATGGTCTTTGAGCTTTTTTTTAGTAGGGAAGGTTTGGTTACATTGATGACACGGATGATTGTGGGCATTGCCATGATCCAACACCATACAAGTTGATGCAAAACATACTAGAGCATTACCCATATTGTGAATGTAGAGAAGAAGAACAAAGTATACCCCTTATGTGAGCTACGTAAAGAAAAAATGAACTTGTGTTAAATAGAGTAGATATTAGAAATGACTTTAGCCAAATGATTTTATTTATTTATGTTTAAGATTAGATCAAAACCCAAATTATTTTAAAAAGTCAAATTTTTAGGACTAAACCTTTTTTTTACTATCATAAACCAAATTCTACGACTAATTTTTTTTTTACAAAAATCATGAGAAAATATTTATTCTTAATAAATCTGTTTTTCAACATTATAAAAACAAAAATTGTTTTTCAACAAAATCTAAGAGATAAACATAAGGAGAAAAATGTTACTTACTTGATAATATGAAAGATTCTAGTGAGGAGTGAGGACTATGGAGTGGACTATGGACTAGAAAATTTAAATCTAGTTACTCCCTCCTTCTCTTTATATAGGAATGAGTAATGGTATGGAGGGGTAAAGACGTAAAGTTGGCATCATCTAATTAGGATGATATATAAGAGAACCATACTCTACATTTTTCTACGTACAACTTAATTTAATCAGTCTCAACATGTTAATAATAATAATAATAATAATAATAATAATAATAATAATAATAATAATAATAATAATAATAATAATAATAATAATAATAATAATAATAATAATAATCTATAACAATATATAAAAAGAATAAGTGAGTTTGGGTTGAATTTTTTATATTGTCCAAATTACCCTTTTAAATTCAAATAACACAATAAATCTAATAAGACATCAAGTATGTAACATATTATAACTGCGTAACATATTATAATTGCACAATGGTTCTTTTTTATTTTCAATGATCACAATTCTTGCAGAAATTTAAATAAGGTACATTTTTTAATTGCAAAATTTTATTAATCTCTCATTTTTAATTTCATCTATAACAATATATAAAAATGATAAGTGAGTTTGAGTTTGGGTTGATGGTTGACCGGGAACCGGGTTAACCCGTACGCGTGAACCGGACCGATTTGAAAAGGAAATCAATTATTTCAAAAAAAATCTACATATGTTGCATATAGGTGTTGAACTCAGGTCACTTGGATACAACCGCATCACTACTACCACTAGGCCACTCACATTTATGTGATATTCCAAATAACTGAAATATATTTAATACTACTATACTACTATATCAGTTATAAAACACCATGACATGTATTAATAAATACATTGATCATTTTTTTCCTTATTATTTTTAATTTAACATATATTCACTGTTTTATTTTAATATAATATATTAAATTATGTATTATTTTTTTTTGGACTTATAAATTATGTTGTTCTAATTAAAAATTATGATATAATAATACTTTTATCGACTAAATTATAATATTATACGGTTAGATATGTGAATCAAAATATAAATAATGATGAAATGAAAAGCTTTTGAGTTTTTTCTTTTAAATATATGAAATTTTATTGAAAAAAGTTTGAAGGAAAATTTTTTTTATTAAATTTTATTGTTATGAAATTTAAGTTAATATATATAAATTTTTTATATAAGCCGGGTCAATAGTCATGCGGTCTGACCAGTGACCCACTGGTCTGACCAGTGAACCAGTGACCCAGTACCTTGACCGAGTCGATCACCGATCCGAGTTTTAAAACATTGCAAGAAACTATTCACAAGAGCATATATTCAAGAAAAAAAACGCAACTTTTGCATCTTTATTCTGTTTATAGAATCACAACTTGTCATTTTCTTAATCTTCCAGCTAAAAATGAATATACTACATCAGTAAAACTAATTCATAAAGCATTTTGCTCCCTAATTGCAAGTTAATAATAAAAATTGATCAATAATATTATGAATTATATACATTAAATTTTATTAACTTATCTGTCTCTTATTAAAAAAAAATGAAAAGTAGTATTATTAAAAAAAAAAAACTACTAAAATACTACAACTATAACTTTGATAATAATAATGAATTAACAAAACAAGTCAAAAAGACTAATTAAATATTACAAAAGCAAGAAAACAAAAGCTATATATAGTCTATACTTTTAATTTCTTTTAATTTTAAGTATTCAATAATAGTTGATCTAACTTGAATATTATAGTGCTAATATATAAATGTAACTATAATATGAATATAGTATAGAGTATAAGATTTAACTTCAAAAAACAAAAAATAGTAGTATAAGATTTTCAATGATGTTTTCTCAAAAAAAAAAAAAAAAAGATTTTCAATGATGTTGGTTACACTCCCTAGCAGGTCTGATTTTCTGGTAACCAGCTTTTGAAGGACACGTCATCTGAATTGGAGGAACCATGTAGTTATACTGTAAACAAAGTGAACTACTCAACGGAGGAGAATAAATTTTTCCCAATATGGCACCTGAACAAACATTGAAAAAAATAAAGAAAAATATATTTCAAAAGACTATTCTATGTAACTTTCTTTTCTCTTGGACCTCAAAAATGGATATATATGTGAACAATATTTGAAGTCCGATTAAGTCACTTTCAATTGATTTTTCCATTTGAAATATTGGTCACAATATTAATTGGATTTTTTAGGCTTATTTTTTAGAAAATTATTTTTCAATATCAAAAACAACAATTACTATATATTATATGTTTATTAGGCAGAGACTCTTAAATTGCTAAGCTAAACACGGGTTCGATTCCCGTAAGGGATGGCTACGCTTTCTCTTTCAAAAGAAAAGTAAATTAAATTTTTCACTACACTCCTTGTAGGAGCTCTCCATGTACTCAGAGTAACTTTGCATTTACATAAACCAATTACTTTCAGTCTAGTCACCCACAAATTACATCATTGTTTCAAAACAAATACAAAAAAGAACCATCATAAAAATACCTGCTATTTCAATGCAGACCCATTTTCATGTTATCACTTTATTTGGAGTGGAGATTTTCAAAGCAAACATAAAAGCTTACATCACCACTCAC
Source organism: Trifolium pratense (assembly GCF_020283565.1). Classification (NCBI taxonomy): domain Eukaryota; kingdom Viridiplantae; phylum Streptophyta; class Magnoliopsida; order Fabales; family Fabaceae; genus Trifolium; species Trifolium pratense. Next base: position 39,229,087 of record NC_060064.1, on the reverse strand, counting down.
CTTCATCACAAATCTGCCTAACTCAATTAGAGTGGAGATTTTCTCTAATACATAATGCAAATGAACTCATTTAGATAAGTTGCTTGGTTGATATGTGTTGTATTAATAGTATATTTGCCCAAAATATTCCTATGGGAAGATTAACTAGTTATGGAACTCTCTGCAATTCTTATATAATAAGCCATGGAAATTTTTTGCATTGGATACTCTCTAGTCTCTAAAAATTATGAGTTATGACAGCTCAAAAAATAAAAAAGGTTGAAACGTCAGCATCACTTCCCTCTCATTTACAATTTCACCACCTTTTTACTTTCACTTTTCCCTACTTTTTTTACTTAGCTTAAATGCAGTTTTACTCCCCCTATTTTAAATAAATCGGAATTTTGTTCTTCTATTTCACTAAAACAATAATTAATTTCTTTCTGTTACTCCAAATTTAGTGGAGTTTTATTCTGTGGAAGTTAACTCGGTTACGGTCATTTTGGTACCAGTTTGGTGAATTATTGATCAAAATTGAGTTATGTGCAAAACTTTGAAGTTGAGGCTCAGAAGCAAACTGATACCTCAATTTTGGTAACTCAATTTTGATTAATAATTCACCAAACTAGTTCTAAAATGACCGTAATCGAGTTAGCTTTCCACAGAATCAAAATACACTAAATTTGGAGTTACATAGAGAGATTAATTACCGTTTCGGTGAAATAGGGGGGGCAAAATTCTGATTTATTCAAAATAGGGGTTAAAACTGCATTTAAGTCTTTTTTACTTTAACCCACGTAGACCCCACCTTCTATAATTAAAGAAAGTAAGAAATCTTTTTCTTTTTAATTTAATTATTTAATAATAGTCTAATTAACCTAAACAAATTCTAATTAAATAATTAAATAATTAAGTCTAATTCAATTAGTTTAATTAATGATATTAAATAAATTATTGAAAATAAAATTGGACACTTAAATACAAAGATTCTAAATTGGACACTTAAATATAATTGGACACTTCAATTAGTCTAATTAACTAGTAGGCATATCATCTCTACACCAAACTATGCCTCACAAAAAAAAAAAAAAAACTCTACACCAAACTAAGATAAAAATTACACACAATAATAACAATTAATCAAGTAATATTAAATCATGTAATATTATTTTTTGGTCTAATAATCTAGTGATTGAACTCACTAGATTATTAGCAACTCTTCTTAAATTATATCACCTATGGCTTGATCACCCACACATTAGTATGGCTTGAAATGTACTATCGTACTTTGCTTGGATAAATCCAAACTTTATTGTTAAAAACCATAAAAAAAATTTGGATCAGAAAAAAGAAAAACAACTATCATTAATTACATATAGACTTCTAAGTATATACAAAACATTACTACTACCACCCACCACACTGCCATTACACTTAATACCTTGAGCAAAACTTACCATACCATCCACCACACTGTCATCTTCCATTGCACTTAAAAGAGTTAAAGGCTTTACGTGGTTTTTTTTCTTCCCTCCGTCGATAATTGAAATTTATTTATTATTAATATTGTCCAACCCAACACTATAAACTTTGTATAGTAAAAAATAATGGACAATTGATAATCTAGGTTATAGCGAAGAGCAAATATCTTATAATTTATCAACAAGTTTATGCAGTAGTTTATAGTGAATAAGTTAACTTATTTAATTTGTAGTGTTTTGTAAAATTAGCAGCTGAACTAATTTATCGATATAAATATGAGAAAACATGTTCTGACAATCAACATGCTTTTATACCATTTGCATTTGACATTTTTAGCTTCCTAGCACCATAAGCCATGAGTCTTCTACAAATAGTTCAAAAAATTATGCATAGTAATAGTAATAATTTAAGTCCATAAATATTATATTTAAGAGAGTTGTTAGGTCCTATTCCAAATGTTATTAACCATACATGTATGCAAATATGCATGGGTTGCGAGTTGTGACTCGATCGGATGCAAGGGGGAAGCCCCCCATGGTTCATTTTAGGGTTCTTTTATAAGTTGAACCATAGTATCTATAACTATAATACTATATGTTTGAGAGTTTGTCTCTCATGATAAAATTCCAATGTGGCATCCTTTTATAAGTACATATCACAATTTAGATTATAAAATGATCCGGTAAGAGAATTATACAGAACAATAAAGTGCACAAGAGGTACCCAAAAATAATCAAAATGATCATTTGCTCCAATATGAATGATAAGTGAAATGTCTAATAATCTATATAGCACCGATATTTTAAATTGAAAATACGCTCCCTATTCCTAATTATAAGCTAAAGTGCCCCCTTTCAAAGAAAAGTTTGTCCTTAAATATAAGTCATTTTTCAAATCTCTAGACATATTTATTAATACTTTTCCAAGACACATTTATTATACGTTGTAGAAGAATGAGGAAGACACGGTGACGCAAGACAAAGAAGATTTTAATTTGTATGGATGAAGGATGATGTAGATCAAGATGTACAAAAACAAGATGTACAAAAACTGTGGTTTCCTTTGACAGAAAAAGCAACTAAAACAAAAATTGTGAGTAGTGCTAAAGAGTTGCAGGGACAAAAGAGATGATTTTGGATGAATCTAGAAGAAAGAAGAAAAGTTGGAATCAAAAGTTAATAACAAAAAAATAAATAAATAACTATACCTGTCAAATTGAATCCGGTAGCCAGGAAATGAAACAAAAATGTGGATGACATGACGTCGGACTATTGGAGTGTGTTTAAAGAGTATGTTATAGAGGGTGGGCGTGACCCTAGCATTATAGTGTATATTTATGCATAATAATTATGCGTAATAATTGTATTTGGCCCATTACTCAGTCTTATAAGATTTATAGTCTATATCATTAGCGCAACAATTGATCAAACACACAAGCGCACACACACTGCTCAACAAGTGCGGAACGCGCTTCACACACACACACTTTCACAAACTGGTTTTTATGTTGCAGAAGCAATGAGAGAAGAGAAGATGAATGAAGAACAATGAAAATTGGCTTAACAAAGAATAGAATTGTTTAGGGGGAAAGAGAGGAATTTTATTCATCCACTATTGGGCCAAAACTCAAAGTACAATCACTAATGAAATGCATCTAAGGATTCTAAGCATTTATATAAGTTGTTTCACACATAAGCAACAAAGTTAGTTTATAACTAACTTCTAACTAACACCCTAACAAACTCTAAAATTGTTATTAACTCCTTAAGTAACAAACTTATCCATTACTTGACACCTAAGCAACCGATTGCAACTAACTATCCTGTTACTTGCAGAACAAGTAACTGTCTCAACAACATGAATTACTCCAAAATCTCAACATATATTAGCATATCTCTATTCCCCACTCTTTTCACAATTTTGAAATATATCAACAATTTTGAAATACATTCATCCATGAACAATATTCAATTATAAATATGAATGAACAGTGTATTCCTCACTCTCAAATATCTTCTTTAACCGAATGAGCTGAAAATTCTATAGTGAAATTTCTCTTAACTAAAAATATCTCCTCTTTAATTTTTTCGAATGCTGCCCCATGCAGTTCTTGACTACATGAGAAACTAATACTCTCCGAAACCTGACCTTTTCCCATAACAAATTTAGCAAAACTTAACTCATACTTACCACCCACAAAATATTCAAATTTTTAACTCTTTAGGGTAGATAGAAAACAGTCTGGTACAATTGCAAAATATTCAAACACTACAAAAAAAAAAGTTTGATTTGCGACAGATGGTTTGGGGCGGTTTCTACACAACCGTCGCCGCCCTTATAGTTTTTGTGGATTGCAGCCTTTCAACTAAATCGTCGCGGCTTATATCATAACCACGAATATTCACTAGCATTCCCTCTTTTTTTTTTTCTTTCCAGAACCCGCTACTCTTTTTCACAAGTTTTCATTTCATTTCACTCAATTTCAGATTCAGATGAGTAACGAAAAAGATGATTCAGTAACGTCGTTCAATCTTTGTTTGTTCGTTCGTTCAACCTAAGCTTCAATCTTCGTTCAGATTCAATATTCGTTTTCACCCTAAGCTATTCAATCTTCGTTCTTATTCAGTCATGGTCGTTCTTCGTTCTTCAACCTAAGCTTCAGATTCAAACTCGTTTGTTCAATGTAAGCTTCAAATTCTCCTCAGATTCTTCCTTCAGCTTCAATTGACCTTCATTCAACCTTCAAAATCACCTTCAGGTTCAGTTTCTCATTTCATTATTGTTAATTTTTTTATTTATTGTCTCCAATTTTTTTCATCATTTGGTTTTATGAATTGGTTATTAGGTATATGAAATTTATCTATTCGTTTGTTATTGAGGATGAAGAACTAGGTTTACGAAATTTATTTATTGGTTTGTTGTATGTATTGATTGAGTATGAAGAATTAGGTATTTCGAAGTTCTTATATATGAGTTATGACTATAAAAGAAAAGAAAGCTGAATTTAGTTCTAGTGAAGCTGAATTAGCTAGGTACATAACTTTGTGTATAAAGTGAAGTACAAAAATTTGATGATGATTGTGGATAGGTACATAACTTTATAAATTGCAACTCAAAGGGCCTTCTTTCTACAGGCAATCAAAGCAAAGGGCAGTGACTTCCTTGAAGCTCCTGTTTCGGGTAGCAAGAAGCGGCAGAAGATGGCCAACTAGTAATACTTGCTGCTGACGACAAGGTATTTTTAATGTCAAAGATGAGGATAAATGTTATGTCATCTGGCTTGCATCTTGCTATGCTGCTCTTTTAACTATTTGGAGAATTGAATTGTCAGAAGTTTCCTCTTATCTGATATCGCGACATTCATTTTATATTTGTCATAATTTCATAAACATTAGTATAACTGATGATTTGATACCCTTGAATATTAGTAAGACTGTGTTTTTGTTATGCTCTGTCTTGCACTGCATTTATGCAGTGCTAGTAGGAGATATTGAAAAACTATCAATTGTTTCCTTATTATATATATATAGTTGACATGTAGAAGTATGTTAATCATTTTGCTGCCATTTGAAGTGTTCTACTTGCCATAAACACATGATAAATGCTTAATTAAGATGTTTACTGAAACATCCCCTTAATAGATTGGAAATAAGTCCATTGGATTAGCATGGATCCAGGGTTCTATCTCATTAGGCTTTAAATATATATTGAGGGAAGAATTTAAAGAAACATCAGTTTAGATTACGAAGTGAAGCTTAACCAAATAGAATAAACTGTAATGAACACAAAGACCGCATGTATCCTAATTATTGTACATGATTTGTTTATCCTATACAATGGATTTATGCATTGTTTACATACTTTCCAAATTTTATCATTGTTGTAGGTTGTCAGTTGAAACTAGTTACATAGTTACAGTTGCATGAATATGTACCCCGATTCAGATTCCTTGTTATTAACTGCCCTGTATTGAGGAAAATGAAAAACTACAAGCATGCATTGTATCTTCCTATATATTAAATTTCAGTGGTTGACTCAATTTATATATATAGGCATTATGTTAAGAACCACTTCCAGCATTTGATGTACTTCCAACATTGAAGGCCTTTGAGTTAGAATATATGGGAAAGCTTGTTAAGACACTTTTCATTGAGACACCTTTTACTTTCTCTACTGGTGAAGATCTACACCTCAGGTATAATCAATTTTGCCAACTTCGTTAATCCACTGTTAGTCAGAGGAAGAGTCATGATTACCACTGTTTTTAAACTTTGATTAATGTATATCATATGTAAGCACTACAAAAAAAAAATATGTATATCATGATTACCACTTCAGTTCTGTTGCAAAAGCATATGTGCAGGTTGAAGAATCCAAGGTAATAGTATCAAACATTCTTTTTCATAATTTCATTTCATTCATTTCAAGTAAAGTAGTAATGCATGATGATGATAATGCAGATTTCACTAGTGAAGGAGATTATTTCTAAACATGCAATTAAGTTTGCCAAATATGCAGAAGAACATGAAAAGTTAATCAACAAGGTTTCTTTTCATTTTTCCACTTCTAATTGCTGCTCATGCTTCAGGATCAGGATTTTTGCTATTTGTATTTTTGTTGTCTTATGGCCTAATATATTAGTGTACTGTTTGCTTTATTTGTAAATTATCAAATATGGATTAGTCACTTTAGGTGCTAAAATGTAATTATTGCGTGTGCAATATGTAAAAACAATACATATATTTCCCAAAGTGATATGAAACTAGATCATTTGTCCAATATGTATATCTGTCATGTAGCTCCCATTTTTCTGGTTAGAAATCTTAAGAAGTTGATATATCTTAAGAATCCTGATATAATGTTTTTAATGGTAACATTAAAGGTAAAAAGGTAGAGCCTTTAACGCCTCATTTTTTGTCTTTCTGCTTGTGTTTGAACTAGGACTAGTAAGTTACTAATTAATAGATTTTAAAACTATCAAATGCTACATATCCTATCTCATTTGTGTGAGCATGTTTGTGATTTTAAATATTCAGTTTTCTGTACTCATGAAACTGATATATTCAGTATGAATTTATAACTATATGGTGCAATATTTTAGGAAAAATGAGATGGGAGGCCCTACAGCAGAGGGGGGATGTACGAAGTCTCTCACAAGAAGCGGAACGGGGCATATGTTAATGACGAGGCTCGGAAAAAAAATGTAAGAAATTACTTGTTAATGCTGAGAAATCTGCTAGTTGCATTTGTGTTTTAATATTATTTGCAATGAAATAGAATGATTTTTATACTTCTGTGCAGTATTATTGTAAGTCAATCTCCCTATGTGTATTCATTATGTAAGTCAATCTCCCTATGTATCTCATTTGGGGTACTATATATGATATATCCCTTCTCAGAATTTTCTTTGTTTAATTATATGTGCTTGATTTGAGTAGAAACAATATTGAAGGAAATGTTCCAGGTAGTTTTGGTTCATTGAAGAATCTTCAAGTGCTTAATATGGATAGTAATTTGCTTTCTAGTGATGTACGTAAGGTGTTTCGTAATTTGACTAACTTAGAAGTTCTTGATTTGTCTGAAAATCCCTACTTGGTGAGTGAGATTTCGGAGGATATTGGTGAGCTTGGTGAGTGAGATCTCTCTGAGAATAATCTAACTGGTTAAAATTCATTATGTTAAAATTCAGAACAATGCCTCAGTGGTAATCATGATCCATTTTCTATGAGTGGCTTTGCAGGGCGTATCAATGCCTCAGTGCCTGGGCAGAGAAATGAATAAAATGCACTTGTACATGTTCTTAGCTTTGAATCATAGGAAAATGGATATTCTGTTTTAATTTGTATGAATAAGTTGCACTATCTTAAAGTTGTTAAGATAGTTTCCTCATATAATAATTACATAGTTGTTGGTTTGTTGCTTAGCTCTAAGATGGTTGTTTTATTTTAAAAACAAATGTGCAGGCGATTTTTGATCCAGAAATAAAGAAAATGAAGATCAAGAACTGCTATATCGTTGTGTTAGAACATTTGTGTTGTATAATTTTTTTTAATTAGATATAGTTTATATTTAATTAGACATTTGTGTTGAACTTTGATTGTATAATTTATTTATTTTTTATGGAACTTTGGTGGTATAATTTTAATTACTATGTTTAAGCACTTTTAATTAAAATTATGCTTTTGTTGATATGATTACTTTATTGGATTTTTATCAATTAATTTAGTAGTTATCAGTATGAAATAAGATCAATTAAAAAGGAAAAGCTATAAGCTAACAAAAAAAAAAAGGAAAAGCCATAAGCTAACCCAAAAATACCAATTTTTTTAAACAAAAAGAAGGGATTGCGACGGTTTAAAACCGTCGCAGAGATGGTGAAATACATTCCCTCTTACTTTCCAATTCCCGGCTGTTTATATGATTCCGCGACGATTTTCAACTGACGCTAAGTCGATAGCGACGGTTTGTGTGGCAATTCATTAAACCGTCGCTATATAGTGGTGCCGATGCCAGGATCTCCGACCTTTGCACAACTGTTGCTATAGACAGTTGCGACGGTTTAGAACCGCCGCTAAACACCTCCAAAACCGTCGCAAACTGGCAAATTTCTTGTAGTGAAAGGTTCTTCATTAGAATTTGTCACCTGATGATCCGGAAAATATATATATATATATATATATATATATATATATTGTTAATATTAGACTAGGTCAAATTAAGACAAATGGAAAAGCTTAAACAATTACTAAGACCTTATCTTAAATGCATTTTGTAAAATTTAAAGATTATCAATCACGAACCATTATAACTAGAGTCTGCAGACATGGTGATTTTAAAAGTAAGCCTAACAAAATTTCACAGGTAACACATAATAGCCGAAGATGAACCAACATTCGAAATGCAGGAATATCAGCCAAACAATGTTTCATTTGTGCAAGATCCTGGATGACCAAGGGAAAAATATATGTTCGTGTTAGGACTACATGTTGAGAAATTATCCAAGAGATATAGTAAATGAAATATACAATTAGACAATTTTTTCACTATTTAATGTTCAAAACTTCATAACTGTGCCTTAAAATCACATGTCAGAAATTCTGGAATCAGGTTGAAGCTAATTTCTTGTAACTCTTTTGTATCTTTTGTAAAGACTCGTTGTTAGATCGACGTAGGTCAATTTGGTGTGTAAACAATCTTGGTGTGTTGGTTCATCTACTATCTTTATCATTAAAATTGATGACTAAATATTGCTTTGGTTGTTTAGTTCGACTGTCATTGTTATTTGTTCCACGCACTTTGTTCTTGGTGTGTTTTGTTCAAATTCACAATAATAACCATATAATACGCGGAAGCGTTTTTAACCACCAGAGACCGTTATCTATCCCATCAGGTATAACAATTATTGAAAAGTCTCCTGAGCCTTGTATTTTACTCACTAATTACAAATTTAGTCATTGATTTTAATACAACAATCTAAAGTTCTTCTTATCAACATTAACTTAAAGGCTGTAGAAAGAAAACATACTTGATCAAGACCTAGAAAAAGCTGTAAACATTCCACATTAATACTGAAAAGCTTGTGAACAAAAATCCCCAGTTGTTGCACATTCTTGACCTTTGAATTTATTAAAGAAATATGAGCATTACCAATGTGTTCATCTAGCAAAAATGGTCTCCAATGATATATAACCAACATAACGAAATTTCGTAATATAGGAAGCACGGATATTAATTTCAGCATGTGACACATCAGATTGTGAATACATATCACTGCGATATATTGAAACCTCTTCAAGTAAAGGCGCTTGTAAAGTGACACGCTTTACACCTAACCAAGTGCAGCCAAATGTCTTATACTCTCTAAGAACTGGGAAATTAAGAGTTAGCTCTTTTGACTCATTAGAAGAGTAACAAGTAACGGTCATTTCATTCCTGTTTTTCACCAAGTGCAGGACAGTGCTGGATGAAAGACACACAATGAAAGGAAATTGGATTATAGACTGATCCATCCCTAGCTTCAATATATTCCTCCAACGACTGGCATTTGAAATTGGGATAACATGAAATGTTGCATTCTTCAAGCGAACGGACACTAATCTTTTTTACTCTTCTATTTGAAACAGAAGATATCCACTGATTGATAATGTAGGGGTCATATTTCTCTGAAAGAGCAAGAGAAAAATGTTTTGATACTTGCACTATTCAGATGAAGCAGCACTCTGCAGACATAGTTGATAAATCTAGTTTTGTCTATCTTATGGAGAGAATAAATACTCTCTTTATCTTTAAAACTTAGCTCTGTGGCAAATGTCCACGTGTATATCCACCTCTCTGATAAAACATTAGTACGAACTGCAGCTTTAATAGAAAGAAAAGAAAGAATGACCAATGATAAAGTCAGGTAGGTTGCTTATCGTATCTTGAACCTCGTTGGATTTTTGCCTCTTGGAAGGCTCGTTTTTGTGTCTATCAGGTTGTGTAGTATGAAAACTAGAGTCCATGGTTGCAATAAATTCCTACAAATACAATGAGATGACAAATGGTATAAAGAAATGTTCTCATCCATTAACTAGGTGAAAACTTGAGAAGCTACAAAACAAAATGCCATTTGCCTGAAAACCATCATGATTCCCGAGCTTTAAAGAATGAAATAATTTTAAGATATGAATTTTAGGCACAGTAATACAAGCAGTTGAGTCTAAAATTCAAGCTACAAACATGCACTTAATGCATTTGTTGAACTTGTTAAAAGGGTTTGTATGCCAAAATATGTAGTTTTTTGTGATTCTACAAAATGAAGATTTTGTTGAAAGATGGATTGGCGGTGGGTTTGGAAAAATTATGGCAACACCGTGAGTCTGTTGAAGCTCTAACCAGTAGTTTTTGTTTTTCCCAAACATCACTAATTCACACTAGGGGTGATCGTATCCGAACCAATCCAAAAGTAAAACCGCAAATCGAACCAAACCAAACCGAAAATCGCAAAAACCGCATTTGGTTTGGATGTATTTGGATGACTTTCTTACTGAACCGCAAACCGCAAAACCGCAAACCGCAAAAACCGCGGATAACCGCAAAAACCGCATTAAGTTACTATTATATATTTATATTCCAATATCGTAAAAGAAAATATATTTATATTCCAATATACATGCCCAATTACCAAGTCAGTCGACCAAATTAATCGAACTTCAAGTTGTTTTTATTTTTTGTACTGAAATTTTATTTTGGTGTTGTAATGTTATTTTAAATAAACAAATTTTATCGGTACTGTGATGTTATTTTGAAAATTCAATTTTTTTATATATTTAAAATTGTAAGTTACTATAATGTTATTTTGGATAAATAATTTTTGTTGGTACTACAATGTTATTTTGGAACTTCAATTTTTTATTTTTTTTTATGCTTAAAATTGTTCGGTACAATCGTTATGTTATAAACCGCACCAACCGAACCATCCAAACCGCATTGGTTTGGTTTGGTTTGGATGACTTTTTAAAAATCAACCGAACCAAACCGAACCGCATGCATTTTTATCTCGCGGTTAGGATGATTTTTATGCTCAAAACCGAACCAAACCGCACCGCGATCACCCCTAATTCACACTGTGATTCTGCCAAACTAACTATCTATCTAAACCCGCACGAAACATAAATGCTCGAATCAACAATATTAACTCAATGAAAAGTTCATTGATCTCATGGTGGAAATTTGACAATAAAAGCAAGGATAAAGAAGCACACGATAACATCCTAAATCAAAACTTTGTGACTGAAGTCATGGTCATGTTTCTTGCTCAACACATAACTCCTGCAAAAGTTATGACGGGAAACACAAGAACCCACTTTCTAGACATGTATTAACAAGTTTGTTTAAACCTAAAAAACGAGAAGATTTACATGCTCTACATCAACAAAATAATCCTCTCCTCATGTTCAAAATTTTTTTGTCTATAGTACAATATCACTTTTTAAGGTGAAAAACTGGAAATAGTAGATTCGAACTCCGGTCCCTGAATATTACATCCAGTGTCCCCCTACTAACTGAGTTATGCTCACAGGACTCAACTTGTTCAAATTTATGATACCCTTTTATGTGGTTAATTTACTTTTTGTTAATGTTTCATATTGCAGACGTGTCTAGTGTGTCCGACAAGACGTCGGTAAATATGGTTACATTCAATTACTTTCATGTTCTAGTCAGTGTCTCATAGTGCTTCATATATCACCAATGTTTATGGATGATGTGAATCAATGTGATTAAGGAAAATGGGTCAAAGTTGGAAAGGAAAAGAAACCCAAATAAAGAACAATAACTTTTTGTGAAACCTAAATTTACCTTTGTTACAAACAACTATGTAAGAGAAAATCGAATGCTTTTTTTATGTCAAGTGGCAACAGACAACAAGAGAAACAAATATAAAGAGAAGCTTTATCACAATACCTTGTTCGTTACTTTACAGCGACGAGCACTACTAGAAAAGTTCTAAATAACGACGGAATTTAGAGACAGAATTTAATTTGTCACTAATTGAGACAGAATTGGAGACGGAATTTAATGATTAGAGACCACATTTGAAAATTTCATATTAGAGACGGATTATAGAGACAGATATGCCCGTCACACTTTTTTTTGGTCTCTAAATCCGTGTCTAACATGTCTAAATTATTTTAAGAAATAAACCAAATTTATGCAGAGACAGAATATAGAGACGGATGAGAGTGGAGACCAAATTAATTCAGTCTCTAAATAAAAAATAATTAAAACAAAATTTTTTCTCTGGTATTTGTATTGGAACCAAAACTTTACTTTCACTTGAAGAATCCCTCCAACTCCAAAATTTCCCTAATTTCCATTTTCACTTCCCCCCATCATTTCCCTCTCAAATAAAATTTCCCTAATTCGATTTTGACAAAACCCTAACTGCAATTTCATTTCCACAAAGAAGACCTAATTCTATTTCACATTCGCTCTTAAGCAAAACCCTAATTTCATTTTTGTGTTCTTCTAGTGTTTCTGTTGTTCGTTTTTGCTCCCGAATTTTTCTTGATCTATCGTTCATCTGGGTTACTTTCGTTCGTCTAGGTTGCTTTCTTTCATTTGGGTTCCTCTCATTCTTGTGTTTGTCTGGTTTCCTTTCGTTCATTTGGGTTCCTCTTGTTCCATCTAATTCTTGTGTACCTTTCGTTCCTCTAATCAGTTCAATCTTTTGTTGCTACTCTTAATTCACATTCACTCCTAATTTCATCACCACCTAATACCCATTTTCCACACACAATGACACTATTGGGCTCAGTCTTTCAAACAAGGTATCTAATCCGTTGAAATATATTCCAAAGAAAGGTATCTAATTTGTTTGTTTGTGTTTTGTGCTAGGATTGCTTCATATGTTGATTTGTCATCTCAGGATAAAGAGGATGTATATTAGCTTAATAGGTATTTTATTAATTTGATTTGATTTCTCTATTACTACAGTTTGTTCTCTACAGTAATTTATCTGCTTTTCTTCCTGCTATATGTTCTGAATTGATTTCTTTGTTGGTTTTATTTTCCATTAACTTTTGATGTTCTTTCATTTTTGCAATCAAATTAAGAAATGTTGGCACTAAAAGGGGCGTGAGTTTCATTTGTGAACTCATTGCCTATGTATGACAATGTGACATTTGACAAACTCTTAGCTACAACTAGTTGGCTAAGTTGTGTTTTATGCACCATTGCAGCAGAACGTTGAACTCTATGTGTAGAACCGGAACTTGTGATTTACAATTCATAGCCACAGTAGAATTTAGAGTTATCATGGTGGTGTTGAAAAATTTGGGGTGATACAGGCCTTTGATCCTAACACAAATGCAGTTATAATTTATATTTATAATATGCTTTACTATATACTCTAATATATAAGTTGGTTTTTGTTTTGTTAAATTCTTGCTTCAGCTTCACTGATTGTGAACTTATAATCATGTGTAGCTAAATCATTTGGTTGTGGCAGTAGTTGTAATTGAGCTTGAGTAATAATCCTGTTGGATAGGGGCACATCTAACTGTACCATGGTATAGCTTGAAGATAACTTAATATGAACTAGAAGCATGATTCAATGTCTCTGGAAAAAAAAAACCATACAAAACTAGGAGTATTATTTATATTTCCTAGATTTTATTTAGTAATTGGTGTCACAGTTTTTTGGATTTATGTTTGGCCTTAAGCAAACATACAAAACTACTTGTACTTTTGTAAATAAACAAAAATACAATAATTGTGACCTCAAGCAACTAATCCTGTAGCAATTGAATGACTAATTGTGTTGTTTATTTCATTAGATCACAACATTTCTCATACCTCAATTCTTTTATCATGCTTCATGAAGAATTTCTGTAAACAATAGCTTTAACCGGAATGCCTAAGTTTTTGAAGAATTGAGTTGTTTATTTCATTGATCCTATAGCAATAACACTCAAATTATATGTAGGAATTTCAGGGGAAACCAACTTTCAGGTTACGTCTCTACCACTCTTCTTCTAGAAAGATCAAGGAATAGATTACTTACTTTGAGGAATTACTTTATGTGTGTAGATAGTTTACTTAGAGAAAGTCAACTATTAGGACCATGATGGAAGGTATATTATGTGTTTTCGTACTGCTTATTTAACAATGTAATTCAATATTTTTGCATTCATTTGCCACTGAAAATGATTTGCTGCTATATTTATTTGAAACTAGTTGATGCATTATACAATTATGCTATTAATCAATAATTCACTTTTGTCAAATGTTTCTCTTTGCATGTCAAGTTACAGCTGCTCCAATAAAAGCTTTTTTTTTGCTGAACTAGTCAAGCTTCTCTTCTCGTGTCTTCACTAGTAGGTCAGTTTCTTTTGCTAGCTTTATGCATTTCTCATTTCAAATTTGGTTCGATATCTAACGATTATCAACGTTTTTTTATGTTGTTTCAAAATAAGAGACACATAACTTTGTTTTGGTTTTGGGAGAGTTACCTATACATAGGGAAGACAAAGAATGTTCTATTTGTATCCCTCTTTTTTGCTTTTAAATGCATGACACCAGATTTACCTATATTGCGGAGACTGAATATTTTTCTATAATTTCATGCATTTTGAACCAGTTCTTCACAGGGGTGGCAGGGGTAGTACAAGCTTGTTCATGCTATGTTAATAGTCCTTGTAGAATGAGGTGAAGAGCACCTGTAACTATTTTTCAGATTGGTGAGTAAATCAATTATAAAATTATGTAGAGATATTTTTTGAGTCACTGGTACCTAATTTTATAGGACTTGTTTAATTTTCCATGTTCTGTTTGTATGTTGATTAATTTTCTCATTGGATTCATCTCTAACTGAATAGTAACAAAATTGAGGCCATTTAGATATGGAATATTAATTTTGACTTTTCTAGTCATATTTTCTTCTCTTTTCTATGTCACTATTCAGCTTTTCTACTGGTACCATAGAATTAGGAGTGCTGATTGGAAAAGGTGGCTATTTTGGAAATGTATTAAAACTACACCTCTCTTATGTTTCAGCCAAGAAGATGCAGGTTACATATGTCTCTAATTCTCTCTCTTGTTAACATTACATAAATAAATAGTTCTAGTGAATGTCTTGTAACTTTTTAATTTTTTTGGGTGCAAATTTCCTAGTGGATGCTATGCACTACACATTATCTAAAATGTTAAGCTTAAATTAGATGCAAGTGTTGGTTGAACCTACAATTATCAATGGCTTCTTTCTTTGCAGATATATTAATACCGGTCTTGGTTCAGGTTGGAATTAGGTGGCTGCAATTATTTAATTATGGTATTGGTGAGCTTAGAAAGTAAGGATTTGTTGGGCTGTTGCTCGAGGACAATATTCAAGACTATTAAATGAAATCATATTTATAGTTAGTGAGATTTAAGCATTCTGGTTTCATGATATGACATTTGTGTAGTCTATGTAATTCCATTTGTACTTTCTTATCTGTTGTATCATTTCATATAGGTTGTAGTTTTTTTGTTAAGAGCGTTGGATCTTGATTTAGGTGTAGTTCTGCATATTGTCAATGCAGAGCAACTAATGGAATATTTTGTAATTTTGGCACTTCAAAATATTTTGTGTGCTTTGTGGTTGTCTTTCCTTTTAATGCAAGTGTTGTTTATTCAAAACAATAAAATAGATTATTATCTATTTAGACTCAACATAGTAAAGTTTCTCAATTTTACATGCAGGCTTAAGCTCATATAGTTGCAACAACCATAGTGAAAATTATTTTAGAGCTGAAATTATTTTTTAAAAAATAATATTATTATTAGAGACGGAATATATAATCTGTCTCTACAGAGACAGAATTATATACGTTAGAGACGGAACTATTTTATATTGGCATCAATTTTTAGTGACAGATTTTTATTGTTAGAGACAGATAAATTCAGTCTCTAATTAGAGACGGAACAATAAATCAGTCTCTAACAATTTAGAGACCAGGAAAACAACGACAGAATTGATTCTGTCTCTAATTTTGTCTCTAACTAGCTTAGTGACGGAAATTTTGTGTTTTAGAGACAGATTTCTTCCGTCTTTATTTTCAATTTTTCTAGTAGTGGAGGTTGTAGGATGCTTTTTTCAACTCTTATTTTTAAAATAAGGTTAAATAGTAGTAGTATTTTCAACTCTTGGTTCGGTTCGTAAACTTATAGTATGGTTCGTGTTCTGGACTAGACTAATGCTAGTCCACCTAGACCCTCACAAAGTCCACATGGCTTGCCCAATCACCTCCATGTCAGCATGGCACAACCTCTCCACCAAGATAGGGTAAAATTACTACTCTACCCACTATCTAAGGGTGATATCTTGGCAGTCCCTCTTAATGGGCCTTGGCTAGTCCAGCCCACTAAGAGGACCTTTGGCCCAGAGCTGGGGGCTATAAATACTCTCCCTCTTGGGAGAGCAAGGTAGACACTATTCATTATTGCAATTACTCTCTCTCTCTCTAACTTCTCTCTAGTACCTCTTTGCTCTCTACCCTTACTGACTTAGGCATCGGAGCACCTGCAGGTACAACCCCCCCCTCCGTGGATCATCTGCTCGGACCTGCTGCCTACCACCTGCTCAACGGACTTCCAGCTGGCCTTCTACCTGTTCTGATCAACAGTTAAGATCAGTGGCGCCGACTGTGGGGATCTGAGTTCTCCCCTTCTTTGTTTCGAGCAAGTAAACCAAAGAACAAAACCAATCAATCACTTTTTCATCATGGCCAGTTCATCTCATTTCAACAATGACGTTGAGGACGCTGCTCCTCCATCTTCTCCCCGTCTACCACCTGTTCTCATCACTGACCTCCAGGCCCTCCCCGAGTCGGACCCTAGAGACGGGCAGGAAACTTCCTGGACTTCTGAGGATGGCGACCTGGTCGTCCTGACTGAGAAGCAGGCAGGGAAGCGCCCACAGTCCGAGCAGGGCAAATCAGCAGAGACCGACTTGTCCGCTGCTTCAGTTACCAATGCTGAACTAGCAACACTCATTGCTGCCCTGAAGCATACCACCGAAGCTCTCCAAGGCCAGAATCGCCGAATGGACGAGCAGAATCTGAGACTAGATCGCTTGGAAAGGAATCGGCGACTCTCAAGGAACAACTCTCCCCCGAGGAGAACTCCTACTTCTCAATCCCCTCCTCGTCAGGAAACCGTCAGACAACGACGACCTGCCCTTGAGAGGATTGAGCAACCTGGCAGGAAAAGAGACCATGTCTCCCCTCTCAGCTTGATGACCAAACAAGGGCAGCCAGTAAGCCGCAGCCATCACACTGACCAATTCTCCAGGAGCCCAACTCCTGATCGTGAGGGCTCACCTCCCCTAAACTCACAAGAGAGTGACGAGGATGATCCCCGCTGCCCTTTATCTCACGACATACTTCAAGCACCCGTTCCAAAGGGATGTGAGCGACCACCTCCTCTCCCAGCTTATGATGGACTTACTGACCCAGACGAACACATTGCATCAGTCAATGCTACCCTGAACTTCTTAAGGGTCAGCGGAGCAATTAGATGCAGAATATTCCCAACTACTCTGAGAAAGGGAGCTATGGCTTGGTACCACAGCCTAGCTCCTCGCTCCATAACCTCATGGATGGATCTGTCCGACCAATTCCGCAGGCACTTCACTGCTTCCCGCAAGCAACCAAAAACCGAGGCAACCCTAGATGCCATCTTCCAAGCTGATAATGAATCTCTCCGCAGTTTCATAGAGAGGTTCAACAAAGAAGCCGTCCAGGTAGAAACAACTGATGATATGAAGAAATACCTGCTCCAAAGGGGCCTCCGGCCAAACTCTGACTTTGCAAAAGCCGTTGGAATCGAAAAACCGCGCACCTTTAGCGACCTCCTCCTCAAATCTCAACCCTACATCCAGTATGAAGAGCAACAAGCTGTAGATGCTGCCCGTTATGGGCGAGCGGGAAACAGTCAACCTGCTCCTCGATCAAATGCTGAACAGTTCAGCCGAGGAGGAGGAAGACGAAGAGGCGAGAGGCCTAGAGAACCCCGTGGACCTCCTAGCACGTTCAGCAATTATACTCCCCTTAGCAAAACCCAGGAAGAAATTTGGAAAGAGTGCAACTCAGCTGAGTTCACTAAAGCAGGAATTAAATTTCCAAGACAACAACCCACAAAGCCTGGCCAAGACAAGAGCAGGTACTGCAAGTACCACAAAGGTTACGGCCATCTGACTGACGACTGCATCCAATTAAAAGACGCCATTGAAATTCTGATTAGAAATGGGCAAATCAAACAATACGTGAAGAGGGGCAATGCTCCCCGGGCAGAAGCTGCTGAGACCAGCAACACTGAAGAAGCTGCACCAGAAAAATCCGGGCACAAACCAGTTGCCCTTGCCGTCTCCAGACCTGAAGACTTCTTTGTCCCTGACTACTTGGACGACACCTATGTTGCTCCCACACTGAACAAATGGGACGCACTTGCCCAAGCCATGGTTATCTCTGTTGGAGGTTTTGACAAACAGACTGTGGGATCCATCAAGAGAAAATTTGAAGAATTGATAGATGGCTCCTCCAACCTGAGTGCAACTTTGGATAAACCGAAAGGGCAATCAAAGCCCTTAGCCTTCTATATGGAAGAGCTGCCCGGTGGAACTGCAAACTCCCAGATACCCCTGCTCATCAGAGTGGACATGGCAAATATGGACGTCCGCAGGGTACTGGTCGACCAAGGAAGCTCCTGTGATATCATGTATTCCCAACTTTTCAAGACTCTGCAACTAGATGAAACCTACCTCACTCCTTATTTTGGATCTGATCTCTCCGGATTTAATGGAGCAACAACCAAGCCATGGGGCTATGTAGACCTGCTAGTCACCGTTGGCTCTGAAGAAACTGCAAAAACTATCAAAGTGAAGTTCCTGGTAGTAGACTGCCCTTCTCTCTACCAGTGCATCCTGGGCCGAACAGCTATTGCTGACTTAATGGCTGTCCCTTCAACCGCCCACCTCAAGATGAAATATTATACTCATAAAGGCCAAGTTGCGACACTGCATGGAGACATTGAAGCTGCAAGGAGAGTCTTCAATGCGTCCTCCAAAGGAAATGAGTATATCGGGCAGCTCCCCGAGTCCAAGAAGTCCAAGGCAACAACTTCCCTGCCCTTGCCAGAAATCAGCTCCATTGACCTCGACAGCCGCTTTTCCAAACAGGAAAACAAAGATGAGAAGAAGCTCCGCAAGGAGAAGAAGGAAGACGACGAGGCAAGCCAAGAGCACCTTCGTCCAGTTCCAGACGGCGAGTTCGAGCTGATGCCCTTCGGGGAAGACCCGAACAGGGCAGTGAAGATTGGGACCGGGCTCCCCGAACTTGCTAGGAAGCAACTTGAAGCCTGCTTGAAGGAAAATGCTGATCTGTTCGCCTGGCATGCTTCCGAGATGCCCGGCTTGGACCTCAACATAGCATGTCACCAGCTGACTATTGATCCCACTGCACTTCCCGTTGTACAACGTAGGCGTAGGCAGTCTCCTGAGAAATCGGAGGCTGCAGAAAAATGTGTAAAAGACCTCCTAGAGGCAAATTTTATTTCGGAGGCCAGGTATACAACCTGGCTGTCCAACGTTGTACTCGTCAAAAAATCTAATGGAAAGTGGAGGATGTGTTGCGACTATACCGATCTTAACAGGGCTTGCCCTAAAGACTCTTATCCCTTACCTTGCATTGATAGACTTGTTGATAATTCTTCTGGCTTTAAATTATTGTCTTTTATGGATGCTTATTCAGGTTATAACCAAATTCCAATGGCAGTAGCAGATAGAGAAAAAACAGCTTTCATGACCGAGTCGGGCAACTATTACTACAAAGTAATGCCCTTCGGTCTCAAAAATGCAGGAGCTACATACCAGCGAATGATGAACAAAGTCTTCCGAGGACAAATAGGAGACATGCTCGAGGTATACATGGACGACATGATCGTAAAATCCCCCGAGGAACTCGACCATGTCGTGCACCTTCGAAAGGTGTTCGAGCAGGCCAGGAAACACAACATGAGATTCAACCCAGAGAAGTGCACCTTCGGGGTCCGAGCAGGTAAATTCCTGGGATTTTACCTAACCGAGCGAGGAATTGAAGCCAACCCTGACAAGTGCAGAGCTTTTGCCGAGCTCCCCACTCCGAGCGATAAGAAGTCCATACAAACTCTTAATGGAATGCTAACATCGCTTTCCAGATTTGTATCCAAATCAGCACAACATGCACTCCCCTTTTTCAAACTGCTAAAGAAAGAAGCAGTCTTCGAATGGACAGATGAATGCGAGCAAGCTCTCCAACATCTGAAAAAGGCCTTATCAGAGCCACCTGTCCTCTCACGACCAAGTGACGAGGAGGTATTATACCTGTACCTTTCCGTCGCCTCGGAGGCTGTAAGTGCAGCTCTTATTCGTGAGACAAACGAAGGGCAGAAACCAGTGTACTTTACAAGCAAAGCCTTGCAGGGTCCTGAACTAAGGTACCAACAAATTGAAAAAATAGCTCTTGCACTAGTTTATGCTGCGAGGAGACTAAGACATTATTTCTTGGCCCATACAATTGTGGTCCGAACAGACCAACCAATCAAGTCTTTGCTTGGCCGACCAGATATGGCGGGCAGGATGCTCAAATGGTCCCTCGAACTCTCAGAATTCGACATTCGTTACGAGAGCAGAAAAGCTCTAAAAGCCCAAGTCCTAGCTGACTTCGTCGCAGAGATGGCGAGCTCCTCCCCTACAGTGGACGGAGCAGATAAATGGACAATCTTTGTGGATGGAGCATCAAGCGCCACAGGAGCAGGTGCAGGCACCATTCTTGAAAATGAGAATGGCTTACTAATCGAGGTGTCCCTAGCATTATCCTTCCCAACTTCAAACAACCAAGCAGAATATGAAGCATTCCTCGCTGGACTACGTTTGGCCGAGGACCTGCAGGCCAAGGAGATAAAAATCTACACAGATTCGCAACTGGTCGCTTCACAGGTGCTAGGAGAGTATCAGACCAAGAATGATAACCTCTCGGAATACCTAGTGCTAGTAAAGGAAAAAATCACCAAGTTCAACTCTGTTGAAATATTACATGTTCCCCGCGAACACAACAAAAGGGCAGATATCCTGTCCAAGCTGGCAAGCACAAAAAGGAAGGGCGGAAACAAATCTGTCATTCAAGAGATACTCCCTCGTCCAAGCATAGAAAAACCAAGCAGGGTTGTGGACATAAATGTCATTGGCGACAAGGACTGCTGGATGACTCCAGTATACAACTTCCTCGAGCACGGAACTCTCCCTGACGACCAGAAACAAGCAACTATAGTCAGACGAAGAGCCTGCTCCTATGTCATCCTTGATGGAAAGTTATACAGGAGAGGATTTTCCATTCCTCTCCTAAAATGTGTGGACGAGGACACAGCAGATTACATCCTGCGCGAAGTCCATGAGGGCATTAACGCCCAGCACTTGGGAGGAAGGTCACTTGCCAGGAAAGCTCTACGAGCAGGATACTATTGGCCTACTATGCAACAGGACGCCAAAGACCACGTAAAAAAATGTGACAAATGCCAAAGGCATGGGGATATGCACTTAGCTCCCCCTCGAGAACTAAAATCTTTGTCTTCCCCCTGGCCCTTCGCCTGGTGGGGCATGGACTTACTTGGTCCTTT
The DNA here is from genome assembly GCF_020283565.1 of Trifolium pratense. NCBI lineage: Eukaryota > Viridiplantae > Streptophyta > Magnoliopsida > Fabales > Fabaceae > Trifolium > Trifolium pratense. The sequence continues at coordinate 39,207,457 of NC_060064.1, read as the reverse complement.
TACCAAAGGACTTTATCAAAATCGCTACCTAATAGTAGCAGTGGACTACTTCACAAAGTGGGTGGAAGCCGAACCCCTCTCCGACATCACATCACTCAGAGTCCTGCGCTTCTTCAAAAGAAATGTGCTAGCTAGATTCGGAATACCACAGGTGGTAGTCACAGACAACGGAACACAGTTTACAGACAAAGATTTTCAAGCATTCCTTGTTGCCCTGGGCACCAAGCAGCACTTCACATCGGTCGAGCACCCCCAAACCAACGGGCAAGCTGAAGCAGCCAACAGAGTAATCCTGAGAGGGTTACGAAGAAGACTTGACCAAAACAAAAAGAAATGGGTCGAAGAGCTTGACATTGTACTCTGGGCCTATCGAACAACCCCACACTCCACAACTGGAGAGACCCCCTTCCGAATGGTATATGGAACGGAGGCAGTTATCCCCGTAGAGATTGGGGAACCATCTCGTCGGACTGAGCAACCTCTAGACGAGGAGCAAAATGACGAGGCACTTCGAGAGGAGCTTGACCTCGTCGAAGAAATTCGAACGGGAGCTTCCTTAAAAGAGGCCACCCTGAAGCAGAAAATAGCTGCCCGTCATGACACCAAAGTCATCAAAAGAGAATTCGAGGTGGGCAGCCTCGTCCTAAGACGCAATGCAGACTCCCAGGATGGCAAACTTGCACCCAATTGGGAAGGACCATACCGCGTCATTGACAAAACAGAAAATGGTGCATACTATCTCGAGGACCTTCGAGGAAAGAAACTTCCTCGACCTTGGAATGCCCAGAAATTGAAACAATATTACAGCTAAGTTATTGCCACACTAAAAGGCTGCTCGCACTTCAGAACACAACGAATCGAGCACCTTAGACAACGGAGGGCACCATGGCACACGTGCTCATCTAAAACCATAGCAGGGGAACTAATTCACCATAAGGGAAATGGAACTCCCGCTAGACGAGGATAACTCTTGAAACGAGCCCATCGTCCCCGTGCCACGACCTAGCACCCAGCTCGCGATGGGAGGTTCAGGTTGCGAAGAAGGGTACACTAGCGTGCTTGTATTCGCGTAACTTAGAAACAACTCTAAGTGCTTATACAGTTCCCTAAACTGTTTAAGTCAAAACAGAGGAGACTACCCTCAATAAAACATGCTCAGTATCAAGCAGGGGAGACCTCCCCGGCAAAATAACAACGAGCGCAGCATTCATACATGCAAAAATATGATAAGTATACAAAACAGGCATAAAAATAAACAGGCAAAACTTAGCACACCAACTTGCTCGAATGAGCATACCAGCATGCCCAGACGAGCACCTCAATAACGGGGAGGTAAGATCCCCGGCACGAAGTTTATACAACAAATTTCGTAAGTTAAAAATGGGGACAAGCACCCCGGCTCAGACTTTGAGCAAAAAATTAGCATAAAAATTTGGCTAAGTTAAAGGCAGGGACCAAACCCCCCCAGTTGAAATTTTAAACAACGAAATTTCCCCAAAATTTTCTAAGTTAAAAAGACGGGGAGGCTCCCCGAACGAAATTTTAAACAACGAAATTTCTCCAAAATTTTCTAAGTTAAAAAGACGGGGAGGCTCCCCGGTTGAAATTTTGGAAAATTTTCTAAGTTAAAAAAGGAGGAAACATACACGCGAGCAGAAAATGTAAACATACATGCGAGCAGATATAGACGAGCAGTTATAAACAAGCATAGATAAATAAAACGGGCACCTGCCCGGAATTGTCATAAAAATTATACGGGGACAAAAGCCCACTTGTTCCAATATTACAAACCATGGCTCAAAGGCCCCAAAATTCAAAAAGACAAAAATTACAATATAAGGCCGGGGACATCTACTCCTCGCACCTATCCTCCTGCTCGTGCCCGTCGCCTTGCTCGTCTTCTTGACCCTCCTCGAACACCCCCTCAGCATCTTCCTCCTCTTCATCAGAGTCGGCCAGGCCAGCCGGGATAACAATCTGGCCATCCTTGACCTGCCCGTTTACATGCATTCCCCGGGTCACCAGCTCCACGTCAGGATTAAGGCACTTGATTTGCTGCACGGCATTCTCAAAGGCGTACTCAGTGCCCTCCACAAAATCATGGGATAGCTGAGCTATCACCCTGACCAAGTCTGCCCGGGTGGTCAACCCCTCAGCAGCCTTGTGCTCATTCTCGCCCGGAGTCATGGCAGCATTAAGCCTCTCAATTTCAGCCCGAGCAGCATCCAATTCCTCTCCCCGTTTACGGTGCTCGTCCAGCTGATCACCCCAATGTTTTTGCTTCTCCTTTAGGTCTTCCACAGCAATTTTGAGCTGGTTGATCCGACCTTTGGACCGCTCGTGCCTGGCCTGGGCAGTGTTCAGCTGCTCGACTAAGGACTCCCGCTCGTCACCAAGAACAAGGGAGCTCGAGACCATCCGCACCATAGCAGCCATGTCACGAGCATGCTGCTGCCTACGGGCCTCTGGGTCCTGGTCAAGAATAGCAGCCCTTTTAGTTTCAAAGACCTCCGGAGGATACTTCTCAAAAAATTTATCCACGGTAAAGCACCGAGGAACTGGAAACTTGCTGCATCCTCCCATGCCCGCATCCTCAGCCGGGGAATCTTCTTCTCTTGTCCTCTTCGCTGGAGGAGGCCGGGGAGCTGAGGTAGGGGTGCCCGAACCAACACCTGAGGTCCCAATAACCTGCACGGAGGGGGTCCCCGGCCTCACTTCTTGGGAAGCCCTGGTAACAATCTTCTTTTTTCCTCGGCCAGACCTGCTCGCCTTCTCATCCTGCTTAGCCTTCAACATGCGCTCGGCAATGGTTTCCATTTCGTCTGCAAATAAAAGACGAGCACGTTAGTAAAAGACAAGGAATGCACACAACAATAACATAAATTTTTGTAAGTTAAAAAGAAAGGAAACAATACCCAAACACAGTTTGACCTCCCCGGCATTTCTGCACTTGAGGAGGGTCCTAGTATTAATGAGACGAGGAGACGCCTTAGGCTTCCCGTGTTCATCTCTTATGGTAACTCCCTTACGAGTCGTCCAGACCCCGGGAGTAAAACCGGCCACAAAGGTCTTCAGACTTTCGAAGGCAGCCATGTCCTCGGGAGACAAGTCTGCGTCCCCGGTTGTATATTCCTTGGGCTCCTTCAGGAAATGGGTGTACGACCAGCTTAACGGGAACTTAGGGACTGCCCGAAATATAACTTGCCCGCTGGCATCCTTGCGAGCAACACCTTGCTCGTCCCTATCTTCCTCCAACTCCAGTAAACTCTCCCGGGCAGATGGAGACTCTGGACGGACAACAAAGTACCTCTCCTTGAAATCCTTAACGGAATCCACAAACATTTTGAATAATTTAACATCCTCGTGATGCTTTAATGAAACCCAATTCTGACGAGGTGCTCGCCCAACCTCCCTCGTCGGCTTACGTTGAATTTTGAAGATTCTAAAGAAAAGAGGAAGAGTGGGAAGAACGCCTTTATACGTACAGAGGTGCTCGAACCCCATAATAAAAGACCACGAGTTTGGATGCAGCTGCGACGGAGCCACCTGCAAGGCTTTAAGCACGCTGGCCGCAAAGGGGCTGAACGGCAACCTGAGCCCCATCTCCTTAAATACAAATTCGTACATAGCGAAATCATGCCCGTCAAAAGACGAGCACACCCGTTCACCCTCCCCGGGTATACGGGTCGACCAATTTTGAAGCCCGTCTGCTCTCTGCTGCTCGACGGTCATATATAATCTTGGATCCTGGAAACTAAGCGCCGAGGCTATTCCCCGGGGTTCTGGAGCAACCCAATCCAGCGCAGGATCGGTTATGCAGTCGACCAATGTATACTTCTCCGCACCCTGGCTTTCCACAACCTCCTCGGACTCTGACATTTTACAACCTGAAATGCAGCAAAAACAAAGTGAATTCGATGATCAAATCCACCCTTTCACCGCAATTCAAGTGAAAGGGCGCAGGATAGGACGAGGACGCTGTCCCCGACCAAAGCCCTTTTCAAATGGCAATCAAAATCGTTTCCGAGGAGGATAAGGCAAATAAAGACGGGGAGATAAGCTCCCCGGCATGAAGTTTAAACAACAAATTTCGTGAAATTTTCTCTAAGATAAAGACGGGGAGGTAAGCTCCTCGGCATGAAGTTTAAACAACAAATTTCATGCAAAATTTCCTAAGTTAAAAAACGGGGAGATAGGCTCCCCGTCACCTAAACAAACTATCCAAAGTTTCAAACGGGGAGATAGGCTCCCCGGCTCTTAATAAACTATCCAAAATTTCAAACGGGGAGATAGGCTCCCCGGCTCTTAATAAACTATCCAAAGTTTGAAACGGGGAGATAGGCTCCCCGTCACTAGTTGTCTAATCTAAAGTTTCAAAAGGGAGGAAAGCTCCCCGACACTAAATCCATATGGTGCCCGGCATGTTCATCCTAATGTTCATAAATTCATACATTCTTCATGTAAAAAACGCCCAAAATGGGCAGAAATGACAAAAGATAGATCTAAGCAAGAAAATTTGGAAGAATTACCTTGAATATGAGGGAAATCTGAAGAGCGATTTGACTAGGATGTTTAAACTTCAGAGAAATCCACAAGTGAAGAGAGAGAGTGAAAAGTAAAAATGAAGTTCACTCTCCTCTATTATATAGATCAAACCAGGAAAGTGAAGAGACGCTTTGATCCAATGGACCTTACACTCCCTCGTAAAAATCAAAGCAGTAAATGCACCCTTTCACGTCCCCAATGAAAGAGGATGCTCGAATTGCACCCGAGCAAGTCTTCAAGCAAAAAGCTGCGCTTCGCAGAAAACCTCCTCGTTGCTAACTTCTTCGTCATAGCAACGAGCAACAATTCCTTTATCTCCTCGTCATAAATACGAGCAACAAATCCCTCTCGTAGTTATCTCCTCGCAGTAAATACGAGCAGAATACTGAAACCACTTCGAGCAAAACATTGCAGATACTCGCTACGAGCAAGGCCTAGACGAGCAACTTCCTCGTCCACTTTCGTTCAAGAGAGGTTGCAAGGAGATTTCCTTCTGCACTTGGGCACACATCTAAAGTCATCACTCCTATGCCTAGGAGCAACGACTTGGGGGGCTCCTGTTCTGGACTAGACTAATGCTAGTCCACCTAGACCCTCACAAAGTCCACATGGCTTGCCCAATCACCTCCATGTCAGCATGGCACAACCTCTCCACCAAGATAGGGTAAAATTACTACTCTACCCACTATCTAAGGGTGATATCTTGGCAGTCCCTCTTAATGGGCCTTGGCTAGTCCAGCCCACTAAGAGGACCTTTGGCCCAGAGCTGGGGGCTATAAATACTCTCCCTCTTGGGAGAGCAAGGTAGACACTATTCATTATTGCAATTACTCTCTCTCTCTCTAACTTCTCTCTAGTACCTCTTTGCTCTCTACCCTTACTGACTTAGGCATCGGAGCACCTGCAGGTACAACCCCCCCCTCCGTGGATCATCTGCTCGGACCTGCTGCCTACCACCTGCTCAACGGACTTCCAGCTGGCCTTCTACCTGTTCTGATCAACAGTTAAGATCAGTTCGGTTATTTCCGATTCGGTTCAGCGGTTAGGTTAGTTAGCAGTTATTAATGAACCGTCCTAGTGATATCATACCACCTTGGTTTTTCTTTTACAAAATAAGTAGTTTTAATGACGTGATAACAAAATCATTTTTTTATTAGTTACATTGAAACCAATTATGAAGTTCTAACACAGAACATGTATACTATCAAAATATTTTAAGATTTCTTTTGTTAATTTAAAAGTTTTCACTAATAAAAATTATATTTTTATAAATTATTTTTCATAAATTATCTTGCCAAACTTATAATAATACATACATAAAAATTTACTATTTACATAAATTCTTTTGCATAAACTCAAAAATAAACTATTTCAAACGGAACCATAAGTGGTTTATAAAAAAAAACATTTAAAACATGTGTTTTTTTTTTTTAAATATAGAAGATACTAAAATATTTAGGGTAATACATTGGAGTAGTAAAAAGTTGTAGAGAAAAAAAAAGGTAACTTAGAAAGAACATATTTTTAAAAATAATAAAAATAGCATTTTTGATATTTTTAAAATTTCTGAAAATGTTAGATCTGTTTTAAAAATAGTAAAATAAAATATCTAATCTATATTGTTAATTTTTTTTTATTACTTGAAGTGAACGGGCCCTTAACGAATTGATGTGCTAAACGAATTTAAAATGTTTGATTTAAAAATTTACAACTTTTTTTTTATTACTTGAAGTGTACGGGCTCTTAAAATATCATATGATCATATTTGGATCAAGATTATTATTAGAGAGACTTACAACACGAATGACTCTATTTAAGAAAGAAAATCATTGTTAATCGACGTGAAAGGTGTTGTGCTTTCTTTTTTAGAGAAGATGAAGACATTCATCGCTTATTTTATTTTTAATTGTTCTTTCTCATTTCAAGTGTGAAAGAAAATTTATAATTGTATGAATGTTGATTTGGTGCAAGTTGAGAAGTTTGGAGTCATTTCAATGGGTTTGGAGACTTGATGAAATACAAGAAAAATGCTAAAGGTCGTCATCTCATTTGATTAGCAACCATTAGAGTCTTAGAATGCTCCCAATAACATCATATCCAGAGCAGATGTTGTTATGGTGTCTTCCTTATTAGATACCAAATTATGTTTATTTCTTAGTTTTGGTTCTTAGGGATAATAGCAAATAATTTTGTTTTTGTTTTTGTTTTTTTGATTGTTATAATGATCCATTAGTTTGTCTTCATAGCATCTAATTGAGTCATCCTAAATTGTAAGAGTTGAATATACCCGATACTCCTTATATATAATTCAATTTTACTTATAAAAAAAATACTTTTATAGGCAACGTGTAGCTTCTAGCTCGAATCTTGCCCACAACAAAATATATCACTTTTGTTTTTGTGTTTTCTTTGCTTGACCGATATTTTTCTTTACCGAAAAAACCTATCCCATTATACCATAACAATAATATATTAGTTTAATATATACTATTTTCGGTCTTATAAAGGACATAGTAGAACATGAGATGACAACCACACAGTGACCCGTCAACTTTAGAAATATAATTTTGACCTCATCTCACCATACGAGCACAATAATAATAGTTAGTTTTGCTAAAAAAAAAATAAAATAATAATAGTTAGTTAAAGGGAAATTCTGGCTTCTGAGTTCAAATAAAACAATAGTCTAAATTTCAAGAAGGGACTCTTTCTTTCTTCCTTTTATTTTTATTTTTATATTGTATTTTGAAAGCTCTTTGTGTGCTATATAACTCGTTTCTTAATTCTTAATGGTATTGTATAATAATAATAATAATAATAATAATAATAATAATAATAATAATAATAATAATAATAATAATAATAATAATAAACATCTCTTTTTACTACACCTCCTTTTTGTGGGAATCATAAGATGGGCAATACAATATTGTTTTTAATTTGGCGATTTTGGTAATTAAAATTTTGTTATGGAGTATACCAATTCTTGCATACCATGCAGAAAATTCACTATGAGCCATGAATCGTTATACACAAATTATAACATATATCTACTTTAATTTAATTAATTAGATCAAAGAAAGGATCGTGTACCTTGTAAGTGGGGGCAAGGACCCTCAACAGATTTATTATAAGAAACGACTCAAATCATCACGACCCGTTTCCGAATATAGTCCATTCATATCATTCATCAATTTTAAATACTTAATAGCAATAGACTATAATTTATAATATGAACAATAATTTCCAATAATTGATTATTGTCGATCAATAATTGATTGATTAAATAATTAATCTAACACATATCACACTAAAATAAATTTGACCTATGCGCTCCCAACTTGTCAAAATCAAACATAGAAGTGTTTCTAAGAACACCATTATCCGAGAACTCAATATTCATTCTTTGAATGGGTCCCACTTTTTTTTTTTATATTATTTCACACTTTTCAATTACATAAATAACTCAACTATATTTTCTAAATATCCATACAACCCATTAAAACTCTAAAATGGGTCCCACATAACCCCACATTATATCTCATATTTATATTTTACATTAATATTTGAATAATGTATCATTTAATCAAAATAATTCAAATAATATATTAAAATACATTAAAAAGAAGACGGGAAGAATTTTTTTAAAGAGTTAAAATTTAGGATAGATGTGAATGAAAAATTATGATAAAATTTGATCTATTTATTTTATAAAAAAAAATCTGACCGTTGTAAAATTTAAGGTGAAAATTAGTTGTTGAGGTGCATTTTTAATGCGCATGACCGTTTCACAACTCTTTTGAAATAATAAAAAAATAAAAAAACATTGGCAAATTTGTAGTAGAAATGTTTCTACTAGTGCACACGTAGCTGCAATTGTAATTCAAATAAAAGTAAAATATCCAATGCATCCTGGCAGGTACTACTTGAAAAAAGTGTAGGCACGGTGTAAAGTGAACCGATAATGATCTCTAAATATTTCCAATTTACTACCTTTAATGAGCATGAATACAAAATCAAAATCTTTTTCGGACACAATTAGAAGCCAAATTTGGGACTATTTTACATTCTTCTCTCAAGCCAAATCTTTGAATGTGAGCGTTCAGTGTCGATTTGACAAACCAAATCCTGCAATAATACCATTCTTGGAAGAATGTGGTTTTGGTTATGTCGTCCGCATGTGTAACTGTCTGGTTGATTGACACTTAATCACAGCTATGTTAATCAGATGAAGACCAGAAATGCATACATTTCATCTACCTAGCGGAGAGTGCACAATAACTCTCCAAGATGTCAACATGTTATTGGATCTACAAATTTCTGGACAAGCAGATACTGGAAGAAATGTTTTCGTTTGGGAAGAGTTTACAAGTCGCTCCTCCCGAGACTACACATGGCTTTCTATTAGGACAGCATGGCTACAAGAACATCTTAGAGCGGTGCCACCTAATCCTACCCAAGAACAAGCAATGCAAAATCTAAGGATGTATCTCCTATATTTTCTCGAAAAATTTTTAATACCCGACAAATCTGGCGATCGTATACATACTATGTATCTGCTGTTGTTGGAAGATATACCGACAATAAAAAGGTATAGTTGGGGTTCTGCTTGTTTGGCCTTGTGTGATGCGGCAACTAAATCAAAAAAAGTCAATTCAATTTCCGGATGTGTCATACTTCTTCAAGCATGGGCACATTCTCGCATACTATTATTCCAACGTGAAAAAGTTATAAATCCACCCGCCTAGAGGCCATTGGCCATTAAGTAAGTATATACTATTTTATTAATAATAAATATGAACATGTGCCTGTTCAAAACAAATAAATATGAACATTTATTTCAGGTGGGTTGCTGCCGGGACAAGGTATCAAGGAGATCCAACCCACAATTTAAATGCCGCTACTATCATGCTCGATTATATGGGGGGGAGGGGGGGAATGATGTAATATATATTCTCTTCTTTCTTTCTTATTTCTAAACTATATTCATACACTATTAAAATCTCTAACCTTTTTTTTAACCTACCAGTTTATTCGGACTCCTTACGATATGACCCAGATGATGTATCCAGCAGACATGGCATGTTGGTCAGCAACCACATATCTCATTAATTTTGATATTGTTGAGTATCACCAAACCGACCGAGTCAGGTTACAATTTGGATTTAATAATGAGGTAACGCACCGCGCACAAATCATGAAACAATACCACAAGATAGACATGCGAAAAAATGTTCATGATTGGGCCGCTTACTTTGATGCTGAAATCCAACATTGGGATACTCGCCATCTTCGTGTTCTACAAGGAGTTCCGGTCAACAATGTACCACTGATGCAATCAACCGAGCATTTAAATCAATATAGAAGAGACTACATGCCATATGTGTCTGACGATTATTATTTGAATGACCCACGTCCACGTCCTGATGTGCAACCACAATATACCAATATCCCACACTCATATACCCAATGACAAGAACAACATACAATCTTCACACAACCATTTACCCAACAACAACAAGATACATATATCCTAGATCCACCATCATTCACCCAACAACAGCAACATACCCATATCTCAGACCCACAATCCTTTACCCCACAACAACAACATAACTTTATCCCACAACAACAACCATTTACCCAACATCCGATGTTGATGTCATATAGTGAATCCGATTTTGTGATCCCATTTCCACAAACGCAGAATTTCTTCGACTTCGACCACGCCTCTCCAACAAGTTAGAAATTTTCTTGGAGTGAATGAGAATAATCCAGACTAGGACAACGAGGATGAAGAATTATTTGGACTTGGACTTCGTCATCGTAATCGTCCCCCTTGTGGCACCGGTGGACACATATAGTTTTAGTGTTTATGATTAGTACTATTTTAATAAAATATATTTCGCAATGTATATATTTATTTTAATTTTTTCATAATAATGTTTAGTTTTATTAATTATTATTATTTTTAAATTTTGGCTTAACTACACATTTGGTCCCTTACGTTTATTTTAGGTTTCAATTTGGTCTCTTACGTTTAAAATGTATCAATTTGGTCCCTTATGTTTAATCTTTCAAAATTGACGGAAAGGACTAACTTGAAACCTAAAATAAACGTAAGGGACCAAATTGATACTTTTTAAACGTAAGGGACCAAATTAAAACCTAAAATAAATGTAAGGTACCAAATGTGTAGTTAAGCCTTAAATTTTTTTATAAAAAGACAATTTTTGGCTAAAAAACGTAAAATAAAAAAAAAAATAAAATAATGCTGCTGCTGTCTCCAACAGACCATAATGCACGGAAAACAAAGCAGTCAATTGCGTTACTACAATTTCCGCCATTCATATGGACATGGCGTGACTGCAATTTCCGTCATCTTGCTGTGCATGGCATGATGCTCAGTTCCGCCATCTTCCAAAACCTATCCAGCGTCAGATTTTGTCCAAAATAGAGGTATTACGATAATTATTTTGAAAACGGAGGTATTACAGAAATAAAGGAAAAAAGTGGGGGTACAGGGAAAAAACGGAAAAGTTGGCGACCCGGCGGAAAAACGCGCAGTTATATATATGTGTCACGTTTTCTGTTATTTGTAAGAGGTTTTTAGGGTTTCTGAGGCCAACATACAGACTAGGGTTGTAAGAGTAACATCTTGTGAAGACTCTAGGGTTGGGTAATCATTATATCACCTTGGGAAACACTTTCGTATTGAATTTCTTGGTCACGGGAAGAAATTCGGGCTTAGGGTAGAATTAGGATCAAGGCTAATTATTGTAACTCTTTTGGAGAATTTCTTTGTAACAAGTACTTCAAGTTTGATAGTGGATCGGAGAGTTTCTCTCTCGGTCTCTCCCTCAGCGTAGGTCACATTGACTGAACTTGGTAAACAACTTTATTGTGTCATTTTCTTTCTCGCCGTTTATCATTGTTTTGTGATTAATATTGTCGTTCGCTTATTTTGATTGCTTAATCGTATTTGCTCCACACATCAAGATTATTGGTGTGATTCAAACGAATTCACAACACAAGCCAACAACAAACCAATTAGTATCTGCTTCGTCCTCTCTGGGTGAAGCTTCAGTACAGCTGGCCTTTGTTTGTTGTTGTGTCTACAAACAGGTACGTAATCAATGACCATGACCATTCTATTTTGGTGTTTCGTTTTGTAAATTATTGTACTGTTTTGTAGATGCATTTAAATCATGGATTGAGATTTGAGAGAAAAAATTTGGGGCTTCTTTTCATGGTGTGTGTTTGTATTTGTTCTTCCCTATTTAAGTATGTGTTTGTGGTGAGTGAAAATTGAATGTGTGCATGTCTGTTAGTGATGAAGATTTATAGAGAAAAGGAGAGAGAGAGAGAGAGAGAGAGAGAGAGAGAGAGTTAGTCGTTAGGTGATGTGATGTCAGTGTTTGAGATTGTGAGGTGTGAGGTGTGAGGTGTTTGAGCTTTTGGTTTCTTCCAAGATTCAAGATTCTCATAGACATCATGTTTTCTATATCTAGCCGTTTGGTACATGAATTTTTTTTAAAACTACACCTATCAATAACGCAAAACACCATAACACCCGATCTGGAAAAAAACACCAAAATGTCCTATTGCTTTTCTGTGAGTGGGACGCGCCATTGGGGGGCTAGTGTCCATGTGAAGGACGCGCCATCCCCAAGGCGTCGTCTTGAGTTGCTTTTTTTTTTCCTTTGCGTTTTTTCATGTTGAGGTTTAGGGTTTTGGAAGGTTAGAAGGGGTTTTGAGGGTTAGGGTTTAGGTTTTTTTTAAGAAAAAAATTATACAAAAATTATATTAATTAATATAAACACACTACAACAAGTTTTTGTTTTTGATATATTGTATTTTTAGGGTTTTAGGTGTGTTTTTTTTTTTTTTTTTTAAGTTTTTAAGTAAAATGTATTTGAGTTTCATAAGTGTTACTTAACAATCGAAATTAAAAATGTAACAATAATAATAATATTTATAATAACGGTTACATACATTGATTATTAATATTCGGAAAAATTAACTATATCACAAGCACGACCAAGACCACCACCAGCACCCTCATCGTCACCTAAATGACCTCCGGTACCGCATGTAGGAGCATGACGAACACGACCACCTCTTCGAAGTCCTCCTTGATGTTTTTCTGCATCGTCTTGTTGATATTGAAAAGATCCAATAGAATTACTCGATCTTGCGACATTGCCAAGTGGAGATGGAGATGAGTCGTTGAACAAGAAACTAAATGGCACACCAGAAAGGTCGTTAAAAATATCAAGATTATCAGGAGTTAATACTTACAAAATTCGGAAAAATTACCCACAGAGTTTTGAGTGTCGCAGGTATTTTGTTGGGACGAAGTGTATAAGTTGTTGTGGAAATTTTGTTGGGCCGGTGTGTGGAAATTTTGTTCATGCGCTGGGTAGAAGTTTTGTTGGTTGTAGAAAATTTGATGTTGGTGAGATGTAGTTTTGATGGTCATAGATTGGGAATTGGGGAGGGGTATAATCTAGGTATGGGGCCGATTGATTTTGTGTTGTGGTTTGCATGGGTCTTTGATCAAGGGTAAATTCACGTGTTGAGGTAGATGGATTGTCCAGTGTAGATGGGGGTTTGAAGAAGAACAGGTTGAAGGTTTTATAATACCATTCAAAATAGGAATTTGGATGCTTATGTGCAGTTGTACCAGTTACCACCTTAGTGTGATGATTACTTCAATCGTCGATGAAACTTTGATATTCAACATCTCATCTATCTTTGGTTCCTCCACGCCTAGTTTGCTTGTGATATTTTGACATATTTTCTGGTGGGCGCAATTTAGTTTGTCGGATTCCAAATTGGAATTTAACTCGGTCAGTTTGGTGGTACTCCAAAAGTTAAAAACATATAAGGTACGTGGTTGCAGACCAACAATGAGTGTCTTCCTCTATAGCATTAGGTGCTTTGTCTTGATAAGGCCTCCAAATAAATTGAAGTTTAAAAAACGATTAAGATATTTGAAAGTGCATTATGAAAGAAAAATAAGAAGTATGATGGATAAATAAATAGTTACGTCGTCTTTGGTCATGTCATCGAGCCTACACCTCATTGCAAATATATCGTGTGCTGGATTTCCGCTATATTTTGTTCCACGAGATAGCACTCTGAAAAGAATTTATTAACATGATTAGTAAGATGATAATTTAAGCAGCCATGGTTATGGTTAGTAATTCCAAAATAAAATAGTTTATACTTACGAATTTATTAACATGGCTAACCATTTGTAAGTATAAACTATTATATTTTGGAATTACTAACCATGACTGCTTAAATTATCATCTTACTAATCATGTTAATAAATTCTTTTCAGAGTGCTATCTCGTGGAACAAAATATAGCGGAAATCCAGCACACGATATAGTTGCAATGAGGAGTAGGCTCGATGACATGATCAAAGACGACGTAACAATTAATTTTTTTATCCATCATACTTCTTATTTTTCTTTCATAATGCACTTTCAAATATCTTAATCATTTTTTAAACTTGCAGTTTATTTGCAGGACTTATCAAGACATAACACCTAATGCTATAGAGGAAGACACTCATTGTTGGTTTGCAACCACGTACCTTTATATGTTTAGAACTTTTGGAGTACCACCAAACCGACCGAGTTAAACTCCAATTTGGAATCCGACAAACTAAATTGCGCCCACCAGAAAATATGTCAAAATATCACAAGCAAACTAGGCGTGGAGGAGCCAAAGATAGATGGGATGTTGAATATCAAAGTTTCACCGACAATTGGAATAATCGTCATACTAAGGTGGTAACTGGTACAGCTGTACATAAGATCCAAATTCCAAATTCCAACTTGATCGCTGTCGTACGCGGTCAAAAATAAGTTTTATAAAATATAGTACAAGGGAGTTAACCTTGGTCGTCTCACAAGGACCTCTAATTTAATAATTAGTAAAAATAAGAACAATGAATAACACAATTAAATATGGGGTTTTGGGTTTGTTTAGATCGAAAGAGTATTAGAAATTCAATTGATAAAAAGACGATCAATCCATTGGTTTTAGGAAAACTTCGTTATGATTCTATCCTCGGTTCACATAAAATATTGTTTATATATTCATGCCTTGGTTGGTTTATAAGACCGATTATACAAGCGATAAACAGTTTATACGAATTCATTCGATTAAGCAAAGAATGTGTTCAACTAACCATGAGTAGTGAACAAGCGTCACTTAGAACACGGTTTGTATCATGAGAGATTTCGACCAACCCTTTTTTGCTAAGCGCGAAAAAACCTATATCAATTCCTATTCGAACTAGTCATACAAGCGATGAATCAATCCGAAAAGTCTCACAATATATAACTCAAAATAGAGATTAAGCATCACTATATTCGAGTTTCATAAATAAATAAAGAGCATGAATTGATAAGAGAAGACAATAAATAAATAAACTGAATTACTATTAAGAATTGAACCTCAAGAAGTCATGAACGATGTTCCCGTATACCAATGGATCAACCTAGGGTTGCTAGGTCTCCATGAGAATGTAGAAGCCTTTCTTTTCTATTTTTTTGCGTGAAATCAGAATTATCAAACCCTAGCTGTGTTTTTTCTTAAGTACTCATAGAAAATTGGGCTTAAAAAGCTACGGGTCGAAAAACACAAGTTTGACCCGAAATTACATTATTTTCATAAAGTCTGGAACATAAACGTAAATATTTGACTGCGTTGCGCTCCGAACTGGGTTCTGGCCTTAACATGAAAGTTGTAGCTCTTTCTCTTGTCTTTCCAACGCATATTCGCACACCTCAATCCGATACTCGTAGCTCAAGTTATGACCTGCAGACTGAGAAGGATCAATATGTCATTAAATACGAAAATTGGTCAAATAAATTCATTAAGGCTCAATTGTGACCCAAAACTTAGAAACATAATAAAAACTCGATATTATTGTAGAAAGACTACTAATATGCTAAATTATAATACTAGAAAATATGTGCCAAAATGCACTGATCAAATTCCCCCACACTTATTCTTTTGCTCTCCTGAGCAAAACTCAAGACCAAAGCATGCTACAATCATCACAAGCAATCAACAAATTCTAGGATTCAAGCTTCCAACCGTGGACTGTATTTCAAAGATTGACATAACTCTTGTATATCAGCTGTCAACGATAACCCTGCGTGTGTGTGTGTACTGCCTATTACTGTCAACCAGAGTCATGACATGATCCTTCTTGAAAACTACACAGTCAGGATACTAAGCTGTCTTTTCTTTCCTACAACTCAGAGTTTGAGTTCGGATTTCAGCTTGAGGGGAAGCTACGCTTTTCTTGTTCTCACAGGCTTTTTGATTTTTATACGCAAGGATACTACTTAAGTTCATTTTAGTTATGCTTTAGGTGCTACTCTACCTTTTTCACCTGACGGGATCTCACTTGTGATGAGTCCAACCTGTTACTCCGAATAGAGCACCCTACACATCATTTGTTCCTCCAGTTTCGGGCACAGGAACTCAACATATTCATTATTGTTCCTCCAGTTTCGGGCACAGGAACTTATTCTATAATTAATTTTTTTAATTTTTTTTATTGTGTAGTATCCCATCATTTAATCTAGCCATGATCCTACAATCAAGTAATCCAGCTTTCCCTCAAACTTAGTCCTAATCATACCTCTTTATCATATTCTATACTCAGACAACTTAGGCTAATGACTGTGTATTTTAAAGATTTATCAAGCCACTACTAAGTTTGCAAGTTTTCAGCAGTTGTGCATTAAGGTGCAAAGATTATCATATCCAACATGAAAACAAGAATTTCCAAAAAAATATCACCAATCCTACAACTATACTACTCTAGCCCTAGAACATGTGACTACTCATAACAATTGCAAGCATGCCAGAACTGTTTTTATTCTATTTTTGTTTTTTTATTAAATAACTAAATGTAAAATGTCCCCCCCACACTTAAATCAGACATTGTCCGCAATGTAACAATAAGCATAAAGTGATAAAAGGAAGGAACACACCCGAGGGATCAAGGTGGAATTGTAGTTGTAGCTTCCATGTTTGGTGGTTTTGGTGGAGGCCTTTCCGTACTACGAATGCACGAGACAAGAAAAAACAAATAGCAAGTGAACTTGGATATCAACAAAAAATCTGGTGGCTTAGGAGGAATAGCCAGCACATATGGTAAACCTGCACTAACAAAAACATGAATATCAGAAAATCCACATTTAGCTTGTGAGTCAGATAAATTGGGTGGAAGAGATGCACAAATGATGAAGGATGGATGCTTGTTGTGCGGCTTAATAAGAGGTTCCACCAACAATCTTTTTGCTATAGACAATGGTTGCTTCCGACTAAAATCCACACTTTTTGTGTTAACTTCAAGAGTTATTGAATTTGTTGGGATTTCTGCACAACTGGTTGCCGGAATCAAAATGTCTTCACCTAAAATAGCTGCATTGATCTCATGACAAATATTACAAACACCACATTCACAAGCAAAAATTTCAAAAGATTTATCTACTTCAAGAGAAGTATATAATTCATCCAAATCAAAATTTTGTGGTGTAATATTCTCTTTCATGCATTCACTTGAGTTTGTGTTATTTATTTTATGTTCATCAACAGAAACAAGTATTGTTTCAATGGGCTCACCTGGAGTTTCATCAACACTTGTATCACATTGCATTACCTCTAAGAGTGCAGCAGGTTGTACATCATCATGCAACATCTTCTTCTCTTGAATTAGATGGGCATTGGAGACTATTTGCTCAACTTGGACTGCTAAACTTTGAAGAGAGGATTGCATCCATTCATCCATTTGCTTATTATGTTCAGCCATTTGCTTTATCAATTCTTCCAAACTAGGTTGTGGCTCAACCACCAATGAATCAATTTGCTGAAACTGTGGATGTGACCAAATAGGCTGCTCAGCAGGATATGAATTTTGTTCTTGATAGTATTGTCCTTGAAAATTGCCTACAAATTGCGTCTCACCACAAAAAGTATCTAAAAATATAGGACAATCATCACTAATATGAAAACTCGAAGAACAAATATTACACATCACAGTTGGAATATAATTTTGATAGCAAGATTGTTGTTTTCTTGCATCCAAGCAATTTATGATATAAGCCAACTGGTCCGATGAATCTCCCATTTTTTTATAGTTTTTTTTTTTTTTTTGTCTAAATAAAATGAAGAGAAAAATAAAAAACGAGTCAAATAAAATCTAAAAAAAAATTAAAAATAACACCTAAAATCTCTAAAAATCAAACAAATCTAAATATAATTTTTTGGGATTTTTTTAAATGTATGGAAAATTAAAAAAAAAATAAAAAGTGGTCTAAACGAACGAATTTCGCAATTTCAGCCTCAATTTTCGTATCAAAGATACGAAAGTTTTGTTCCTTGATTTTTTTCGGATTTATGGACCAAATTTCGGATCAATCTGAGATATCAACCGAAAATTTATTATTTTTCAGCTTCACTGCAAAATTCAACGTCAGAACCTGAAACACAACAAAAACTCACAAAATAAAAAGTGTTAGTAATGTTAGTTAGTTCTAAATTTTACTAATCCTAATCAGAGATCCCCGGCAGCGGCGCCAATTTGATCGCTGTCGTACGCGGTCAAAAATAAGTTTTATAAAATATAGTACAAGGGAGTTAACCTTGGTCGTCTCACAAGGACCTCTAATTTAATAATTAGTAAAAATAAGAACAATGAATAACACAATTAAATATGGGGTTTTGGGTTTGTTTAGATCGAAAGAGTATTAGAAATTCAATTGATAAAAAGACGATCAATCCATTGGTTTTAGGAAAACTTCGTTATGATTCTATCCTCGGTTCACATAAAATATTGTTTATATATTCATGCCTTGGTTGGTTTATAAGACCGATTATACAAGCGATAAACAGTTTATACGAATTCATTCGATTAAGCAAAGAATGTGTTCAACTAACCATGAGTAGTGAACAAGCGTCACTTAGAACACGGTTTGTATCATGAGAGATTTCGACCAACCCTTTTTTGCTAAGCGCGAAAAAACCTATATCAATTCCTATTCGAACTAGTCATACAAGCGATGTCATTAAATACGAAAATTGGTCAAATAAATTCATTAAGGCTCAATTGTGACCCAAAACTTAGAAACATAATAAAAACTCGATATTATTGTAGAAATACTACTAATATGCTAAATTATAATACTAGAAAATATGTGCCAAAATGCACTGATCACAACTCGTTCTAATTCAAACCCCCACCTACACTGGACAATCCATCTACCTCAACACGTGAATTTATCCCTGACCAAACACTCATGCAAACCACAACACAAAATCAATCGGCCCCATACCTAGATTATACCCCTCCCCATTTCCCAATGACCATCAAAACTACATCTCACCAACAACAAATTTCTACAACCAACAAAATTTCTACCCAACGCATGAACAAAATTTCCACACACCGGCCCAACAAAATTTCCACAACAACTACTTATACACTTCGCCCCAACAAAATACCTACGACACTCAAAACTTTGTGGGTTCGTTATGGATTAATGAGTTGTTAACTCCTGATAATCCTGATATTTTTAACGACATTTCTGGTGTGCCATTTAGTTCCTTGGTCAACGACTCATCTTCATCTCCACTGTTGCGATATTTCTGCAAGTGCACAGACTTATCGTGTAGTTATAAAAGATTATCGATCCCACAGGGACTATTTGTTAAAATTTCGCTTATGTTTTTAATATAATGTAAGGTTAAGGCTTAATAATAATCAAAAAGGGGTTTGTAAAATAATTACCTAGAAATAAAATAATTAAATTAGATAACAGTGACTATTAAGAATTGGTTTTAAATAAGTTGGATTTTAACTAACTGGAATGTTACTTTAGGTACTTCAATGGGTTCGGTAATAAACACTATGTTTTGAAAAGTTTAGTTTTTTTTTTTTAAATTGATTTAAAAATACTCGTCTCACACTTTCGCGCTATTGAGTTATATTATATAATGATAAAATAAATGTATCACTTTCGCTATAACATTTACTTATAAAAATATTGTTTGGAAATCAATTAAATTTTACTAAAAGGGTCTAGTTTTCACAAAACGATACTAGTTTAAAAATATAGAACTCATGTCATCACACTGTTGGACTATATTATATTATATAAATAAGATGTTTTTGCTATCGCTCAATCATTAGTTCATAAAATACTTTTTGAAAACTAATATAATTTAATTAACCTTAAAGAGCTATCGCGATATTAAAGTTAATGTTCAGTTTTTACTATCTAGTATAAATTTCAAACAATCGTTCTGTTAATTCATACTTTAATTAATTTTCACTATCGTGCAAAATTATAATCTATTGTTTAATTAAAAACTGAAACAGAAAACTAGACTTGAAAATTTAATTCACAGTTTAATTACCGAACTCATATCAGACACCTATTTCACATACCAGTTATATTAAATTAGTTGGACATAATTATAAATAAAGGCATAATATAATAGTAGTTACGGGAAAAAGAAAACATAGATATGGATTTAAAATAATTAAAGTGAGCAGTAATAGTAACTGGAATTTGGAAAATAAACTTAAATATATTGATTAATGTAAACTTACAGACAACCGAAACTGGAATTGAAACAGGAAACAAAGGACAAGCTGCAGCTCTCAACACGTAAAGCAGTAAACTTAAGTCTAAAAATTTAAAGTATGTGTTTTTTCTCTTCAGCTTGACGTAGTGAAAGATGATTTTTAATTCATTCTGAATGCATCTATATATAGGCTGAGGGGTCCTGCCTTTTCTGCTTTCAGTTCCTTTAATTTCTCCCCACGATTCGCAACTGACTTGATAAGATGAGACTGATATTTTTGCTGAAGAATAGCTCACGACCGGCGCCATGTGTTGTTTAAATTTTGCACGTGTTCCTTTAAAATAGGTGACTGGCGCCACAATTTTCAAGGCTGGCGCCATATTTTGTGTAACAGAATTGTGTGACTGGCGCCTTAAATTCCACGGCTGGCACCTTAAATCTCACGGCTGGCACTTGTATCCATGTGGCTGGCACCTTAAATCTTGTGGCTAGCACAAAATTTGTGTCCCTTAAATACATGGCTGGCGCCTTGTATTCATGTGGCTGGTGCCACTTGTTTTGCTTTGTTTCTTTGATATTTTTTTTGGTCTCGGCACATCTGTAGTTTCATAAAAAAAAACAATAATTATTTTATTAATACTAGGATAAATTAGATAAAATATTAAAATACTTAAAGAAATAATAGTGATAAAATAGTGCATTTTTCGGTGTTATCAAACTCCCCTAAACTTGAACCATTGCTTGTCCTCAAGCAAAAAGATATAACATTTAGTGATAGAGAAAACAAAACTAAAGACATCCTCAAAGCCACTTATTTAATTTCTACCGAATCATTCAAATCTGCTTGTTTATCCCCACTAAAGATATCATGGAAACACAAATCAAAAGTGATCATGAATTTCTTCCTTATATACCGTTCCGATATATTTTGCCATTACCCGAACTTAACTTTCATTTCTTCTTTCGTCATCCCCTTTTAACCCGTGGTAATCACATTAAGCCCGTTATCTATTCACACACACATGATAGCGAACCTGTTAGTGATTATGATTCGATTCTTTTTTTTTTTTTTTCATTTATTTTTCTATTTCAACCAATGATAGTTTTGCATCTTTTAGGTGTTTCGCAGTTGGGCTAAATGACCGGGTGAGAGTCACCTAACTTAGAATGCGTAGTCCCTTTTAGATTTATACTATCTTTATACATATATTTTTTCCGAAATCATTCACTTATTTTCGTCGATTCTACTACTTAGATAGTGATCGTAGATGGTGTCGACTACCACTGGGTTTACTCAAGAATTAGTAAAGTTTAAGAAATTTAAATTCAGGATTTGGCAAGTATCAAAATTGATCTACATAACTAAGAAATTTATGGTGTTAAAATGATATAGCTAGTAGGAAAACATACTGATAAGAGGATTTAGTTTAATTACGTCAATGACTTAGGAACATCTAAAGTGCATTGTTTCTCAAAAAAAAATTTTTTTTTTTGTTATGGCTCAAGATTGGAAAAATTTAAAAATAACCCGAAAGTTTATTTGCAAAGATAAATTAAAATAAAAACTGGGAAATAAAATGATAAAAGCGATAAAGTCCTCCCCTAAACTTAAATCCAACATTGTCCCCAATGTTATGACTTAAAAGAAGGAGAGGAACGTGAAACATAGGAGTATTATCAATCATGGTGGAGGTTGTTGGTATCGTTGAAAGTTGTCAAACTGCATCCTGAATTCGCTTAAGTTATAAATGACACGTTCAAGTTGCTGTTGACGTTGTGCCTCCGCAGTTTCCCATCGGTCAAAACGGCCTTGAATTTGTTCTTGATTTTGGAGTATTTGATTTTGTTGGGCGTGCATTGAGTTTATTTGTCCCATCATCTCCGCTTGTTGTTGATGCACATTATATAAGAGATTATCGCGCTCATCATCGGTGTAATGGCGAGAGGAGGATGCACTTCCTGCAGAAGTGTTAGAAAAATATGTGGTGTGTGCAGGTGGAACAAAATCGTGGCTCCCACCAGCGGCAACATCATCAGTAATGTGCGTGGGAGTCGGGTCGATCATAGGTTCCTCAGCAGTATTATCATAAAAAAGGTTTCCAGGAATCCGAACATCGGTGCGGTCCGGGTTAGGAAGAGTGAAATTAGGGAACACTTTATTATTAATTAACAAATAGTAAACACTTTGTCGTTCCTTAATTAATTTCATGCTCTTAACCGTGTTAAGATCAATGTAAAAAGAAGGCAACGGACCGGCGAACTTGTCTCCGTGTCCTAGGAGTTTAGCAAGTGTTGTAATTAAACCCCCAAACATAATGTCTCCTTTCTTTGCAAGAAATGAGCGCATATGTGAGAGCATGAAAGAAACAGAATTAATTTTGATATTATTAAAAATGGCATATAGAAAGAAAAGCTCTTTGGCGTTGACTTTGTTAGAATTTATCCGCCCGAAAATAGTGTAACCAAGTAATTGTCGAAAATATCGGACGGCGGGATTGTGAATGGAGGAGGCTGCATTACCCTCAAAGCTCTCCAAGCGTCTTCCCGTAATAGAACGCCAAAATAATCTAGCATTTTCTTCCCATTGCTCGTTTTCGGGGATACTATACATTACACCATCGCCATAAGGAATACGCAAAAGATTTGCAATTTGATCATAAGTCAATTCGTATTCCTTATTTTGCAATCGAAAACGAGCAATACCATTTGAACTATCAGGATTTATTAAAATAAGAGAGCTGAGAAATTCTATAGTTAGTGGAAAATACCCAACATCTTTTTGGTTCAAGAAAAAATTCAAATCAAGAGTATCAAGCATATAATTCACACTATCATATAATCCTAGTTTTCTTAAACAACCTTCATCAGCATACCTAGTGGGAACAAAGTCCCTTTTGGTGAGAGCTTTAAAGATATCTCTTTGTGTATAACCTTCTTGTCCCGACCGATACATGAGGGGTGCTGGTTGGTTTGCCATGGAAATTGAGTGGTGTAATAAAGAGAGGGAAATTATATGGTATGTTGATATAATAAACTTAGGAGAATAGAAAAAGTAATGAATGAATTGTTTGTTGAAATGGTCAAAAGTGAATAAATAGGAAATAGTAATATGTCAGGCATCTCAAGAAAGCTTCACATGAGGTAGTATTTTCAAGAAAATAATAGCATGCATTATGACAATGACAATGACACATGAAGAACTATTGCATGCATGACTACTCACATGTGAACTTTATTTATTTTGACCAAATAATTGTTGAAGGCATTGGATACTATACACACTACGTATAAGTATAAGAATGAATGTATTGTGGTGTAAGTCTCTAAGGCGTCAGCCATGTTGATATTACATGGTATGGCGCCAGTTTTAATTATATGGTGCTGGCCGTGGCTTTGGTACTAGTCACAATTGAAAAATGTTTGAAAAAAATTCGTTTGATAAATTTTTGTGACCGGCGTAAATGCGTAAATAAATATACTTAATAATTTGCGTTATATAATAATAAAGTGGTACTAAAAATAATAACTATAAAAAAGAAATATGATTATCCAAAATATAAAAATATGCATACGAAAAATAAAATTTGTCTTTGTGATGCATGTGATGATATCTAAGTAGTAAACATGAAATAAATATCTTCTTTCACGATTTATTTAAAGCATCTGGTTGTGAAAGAAAAAATAAAGTAAAATTTTGCGATCAGCCACTTGGTTGTGGCGCAGCGGGAGGCACTTGGATGGCGCGAATCTGGTCCGAACAACGATCGAACTGTTCTATGACCAAGTCCATGAATCGATAGAAATCTCCTTTTAAAGTTGCAAGATCCGTACGAAGAGCAACGAGTTCATTCTGCATGCCGGCAATGGCAACTCCACAGTCAGGTGGTGAGGTAGAAGCAGCTGTAGGGGTAGGTGATGGAGGTGCAGGTGTGTAAAAGAAAAGTGGTGGTTCTGGGTCATTAAGAATGTAGTAAAATGGTGGTGTTTCGGGGTCAGTTTCATCTTGTCCCTCCAAGTTATAGAGCCAGTTCTTTTTATCGTGTACACTAGTTTTGGTATTGTACGGCAGAGTGAATTCATGAACAGGCTCAAGGTTGATCAATAACTGGAAGGTATCAGGGCCAAGGTTTCCAATCAGGTGGTTGTTGAAGCAATATTCAATTCCCATGGGTTCTACTCCTATAGAGAGGTCAATCTGTGACAGGGGGGTGTAGAGGTCTAAGGCTCTAGCTATGATGGTGACAAAACCACCAATGCCTATGTGGCGAGTTGGGTTTTTGGTGAATTTGGCTAAGCTGTCAAGTAGGAAGGATGCAGCATTGAGTGGTCGACTTTGTGATCCACAAAACATTATGAACAGTTCTTCCCTACTGACGGTTGTGACGTTGGAGGGTTTTCCAAAGAAAGTGTGGGCAATAATCATGTGGAAGTATCTTATTGCCGGGTTATGGATTGCTGTGCTTAGTCTTTCATCGGGGGGTGAGTTAGGGTTGCCCGAAATGCTGCCCCAGAAGCGTTGAAGCTCACTTTCCATAAAAGTATCTTCTTGTATCTTAGTGAAAGCATCTGGGCCACAAGGCACTCCTAGGTATTCAGCTATTTCTCGGGTGGTAAGACGGTAGGATTTTCTGAACAATCTAAAACTGACAAGACCTCCATGTATGGGATTTCCACGTGTCGGCTCATACCTAAATGCACTCAGGAATTCCAGAGTCAGATTTCGGTAGGTGGGTGGGTTGGAAAAAGTGAAGCGGTCCCAACCTAGTTGGTTAATCAAGAATCTCACGCTCTCAGAAATTCCTAAAGCTACTAAGGCGTAACTGTCTGGAAAAACATGGAATGATGTCACTCGGTGTGAAAGGTCTTCGTATCGTTTTTTCTGTGTAGCGCTTCTGAAGTTAACTATCATTTTGTCCTCCATTTCGTTTTTTCTTCCTTTCTCTTTTTTTTTTTTTTTTTAAAATTACTCACTATCTGCTATATTCAGGAGAAAAAAAACAATCAAAAAGGTTAGTGCTGATCAACAAAATATGCGAATTAAAATATATGAAATAAAATTAAAAATTAAAAATATTAAAGTACAAGAAATAAAATAATAGAAAATATAAACATGGGTTGCCTCCCATGCAGCGCTTCATTTAATGTCGGTAGCTTGACAATAATTCGGGCAAACGTTTAGGTTTCAGGTGGGAGATCATCTAACTTTAAACTTGAGTAGTGATCTCTATCGTTAGGGAAGTAGTAATGTTTTAAACGTTGCCCATTAACAATGAATGTCCCGTTTGATCCGTTCTTGACTTCTATGGCCCCATTTTTAAAAACTCTAGTTATTTTAAATGGTCCTGACCATCTGGAACGTAGTTTTCCAGGAAATAATCTTAGTTTAGAGTTGAAGAGAAGTACAAGTCCCCCTTCCTTGAATTCTTTTCTCAATATATGCCCGTCATGCCATTTTTTAGTTCTTTCTTTGTAAATCTTGGCATTTTCGTAAGCATCTAGTCTAAGTTCCTCTAGTTCATGTAATTCTAAAATCCTTTTTCTTCCGGCAGCTTGGTAATCCATATTAAGGGCTTTAACTGCCCAATAGGCCTTATGTTCTAATTCCACCGGCAGGTGACATGACTTTCCATAGACGAGTCTAAATGGGGTGGTCCCTATTGGTGTTTTGTAGGCTGTTCTATATGCCCATAGAGCATCATCAAGCTTTGCGGCCCAATCCTTTCTAGAAGTGGAAACAGTTTTTTCAAGGATTGATTTGATTTCTCTATTAGAGACTTCAACCTGGCCGCTTGTTTGTGGATGGTATGGTGTGGCAACTCGGTGTTTCACTCCACATTTCTTTAATAAATTCTCTAATTGTTTTGATATGAAGTGAGATCCGCCATCACTTATGACTAACCTGGGGACTCCAAACCTAGGGAAAATGATTTTCTTAAACAACTTAGTGACTACTCGCGCATCATTTGTAGGTGAGGCTATAGCCTCTATCCATTTTGACACATAATCTACAGCTACGAGTATGAATTTGTTGCCCATGGAGGATGGAAAAGGTCCCATAAAATCTATTCCCCAAACATCGAAGATTTCTACTTCTAGGATGTTTGTGAGTGGCATTTCGTTTCTTCTTGAGATGTTTCCTGTACGCTGACATTGGTCACATTTTGCAATAAACGTGTGAACATCTTTAAAAAGGTTAGGCCAATAGAGGCCGGCTTGTAGAATTTTATAAGCGGTTTTAGAAGTGCTTGCGTGCCCTCCATAAGGTGAGGAATGACAATGGGTAATGACACTCTCCATTTCTTCTTTGGGGATGCATCGACGAAAAATTCCGTCGACGCCTCTTTTAAATAGAAGAATTGTTTAACATTATGGAAGAATTTCTTCTTTTGTTGATAAGATAATTCAGGAGGTATTATTCCGGCAGCTATGTAGTTAACATAATCAGCATACCAGGGGGCTGTAGTTTGGACTAGAGCGGTTTCTATTTCTTCCTTGCCAGCTTTTTCTTCGCCGAAGGAGAAATCTAATTGAGCGATCAGTCTATCACAAGGGAAGTCATCGTTAATTGGGATATGTTCTTTCCTAATATCATCTAGTCTAGATAGGTGGTCTGCTACCGTATTTTCTATGCCTTTCTTATCTTTGATTTCTAGGTCGAACTCTTGTAGCAGCAGTATCCATCTTAGCAGTCTTGGTTTTGCATCTTTTTTACTCATAAGATATCGGATTGCTGCGTGATCGGTGTAAATGATGATTTTAGATCCCACCAAATATGAGCGGAATTTGTCAATTGCAAATACGACAGCTAAGAGTTCTTTTTCGGTGGTAGCATAGTTTAGTTGTGCCGCGTCTAGGGTTCTACTTGCATAATTGATAGCGTGTAGCTTTTTATCCTTTCTTTGTCCTAGAACGGCTCCTACGGCGTAATTGCTGGCGTCACACATGATTTCGAAAGGTTCACTCCAATCAGGAGGTTGCATTATAGGTGCGGAAATCAAGGCTTGCTTGAGGAGTTGGAATGCTTCCATACATTTGTCGTCAAAGATGAATTCGGCGTCTTTCATTAAAAGGCCGGTTAAGGGTTTAGTTATTTTAGAGAAGTCTTTTATGAATCGCCGATAGAAACCTGCGTGTCCTAAAAAACTTCTTATGTCTCTAATGGTTTTGGGAGGTTGAAGGTTTTCTATTACTTCGATTTTAGCTTTGTCCACTTCTATTCCTCTATTAGAAACTATATGTCCTAACACTAATCCTTCACGGACCATGAAATGGCATTTTTCCCAATTTAGTACTAGGTTGACTTTAACACATCTTTGTAATACCAATTATAAATTAGCGAGACATCCTTCAAAACTTTCCCCATAAACAGAAAAGTCATCCATGAATACTTCCATTATATTGTTTATAAAATCTGCGAATATCGCCATCATACATCGTTGGAAAGTCGCAGGGGCATTACACAATCCAAAAGGCATACGTCTATAGGCAAAGGTACCTACAGGACATGTGAAGGTGGTCTTCTCTTGGTCGTCGGGGTGTATTGGGATTTGGAAAAATCCAGAGTATCCAACTAAATAACAGAAATAGGAGTGTTTAGCTAGACGCTCGAGCATTTGGTCAATGAAAGGTAGAGGAAAATGATCTTTCCGAGTGGCTTTGTTTAATTTTCTATAGTCGATGCACATTCTATATCCTGATTCCACTCGCTTAGGTACAGATTCTCCCTTCTCGTTTTTGACTACTGTTAGTCCTCCTTTCTTTGGTACTACATGAACAGGGCTGACCCATTTGCTATCAGATATTTGATATATAATGCCTGCGTCTAAGAGTTTCAACACTTCTTTCTTAACGACTTCGCTTAAGATAGGGTTTATTCTTCTTTGGTGTTCTCTCGAAGTCTTTGCATCTTCCTCTAATAAGATTCGGTGCATGCATACAGAGGGACTAATTCCCTTTAAGTCTGAGATGTTGTAACCTAAGGCAGCAGGATATTTTCTTAAGACATCTAATAATTTTTCTGTTTCTATCGGGTTTAGGTCAGCGTTCACTATGACTGGGCGACTCATATTTTCGTCTAGATATTCATACCTAAGGTTCTTAGGTAGCGGTTTGAGTTCCAGAGAGAGTTGTTTTTAAAAATTGGGCCATAGAAGTCAAGAACGGATCAAACGGGACATTCATTGTTAATGGGCAACGTTTAAAACATTACTACTTCCCTAACGATAGAGATCACTACTCAAGTTTAAAGTTAGATGATCTCCCACCTGAAACCTAAACGTTTGCCCGAATTATTGTCAAGCTACCGACATTAAATGAAGCGCTGCATGGGAGGCAACCCATGTTTATATTTTCTATTATTTTATTTCTTGTACTTTAATATTTTTAATTTTTAATTTTATTTCATATACTTTAATTCGCATATTTTGTTGATCAGCACTAACCTTTTTGATTGTTTTTTTCTCTTGAATATAGCAGATAGTGAGTAATTTTAAAAAAAAAAAAAAAAAAGAGAAAGGAAGAAAAAACGAAATGGAGGACAAAATGATAGTTAACTTCAGAAGCGCTACACAGAAAAAACGATACGAAGACCTTTCACACCGAGTGACATCATTCCATGTTTTTCCAGACAGTTACGCCTTAGTAGCTTTAGGAATTTCTGAGAGTGTGAGATTCTTGATTAACCAACTAGGTTGGGACCGCTTCACTTTTTCCAACCCACCCACCTACCGAAATCTGACTCTGGAATTCCTGAGTGCATTTAGGTATGAGCCGACATGTGGAAATCCCATACATGGAGGTCTTGTCAGTTTTAGATTGTTCGGAAAATCCTACCGTCTTACCACCCGAGAAATAGCTAAATACCTAGGAGTGCCTTGTGGCCCAGATGCTTTCACTAAGATACAAGAAGATACTTTTATGGAAAGTGAGCTTCAACGCTTCTGGGGCAGCATTTCGGGCAACCCTAACTCACCCCCCGATGAAAGACTAAGCACAGCAATCCATAACCCGACAATAAGATACTTCCACATGATTATTGCCCACACTTTCTTTGGAAAACCCTCCAACGTCACAACCGTCAGTAGGGAAGAACTGTTCATAATGTTTTGTGGATCACAAAGTCGACCACTCAATGCTGCATCCTTCCTACTTGACAGCTTAGCCAAATTCACCAAAGACCCAACTCGCCACATAGGCATTGGTGGTTTTGTCACCATCATAGCTAGAGCCTTAGACCTCTACACCCCCCTGTCACAGATTGACCTCTCTATAGGAGTAGAACCCATGGGAATTGAATATTGCTTCAACAACCACCTGATTGGAAACCTTGGCCCTGATACCTTCCAGTTATTGATCAACCTTGAGTCTGTTCATGAATTCACTCTGCCGTACAATACCAAAACTAGTGTACACGATAAAAAGAACTGGCTCTATAACTTGGAGGGACAAGATGAAACTGACCCCGAAACACCACCATTTTACTACATTCTTAATGACCCAGAACCACCACTTTTCTTTTACACACCTGCACCTCCATCACCTACCCCTACAGCTGCTTCTACCTCACCACCTGACTGTGGAGTTGCCATTGCCGGCATGCAGAATGAACTCGTTGCTCTTCGTACGGATCTTGCAACTTTAAAAGGAGATTTCTATCGATTCATGGACTTGGTCATAGAACAGTTCGATCGTTGTTCGGACCAGATTCGCGCCATCCAAGTGCCTCCCGCTGCGCCACAACCAAGTGGCTGATCGCAAAATTTTACTTTATTTTTTCTTTCACAACCAGACATTGCTTTAAATAAATCGTGAAAGAAGATATTTATTTCATGTTTACTACTTAGATATCATCACATGCATCACAAAGACAAATTTTATTTTTCGTATGCATATTTTTATATTTTGGATAATCATATTTCTTTTTTATAGTTATTATTTTTAGTACCACTTTATTATTATATAACGCAAATTATTAAGTATATTTATTTACGCATTTACGCCGGTCACAAAAATTTATCAAACGAATTTTTTTCAAACATTTTTCAATTGTGACTAGTACCAAAGCCACGGCCGGCGCTACACAAGGCCACGGCCAGCACCATGTAATATCAACATGGCTGGCGCCTTAGAGACTTACACCACAATACATTCATTCTTATACTTATACGTAGTGTGTATAGTATCCAATGCCTTCAACAATTATTTGGTCAAAATAAATAAAGTTCACATGTGAGTAGTCATGCATGCAATAGTTCTTCATGTGTCATTGTCATTGTCATAATGCATGCTATTATTTTCTTGAAAATACTACCTCATGTGAAGCTTTCTTGAGATGTCTGACATATTACTATTTCCTATTTATTCACTTTTGACCATTTCAACAAACAATTCATTCATTACTTTTTCTATTCTCCTAAGTTTATTATATCAACATACCATATAATTTCCCTCTCTTTATTACACCACTCAATTTCCATGGCAAACCAACCAGCACCCCTCATGTATCGGTCGGGACAAGAAGGTTATACACAAAGAGATATCTTTAAAGCTCTCACCAAAAGGGACTTTGTTCCCACTAGGTATGCTGATGAAGGTTGTTTTAGAAAACTAGGATTATATGATAGTGTGAATTATATGCTTGATACTCTTGATTTGAATTTTTTCTTGAACCAAAAAGATGTTGGGTATTTTCCACTAACTATAGAATTTCTCAGCTCTCTTATTTTAATAAATCCTGATAGTTCAAATGGCATTGCTCGTTTTCGATTGCAAAATAAGGAATACGAATTGACTTATGATCAAATTGCAAATCTTTTGCGTATTCCTTATGGCGATGGTGTAATGTATAGTATATCCCCGAAAACGAGCAATGGGAAGAAAATGCTAGATTATTTTGGCGTTCTATTACGGGAAGACGCTTGGAGAGCTTTGAGGGTAATGTAGCCTCCTCCATTCACAATCCCGCCGTCCGATATTTTCGACAATTACTTGGTTACACTATTTTCGGGCGGATAAATTCTAACAAAGTCAACGCCAAAGAGCTTTTCTTTCTATATGCCATTTTTAATAAGATCAAAATTAATTCTGTTTCTTTCATGCTCTCACATATGCGCTCATTTGTTGCAAAGAAAGGAGACATTATGTTTGGGGGTTTAATTACAACACTTGCTAAACTCCTAGGACACGGAGACAAGTTCGCCGGTCCGTTGCCTTCTTTTTACATTGATCTTAACACGGTTAAGAGCATGAAATTAATTAAGGAACGACAAAGTGTTTACTATTTGTTAATTAATAATAAAGTGTTCCCTAATTTCACTCTTCCTAACCCGGACCGCACCGATGTTCGGATTCCTGGAAACCTTTTTTATGATAATACTGCTGAGGAACCTATGACCGACCCGACTCCCACGCACATTACTGATGATGTTGCCGCTGGTGGGAGCCATGATTTTGTTCCACCTGCACACGCCACATATTTTTCTAACACTTCTGCAGGAAGTGCATCCTCCTCTCGCCATTACACCGATGATGAGCGCGATAATCTCTTATATAATGTGCATCAACAACAAGCGGAGATGATGGGACAAATAAACTCAATGCACGCCCAACAAAATCAAATACTCCAAAATCAAGAACAAATTCAAGGCCGTTTTGACCGATGGGAAACTGCGGAGGCACAACGTCAACAGCAACTTGAACGTGTCATTTATAACTTAAGCGAATTCAGGATGCAGTTTGACAACTTTCAACGATACCAACAACCTCCACCATGATTGATAATACTCCCAGGTTTCACGTTCCTCTCCTTCTTTTAAGTCATAACATTGGGGACAATGTTGGATTTAAGTTTAGGGGAGGACTTTATCGCTTTTATCATTTTATTTCCCAGTTTTTATTTTAATTTATCTTTGCAAATAAAACTTTCGGGTTATTTTTAAATTTTTCCAATCTTGAGCCATAACAAAAAAAATTTTTTTTTTTTTTTTGAGAAACAATGCACTTTAGATGTTCCTAAGTCATTGACGTAATTAAACTAAATCCTCTTATCAGTATGTTTTCCTACTAGCTATATCATTTTAACACCATAAATTTCTTAGTTATGTAGATCAATTTTGATACTTGCCAAATCCCGAATTTAAATTTCTTAAACTTTACTAATTCTTGAGTAAACCCAGTGGTAGTCGGCACCATCTACGATCACTATCTAAGTAGTAGAATCGACGAAAATAAGTGAATGATTTCGGAAAAAATATATGTATAAAGATAGTATAAATCTAAAAGGGACTACGCATTCTAAGTTAGGTGACTCTCACCCGGTCATTTAGCCCAACTGCGAAACACCTAAAAGATGCAAAACTATCATTGGTTGAAATAGAAAAAAAAAAAAAAAAAAAAAAAAAAGAATCGAATCATAATCACTAACAGGTTCGTTATCATGTGTGTGTGAATAGATAACGGGCTTAATGTGATTACCATGGGTTAAAAGGGGATGACGAAAGAAGAAATGAAAGTTAAGTTCGGGTAATGGCAAAATATATCGGAACGGTCTATATAAGGAAGAAATTCATGATCACTTTTGATTTGTGTTTCCATGATATCTTTAGTGGGGATAAACAAGCAGATTTGAGGATGTCTTTAGTTTTGTTTTCTCTATCACTAAATGTTATATCTTTTTGCTTGAGGACAAGCAATGGTTCAAGTTTAGGGGAGTTTGATAACACCGAAAAATGCACTATTTTATCACTATTATTTCTTTAAGTATTTTAATATTTTATCTAATTTATCCTAGTATTAATAAAATAATTATTGTTTTTTTTTATGAAACTACAGATGTGCCGAGACCAAAAAAAATATCAAAGAAACAAAGCAAAACAAGTGGCACCAGCCACATGAATACAAGGCGCCAACCATGTATTTAAGGGACACAAATTTTGTGCTAGCCACAAGATTTAAGGTGCCAGCCACATGGATACAAGTGCCAGCCGTGAGATTTAAGGTGCCAGCCGTGGAATTTAAGGCGCCAGTCACACAATTCTGTTACACAAAATATGGCGCCAGCCTTGAAAATTGTGGCGCCAGTCACCTATTTTAAAGGAACACGTGCAAAATTTAAACAACACAAAATTGTGGCGCCGGTCGTGAGCTATTCTTCAGCAAAAATATCAGTCTCATCTTATCAAGTCAGTTGCGAATCGTGGGGAGAAATTAAAGGAACTGAAAGCAGAAAAGGCAGGACCCCTCAGCCTATATATAGATGCATTCAGAATGAATTAAAAATCATCTTTCACTACGTCAAGCTGAAGAGAAAAAACACATACTTTAAATTTTTAGACTTAAGTTTACTGCTTTACGTGTTGAGAGCTGCAGCTTGTCCTTTGTTTCCTGTTTCAATTCCAGTTTCGGTTGTCTGTAAGTTTACATTAATCAATATATTTAAGTTTATTTTCCAAATTCCAGTTACTATTACTGCTCACTTTAATTATTTTAAATCCATATCTATGTTTTCTTTTTCCCGTAACTACTATTATATTATGCCTTTATTTATAAGGAAAATGCTAAATAGTGCTCCCGGGGCACTGTTTAAGGAACCAAATATAGTAATATCATATTGAAGTTTGTGCAGTCAACGCCTCGAAAGTCTAAAAAGTATTATTTACAATTTTAAAATTTCCTTTTTTGGTTTCCTTAACCAGTGCCCCGGGGGCACCGGTTAGCATGACCCTATTTATAATTATGTCCAACTAATTTAATATAACTGGTATGTGAAATAGGTGTCTGATATGAGTTCGGTAATTAAACTGTGAATTAAATTTTCAAGTCTAGTTTTCTGTTTCAGTTTTTAATTAAACAATAGATTATAATTTTGCACGATAGTGAAAATTAATTAAAGTATGAATTAACAGAACGATTGTTTGAAATTTATACTAGATAGTAAAAACTGAACATTAACTTTAATATCGCGATAAATTATATTAGTTTTCAAAAAGTATTTTATGAACTAATGATTGAGCGATAGCAAAAACATCTTATTTATATAATATAATATAGTCCAACAGTGTGATGACATGAGTTCTATATTTTTAAACTAGTATCGTTTTGTGAAAACTAGACCCTTTTAGTAAAATTTAATTGATTTCCAAACAATTTTTTATAAGTAAATGTTATAGCGAAAGTGATACATTTATTTTATCATTATATAATATAACTCAATAGCGCGAAAGTGTGAGACGAGTATTTTTAAATCAATTTAAAAAAAAAAGTAACATTCCAGTTAGTTAAAAATCCAACTTATTTAAAACCAATTCTTAATAGTCACTGTTATTTAATTTAATTATTTTATTTCTAGGTAATTATTTTACAAACCCCTTTTTGATTATTATTAAGCCTTAACCTTACATTATATTAAAAACATAAGCGAAATTTTAACAAATAGTCCATGTGGGATCGATAATCTTTTATAACTACACGATAAGTCTGTGCACTTGCAGAAATATCGCCTCCACTTGGCCATTCGCATCTTCACTTTTCAATGTCGCAAGTTCGAGTAATCCTACTAGATCTTTTTAATATCAACAAGACGATGCAGAACAACATCAAGGAGGACTTCGAAGAGGTGGTCGTGTTCGTCATGCTCCTACATGCGGTACCGGAGGTCATTTAGGTGACGGTGACGATGACAGTGATGGGGTGGTCGTGCTTATGGCTTCCAAATTCTCCATTTAGGGTTACCTAATAGCAATAATATTTTCACTATACGATTAATATCATTGTAAATATACATATTTATTATTAATAAATAGTAGATTGATTAAAAAAAAAAGTAGATACTTTAGTGCTAATGGCCTATTGAACGATGGATTTCTACGTCTCTCATGATCAAATTCTCTTATTCGACAGCGTGCCCATGCCTGCATAAGTAAGGCACATCCGGAAAGGGTTTTGGTTGTTTGGCTTTGATCTCACATGCCCCTATACAACGTTTCCAAACAAGCTGAACCCCAACTATATCCTCTTATTGTGTGTGGATCTTCCAATAGTGGGAGGTACATAGTATGCACACGGTCGGCAGTTGTGTTGGGCAATAAAAATTTCCCAAAAAATAAAGAATGTATGCCCTTAGGTGCTGCAGGAGAATTTCGTATGTGGGATTTGTTGGCATTTGGTTAAGATATTCTTCTGGCCTAACCCTGATCGCCCGTTGGATGGAGGAACGACTCCCAATAGTCGTGGAAAATCTGTCTCCCATATGTTATTGGATGTTCCGGTAACAGCTCGTCCACAAATTTGTAGATCAAGCAACATTGACACGTCTTGGAGAGTTATTGTGGCCTCTCCAAACGGTAAACTAAATATATGTCTTTCCGGTCTCCATCTTTTTGCCAAAGCCGTGACTAAGCCTCAGTCCAACCTACATTTTTGAAGGAGGACGACGTTACCAAAACCACATTCTTCTAACAGCGGTTGTAACAAATGGTTTGGTGCTTTAAATCGGCCCCCAGCTCGCGGTCTAATAGTTTCAGTTGCCTACACACAACAAATTTATAATTAGTTACTGTAAAAAACAATTATGAAAGCCTTTTTTTTTAAGTTTATTTAAGTATAAGTATAAAAAATTTATAGTAATTTTTTTTTTACTTAATAAAGACAATTACATTAGTAAAAAAATATGAAAGATAGGTTATACACTAAGTGTTTGGGACATAAAAATAAGAGGTATAAAAAATTTACTATAATTTTTTTTTTTGACATAAAAATAAAAAATGACATAAAAATAACTTATACATCTAGTTTTTGGGACAAATGATTTTCACCAAGTCATAAATGATCCATTTTGTGAATGAGTGAATGAGAGTATTAGGTTGTTTAGAAAAGGAGTAGTGAGTGAAAGAAGTAGTAATTGAGGGTAGTAGTAAGTGTGTGAGTGAGTTGTAGTGTGAAGAATAAGTGTAGTGAAGTGGTATATTTATAGTGTAGTTGAATTTAGGAAACAATCAAGTGGTCTCCGAAATTACTTTTAGGCACCCGGTGCTTGATGTTCGCGGTAACTTAAGATATGAAGATTACAAATGACGACGAGGTTGAATATATGTTTAACTCACACGGTCAGTTTTCTAACCTAACTCCTATCGAGTTATATGTTAGAAAACTGACTGTGTGAGGAGTTAAACATATAACCTCGTCGTCATTTGTAATCTTCATATCTTCATATCTTAAGTTACCGCGAACATCAAGCACCGGGTGCCTAAAAGTAATTTCGGAGACCACTTGATTGTTTCCTAAATTCAACTACACTATAAATATACCACTTCACTACACTTATTCTTCACAGTACAACTCACTCACACACTTACTACTACCCTCAATTACTACTTCTTTCACTCACTACTCCTTTTCTAAACAATCATTACTCTCATTCACTTATTCACAAAATGGATCATTTATGGCTTGGTGAAAATCATTTGTCCCAAAAACTAGATGTATAAGTTATTTTTATGTCGTTTTTTATTTTTATGTCAAAAAAAAATTATAGTAAATTTTTTATACGTAATGTAATTTTTTTATACCTCTTATTTTTATATCCCAAACACTTAGTGTATAACCTATCTTTCATATTTTTTTACTAATGTAATTGTCTTTATTAAGTAAAAAAAAATTACTATAAATTTTTTATACTTATACTTAAATAAACTTACAAAAAAAAAGCTTCCATAATTGTTTTTTACGGTAACTAATTATAAATTTGTTGTGTGTAGGCAACCGAAACTATTAGACCGTGAGGTGGGGGCCGATTTAAAGCACCAAACCATTTGTTACAACCGCTGTTAGAAGAATGTGGTTTTGGTAACGTCGTCCTCCTTCAAAAATGTAGGTTGGACTGAGGCTTAGTCACAGCTTTGGCAAAAAGATGGAGACCGGAAAGACATACATTTAGTTTACCTTCTGGAGAGGCCACAATAACTCTCCAAGACGTGTCAATGTTGCTTGATCTACAAATTTGTGGTCGAGCTGTTACCGGAGCATCCAATAACATATGGGAGACAGATTTTCCACGACTATTGGGAGTCGTTCCTCCATCCAACGGGCGATCAAGATATTATGTTAGGCTAGCATAGCCAGAAGAATATCTTAACCAAATGCAGCAAATCCCACATACGAAATTCTACTGCAGCACCTAAGGGCATACATTCTTTATTTTTTGGGAAAATTTGTATTGCTCAACACAATTGCCGATCGTGTGCATACTATGTACCTCCCACTATTGAAAGATCCACACACAATAAGAGGATATAGTTGGGGTTCGGCTTGTTTGGCAACGTTGTATAGGGGCATGTGCGATTTCACAGATCAAAGCCAAACAACCAAAACCCTTTTCGGATGTGCCTTACTTATGCAGGCATGGGCACGTTGTCGAATAAGAGAATTTGATCATGAGAGACGTAGAAATCCACCGTTCAATATCCCATTGGCACTAAAGTAAGTATCTACTAATTTTATTTTATTTTTTTGAATCAATCTATTATTTATTAATAATAAATATGTATATTTACAATGATATTAATCGTATAGTGAAAATATTATTTTAGGTACGTTGCTTCCGGAACAAAGTAGTCTGGCGGTCCGGACCACGATATACATGGCGCTACAAACGTGCTCGATCGTTTAACGGAAGACGGGGTAATATATATTCTCTTAATATTTCTTTGTTATTTTTAAACTAAATAAATGCATACACTAACAAATCTCTAATTTGTTTTTAAAAATATCAGTTTACTTGGACTCCTTATGACATCAGTTAGTGCTTGTATCCAGAGGACGTTGCATGTTGGTCAGCAACCACATTTATCATTAACTTTAGGTTGTAGAGTTTCATCAGACCGACAAGGTCCGTCTCCAATTTGGATTTCAACATGCGGGATTTGATGACGTTCCACAAGTCATGACTCGTTACCACAGAATAACAATGCGAGCAGCAGTTCATGATTGGGCAACCAAATTTATGGTCAAAGTCCAACATTGGAATAATCGCCATAATTATGTCCTCGTTGGAGATCAAGTGGATGCACTCAACGGAGTTCTTAAATACTTATACAAGGGTCAACATGTCATATCTTTCTTCCGATCATTATTTATTTGATCCACGCCCACGTCCCGATGTGCAGCAGCATACATTTACCCAACATACCATTTTACCAGACACACCCTCATATAGCCAACAACATCAACATACCGAGATCACAGACCCAGCAACAACAACCATTTACCGAACAACAATATCCAATGTCTTTTAGCCAATCCAATTTTTTTACCTCATTGCCACTTACGCGGATTTTTTTCGACGACCAACCATTTGAATCACTGGGAACTCAACGTTTCAATGAAAATTTAGAAAATGCTTACTACCCCGGTGATTCTATACAACCCCAACAAATCCAACAAATCCCCCTAGATTTATCCTGGGGTTCTGCTGTACCGGACGAGATGTTAAATTCAACGTGGGCTGCCGGTGAAGGTTCCTCGTGGTCTCAACATCTTAGCAATTTGCTTGGCGTGGAAGAAACAAATCCAAACGAGGATAACGAGGAAGAGCAATTATATGAACAAAGACATCCGAGAAATGCAGGTCCTCCACCTTGTGGCACCGACGGTCAGAATGTCGCTACCCAAGAGGCAATGACGACATTTGGAATTTCACTACCCTTCCCCCCTGCTGCGTCGACAGACTTTATCCCATGAGAGGTGTATTACGGGAAATAATTTTGAGATGGGGTATTACGGAAAATAAGAGGGGGGTAGGGGTATATTTTGGGAAAAAAATCTTGTTTCAAGTTTATCAAAATAATTTCGAAAAACATTTTTTTGGACAAATTTATCTTTAACAACATTGATAATCTTAAAACAACGATAATATTGAAACTATGTTTTTAATTTTCGAATAGAATAGATTAGATACATCAATTTTCCAATGTATTTAAAAAGTAAATTTTTTTTATATTTAAAACTAGAGTGAGTAAAAAATAAGAAGGGTAGTTGAATACTTAATAGTGAAATTTCTATTAGTTTTTCTACTGTTAAAAATCTACCTTCTCTTTCAGATCTAAAAGAAAAAAAAGAAATGAATGCAATATGTGTGTTATCCATGCCATAACAAGCCAACAACAAACCAATCAGTACCTGCTTAGTTACTTCCTTCGTCCTCTACTCCTCTCTAGGTGAAACTTCAGTTCAGCTGGCCTTTATTTGTTGCTGTGTCTACAAACAGGTACATAATTATTAATTAATGACCATGACCATTCTATTCTGGTGTTTTGTTTTTGTAAATTATTGGTGGTGTTTTGTAGATGCATGCAAATCTTGGATTGAGATTTGAGAGAAAATTTTTGGGACTTTTTTTCATGGTGTGTGTTTGTATTTGTTCTTCTCTGTTTCAGTATGTGTGTGTGGTGAGTGAAAATTGAATGTGTGTCTGTGTGTTAGTCAAGAAGATTTATAGAGACGGGGAGAGAGAGAGAGTTAGCCGTTAGGGAGAGAGAGAGAGAGAGAGAGAGAGAGCCGTTAGGGTGTGTGTGTCTGAGGTTTGTGGTAGCATAAGTAAATGTTTGGTGTGGGACCATATAAATGAGATGAATTATGCACCATAGATGTGTATACAACTTTTCAACCTACATCAACACTTTTAATCATGAAGCTAATAATCATGTCCTCGCCCATCTAGTCATATTATATTTTCTATTATGATTCAGCCATTCAGGCCCCATTTTAATTTCATTTTGTTAATCAAATTCTGCTTACATTCCAGCCCCATATCAACTATAGGTATATATAGGATGGGAGTAGCGATTGCGACGGGCGCTCATGGATACGGGCTTGACACTTATTAAACTCACACACGAAATCATCACATAAACCCAAACTCAAACTCAAAGGTTGTTTGGATGGCAAAACAATACTCACGCTCACACCGATTGAGTTCGGATTTTTTCCACCCAAACCCGCAACACATTTGAAAATAATTTGCAAATTTAAGAAATTAAA
This sequence comes from Trifolium pratense, assembly GCF_020283565.1. Lineage (NCBI taxonomy): Eukaryota > Viridiplantae > Streptophyta > Magnoliopsida > Fabales > Fabaceae > Trifolium > Trifolium pratense. The sequence goes on along the minus strand of NC_060064.1, from coordinate 39,167,255 downwards.
TTCCAACATAGACTTTGAATTAAATTACAATTAAAATTAAGGTCTTCCAAGAAAATTTAAACATAGACTTTCAAGAAATTACAACATACACTTTCAAGAAATTAATTTACAACTAAAATTAAAGTCTTTAAAGGAAATTGAGGGAGACTATGGGGTAAGGTAATTATAAAATATTTCGGGTGGGTATATGAGTTTCGGGTGTGGGTTTGACTGATACCAAACCCAAACCCAGTCAAATCGGATTTCGCCCGTTGACTTGGGTTTTAGTTCGGGTGAGTCTCTCGGGTTTGGTTTTTTTTTTCATCCCTATATGGGAGTAACATGTATAATTAATGTGTATAAGTCAAAAAAAAATAATGTATAATTAATGTGTACATAAGTATAGATATCAGTATATATATAACTCAACTAATTAGATTAATTGAACTTTAAGTTTCCAAGTTCTGACAATGTGTAGAAAATTTAACATAACATACTAACAATATAACCCTTTAACATACCTATTTTCAATCACTTTCTTCTTTAAAGCTTTTTCGGTGTTGTCGCCGGCCACCACCGCTTCTCCAGCAGCAATAAGAGTAACCTGCCCAATGACCTTAATTAATACAAAAGAATTTAACTAAAGAGGACAATTAAAATAAAAAACAAAAAGAAAGTGTTTTTCTTTAAACATAACATGAACAACTTGAAAACTTGATTAAAATACCAACCTTTCTGTGCCATATAGTGTCGAGAACTTTGGGATTAATAATTACATAAAGAGAGGATTGTAAGACAAGGGATGGATGAGAGTGTGGGTTTGATTTAAAGAGAGAGAGAGAGAGAGAGAGAGAGACATGCAGTGTGATGAATGAATGAATGTGTGGTGGACTGGTGGGTGAAGAAAATGAGTTAGGCATGTGAGTGATGAATGTGTGGTGGGAGATGGAGGGGGTATGAAAGAAATGTTTGTTCATAATGCAACAATGAACCACTAGATTATGAAGACAAGTGTTTGGTGAGAAGAAAGGAAATGTCCAATTTTATTCAAAAGACTATATATTCTCTCGTAACATGATGATGATGATGATGATGATGATAGTTGAAAACTTGAAATTGAACACTCATCATCACCTTTTGTTTTTGGATAATAAATAAATTCAAAGGAAGACGATTTTTTTGTTTTTGTGTGTGTGTGGTGAATGAAAATTGGTTGTGAAGAAGATTTATAGAAGATTGGATATGTGAAGAAGATTTAGCCGTTATCCGCAACATGTGAATTTTTGGGAATGGCGCTACCTTCTCTCTCTGGCAACTCACTAGGGCATTTCAGAAATTTTCTGAACAGGTAAGATAATTTGGAAAAAAAATATTATTGCAGGGTTAGTTTAAAAAAATAATCGTAGAACGAAAAACTAAAAAAGTAAAAAAGTGAATAGTTCAATCTGCAACGTTCGTGAAGCAAGGACCTGACACAATTGTGAATATAAAATATTATTTTCTTGTTTTCAATAATTGTTGAGGGAAGGAGCAGTAGTATGTAACTTTGCTTCTCCAATATGGTATATATGACCGTTTTTTTTACCGTTACAATGGTAGATATATAAAATTAACATTTTAATAAATTTTTTACTATAAAAATCATGGTCTTTTGAAAATTATAGGCAAAATTTTTATCTCACAATTTCATCTCTTTGTTTTAAATTTTACACTATTTTTTTTTTGTTTTCACCACCAATTTAATCTATGAGTCAGTTCTGACATCAAGTGGTTTCAGTCCCCTCCCGATCGTAGTTGTGGGGGATCGAACTGTGGTTCTTCCTATCAAGTTTAGCGCCAATCACTACTAAATCAACTAACGATTGATATTTTACACTCATTTTTACTCTCATAATTTCATCTCGTTGAGTTTCATTTGACATTGTTTTTTACTCAATTTTTCATCTTATTTCTTCAAACCAAATGGATCCAAATCAATATAATTTTCATCAATTATGTAATTTTTTTTATTGTTTTTAAATTATATGTATTATGTATTTGATGTTAATTTTCGATTATTGTTAAAAAAAACTAAGTTCAATTAATATTTTAATTCTTCTTTCATATTAATTTTAATTAGAAATAGTTAAATTAATATTTTATGTTGTAATAAAATTAAATAGGCTTAAATACAATTTTACCTCATATTTTGAATAAATCAAAATTTTACCCCCTATTTTTAAAATCCGTAATTTTACCCCATTTTAAAATCCTAAATGTGTGGTGGATTGGTGGGTGAAGAAATGAGTTAGGTAGGTGAGTGAAGAATGTGTGGTGGTGGGAGAGGGTATAAAGGAAATGTTTGTTCACGATGCAACAATGAAGAAAAGTTGATTTATCATTTTGTGGGTTTCATTTTCGTGAACTTAGTTCAGTTGGCAATATATTGTATTATATATAGGGAGTCGAGGTTCGATTCCTGATTATTTCACTTATCCATCTTAAAGATGAAATTTTTGGTCAATAGACTACTTGACCATAAAATATATATATATATATATATATATATATATATATATATATATATATATATATATATATATATATATATATATATATATATACTCCCTCCTTTCTTTATATAAAGAACACTTTGAAAAAATCACATAGACCAAAGAAGCATATTTAACATAGTTATTTTCATTTAATACTCTTATAAATTTAAATTTATTCTATGATATACCATTATTTAATTACTGTTTATTAAAACTAACTTACTTATTTTTAAATTCTCTTTCATAATAAATAAGGGCATAAGTGAAATTGAACATTTAAAACATTTGAAAATTGGTCGAAGTTTCTTATAAAAATGACCAATCTTTTTTCCCAAAGTGTTTCTTATAAAAAGGACCGGAGAGAGTATTCATTAATAGTATATATTTAACCTTTGTTTATAATATTTAGTCTAAGATATAATTAAAATTATTTATTCTAAATTACAAATTGATTATAGTTTTTTTTATAAGCAAAATTTACAAATTGATTAAAGTGGTTTGTTTATACTCTTTGCATTGAGAAATGACACCTAGAAAACAACATCTTAAGTAATTAAAACAATTAGGCTAAATTGCAGTTTTGGCCCCCCACGTTTCATAATTGTGCGATTTTGGCCCCCCACGTTTCAAATGTGCGATTTTGGTCCCCCACGTTTGCCCCCTTTTGCATTTCTTGGTCCCCGTTGACTATTTTGACCAAAAAATTGATGACATGAAATATTTTTTACACGTGTCTTAATTGTATTGGCCAACCAAAATTTATTATTATTTTTTTAAAAAAAATAATCAAGGAAAGGTCACGTGATTTTTTTTTTTGGGGGGTTAATTTTTTTTTCCGCCAATGTCCTTTTGTATAATGAATGAATATTTTGAATTTGAAATATTTTGAATTATGATTTTTTTGTTAAACCAATTAATGAGACCAAATTTTTAGATTCTGGTTTTTCAATATAGCATAATCAATTCTTGAAACCAATTAATGAGAATTTGGTAGAAGCAAGTGCATCAACATAATATTTGTGGTGGAGAATAATGTTCTTGAAAAAGTCACGTGACCTATCCTTTTTTTAAAAAATAATAATAATAATAAATTTTGGTTGACCAATACAATTAAGACACGTGTAAAAAATATTTCATGTCATCAATTTTTTGGTCAAAATAGTCAACGGGGACCAAGAAATGCAAAATGGGGCAAACGTGGGGACCAAAATCGCACATTTGAAACGTGGGGGGCCAAAATCGCACAATTATGAAACGTGGGGGCCAAAATCGCACATTTGAAACGTGGGGGGCTAAAATCGCACAATTATGAAACGTGGGGGGCCAAAACTGCAATTTAGCCAAACAATTATAAATATAGTTTTGAGAATTGTAACGGAAAGGAAGCATTTTGTTTTGAACTCCATAACATATCTTATTCGGAGTTGACATAGATCACCAACGGAGTTATGAAAGCATGGCGGCGGCAGATTCCCGAGAGTGAATGCAACTGCAAACACTCTAACGTTCAAGTCAATTATGTCATTGAGAGTGTAGGGTTTTTCGAGTTAGCAATGTACTTTTAACCTATATCAAGTGTTCTTTTTTAGAGGACAAGGGTTTTGAGGTGAAATACATTTGAATTTTGTATTTTGCGTAATTCACACATCAAATTTTCAATGGAGATTAATCACCACTATCGACAGTAGAAATTTCTTATTTATAACATGATAGCTTTGAAAAAAATGTATAATTGACTAATCAAAGATCCATTATGATTCGGTCCTAGCAATTTAATTTTTTTTTTTTACCATCTTCTCCCTGTTGCCTACAAGCTACTCCCTCCGTCCCAAAAAGAATGACCCAGTTGACCGAAATACGCATGCCAATGCATAACTTTGGCGACTAATATCTTTAATTGTATAATAGTAAAAATTATAAAAAATTGATATTTTGAAAATACTCATCGAGACGAATCTAACAACATCTTATATGTTAATATTTATTTTTATTTATTAGTAGAAAAATATGGTCAAAACAATATATATGAATAGTGCATATATTCAAAATGGGTCATTCTTTTTGGGACGGAGGGAGTAATTCCAAAATAAAACAGCTTAATTATATGCATGTCTCAACTTGGTTCCTTATAATTTGAGTGTCAAAGCTCTAGTAGATATTTTTGTTTTGGATTTATGAGTGATCTATTTAGATATACTTCTTCCGAACACAAATATAAGCAAAAATGCACTTTAGCAATTGAATAAGTTTTCATCATATATAAATGATTCTGTTAGAGTTCTAGTAGCATTTGCCTTATTGAAAGTTATGTGTATGTTTGGTTGCGCGTCTACGCACCCCAAACACACGTTTCGACCAGTGAACGCGATTCTTCTCTTATGTAAGCATGTTTGGTTTTCTTTGGTAAAATTGATTCTATCTTGTAAAATCGATTCTAGCAGAAGCAAGAAATCTTAGCTTCTGCGTGACCCAAAATCAATTCTTCGCTGGTTGTTTACTTTACAGGTTTATTATTCATTTTATTCCTTCTTTGCCCTTGACCACTATCATCAATTACTGTTACAAGAACTCATTAATCAACACTGTACTACCCAGATCCACCACTCTCACTCGTTGCATGTTGTTTTTTGCTTCTAAAATCCACAACAACACATATCTGTCTCCCCAATACTACAGAAAAGTTGATGATGGGGTTTATGTGTTGAGAGAAAAGGGGGAAGAATAGGTGTTTCATAAGAGAGAGATGGAGGAAGGAGAAAGAAGAAATAGTGAAAAAGGATATTGAACTGTTTTTTATTTTTTAAGGAAAAAGGATATTGAACTATTGTTGTTGAAGTTTCTGGAGAATTGTGGAAATTTCATCATTCATTTGTTATTTTTCCTAATGTTTTTTTATTTTTAATGATGGGTATTCTTGGAGTGGTGTTTGTTTGCAATTTTTTCTTTGACGGAAAAACAATTATTTACAAACAATTTTTTTACTATTGATTTTTATTATTAATGTTGGGTTGGGGTGAGTTAGCCATCAATTTTGTGAGAAAAGTATGTTTCGACCAAAAAAAGAGAGAAAAATATGTGATGTCTTATATATGTTATTTAAAGTCCAATTTGGTAATTAACCATCTAAAAGCAATTTTAATTCAAATTATTCAAACAACATTAAATATTGAGAATCACTTTTACATTAATGTATCCAAACATAAACTAATTCAGTTAAACTCACTTTTAATCAAAATCAATTCTATCAAATTCAATTCTTTCAAATTCAATTATGGTCGCCGCCAAACCAAACACACACTATATCAAGTATTCTCTCTTGCATTCTTAAATTATTATAAGGAATATCAATTTAGTCTTTGAATTATCCCTCAACCAATTGCTTAGGAATTTATTTGATACGATTTTCACAAATTAAAGGATATTTTAGCTATTTTGATAAATTCAAAAAAGAAATGGATTGATGAGTGAAAATTCAAATACTAAATTGATTATTTACTCATAAAACATGATGGGAAAAAATTTGAGGATCTATTCCTCATTCCACAGCCTAATTATAAGGGTGTTAATTTTTGAAAAAAAAATTCTCTTTAAATCTCCACAATATATTTTAAGGTCATTTAACATGCTATAAAAATTTAGAGAGCCTTACATATTAAGGGTAGAAAGAGATTTTTTTTAAAAAAATTTGTTTTCTAATAAATTGTACTTCCTCCATCTTTAATTATAAGTAAAAATTAACTTTTTAAATTCATTGAATAACTGATGTTTCTGGACTATATTATAGACCAAATACATCTTATTCAATGAATCTGAAAAGTAGATTTTTGCTTATAATTAAGGACGGAAGAAATAAATTAAAAAAAAAAATCAACAAACAAGTGCAGGTGCAGAGGTTTATCCAATTAGTCTGACGTTGATGTATATTTTTGTGCGCGCGCTTTTCCTTTTCCTTTTCTTCTTCTTCTTATTATTATTATTATTATTATTATTATTATTATTATTATTATTATTATTATTATTACTACTACTAGACGCCTTGCCCGTGCGTTCGCACGAGTCATGTATATGACATCAATGAATTGTGAAGCTATTATAACATAAGAATTTTTAATAGATGTACCACAATTCACGATTCTGAAGGAAATTTTTTATTTTTTATGACGAGAAATATACTATATAAACAAAGTAAATACTTCATTATTTTATAATGCAAATATAAAATAAAGTCCAATACTAAAATAAAGTCCAATAATTCAATCATATAACAATACATTTAAAATACTATTTTTTTTTATGTACTAATAATTAATTTGTGTACAATATATATTTGTGACGTACTATTTACATTCAAAAGATAATTCCAATCATGAATGCACGCAGCTAGTCAATGATAGAGCTTCTTGTTATGCATGTTTGCTCATGACTAAAGTCATATTTGGTTGTTTGGTTTGGAGGTGGAAGCTGTGGTGCCATAATCCTCCAAGCTATCTAGTGATTGCTCCTATGAGATTGCTCCACTATATTACCCTTACGCAGCTACGCTTACAGAGTAGCTAAACCCGTGAAAAACTATAACAATTAAAAAAGGGAAATAAAAATCTTCATACAAAATTAACCTTGTGTTTCTTCCCCAATGACAGTTCAAACAGATTTAAGAAAAGAAGAGCAAGCAATAGTGGTGCAAGTAATTAAATAGACATTGCCTTTTTTTGTTGGAGAATGTTAACTTGTGCCCTTAAGGGCACATGTTAAGAAGATAAATGTGGAAAACATTTATTGAACTTATGGTGTATTCAATTATCTAGACATTAAATTATTTGTATCATTAAATGCTATATTTCTATTTTTAGGTAGCTTAACATGTGCCCTTAGGGCACAAGTTAACATGACCCTTTTTTGTTTCTATCGGAAAGGCAAGTAATAGTAGTGGTGCAATTAATTAAATCTTGCATTTTCAATGCAATAGGGGAGCGGCTAGCACAACTTGCAGAATACTAATAGAACATTAAAAGGGCTACAATTATTGTTTTAGATTTTTTTTTTTCCATATATAAGGCAATCCCGTTTTTGTTGCAGTTGCCTCATTAATTGCTGATTTTGGCGCAATTAGGGTTAACCAAGGTTGTTGCTTGTTATTCGTATTCTATATAAGTAAGATTATTATTATTACTAGAATTTTGACCCATGCGGTGCATGTGTCTAATTAGGTGTAATATGTAACATAAACTTATGTAGACATCCATAAATAAATAAAAATTGTGATTAATTCCTCCGTTCAAATTTATTGAAAACAGGGTTAACATATTAGGATTCCTAAATTCTTTCATAATTGAAGTACATGTTTTAGCGGTTGAAAGGTTTTATTGTAAGTAAGGGATGCAGGTTCGATGACAAATCTGTATTTTTGAAAACAGGGTTAATGATAATTAAAGGTTAAAAAATAATTAAAGACATAATCAAGAACATAAACTTAAGTAGACATCCATAAATAAATAAAAATTGTGTTTAATTCCGCCGTTCAAATTTATTGAAAACAGGGTTAACATATTAGGATTCCTAAATTATTTCATAATTGAAGTACATGTTTTAGCGGTTGAAAGGTTTTATTGTAAGTAAGGGATGCAGGTTCGATGACAAATCTGTATTTTTTTAATATAAAGCTGCAATAAAAAAAAAAAATGAGAGGGGAAAAAATTTGGTTTAGGGTTAGCTTATGTTAGCAAGCTTATAATATAAGAGATTATCGATTTTTAATTGTTTAAATTGTGCAATGAATTTTATTTTTTTTTGAAAACTTGGTATCCGGCCTTAGGACCGACTAATCCAAGGGGACCAATCCCACCGCCCACTTGCGGGGGGGGCCCATTTAAAGCCAGAGTTTTTTTTTGCTCTGTATGGACTTAGCCCACCGAAATTGGCACCAGTGAGAATCGAACCTGAGACCTTGAGAGGAGCATACTACAAGGGCCCAAGCCAACACCACTCGACCAACCTCAAGTGGGTTTGCAATGAAAATTGATGGTGCTTAATTGTCGTATGAAATCTTTCCTATGAAAGTTGATGGAGCTTAACACTTTGTGGACATAATTTAAATCACAATTGGTCTGCTAGTGTATATTGTATCAATTGATCATCGGTTAATATTAAATCTGCAATGTTAAGATCAAAATAATGAATGTGATTAGTGACATGACTATGGTTGTGTTTGGTTGTATTGCAAAAAAAAAAATTGATTTAGCAGAATTGAGTTTGACAATAACTTTCCAAATTACACGTGATAATAACTTTCCAAATCTCACATGATAATTATTCTCTAAATTTATGATCCGGTAGAAAAAAAATCATTGATCAGGAAAGACATAAATATATTTCGTGATGAATAATATAGTCAACAATAATTTTGATATGATATACTCCCTCCGTCCCAAAAAGAATGACCCAGTTGACCGAAACACGCATGCCAATGCATAACTTTGGCGACTAATATCTTTAATTGTATAATAGTAAAAATTATAAAAAATTGATATTTTGAAAATACTCATCGAGACGAATCTAACAACATCTTATATGTTAATATTTATTTTTATTTATTAGTAGAAAAATATGGTCAAAACAATATATATGAATAGTGCATATATTCAAAATGGGTCATTCTTTTTGGCACGGAGGGAGTACTTTTATAATTGATGGTGCTTATCAATTATTGCACATAATTTTAATCCTAATTTGTATACTTGCCATAATGGTTGGAAATATGTCTTGCACCGAAGGGTTGCGGGTTCGAATCCTAGCCAAGACAAAATTGTATTATTTTTTAATAAAAATTGCAAGATAAAATGGAGGGAAAACAGGAAAAACAAATTAGGGTTTAGAGTTTGCTTATGTATACAAGCTTATAATATAAAAGATATTTGTGTCATGATAAATGTGTGTCTTTAGTAGTGCACTTGTTAAAAGAATTTAAAAACTTTTGTTCCAATTTTTTTTTTTTTTAAAATAGTCCTGTTAATTTGTATTCTAAGAATACATTTTGGTGAATCTAAAAGTAAATTTTTTATAATTTTTTAAAAAACAATAACAAAATTATATTAAAAAGTAATATTTTGATTTATAAAAAGATTGATGGTACGATTTTTAAATGTTATATTGAATTTTTTAATAGGATCACGCTAAACAGTGTCTTCGGGGTACTTGTTAAGCATATTAAAATATATATCTTTAAGACACATATTAGTATTTTCTTAAATAAAAAAAAAAGTAAATTTGTGTTGAAAAACACATGAAAATTGGCTACACAATTTACATGCCTTTATGTATTTCAGTAAATCTATTATTTTTTTCTTTTTCATTTATATATTTTTCTTAAATGTGTGAATTGGTTAAATAAAATTAACTACCAAAATCAATAAGTTAATGTTAATGTTAGTAGTCCCTCTACTCCTTATTACAAGAAAAACTTACTTTTTAGATTCATTAAAAAATTAATGTATTTGGGGAGTTGGTCTATAATATAGATTATACACCATTTATTTATTCATTAAACGTAAAACATGAAATTTTCTTATAATAAGGACGGTATAGTAAATGAAGTATTTTTCTCCTTTATCAAGACTTAAACTCAAGTTCTTTTACACCTTAACTTCTTTAACTACTCTTAGCTCAAATTAGTTGAACAATTCGACCTCTTTTTTTGGGTACATATCCGACCTCCCTTAAATTGGTTGATTATGTCAATTATTTTGAAACTAATAGAGTTTAACTTTCTCTAATGCACCAATAACCTTATGGGGGAGTAACCAAATATACATTTTATTTGGTGGGTGAATATGGAACAAGATAATGAGAAAGACAGCAATAACTTGTACCGTTGAATTGTAGTTAAAGACTCAAAATTTGCAAATTTAGGGAAGTAGAATCTTAACATGGGTTGTAGAGGGAGTGGAGCTTTGAAAGAGATCATGAGTTTTTTGAGAATGGATTGTCTCAGGTGGATTTTCTACTGCATTCCCTCAAGTCCTAATCTTAACCATTAGATTTCTTCTCTCTCTTCAACTTTTTCTTTTTCTATTCTTTTGGATGGTTGTGATGTCACTGGATGATCCAGTTACTGTAGACAATTCATTCCATGAGTTTTCTATTTGCATTAATTAATTCTAGATTTACATTCATTCTAGTGACTGTTTGTATATTGGGTAGATCTTTGGATTGATTTTCACCAAATTAAATATTAAACATGAGATGTTATCTACTTTTTGTGGATTAGCACACCTTGTGCTTAATCTTGAGTTTAATACTCCTCTAATCCTCTCCCTTGCTAATGATAAAACCCATCAAGCCTCTAGCTCTCTCTTACTCTCACCAATCGTTTTCATTTTTGAGAACACCCAACCCTAAACACCACTTCTCTCTTATTTCCTTCCCCTCATTTTCCTTGATCTCTTCATGTTCCCCTCCTTTTCCTTCTCCGACACAACATGTCCTCTCAACATAACTGTCCTCTGAAACATCGGCCATGGTTCAACACCTTCCATCAACCCTAACAAAAAGTGCCATTACACTCTCCAAGCTCTCCATCTCCTCCAAGCCGATTACCTTCGTCGCACTGGCTTCTTCGTTCCACCTCTCAACGCCGCCGAATCATGTTGGTCTTCTTTCCAATCATTCATCGATGAATTTCAACTTAATTTTGATATTCGTTCCTCTTGCGGTTTTCAAACCTCTTGGATATCACAAGGTTGCATGAACATCACAACGAAACAAGAATTTGAAAAACAAGTTTCTTTACGTGCACTTCAATCTCTTCGATTAAACTGTAACACATCTCTTGATAACAACGCTCATTGTGCTCTTTGCACAAGTAAACGATTTGAAGTGTTTACTACTTATTTGACTGGTGTAGTTCCCGGTAACGTCTCCGATTGTAGATCTTATACAGCGATTTATGCCGCTTCACTTTCTGATGATTTTGGTCCTACCAACCCGGGAACTGCTAAGTGTTTGTTCGGTCTCGATTATACCCCTTCTGGAGCCACTATTATGGGGTCTAGTATTGGTTCAGGAGTTGTACTTTGGCTTGCATATTCAATTCTTGCATTGTTTAGTAGTTAATTTCGGATCTGGTTGTACTTGATTGTACCTTTGAGGAACGTAGTGGGGATGGTTTAGAGCAACAATTAACTTTTGCATAAATCACTATAGCTTCGTATAAAAATGAGTTGAACAGATAATTCTATAATTATATAAGCTATAATTTCTAACTTCAAATTGAATTAATTATAGAGCAAAAATCAATTTTATTTGAGAACAACCATGTTAAAATCAATTATATATTCATGTGCCATTTTTTTAATTTGAAGTCATATATTTATGTGTTCAATTTTTTCCTTTAGAAAGATGTCAATAACAAGATATATATTTTCTATTGGATACAGCCCAACCGTTAATAGTTTTTTTTTCTTAGTTTTTTCCTTTCACAAGAAACCGCTGAATATGTATTTTCTTTTTTGTTATTGCTTCAGTGCCTCACTATTTATGTATGTTACTACTCTCTGAGCACAACTGTAAAGGATATAATGCTTCGAGTCTTGTGAGATCTAAATAGATGATAAAATCTTTTTAAAAGTTTTAATATTATTGTATGTCCAAATCAGAAATCAAACTTAAGACCTTAGTTAAGTTAATTACATTTGTATGATATGGTTTTTTGTGTTTTTGGTATTGCGGAATTTGGTGGGATATGATTTTAGAGAGAAAACTCTCCTCAAATATAGGGTTATATGAAGAATACTAAAGTTTTTATTTTATTCATTATGCTTATGGCTCTATATATAGAGCTACATAAAAACAAATCTTATATTTTTAAAACAAAACTAATCCTATAATAAATTCTAAACAAATCTTAAATATTATAAATAGAAATATAAATCATAAAACCTAATATTATCATATTTTAAATATAAATCTAAAATTATATTTAAATATAAAATCTTTCAAAAAAAGATATTTAGGCATTATTCCCAACACTCCTCCTTTACTGAATATCTTTTTGTCGTATCCAATCTGAGATTTGCGCTGAAATTTTATTTTATTTTTTGTTTCTCAAGTCTCCTCTTTGATCAAATATCTTTGTGTTGTATCCGACCTAGGATTTGAGTTGAAAAAAAACCTTTTTGAACACTCTTCCTCGACTGAATATTTTTGTGTTGTATCCAGCGTGAAATTCATGTTGACTTTTGTTGTTGTTGTTCATCCACATTCTTTGTTGCTGTTTTTGTTTAACACTCATCCCTGACTGAATATCTTTGTGTTGTATCCAGCCCGAGATTCATGTTGATTTTTGTTTTTGTTGTTGTTGTTGTTGTCTACATTTTCATATGGTACATGAACATATTTTTCATGTATTGGTTTTGGGTTTTGTAATACATGTGTATGTATCCTACTTTTCATGTATTGGTTATGGGTTATGGGTTATTAATACATGAAACTATCTCGCATATAACATATGAAAGATGCAGGTTATGATTATGGTTTTTCTACAACTTCATATGAGACTTGAGCTTTTTTCATGTATTTGTTATGGTTATGGGTTATATAATACATGAAACCATCTCGCATATAACGTATGAAAGGTGTAGGTGATGGTTATGGTTTTTGGCTATGGATTGTTTTTCTCTTCTTTTTCACATCTTCATAATAAAGACGCAGTCAAGGTTATGGGTTGTTGATTTCATGGTTTCTTCTTTTTCTTCGTCTTCATCATTTTCTTCCATCTTCACAGATCTGAACCTTAGCGCTCTGATGCCACTGATATGGTTTTTTGTGTTTTTGGTATTGCGGAATTTGGTGGGATATGATTTTAGAGAGAAAACTCTCCTCAAATATAGGGTTATATGAAGAATACTAAAGTTCTTATTTTATTCATTATGCTTATGGCTCTATATATAGAGCTACATAAAAACAAATCATATATTTTTAAAACAAAACTAATCCTATAATAAATTCTAAACAAATCTTAAATATTCTAAATAGAAATATAAATCATAAAACCTAATATTATCATATTTTAAATATAAATCTAAAATTATATTTAAATATAAAATCTTTCAAAAAAAGATATTTAGGCATTATTCCCAACATTGTACTCTAACCAAATGTGATTCATAAGCTTCCCCTAAACAAATTATTGAGAAGAACTTGAGTTTGATTCATGATGAAAAATCAATATTTTTTTTCACCAATTTCTTCTTGTTAATTTCAAAGTAAAACAACTTAATTATATGCATGTCTCAATTTGGTTCTGTATAATTTGAGTGTCAGAGTTCTAGTAGATGTTTTTCTTTTAGATTTTTTTTTTGGTACATAGATGTTTTTCTTTTAGATTTTATGACACTATTTGGATATATATTATTCATGTTTTTTTTAACAGATATTATTCATGTTGTTTTATCGGTTGACTATTTTGTAAACTATTGTAGTGTCTTTTAATACATCTTAGGCTGAAATGACTACTTTATTGGTTTTAGGCGGATTCTAGCGTAGCGTGAGTAACTGAAACATATCCCTCACCTGTGAGAGAAGTAAATTACTGGTTATAGCAGGTGTAACAGGTAAAAGAAGATAATATTTGTTTTTACTTTTATATTTGGCAAAGGTTTTTTTTTTAAAAAAAAAAAAAATCACATGCTCTGAGTACTCACAATTCTAAGTAGTACTGTTTTCCCAAAAAAAATCCCTCTTCTCGTCTTGCTGCTCCTTTGAGATGATGCTACATTACACTGTCATTTCTTTCCTTCTTCCTCTTTCACTTAATTTCTTTGCAATATAAAATATGCTATTGTTTTAAATCATCAAGAATATGATGAAAAAGAAGTGTAAATGGGGTGTTTGTAATTTTATGAAAAGAAAGTGTTATGGGGATAAGTTCGTTTATGAAGCAAAATGATAGATTTGAGGGAAAAGAAAGAAAAAAAGGGAAAATGATGAAGTGATTCATGATCATGACTAAATCTTTTACCCAGATTGCTAGAAACCGCAGATCTGCACACAAAAATTTTGGATTTTTTTTCTGGGTTTGTTTGAAGCTTGGTTGAAGATCTGGAGTTTTTCATTAATTCTCTGAAGAAATATGAACAACAAAAGGAAAAAGATGAAGAAAAATAAATAACATTTGATTGTTCTGGACATTGTTTTAACACCGAACTTAATGTTTAAAAGCATATAAATCTTACAAAGTATATTTCCATATGATTTCCAAGTGTATTTTTAATCAATAATAACTTAAATCTCGAATAAAAAACAAGTGTGTTGAGTGATTTTTTTTTTTGTGCTACTGTGCAGATCCAGATCCTAGGAGTTTTTCTGTACTGTGGGAATAAGTTTCAAGTATAGATACAATTGATTTTATCCCATAAATCTTAATTTGAGCTCAAGTTTAGAGTTTGGCAACATGTCTGATGCAATTGTTTTCTTTGATTGTTGTATTTTTTTACCTTCTATTTGAGCTTCAAGTTTTGTTGTTTTCAATCTTCCACTTTGATTAAGAAAAGAAAGAAAGAAAAAAAATTAAAATAACCCACAAAACACTGTAGCATCAAGTATCTGGTCATTCATCTCTACCCTTCATTATTTTGTCATCTAATCCAAGGGTGAAAAAACAGTCTTCACGGGTGAGAGACATGTTTCACTCTCTCACCCTAGAATCCGCCTTTTAATATATCTCATTTTTACTAGTTAAAAATAAAAATGAAATTAGCATGTATTTGTTGGCGCGTATTTGTTGTGATGAATTATTTTGTAAACTAAAAAAATTCAACAACCACGTGCAGGGGAATTTATCCGGTTAGTCTACTCTACTCTACTAGACTAGCATGATAAAGTTGACATTCCTAATAATTTATTTAAAAGAATTTTATTTAAAAAATGAAGACTAATGCTAATTGAACTGATGTTGATGTCCATAATATTGTGTGTGCGCGCTTTTGTTTTTTCCTTTTCTTCATTGTGTGTGCTTTTTTGTATTTTGACTATTTTCCATTTCTTTTCTTTTTGACCGTGTTTTACCTTTTCTTGTATAATAACCGGCCCCGTTTCTAAGGTTTTGGTGGCCTACGGGCGACCTTAAAATGTGGGTTTATTAAATAGTATAAAAAACTTTAATTGCTAATATATAAACATTGAATTTTTTATTTAATATCAAAATACCTATACAAAACAATTCATAGGAGTATTTTTAGATGCAAATTCACTAATAATTGTTTTTATATCAATATGTTCTATCATATCATTCGCAATACATAAAATGGCTAGATCATTCAACATTTCTTGTGACATTGACAATCTTAAGTAGTTTTTCAATAATTTTAACTTTGAAAAACTACTTTATGCAGATGCAACAGTCACCAGCGAAGTTAAGAGAATTCGATAAGCAATTGCAACATTTGGATAACAATATGCGATTTTGACAAACTCAAGAATTTTAATGGCTAACATCAACACATTTGGCAAACACATTTGCAACACTTTTAATTCAGAGAAAAGATCATTTGCATCAACATCTGACAAATTTTATGATAAAAAACAATCTTAAAATTTGTGCACGATTTTTATAATTCATCATTATCCAATGATTTCAATATTTTTGCATCAAATAAAAATCCAAAAATAATTTCAAATACTTTTAATTGCTCAAATCTATTTTTTAATGAAGTTATTGCCATATCAACAACCACAAAAAAATAATCGACTTTAAAAGATTCCTCGAGTGATTGTATTTCCTCATCATCATTCTCGTCATATTGTCTTTTTCGAAATATAAACAATAACTTCTAACAATTTATTTTTGTAAATATAATTGTAATATATATTTAAATTTAAAATTTTCACAAGATATTTAGACATATTGTTTTAAATTTTCACAAGAATTTTGATATTTATTTTATATTATTGACATATATAATACTCCCTCTGGTCCTTAATATAAGAGAAATTTGATTTTCTAGATTCATTGAGAATCTAATGTATCTAGTCCATATTATTGACTAAATATATTAGATTTGCAATGAATCTAAAAAACAAAATGTCTCTTATATAAATGACCGGAGAGAGTATACATATATATAACCCTAAAAAAATTAGGGGCCTTAATACTTGGAGCCTAGAGTCGTCGCCCTCCACGTCCTTCCTCGGGCACTGATAATAACTTTTCCTTTTGGGCCTGCATTAATATATGTTCACAAAGTTTTTTATAATATATTTTCACAAAGTTAGTTAAACTGATCCACACACAAAAAATTTACGGATTAGTAAGTTCAAATTAAATATCGATTCTATCAAAAAAATAATTAAATATCGATAATTGTTAGATATCTTGGAGTCGGTTAGAACTACTCCGAAATACTCTATAAATAAAATTTAAAATTATTTTAAAATAAATTAAATATAAAAATATGTTATGGTGTTAGAAATGTTCTTTATTTGATTTGGGTGATGTGTTGTTAGTCTGTTTGGAAGGAACGTAACAATCGTATTTTTAAGGGTAAGGTTTCGTCTAAGGATTAACTAGTTTGGAGTATTAAAATGTGACTTAAAACTAGGAAAAAAGACTTTATTTATATATGATTGTCATCAGTGGTGGACGAGTCCTGCTGTTAGTTTGAGCATCTTATGGCTGGTTTTTAATGTGCAGGGTAAAGATGGTAGTGTCTCGGGAGATTTCTATCTTCGATACTCTTGATCTTGGTGCGAAATGATTGTTGCATTTTTTCCCTTCAAATATCACAATGTTTTGTGGCATCACTAGAGATTTCTCATAAATTCTACTATCTTCCTTCCTCCCTTGAGCTTGTAAGTTATATAGTCTTGTGATCCTATTTGGAAAACACATTGTATTTTTATGGTTATTTCCTTGAAGAAGCTAAATTAGCCCGTCCAAATTGTCACCACGGAGAATCGAACCTCAGACCTCAAGAGGAGCACACTCTCAGGTCCCAAGCCAATACGTATTTTTATGGTTATTATTTGATTTCTTAAAAATAAAAGATGATACTTATTCAAACAAACTTCAAAATATCTAAATATTTGCCGAACATTTTTTGGTGAATTTTTTTTTTTTTAATAAACTTAATTCATTTCATTCATCAACTCAAATTCAATACATGATGGTATATAATCAAAATCTTTTTTTTGAAGAAGTATATAATCAAAATCTTGACGACTAGTAAAGAACAATACCGTTGTTGCTAATAAATGAACAAAATTGTTAGCTTATCTCTTAATAAAACTTATCCTAAAATTTGATGATTACTATAACAAAGTTTTACAAATAGCGTCAATAAGTGTATGAGACCTATACCTATCGTGTCTAGTAAAAATAAATTTTATAGCGATGAGAAAAATAGAAATGAAATATAATGTTTATTAAAATTTAAAAATGGTAAATTTCACTTTTTGAGCAGATTCATATTAGATGTCTCTTTATAATTGTTTATTTATATTCCATTATTATGTATCTATATGGTGAGTTGTCAACTGTCATGCTTTGTTGTTTTTGTTATGTACACGCTGGATTAGTTTGTTAGGCATCCAAGTCATTGGAAGTTTGGAACCAAATAATGACTATGGATTTGGTGGTTTAAATAATTGTCTACAACAAATTCAATAATAATAATAATAATAATAATAATAATAATAATAATAATAATAATAATAATAATAAAAAATAGAAAAATGTTAAACAGTGTTTCCGAGATATTTGTTAAGTATGCTCTGAACGGGGATAATGGATAGTTCCAAATGATATAAATGAACGGTTAATGCGGTGGTCTTAGCTTGTGCATTGAGGGGAAGATACCTGCAAAAATGTTAGCATGGAGAGTGACAATTCCACTAGGGTGTTGAGAATAGTACGATTCTAATGCTGTATATGCTGAATTTTCATTGGATAAGATCATCTGCTAAAGAGAATGTGGTTGTCTTTCCCTTGAGCAATTATCTCATGCTTGTTAACATATATTGGAGTTTTACGCTGCCTTTGGGCT
This sequence comes from Trifolium pratense, assembly GCF_020283565.1. Taxonomy (NCBI): domain Eukaryota; kingdom Viridiplantae; phylum Streptophyta; class Magnoliopsida; order Fabales; family Fabaceae; genus Trifolium; species Trifolium pratense. The sequence goes on along the minus strand of NC_060064.1, from coordinate 39,148,708 downwards.
TCGAGTGTATTGGGCTTTAGTCCAGTCCGAAACAAAATATATTAATAAATAATTTTTATCTTAAAATTTGTGCATTCAATACCTTAAAAATGTAAAAACTTTAACCAAGTCATTGAGCCAAAGTGCTTAATAAACTTTACAAAAAGAAAAATCATTCAGAAGAACTCGAGTTTAATTCCTGCTGAAACAATTTTTTAGGCAGACTTTATTGACTTAGTGGTCAAACTCCGAATTATAAGGACATCATTCTCCTATAAACTGAATTACAAGAACACAAAAAAATATTAAAAAAAACTTCCTTTTCAATATTAATTTTAATATATTACTAATACTAATCATTTTTAATATAATACCAATTATTATTGATTTAATTATTTAATTATTCTATCTAATTAACATTATGTGCCTTCTATTTTTCATTTATATATAGTAATAATGAATGTACAACAATATTTGATTATGTTAATTTGATAAAATTGTACTATCTACGTTCTTATATGTAAGACTCTCTTTTGATCAATACAAAAAAACAAAAAAAAAAACAAAAAAAAACTATACACTTAATTAGTAATAGTATATAATTTCTTTTAAAAATTATCCTTTAATCTATAAAAGAAATAAATTATTAGTCTTTTCTGGTTGAAAATTATTAGCCTTTTCTTATTTAGTTAGTGACATTTTTGTCATTGGATTCGACCCAATGAAGGCTGGGTTGCTTTGAGAATTTTCAACGAAGAACGGTCAAGTTGTTGGGGTTAATAAGAGGTTGTGATAGTACGTAGTTAGTTGCCTAGAGAATTTTCAACGAATTTGGGGTGGTGTAATGCATATATCCTGGAATTTTTTTTGGGGGTGTCTTGGAAGGTTCGATTGAGATTTCAAGAAAATGGAGCTCTATATTGATTCTAAGGTGGTTGTGAGCACTTTGAAGAGTAGGGGTGAATGATTGGAAAGTGGAGGCTTATTCCAGAGATTTGTAGGTTATTGAATAGGTGTGCCGTGTATATTGTAACGTCAACTCGTATGTGAATGTCCTTGTGAATATGGGTCGTGAGGATGTGGATACTTTGATGATTTATGAGCTTTTTTAGCTCGACTTAGTTCTTTAATTATTTTTTTATTGATTAGATAAGATTTTTTATCCCTAAAATGATTGTTATATGTAATTTTTTTGTCTTACGATCCTCTTGTATTCCAAAAAAAAAAAAATAAGTATTTTTTTTACGATATATTATATAATATAGTCTTACCAAAATGGAAAAAATAATTCTAGAAGATTTTTATAATATTTTTTTATAAGGTGAAGATCATCCGGACATAAGGTAATAAAGTAGGTTTCGTCCATTTTTTTACCTATATTTCCTTATTATATTAAGAGAAAAAAACATACACAAAGTTTTATAATATATAGAAATGGAGACAATATTCATTTTCATTCATCTTTGGACATGAAAACAAGACATAAATTGTTTGGATGAGAACATGTAATTTTTTTGTATAAGAGTGAAAACTAAAATTCGTTAATTTTACAGAATTGTTAAAAATAATATAAAAAGGAAGATTAATATACGCACACAAATAAAACATGTGGGGTGGGGGGTTGTTAAATAAAAGTATTATATTTTTTATTCTATCTTCGAGATGAAACATGAGTGGTGAGACCATAAGAAAAAGAGGAATATACTAATAAGAAGATTAGATTTTGAGATGGGTCAATAGTCAAAAACATCTGCAGTTTTACAAACTACTCCGTTAACGTGACTGAGTAGCTCCGGCCGAAGCAACGTACCTGCCTGGAGTAGTATTACTATTAATCGCAGTATACAGTCCGATTTTTTTTTTACATTACTCGATAACATTATATCACATTCATGTAAATAAAAGTTAGTTAAAATTAGTTATAGTTGTCACGTACATCTCTTTCTATCATAGTCATCTCTATCTCAGATTCCAAACAAATCATCTATTCACAGAAAATTCTTTCTAACATCCACCATCGGTGCGAGTTCCTCTTCCTCTCACGCACATACTTTGAATTCTGTTCATAACAGACTTGTAATACACTTTTTTCATAGAGGAAAATGTTAATTAAACTCTCTACTTTTTTCACCCCCTTCGAGGAAGGGTGGAAGCACTTTATGTCTTTTGGTGAAGAGTTAAGAGACTTGCTAAAACTCGTCATGTCATTTGGTTAGCAACTACTTGGAGCATATGGCGTACTCAGAATAATATTATGTTTCGAGGCGATGTGTTTAATTTAGATGTTTTAATAGATCAAATTATCTTTATATCTTTGTTTTGGTTTATAGGTCATTTAGGAGTTAATACTCCCTTTGTATTTTCTCGTTGGTGTAACGATCTGTTAGTTTACATTCAAAGTATATAATGGTTTTCATTTGAATTATAAGAATTGAGTGCAACTAGAACTCCTTATAATTCAATTTTTACTTATAAAAAATAAATTAAAATCTCTACTTTTTTTAGGTCAAGAAACCCTCTGTCTGAGAGGGATTTCATTTTTTCGTGTCACTAATTTTCATTGCCGTTATTATTATTCTTTTATTGTTGTGGAATTATAGAAATATGTTGTATTCATTGCAGTTTCTCTTGGTTCATGTATACTACACATCAGATTCAAACACTTAATTGGAGGAGCTATCATTTGATGAATGCGGATGAATACTAACATTATAAAAAAAGTTGATATTTTATTTTTTTTTCTTTTTCAAGTAGCTTAAACTGGAATTTAAGTGTTTAAGATTAAGATGAATAAATGGAAGCCCGAAGCATGAGGTTTGAACTTGTTGGAGTTAGAAAATTTATACAATTTGGGCAAAATCTCAATTTTGAACCGAAAAAATTTAATTTTGAACAAAAATCTCAGTTTTGTTCTAAACTAACCCCTAAAAGTATTATATTTGTCTTAAACTAAACTCCAAAAATACCAAAACTTTTAAGAGAGCCTAAACAAGTGCCCGAGCTTATTGGGCGGTGGAATTGCGAATTGCCCCTGCTTTAATACTACATACAATATTCATACTAATCGAGTTATTTTGACGGGACAAGTATACATGAATTTGGATTCTAAATCACAATTTCCTAAATTTAGACAAAATTTTAGGATATTTTAATCTTCTTTTGGGTTTACAATAAACTAGGAATCGAATCCAAAATCTAGTGATTTATGGTATTTTAGTCTTTACAACATACATAAATGTCACATTTTAATTTGCTTGAATGTAGTTGAGTTTAGGCCGAATCCAAATCTAAATCCAGTATATATTACTCTCTAATGCACCAATAAACACATTTTACTTTCTGTCGGTAACTCACCAATAAGAACACTCTGAATTGAACATCCACTTACCTTATGGGAGTAATCAAAAACACAATTATTTGGTGGGTGAATATTGAGCACTAAGCAAAGATAACAAGACAAAAATCAATCATTAGTTGGTTTACCGGTGATTGACGCTGAACTTAGTAGGGAGAATCACAGTTTGATCCCCACAACTACGATCAGGAGGGGCTGAAATTACTTGATACTAGAAGTAACCCTAAACCAGATTAAACCGGAAAAAATAACAAGACAGCAACAACAAACTTAACCACAGTCAAAAGACTTAAAAAATTGCATATTCCTTTTTGTCTCTCTCTCTCTCTCTCTCTTTCCCTTCCTAATGCTAAAAAAACTCATCAAACCTCTATCTCTCAGTCTCACCAACCCTTTCCATATCCATTTCAACTTTTCTTCCATCTAAATGTCATTTCTCTCCTATCTCCTTCCTCTCCTTTTCCTTCTCCTCAATTTCCCCTCCTTTTCCATCTCCGCCACAACAGCATGTCCTCTAAACATAACCATCCTCCGCCACATCGGCGACGGAACACTCCCACCAATCGACCCTGGAAAACAGTGCCATTACATCACACAAGCAATCAATCTAGTCCAATCCGATTACCTCCACCGCACCGGCCTCTTCGTTCCACCTCCCAACACCGCCGAATCATGCTGGACTTCATTCCAATCATTCATAAACGAATTTCAACCTAATTTCGATATTCGTCGTTCTTGCGGTTTTCAAACTTCATGGATCTCACAAGGTTGCATGAACATCACAACAAAACAACAATTCGAAAATCAAGTCTCTTTACCTCAACTTCAATCTCTTCAATTAAACTGTAACACTTCTCTTGATAACAATACTCCTTGTGCTCTTTGCACATCCAAACGCTCAGAAGCACTTTCATCTCTCACCGGAGCAACTCCCGGTACCGTCGCTGATTGTAGATCTTATACCGCGATTTACTCCGCTTCACTTTCTGTTGAGTTTGGTCCAACTAACACCGGTACTGCTAAGTGTTTGTTCGGTCTTGATTTCACTCCGGATTCTTCGGGTTCTAGCAGTAAGCATAAAACTACTGTTATTGTTCTTGTAACGGTTTTTCTATTTTTAGGATTGTTATTGTTTTGTGGAATTTGGATTTTTCTTAAACGGAGAAAAATTGCCAAAGAGAAAGGTAAGAATGGTAGAACTGAGATTGTTATAGGTTTGAATTCGGGTTTGGATTCGATGAATCAAAGTACTACTTTGATTAGGTTTAGTTTTGATGAGATTAAGAAAGCAACTAGGAATTTTTCTAGGGATAATATAATTGGAAGTGGTGGTTATGGAAATGTTTATAAAGGTTTGTTATCTGATGGAACAGAAGTTGCATTGAAAAGGTTTAAGAATTGTTCTGTTGCTGGTGATGAAAGTTTTACTCATGAAGTTCAAGTTATTGCTAGTGTTAGACATGTTAATCTTGTTGCTTTAAGAGGTTATTGTACTGCTACTACTAATTTAGAAGGTCATCAGAGGATTATTGTTACTGATTTGATGGAGAATGGGAGTCTTTATGATCATTTATTTGGTTCGTCGAAGAAGAAATTGAGTTGGCCGATGCGTCAGAAGATTGCTCTTGGTACGGCTAGGGGTTTAGCTTATTTGCATTATGGTGCTCAACCGTCGATCATTCATAGGGATATTAAAGCGAGTAATATACTCTTGGATGAGAAGTTTGAGGCTAAGGTAGCGGATTTTGGATTGGCGAAGTTTAATCCGGAGGGAATGACTCATATGAGTACTAGGGTAGCTGGAACTATGGGGTATGTTGCTCCTGAGTATGCTTTGTATGGACAGTTGACAGAGAGGAGTGATGTGTTTAGTTTCGGTGTTTTGCTTCTCGAGCTTTTGAGCGGAAGAAAGGCGCTTGAAACGAATGAGGATGGTCAACCCTCTGCTTTTAGTGACTTGGCTTGGTCATTGGTTAGAAATAATAGGGCTTTGGATGTTGTTGAAGATGGTATGCCAGAACCTGGTACACCAGAAATTCTCGAGAAATATGTGTTGGTTGCTGTTTTATGTTCTCATCCACAGCTATATGCGAGGCCAACAATGGATCAGGTTGTTAAAATGCTGGAAACAGATGATGAAGCATTGCCCTCGGTAGTCGAAAGGCCAATCCCTTTTATTTCAGGGAGACTTGATATTGAGAAATCTGCGAGCAATAACTCGGGTCAGCTCTGCAGTCCCACTGGTTATCAAGCATATACATTGCAACAAAGTCGTCGCGCTTCTACTTGTAACGAAGAGGAAGGAAACTCAAAACGTCCTTCTAATTTTAAGGAAGAGGAAGGAAACTCGGAACGCGGGTCTGTAAGCAAAGATTGAGATTGAGGAAATATTTAGATTGTATTCCACTGGTATGTATGTATCAGCTTGATTTGTTTGTATATTTAGATTTTAGATTGTATGTTTTCTGAAGTGTTTTTCTACTGTAAAGCCTTAAAATGATGTACAAAATTTGGTTTTCACTATTTTTGTAGAGCTTATTTAATGGCAATAGAAGATTATCAAGTTTTGCTTATATTGAAATCACATCAGATGACACTTGTTCTTGTCAAATATGACCAGTAACAAGGTTTGGCATATTATGCCGTCTCATCTCATGAATTCAAGGATTGTTGCTGACGTCAATTTAGGGGCGGTACTGTACTTTTTTTGTTTTGAAAATTTAGTATCAGGCTAAAATAACTACTATTAATTTGAGAGACACCAATCCTGCCGCAAAGCTTAGTGTTAAAATGTCATGTATATATGCTTGGTATAATATAAGCAAAACTAATAAGTATAAAAATAATAAACTTACTGTTAAAATGTCATGTTGTGTAACCAAAAAAAAAATGTAATGTTACTCTGTTTGTCCTTTATTATTATAAACTTGAGAAAAGAAGAAAAAAAAAAGAGAATGGTCTTTTTTTTTCTACTTAAGTAAGTGTAAAAAAAGAAACTAAAATATAAAAATGTTTTGAGTTCACAACTAAATTAAAAAAATAAAAAATACTACATTAGTTAGTAGTACTGTATCTAAGAGCATCCACAATGGAGCACTTCATTTTTTAGTACTTAAATGGTCCCACATAGACACATCATCAATTTATTATTTTTTTAATAATAGTACCTAATAGGTACTCAACCCCTCCAATGGAGCATTTCTTAAAAAATTCTAAAATGGATCCCATCAATAACTTCACATCATTAAAATTTGAAATTTAATTTAAAATAATATTGCCAAATTAATTTTTTTGAATATATTAAATAAAGTGGGTCCCATAAAAAGGAGAGAGAGTTCTTATATTATAAGTGGTACCTATTAGGTACTAAAATGTGTTGTGCTCCAATGGTAGTAACTAATAAGTACCATGAGTACCTAATAGGTACTACACCATTGGAGATGATCTAAGGAAATTTAATAATTATGGGTTAATCCAGGCAGTCTACGTTTGATGATGGGTTGGATTATTCTTATTCCTGATTAATTGTCCAACTGTTTTCTTTTTTTGTATAATAATGGAACTTGACCTCTCCAAACATCATTGGCGTGGCAAGAATTTAATAACATTACTACGTATTAGTACTTCCTCCGGTCCTTATTCCGTTGTTAGATTATTAGGATTAGGATTGATTATAATTGGTGTTAACATAAATTAATGTGATTATAATTGGTGTTAACATAAATTAATGCGTTATACTAAATTGGATAGATCTTTGTACACAGACGTGATAATTATAGAAGTACTGTATTAGGATTAGGATTGATTATAATTGGTGTTAACATAAATTAATGTGATTATAATTGGTGTTAACATAAATTAATGCGTTATACTAAATTGGATAGATCTTTGTACACAGACGTGATAATTATAGAAGTACTGTATTGATTAAACTATATCTGGAAAAAAAATAATGCATTGTTAGTGTAAACTGGCAAAATCAGAATAGAGTATTCATTACGAATTGGATTAAGTGCACTCGAAATCGTATCCAGTCACCGTAGTCAACTATTTTTTTTTGACACAACCGTAGTCAACAACTTAGAACTATATGATGCTTGGTAAAATTAAGCTATAAGCTTATAGCTGATAAGCTAGCTGATCGTCGAAAAGCTAGTTGATAGCTGAAAAGTTAGCTGATTAAAATTAAAGTGTTTGGTAAAATTAGCTTTTTAAATGATTGATAAATATATAAAGACATAAAAGGACATTTATATGTAGTGGGTAGTTTTTGTTTTAATGGGTAGTTTTTTATTTTATAAAAAATAATATAATTAAATTAAAGGTTAAAAATGGAAGAAAAAAAATTGTAAAAAGCTATAAGTAAGCTCAAACGCTACTTGAAATAGCATCTCAAAACAAGCTATAAGCTCGTGATAAAAACTTTTTACCAAACACTTTTATTTTTTTCAAACAAGCTTATAAGCCAGTCCAATAAGCTATAAGCTAGCTTATTGGACTTACCAAACACACCCTAAATGGTTTAGATCTTAGTACAATTTTTTATTTAAGTTTAATATAAAATTTTAAGATAAAATTTGAAAAGTCCAATTAACATCGAACCAACTACACCATCTTTTGAATGCACCGAATCCATGTCCGTATTCGACAATTATTTTTAAAAGACAATTACAAAATAAATCTACATGCAAAATGAATGGATTTCCATTGAATGGTGGTCACTATGCCAGTATCAAATTTAAACTATTTAAACTTTGTTTTATAAAAAGAAATAGCGTGTAATTGATAAACTAACTTATTATAACAGATAAATATATAGTCAATAAAAATTTATAGCAGATAAATTAGTTGATTAAACTTACAAAACTATATACCGAGAAAAATTTATAGCAGATAGGATAGGATATAATACAGGATAAGGATATGATATGATATCAGCAGGATAACAGTTATCCTCAGTTATCCTATCTTGTGTTTGGTGCACACAGGATAACAAACATGATAACTATTATATCATGTTTTTAATACATATTTGCTCATAATAATATGATAAGATATATAAAATATTTAAATGACAAAATTACCCTTGTAAATCAATTGTTATTTTTTTAAAATTATTTTGTAATACTTTGAATTTTTTAAATAAAAAATATAAATAAGTAATCAAATAAATTTATATAGTTTTAAATAAAAAACGTGAGAAAATAATAAAGTTTAATTTTTTATATGAATCATGATCAAATAAATAACCCAATGATATATACATGTTAGATAAGCTAAATAAATATAAGATATATCTCATACGTAAATAATAAAAATACCATTGCAAAATAATTATATTTAATTTCTTATAAAATTTAAATTAATAAATATCCATATTTTACGATTTTTTAATAATTAGTTTACTTTAAAATATTGTAATTTTAGTATAATTTTGATTTTTTTAGATTATGTAAATTACAAAATTACCCTTGTGAGAAAATCACATTTATATTTAAAAATTAATTATTTTATTATTAATTTACTATCAAATTATTTTATTATCTATATTTTATTAATTTTTTTTTATTTTAAAATATATTTTATAGAATAAATCAGTAAAAAAAAAAAATTCTATCCTGTTGGTAACCCAGCTCAAATTCAGGATAAGAATTTTAACTAGAGAGACAGGATATGGTAAGCTACAGGATTAACTTATCATATCCTGCTATGTCACCAAACACTGGACTGAAACAGGATATGATACAGTTATCATATCCTGTCTTTTATCCTGTGCACCAAACGGGTCCTTATATTCCCGAGCAATCTCATGTAAAGTGAGGGTAATCCCTATAGAGAAGACTAAATTTATATAGGATGCAAAATGAGTATCACATTGAAGATTTTCAATCAAGCTAATCAGGATAATGATGAGCATGATCCTGGTAATCAGGAAAATGTGGAGCATGAACATGTTGATGATCACGCTCAAGATACTCCATATTAACCCAGGTTGTGAGTGTTTTAGAATTGTGAAATATATATATATATATATATATATATATATATATATATATATATATATATATATATATATATATATATATATATATATATATATATATATATATATATATATATATATATATATATATATATATATATATATATATATATATATATATATATATATTGTTTTGATGAATGTCAATAGTTGAAAGAATTCCAAACATTATCCAACATGACTTGCACAAGGTCAATACAAATTGGGCCAATTTGGTGGAGAATGAATTACACTATGAGAATATTATACAAATAATGAGAATGTGGAAGGTGAATTTTTTAAGTGGCTGTTTAATTTCTAAGTCTCAAAGAAGAAACAAGAAGTATTTGGTCCCAAAATTTATTAATACATATGATCTATATAACATGGGATCGGCTTCTCTCCAATCACATTATGTGACGGTGAAATCCATACCATTCATTTTTATTACATCAGCTTTAAATTTAAATAAATAAAGAAATGAATGGTTTAGATGGACACCGGACCTCATCCAGTGAAAAGTTCACCGGAGAGGATCCTCTCCTCTCCCATATAACATATCATAGAGACCTTGTCAAATAAATTGCCTTTATTAGAATGCAAGAGGCCTTGCCAACCCCTCTACAAGGTTGGCATTGAAGAGACTGTGTTAAGCATAAGCCTAATTTTGTCTTTATTTTTGAGCCTTGGATGAGCTTTGAGGGTTATTCTAAGAAATTCTTTTTGAAGCTCTATTTGAAGTTATTTTCTTCCAACAATAAATTGGATATGTACTTCTTAATTTGTGATGTTTTTGCTCTACTCATCTTCAACCCTCTATCATCAACATATCATATTAACATGCATTTTTCAAGTTAACTACGATAACATTCATTTTATCATATCTGCAATATATGTCTCGACTAACGGGCAGATATCTTTAGATATCCTCTCCAGTGAAACTGCAAACAATCCATTGTGTATCCTCACCATTCGATATATTGTTTTTATTACATAACCAACTACAACAACAAATAATAAATGGTTGAGATTAAACTATAGACTTTTTATGGGAGAGGATCCACACCTAACTATATTAATAGAAGTTTTTGTGCCATAATTTAAACATATCTATGGTTTTGATTTTATTTTAATATTAAAGAGGAGTAGGACTCGTAGAGAGAGAAGAGCTTGAAGTAGGGACCTAAATTTGCTGCAGTTGTCGATTAAGATCAGATAGTTTGTAATTTAAGATAAAAAAAATATTTTAAAATATTAAAATTGGGTTAAAATCTGAGCCGTCTGATATTGATCGGACGACTCTGATTGAACGACTACAACTTGACTACGTACATATGAAATGATGAGACTGGATCCGTTTCCCTTGAAGTAGCACTCTTCTCTATAATAAGCACTACTTTAAATTTCTCTCCAATGAGAATACTTGTTGGCTACATGGATTAAGGTTTCTCTATCGAAAATGATCTAAGAATATCACAATGTAGATTCCAATTTAATTACTCATTTCATATCCTATTCAGTGAAATTTGAAATTTGATATAGTTATTGGTGAGATTTATTTACTATTTAGTAAAAAATAAAATTTGAGGTGATGAATTGAAAAAATTGAATGTTTAGTATATTAACATTAACAAAATTATAGGATGATAATGCATCATGTATACACTTGAAAGTCATTTATACACCTAAATGGGAATTTTTTTTTTTTTTTTTGAAAGTCATTTATACACTTGAAAGTCATTTATACATCTAAATGGAAATTCTATTGTGATATCATCCTTATAAAAAAAAATCATCACTTAAATGATTAATTTTCGTTAAAAAACTTGTACGTACATCATATAAAGTTGATTCTCTCTTTTCAACCAAATATTTTTATGCACAAGAACCACTTCATTCATTGTTGGTTATAAACCTAAAAGTTATCGATGCATATAGCCGGATCTGGATTCCATGCATTCAAATTACCATGCAGTTGTGCAGTCATGCATTATAAACCTTTAAATTTAAATTTTGGTGGTCCAACTTTAAATATGGATGGCTGAGATTTACCTGCAGTAAAATAGTGACTGCAGGGAATCCATTTCCTCCTAAATAGTCCTGTTGTTGCTTATGTATTCAATAGTAGTACTCCCTCCGTACCACAATATATGTCGCTTTGACACTTTTACACATATTAAGAAAGGTAATTAATGTTGTATGGAAAAGAGATATTATGAGTTGATTTACAAAATTGTCCTTCATTTATGGTATGAAAAAAATAAATTGAAGAATTGAAAGAAGAGAGAGTAACAAATAGTTAAGGGTATAATATGAAAAATAACATTAAATGTTTCAATGATAATATAAAACGACATATATTATGGTACAATTTTTTTTCTCAAAGTGACATATATTGTAGTACGAAGGAGTCGGTGGTAGATAACGCAAACATCTCATCATGTGACAGTACTGGTCAAAAGAAGAATACTACATAAAATTCAAATGCGTATTCTGTACAAATATCTTTAAATAGACTCTAAGAAATGGCCATCATGGACCATGTATTTAATTTGTCCTATGTTAGTTCCTTGTCCAATGAAATTCAAGAGACATAAGATCTAGTTGAGCAAACTTATAACGAATGCGACCAAAATTGCCAGCTAGCTATGTGTGTCATTCAATTTGAATGGTAAGTGTCACGTTTATTCCAAGCTACTAGCTAGTGGTTGTTTATACTATTACTAAAATGTATAATAATACTACTCCAAGTATTTTAATTTGAAATATAATTTTCTTTTAATCTCTTACGTTTAAAATTTATCGATTTGATCTCTTACGTTTTAACCGTTTACATTAGTCATTTTCGTCAATTTTGTCTCATGTGACAACCAATTTGCATTTGTGGACAGATACATGGATACTTGAACACACTGACACACGTGTATAGTTCAAACAGTGTTAGTGATAAATTAATGGGAATGACTAAATTGAAACCTAATGAAAATGTAAGAGACCAAATTGATACGTTTTAAACGCAAGATACCAAATTGAAACTTAAAATAAATGTAGGAGGCCTAGTTAAACTTTTTTTAAAAAATCTCCATATTTTTTCAAATCTTCTTGCATTTGAGTCACTTGGATATTTGCTATACAGACATAGTCACTATCATAGTTATCATTATCACCAAGTAACTAGCTAGTATATTACTAGTCTACTACTACCTAGGAGCTAAGATTATACACACAAACACAGGTTGAAATGAAGATGGAAATCAAAGAGGATGATGTTGAGGGTGGTGGTAAGCAGATCAAAGGAGGAATAACAGAACCATTGATACATGCAAGCAAAGTAGAACAACATCATCATCCATGGATGGTTTATTTCACCACATTCATTGCTGTTTGTGGTTCTTATGAATTTGGTGCTTGTGTAAGCTCTTTTTTAAATTCTTGTTTGCTTGTGGTAGTTTAATTGACTAAGAGTTTTATAAATTATGGTTTTCCCTGTGAAATTGTTTTTTCAGGCTGGATATTCATCTCCAACTCAAGATGCTATCAGGAAGGATCTTAATCTGTCTTTGGCAGAGGTAACTTAACCAATTGTAGTTATTCAAAATTTGATTTAACTGCATAATACTAGTTCTTAGGATTAATGAAAACATAGAAAATGGACTGAAAATGATTAATAATGGTGTTCTTAAAGTATAAAGACTGAAATATCAAAATTAAGTTGAATACTTGTGATCTAAAGAAATTTCACATAAACATTGACAGCACATTTTTGATTTAACAAACTTTTGATTTGATTATGTACTCAAAAGTTTGTATAACTTCTACTTGATGATCAGTTGGAAAATTATACACCTGGATTTGATGTAATTTACTTTGCTCTTTAACGGATTGAATGTCTGCAGTACTCTTTATTTGGCTCCATCTTGACTTTTGGTGCGATGATTGGCGCAATAACAAGTGGGCCTATTGCTGATTTTGTAGGACGAAAGGGGGTAATAATTTCAGGAAAATGATGATGGTTTTTTGTGATTAACTTCCAAATTGTTAATTATTATTATTTGGTGTGTTCAAGGTAAATAAATTGGTTTTGGAATATTTATATGCAGGCAATGAGAGTGTCGAGCGCATTCTGTATCGCAGGGTGGCTTGTTATTTACTTTTCTGAGGTTCTTACTGCAAAACTTATGTGATTTTATTTTGAATTAAATGTTCTCCAAGGATTAATTGAACTTATTTTTTCTCTTATATAGGGTCCAGTGCCTTTGGATATTGGTAGATTAGCAACAGGATATGGAATGGGAGTTTTTTCATTTGTGGTTGGTTTTAGTTCAAGTTGTTCCATGAAAAATTCTTAAAAATTTCAATTTGAGAAACTAGCATATGTTTAAGTTATTAAAGTGTGACTTTATATTTGATGTATTATTATGTAAGGTTCCTGTCTTCGTAGCAGAAATTGCGCCAAAAGAACTTCGAGGAGCCCTTACTACATTAAATCAGGTATATCTTTTCTACATATTGTAACTTCATGATGTTGATTATAGCTAATATATAAGTGTTTGCAATGAAGGTAGCAATGACATATAAGTTTTTTCTTCTTTTGTAGTTTATGATTGTTACTGCAGTATCTGTATCATTCATAATTGGAACAGTACTTTCATGGAGGGCTTTAGCTATAATCGGCAAGTTTTCTTCGAAATTTGAGCATTATAAATTAATTCGAACTTTTCTTTGAAGTTTTCTTATAAGTGTTTGGTATTGCAGGCCTTATTCCCACCGCTGTGTTGCTTTTGGGTCTGTTCTTCATTCCAGAGTCTCCGAGATGGCTGGTAAGTAATAAATTTAACACAACATCAAGAGTGCCAAATTACCAACCAAATAATGATTGCAGGCAAAGCGAGGACGCACAAAAGATTTTGTAGCAGCATTGCAAATACTTCGCGGAAAAGACACTGATATCTCTCAAGAGGCAGAAGAAATTCAGGTTACTATATCTTAGTGTTGAATATAATTCTGTGACTTTGCCTTCAAATATAATGCAATTAAGCTGGTGTATCTGTCACTGCTAAACAGGATTATATAACAAGTTTAGAACAGCTCGCAAAACCGAAAATGCTGGATTTGTTTCAAAGAAGATATTTGCGCTCACTCACGGTTGGTTAAAAATGATAGTTTATTTTTCACCTTCTCATGTTATTGTTGTTATATTGAGCAAATCTGAAGTGATTTCTATTCAAAAACTTTCATCTTTCGATTTTCCTTCAATCCAAGCAAGTACACCGAAAACGCATACAGATAGCTAAATTTTAACTACTCATGATCAGATTGGAATAGGGCTTATGGTTTGCCAGCAACTTGGTGGAATCAATGGAGTTTGCTTTTATACTAGCAGTATTTTTGATCTAGCAGGTACTGAAAGTGCGACATCGTCGTATTTTCTTACATACCAGTATTTTGCATATAACCTATAGTTCCCATTGAAAGCATGTCTTAAAACTAGAATGAATAAGCTTTCATGAAGAACTCAGATTTTTTTTCTGTTCTGGTGTATTTGTGTATTTTGTCATAGGATTTCCTTCTACGACAGGGAGTATAATTTATGCTATCCTTCAGGTTCTTATTTTTAACTTACCAATAGTTCTTGGAAAATCTGATTTTTGTTTCCCTCAAACCAACTCAATCGTGTTTTTTAATTTCGCAGATTGTGATCACAGGTGTTGGAGCAGCCCTCATAGATAAAGCCGGCAGGAAGCCCTTACTTTTGGTAAAATCAAAGCACAAAACAGCTTATCTTCAAACTTTCATTTACTTATCCTCGTCATGTATGACATTTTTAGTGCTATTTCTTTGTTTCATTTAGGTATCTGGATCAGGACTAGTTGCAGGTTGTATATTTACAGCAGTTGCCTTCTATCTTAAGGTACATCCGAACTAAGGACGTTATACCTTCAAATTCTTAATCCTTAGGTTTATATAAAATTAATATCCTTGTGTGAGTAACAGGTTCATGATGTGGCTGTGGAAGCAGTCCCGGCACTTGCCTTAACCGGCATACTGGTATGGCTACGCCTACTACTCTATGGTCGTTGATTTTTTAATTTTTTATTGTATCATATAAATCTGAATTCATTCTCCATGTGACATTACTCTTTCTACTTCTGATATTAGGTCTACATAGGATCATTTTCAATCGGAATGGGAGCAATTCCATGGGTTGTGATGTCCGAGGTACGCTCCCTTCTCTTCCGCTTTTAGTTTTTGAGGTATAAGATGAGAACAAGACCGGAAGCATAAATGTAACGTCGATTTGCAGATATTTCCTGTCAATATTAAAGGGCAAGCAGGAAGCCTAGCGACATTAGTGAACTGGTTTGGCGCATGGTTATGCTCCTATACTTTCAACTTTCTCATGAGTTGGAGCTCTTATGGTAAATACATTATTTTTCATATTTATTTCATTTAAAGGAGTAATGATCTACTTTATTATAAGATAACAATTCTTTCATTTTTGTTCAAGAAACCTATAGAACATAGAACTTTACTTGTATTTATGATTTTCAGGTACCTTCGTTCTTTATGCTGCAATCAACGCGCTAGCTATATTATTTATAGTTTTAGTAGTACCAGAAACCAAAGGTAAAAGCCTTGAACAATTACAGGCAGCCATTAACGCGTAGGAAGTTTGCGATTTGCAGTGTTTGGTGGAACAAACAAAGAATGCAAGTTGATGATTGAATCATTGTCACTAGCCATATTTTTTATAGTCTATTTACTTCTATATTTGATGATTGAATTCACTATTATTTGTCTTGATGTCATTGATTCATGAAATATACTCCAAAGGAACTATTATATTTCATTTGAAAATATTACAAGGTAAATTTAGCCACAAGAAGAACAAATGTAGAATATTATCTGAAGTAGCGAACACTTTTACCACGTTCGCTACTTAAGTAGCAGATGGAAAAAAATTACAAAATTTTCTCTAGGGGGAGAATATTATCTTAGTCATCCATTGATACTGTAACAAAAGCTAATTTTTCCAAGAAATTGACAACTTCATGATTCCTTATAATCTTAGGTGGCTTATATTGACTAGCTGATGTACCATTCTTAATAGCCAAATCAGATAACTGATTAAAAGCTCCATGTCTTAGGATGCCTATCATTAAATTCCCTATATGACCTTTATCTCTCTGCACCTTGTACAATGCTCCTAAACCACTCTCAAGAGAGGAAATACAAGTTTTAAACAATTTAACTCTTTCCTCCAAAAACTTAGATTCCTCTTTGACTTCTATAAATACCTTTAACTGCTTCGGAGTCGATTCTTGATCCAAGAAATTTGCAAACTCAACAATCTCAATGGAGTCAATTCCCATAGTACTTCTAAGTGCAAGTTGAAAATTTTCAACTGCTGTAAACAAGTCTTTTTCGGTGAGAATCTCGGCTGAAGATTTCGGCGCTCTCATCACAAATTCGACCTCAGGCGATGAATTATGAAAACCAACAACTCTAACTATATCGCCTAATTTGTATCGATAAAATCCTCGGTAAGTAGTTACAACCACTTCATACATCTTCCCAACTTCAACCCCGGTAAGGTCCACTGTTTGTTCAACAACATCTTTCTCATTCTCATTCATCTGAAATGGAAGAAACTCAAAGTAGGCGAAGGTAGGAAGCATTACAAACCGCGTTGTTTCAGGCGGTTGCGTTATGTCTAAATTTAAACCTACACAACACTCTGAAGCAAAGTAATCTCCTCCAAGAATAGGTACATCTTCTCCTGCATAAAACTTAAGTTTTTGATAGTACTGCTTCATGCTTCCGGTCGTAACACATTTAATAAACCGAACATTCGGAAACAATCTGCGTACAATCCCGCCCCAATTTTTACCTTCACAAACTAATCTTATTCTATTCGACAATTCATGCTGAGGACCACCAATAGTTTTTATCACATCTTCCCTCATTCCCTTATCTGATATCTCATGACTTGGAAAACCACAATCAAGATCATCACATAGCTGCTCCCATTTCGACTCGAAAAAACTAAATACTTTAACCAAACCTATGGCATATGGAGCATTAATTCCATCTATAATATCAAGATTCCTAAGACCACATAGAATGTGACAATACATTTGATGCTCAACATTTGATCCAAGAATGACTTCAAGGGGACTAGAGAACATTGCAAGTTGTTGAGAAGTTACCTTACCACTTTGTAAAGGGTATGAAGAAGCTGCCATAACTTTTATGCCACTTTTAGTTGTAGTTGTAATTTTGTCAGCATAGAGAAACCATAGGATTTTGTTGATATTAGGCCTTGGAGGAAACAACCTGCATTGAGGTTTCAAGTTTAAACTCATACTATACTGTTAAAAAACATAAGATATTTCAAAATTTGAATAGCTTAGTCTAAAATTATTTTGAATAGCTTAGTTTACCTTTGAAGAACCGCGATACTGCCCCGGTGACCAACAAATGAGGCAGCTTTGGAAAGGGTTGAATCAAAGTAAGGGATCAGTTTTGGTTTCATGGAAGTAGTTCCCGAGCTGCAAAAGACAAAGTCACACATAAGTGGTCGATCACATCAGAATAAATCATCAATAAATCGAAAGTAAATTGTCTGTTATAAAAAACTATCAGAGAGAGTATTATATGAAGAAGAGTTAAAAAGGGACAAACCTATAGAAAAAACAGAGAAGAGGATCAACAGAGAGAAGAGGATCATGATTTCCATCATCAGCCATCTGGTGAATAAAGTCAACGTAATCTTCATAGGAAGACAAAGGAACAAGGCGTGTGAAAGTGGAAGGATCAACATCAACACTTTTGTTGTTATTAAAAAAAGGTTGAAGATAGTTAACAGAACAATTATGATGAAGAATTGAGTTAAGAGTTTCCAATTGATGATGTTTGGTGTTGTTGGTCAACTCTTCTATCTTCTGTAACAGTTCCTCGTCTGTCATCATGGGATGAGATAGGGAATCACTTCTTAATGTTGTTGTCCTTGTTTATTTGATCTATGATATATGTGTTTCACATTCAAGATCACAATACAAACTCTTTATTGGTGATCATGAAGAAATATTCATTGCCTTTTGGGATTATATTGCAGCTGGTTGTCACTTGTTAATGACTCAATAGGATAGTAGTATTCTAGTTTGTTTGCAACATTGTTTTTGACTTTTTGGTCGGTGGAACACAGTAACACTTGTACAGTAAATATTTATTATTAGAAAATGGAAAGTTTTTTTTTTTTTGTCAAGTTGTTTATTATTTAGAATTTCACATTTTAAATGTAAAAAAAATAAAAACAATTTCACATTTTAATGCAAATAAGTGGGAGTACCGATTGAGTAAAAAAAAAAGGATTACCGAGGTTTGAATTCTAACATTTGCATATTAAATGCAATATCTCCGTCATGATCACGGATATATATGTATGTACATACACATAGGGGCGGGATACACCGCTAAATAACGCTATATTATAAAAAAGAACCATCACAAAAATACGTACTATTTCAGTGAAGACCCTTTTCAAGTTATCACTTCACATGGGATGGAAATTTTCAAAACAAACATACCTGTTAAAAAGAGACCTAACTCGATTATAGTGAAGATTTTCATTGATCCATAATACAAACAACCTCATTTAGAGATAAATTAGTTGGTTGATATGTGTTGTAATAACATATTTGCCCGAAATGTTCCCACAAAGCATTTGGTCATAGGTTAGATTTATTAAATATACAATGAACCTAAAAAATAGGTTTAATTCATATATGGTCCCTTATCTTTATTTTAGGTTTCAAGTTGGTCCCTTATATTTTAAAAGTTTTAAATTGGTCTCTTATCTTTTCTTCCATTTACTAAGTTAGTCACTTCAGTTAATTTTTTTACTAACACCGTTAGATTTTGACACGTGTCAAACGGAAAACACACGTGGACAATCACATGGGATGACTTACCCAGTCATGTGTCACGTCAATTTATTTTAATTTCACATCCAAAATTTCATAAAAAATTCACAAACCTTCGTAAAACTTCAAGTCATTTCATCTAAAAGCTTCAAAACACTTTCAGAAACTAAAATTCATTGAAAACAAAATAAGGAAATCCATCCAGAAACGCCTAGTTCGAAGTTCATAGCGGTTAAGAAAAAGCTTGAATCAGTTAGAATGTTTCATACAGGCACGGATTTAGTGTGGGGGCAATGGGGTCAGCCGACCCCACTTGCCTATTATATTTTTGGTTAATATTAGTATTATTTATGCAATGTGACCTCACATATATGGTATTATCGTTTTTATATAATCAATTTAGTACACTGCAATAAATATAAAATTAATAAGACTAATTTATAATGTTAATGAGTATCTTAAAAGCATCGACTAAGAAACCAAAATAAGTAATTTTGTATAAGAAAATGTTATAATTATATAAATAACAATTTATATTTTTTTATGTTATAATTTTGACCCCACTTATTAAATTTTTTGGATCCGTCACTGGTTTCATAGCTCAAAGCAGGTAGGTTTCACTTGATTCATGATCTAAATGATATTTTAAAGATTTTCCACAAATTAATTGAAATTCAGTTTGTTGTTTGTCATTCAATCTTTGTCCCCAGAATTCTAAAATTATTTATTTTATTCATTTCCCGGATACATAAATAATTAATGAACTACAGTAAGTTTTTTTTTTTGGATTAAATAAATTTTTAACCCCTAAAAAAATCATCCCTTAATTCATTCGAAAAAAAAAATAGCCCTTAAAATAAAAACATGATTTCATTTTTCTAAAACTTTTTGGGCCAAGTCAAAAAAAAAATAATAAATGAAAATTCGTCGACAGCAGGGTTCGAACCTGCGCGGGCGAAGCCCAACAGATTTCAAGTCTGTCTCCTTAACCACTCGGACATATCGACATATGATGTATTCAGAACACATTCGTTCATAATTATACTTAACAAAGTCTAAGAATTGAAGGTGTTTCCTTAACGTTGTCATTTAGACACATCATTGCGGCGTTCCTAGTAACTCCACCGCACATTCCTTATCTTCCATCTTCTCCTCATCATCTTCCACTTTCCGATGACAACTTAACTTCCAAAAACCACCCTCCCAAAACCAAAAAAATGAACACTTTAATCCATTTTTCAAACCATTATCTTTGTAGGGTACCCTACCCTTTACTCTCTCCTGTTCTAACCAACAACACTAACCTTCCAAGGTTCATTTCAACTATTAAGCGTTCACCTTATCCTATTGCATGTGCCACTTCCAATGAAGAATTTACAGAGGAAATAAAAGTGGTTGAACCTAACACCAATGATGAAGGAATCACTTCCACTACTTTTTCTACTCCAATTGACAAAGAGCTTAAAAGGGTTAGTTCATAGTTCACATTTCTCATCACCCTTTGATAAATAATCATTCAATTTTCAATTTAAATCAAATTTTAAGGATGCCAATTTTGTAAAAATCCTAACTTTACTAAAAATTGATTAGTTCAGTTAATAAAGGTTTCTGTTGTTGTTAATATGTTGCTTAAGAGTAAAGAAAGGTTCTAGAAAGATAGAGAAAAACTCATGAGAAAAGTTTGTCAGCCATTTGGGTCTCACAAGACTCGAGGGATTAGTTTTTGTAGTTGTGCGGAGAGATACCTGGTTTTAGTTTACAACCAAAAAAAGGAAGGTGTTAGAAAGATAGAGATAAAGGGTGATTTTTGTTTTTGAAATGTTTGTTTTTGGAATTTGATAGGTTGCTCAGAAGACAGCTGCAACATTTGCACCAAGGGCTTCAACGGCATCGAAAAACCCTGCAGTACCTGGAAGTACTTTGTATACTGTTTTTGAGGTTCAAGCTTATGTATCAATGTTGTTGGGTGGAGCTTTGTCCTTTAATCTCATTTTCCCTTCAGACCAACCTGATATTTGGAGATTGATGGGAATGTGGTCCATTTGGATGTTCAGTAAGTTCAAAATCTACCAATTTTTTAATCTTAATTTTGTAAGTTGCATAAATGAACAAGTGCTTCTATGGTCCATTTGGATGTTTTCAGTAAGTTGCATGAATGAACAACTGCTTGTTTGCTAGTTCATGCTTTACTAGTTATCATTCTGTAGAATGTTTGGTTCATCAGTATTTAAAATTTCACAACCTTTTGAAAATATGATTCATTTGTGAGAAATAATATTAGGTTTTGACGCATTTGTGTCTATCTTAACCCCACAAAATCGACTTTTAAGTGAAGATTGTCTAGAATTTATAAGTTGTATTTAGATTTTAGACCTAATATTTAACCACTGTTAGACTTTAGTAGTTGCCAAGGGCGAACCATTCGCAGATCAAGGATAGTCTCTAGGATAGTGATATCAACAAAATTGGTTTATAAGATGACGATTATCTGGACTTACATGCTCTATATACGCCTTATCTCTATGTTCTAGCCGATGAGTAAGAGTTGACTTTGTTTTTTTCCAATAAATAATGTTAATGCTTTTGAAATCAGATGTAATTGATAGTAGTTCCTTCATGCAAGATCTTATATGTGTCCTGATTGCTATGATTCTGTAGTTAGTGTAATAAAATAAGTTATATGATTAATTCTATTAATTTATATGTATGCAGCAATTCCTTCATTACGAGCTCGAGATTGCTCAAAGAATGAGAAAGAGGCTCTCAACTATCTTTTCCTCCTAGTTCCATTGCTCAATGTTGCAATCCCATTCTTTGTGAAGTCCTTTGCCGTTGTTTGGTCGGCAGATATAATAGCTTTCTTTGGAATGTATGCATGGAAGGTACATATGATTTCTAAGGATTTATTTCTATAGTCTAAATTAAAATATTTCAATCATCAATTGTTTAAATGTGTTACTTTGTACTAAAAAAGTGAGATTTAATTTAATTTGGAGTCTAGTTATCAAGATTTGCCAATATCTTATTTTTTTTCGCAGCTTGGATGGCTCCAGAAATCGGACTAGTCAGCCCAACTTGGTGGTTAACCGCTTTCAAGACAAGTTGGCTCTTGACTTTCTCATAGATCTCAATTATATAGGACAGAGAAAATGAGATGCAACATTTCTTCTAGCATTTCATAAATGACAGTCCTCAACACAAGGATGGAAGAATTCTGCGCGGAAATTCCAGGTGCTTTTGCATCTATTAGGGGAGCTATATGTCATTGTTGCATTTTTCGTTATATTGAATGAAGAAAATGCTTATAAAAGTTTTGCATTTTTGTTATACTGAGTTTGATCAACAACCTCCCAAAGATGAAATGCAATATAGTGATTGTTAATAGCACATATGATCTGTATCACTGTATGGAGTGTAATTTTCTGACGGCAGTAGCTTATTTGCTTTGACTAGATGAAAATTAAAATTGAGATGACAATTTTATCTTACTGTTTATGTTGAATGAATGGTAAGTAAAACGTATCTAGCGTTAGTATTGCATCGCTGTTTCATTTGTCATTTAAATATTGAATCATTGCTTAATATTTTGCCAGTGCGAGATTAGTGTAAAGAAGAGAGATGAAAGATAGAAAGGGGGAGATGAAAAAATGAGAGACATGAGTGATGGACATGAAGGGAGAAACTTCCCCCACTGCCTACAAAATTTATCAGGCTGTTTAAAACATGATGATGTTCATAGGTATCATCATGGCTAAAGAACATTGGAGTATGGTCAGTCCCATCCCTCTGGTAAGTGGCAGTCTATAATTGATATGCACAAACAGCATACCATTTTTTCTTACCCAAAACACCAAGAAAAAGGAGAAACACCGTAAGTGACATTGTTCCATTTATGTTATCTTGGCCTTCTCAGGTTCCTTGAATGAAACCTGACAATTTCTTGTGTCATTCTTGGCTAGGAACCTTCGGCGACTACTAGACTGTTTGATCTAAGTTCAAAGTTTCTTTGTCTTAAATTCAACGGCTCTACGGTTGCTACACAATGTTCAAAGTTTCTACTATCATTTTCAACCTTCAAAGTAATGAGAGGTTGGGCGATAAAGATCGTAAGGTGCCCAAAGATGATCAACACCACAAGGGTTCCTTGAATCTAGCCTCAACCAAAGTTTACCTTTCCTACTCCAATGAAGCAAACTAACAGGAGCTGGATGTAATTTACCTTCAATATTGTCCCCTCCTAAACCATGTTGATTCCACCCTTTATCTCCACAGCCAAAACAAGAAGAAAAGGAGGCAAAGAATCGAAGTGATATATCCTCTTTAGCTTCTGCACTCTCATCCACACTTCCACCTTTTGTGTAAACTTCCTTCGCTCTCTTTTTCAACATCCACAACCATAACACATGTGTTGATCAATGGAATAAAAGATGTTAATTAAATCAATGATTTTATTTCAAAAAATAAAATTTAAATAAAAAATAATAATTTTAATAAAAAAGTTTCAAGTTTACACCTAATATAACTCACTTGGGTTGGTGCATTGGTATTGACTTGAGACCTGGGAGTATGCTTCTCTTGAGGTCTGAGGTTCGATTCTCTCTAGTGCCAATTTGGATGGGCTAAAAAAAAGTTTTCACCTAATATTTCATAATTTTCCCAAATTGAATCCCCTCAATTTTGAACATTACACCTTACTTCCTCTTGTCTAAGCAAAAAGTCAAAATGCATATAAATTTTGTTAGTATACCAAATTACTCGCCATTACATTAATCTCTAAATGTATTAAAACTAGTTAGGAACCCGTGCAACGCACGGGCGAGGATGATTGTTTCATCTGATTAAATATAGCATTTAGACAATTGGTTGTTAACATAACACAACCATATAAAAAAGACATATAATAATATAATTGTTGTTATTAGTTAAAATCTAAACCAACAAACAAACAATAACTTTGCTTCAAAAAAAAAACTTAAAAGTATCATTAAGATAATTAATGTAAATAGAGTTCAAGCAGAAAACCATAATAAACTACAACACGTCAAACATAATTGTTTTTGAAGAAGACAATTATTGATGTTGATTAATGATAACAACATTAAAAAAATCGCGGATCTGAGACAATAAACCGAACTCTTGCACCAGGTTGTATGTTAGCATTTGAACAAATTCAAACCATCCAGCAGATATATACCTCTCATTCCTAATTCTTGAAGATGTTTTGATGGCACAACTCAACGAAATATTTGATGTTTGGGTGGCACAACCGAGAGAATATTTTATTAGTTCATCTTACAAAACCCATATATTTATATGGATAATCTCCGTAAAATTTCTTTATATGAGCTAATAAACTACCAAACAAATTATTAGAAAATGAGTAAATAAAGAATAATTGCGAAAGCAATAATAATAATAATAATATTATACTTTGTAGTATTTTCCATTTTGTTGTATTGCAAACGAAATTTTGTCATTTATAATGGAACAAAAATTAAGGCTTCAACTTAAAAAGTCAAATATTAGTTTTCTTCCTAAAATTTTCTACCATTTCAAATCGAACAAAAAAAAAACACAATATTGTAGCAGGAAATGTAGTTACAATATTTGTATCAATGACATTCCCTTTTGTATTCTTCATGTAGTTTGAATACTCGAGTCATCCTGATCGTTGCAAGGTAGTTGAAATTTAGAGAATGCTACAACAAAAGATAACCAAATCATGTATTTTAAACACTTAGGTCATTCTAATTTCTAATGAGATAGTTTGAAGATTTAGTTATACATAAATGAATAAGAAATAAATTCCTAATAAAAACTATGAAGAAGACAATATAAATGAGAGACAAATATAGTTAAAATCTAAAAAATGCTTCGTCAAAAGATAATTAAACCATGTAATTTGAGCACTTGAGTCATTCTAATAATATATGAATAACATGTATTTTTCAAATAAAAACTATGACCACACTATAATGACAAATAAATAACAGAAGTAACAAAAAAACATTCTACACACCTTTAACAACTTTCACTTTTAAAACTTAGAATTCCTTCTACAAAATCTGTTTTCATAGATTAAGATAACTCGAAATTCATTCCCTTCAGCATCCATAAGTAATCAGACATTTATATCATATTCAATTCAATTTGCATTAAAAATTAGTTGTCCTTATGCATTAAAGTAGAATAGAAGCCAAATCATGATAACACATGTACTGCCTACAACTCTTTGTTCTTTTTCAACGTGAATGTTTACACTATACTACCAATGAATTTTTCGTTCCCTTACATGTACCACAAATAGTCTCTAACTTAAATATGCTAATTTTTTGTACATAATAAATCATAGTTTTCTTAAAAGCACTAAAATACATAATTTTTGTCTAACTCCAAATTAAAATTTTAAACCATTACATAATAATCTCTCCACACACACATATTAAATGATCCTCCGTATACTATGAATCAGTTTTACGATTCTTTTTTATTCTTCTCATCCCTCAATGCTCTCTTCCTCTAAGTTACTTTTCATGCATAGTGCTAATAAACTATACTGTGGTGGCTGGAAATATTTGAATTCAGGTTCCTTTTAAAAAAATATGGATCCATTTCACATCATATATTTAATTAAAAAATATGAACCCCATGACTCAAAATAGAACAACAAAGAAAAGAAATAGAATTGAATCGTAACTACCACTTAACCAATAATATCAAACAATTTCTATTTCAAAACCCAGGCATGTGCTAATATAGTTAAAAAATCATTTTGAACTTCTCTATCTTTATGACGGTTCATTCCAATTGCTTCCAATTAAGAAGAAAAAAAGGTCAACAATAAGCAAGTTACATGACTCATATAAGTCCAAAATAAATGGTTGAATCAAATGACATGAATTAAAGTACCAAAGATAGATAAATGTAAATATGAACAAACAAAATCTTTCACAAAGTTACATGATGAGTGACTGAAAATTCCACATAAAACAAACCAACGCAAAGAAGAACATTGTCTGACAGATGTAACGAAAACAAACCAAAAATAAAGTTACTGATTAGGAATTAATAAATTATAGAATTAGGCAATAAATCCTTCAAAAAATAATAGTCCAATTAATTAGATTAGTAAAAGGATAATAACTCAGATTCTTCAAATAGAGCTACATATGAAATATCAAAGGATTCTTCAAATAGAGCTACATAAAAACTTTTAGTGAAGATACCAAATACTTAAAAATGAGCTAACTTTCAGTTTCTAAAACATCAAATTACTTATAAAGTGGTAAGTTTACTGTTTGCAAACAAAACAACCGGCGAATAAAACTTCATTGTCCCAAAGATGTATGAAAATATGTCATAACTATTCAGCAAAATTGAACTAAAACGTTAATAATTTGTCTCGAACTAAACTGCCTTGGTACCAATTGCAGACTCCACATCATCAAACTTGGGCATTATGTCATGTCAAGCGAAAATCTAAAATGTTTAGTGTATTACATAACTATACAACAACTTAATAGAATAATAACATTAGTTAAGTTGCAAACCTTTGAAAGAGCTCGAGTCTCATTGCCGTTGATGGTGTCACTTGAAGAAATTCTCTTAGCTGGACTCTTGTTTTCATTCAGAGTGGAAATTTGGCAGCCATCACTCTCTTGAGCCTTGGTACCATTATCAACCGCAACATCAAACTTGGACATTGGATCCTATAAATTAGAAATCTAAAACGTTTAGTATATTGCATAGTACAAAACAGCTCAATATAACAATAACATTAGTTAAGTTGCAGACCTCTAAAAGAGTTTTTGCTGAACTTCAAATCTAAGTGCACTACATCTACATCCTTCAACCTGTCAAAATAAGAATCAACCATGGTTGCAAAAAGAGTGGGAAAAAAACACACTGCAAAAGAGTATTTAATGTTGATTTTATGTCTTAAAAACAAAAGCAAACATTTGGTAGTATGATAGAGTCTACCTATTGTAAAGAAACATTGATCTCAAAGAGTAAACTTTCAACACATCTAAAAATAGCTAATTTACAAACTAATTCAACATCATCATTTGAATGACTCCTTAAATGAAGTAAAAAAAGCTTAATGAAATATTATGAGATTTCATTTATCAATATTGTCAGCATGGGGAACAAATTACTTATATGATTTATTTATATATAATATCAATAGTCTATATTATAGCCTCCCGTGTTATAAGAATTGAACAATAAAGAGTGACAAAAATTTTAACTATTAACTATACAATGAATAAAGAAGTAGTAGTCAGGTAAAGTTTTCAGTTTAATTATCCAAGTTCAAAGTGAAATCATACACACAGACATGTAATGGTGAGGAGGAGAAGGAGAGAACTACTAAATGTAGCGTGCTTCATAACACCAGAATCAAACAACACCATAACACAATTAGACAAACAATAATTAACATATAATACAACCATATCATAAGGAAAATATAATAAGAAAATTGTCGCTACATTAGAAACATAAGAGTATCATTTGATCAAGAACAGAGATGAATCATAAATATGAGCACATATCTTTTGCATCAAGACATCATATAAAATCCATTCAACTTACTTGTTCACCAAACATTTCAGTCTTGCTCCCAAATGATCCACCTGACATAATTAGAAAAACTGCTATGAGAAATTCTGCTTCACTATATAAGCATTGGGAAAAATAGAATCTGAGCAATTTCTAATAATACCATGAGAAAGCAAGATAATCATAATAGAAAAACTTTCAATTCAACATATAAAAGACATTAAAACATTCCAATCAATGAGAGCTTTCTTTTCCTATTCAATACTTTGCAAAAACTTAAAAATGAGGTAACTTTCAGTTTCTAAAACATCAAATTACCTACAAATTACTTACATGATTTATTTATATATAATATCTGAAGGAAAATCGTATTTAAAATAGAGTGTAAAACGCAGCGGAAATTAAAATTTTCCTTCGATGGATCCTTGCGAATGGACATGATCAGGGTTTCGGTTATTACCTTTGAAGAACAATTCCTCGATTCTGAATTGATCACAAGCACCGCACGATCGCAGCACCTCTAGCCGGTCCACACGAACAGTTTCCGTTCACCTCTTAGTGCTAGCTGCAAGACGACGGTAGAGGGAGATTTAGTGCGGTTAGGGTTTTAGAGAATTTTAGGGTTTCTCTAAAATTCGGATTATGTGTGTAACACCAGACTGAATTGCATAAGGCTCTATTTATAGAGCTTCTTATGTTGTCTTCAGGCCAAAGTGGTTACTGGACTTCGCAAGCCCAATAACCTACTGTTACTAATCGCACCCCACTAATAAGTCATACTTATTTCTCCCGTCATTAACTGTCCTTATGTGTGTGACCCTGTAGGTTCCTATGACGTTGGCAATAATATTAATCTCAATATTATAAACAGTGAGCGGTATCTAGCAACACATTACTACTACCCAAGTCACAAGAATGTCACGTGATCTGACAAACCTTTCCGTGATAAATATCTTGTGTATAATTACCCTTTTACCCTTATGTCTATATTGAACACAAGACATAGTATGTCACCCTTGCTAAGTTCAATATTGGGCCCATAGACATATCTCCTGTAATGTAGGAGGGGCAAATTCCATCTAGGTCACTCATGTCCCTCAGCATGATTCGTGGAATACCCATCAACCAACTTTATAGTCATCTTGTTACGGATAACGTTTGAATGGCAACAAGGTAATACACTCCTACATCTAGGGTACATAGTGATTTCAGGTCGAAGGGTGGAATACACCACTTATCACTATGAGAATATCTTATGACATTTCATAACACACTATGT
Organism: Trifolium pratense; assembly: GCF_020283565.1. Classification (NCBI taxonomy): domain Eukaryota; kingdom Viridiplantae; phylum Streptophyta; class Magnoliopsida; order Fabales; family Fabaceae; genus Trifolium; species Trifolium pratense. The sequence goes on along the minus strand of NC_060064.1, from coordinate 39,119,585 downwards.
AGTATTCTCACGGTGGGTCAATCCGATATAAATGTTACCCTTAACATTTATATCTATGTGAAGACTTGATAACTCTTTATCTATGATCCGTGAGATGTGACCATCAGTCTACCAACATAATAGCCTCTATGCTTTAATGTTATCCCATTTCACTTTAAAGCTTGACTACGGATGCTTCAAGAATAGTGTTCTTATGTTTAATGGATTCTCACGATTAAGTCATACTTAACGTTCCACTTAATGAACTAATTATTCTAGGGACTTTATTACTTTAACACATAAACATAATAAAGAAGAGCCTTTATTTAATAAATGAATTATTCAATACAAGTATCATGCAATCATAAATAATTGGCCTCTAGGGCTTACACCAACAATATCAATAGTCTATACTATAATCTCCCGCGTTATAAGAATTGAACAATAAATAGTGACAAAAAGTGAACAATAGTCTCCATTGATTAAACTTTATTGAGTGATTTTGAATCGTGCACTATAAAGGAAAGGGTGAAAATAAGGCAACACCAATAGAATGTGCTTAATCTCTATTTAATTAGTAATATATAAGTTGAGACAATATACAAAAAAAAATGCAGTGTACATACTTTAATAGTACATGATACAATAGAAATTGAGATAAATATATCATGAATATACAATAGAAATTGTGTCTATCCTAGTTGCACTCAGGCTTTAGCTAATCTTCCACAAACTCTAGAGTTTCCTTGTAGTTGGAGAACTGGTACAATATCAAGCTCGTGTCGAGCTTTTCTGCTTGTATATGGCACATTATGTGCACTAATTACTTGGTATTGGATATAAAGTCCTGACCTATTTAATCTCTGAAAACTTACACATCAAACCGTAATTTTGTGAACCTGAACAAACAATAACATTCGAAAAAAATAAAAAAATTAGAATATGAAATGAAATCATGAAATAAGGAAGGAATTTCAATTATATCTTCATTGGTTTCACATACCTTGCTTTTTGAGAAGCCCTTTGAACATTCCTTTATGAGATACCTGCATATCACTTGACCAAAGAAAACATAGAACTCATTAAACAGAACAATGGTGTGAAACCCATGAAATCCAAAGCCAAGAAAAATAATACATGTGTGCTCTGCTTCATCGATCTTTGTCGTCCCTGGGTTTGTAAGTCTGAACAAACAATAACATTAAAAAAAAATCAGAATATGAAATGAAATCATGAAATAAGGAAGGGTGACAAAGCTGAAGAAGCATATCCCAACCATTAAATTTGAGAAAGAAGAATAGCAGAGGGAGAGAGAGAGTCCGAAAAAAGAGAGATAGAAGTAGGATTCAAAATTTGAATTGAGTTCTGGAAGTGGGGGAAATGAGTTGTGTTTTCTTTCAAATTGTGATGTGAACAGAGATGAAGAGAGGGATGTTTATTTGTTTGAGAAATAATGAAAGCCAAAGTGTTTGCTAAAAAAAGGTATCCAAACCTGTTACAAAGCTGAGAAAGAAGGCGACTGTTCAAGATGATTGTGCAGCAGCAATTTTGTTTTGTTTGGGCCGAATAGATTGGGCTTGTGTTTTTTGGCCCAGTAAGCAAGGATATGAAAGGGGGGAAAACAGATTCAAATATTGCTCCAAAAGAAGTAAAGTTTTTGGCTTTTTGTCCAGCAAGAATTTGCTCTGCGCGCCTGTAAAGATTGCAAAGCAATTCATAAATTCTCTTTTATCAATCAAGTTAGTACTTATTATTCTATACTTAGAAAATCAATTTAATCTTTAAATAAATATTTTATTCTTTAAATTAATCCATAAAAATATTATTAAATAAATCATTGTTGTGGGTCCTCATCATCATAATCTTCATCCTCATCCTTTTCTTCACAAACATTTATTTATTTATTCACCAACGAAACTCTCTCTCTTCTCATCATTCATTTTCCTATAAACACATTTTCATTCCCTTCATCTCTTCTTTTCACCATTTCTCATGAATTTCTTCAAATCCGTTTTCTCCGACGACTCGGACCCTCCAGGATCCGAATCCAACAACGCTTCCTCCACCGACTCCCCAAACGCGCCACCTTCCGATTCCTCTCCGTCACACCACCACCGTAATCCTTCCGCCTCATGGAAGAATCTAATCAAAACCCTAAGCGAAAAATCCGAATCCGTAATCGAAATTTACCGTCGCGATCTTCAAGAATTCGGTACTGGATTGAAGAAAGAGATAGAAGTTGCACATGACTCTCTTGAAACGGTTGGACACGTCATCGATCAATTCGGAAATACCGTTATCAAAGGAACGGCTCAGATTATATCTCAAGGAAAAGAAGCAATTCTTGAATCTGATTCTGTTCAGAAGAAGAATAAGAAACAGAGTAATTTGAATTCGAAGAAGTATAGTAGATTTGATGCACAAATTCGTGCAATTCAGGGTGATGTTAATACTTACATTGAAGAACCTTTTGATTTGGAGCGTTATAATAAGTGGAAATTGGAGTTTTCTTTGGAAGGAAAAAATGAAGAGATTGAAGGGTTGTTAAAAGAGAATGATGAAATGGATAGTGTTTATAAAAGAGTTGTTCCTAATAATGTTGATAGGGAAACTTTTTGGTTAAGGTATTATTATAAGGTTTATAAGGTTAAGAAAGCTGAGGATATTAGGGCTAAGCTTGTGAGACGAATGTCGAAGGAAGAGGACGAAGATTTGAGTTGGGATGTTGAAGATCAGGAGTATATTGATGATGATGATGATGATGATGATGATGATGATGATGATGATGATGATGACGTAGATGAGGAAGATGAGTCTAAGGTTGAAAAGAGAGATAGTTTATTGCAAAACAAAATGGTGGAGGAATCAAAAGTTGATGAGAATTTGGAGGGTGTTCAAGAGAAGGGTGATGGAAGTAAAGTGGATAATGTTAATGATTCTGAAGTGGATTCTGATAAGAAAATGACAATGGAGAGGAATGCCAGCGATGGAAAGTCTATACCGGAAGAAAGTCGGGAGGAGAAGGAGAAGGAGAAGGAGGAGGAGAAGGAGCTTGAGTGGGATGAGATTGAGGATCTTAGTAGCATTCATGAAAAGAAGGCAATGGGGGAGAGCGGTAGCGCAAGCAAAGTTGATTTGCTGAAGCGCTTGAGTTCTGCGGCCGAAGAAGAAGATTTGAGTTGGGATATTGAAGATGATGATGAGCCTGCCAAGGCTTGATATTATATATATACATGTAAGTTTGCTTTTGGCAATAGAAATTTAGCATTTCATTATTTTTTATCTGTATAGATTTCTCAGAAGTAGTTGTTTCATTGTTCAATATCCTAAATCATGTCAAATAATGTATGGAATAGCAATTGTTTGTATAGACAAGTCTCTTCTCTTTAATGTTTGTCAAATGTTTTTGATATACTAGATTTTTAACCTCCACTTGTGAATTAGTAACTATTATGGGTGGCCATTTACATGTATATTTTCATGTGAGAGTTGGAGATTGTGCTTTAGCTAATTGTTTCATTTACAACCTAATTTGTTTTTATTGAAGTGTTTACTTTAACAATTACATGAAGCTAAGCTTCTTGTTTAATCAAATAATAGAACTAATGAATAACATATATTAAGTAGATGTGCAGTTTTTTGTAATGCGCGTACATTTAACCCAGGAATATATCATTCCTTCCAGAAAATGAGAAATTATTGAAAAAATCTGAAATATACAAAAAGTATATGAAGTGAGGGGATCACTGGTGTATTACAAAATAAAACCTTAATGACAACTTTGGTTCTGAAGTTGAAAGGTAATTATGGAGATTAGAAATGGCAACTTCGGTTCTCAAGTTCTCAAGTTTATGAATAATAATAATAATAATAATAATAATAATAATAATGATAATAATAATAATAATAATAATAATAATAATAATAATAATAATAATAATAATAATAATATTCCACACGACCAATCCACACATATATAACCAATTTAAACCAAGTAAATGCTGTAACTAGGCATCTTCGGAGTCTAAAATAAAAATAGTCTAAAATGAAAATATAAATAACCATTCATACAAAATTCCACCCTCTGGTATTAATTCACATTTTGCCAAACTATAGCTAGACCTCTCCAAATTGTATAAGCTGATCTGAATCCAAAATAAACTATTCACGAACACTAATCTAAAAGCAACAAGGAAAATGTCACAAAAATGGATGAAAGGAACTGTTCTGGCAGCACCTGGGCCTTTTGTACAACAAAATAAATTACTGCAGAGTTCAAAGCACATAAATGAGGCGGGAAACCCCCTTTCCTGATTTACGTTTCTTTAAACCCAAGGCTGCTCTGAGTCTGAAATCATACCTATCATTCAACAGTAATGGTGGGTTCAGAAGTAGAGTCTTCTGTGTGTGACTTAACAGGGGAAGGTAATGCCATAACTCGTCCTTTGTGGGCACGCGGTGGAAGATACCTTGGCTGTTTTCTGGGTTGCCCCTTCCAACAAGGAAAGAAAACTCCGGTCCCTCCGCAAGGAAGTTTGCTGGGATTCATTGTCATAGGGTGCATAGGGGTTAGCATGACCATCGGAGCACCAAGAATTCCCCATGGGGGCATCATATCCATAGCCTCATTGCCACTTAGTGCTCCATTTGGCAAAGCAAATGGACTGGCAGTGTCGGGTTGCCAGAGAGTCATCGCAGATTTCGTCGTTGGAGGATTTGTTGATTGGCCTTGATAGGAGTCTTCTCTACCTCTAAAGAAGGTGATGCTCACCCTTTTGTTAGGAGATGGACACATCACATGCTTTGCCATGTCAGCGCTGTTTCCTCTCATCACTAAAAGAGACCTGCAAGGTATTTCAATATCCAATTATGTTCTGTAAAATGCCCATTAAACTATATTAACTATAAGTATACCAACAATGATGCCAAAGAGTTAAATGCTAGAAATGGAAAACTGGAACCATTAGTAAGAAATGTTAACCAAAGCGCCAATCCTGTATTTATTAATACGGCCTCCAAAATGGCCTGGAATCACTTGTTGAATACCATACCCGTATATAACATTCCCTAAAAACATGTCAGAAACCTTGAAATTTTTAATGTTGAGGAACTTAATGCTAACTGAAAAGAGAGAGCATAACTACTGATATTGGAGACATCTACCAGGACCTTGTGCAGATATTGATAATGTGGAACTATGTCTGACTTATGCTATCTAGCAACTGATATTTACTAGACAAAAACAATTTATTTTATCCCTCTAAGTATCTGCAATTTTCTGTACTACTCAAGAAAAAAGAAAAGGGAACTATGCAATCTAACCAATTGGCCATTTATCATTGTTAAATAGCGGCTATAACTATTTGACAACATTTTGTACTAAATATTGTATTGTGAAATAATAGTGATTTGAGCAAACCACTTATTTTTCGCAATCCGCAATGGGCAACACTGCCATTTATACGAACATAGCTGCAAGTCACAATTTCAAGATAAACTCACTTACATGCTGTCCACTAAATGATGAAGATATTCTTCCTTTGTATCAAGCAATAAGTTTCTCAAAAATAAATGCTAGACAAGAATTGCAAAGAGGAGTAAAAGTTCTTTGATAGATACCCTTGCTTCAAAGAGAGCGTAAGTGGACCTTTGTAATTCCCATCATCTTCACTCATAAGAATACGCCCAAAAGCCATTGTAGATTCAGAGAGAAGAAGGGTAGATAGAGGTTGATCCAAATGCGGAGGTTTCATGAATGGCTGAGAAAACTCCCCCTGCAAAATACAAAATTTTATAGGTATTACTAGATGGTTACTCCATTGCACAAAACAATGATCTCATTAACTCTTTTTGAGTTTCGAGTTTTGACTAATCAGGAAGTGTGAACAATTTACCTCTTCAAAGAAGTTGATGATGCAACCATTTGGCCTTTTGTACTCTGGAATCAAATCCCACTGAATAAGGTGATCAATGACACCATGTAGAAGTGATGGAATTGGCTCAATACCTGTACACAAAAAGAGAAAAGGAGGAAAAAAGTAAAATTTTATACTATCCTTGACCCAATTACAGTTTTGTTAATATTAAGGTGTAGGAAGTCTATCAAATCTTCCCATTTAACGATTTCTTCTTACGTTTTGCATTGTCTTTTATCTGTCCAAATATGGGAACACCTAACTGAATCAGCTCTCTCTTGTTCCCCTTCACCTGTTTGTTAAATAGTATGAAGGTTTCACCTGCATTTTATTCAAATAGATTTTGTTTGCATGTTAAAGACAGTAAACAATAGATCATTAGTTTGCATTTTTAATCATATCTTGAAACTAGTATTGTTATCAGCAACAAAATCTAATACAAATCCTCAAACTACCAACTCATATTAAGGATAACATAGTGTTTGACATTGCATTGATGTACAAGTCCCGAATCCCTATGTTAAACGCTTAAACCTGCAAAATTCACCTGAAAGTTCCCCATTCTGGCCAGCAGCATGGATCTCTTTCACAAAATCATTCAGCTTGCAGAGTTGTGATTCAGAAAAAATGTCTTCATACAACCTCAACCCTTTCACAGCATTCACCTGCTAATTGCAATAACCTATCAATGAACAATATCCAGCTGCTTTTTAATCAAAAAAATTACTTATATCAGCTCTATGAATCCTAGCTTATTTTACAAACAATGCATTTGAGTTTATGAATGAAAGAACTTGCCAGATGCCCTTTCAGGATCTCCTTTGTTGTGAAACCTTTTGTCAACTTTATCTGTGAAGAACGTCCTTCACATTCTTCATGATTTGAACATATACTATTGTTAGTGAAACTGTGTTGAATTTCCTGCGATCCTGCGCACAAGATCGAAGCAAATTTCATCATTCAACCAAATAGGGTGGTGGATAGACTTATCAAGATCACACTAAAATGCAACAAATTTCCATCCAATGAACTGTCATAATAATTACCATTGCATAATTAACTTAAGTAACAATGTTAAATTGAAATTTCACCATTATTTTTGCAGTGTGATTGCTTGGAAATATTTGCCGTCTTGCAAAAACCAGTTTGATACTACATTGATTTGCCAATATACTATCACTGTCCCCACACACCACAGTCAAGTTAATAGTGCCAAAATGAGCAGGCCATAGCAACAAACAAAAAGTAACATGGTAGCAACAATACATGTCCCCCATTAGGTGAATCCATCCAGCAACTAAAAACATTTATTTGTTCTTTCAATTAATTTAAAATCATGACACTATTTTTTTAGTGTAGCAAAATTGAGTTCTCTAATTTCCTAAACACATTTATTCATTGGATCCTTCACCCATTAACTCATGAGCAGAACATAGTTGACCTTGTTGAATTGAAATTCAATAGGGTGTTGTTTCATTTCATAGGGAATTACACCAAAATTGTCAAAACACCAACTACCCACTAACACTAAGGCACTAACCCAGACCCGAATCCGCACGTGGTGGGATACTATGGAATCACGTGCCGTTAACTTTAAAACACTCTGCATCATGCATTATGCAATGCAGTCAGAGCTTAGATCACACTCTGTTGGTTACGCCGCCGGTGTAATAAAATCATTGCACACATCTCTAGATGATTCCCTATATCAACGTTGTACTATTTGTCCTTGCTCCACCAACATAACACCAAATATAACCAACAAAAATACAAAACTGCATTGGAAATAAATTATCAACCTAATTTCCTGCGTTATTTTTTATGAAATGCGTGCAATTATACAGGAAACAACACTTTTTGCGATGATTTTTGCGTTGCCTAAAAATTGGAGTAGTACTGTAGAGTATTGAAAATGAAATTAATCAAAACGTTGAACGACGTCTGCGGTCTACCATTTCAGCTAAAAGTGAATTGTTTTATGTTTTAATACATGCGTTAAAAATGAATTGAAAAAAATAAAAGTACACTTTTTTTTTAAGGGACAATAAAAAGTACACTTGTTATAGATTTTTCTTAATTTTTTTTATACAAACATAAACAATTGCCTTTAGAAAAGTTTTCATCTTTATGTTACAAATTAAAAAATTCAAAATTAAAAAATTCAAAAGAGATGAGAACATGTTTTTAGTAGTTTCTCCTCCCAAAAATCATTTATAACTAATTTTATTTTTTAAACATTGATTTTCATACCGGTATACAACCGCAATATAATTTCTGTTTTTCAAAGAATCTCTAATGAAATACAACTACTTTTCTTTTTTCAAAATTAATTTTGTAACAAACATACAAAATTCAATCATAAAATTAAAGGTCTAACTTTTTAACTTCGAGCTAAAATTAATTTTAGAGAAAAAATCAATTATATTGAAAAACAATCGATCAAATAATAAAATTGAGTACATTTGGCCAAGCTTATTTTTAGGCATAGAAGCTACCGTACTCTAAACATAAAAGTAAGAGCTTTGAAATTAAAAGTTAAAATTGTTTGATAAATTCATATCTCTGTACCAAAGTAAGAGCTTTAAAAATGAAGTTATAGTTGTTTAGTAAATTTTATTCCCTATAATCAACTTTGATTCTTATAAAATGAAACCTATTGTGCACTACAAACTTTGGAGAAGTGATTATTTCTCGTGTCAAATAGGAGTAGTATGGCATCTTTTCTTTCGTTCAACAAAGATCTATAAGACACTCTCAAATAAGCCTATAATTTTATAACGAATAAAATAAATAATGTAAACTATTGAAATTTCGTAAGACACTCTCAAATAATAAAATTGATTCTATTAAGAATTTAATTGACATGCACCGGCAATGTAAAATAATTTTACACTCAATACCAATCATGTTTTCAGCCAAATCACCTCACTTCACCCCACTTTCTTGAAATGACATGGCAAAATGATGGTTATTTATTGGACGATCGTGTAAAAATATTTTACACCGTCAGTGCATATCAATTAAACTCTTCTATTAAACTGTCAAGTACATGTATTTCTCCTTTTATTATCAATTAAGTATCCATACCTTACAACTTATGATCATTAAATTTATCTAATTAGAGTCTCAATTTAGTCCTTAACATATTCTTCAAAGTACTAAATTCATAGATACACACAAAAAACAAAACTCAATGTTTACACAGTTGGCTTGCCAGCTTAAAACTTAAGCTGTCAACAGTCACAATCAGTGTGATTCTAGAAGCAATTAGAGTTAAATTCAATAGCAAGAAAAATTAAAGGAATTTAATTCGACTTTCTTTACTTATTACGAATGAAAAATGAAAAATCAAAACCGATTAATTACACGGCAAGAGGAAAAAACAATGAATTACTGTACTACTACTAGTATCACAAATTAAAATTAACAAAGCCAAAATTTAATTAAAATAATTAAATACAAGATCGTTTAATTACCTGAATCAGTGATCTCACTGTCCGGCGAATCATATTCCACCGTCACCTCCGCCGTCGCGTCATCGCCACCATTCCCGACACTTTCCACCACTTTCTCATCAAAACCATCACTCTCTACAGTTTTCATCGCTCCATCAACCGATTCAGTTTTCTTCTCAGCGACCTTACGCAGTTCAAGAGTGACATCAGCAATGGAGTGATACTTCTGCATCTGAATAACAGGGATCCAGTTAAGACGCCGCCGATGAATAGCAGCAAACGCCAAATCATAATCGTTCGACGACGAAGCAACTTGCGCAAGATGACCGCAGAGAGAGTCAATGATTGCGTTAGCAGCGGCAAACTCGCCGTGAAACCATGCAAGAATAGCGTCTTTAGCGTAAGAATCAGAAACGAGTAACGGCGGCGGTGGTTGAAACGGCGGTGTTGTTTTTGGTTGATCCGTCCGTGATTCTTGGATAGCCGCCATGGCTAGTGATTTGAAGGTTCAATTCACAATAACACAGTGAAAAAGAAAAAGAGAAAAGAGAGAGAAAAATGAATGAGTATTTCTGTTTTTTTTTTGGTGTTGTTGGTTGCAATGTGTGGGGTTTTAGTTTTTTTTGAGTCACATGCATATGGGTGGAGAAAGGGTTTTAGGAATTAAGGAAAGAGCGTTGGTGTGCTAATGCCTTGTTGAGTACTTTTCTTTCTCTAAATGCTAACGTGGCAACCTTGCCACCTCACTTCAATTTCTCTCACTTGTCACCATTTTATAAGTGAAATTTTATTTGTTAGATTTATTTATTGAATAATTGATATATTTGTTCGCAAATCCTAACTTAATCGGTAGAAATGTCGTAATTGTTAGTGTCGAATGTCAGGATCGGGATTCGAACATCGGTCACTTCATTTTGTGTGTGTGAGTTTTCAATAGTTTTGTTATTTCATCTATCTACAAGAAAAAAAATTGATGTGTTTAATCTATATTATGATTAAATATATAAATTATATAATAAATAAAAAAAATCGACCGATACTTTATAATCGTAGTTGAATGGAGTACACTTTTTTTTTTTTGGAGATGGTTTATTTTTTTAGATTGATTAAATAATTGATGTATTTGATATATATGAGGATAAATACATCAATTATGAATATTAATAATTTATGAAATGATTATTTATTTCTTAAGGAAGTAAAAAAAAAATTTTGTTAATTCTTCCTCCGATTCTATATATAAGAAGACATTTACTTTTTAGATTTATTTTAAAGTTGATGTATCTAGATCCTACAATATTGTTTAGATACATCAACTTTACAATGAATCTAAAAAGTAAATTGTTTCTTATAGCTCAACTGGCAAAAATGGTCAAAATTATTTGGCCGGACGTTATGTTCGGGTTCGAACCAGAATCTCACAATTAATGAGTTTAATTTCGGTGAATTATCACTTGATTAGACAATAAAAAAAAATTCTTTATACGCAACCGTTAGACTTTTTTTTTTTTTTAAGGAGCAACGGTCAGACATTGAAACACTGCTAAAGAGTTCAAATCTTTTTTTTTATCCCTTGCATCGATTGGTTTTTGGTATTGAAATTTCTTTTTTCCAACAATTTTGAACATTACTCTATTTGATTTTCAGTACATTGAATTCTATTCTACACTTTAGGTAAAAAATTATTGAGTCAAACAAAGGTGAAAACTTATGAGCAAGGTTATCAAAACCGGACCGGACCAATCGGTCGGACTGGTCGGACCATAAACCGGGCATGAAGGCAGTTCGGTTTGGAGTAAAAAACAGACAGTAAGCCGACCGGAAAAAACCGTTTAGATCAGTTACGAACCGGTTCAAACCGGTGAATCGGCCGGGTGGTTTAGAGGTTCTTGAGTTCTTTTTTTAAAAAAATCTGAAAACAAATGGAGAAGGAGGAGGAGAAATTAAAATAATAATGTGTTTCTGAATTTTCATGTAACTTTTATGTGTTTCTGAATTTTTCTACAAATGTTCAAGTTGAAACTCATATTCACAATTTGGACTACCATAAGAGGAGAAGGAGGTGGAGAAGAAGAAGCAACAAGTAAATATTCATTAATAAAGGAACCATTAAAACACCATGTTTAGAAAATGAAACAAAAAAAATAAAAAGAGGAAGAGAACATGTTGTTTGGAGATTGAATTTGGAAGAGAACAAAATAATGTGGCGGCTGCTTCTTCTTTCCTTTCTTTAGTCGAATACCAATATTAGGGTTAAGAGATATATAAGTGGGCTTGGGTCAAATTTTTTTTACTATTCATTGGCCCAAATATAAACTACTACTAAAATTTTTAATAAAGGATTACTAGTATTTTTTTTTAATAAAGGATTACTACTAGTAACATTTTTTTTTGTAGGGAGATTACTAGTAACATGTTAGATTGTTAGATAAGAATTGAGTACAACTTTGTCAAAAAAAAAAAAAAAAAAGAATTGGATACAAAATATTTAATAATGTGAAATTAATATGATTTTAATAGTACATAATTTCTATTATGTAATTTTTTGTTTAATATTATTTTATATAATATAAAAAATATTAAAATATATATTTAATTAAAAACGGTTCGACCCAATTGAACCCCGATCCGATCAACTGAACTTTGAACTGGTAAGCTCACTGATTCGATGATCGGTCTGGTTCTGACAACCTTACTTATGAGTAATGATAAATATCACATAAACTCATTTACAAATGAGTCACATTTTTCCACTAAAGCGACTATTAATTTCTATATAATATCAAAGTAAAGTTATTACGTGGATATATAATCTTTTATTTTTTTTACAAAAGATATATCGAATTATATATATATTTTTTTACAATATTGAACTATGTGCTGCCACAAGGCTGTCAATTTTATGAAATTTTTTTTTTCTACCCCTACATTTATCACTTTACTCCAACATATTTTAAAATATTCTTATTTTATCCTTATCTTATTCTAGTAATTTTTTTTTGGTATGTTAATTTTACCGGAACACTTTTGACAAGTGTTCCGGTGTACAAAAATTTTGGGAATTGTTTTCTTTTTACCGGAACAGTTTAAAAAAACTGTTCCGGTACATATTATAACCAGAATTACATACCGGAACACTGGTGTACTGAAAATTGGAGAATTTTTTAACTATTACCGGAACACTTTTAAAAGTTATCCGATATGTTTTGCAACACTTGATTTCAGCTTTACCGGTGTGAAAATAGTTTATAAAAAATCAAGTGTTCTGGTATATAAATTATTGCATCCTCAACATCCTCTTCCATGGCTCGTAGGTTCTGACTACTCTTTCTCTTTCAATGTCCTGTCTAGAGGAATTAAGATATGCAAAAATCTTAAAATCCAAATTTTTATTATTATTTGAATGTTCTCTTCCATCATTGAGGATGCGAGCTTTTGATCATTATTCATGAACAAATATTTCACCCATTAACCCATTGCAAAAGCCAAGCAACATAGAAGATGAAGATAAAAAGCTGATTCTAAGCCAAGCCTTACTAGTACCTGTAACTTGCGGTTGTCCTAGAAATTGCTACTTCGCAAATTTCACTGATACAGTCAAGCTAGGTGACAACTACTTCATAGGTTCAACCACTCAATACCAGAATCTCGCCAATTATAAGGAAATGGAAGATTTTAACCCAAATCTAAGTCCAAATCTATTGCCACAAGAAATCAAAGTTGTAGTCCATTTATTCTGCAAGTGCCCTTCAAAGAATCGGTTGAACAAAGTGTTCCGGTAATAGTTAAAAAATTCTCCAATTTTCACTACACCAGTGTTCCGGTATGTAATTCTGGTTATAATATGTACCGGAACAGTTTTTTTAAAGTGTTCCGGTAAAAAGAAAACAATTCCCAAAATTTTTGTACACCGGAACACTTGTCAAAAGTGTTCCGGTAAAATCAACATATCGAAAAAAAATTTACTAGAATAAGATAAGGGTAAAATGTGAATATTTTAAAATATGTTGAGGGTAAAGTGATAAATGTAGGGGTAGAAAAAAAAATTTCCAATTTTATATGTGGCCAAAAAAAAATTTCCAATTTTATATGTGGCCAAAAAAAATTGAGTCCAACTTCAATATGAGATGCAACTCTAAAGCTGAAAAAGAAAATGCAGTAAATTCTTAAAATCTAAAATTGACTCCAACTTTTTTATTTAGTAAGTATGATTTATTTTTCAAATATAATGTCGAAACATTTGCTTTTTTTTAAACAAAAACAATAATTTTCCTTTATAAGATTATTTTAAAAAATTTCTTAGAATTTGGGAGAAAAAATAAAGAAAAAAAAAAGGTTTTTAAGACTTTCTTTTTTTAATAACGAAATTATTTTCAAAAAAATAAATAAGTGCAAAAAGGCCTCTTACCTGGCCCACACAAAAGTAATGCCACAACGAGGGAGAATAAATATTGTTTCAAGAGTCTTTCTTATTGCGCCCACCGAGTCTCACACACGCTTTTTGGCATTTCAATCCTACCTTCCCTGCAATGTAGGATGCAAATGTTTAAATAGTAAAAATTGAGAGAAAAAATCAGTTCTCATTCCATAATTCGAATTGTTTTTTCCCAAGTTTGCGCCCCCGGAGTGTGCTACTTAAGTAGCAATGGAGCATTTTTAAAATTTTTGGGGGCGAATGAGGACTTCAAAAGAGCGAGAAGTAAACCTCTTGTTTTAATAGAACATCATAGGTGCTTAGTAGCGGATCTTCTCCCGCTAAATTTTCATTGGAGAGTGTGAAGTGCACATCCACGCATTTAAATTTCTTTAAATTAACAATTTAACATGTGATAAATAATGGATGGATCAGATTTCACTACAAACAATAAACAATTTACATGGAAGAGAATCTCTTGCCCCTTAGTAGGAATTTAATCTTGGAGTTTCGAATTTGGAATTCTTTTTATGCTTTAGTTGCCACATTGTTTGATAAATATGACAATTCATTTATTTTTAATTATATTTTTAATTACATTATACCATATGATAATACATAATTAAATACTTGTGTAAAAATGATATACTAGTTTCTATTTTTATATAATAGTTTAATTTCCCTTTAATAAAAATTTATATATTCACATATAAAGTGTCACTTTCCTTTAATAAAAATTGATCTACATCTCTCAATGATAATAACTCTATGGTCAACTATTAATAAATCTTTTACAAGATATATCAAGAACAAATTCTATTTTCTATCATTTTTTTCTCAATTTTTCTCAATCTCACATACATAAGAAAGTTACAAAAGCGATAAAAAATTGTTCTCAATTGCTCTTCAAGAGTAATCTCCAATTTCTCTTCTCATCTCTCAACCCCTCACATGATAGATTTTCAAGAACACGTTAGAGAAAGTTTTGATCGTTCTCCAATAATTCCTAGTTATCCAAGATGTTTACAATGTGTTTCCCAATTTTATAGAACCCCACAAAAGGCTCTTCACAAGGTCTCTATAGCCATACTACGTAAGTACAACAATATCCCTCATTTATTATCTATCACCATATAACTAGAAGTCATTGTTGATTGTATTCTTCTACTCTCATCAGTAAAAAGCTCCACCTTAAATTGAATTTTTCCCACCACAACTTCACACCAAAAACTCTTAGGCTGCTCAAATCCCAAATGCATACATTTAATATTTCTTTTATCTTGTAACATATGAAACTCAGTTAACTATTCTTAAACAAATTAACTCCTGGGGTACATAATTTCAATTTAATTCTACCCCCTAGAAATTCTTGTTTAGCTTGTCTACCTAAACCTATGTCACTAACACGCACAAATCTAACGTCTCACAGCTTAGTTATGCCATAGTTACTAATGCATGACTATAGTAGTACCATCATGGCTTTTTCTAACAAGAACAAGTGGTTCATGTGGTGCACCATGCACAAGTCTCGAATAACATTATAATGAATACGAATTTTACAAAATCGATCGTTGGATTGAAAGATTATATCATACAGATCATCCATAGAAATTTTTAGAAAAATTAAAAATAATTTGATATGTTATTGAGATCAATCAAAATTAACAGTTTATGAGTTTTATTAAATACCGTTAATTTTGATGGGTCTCAATAACATATCAAATTATTTTCAATTTTTCTAAAAATTTATATGAATGATCTATATGATATAATCTTTCAATCCAACGGTCGATTTTGTAAAATTCGTAATCATTATAATGTTATTCGAGACTTGTGCATGGTGCACACCACATGAACCACTTGTTCACGTTAGACTTGACCTACAATCATATAACATGTATAAGACCATCTCCAATGGTAGTACCTATATATTAGGAACTTATATAGGTACTTATATAGGTACTTATTAGGTACTACCGTTGGAGCAAAACCTATTGAGTACCTATAATATGTACTGCTTCTCAAATAGGTATCATATCTCTCCTCATTTTAATATATTTTTGTGGGATCTACTTATAAAGATGTAGTATTATTGATGAGATAAAGTTATTAGTGAGACCGATTTAGAACTTTTTAAGAGGTGCTGAGTTGGAGGAACTGAGTACTTATTAGGTACTATTATTAAAAAAATAATAAATAAGTTATGTGTACACGTGAGACCCAATAAAATACTTAAATTTGGGGAGCTCCATTATGGATGCTCGAAAACATACACTTTGAGAACTCTACGTATATTATCTTTGCATTATGCAAAATCCTCCAATAGCATATTCTCAATTCTATAGATTCGTAGTTTAATCCATCAAACATGCTTATCAATAACAAATTTTGCTAAGTTCGAGAACATACATTACATTACATTACATCGTGTATCGTGTAAAAGGAGCTCAATGTTATCAAATATCATATGACGGACCAAACTTATACATTGAACCATACAAGTTTTTCGTTTTTAAGGTGAACAATTTCACCTTCAACTACCTTCAAAGCATAAAATATTCATTTTTTTATCACATGTGAAAAGAGCATCCAAAATCCATAACACAACTCTCTACTAATTTTCAACTTGTCACAACTAACGCCTCCACATTTATCCTCCTTTGAAACAACCAAGTGCTCCACTATGAATTTTAACTCTATCATCGTAAATAAATATAATAATTTCTTTTACTGCAAATAATAAATAAAATTATTATTTTATACATAATTCGAGTATTCTTAGCACCTCTTTATAAATTGATCTTAGCACTAGGCACACATTCAATTAAAGAAAATCAATGACTATAGTACCTTATGGATCGAATTCTTGTACGGATAATCAAAAATAGGTAGTAACAACCGTTCACCTTTTTAAGCATGAGGCATGAAAAGATGCCATGTCACTTGTTTACAACCATAAATTCATGTGTATATAAAGTAGCATACTTTGGAAGATACTACTTATTTCTAAAGTTTTTTCCCCTAAATAACACGGTAGGCAACATAAAGGAAATATTGTAGCAATAAAAGCAAAAGGCAACGAGCATCTTAAGGTATGAACTAATTTTGAATCAAATTGTTTTTCTTTTAATCAAATTGTTAATTTTCATTTTCTTTTATTTCATTATATTTTTGTTTTGACAAAATTTCGTCATCTATATAGTCTCTCATTTAGCATTTAAATTAATCTACACTGTCGTACTCCAAAACAAAAAAAAACTGACCTACACTGAAGTAATTTTTTTGACTAAAGTAGTATCAAATATTCTTAACCATTTATTGTGATTTGTGAGCATGAAAAATGACTTGAACCATCAAATGGTTGCATCTACCGAAGTTGCCACAACGATTAACTGCAGATGAATAAAGGTGGGAATATGTTAGGTCGAGCTAGGCTTTGTCAAACTTGAGTCTGGCCTGTCAAAGAATCGAAGGCCTGAGTCTGGTTTGTGGCCTATCATAGACTTATCTTTTAGGTCTAAGTCCGGCCTTTTGAAAGCCTATATGGCCCGTTAGCCTGTTTAAAAGCCTATTTCATATTAACATATTTAAATAAATAAATATATTTATTTTTAAATATACTTATAAACTAATAAATCAATGTCATTTTATATTTAACATGATATTTTAGAAACTTTGACTATATATGTCATAATATTTCAATTCTAGTTTATAATAATACATTTATATATATATATATATATATGTGTGTGTGTGTGTGTGTGTGTGTGTGAAAAACTATTGTAAATTAATAAACTTAAACTACTGAAAACGTTAATAAATTTATATATATATATATATATATATATATATGTGTGTGTGTGTGAAAAACTATTGTAAATTAATAAACTTAAACTACTGAAAAAGTTAATAAATTTATAATTTAATCAAAGTACATATTTTAATATATAAATAATAATAGTAATAAAAATATTATTTATATTAACTTAAATAGGCCGACCTAGTAGGCTAAAAAGCTTTTTTAATGACCTGCAGTCTGACCTATTTAACTAAATAGACTTATAAAAAGTCTTGACCTGAATCTATGTAAGCTAGGCCTTAAGGCCATGTAGGCCGGTCTGGCCTATTCCCATCTTTACATATGAATACTACGGTGTTGTTGAATTTGTCGGGGTTCAAAGTAAATTTTTATAAGAATTTGTTTTCGGAACTTAACATCTCCGCTGAAATTAAAATTAACACATATATTATAAAATGAAAACATAAAATACTCGCTAACTTTAACCTCTCATTAGATTCCTTAGTTTGTGTTAGAATAGAGACTTCTCCTAGTGAGCTTCGTCAATTTATCTTTGATGATTTTTTGAAGCTTGCGTGCTTAGAAATGTTCGTTTAGTTTTTTAGTTTTTTGTTAGACTTCGATCCATATATATTTGCAAAGCAAACCAAGTTTTATAACTAAGATTTCACCATTTTGTAAAAACTAAGATTTCACCACAACTATAAAATAAAATAAAATAAAAAATCATTATAATCTTAGTAACTTATACATATGACAAATGATACCAAATTAGTGTCTTCAATGTAGTTACAATCAAGCTTTCCAATTTCAATTGGATAAGCAAATAGAAAGAAGAAAAATATACAAAGAACATATATACTATCCTATAATAGACCCTTTTTTTGTTGACAATATCCTATAGTAAGACCTTAATTATTTTTAATCCAATCCACTCAATAACGAATATTATAGATGCTCAACACATTGAAAGAAAATGAAAACCACCAATGAATGTTCACACTAAAATATATCTTAACCTCTTTTAAAGGAATTAGTCTTTCCAATATTTGATGTAGTTCTAATCCTTTTCTTAGCTTGCACAATAAAATCTGAAAAATGGTCATTCAGATTTTCCATCTTGTTAACACCACTAAAAGAATTAGCTTCATCTAAATCATGATTGTTCTGTCCCATACCAACGTTTGACACTGTTCTAATTCTGTTTTTTGCACGGTTAATGTACTCATCAAAAGCATCATTAATATCTAATGTTGATTTCTTACCTTGTTTCTCTAAGTTCACCAACCCAACTTTCAAAGGTTTTTTTCCATTAAAATTTTCACCTATCGTTGTCCCTTGCTTTATATTTACATATCGTTGATCATCATGTTCGACTCTGGTAACTGTTCTGGACTGGGCCAACCTAGGATCGGTAGCCAAATTGCCTTTTCTTACATATTGTTGATCATCAGGTTCAACTCTGGTAACTGTTCTGGACTGGGTCAATTTCGGGTCAGTAGCTAAATTGTCTTTTCTTTCGGATATTCCGATATGGGGTGAAGTAATTTTTGAAGAATGGCCATGTATCATTGAATTATCAAACGTGATCGGGATTGATCCGTGATTGCTTCCTCCTTCTATGTTAACAAATTTGATATGTTGAGGCGCAGATTCTTGATTGTATTGTTTGTTTTGATAAATGGTTTTGAAAGTAGGATTTGTTGCAAATACTTGACGGATTTTTCTACATATAGAGAAACTTGAAGTTGTTTTGTTGTTTTTTTCCATTGAAATTTGGCTCAAACTTAGAACACAAAAGAGTACTATTGGTTATTTTGTTAGGAGTGATTAGCAAGAGGGTTATGTCTTTTATAGTGCAAATTATTTGAGTGTGAAAATGACTTGGAGGATTTAGAAAGAGGAGAGAAACAGAACATTACTTTGAATGGTGGAAATAATTGAATTTGAAGAAGCCATTAATTGGGTTAAGATTCCAAACAGCTATTAATAATAAAACTTTTCCCCTAAATTTTCTATGGAATGTGATGGCAGGGATCAATTCCTTATTGTCCCATACAACACTCGAAACTAACAAGTCACGTTACTCACGTTCTATGACTTTAAACTTTTTTTTATCTCCAGCTTTTTGTTAACGTTGCCATATTTTGCTGATTAGTCCTTTCTAAAAAATTGCAGATCACTAATTTAGGTTTGGTTTGATACAATGACAGATAGGGCTGACAATAAATCGAACTAACTCAAAAATAGTTTGATACTCGATTTGATAATTAATTCTTGGGTTAAATATGTTTTTGATTGCTATAGTTTACCAGAATTTTCATTTTAGTCCCTGAAATTTTTTTTCACACTTTTTAGTCCCTGAAATTTTTTCTGTCAATGTTTTTAGTCAATACTTTTCATTCAACTCGTGCATACCATTTTAAATTTTAATTTTTTTTCTGCGGTCATGTTTAGTACATTATATGAATCTCTGTTAGAAAAGTTTAAATTTTTTTAACAAAAGATACGATGAGAGATAGGGCTGACAATGAACCAAACCAACTCAAAATAGTTTGAGACTCGATTTGATAATTAATTCTTGGGTTAAATATGTTTTTTATCCCTATAGTTTTCCAGAATTTTCATTTTAGTCCCTGAAGATTTTTTCACACTTTTTAGTCCTGAAGTTTTTTCCGTCAATGTTTTTAGTCCATACTTTTCGTTCAACTCATGCATACCATTTTAAATTTTAATTTTTTTTTGCGGTCATGTTTAGTACATTATATGAATCTCTGTTATAAAAGTTTAAATTTTTTTAACAAAAGATGAATTAAATCTGAATCTTTTAGTTTTTTGCATATAAAAATTCATAAATAATTCATCTTATCTTAAAACATTCTAAATTTATATCGGATATGTTCTTATAATATTATAAACATGAACACAAAAAATCATTCAAAAATGTGAAAGTATACACGATTTGAATGAAACATAGGGACTAAAAACATTGACGAAAAAAACTTAAGGACTAAAAAATGTGAAAACAATCTTCAGGGACTAAAATGAAAATTCTGAAAAACTATAGGGACCAAAAATATATTTAACCCTTAATTCTTTGAATTTGGTTTGTAAATCAAACGAGTTGAACTTGAGTTGAAAATTAAGCTTAAATAAATAAGTTGAGCTATATATAATTCAACTAGTTAATGAATCAGCTCAATAGTTTTATTTTACGTAACATGCATACATCATATGCGTATGTCATATTCATAGTGCTGCCTTTTACCTCATGTAAATTTGAATTAGAGTTGAATTTATAAGACACGAGCCAAAATTATTTACTCAAATGAGGGGTTTATTTAGATGAAAAAGAACGGAGAATAATGGAAAACACTAGGGTATTGGATTCAACAATGACTTTGTAGTATTGGAGAAGTAAAAAATAACAAAGTTGCATTGCATGAATCACGTGTCGTGTGTATGTAATAATACTATAATCATAGGTTTCTGGTGGGAAACAACTCAAATATTGAAATTAAAACCCAGAATGTTACTGTCCACATAAAGAGAAGAATCCGTATATAATTTTTTAGAGTTTGGATTGATGTGCGTAGAAACTAGCCCGAATCCTATTTTTAGCATTAAAAAGAACGGTATGTGGATAGGGACAAAAAAGGCAAAAATATATGTAATTTAATTTATTTATTTTTGTAGATAGATGAAATGAAAAAACATTATAAACTCACATACAAGTCCGGTCATAACGTACGGCTTAATAATTTCGACATTTTTGTTAATTGAGCTAGGACTTATGACCATATGTAATTTAATTATGTCTTAGCTCATTTTTCGTGATTTTTTTCATTCATGGGGGCGCATACGTTGGCTTTGAGTTAAAAGCATTGTCACTCGCTACTTAGAGTGCAAAAAGTGATCGCATCGTAAAAAGTAAGAGGATTAGTTTGGTCATTTCAGGGGGTGATTGAGGAATTTTAGAGGTACAAAAAGCAAATTCCATTCTCAAATAGACTAAATTTTGAACTTGACGCAATCCAAAACTCCATTTCAAAACAAGTACCATACTAGTAGGATGTTTTCTCTCCCGATCCCCCGTAATTCTTTTATACCTCCAATATTCCAATTTATACCCGGGGCAAAACTTAGATTTCCACAAACCGAAGTTTTTTGCGAGGACAAAATTAAAAATTCAGGGGTATAAAAGAAACACGGGATCGTGTAGAAAATCCAAACATACCTAAATTTGGGCTCCATTTACAAATATAATTTCAACAATTGAAAGTTGTATTCCACCAGAAAGACATTAATTAACAATAATATGACATTCCCGTACAAAAAATAGAACCATGTTGCCTAGTTCCTTCTTAGGAAACTAGTATGATGTGATTGTAAATTGCAAGTTGTAAATAAACTTTGTATACTTCTACAAGTCTTCATAGAATCTGATACCATCTACCTGTTCCTTTGAAAATCTTCATCTCTAAGTGCTTTTTCCTTATTAAGCCGCCATATTAGCCAATTTAAAAGCATAATGTTTTTAATTAATCTAGAAAAAGCTCTCTCACTATGAATATTAAGTTCTTAACCCAAAATAGCATCTTCTAATACAATTCAAAACACATTTTTTCTTAATTATATTGTTCATAATTTTTTCATCTTTCCATTTATACCCTCTCCTTAATAAACAAACACTATAAAACAAGCTTATTGCACCTCTTTCAAATTGCACACTTAACCCCATAATCTTCTTAGCTTAAACCTTTTTATTATCTTCTTAACTTCAAATTCTTATATAGCTTTCAAAACCAATATCTTCATCATCCATGGGAAACAAAAGCTCTTCAAACTCAAAAGTACAATATGGCAAAACAACAAAAGTTTCATCAATTGAACAACATGTTCCAAGACAAAACATGATGAGTTTTCAAAAAGAACAAAGCCAAAGAAACAAAGCTACATCATTAAGAGATGATGATGAATATATAGGGAAACACTACAAGGTAGAGACATCACTTGATAACGATGAAACATTCAACAATTTCATTAAACGTGCTAAGTATAAAATTCGAACCGTAACAATGTCCAAGTCCAACATTGATAAGGAGCATAGTAACAACACTGTACCTGCAGCACCAGATCATGAGGCTAATGGTAACAACAACACTTATAAGGAAAATAATCAAAGGGACCAGTTTGATGATTTTATTCAGATTTCTAAGAAAAAAATGAGAGCTTCATCAAGCATTCGTAATAGTAGTTTCTTTAAGAAGCCTTGAGAATTGTTTGATCTTCAATGTTCAGAATATTGTTACATGAAAATAAGGTCCTAGTATTGGGGCATGGTTTGAAATGTAGGGGAATAATTTGGGTTTTATGGGTGTAAAATTATAGTAATTCATATTGATTTGTATAAATTATAAGAGTTTTAATTAATATTGATTTACATATTAATTTTATTTTTGCTATTAATTATGCGACGATATTTTGGTTAAGAATTTCTAATAATGGTGACATGAGTGAAAACTTAGTAATGATTATGCGATGTTCTTTCTATCATTGCTTGAAAAGGACAAGTGTGAGACCGATCTAACATAATTGATTTTGGTTGGGTTGAAGAATCCAAAAGTATGTTTGTGTGTGTACATAAAAAACACACGTAATTATATTTTTAAATGACTATCATACACTTATAAGTTATAATTCTTAATGATTAAATAAATACTCTTAAGAGCATCTTAAACCATGTAGGAATCAATATAGTAGGGTTGCTTAACTTATTTTTGATGGATCATATATCACATCAGCTTTAAAAGAAATTATTAAACACCAAATGATAAATAAACATAAACAATCCGTTAATTTTTGTAAGTTTAACTCAGTTGATGGAGACATCATAGGTTAGATACAGAAGCTGACATTTAAACTTCAAACACTTCATTTATTTATATTATTATACTAAATAAAATCCCTTAGGGGAGCACTATGTGTAGCAAGTTTATTTAATCAAACTATTTTTTGGCCCAGCCACCACTAATGTGTATTTTGAAGAGGATCCTATCTCCACTTGTGAGAATTTAAAATGAGCTTTCCACAAGTTATCTCAATTAAAAACATATGATGCATTTACAGTATCAAAACTATTATTTTGAAGATAAAAATTTGGTCAAAATTCACAATAAAGATCCTCCAAGTACTTTCAAAAGTTATTTTTTTAATAAAAGTAATAACTTGTTTATGTAAAAAAATGTTACAGCCATAGATCAAAACTCAAAGCAAGGGCTTAGAAATAAGGATTCTCAACTTGCTCCGACTCTTCAAAAGAAAATGAAAGAAATAAACAGGGTAAGTCATTTCACAAAATCCAAGAAAACAAAACAAACCATGTATACTCTTCACTATTTTATCTTTTAGAAAATAATATATACATTTATTCCAACATATACAAACTTCAACAACTACTTCTTTTGAGTCAAATTCAAAAATACTAGAGTTCTAGATTGTGTTTAAAAAACGGATTCATGTCGGACCTGGATTCACTGCCATTGTAAACTCATGTAGTTTGCCATAGTAGTGAATCTCGGCCAGCCATTTTCGATTCAACGATTCTTATTAAACAATCCATATTTTAATAATTTTATACTGTATAAGATCTCAGTCGTTCAATTTAATCGAATGGTCTAAATCAGTTGCTATGTTGACGCAGTAACTGTGTTCTATCCAATCTCGTATCATGTCAATATGAGGCTAACATTTATTGAAAAAGAATCCGTGACCGCGATATGCAACATCAAGATTTTTGTTGTCTCTACGACCCCAACACATGTACAATTGTTAACCACAATGATCTCAATATTCTGTAATATAGTTTATCGCAACCTTTGATTTAAAACCTCAAGCGACAAGCAGAACACCATTACTCTTGGATTCTTAAAGCATGAATCACAATTCAAGATTCCATGATGATTTGTCTAGTTAAGCTTTCATAATTAGGGATAGAAAATTCGTATAACTTGCTTTATCTGTCCGCGGCAAAGAGGGCACATTTTTAAGGGTCGAGAACAAGTTGTACAGCAACACATATGCCCGCACCTGACATTTAAACATAAACCTTAGAGATTATCGATTGTATTATGAATCAGAACACAATGAGATTGTTTTACATCACAAAAAATGAGAATTAAGTTGGCGACTTACGGGACAAAAGCAACATTGTATTTCTGAGCAATGCATATCACACACAAATCTGAGAAGTCGTCATCCATTTTACCTGAGAAATTGTCACAATTTCTTACACATAAGTGAAAGACAAACGGGCAACAAGCTGTACTGCTAATCCTTTCTAGCAAACCGCGTACTATTGAAACAATCATTACAAAATTAATAGTATAGACTTTTAGCAATTTACCTTCAATATTTGCCGATTGCACTCGGATAGCGGGCTGTTGTTCTGACATCTTAATAATAGCAACTGCCTTAAGTACCCTGCATAAAAAATATCAAGTACCACTACTACAAAAATGAGCTTTAATAGCGCCTATTTAATAGCGCTTATTAGAAAAGTGCTATTAAAAATTAAACACGGAGCCTTTTAATAACGCTTTTAGGATAAACGCTTTTAAAACCTTGAACCCAGGAGTGCTACAATAGCGTTTTTGAGAAAAGCGCTATTAAATCTATAAACGCGTAACTCTATGACAGCGCGTTTTACATGAGCGCTATAGTAAGGAAAATAAATAAATTAAAATCTGTAGTGGGGTGGGTGTCGAACCTTTGACCCCTTCGTTGCTGAATAATAAAAACAAAAAACATAGATAAATTCTTTAGGAAAAAAATTATAGTTTCCTTTGTTCAATTTCTCCTCTTCTCTCCTTTGTACCTTCGTTCAATCCCAAGGACCTTCTTCGAACCGTTCTCACTCACCCATAAACTCATTAAAACCCTAAACCCCATTAAATCTCAATCGATTGAACCCAAAATCCCATTTAAACCCTAAATTAAAAATCAATCGAACCTAGAGAACTCGCTAAAACCGTAAAATTATCTTTCCCCATCGTTCATCATTGTCCATCGTTTCAAACTCGTTTGCCCAGAAATTCATGGTTCCGCCATCGTTCATCGCAGTTGAACCTCCATCTTGTCATAAGTGGTTAGGTTAGTCAGTCTTACTCAATCAACAACACTTTTTTTTGTTATTTTTATTTCTATCAGATTGATTAAAATTGTCTGATTTTGGGATTATGCTGTTTTCTTTTCCACAGGTTATGCACAAATTCAATTCTACTAATTTTTGTTGCACAAACTAAAGTATACGTATGTTCTTAAAGTTTTATGGTAATTTATGTTTTTTTTTTCTTTCCAAATTCAGGATGCTGAAGGAAATGAAATATCACGTTCAGGTTATATTTTGATTGATAAGATTTCATTTGATATAAAGGTTTAGTTATTTTTTCTAAAGTTGATCAAAGATTAAATGTTTCTAACATGATGCAGTAATTAACTGGCAGAAGCACATATTAAGTTGGGAAGACATGTTTCCACTTGGGGGAGGATACTTGCATTTGAAGCTGCAAGTTGCATTTAGTGATGAAGAGCGTGACAGAATTCGTATGATGTACTACTTATATTTCTGAAATCTCAACATTCTTCAACATAGAAAATTAATGGCCTTGGTAAGTTTTTGTGATTATGCTGATATATGTTGGATAATTGAAATATTATAGGATACTTTGATAGGATTAGTCAAATTTCTATATAATAGAAGGAAGAATGATCTTCTTAATACAAGTCCAAGATGTGCAGAAAGTGACCGTAGATGTTTATA
Organism: Trifolium pratense; assembly: GCF_020283565.1. Taxonomy (NCBI): domain Eukaryota; kingdom Viridiplantae; phylum Streptophyta; class Magnoliopsida; order Fabales; family Fabaceae; genus Trifolium; species Trifolium pratense. Next base: position 39,093,202 of record NC_060064.1, on the reverse strand, counting down.
GATGCGGTCATTATGTTAATCTTCTTCTGGTGCGGTTGTCCCTGCTTCAGACTGTGGTGTGTTGCTTTTTGTAGGAGTGGTTTCTAGATGTGGTGTTGTTGAGTTGGTTTTGCTGAATTTTTTCTTTGAGATGGAATCAGAATATTCTTTGAATCGGTTCATTTGAAATTGTATGTTTGCTTATAAGCTATTGTTATTAAGTTTATTTTCCTTTAATTTTTCAGGGACTTCTTGGTAAGATGAGAAAGTTGTTTTCCTTTATAAGCTATTGTTATTAAGTTAATTTTCCTTTATTTTCCCTCAAGTTCTCACACTTACTTACCTTCCAAAGTTTATGTAACTCAAACAATTTGACAGTGCTCCATTTTATCATAGTCATTCAGCTATTTGATGGTCTTGAAGCGTATTTGATGTGTCGAACTGTTATCACTCATATTGTGTAAGTAACCATGTGCTTTTAAGTGTATGTAGCTCATAAACAATTTTTGTTTATCATGCTTATTTTTAATTCTGAAACTTCTGAATATTACTCCCGTAGACATGACTCATGAGTAGCTTCTTGTTAGTATTATTAGTTATGCTTCATTCAAGTTTGAACACTAAGTGATGAATTTTCTGGTTCCTTGGCTGTAATTTTTTTTTAAGAGTTACAGAATTACTACTCTGCTTTTTTATTTTGATATGATGGTTGTGAAGTTTCAGTTTTAGGCTAAGATTATTGTTAGGTTCAAAGTTATAAGAATTTTGAATTTGTGTCAATAAACTTGTAGGTTTCAACTAAAGAAAGTTGACATTGCTTATATAAGACACCTTTCTGCCAGGCTTCCTGAGGTTAGACATCTATTATCTATATCTTTCATTGATTGATTAGTTTAAATGCAAATTGTATTTGGATTTGAAGATATTCATTGTATTATACAGTAGTAACTTGTAATTAGATTTGAGTAGCATATTTTGTAACCAATATTTTTGTATGGTACACAATTTGAATGTCTTATGTGGTGTTTGATTCTAATCATTGAAAATTGTTGGCTCTTTTTTTTTTTGTATTCAAGTATAGCCTAATAAAAAAATTGGATTTTTTTTTTATTTTAAAAAAAGACCTTTAATAGCTTTTATTAAAGAAAGCGTTATTATAGGTAGGAACGGGCGCTATTAAAGCAAGTATATTTGAAGACTATAACAACGCTTTATGCACGGGCGCTATTAAATATATGACCTATAATAGCGTTTTTAAAATAAAGCGCTATTAAATCCGTTTCCCAGTAAGCCGAAAACAACATACGACAGCGGTTTTCTTAATAAGAGCTGTTAAATATGGACAAATGATAGCATTTTAAAGTGCTATTATAGGTACCAGACCTATAATAGCGGTATCAGTAATAGCGTTTTAAAGCGCTATTAAAAGTCAAAACAAGTGCTATTAAAGGCCCCTTTTTGTTGTAGTGTACTTTGTTTAGAATTGGCTGGTGTATTGGAATGTTAACTGGCGTAGAATCATAATGCAAATACTTTCACTTAAACTTGGGTGACATTCTTGTGCATTTCAACATCTTTCAATAGTACGCGATTCTTATACCTTTTATGCATTTCACATTGTCGTCGCCATGTCAAGGTGTATTGAATAGTATGCATAGCTATTATACAAGAACCAAATATTGAAAATCCAATCGATGCATACTTACACCACCTAAAAAGATATATATCACGGTGAGTTACACTAAAAACGGTAAATGGACTTCAATCCAAAACTCATTGTAAGAATCTATCAATGTTAAAGCAACCTGACGAAATCCCCATGATTAGCAATTATAAGATCATCAATTGTGTTGGGAGAGACATAAAATGGTCCTGGTGCCGGCATCATCTTTAGAAACCTGATCATATAGTTTAGAAATATTTCAAACAAAATATGAATGATTAATATACAACAATTCCATTTAATACTGAAACATAAGGAACACCTTGTATAAAAATATAAACAAGTTTACTACAAATTTCTTTGGAAACTTACTTCACCAATAACTGTCAAGGAAGTGTTGATTGGAAGTGTTCGTTCAATTCTCTTAAAACCAAGCTCCTATAAACATGGTTTCAATTATTTCAGCTTACGAAATATTTTTGGGGACAATGCAGGAAGAAGAGAAGATGAATTCGGATACCTTGCATTCTTCAATCCCCAACATTCACGCAGTTGACATATTGGTGGATGTTGGGTCGAGATCAAATAGTCTATATTTAAAACTCGGCAAACCAGTTTTTTTATTTTTAAAAAAAATTGCAAATATGTATTAAAATCTTGACCATTCAATCTCAATTCAACGAACACCGGTGTGCTGAATGCAGCGATTAATGACTGCAAACAATCCAAATTCAGGAAGGAGGAAAGAGTTACACTCCCACCTTGAGACCTCGGAAATAATTGAATATTCTATGTATCATCCATGGTTTTGATTGTTTAAATATTTCCTTTTGAAAAGGTAACATAAAATCTATGGCCTGCTGAGCTCCAACCACATCCACACAACCAGTTGCATCTTCCTACCAAGAAAAAAAAAAGGAAGGAATTGTATTTAACAACAGCAAAAAATAAATAAGAGAAAAAAATGAAAGAAGAATCTACTAGAGGAAGAAAGAAAAATCACACCAGATACCAAGGAACTTCTTTACTCACGAACGACGTTACAGGAGAATGGTCTTTCCAATCCCACTTCTCATGTTTAAGAAAATGTTGCTCTACCTATATAAAAGATTGTAGAATGATTTGAGCTAATTGTAATTGTAAAGAATAGAAACAAAATATGGAGAATCCTATGATTTTAAGAATACTATATCCATGTACCGTATCTTCAACAATTACACTCGCTAAACCACTTAATTCTCATATAATTGTGCTATCAGCGGCAACTTTTCCAGAAATTGCAACGAGCAACGGTGAATTTTGAGTATCTAATAGTTGAGCTGCAAAGTGAAGTGTTATCCAAAGCATGATTAGTCACCACATCAAGCACAAATTGACTAACTACAAGTACAAAGTTAAGTAGTTCATGTATTTATATAAAAAAGTTGAATGCATATTTGATAGTTTTGATCCTATGCATCATAAAATTGGACAAGTTTTGCATCTTAAGGCCCTATTTACTTTGAGAAAGCATTTTCTAAAGAGCATTGCTATATGGTACGAAGACTTTTTCGCACATAAAAGACACGAACATGTAATTGGACATGCTTGACCTTCAAACCCACAACTTGTGTACTACTTTCTTAAAAAAAAAAAATTCAGATAAAACCGTCAAAATATTTTGCACACATGGTGTTTATCTCTCGCGTGATCATCACCTTCGTTCATCACTGTTTACCACTGCCGTCAAAAAAACTAACTATAACTTTCATACTAAGCAAGCATAAGCATATATAGCCTCACAAATTCAACAAGAACAAAACCTTACCATAACTATGCTACTTTGAGTTTATGAAAAATACATACCTAGTTCCTTCAGTTGCTTGACGCGAGTCACAGATTTAAGAATGTCCACATTCCTGCCCACCAATAAAATTATCACAAGTTAGTCTTTGCAGTTGCACACGGAAGATACATGGTTTATGTACAATGTGTTTTTATCTTTTTCTTGAAAAGACATAAGTAGATTAATGTAACAGTCATATGAACATTAGCTTAGAACAAGACCTTATTTTCAGGGAAGAAAAAACGACAGCAAATTACTTTACTTGTCAATGGTTGTTTTAAGACAGTATAGAGCAATTGCACTCAAACAACAACCGATTCCAGTCCAAGGATTTATCACCGTTATCATGCTTCAATATATAGTAATCAATACTACTTACGATCACCAACATGCAAAATCATTCCAAAACCCTCAAAATAAAATTACAAGGGTTTGTGTGAACCGTTGCTCAAGACTCAAGTAATGGCGTTGTTGTTATGGGGCCGCCAAAGGTAAGGCCCATTACTTAATTAAAATTGCCAGAAATTTTAGCTACGATTTATTTTGTCTTTTATTCAAATTATACTAAACGGACCCAGATTATCTTGCTGCTTCCACGCATTAGATAATCTTGATCATAGATGTAATGCATGACTCTGATTAATATGATTTTATTTAACTACTTTTTCACAATTTTAATCTCTACAGTTCACTTTTGATCGAACAGCCGTTAACAATAACTATGCTAACTAGATTAAATTCACGTCCATATTAAATAAATGTAGAGACGCGGTTCATTCCAATTGGAATTATGATCCTCATATTTTACTATTTTTAAAATTAAAATTAATTTGGAGGTCCAATGAACTGGATGTAGATTAAAATTAATTTGGAGATTCAACGGGCCAGATATAGTAAAAAAATAAGTAAACCCTTAGGGCCCGATTGGTTCGAGGCAGATAGAGGGGAGGGGAGGGAGGTCATCTTGACAAAAAAAGATTTCTTTTTATTAAATTATTTTTCCAAAAAAAAATGTTTTTTATTCTTGGAAAAATAAACAAAATTTAAAAATAAATTTTTTTAAAATGTTCCCTCACAATTTAAAATGTTCTATGAATTTAAAATATTCGTTTTGCCAATTTAAAACGTTTTTTTAACCAATCAAATCTCTGTAATAATTGAGATTTTTTGTTTTTGTTTTTAATTTTTTTTTTAAGAATAAAAAATGTTTTTTAAAAAAAAAAAAGATTTAATAAAAATAAATTTTATTTCGTCAAGATTACCCCGCTCGCCCCCCTCTCATCCCTTCCATCTACCTCGAACCAATCGGGCCCTTAATTTTGGTGAGCATGTTTTACTTTACCCTACAATTTAAATATTAAATCTAAGATTATTTTTTAAAATAAAAATCTAAAAGATTTTTTCTCAGAGAATATCTAAAGTATATCTTTTTAGTAGATACGTATACACAAAATAGCATTATAAATAAGAGAAAAACGATTAAAAGTTTCATAACAGTTCACACTTCTCTAATTTCTAATCAAGAAAAAAGTTAGGGTTACCGATTTCTCACTTTTCCTAAAATCTCATCATCCATACCCAATCATCATCACCAATACCATGTCTTCTTCAACCATGAAATTCACTCTCAAGAGTCACGACGGCGAAACCTTCGAAGTCGATGAAGCAGTGGCATTGCAATCAGAAACAATCAAGTACTTGATCGAAGACGGTTGTGCCAACAACACGATCCCTATTCCAAACGTCAGCAGCAAGATCTTAGCGATGATAATTGAATACTGCAAGAAGCATGTCGAAGCGGAAGCAGCGAGTTCCGATAAAAAACCTTCTGAGGATGATCTTAATGCTTGGGACGCTGAATTCGTGAAGATTGATTCGGCTTCGCTTTTTGAACTCGTTATTGCTGCGAATTTCTTGAATATCAAGAATTTGTTGATTCTTACTTGCAATACTATAGCAGAGATTATGAAAGGGAAGACAGCAGAGGAAATTCGTCAGACGTTTAACATTAAGAATGATTTCAGTGCTGAGGAACAAGAGGAAATTCGTAAGGAAAATGAATGGGCATTTCAGTGATATTGTTGTTAGAATCTTCAAATTAATGTTTATAATGTGAATGTTTTCACATAGATTTAACTGTGTTTTTAAGTGATTTTGTAGTCCCTGTTTGGCAGCGTCTTAATGCGACATTGTTTGATTTTTTGTTGCGATGTTAGATGTAGACAATGGATAAGTTTGATTTATTACATGTTCAATCAATGATATTTAGATATTTTATCTTTTCCTAATATTAATAGGATTTTGTTTGCATATTTATGGTTTTTGATACCTGATCAGAAGCCGCGACCACGCCGGCGTTAGTGTTGATGAAGCCCCCTGTTGAAATGGAGGGGTTGTGTACCTGCGAGCACACACTTCGACGCTCAAGTCTGTGAGGTGAAGTGTAGGTTTTCTGTGCTAAAATAACGTGTACCTTACAAATGACAAAGAGTTGCGTATATATAGCCCCCAGCGCTGGGCCCAAGACCCTTGATGGCATTAATGGCCATCAAGTGGCTGCCGGAAAATGGCCACGAGGCCTTGATGTGCAGTAAATGCTCATCATTTCGGTTTACGACCGTTACGATACGTGGGAGTATCAGACCGTTGGTGAATCGAGCAAGGCTCGTGAGGACCTCGCGATAGGCTAGCTCGGGATATATATGTTCGTCATCCTTTGGTGCTCGAGCATCTATGCTCGACCCAGAACAGTTTTCAATTTAGTTAATTTTGTTTTGTTCTCTAATAAATTCTACCAATTATCAATTTTAATGAATTAATAATTTAATTTGTTTGCAAAAGAACGGGTAATGTATCACACTAACGATAAATTAATTGAAGTGGTATGGGATTTTGACCTTATTAAATTAGTCATCGACAATATAAACTTCGTATTTATTTCATTAATAAAAAAAAAAAAGGTTTATTTTGTCACAATCTCAATTAAAGATCATATACTTCGTACACTAATTTCACATCAAAGTTTCCTTATGACTTATGAGCAGCATTTGCAACCGGTTACATTGTTTGAGTACTTGGATGTGGACCATCATATGTATTGCCCCTGGAATTGTACATGGATGGACAGATCACTATATCATCTCTATCTAAATTTATTTTTGAACTTATGAAAAATAGTTTATATGAAAAATAGTTTATATGTGAATAAATAAATTTTAACGTAGCTTGTTTTTCCGGTAGCCCCTTGATTGAGGAGTCACTTTGCAATCTAGATGTACTTGGTTCGAAATTTGGCATAATAAAAAAATAAAATAAAAATAAATTTTTTATGTTAACCTATAAGTACCTACTAACAAAAACTGTATTTTTGTAAACTACGTACCTAACTTATAATAATATATAAAAATTTATTTATTTACATAAGTTGTTTATATAAGCTTAAAAATAAGTTAATCCAAGCTCATATACCACTTTGTTATTCTAAAATCCAAAAATATATCTGGATGGATATATATATATTGTGTGAAGGATGTCTGGAGAATCTAATTAAAATAAAATATAATACTCCGATGAAACTACTGGTAGTACTTTACAAAAATATCAATGCATATCCATTCAAATATTTTAAATTTTTAATATTCGGTAAAAAGAAATATATATATATATATATATATATATATATATATATATATATATATATATATATATATATATATATATATATATATAAAATCTCATAACCCAATTTTGAAATTTGAAGCATATCTTAAATAAATCGATTTTTTTTTTTTTTGGAAGCAAAATAAATCGAAATTCTATGCAGCGAAGTTTCCTCAACAATATTTTTTGTTGAGTCTGTTTTTTTTTTTTTTTTACTGAAGTGAGTTTGTTTTGTTCTACAATTTAAATATCAAATCTAAGATTATCTTTTAAAATTAAAAATATCTTTACTATATTTTTTTAACCGAAGGAAATCTCCGAATATCTTGTTAAACACACGCATTACAAAAGCCTATATAAATAAGTGAAACAATAGTGAAAGTTTGACGCTCACAAATTTCTAATCAAGAAAAAATAATTAGGGTTACCGATTTCACACACCTTTCCTAAAATCTCATCATCATGTCTTCAAGTTCAACCAACAAGAAGATCACTCTCAAGAGTTCCGACGGCCAATCCTTTGAGGTCGATGAAGCAGTTGCACGGGAATCACAAACAATTAAGCACGTGCTCGATGATCGTGCTGACGACAAGGAAATCCCTATTCCAGAAGTCAACAGCAAGATTTTGGCAAAAGTTATTGAATACTGTAAGAAGCATGTTGAGGCAGCCACCGCGAGTTCCGATGAAAAACATAATGCTGAGAATAATCTTATGGTTTGGGACAGTGAATTCATCAATGTTGATAAGTTTACGGTTTTTGAGCTGATTCGTGCTTCAAATTACTTGGATATCAAAAACTTGTCTGATCTTTCATGCTCGACTGTTGCGGATATGTTAAGAGGGAAGTCGACTGAGGAAATTCGTGAGATGTTTGACATTAAGAATGATTTCCTTCCGGAGGAAGAGGCACAACTTAGAAGGGAAAATGTATGGGCATTTGAATGATACTACTGTTAAATCTAAAGTGAAATATTGCCATGAATATTTTCACCTAGTTTTTTTTTTTTTTCCTTTCTATTTTTAAGTGATTTTCTAATTTTGGATTGGTGCGACATTGTTAGTTCTTCATGTTATTTCTTCATGATATTTACAGATGAGTTTAAATATTTTAGTTTTTCATGCTATTTATTTGAATTCGTTACTTTGATGGCATGTTCATGGTTTTCACTTAAGTTGAAATTGTTTTTGAATGTGTTTTCTTTAGTTATGTTTTGTTCACAAAAGATCAACAATATAATATATATGAACCTTGCAAGTTTTGTTATTTGGTGTAAATTTAAAAATTATTATGTTTAATCCTTATTGTTAGTTTATTAGGTCGAATGACACGGTTATATTGAGTTACTTATGACATCAAAAATTAAAAATAATATATTCTTAATTTATATGACTGAACCTAAACAAAAGATTTATAGGAATAATATATTCTTTCACCACCACTTTAATCAGTCCGAAGATCAGTTCTGACATTAAGTGGTTTCATATCACCATAAATTGGCACTACTCAATTGGAACATCGCAACTCCTAGTATTGGTATTACTCGTGATAACAACAAACTTTCTTTGGAGTTGTTGTTTATGAGCTTTGGAAAGATAGAAACAGTTTGGTGTTTAATAGGAAGTCATTGATTGGTAACTAACCAAGTTAATTTCATTATATCAACCTCCAATACTAATGAGGCGACTCAACCCCATTAATCGGGGAGCAGTATTGATGTTTCGGATACCTCCACCATAAGATCATTATAAGGTTAATATTGATGGGTCACATAAAAGTCTACATGAATTTCTACATGTGGAGGCCTGATCAGAGATTCGCATGGCAAATTCATTTGTGGCTTCTATAATAGACTTGGATAATGCTCTGTTGTGTGGGCGGAACTATGGACCCTTCGTATTGGAATAGATATGACAAGTCAGTTGAATATCAGAGACGTCGGTTTTTAAAATGGATTCTCTAGTCGTGGTTAATATGGTGGTTAATATGATCAATTCAGGCTCAACTCCAAATGCCTTCACCAACCTTTTCTCCAAGAGGTAATCTTTCTTTTCCACCGCCCTGGATGGAGAACTTCAGTATATCATGTGTATAGGGAGACTAATCCCGGTTAGCAAATCTTGAACACTCTTCTTTAGATTTTTTTTTTGAAAAAGCACTCTTCTTTAGATTTTAATTGCAATTTTTTTGATGTTTCTCCTTTTGCTTTGAAAGAAGATGATGTAAGAGGGATTAGTTTATCTCGTTTTAGTTTAATTCATTTTCTTATAAAAAAAAGTAGGAACATAAATCACCATAAAAAATACGTATTAAAAATAGTAATTCAATCTAACATATAACAACAACTTATGTTAAAAAGAAAAAAGTTATAACAACTTCGGAAAAAGAAAAAGAAGAAAAAAAATTAGGCCAACTTATAGAATAATCTTTTCATTGTTGATGGCTAAACCGTAGAATACCTGTAAGGCTGTAACATATAAGGATAAAGAGAGATTCTAAATAATTCCCAGTGGCTCTTTTTTTCTTAAAAAGTTCTGGTTTCAATTTTATTGCAAAAGTCTCAAACCCCGCATGTTATTTATTGATCCTAAATTAATTTATTTGTTTAGTTAAACATAAGAACAATACCAGTAAATACGAATTTTTATTACTTAACAACAGTTTGGTACTTTCCGAATTAATTAATTATATGGTAGCCTCTGCAAACCCTTTAAAAGGGTTAAGGTAACTTCTCAACAACTTGCCATGTTTTCTAGTCCCCTATAAGTAATTCTTGGATGTAATGTTTGATTAAAAGTTGTATTTCCTCTCAAAACTACAAAAAATACTGCTAGTGATTCATCAACTTGCATCCTTTGTTGTTTCACCAAAACACCGCAAATCGCAAACCTCCTACGCGTTAATGGCTGCCTGTAATTGTTCAAGGCTCTTACCTTTGGTTTCTGGCACTACTAAAACTATAAATAATATAGCTAGCGCGTTGATTGCAGCATAAAGAACAAATGTACCTGAAAATCATAAATACAAGTAAAGTTCTATGTTCTATAGGTTTCTTGAACAAAAATGAGAGAATTGTTATCATATAATAAATCAGATCATTACTCCTTTAAATGAAATAAATATGAGAAATAATGTATTTACCATAGGAGCTCCAACCCATGAGAAAGTTGAAAGTATAGGAGCATAACCATGCGCCAAACCAGTTCACTAACGTCGCTATGCTTCCTGCCTGCCCTTTAATATTTACAGGAAATATCTGCAACACGAGGTTACATTTGAGAAAAATTTGTGCCATGTTTTTAATCGCCAATTTGAAGTTTATTTTAGCAAAGTAACAAGCATACATAGCTTGTCCCCAAATCAAAGAAAAAGAAAAGAAGGGATCGAGGTGTACCTCAGACATCACGACCCATGGAATTGCTCCCATTCCTATTGAAAAAGATCCTACATAGACCTAATATCGTGGAAGACGTAAATGTCGCGTGGAGAATAAGTACATGTTTTGTGATACATAAAAAACAGCATCGGTAGAGAAAGAGAGCCATACCAGTATGCCGGTAAGGGCAAGTGCTGGAACTGCTCCCACACCGACATCATGAACCTGTTACACTCAAGGAAGTCACTTTTACATAAATATCCGGATTAAAAACTTGAAGCTATAATGTTTTTAGTTCGAATGTACCTTAAGATAGAATGCAGCTGCGGTAAATATACATCCTGCAACCAATCCTGATCCAGATGCCTAATTGAAACAAAGAAATAACAATATGATACATGAAGAGGATAAGCAAATGAAAGTTTGATGATAAGTTGTTTTCTGTTTTGAATTTACCAATAGTAGCGGCTTCCTGCCTACTTTATCTATGAGAGCTGCTCCAACACCCGTGATTACAATCTGCGAAATTAAAAAACATGATTGAGTTGGTTTGAGGGAAACAAAATCAGATTTTCCAAGGACTATTGGTTAAGTTAAAAATAAGAACCTGAATGATAGCATAAATTATACTCCCCGTCGTGGAAGGAAATCCTACGACAAAATACACAAATACGCCATAACAGAATAAAAATAAGAGTTCTTCATGAATCTTATTCATTCTTGGAATGAAGAGTTACAGTTACAAAATTAAGTACCTGCTAGATCAAAAATACTCCTAGTATAAAAGCAAACTCCATTGATTCCACCAAGTTGCTGGCAAACCATAAGACCTACACCAATCTGATCATGAATAGATCAATATTAACATGAGAAGGTGGAATATAACCTGTCATTTTCCACACACATTCTTAAAGAAAATGAATTGACATCAAAAGTGGAATTATAGTTACCTACCGTGAGTGAGCGTAAATATCTTTTTTGAAACAAATCCAGCATCTTTGGTTTTGCGAGCTGTTCTAAACTAGTTATATAATCCTGTGTTGCGGTGACAGATACACCAGCTTAAAATTGCATTGTTTTTGGAATTCTCTTTTTAATATTGTGCATGAAGGCAAAGTCACAGAAATATAGTAACCTGAATTTCTTCTGTTTCTTGAGATATATCAGCATCTTTACCGCGAAGTATTTGCAATGCTGCCACAAAATCTTTCGCACATCCTCTCTTTGCCTGCAGTGATTATTTGGTCGATCGGTACTTGGAACTCTTGAAATTGTGCTAATCACTTCATATATTACTCTAAATTTATTACTTACCAGCCATCTAGGAGATTCTGGAATTAAGAACAAACCCAAAAGCAACACAGCAGTGGGAATAAGACCTGCAATTGCAAACACTTATCTAATACTCAAAAGTTTCAATTAATTTATAATGTTATAAACTTGATGTTCTTCATGTAGTCTTCTTCTTAGTGGAATTATATTCAAATTGCGAAGAAAACTGACCGATTATAGATAAAGCCCTCCATGAAAGTACTGTTCCAATTATGAATGACATAGACCCCCCAATAACAATCATAAACTACAAAAGACAGTCAAGGTTGTTAACTTATTATCGAGATCTCATATGAAGTTACAGTGTGTAGCAAAAATATACCTGATTTAAGGTAGTCAAGGTTCCTCGGAGTTCTTTTGGCGCAATTTCTGCTACGAATACAGGAACCTTATATATATAATACATCAAATATACTGTTACACTTTAATAACTTAAACATATGCAAGTGTCTTAAAATGGATTTTTGAGCATAATTTCATTGAAAAAGTAGAACTAAAACCAACCACATATGAATAAACTCCCATTCCATATCCTGTTGCTAGTCTCCCAATATCCAAAGGCACAGGACCCTAAATATATAAGAGAATAAGAAAAAAATTCAGTTAATCCTTGGAGAATAGTTATGACTTATGACAAAATAAATCACATAAGGTTTGTAGTAAGAACCTGAGAAAAGTAAATAACAAGCCACCCTGCAATACAGAAAGCGCTCGACACTCTCATTGCCTGCATATATATTGCAAAACCAACTTTTTATTTACCTTGAAAATAATTAACAATTTGGAAGTTAATCCCAAAAAACACAACATAATTTTACTGAAATTACCCCCTTTCGTCCAACGAAATCACCAATAGTTCCACTTGTTATTGCGCCAATCATTGCACCGAAAGTCAAGATGGAGCCAAACAAAGAGTACTGCGCGCATACATTCAATCAGCAAAAACAAGAGAAAATTACACCAAATGCAGTTCTAGTTTTACAGCAATGGAATCAAATCCATAAATTAAAAGTTATACAAACATGTTGAGTACATGATAATCATGATTTTGCCACTAAAATTGTGCTGTCAATGTTTGTGCAAGTTCTTTTACATCACTAACATAGCATGCATTTTAGTTTTGATAGGTCAAGCTTTATACTTTAAGAACATTGTATTAATTTCTTGCTGCAAATTTCTTACTAAAAGACTAGGAATAGCAGAACGAATGATGACTAGGGAACTATCTTGATGAATTAAAAATTGTTTACGGGCTACTTATTATATTTCTATAGTGCAGGGATTTGAGTAGTACGTATGAGGTCTTGGGTTCGATCTCAGCTCCATTGTAAACCAAAAACATATTTCTATAGTGCAGGAATCAAACCGGAGAGAGGGTGATAGTTTACAGAGATCAAATTGATGGTTTATTTACTCCCCGCGTTTTCATTAGTCCAAAGGGTTATGCAATTAATTAAATTTTGAATAGCTACTGGCTTACCTCTGCCAAAGACAGATTAAGATCCTTCCTGATAGCTTCTTGAGTTGGAGATGAATATCCAACCTGGATAAACAAAATAATAATAAAATAGATTCCATAAGGAAAAACATTTTTCATAAAACTCTTAGTCAATTAAAGTACCAAGCAAGCAAGAATCTAGAAAAGAGCTTACACAAGCACCAAATTCATAAGAACCACAAACAGCAATGAATGTGGTGAAGTAAACCATCCATGGATGATCATGATGATGTTGTTCTTTGCTTGCATGTATCAATGGTTCTCTTATTCCTCCTTTGATCTGCTTACCACCACCTTCAACATCATCCTCTTTGATTTCCATCTTCATTTCAACCTGTGTGTGAGTGTGTGTATAATTTTACTTCCTATAGGTAGTAGTAGTACTAATGGCAATGATATGATAGTGACTATGTCTATATAAAAAAAAATTGCAATGAATGTTGTTATTGGTATAAAAGGAAAATAATTTATTACTATAGGAAAACCAGCTGGGTGGATCTTACCCGTTAGACTGAAGTAGATGACATGATCAATGGGAAGAACAAGGGACGGATCCAGAAATTGATGAGATAGGGGCCGAAAAATGTAATATTAAATGTTAAATAAGTAAAGTCTGAATTCAGTAGAAAGATGATTAAGTGAAGTCTAACAAAAAAAAATTTCTTCAAAAAATTGATAGTATAATTTTAAAAGTAGTGCATTCCATTTGTATTTCCTTAATCATTGCCCTAAAAATACTATTTAGCATGACCTTAAACGTTATTTATTCAATATGACTACACATATATTATTAGTATTGTAAGACAATGAACAAGAGGGAGGGGGGCCCAAGCCCCTGCCCAAGTCGGTCCCCAGAAGAACAATATTTACAATGTGGATTTATACACAACTCTCTCGTAGACATCTTATTTGGACATGTATTGGCACATTACTGAGGTGGATAATTCTAATAGATCCGCAAATAGTTTTTAATATACAAAAATTTATAAACAATATTTATGAACCTATCACAATTATCCACTCAACAAGTGTAGCAGTACATATTTAAATAAGAGTCGTGCTAACCAATGCCCCAGTGCACTAATTATGAACCAAAAAGGACAAATTTTAGTTGAAAACAACATTTTTCATTCCAAGATAATACTAATATAGTAGTATTTGATTTCCTTAACTAATTTTCAGAAAACACTATTTAGCATTTTAATTTAAATAAATGTGTCCAGAAGAATCTTATGTTTGTTTTGTACACCAATGTAGGCAGGGACAGACCCGGGGGGCGGGGGAGGAAGCAGGGGCTCTAACCGCCCTCCCCCGTAAATATGTTTAATATGTATAATTTTTAATATATATGAGTTGCTAATGACATTTTTTAATTTATTCACTCTTGTTTTAGGTGCTTCTAAATAAATTATTGTGATTTTATCTTATAATTTTGAGTTAAATATATTTTTTGTCTTTATAAAATTAAGAGTTTTTAAGTTTTGTCCTTCAACAAATTTACTTTTAGTCCATATTTGTATTTTATAGCAATTATTTTGAGGACTAAAAGTATCAATTTGTGGTAAAAATATTTGAAAATAGGGACTATTCTTACCAAACTACAAGATTTTAGAGGATATTTTCAGTTAAAATTTAATAGACTGAACATAAAAACTCGTTATTTTATAAGGAAAAAAAAATATATTTAACTCTATTATTTATTATTAAAAAAGGAAATCCGACCCTCCGTGTGATTGATTTCTAGATCCGTATAGTACTTGTCTATATTTCATATTATTTGTGCTGATGATGAGTAGTACTAAATTTTCTATTCTTTAACCAAATTCTTTGTCAAATCATTTACAATAAACTCTTCTTTTTCTAAACCGTCGTAATCAGGATCTTAAACCAAATAGGTAACCTTTAAAAGGACTAACCATCAGGTGTTACCGCGATACATTAATTATTTAATAAATCTAAAATATAATTTATCTCTTTATTAGATGTAAGAATTAAATAGAGTATTTTTTTTTTTACGAAGTGTTGTGATACCAACTGTCCTGTTGGTATTTACAATGTTAACAATATGAGTTTATAGGGAGAAAAAGAGAGAAGAGATAGAACAAATTAAACTAGGACTTCAATAGAATGCAAAATATTAAATTTTTTTTTTTTAAATAAATCCAACAACTAATAAAAATTAGTCGCATATAAAATTTAATATGTAATGTAAAAGTTAATTTGTTTATAACACATGCAATCTATACATTTGATTTATTTACAATTTATACATTTGATTTATTTATTCTTATTGGTATTGGATAAATACTCTCAATTTTTCGATGTCTCGTCTAAATAATATCTTAATACTAAAAATAATGTTCTTTCTCTTTGTCAAAAATAAAACAAAATAATTTTCATTCTTTTCTCTCTTTTATGTAAATAAATTCATCATGTTATATATGGTATGCAGAGTTTATATTTGTTCAGTGTGTTTCTTCTTCAATTTATTGAGTTATGATGAGTTTGTGGCGCAACAACTCTTGTTTGGATTAGGGGCTTCCATTTTTTGTGTGGTTGATAACACGAGGTTTATTGTTTGAACGGACTTGATTTTTTATTGTGGTGATGGAATGTGAGTTAGATCGGTGGGGTATTGGTATTTCCTCATTTGCTTTTATTTTATATACTAGCGTGCACGTGCCCGTTTGTCCGCTCTTTTTATTTTATTATTGCACTAACGTGTATATATTTGACTATTATATGTGAAAACAAAAAAAAAAACTTGAAAAATACACACATTGTAGTAAAAATAAGACAAAAAAAATCCAAAAAAAAACTTGCACTCATCTTTCTTCTCCTTTTCTTCATAGCCGCCACCTCCACCTTAACCTAGTTTTTTTTTTTCTTGATCTACCGAGGAGGAGTGGTTTTAGGGTCAATTTTTGACCCAAAATCACCTCATAATTGTTTTTCCTTTTCTTTTTATTTAAATAAGTGATATTCACATTGATCAAGTTTTTCTTTTGTGTTTTCTTTTTTGTGATTTCACCGTCTGAGTGCGGCGTTGTGTTGTTCGTCGTCTTGTGCGACGTTTTTGTTGTCCCGTATTGTTGCGGTGTTCATTTGATTTCTATTGAAAAGATCGGCTTCAGTCAATTACAGATTCAACCAATGATTTGGGCTTCAACGCTGCAGATCCGGAGACATGGATACTTCGGTGACTTTAACTTTATCATATTATTTGTTGTAGGCATTTTGCCGTTGTATGCTATTAACTCGGATGCTGTGAGTTTTGTTCGCAGATTCATCCTTTATGTTTTTAGCAATGTTGATTTCGTGGTTGTATTTGATGTAATCTATCAATTTGAATGAATGAATATCATTTTGTTATTGTCAAAAAAATCCAGCACCATAAATAAAAAATAAAAAAAGACTTAAAAAACAAAATCATGGAACAGAGTGTTTGACAATGTCTTTCATTTTTAATGTGACTTAATTTGTTGTTTTTCAAAAACCAACTATTTATATATTTATATATATATATATATATATATATATATATATATGAAAAATCTATAATATAATATTTTTATCCAACTTAGCAGAATAGAAAAAACGGAACACACAGACGGCCGCTGGATTGAAAAAAATAATAAGAAATAAAATTAAAGTACATGTTAGCGCAATAGAAAAAGTGGATCACACAAACGGGCACGGAACGTGTCCGCTTCTTTTGGCATCTAGCGGTCAAACGGGCAAGTTCTGTGCCCGTTTGTGTGGTTCGCATTTTTTATTTTTCTATCATATATAAACCGTAAATATTTTACTAAGAATTTAATTTTTATTCAATTCAATTTTTGCGTACTTTTAGTTTTCATTTAAATAAAAGTTGTATTTTTTGTGAATTGATTGACATAATAGGTAAAGAAACAACTTGTTACCAATATATGTTAATATGTGATCTTATATTTGAAAAAATGTGATCTTATATTTGAAAAGTATTTTCAAAAAGACTCCATTCGATGTGTAGAACATAAGAATGAAAGTTCATGATGGTTGTCAATAGAAAAAAAAACTTTGAACATAAAATGACAATCCATTTTCATAACTATCAATGTTCCGGTCAAGATAAGTATTTATAGAGAGAGATATACATCCATAGTTAAAAATAAGACAAACTATATGTTTGTTAATTGTTGATTTCATGATCATAGATGTCTTTGTGAAGATAAAAAATAGATTTTTGACTTAAAACAATAATCAAACTTCTCTCTAATCTTCTACTTCTTCTTTAATCATTTTGTGTGCCTTTCGTAAGGATGACCTTCTGTTTTCATACTTTTTTCCTTGCTATAGTCTTCTCCCACTCTTTCCCCTTCTTTTCTATATCTATTTTTTTGTTGTTGATGGTGTGAAGTGTCTTCTCTCCTCGTCAACCTTGAACAGATGCCAAAAAGAAAAATGAGATTGTAAAGCGTACAATAAGTTTCGTTAAAAAATGGAAGTACAAAAGAGACAATTAATGCTAAGATACAATGACATCAATCATCAAAATTGAAAAATGAGGTTTTTATCTTTTGGAAAAATTACAATTTTTGGAAAAGTTAAGATATAATTACTGGAAAAATAGAAAGAGTAGAAAAATACCTTTTGCTTGTGATTTTTCCTTCAATGTTATAGCATATACTCGTTGTAGGTGTGAAGCTCCTGATGCATGACAAACCTTTTATGCTTTTCAAAAAATGTCAATATGATTTCCCATCTTTCTTTTCTCTCTGACATTTACTTTTATCTTTTGCAATGATTTTGAAATTAGGTCTGAAATAAGATGTAAAAAATTAAATAGAAAAGTAGAAATGAAATCAATTGAATGAAAAAAAAACATAGCATTATATTAATGTCTATGAAGTAAGCACAATTGAAAAAAAAAAAAAAACAAAGATGGTTGTCCCTAACGTCCATGAATTTGTAGTGAAAACATTCCAAATATATATGTACCCCAATATATAAATGACGATAAAAATAAATAATTGATGCTCTAAATTCCTAAAAATTAAAAGATAAAATATGTTTTTGAAAACTTGGTATCCGGCCTTAGGACCGACTAATCTAAGGGGACCAATCCCACCACCCACTTGCGGGGGCCCCATTTAAAGCCAGAGTTTTTTTGCTCTGTATGGACTTAGCCCACCAAAATTGGCACCAATGGGAATCGAACCTGAGACCTTGAGAGGAGCATACTCCAAGGGCCCAAGCCAACACCACTCGACCAACCTCAAATGGGTTAAAAGATAAAATATGTTCATTTTCTTTGTATTCAATTGCTGCTTAAATATTGTACTCTAAATACAAAACTACCATGCTACCATGAGTAAAAAAAAAAAAAAAACTTATAATTAAATATTTGGTTGTTCTAAAACACTTGCAGATTCAATCAAAAAGTAGAATCCATTTCATTGAGATACTCCATGAGATGTTCATTCAATCGTCGTAATATAAAAACATTATAAATGAAGCAATGTAACAAAGACTCAACCAAACATGAAATGTGATTATCGCATGGTAGTAACAACTGAAACAAAGAATGAGTATATATTTTACCAACATTCTCAAACTTCAAATAATAATAAAATATTTCAAATACTGAGTATATACATGGTTGAAGGCTTGAAGCCATTTGAACACTTTTGTAGAAAGAGAAAAAAATTCGAACCAATATTAATGAACAACACAAATGAGAAAAAAATGGAACAAACATTAATGCACAACACAAATGATGAACACTAACAAAAAAAAATAACAATAGATGAAGAACCAAAGAGAAAGGGAGAGAGTGAGAGAAAGAGTCTTGAAATTGAAGCACCATCACTGACATGGTCTTCCATTGTGCGTATTTTCAATGTTAAAGATCAACAGAAAAGATAGATGTGAAACAAAAATCGTAGTGAAACATTTGTTTGTCGCATTGATAATATAAGCCGTTAACATAATTTTTTTGAAATAGTAACAGATATAGGATTTGATTTTTGAATATTTAAAATGAAAAATTTCAAGGGTATTTTGGGATTTTTAAAAAAAGGCTACACCAAAAAAAATGTTTTCCCTTTATTATTGTTATAGAAGATATATATATATTGGGCTTTCACCATCAGTTTAATCTGGTTCGGGGATCAGTTCTAACATCAAATGATTTCAGCCCCTTTCGATCGCAGTTGCGGGAATCGAACCGTGGTTTTTCCTACCAAGTTCAGAGTCAATCATCACTGAACCAACTAACGCTTTTATTCGAGACTTGTGCATGGTGCACACCACATGAACCACTTGTTCACGTTAGACTTGACCTACAATCATATAACATGTATAAGACCATCTCCAATGGTAGTACCTATATATTAGGAACTAATATAGGTACTTATATAGGTACTTATTAGGTACTACCATTAGAGCAAAACCTATTGAGTATCTATAATATGTACTGCTTCTCAAATAGTACCATATCTCTCCTCATTTTAATATATTTTTGTGGGATCTACTTATAAAGATGTAGTATTATTGATGAGATAGAGTTATTAGTGAGACCGATTTATAACTTTTTAAGAGGTGCTGAGTTGGAGGGACTGAGTACTTATTATGTACTATTATTAAAAAAAATAATAAATAAGTGATGTGTACACGTGAGACCCAATTAAATACTTAAATTTGGGGAGCTCCATTATGAATGCTCTAAAAGATACACTTTGAGAACTCTACGTATATTATCTTTGCATTATGCAAAATCCTCCAATAGCATATTCTCAATTCTATAGATTCGTAGTTTAATCCATCAAACATGCTTATCAATAACAAATTTTGCTAAGTTCGAGAACATACATTACATTACATCGTGTATCGTGTAAAAGGAGCTCAATGTTGTCAAATATCATATGACGGACCAAACTTATACATTGAACCATACAAGTTTTTCGTTTTTAAGGTGAACAATTTGACCTTCAACTACCTTCAAAGTCATAAAATATTTATTTTTTTATCACATGTGAAAAGATCATCCAAAATCCATAACACAACTCTCTACTAATTTTCAACTTGTCACAACTAACGCCTCCACATTTATCCTCCTTTGAAACAACCAAGTGCCCCACTATGAATTTTAACTCTATCATAGTAAATAAATATAATAATTTCTTTTACTGCAAATAATAAATAAAATTATTATTTTATACATAATTCGAGTATTCTTAGCACCTCTTTATAAATTGATCTTAGCACTAGGCACACATTCAATTAAAGAAAATCAATGACTATAGTACCTTATGGATCGAATTCTTGTACGGATAATCAAAAATAGGTAGTAACAACCGTTCACCTTTTTAAGCATGAGACATGAAAAGATGCCATGTCACTTGTTTACAACCATAAATTCATGTGTATATAAAGTAGCATACTTTGGAAGATACTACTTATTTCTAAAGTTTTTTCCCCTAAATAACACGGTAGGCAACATAAAGGAAATATTGTAGCAATAAAAGCAAAAGGCAACGCGCATCTTAAGGTATGAACTAATTTTGAATCAAATTGTTTTTTTTTTAATCAAATTGTTAATTTTCATTTTCTTTTATTTCATTATATTTTTGTTTTGACAAAATTTCGTCATCTATATAGTCTCTCATTTAGCATTTAAATTAATCTACACTGTCGTACTCCAAAACAAAAAAAAACTGACCTACACTGAAGTAATTTTTTTGACTAAAGTAGTACTCCCTCCGTCCCAAAAAGAATGACCCAGTTGACCGAAACACGCATGCCAATGCATAACTTTGGCGACTAATATCTTTAATTGTATAATAGTAAAAATTATAAAAAATTGATATTTTGAAAATACTCATCGAGACGAATCTAACAACATCTTATATGTTAATATTTATTTTTATTTATTAGTAGAAAAATATGGTCAAAACAATATATATGAATAGTGCATATATTCAAAATGGGTCATTCTTTTTGGGACGGAGGGAGTATCAATTATCAAATATTCTTAACCATTTATTGTGATTTGTGAGCATGAAAAATGACTTGAACCATCAAATGGTTGCATCTACTGCCACAACGATTAACTGCAGATGAATAGAGGTGGGAATATGTTAGGTCGAGCTAGGCTTTGTCAAACTTGAGTCTGGCCTGTCAAAGAATCGAAGACCTGAGTCTGGTCTGTGACCTATCATAGACTTATCTTTTAGGTCTAAGTCCTGCCTTTTGAAAGCCTATATGGCCCGTTAGCCTGTTTAAAAGCCTATTTCATATTAACATATTTAAATAAATAAATATATTTATTTTTAAATATACTTATAAACTAATAAATCAATGTCATTTTATATTTAACATGATATTTTAGAAACTTTGACTATATATGTCATAATATTTCAATTCTAGTTTATAATAATACATTTATAATTTAATCAAAGTACATATTTTAATATATAAATAATAATAGTAATATATATTTCAATTCTAGTTTATAATAAATTTATATATATATATATATATATATATATATATATATATATATATATATATATGTGTGTGTGTGTGTGTGTGTGTGAAAAACTATTGTAAATTAATAAACTTAAACTACTGAAAAAGTTAATAAATTTATAATTTAATCAAAGTACATATTTTAATATATAAATAATAATAGTAATAAAAATCCAGAACATGGGTGGGTTGTCTTCAACATCACCGCATCCATTCTCACATTGCTTCTCTTCATTGTCACCTATTTAGAAGAACCAGTTAGAAACCCAGGTTTCATTCTTTTCTCTTTCACAAAATCTTCTATTAGTTGTTCATGTTGTGCAAAATCTTCTATGTTTTCTTATCACCTGTAATAAATCGACAATGGATGTGGTGTGGTGATGTTGAAGGGCGATGTTGAAGAGGACTTAGAAGTGAAGATGGGCATAGGAGGTGGTGATGGTGGGGAGCTGGTGAAGACAACCTACGCAAGGCCTGGGTTCTGTTTCTTTCTTCTTATTTTTGTTAATTAATTGATAAATAAATTAAAAAATATTTTATTGAAAGAACGACGACGGCTTGAGGGAAAGTAACGGCGGCCGACGAGTTCAAGACATATTAAAGAGAAAAATAAATAAATTAAAGACAAATAGATGGGTTGGGGGTGTGGATTTCTATAGTAGAGGTATATAACTTAATCTATTAAAATATCATTTCACTTTTTTTTTTAAAAAATAAATAAATAAAACACAGTAACCGGATATACAGGCAACTGGCTGTCAAATATAAATTTGTGCATGTGCACAAGTTTAACAATTTGTGCATTGTAAATGCCACCCATAAATTCATGTGTATATAAAGTAGCATACTTTGGAAGATACTACTTATTTCTAAAGTTTTTTCCCCTAAATAACACGGTAGGCAACATAAAGGAAATATTGTAGCAATAAAAGCAAAAGGCAACGAGCATCTTAAGGTATGAACTAATTTTGAATCAAATTGTTTTTTTTTTTAATCAAATTGTTAATTTTAATTTTCTTTTATTTCATTATATTTTTGTTTTGACAAAATTTCATCATCTATATAGTCTCTCATTTAGCATTTAAATTAATCTACACTGTCGTACTCCAAAACAAAAAAAAAAACTGACCTACACTGAAGTAATTTTTTTGACTAAAGTAGTATCAATTATCAAATATTCTTAACCATTTATTGTGATTTGTGAGCATGAAAAATGACTTGAACCATCAAATGGTTGCATCTACCGAAGTTGCCACAACGATTAACTGCAGATGAATAGATGTGGGAATATGTTAGGTCGAGCTAGGCTTTGTCAAACTTGAGTCTGGCCTGTCAAAGAATCGAAGGCCTGAATCTGGCCTGTGGCCTATCATAGACTTATCTTTTAGGTCTAAGTCCGGCCTTTTGAAAGCCTATATGGCCCGTTAGCCTGTTTAAAAGCCTATTTCATATTAACATATTTAAATAAATAAATATATTTATTTTTAAATATACTTATAAACTAATAAATCAATGTCATTTTATATTTAACATGATATTTTAGAAACTTTGACTATATATGTCATAATATTTCAATTCTAGTTTATAATAATACATTTATATATATATATATATATATATATATATATATATATATGTGTGTGTGTGTGTGTGTGTGTGTGTGAAAAACTATTGTAAATTAATAAACTTAAACTATTGAAAAAGTTAATAAATTTATAATTTAATATATATATATATATATATATATATATATATATATATATATATATATATGTGTGTGTGTGTGTGTGTGTGTGTGAAAAACTATTGTAAATTAATAAACTTAAACTACTGAAAAAGTTAATAAATTTATAATTTAATCAAAGTACATATTTTAATATATAAATAATAATAGTAATAAAAATATTATTCATATTAACTTAAATAGGCCGACCTAGTAGGCTAAAAAGCTTTTTTAATGACCTGCAGTCTGACCTATTTAACTAAATAGACTTATAAAAAGTCTTGACCTGAACCTATGTAAGCTAGGCCTTAAGGCCATGTAGGCCGGTCTAGCCTATTCCCATCTTTACATATGAATACTACGGTGTTGTTGAATTTGTTGGGGTTCAAAGTAAATTTTTATAAGAATTTGTTTGCGGAACTTAACATCTCCGTTGAAATTAAAATTAACACATATATTATAAAATGAAAACATAAAATACTCGCTAACTTTAACCTCTCATTAGATTCCTCAGTTTGTGTTAGAATAGAGACTTCTCCTAGTGAGCTTTGTCAATTTATCTTTGATGATTTTTTGAAGCTTGTGTGCTTAGAAATGTTCGTTTAGTTTTTTAGTTTTTTGTTAGACTTCGATCCATATATATTTGCAAAGCAAACCAAGTTTTATAACTAAGATTTCACCATTTTGTAAAAACTAAGATTTCACCACAACTATAAAATAAAATAAAATAAAAAATCATTATAATCTTAGTAACTTATACATATGACAAATGATACCAAATTATTCTCTTCAATGTAGTTACAATCAAGCTTTCCAATTTAAATTGGATAAGCAAATAGAAAGAAGAAAAATATACAAAGAACATATATACTATCCTATAATAGACCCTTTTTTTGTTGACAATATCCAATAGTAAGACCTTAATTATTTTTAATCCAATCCACTCAATAACGAATATTATAGATGCTCAACACATTGAAAGAAAATGAAAACCACCAATGAATGTTCACACTAAAATATATCTTAACCTCTTTTAAAGGAATTAGTCTTTCCAATATTTGATGTAGTTCTAATCCTTTTCTTAGCTTGCACAATAAAATCTGAAAAATGGTCATTCAGATTTTCCATCTTGTTAACACCACTAAAAGAATTAGTTTCATCTAAATCATGATTGTTCTGTCCCATACCAACGTTTGACACTGTTCTAATTCTGTTTTTTGCACGGTCATCAAAAGCATCATTAATATCTAATGTTGATTTCTTACCTTGTTTCTCTAAGTTCACCAACCCAACTTTCAAAGGTTTTTTTCCATTAAAATTTTCACCTATCGTTGTCCCTTGCTTTATATTTACATATCGTTGATCATCATGTTCGACTCTGGTAACTGTTCTGGACTGGGCCAACCTAGGATCGGTAGCCAAATTGCCTTTTCTTACATATTGTTGATCATCAGGTTCAACTCTGGTAACTGTTCTGGACTGGGTCAATTTCGGGTCAGTAGCTAAATTGCCTTTTCTTTCGGATATTCCGATATGGGGTGAAGTAATTTTTGAAGAATGGCCATGTATCATTGAATTATCAAACGTGATCGGGATTGATCCGTGATTGCTTCCTCCTTCTATGTTAACAAATTTGATACGTTGAGGCGCAGATTCTTGATTGTATTGTTTGTTTCGATAAATGGTTTTGAAAGTAGGATTTGTTGCAAATACTTGACGGATTTTTCTACATATAGAGAAACTTGAAGTTGTTTTGTTGTTTTTTTCCATTGAAATTTGGCTCAAACTTAGAACACAAAAGAGTACTATTGGTTATTTTGTTAGGAGTGATTAGCAAGAGGGTTATGTCTTTTATAGTGCAAATTATTTGAGTGTGAAAATGACTTGGAGGATTTAGAAAGAGGAGAGAAACAGAACATTACTTTGAATGGTGGAAATAATTGAATTTGAAGAAGCCATTAATTGGGTTAAGATTCCAAACAGCTATTAATAATAAAACTTTTCCCCTAAATTTTCTATGGAATGTGATGGCAGGGATCAATTCCTTATTGTCCCATACAACACTCGAAACTAACAAGTCACGTTACTCACGTTCTATGACTTTAAACTTTTTTTATCTCCAGCTTTTTGTTAACGTTGCCATATTTTGCTGATTAGTCCTTTCTAAAAAAGTGCAGATCACTAATTTAGGTTTGGTTTGATATAGGGCTGACAATAAATCTAACTAACACAAAAATAGTTTGATACTCGTTTTGATATTCTTGGGTTAAATATGTTTTTGATTCCTATAGTTTACCATAATTTTTATTTTAGTCCCTGAAGATTTTTTTCACACTTTTTAGTCCCTGAAGTTTTTTCCGTCAATGTTTTTAGTCCATACTTTTCATTCTCATTCAAGTCGTGCATACCATTTTTAATTTTAATTTTTTTTTCTGCGGTCATGGTTAGTACATTATATGAATCTCTGTTAGAAAAATTTAATTTTTTTTAATAAAAGATACGATGACAGATAGGGCTGACAATGAACCGAACCAACTCAAAAATAGTTTGAGACTCGATTTGATAATTAATTCTTGGGTTAAATATGTTTTTTATCCCTATAATTTCCCAGAATTTTCATTTTAGTCCCTGAAGATTTTTTCACACTTTTTAGTCCTGAAGTTTTTTCCATCAATGTTTTTAGTCCATACTTTTCGTTCAACTCGTGCATACCATTTTAAATTTTAATTTTTTTTTCCTGCGGTCATGTTTAGTGTATTATATGAATCTATGTTAGAAAAGTTTAAATTTTTTTAACAAAAGATGAATTAAATATGAATCTTTTAGTTTTTTGCACATAAAAATTCATAAATAATTCATCTTTTAGTTTTTTGCACATAAAAATTCATAAATAATTCATCTTATCTTAAAACATTCTAAACTTTTATCGGATATGTTCTTATAATATTATAAACATGAACACAAAAAATCATTCAAAAATGTGAAAGTATACACGATTTGAATGAAACATAGGGACTAAAAACATTGACGAAAAAAACTTAAGGACTAAAAAATGTGAAAACAATCTTCAGGGACTAAAATGAAAATTCTGAAAAACTATAGGGACCAAAAATATATTTAACCCTTAATTCTTTGAATTTGGTTTGTAAATCAAACGAGTTGAACTTGAGTTGAAAATTAAGCTTAAATAAATAAGTTGAGCTATATATAATTCAACTAGTTAATGAATCAGCTCAATAGTTTTATTTTACGTAACATGCATACATCATATGCGTATGTCATATTCATAGTGCTGCCTTTTACCTCATGTAAATTTGAATTAGAGTTGAATTTATAAGACACGAGCCAAAATTATTTACTCAAATGAGGGGTTTATTTAGATGAAAAAGAACGGAGAATAATGGAAAACACTAGGGTATTGGATTCAACAATGACTTTGTAGTATTGGAGAAGTAAAAAATAACAAAGTTGCATTGCATGAATCACGTGTCGTGTGTATGTAATAATACTATAATCATAGGTTTCTGGTGGGAAACAACTCAAATATTGAAATTAAAACCCAGAATGTTACTGTCCACATAAAGAGAAGAATCCGTATATAATTTTTTAGAGTTTGGATTGATGTGCGTAGAAACTAGCCCGAATCCTATTTTTAGCATTAAAAAGAACGGTATGTGGATAGGGACAAAAAAGGCAAAAATATATGTAATTTAATTTATTTATTTTTGTAGATAGATGAAATGAAAAAACATTATAAACTCACATACAAGTCCGGTCATAACGTACGGCTTAATAATTTCGACATTTTTGTTAATTGAGCTAGGACTTATGACCATATGTAATTTAATTATGTCTTAGCTCATTTTTCGTGATTTTTTTCATTCATGGGGGCGCATACGTTGGCTTTGAGTTAAAAGCATTGTCACTCGCTACTTAGAGTGCAAAAAGTGATCGCATCGTAAAAAGTAAGAGGATTAGTTTGGTCATTTCAGGGGGTGATTGAGGAATTTTAGAGGTACAAAAAGCAAATTCCATTCTCAAATAGACTAAATTTTGAACTTGACGCAATCCAAAACTCCATTTCAAAACAAGTACCATACTAGTAGGATGTTTTCTCTCCCGATCCCTCGTAATTCTTTTATACCTCCAATATTCCAATTTATACCCGGGGCAAAACTTAGATTTCCACAAACCGAAGTTTTTTGCGAGGACAAAATTAAAAATTCAGGGGTATAAAAGAAACACGGGATCGTGTAGAAAATCCAAACATACCTAAATTTGGGCTCCATTTACAAATATAATTTCAACAATTGAAAGTTGTATTCCAGCAGAAAGACATTAATTAACAATAATATGACATTCCCGTACAAAAAATAGAACCATGTTGCCTAGTTCCTTCTTAGGAAACTAGTATGATGTGATTGTAAATTGCAAGTTGTAAATAAACTTTGTATACTTCTACAAGTCTTCATAGAATCTGATACCATCTACCTGTTCCTTTGAAAATCTTCATCTCTAAGTGTTTTTTCCTTATTAAGCCGCCATATTAGCCAATTTAAAAGCATAATGTTTTTAATTAATCTAGAAAAAGCTCTCTCACTATGAATATTAAGTTCTTAACCCAAAATAGCATCTTCTAATACAATTCAAAACACAATTTTTCTTAATTATATTGTTCATAATTTTTTCATCTTTCCATTTATACCCCCTCCTTAATAAACAAACACTATAAAACAAGCTTATTGCACCTCTTTCAAATTGCACACTTAACCCCATAATCTTCTTAGCTTAAACCTTTTTATTATCTTCTTAACTTCAAATTCTTATATAGCTTTCAAAACCAATATCTTCATCATCCATGGGAAACAAAAGCTCCTCAAACTCAAAAGTACAATATGGCAAAACAACAAAAGTTTCATCAATTGAACAACATGTTCCAAGACAAAACATGATGAGTTTTCAAAAAGAACAAAACCAAAGAAACAAAGCTACATCATTAAGAGATGATGATGAATATATAGGGAAACACTACAAGGTAGAGACATCACTTGATAACGATGAAACATTCAACAATTTCATTAAACGTGCTAAGTATAAAATTCGAACCGTAACAATGTCCAAGTCCAACATTGATAAGGAGCATAGTAACAACACTGTACCTGCAGCACCAGATCATGAGGCTAATGGTAACAACAACACTTATAAGGAAAATAATCAAAGGGACCAGTTTGATGATTTTATTCAGATTTCTAAGAAAAAAATGAGAGCTTCATCAAGCATTCGTAATAGTAGTTTCTTTAAGAAGCCTTGAGAATTGTTTGATCTTCAATGTTCAGAATATTGTTACATGAAAATAAGGTCCTAGTATTGGGGCATGGTTTGAAATGTAGGGGAATAATTTGGGTTTTATGGGTGTAAAATTATAGTAATTCATATTGATTTGTATAAATTATAAGAGTTTTAATTAATATTGATTTACATATTAATTTTATTTTTGCTATTAATTATGCGACGATATTTTGGTTAAGAATTTCTAATAATGGTGACATGAGTGAAAACTTAGTAATGATTATGCGATGTTCTTTCTATCATTGCTTGAAAAGGACAAGTGTGAGACCGATCTAACATAATTGATTTTGGTTGGGTTGAAGAATCCAAAAGTATGTTTGTGTGTGTACATAAAAAACACACGTAATTATATTTTTAAATGACTATCATACACTTATAAGTTATAATTCTTAATGATTAAATAAATACTCTTAAGAGCATCTTAAACCATGTAGGAATCAATATAGTAGGGTTGCTTAACTTATTTTTGATGGATCATATATCACATCAGCTTTAAAAGAAATTATTAAACACCAAATGATAAATAAACATAAACAATCCGTTAATTTTTGTAAGTTTAACTCAATTGATGGAGACATCATAGGTTAGATACAGAAGCTGACATTTAAACTTCAAACACTTCATTTATTTATATTATTATACTAAAAAAATCCCTTAGGGGAGCACTATGTGTAGCAAGTTTATTTAATCAAACTATTTTTTGGCCCAGCCACCACTAATGTGTATTTTGAAGAGGATCCTATCTCCACTAGTGAGAATTTAAAATGAGCTTTCCACAAGTTATCTCAATTAAAAACATATGATGCATTTACAGTATCAAAACTATTATTTTGAAGATAAAAATTTGGTCAAAATTCACAATAAAGATCCTCCAAGTACTTTCAAAAGTTATTTTTTTAATAAAAGTAATAACTTGTTTATGTAAAAAAATGTTACAGCCATAGATCAAAACTCAAAGCAAGGGCTTAGAAATAAGGATTCTCAACTTGCTCCGACTCTTCAAAAGAAAATGAAAGAAATAAACAGGGTAAGTCATTTCACAAAATCCAAGAAAACAAAACAAACCATGTATACTCTTCACTATTTTATCTTTTAGAAAATAATATATACATTTATTCCAACATATACAAACTTCAACAACTACTTCTTTTGAGTCAAATTCAAAAATACTAGAGTTCTAGATTGTGTTTAAAAAACGGATTCATGTCGGACCTGGATTCACTGCCATTGTAAACTCATGTAGTTTGCCATAGTAGTGAATCTCGGCCAGCCATTTTCGATTCAACGATTCTGATTAAACAATCCATATTTTAATAATTTTATACTGTATAAGATCTCGGTCGTTCAATTTAATCGAACGGTCTAAATCAGTTGCTATGTTGACGCAGTAACTGTGTTCTATCCAATCTCGTATCATGTCAATATATGAGGCTAACATTTATTCAAAAAGAATCCGTGACCGCGATATGCAACATCAAGATTTTTGTTGTCTCTACGACCCCAACACATGTACAATTGTTAACCACAATGATCTCAATATTCTGTAATATAGTTTATCGCAACCTTTGATTTAAAACCTCAAGCGACAAGCAGAACACCATTACTCTTGGATTC
Organism: Trifolium pratense; assembly: GCF_020283565.1. Taxonomy (NCBI): domain Eukaryota; kingdom Viridiplantae; phylum Streptophyta; class Magnoliopsida; order Fabales; family Fabaceae; genus Trifolium; species Trifolium pratense. The sequence continues at coordinate 39,062,671 of NC_060064.1, read as the reverse complement.
TTAAAGCATGAATCACAATTCAAGATTCCATGATGATTTGTCTAGTTAAGCTTTCATAATTAGGGATAGAAAATTCGTATAACTTGCTTTATCTGTCCGCGGCAAAGAGGGCACATTTTTAAGGGTCGAGAACAAGTTGTACAGCAACACATATGCCCGCACCTGACATTTAAACATAAACCTTAGAGATTATCGATTGTATTATGAATCAGAACACAATGAGATTGTTTTACATCACAAAAAATGAGAATGAAGTTGGCGACTTACGGGACAAAAGCAACATTGTATTTCTGAGCAATGCATATCACACACAAATCTGAGAAGTCGTCATCCATTTTACCTGAGAAATTGTCACAATTTCTTACACATAAGTGAAAGACAAACGAGCAACAAGCTGTGCTGCTAATCCTTTCTAGCAAACCGCGTACTATTGAAACAATCATTACAAAATTAATAGTATAGACTTTTAGCAATTTACCTTCAATATTTGCCGATTGCACTCGGATAGCGGGCTGTTGTTCTGACATCTTAATAATAGCAGCTGCCTTAAGTACCCTGCATAAAAAATATCAAGTACTTTGTTTAGAATTGGCTGGTGTATTGGAATGTTAACTGGCGTAGAATCATAATGCAAATACTTTCACTTAAACTTGGGTGACATTCTTGTGCATTTCAACATCTTTCAATAGTACGCGATTCTTATACCTTTTATGCATTTCACATTGTCGTCGCCATGTCAAGATGTATTGAATAGTATGCATAGCTATTATACAAGAACCAAATATTGAAAATCCAATCGATGCATACTTACACCACCTAAAAAGATATATATCACGGTGAGTTACACTAAAAACGGTAAATGGACTTCAATCCAAAACTCATTGTAAGAATCTATCAATGTTAAAGCAACCTGACGAAATCCCCATGATTAGCAATTATAAGATCATCAATTGTGTTGGGAGAGACATAAAATGGTCCTGACTGGGGTTTTTGAATCCGAATGGTGCCGGCATCATCTTTAGAAACCTGATCATATAGTTTAGAAATATTTCAAACAAAATATGAATGATTAATATACAACAATTCCATTTAATACTGAAAACATAAGGAACACCTTGTATAAAAATATAAACAAGTTTACTACAAATTTCTTTGGAAACTTACTTCACCAATAACTGTCAAGGAAGTGTTGATTGGAAGTGTTCGTTCAATTCTCTTAAAACCAAGCTCCTATAAACATGGTTTCAATTATTTCAGCTTACGAAATATTTTTGGGGACAATGCAGGAAGAAGAGAAGATGAATTCGGATACCTTGCATTCTTCAATCCCCAACATTCACGCAGTTGACATATTGGTGGATGTTGGGTCGAGATCAAATAGTCTATATTTAAAACTCGGCAAACCAGTTTTTTTATTTTTTAAAAAAATTGCAAATATGTATTAAAATCTTGACCATTCAATCTCAATTCAACGAACACCGGTGTGCTGAATGCAGCGATTAATGACCGCAAACAATCCAAATTCAGGAAGGAGGAAAGAGTTACACTCCCACCTTGAGACCTCGGAAATAATTGAATATTCTATGTATCATCCATGGTTTTGATTGTTTAAATATTTCCTTTTGAAAAGGTAACATAAAATCTATGGCCTGCTGAGCTCCAACCACATCCACACAACCAGTTGCATCTTCCTACCAAGAAAAAAAAAAGGAAGGAATTGTATTTAACAACAGCAAAAAATAAATAAGAGAAAAAATGAAAGAAGAATCTACTAGAGGAAGAAAGAAAAATCACACCAGATACCAAGAAACCTCTTTACTCGCGAACGACGTTACAGGAGAATGGTCTTTCCAATCCCACTTCTCATGTTTAAGAAAATGTTGCTCTACCTATATAAAAGATTGTAGAATGATTTGAGCTAATTGTAATTGTAAAGAATAGAAACAAAATATGCAAAATCCTATGATTTTAAGAATACTATATCCATGTACCGTATCTTCAACAATTACACTCGCTAAACCACTTAATTCACATATAATTGTGCTATCAGCGGCAACTTTTCCAGAAATTGCAACGAGCAACGGTGAATTTCGAGTATCTAATAGTTGAGCTGCAAAGTGAAGTGTTATCCAAAGCATGATTAGTCACCACATCAAGCACAAATTGACTAACTACAAGTACAAAGTTAAGTAGTTCATGTATTTATATAAAAAAGTTGAATGCATATTTGATAGTTTTGATCCTATGCATCATAAAATTGGACAAGTTTTGCATCTTAAGGCCCTATTTACTTTGAGAAAGAATTTTCTAAAGAGCATTGCTATATGGTACGAAGACTTTTTCGCACATAAAAGACACGAACATGTAATTGGACATGCTTGACCTTCAAACCCACTACTTGTGTACTACTTTCTTAAAAAAAATTATCAGATAAAACCGTCAAAATATTTTGCACACATGGTGTTTATCTCTCGGGTGATCATCACCTTCGTTCATCACTGTTTACCACTGCCGTCAAAAAAACTAACTATAACTTTCATAATAAGCAAGCATAAGCATATATAGCCTCACACATTCAACAAGAACAAAACCTTACCATAACTATGCTACTTTGAGTTTATGAAAAATACATACCTAGTTCCTTCAGTTGCTTGACGCGAGTCACAGATTTAAGAATGTCCACATTCCTGCCCACTAATAAAATTATCACAAGTTAGTCTTTGCAGTTGCACATGGAAGATACATGGTTTATGTACAATGTGTTTTTATCTTTTTCTTGAAAAGACATAAGTAGATTAATGTAACAGTCATATGAACATTAGCTTATAACAAGACCTTATTTTCAGGGAAGAAAAAACGACAGCAAATTACTTACTTGCCAATGGTTGTTTTAAGACAGTATAGAGCAATTGCACTCAAACAACAACCGATTCCAGTCCAAGGATTTATCACCGTTATTATGCTTCAATATACAGTAATCAATAAAATTACAAGGGTTTGAGGTAAGGCCCATTACTATAAATAAAGGAATGGATTGATACATAAATGAAAAACACTTGAATATATGTATCGGAATTTGTATTACAATTTCTTGTAATTTGATGTACATACATATATATATATATATATATATATATATATATATATATATAGGGGAGGGATCAAATTACACCGGTGTAACATTTGAGTAATGTTACACCGCTCAAAAACGCTTCAACGAATACAAATTTTACAAAATCCACCGTTGGATTGAAAGTTTATATCATATAGATCATTCATGTTCAATTCTATAAAAATCTAAAATCATTTGATATGTTATTGAGATTGATCAAGCTTAACGGTATTCAATAAAAACACATAAAGCGTTAATAATTGCCTATAATTGTCTAGTCTATAATTGCCTATAATAGAAATCCTATTTTAATTACAATTATGATACAATTCCTGATATACTTTGACAGCTATAATTGCTTGTGCTTATCCTAATGTGAATAATATGTGCTTATCCTTATCCTTAACACACACTAGTGCAAAAAACACTTATTAAATCGGTTCTGGAAGGCTTTTTAAATCGGTTCCAGAACCGATTTAAATTCCGTCGATTTAGTAAGTTTTTCGTTTTTAAATCGGATTTCGGACCGATTTAAAAGATTTTATTAAATCGGGTTGCCCGATTTCAAAGAGTTTATTAAATCAGTTTGTCCGATTTAAAAAATGTTAAAAAAGTCATTGGAAGTTTTTAAATCTATTTGATCCGATTTAAAATCCAAAATTAAATCGGCTCAACCGATTTAAAAAACGTTATTTTAAATCAGTTCATAACTCACCCGATTTAAATTCTATTAATTGTTTCTTTTACTATTGTTTCTCGAGTACCATACACCAAAATTTATTTAATCCAAAATCATCCATTAATAACATAAAGTTACAAAATTATACTTCTACACTAAAATCATCATACTATAATAATAGAGTATCATACACCTAATAGCATAAATTATACTTATATATACTAAAATCATTCCATAATAGTAGTTAATATCATATAACCTAAAATCATCAATTATAAACCATAAAGTTACAAATTTATACTTGTAACCTCGATTCCTTCTATTTGTATGCTTAACTTTGTCTCCTCCTTTAACAGTTAACTCATAAGTTGGTTTCGGGAGACCATTCTTAAAATCGCTGGGTTGAATCAATCCTCTCCATATTTCCAAACGAATGTCTTCAGACCTTTTAATTCTGAAAAGGGAAAAAAAAAGAAGATAAACTCAGCTCAACATAGAAGCATAATAAAATTGACAAATTAGAGAAAATAAAGCCTAGAAATGACAACAAACAATATCAGAAAGCTGTCAAGAAATTTTCATAATACTCAATTGAAATAATCAACACATCCACACTTTTCAATACAACATTCAGTAATTCAAATTCAATCAAGGACATAAGTTCATGAAGCACCTGGACTGCATCAGATTCTAATTCAATCAAGGTGTTCCCCTCTTTAAGTCTTTTCTCCTTTAAATCTATTCCTTTCAACATCTGACTGCAATTTTCATCAGCATGATCTGGTAACCAGATTATCAAGATCGGTTAGACCGTCACTGGGAAAACGATAAGCTGGAATTCTAGTTTTCTTGTATGGAGAAAATCATAGAACATAACTATATCAAATCCATCTTCTAATTAACTTACTTGTTTGTTTATGATTAGGTAGCTTGATTGCACACATTTTATTTCTTCCCGTCCCCAACTTGAGCAGTTGCTGGTCCTGTCCTATATTGAAAAAATATGTCACAAACCCATTACAAAAACCACTAATTTATGAAAAGAAAGGAAAAAAGAAATCAATTTAACTCAACGATCTTTGATAGGCTACAATATAGACAGAAAACTAATTCGCTCTCCACACTCGGGAAGAAAATTTAAGAGATAAATAAACAGATGCTCAAAAGACTTATGCTCAAAATACAGGTGGTTTGGTCTATAATTTAGACACACAGAACTACAAATTCTACAGTTCCTACTTCATCAACCATTAGCAATGAAATTAGTATTCCCTTTATATATATGTATAGAAAACTCAATTATTTGATTGGATAAAAAATGATAAAATTATAAATAAAATAGTTCAAATAAAGGATAAAATCAAAAGAAACAGTAACCAAAAGTTAGTATCCCCATTATATATAGGCATAGATTCAGGCGAACAGCCGCACACACATATATGTGTAGATGCATTCACAAGTAAGCTGATACAATACAAGGGCAGGACTAAAAGAAAAATATCAGTTTGTACCAAAAAAAAAAGAGTAAAATATCAGTTTTCTGCTGCATCCTTCTCCAACCCCATCAAAAAGACAAATGAAAAAATAATATTGTAGGTTTTAATAATCTTTTCTTCAGGAAAGGACAACTACAAAATAAGCACATACCATCTCTTTGTCGATCAATCTTCAAATGCGTCCATTGGATCAACAGGTAAATGATAATTGAAAAGAAAAACAACAACATTCAAAAGTCGGTTTATCACATAATACTCGATGACCTGACAAATAAGCATCCATATGTTCCAACATGCAAGACATAGTGTTGGATCGCCACCAAAAGTTAATTATCCCATTTAATTATCACAAATGCACTTTAAACATATACTATATATCAGCACCAAATGACCTGACAGTCATTATCCCTAAGTTAGCACCATATATCCTGCTAAATATGAAACAAAAACATTCCTCTTTCTGATATGCAATTTAAGATTCCTCTATTTTTTATTAACATCATTCTTTCTTACTCTGAAACAACTATAGCCTAAACCTAGCCATCATATACTAATCAGATTATAATAACATTCTACGACTGTGTCACAGTTGTACAGTTGTAGTTACCACCAAATCATAATATGCATTATAATACTGAGGAAATTTTTCCAGAAACACCACCGAGGGAAATTTACCTTAATTGCAGCACATAAACACACTCACACAAATTTAACTTACACAAACTTATGCAAATCTACTTATAGAAACTAAATCTAAACTAGATTTACAAAACAAATTGAACTTAAGAAAACACAACATCACACAACACATAAAATTGAGATTAAATAAGTTTGGAGCTACATACTGAAGAAAGAGAGATACCTGTAGGTTAAGAAGTGTCGGCACAATAGATGAGGAGAAAACCCACAGCGAATGAATTCGAAGATGGTAGCGGCAGCGACGAACACGAAATTGAAAACCCATTGATTAGTCAATGGATGAAGATGAGGAGAAAACCCACAGCGACGAACACGAAATTGGAATGAGAATCCATTGGAGAATGAAGAAAAGACCAAAATCGAAATGGAACTAACCTTGGAATGAGAAGACCAAAAGCGGTGGTTGAATCGGAAGTCCTGTTCGTGTTCGTTCGTCGCAGAGACTACGCTCAGAGAAGGAACCCTTGTTGGTGTTCGTCGTCGCAGAGAGAAAGTGAAAAGGAAGTATGTGTTTAGGGTTTTTGGTGCAGATCTGAGAGAATTTGTGTTCTAGGCTTTGTTGGTGTTCGTCGTCGCAGATCTGAAGAAGTGAAAATGATTTTTATTTTTTTTAATTATAAATAATTTTTTTAAATCAGGCTAACTGATTTAGCTTTTATTCCTTTAAAAGTCTTCCTTCCGTGTCCTATATTTTAAGGTTTTTAAATCAGGTGGATGACATCTGATTTAAAACGTGTGATTTAATAAGTGTTTTTTCCACTAGTGACACGTGCTTATCCTTAACACCCCCCCTCAAGTTGGAGGTGGGATTGAAATCTCAAGAACACCCAACTTGCCGAGTAGTCGTTTATAAGTATCGCCTCCAAGAGGTTTAGTAAATATGTCAGCTAGTTGGTCAAAAGATCGGAGATAAGAAGGGCTGATAAGACCTGATTTAATTTTTTCACGAACGAAATGACAATCAATTTCAATGTGTTTTGTGCGTTCATGAAAAACTGGGTTTTCGGCGATGTGAATAGCAGCTTGACTATCACAATGAACAGTGATTGGTTGAGGATGGTCAATGCCGAGATCCGAGAGAAGATATTTTAACCATTATAACTCGGAAGATAAAGTTGCAAGGGAACGATATTCTGCTTCAGCAGAGGAACGAGAAATTGTTGGTTGCTTCTTGGTTTTCCATGATATAGGATTAGAGCCCAACATGGTAAAATAGCCAGTAGTGGAGCGACGAGTAGTAGGACAACCAGCCCAATCAGAGTCGGCATATCCAACTAAATTGAGGGGGCTAGAAGCTGAAAGAAATAAGCCTTTGCCAACACTCCCTTTAAGATATCGGAGAACTCGTGTGGCCGCATCGAGATGAGTTGTACATGGAGATTGCATGAATTGACTGAGAGTGTTAACAGCGTATTGGATGTCGGGTCGTGTCACTGTTAAATATAATAGACGACCAATGAGGCGACGATAGACTGTCAGATCAGGAAGAGGGCTTCCTTCATTGGGCCGTAGACGGAGGTGTTGCTCCATAGGAAAATCTGATGGTCGGCAACCAGTCATACCAGAGTCGGATAAAATGTCAAGTGTATATTTCCTTTGACATAAGAATATTCCTTTTTAGAACGGGATACTTCGATGCCTAAGAAGTATGAAAGATTTCCAAGGTCTTTGATGGAAAAGGCCTGGGCAAGAAATTTCTTGATGTCGGAGATAGCGTCTTCGTTATTTCCAGTGATGATGATGTCATCTACATAAACAAGTACAAATATAGTCGTGTGAATACTTTTGAAAGTGAATAGACTATAATCAGAGATGGATTGATGAAAACCCTTTTGAATGAGGGTGGTGGAGAATTTTGAGAACCATTGACGGGATGCCTGTTTGAGACCATAGATGGATTTGTTTAATTTGCAAACACATGATTTCCCTTTATGAGAGAAGCCGGGTGGTAATTTCATGTAAACTTCTTCATTAAGGTCTCCTTGGAGGAAAGCATTGTTAACATCAAGTTGATGTAACGACCAGTTTTTAATGGCAGCAATGGAGAGAAGGAGTCGAACCGTGACAAGTTTGGCAACCGGTGCGAATGTTTCATGGTAGTCAATATCATGTACTTGATTGTAGCATTTGGCGACTAAACGAGCCTTATATCGCTCAACAGTACCATTAGAGTGATATTTAATTTTGTATACCCATTTACAACCGATGGCGGTTTTGCCATTCGGGAGAGGAGATAAAACCCAAGTGTTGTTGGATTCAAGAGCGTGGATTTCTTTAGCCATAGCGTTACCCCATTCAGCTGATTTGATAGCTTGAGAATAAGATGTTGGTTCTTTATTCTCAATGATATGAACAAGAAGAGCTTGATGGGAAGTGCTCAAATTGGATAAAGAGAAATAATTCTTTAATGGGAATGCACTCTGTGATGTGACATTATTAATGTCACATACGTGGTCCGTGAGGCGAACGGAAGGAGTACAAAGACGTTGAGGATAACGACGTTCTGGAGGATTGGTCGCTGTAGGTGAATGTTGCTGGAGAAATTTCTACAGGAATGGATGGAATATCCGATGAGTTAGCATCCTGAGGAGTGGGAATAGGCACAATTGTGTCATCATGATGACTAATGCCGGGAGAGATACTTGATGCAGGTGATAAGTTGGAAGAGGAATCATCAAATTCACAATCAAGGATTTGAGTGTTGATGCTTATGTCGTTAGCGAAGGAAGGAGTTTGAAGGTCGTGATATGGAAACATGATTTCAAAAAATTGAACATCGCGAGAGACATATATTTTGCGAGTGTGCATATCATAGATGCGGTATCCTTTTTGATTAAAAGGGTAACCGACAAAAATACCAGGTTTGGCTCGTTCATCGAATTTGTGTTGAATGTTCATATTTTTGGCAAAACAGAGACATCCAAACACACGGAGTGAGGAGTATGAAGGAGGAGAACCGAGTAAAATTTGATGAGGAGATTTATATTTCAGGATGGGAGTAGGAAGTTTGTTTATGAGATAAGCGGCAGTGAGCACGCATTCACCCCAAAAGGAAAGGGGTAATTTCGCTTGGAAACGTAATGCTCTTGCGAAGTCAAGAAGATGGCGATGCTTGCGCTCCACAACGCCATTTTGTTGAGGGGTTGCAATGCAGCTGCGTTGATGAATAATGCCATGATCATGAAACCATGTTTGGATTTGTTTGGACAAAAACTCCGAACCATTGTCGGAACGAATAGCTTGAAGTTGGGGAAGAAAGATGCCCCCATCGCCGGAATTAATTTTATTAATTTTAGTGTTGAATTGGCGATTGATTTGATTAAAAAAATGAATTAGCGTAGTAAATGTTTCAGATTTATGTTGCATGAGATATAACCAAGTACATCGTGAATAATCGTCGACAATTGTTAAAAAATATCGTGATCCATTGTGTGATGGAGTAGAGAATGGACCCCAAATATCGACATGAATTAACTCAAAACAATGAGATGAATATGATGTTCTTGAAGAAAAAGGTAAACGTGATTGTTTTGCACGCGGACAAACGTCACAAACAAAATCTTTATTCGCATTAATATTTGGAGAGTTCTTAACAATAAATTGAAAGCGGGAAATAGATGGGTGACCGAGGCGTAAATGCCATAGGTCAGCCTTATTACATTACTTAGAACTAAAAAAGGAACTTGATGGATGGTCAAGGCAATAGTGATCCTTGTCATCTTTATTTAATGGTGATTCTTCATTCAAGTAGAAGAGGTCATTCCGAGCACTACCCCGACCAATCGTCTTCTTCGTTGCTCGGTCCTGAAATATGCAACCAGAGGATGAGAAAATTATATCACAATGTATTGATTTTGTTAATTGTGAAAGAGATAATAAATTATATTTGAAAGATGGAATGTGATAGACATTCGTGAGTGTAAGTGACGGCGAGCAATGAATATTGCCGATGTGTTTCACGGACGCGTGAGAGCCGTCGGGTAATTGAACAAATATATTTTTATGAACAGGTGAATATGAAGAAAAATAAGAAAGAGATGTGCATATGTGATTTGAAGAGCCAGAATCAATAATCCAAGAAAAAGGAACACAAGTAAAAGCGGGGGGGGTACCTGCGAAATTCACAGATGATCCCATAGTGTCCTCTTTGGCTAAGTGAGATAGGAGTTTTTGATATTGTGCGCTTGAGAGTTGAGTAGCGGAAGTAGATGAGGGTGGTTCAGATTTCTTTGGTGGCTTATTTGGGAAGCCATGAATCTGATAGCAAGTAGCAATAATGTGATCATACTTATTCCAATTCTCACCATACGGGCGCTGCCGTTTGCCTTGAGTGCGATGCTGCACTTTAGAAGCTTGAAGCGCTGCTGATTCCTCAGCAGGGAGGGGTCAAAAATTAATCTCTTGTTGTTTCTCTTCCTGGCGTACGATGTTATAAATACGTTGAATTGAATGAAAAGGATCCATGAGGAGAATTTGGCTACGGACGGCCGAGAATCGGTCATGGACGCCCTGAAGAAATTCCATGGCCCGGTCCTGATTTTGTTGATCAATAATACTCTTGGCATTACCGCAGATGCACGGATTGATAGGTGCAATGGAATGGAGTTCATTCCAGAGAGATTTCAACTGAGTGAAATACAGAGATACGGACATGCCCTCTTGTTTTAGGGCAGAGATAGATTGTTTCAATTGATAGATTTTCAGAGCGTTGGACTGAGATAAACGATCCTTGAGATCGGTCCAGATTTGTGCCGCCGTTTCAGCATAGAGAATGCTAGGGCGAATCTCGGTTGAAACCAAGTTGAGAATCCAGCTTGCAACCATATCGTTGCAGCGGCGCCACTTAGAGATATCATCGGCCTTCTTTGGACAGGTTAGGGTTCCATCGACAAACCCGAATTTGTTTTTGGCACGAAGTGCCATTGTTACGGCTCGGCTCCATGAACCATAGTTGTCGACCGTGAGCAGAGGTGTAACAAGGACAGTTGCAGGGTTGTCGGAATGATGGATGACGCATGGATCGGTGTTGGAGGTGGTGGTGGATTGATCATGGATCGGCGGGTTTTGTGAAGGGATGATGAGTGGTGGAACATTAGACATGATGATGCGAGTGAGTGGGTGAGGCGATGAAGAAGGGTTGAAACAGGATGATAAACACAAACTGAGGGAGATTAACCAGAGAAAAACTGATACCATATAAATAAAGGAATGGATTGATACATAAATGAAAAACACTTGAATATATGTATCGGAATTTGTATTACAATTTCTTGTAATTTGATGTACATACATATATATATATATATATATATATATATATATATATATATATATATATATATATATATATATATATATATATATATATATATATATATATAGGGGAGGGATCAAATTACACCGGTGTAACATTTGAGTAATGTTACACCGCTCAAAAACGCTTCAACGAATACAAATTTTACAAAATCCACCGTTGGATTGAAAGTTTATATCATATAGATCATTCATGTTCAATTCTATAAAAATCTAAAATCATTTGATATGTTATTGAGATTGATCAAGCTTAACGGTATTCAATAAAAACACATAAAGCGTTAATCTTGATCGGTCTCAATAACATATCAAACGATTTTAAATTTTTGTAAAATTGAACATGGATGATCTAAATGATATAAAATTTCAATCCAACGGTGAATTTTGTAAAATTTGTATTCGTTGAAGCGTTATTGAGCGGTGTAACATTACTCAAATGTTACACCGGTGTAATTTGATTCATCCCCATATATATATATATATATATAAGAGTACAAGGATCTGTATACTAATTGCCTATAATTGTCTAGTCTATAATTGCCTATAATAGAAATCCTATTTTAAATACAATTATGATACAATTCCTGATATACTTTGACAGCTATAATTGCTTGTTCTTATCCTAATGTGAATAATATGTGCTTATCCTTATCTTAACACATGTGCTTATCCTTAACAATTACTTAATTAAAATTGCCAGAAATTTTAGCTACGATTTATTTTGTCTTTTATTCAAATTTATTTTGTCTTTTATTCAAATTATACTAAACGGACCCAGATTATCTTGCTGCTTCCACGCATTAGATAATCTTGATCATAGATGTAATCCATGACTCTGATTAATATGATTTTATTTAACTACTTTTTCACAATTTTAATCTCTACAGTTCACTTTTGATCGAACAGTCGTTAACAATAACTAAGCTAACTAGATTAAATTCACGTCCATATTAAATAAATGTAGAGACGCGGTTCATTCCAACTGGAATTATGATCCTCGTATTTTACTATTTTTAAAATTAAAATTAATTTGGAGGTCCAATGAACTGGATGTAGATTAAAATTAATTTGGAGATTCAACGGGCCAGATATAGTAAAAAAATAAGTAAACCCTTAGGGCCCGATTGGTTCGAGGCAGATGGAAGGGAGGGGAGGGAGGTAATCTTGACAAAAAAAGATTTTTTTTTTATTAAATTATTTTTTCAAAAAAAAAATGTTTTTTATTCTTGGAAAAAAGAAACAAAATTTAAAAATAAATTTTTTTAAAATGTTCCCTCACAATTTAAAATGTTCTATGAATTTAAAATATTCGTTTTGCCAATTTAAAACGTTTTTTTAACTAATCAAATCTCTGTAATAATTGAGATTTTTTGTTTTTGTTTTTAATTTTTTTTTGAAGAATAAAAAATGTTTTTTTTTAAAAAAAAAAGATTTAATAAAAATAAATTATATTTTGTCAAGATTATCCCGCTCACCCCCCTCTCATCCCTTCCATCTACCTCGAACCAATCGGGCCCTTAATTTTGGTGAGCATGTTTTACTTTACCCTACAATTTAAATATTAAATCTAAGATTATTTTTTAAAATAAAAATCTAAAAGATTTTTTCTCAGAGAATATCTAAAGTATATCTTTTTAGTAGATACGTATACACAAAATAGCATTATAAATAAGAGAAAAACGATTAAAAGTTTCATAACAGTTCACAGTACTTCTCTAATTTCTAATCAAGAAAAAAGTTAGGGTTACCGATTTCTCACTTTTCCTAAAATCTCATCATCCATACCCAATCATCATCACCATGTCTTCTTCAACCATGAAATTCACTCTCAAGAGTCACGACGGCGAAACCTTCGAAGTCGATGAAGCAGTGGCATTGCAATCAGAAACAATCAAGTACTTGATCGAAGACGGTTGTGCCAACAACACGATCCCTATTCCAAACGTCAGCAGCAAGATCTTAGCGATGATAATTGAATACTGCAAGAAGCATGTCGAAGCGGAAGCAGCGAGTTCCGATAAAAAACCTTCTGAGGATGATCTTAATGCTTGGGACGCTGAATTCGTGAAGATTGATTCGGCTTCGCTTTTTGAACTCGTTATTGCTGCGAATTTCTTGAATATCAAGAATTTGTTGATTCTTACTTGCAATACTATAGCAGAGATTATAAAAGGGAAGACAGCAGAGGAAATTCGTCAGACGTTTAACATTAAGAATGATTTCAGTGCTGAGGAACAAGAGGAAATTCATAAGGAAAATGAATGGCCATTTCAGTGATATTGTTGTTAGAATCTTCAAATTAATGTTTATAATGTGAATGTTTTCACATAGATTTAACTGTGTTTTTAAGTTATTTTGTAGTCCCTGTTTGGCAAAGTCTTAATGCGACATTGTTTGATTTTTTGTTGCGATGTTAGATGTAGACAATGGATAAGTTTGATTTATTACATGTCCAATCAATGATATTTAGATATTTTATCTTTTCCTAATATTAATAGGATTTTGTTTGCATATTTATGGTTTTTGATACCTGATCAGAAGTGCGACCACGCCGGCGTTAGTGTTGATGAAGCCCCCTGTTGAAATGGAAGGGTTGTGTACCTGCAAGCACGCACTCCGACGCTCAAGTCTGTGAGGTGAAGTGTAGGTTTTCTGTGCTAAAATAATGTGTACCTTACAAATGACAAAGAGTTGCGTATATATAGCCCTCAGTGCTGGGCCCAAGACCCTTGATGGCATTAATGGTCATCAAGTGGCTGCCGGAAAACGGCCACGAGGCCTTGATGTGCAGTAAATGCTCATCATTTCGGTTTACGGCCGTTACGATACGTGGGAGTATCAGACCGTTGGTGAATCGAGCAAGGCTCGTGAGGACCTCGCGATAGGCTAGCTCGGGATATATATGTTCGTCATCCTTTGGTGCTCGAGCATCTATGCTCGACCCAGAACAGTTTTCAATTTAGTTAATTTTGTTTTGTTCTCTAATAAATTCTACCAATTATCAATTTTAATGAATTAATAATTTAATTTGTTTGCAAAAGAACGGGTAATGTATCACACTAACGATAAATTAATTGAAGTGGTATGGGATTTTGACCTTATTAAATTAGTCATCGACAATATAAACTTCGTATTTATTTCATTAATAAAAAAAAAAAAGGTTTATTTTGTCACAATCTCAATTAAAGATCATATACTTCGTACACTAATTTCACATCAAAGTTTCCTTATGACTTATGAGCAGCATTTGCAACCGGTTACATTGTTTGAGTACTTGGATGTGGACCATCATATGTATTGCCCCTGGAATTGTACATGGATGGACAGATCACTATATCATCTCTATCTAAATTTATTTTTGAACTTATGAAAAATAGTTTATATGAAAAATAGTTTATATGTGAATAAATAAATTTTAACGTAGCTTGTTTTTCCGGTAGCCCCTTGATTGAGGAGTCACTTTGCAATCTAGATGTACTTGGTTCGAAATTTGGCATAATAAAAAAATAAAATAAAAATAAATTTTTTATGTTAACCTATAAGTACCTACTAACAAAAACTGTATTTTTGTAAACTACGTACCTAACTTATAATAATATATAAAAATTTATTTATTTACATAAGTTGTTTATATAAGCTTAAAAATAAGTTAATCCAAGCTCATATACCACTTTGTTATTCTAAAATCCAAAAATATATCTGGATGGATATATATATATTGTGTGAAGGATGTCTGGAGAATCTAATTAAAATAAAATATAATACTCCGATGAAACTACTGGTAGTACTTTACAAAAATATCAATGCATATCCATTCAAATATTTTAAATTTTTAATATTCGGTAAAAAGAAATATATATATATATATATATATATATATATATATATATATATATATATATATATATATATATATAAAATCTCATAACCCAATTTTGAAATTTGAAGCATATCTTAAATAAATCGATTTTTTTTTTTTTTGGAAGCAAAATAAATCGAAATTCTATGCAGCGAAGTTTCCTCAACAATATTTTTTGTTGAGTCTGTTTTTTTTTTTTTTTTACTGAAGTGAGTTTGTTTTGTTCTACAATTTAAATATCAAATCTAAGATTATCTTTTAAAATTAAAAATATCTTTACTATATTTTTTTAACCGAAGGAAATCTCCGAATATCTTGTTAAACACACGCATTACAAAAGCCTATATAAATAAGTGAAACAATAGTGAAAGTTTGACGCTCACAAATTTCTAATCAAGAAAAAATAATTAGGGTTACCGATTTCACACACCTTTCCTAAAATCTCATCATCATGTCTTCAAGTTCAACCAACAAGAAGATCACTCTCAAGAGTTCCGACGGCCAATCCTTTGAGGTCGATGAAGCAGTTGCACGGGAATCACAAACAATTAAGCACGTGCTCGATGATCGTGCTGACGACAAGGAAATCCCTATTCCAGAAGTCAACAGCAAGATTTTGGCAAAAGTTATTGAATACTGTAAGAAGCATGTTGAGGCAGCCACCGCGAGTTCCGATGAAAAACATAATGCTGAGAATAATCTTATGGTTTGGGACAGTGAATTCATCAATGTTGATAAGTTTACGGTTTTTGAGCTGATTCGTGCTTCAAATTACTTGGATATCAAAAACTTGTCTGATCTTTCATGCTCGACTGTTGCGGATATGTTAAGAGGGAAGTCGACTGAGGAAATTCGTGAGATGTTTGACATTAAGAATGATTTCCTTCCGGAGGAAGAGGCACAACTTAGAAGGGAAAATGTATGGGCATTTGAATGATACTACTGTTAAATCTAAAGTGAAATATTGCCATGAATATTTTCACCTAGTTTTTTTTTTTTTTCCTTTCTATTTTTAAGTGATTTTCTAATTTTGGATTGGTGCGACATTGTTAGTTCTTCATGTTATTTCTTCATGATATTTACAGATGAGTTTAAATATTTTAGTTTTTCATGCTATTTATTTGAATTCGTTACTTTGATGGCATGTTCATGGTTTTCACTTAAGTTGAAATTGTTTTTGAATGTGTTTTCTTTAGTTATGTTTTGTTCACAAAAGATCAACAATATAATATATATGAACCTTGCAAGTTTTGTTATTTGGTGTAAATTTAAAAATTATTATGTTTAATCCTTATTGTTAGTTTATTAGGTCGAATGACACGGTTATATTGAGTTACTTATGACATCAAAAATTAAAAATAATATATTCTTAATTTATATGACTGAACCTAAACAAAAGATTTATAGGAATAATATATTCTTTCACCACCACTTTAATCAGTCCGAAGATCAGTTCTGACATTAAGTGGTTTCATATCACCATAAATTGGCACTACTCAATTGGAACATCGCAACTCCTAGTATTGGTATTACTCGTGATAACAACAAACTTTCTTTGGAGTTGTTGTTTATGAGCTTTGGAAAGATAGAAACAGTTTGGTGTTTAATAGGAAGTCATTGATTGGTAACTAACCAAGTTAATTTCATTATATCAACCTCCAATACTAATGAGGCGACTCAACCCCATTAATCGGGGAGCAGTATTGATGTTTCGGATACCTCCACCATAAGATCATTATAAGGTTAATATTGATGGGTCACATAAAAGTCTACATGAATTTCTACATGTGGAGGCCTGATCAGAGATTCGCATGGCAAATTCATTTGTGGCTTCTATAATAGACTTGGATAATGCTCTGTTGTGTGGGCGGAACTATGGACCCTTCGTATTGGAATAGATATGACAAGTCAGTTGAATATCAGAGACGTCGGTTTTTAAAATGGATTCTCTAGTCGTGGTTAATATGGTGGTTAATATGATCAATTCAGGCTCAACTCCAAATGCCTTCACCAACCTTTTCTCCAAGAGGTAATCTTTCTTTTCCACCGCCCTGGATGGAGAACTTCAGTATATCATGTGTATAGGGAGACTAATCCCGGTTAGCAAATCTTGAACACTCTTCTTTAGATTTTTTTTTTGAAAAAGCACTCTTCTTTAGATTTTAATTGCAATTTTTTTGATGTTTCTCCTTTTGCTTTGAAAGAAGATGATGTAAGAGGGATTAGTTTATCTCGTTTTAGTTTAATTCATTTTCTTATAAAAAAAAGTAGGAACATAAATCACCATAAAAAATACGTATTAAAAATAGTAATTCAATCTAACATATAACAACAACTTATGTTAAAAAGAAAAAAGTTATAACAACTTCGGAAAAAGAAAAAGAAGAAAAAAAATTAGGCCAACTTATAGAATAATCTTTTCATTGTTGATGGCTAAACCGTAGAATACCTGTAAGGCTGTAACATATAAGGATAAAGAGAGATTCTAAATAATTCCCAGTGGCTCTTTTTTTCTTAAAAAGTTCTGGTTTCAATTTTATTGCAAAAGTCTCAAACCCCGCATGTTATTTATTGATCCTAAATTAATTTATTTGTTTAGTTAAACATAAGAACAATACCAGTAAATACGAATTTTTATTACTTAACAACAGTTTGGTACTTTCCGAATTAATTAATTATATGGTAGCCTCTGCAAACCCTTTAAAAGGGTTAAGGTAACTTCTCAACAACTTGCCATGTTTTCTAGTCCCCTATAAGTAATTCTTGGATGTAATGTTTGATTAAAAGTTGTATTTCCTCTCAAAACTACAAAAAATACTGCTAGTGATTCATCAACTTGCATCCTTTGTTGTTTCACCAAAACACCGCAAATCGCAAACCTCCTACGCGTTAATGGCTGCCTGTAATTGTTCAAGGCTCTTACCTTTGGTTTCTGGCACTACTAAAACTATAAATAATATAGCTAGCGCGTTGATTGCAGCATAAAGAACAAATGTACCTGAAAATCATAAATACAAGTAAAGTTCTATGTTCTATAGGTTTCTTGAACAAAAATGAGAGAATTGTTATCATATAATAAATCAGATCATTACTCCTTTAAATGAAATAAATATGAGAAATAATGTATTTACCATAGGAGCTCCAACCCATGAGAAAGTTGAAAGTATAGGAGCATAACCATGCGCCAAACCAGTTCACTAACGTCGCTATGCTTCCTGCCTGCCCTTTAATATTTACAGGAAATATCTGCAACACGAGGTTACATTTGAGAAAAATTTGTGCCATGTTTTTAATCGCCAATTTGAAGTTTATTTTAGCAAAGTAACAAGCATACATAGCTTGTCCCCAAATCAAAGAAAAAGAAAAGAAGGGATCGAGGTGTACCTCAGACATCACGACCCATGGAATTGCTCCCATTCCTATTGAAAAAGATCCTACATAGACCTAATATCGTGGAAGACGTAAATGTCGCGTGGAGAATAAGTACATGTTTTGTGATACATAAAAAACAGCATCGGTAGAGAAAGAGAGCCATACCAGTATGCCGGTAAGGGCAAGTGCTGGAACTGCTCCCACACCGACATCATGAACCTGTTACACTCAAGGAAGTCACTTTTACATAAATATCCGGATTAAAAACTTGAAGCTATAATGTTTTTAGTTCGAATGTACCTTAAGATAGAATGCAGCTGCGGTAAATATACATCCTGCAACCAATCCTGATCCAGATGCCTAATTGAAACAAAGAAATAACAATATGATACATGAAGAGGATAAGCAAATGAAAGTTTGATGATAAGTTGTTTTCTGTTTTGAATTTACCAATAGTAGCGGCTTCCTGCCTACTTTATCTATGAGAGCTGCTCCAACACCCGTGATTACAATCTGCGAAATTAAAAAACATGATTGAGTTGGTTTGAGGGAAACAAAATCAGATTTTCCAAGGACTATTGGTTAAGTTAAAAATAAGAACCTGAATGATAGCATAAATTATACTCCCCGTCGTGGAAGGAAATCCTACGACAAAATACACAAATACGCCATAACAGAATAAAAATAAGAGTTCTTCATGAATCTTATTCATTCTTGGAATGAAGAGTTACAGTTACAAAATTAAGTACCTGCTAGATCAAAAATACTCCTAGTATAAAAGCAAACTCCATTGATTCCACCAAGTTGCTGGCAAACCATAAGACCTACACCAATCTGATCATGAATAGATCAATATTAACATGAGAAGGTGGAATATAACCTGTCATTTTCCACACACATTCTTAAAGAAAATGAATTGATATCAAAAGTGGAATTATAGTTACCTACCGTGAGTGAGCGTAAATATCTTTTTTGAAACAAATCCAGCATCTTTGGTTTTGCGAGCTGTTCTAAACTAGTTATATAATCCTGTGTTGCGGTGACAGATACACCAGCTTAAAATTGCATTGTTTTTGGAATTCTCTTTTTAATATTGTGCATGAAGGCAAAGTCACAGAAATATAGTAACCTGAATTTCTTCTGTTTCTTGAGATATATCAGCATCTTTACCGCGAAGTATTTGCAATGCTGCCACAAAATCTTTCGCACATCCTCTCTTTGCCTGCAGTGATTATTTGGTCGATCGGTACTTGGAACTCTTGAAATTGTGCTAATCACTTCATATATTACTCTAAATTTATTACTTACCAGCCATCTAGGAGATTCTGGAATTAAGAACAAACCCAAAAGCAACACAGCAGTGGGAATAAGACCTGCAATTGCAAACACTTATCTAATACTCAAAAGTTTCAATTAATTTATAATGTTATAAACTTGATGTTCTTCATGTAGTCTTCTTCTTAGTGGAATTATATTCAAATTGCGAAGAAAACTGACCGATTATAGATAAAGCCCTCCATGAAAGTACTGTTCCAATTATGAATGACATAGACCCCCCAATAACAATCATAAACTACAAAAGACAGTCAAGGTTGTTAACTTATTATCGAGATCTCATATGAAGTTACAGTGTGTAGCAAAAATATACCTGATTTAAGGTAGTCAAGGTTCCTCGGAGTTCTTTTGGCGCAATTTCTGCTACGAATACAGGAACCTTATATATATAATACATCAAATATACTGTTACACTTTAATAACTTAAACATATGCAAGTGTCTTAAAATGGATTCGTGAGCATAATTTTATTGAAAAAGTAGAACTAAAACCAACCACATATGAATAAACTCCCATTCCATATCCTGTTGCTAGTCTCCCAATATCCAAAGGCACAGGACCCTAAATATATAAGAGAATAAGAAAAAAATTCAGTTAATCCTTGGAGAATAGTTATGACTTATGACAAAATAAATCACATAAGTTTTGTAGTAAGAACCTGAGAAAAGTAAATAACAAGCCACCCTGCAATACAGAAAGCGCTCGACACTCTCATTGCCTGCATATATATTGCAAAACCAACTTTTTATTTACCTTGAAAATAATTAACAATTTGGAAGTTAATCCCAAAAAACACAACATAATTTTACTGAAATTACCCCCTTTCGTCCAACGAAATCAGCAATAGTTCCACTTGTTATTGCGCCAATCATTGCACCGAAAGTCAAGATGGAGCCAAACAAAGAGTACTGCGCGCATACATTCAATCAGCAAAAACAAGAGAAAATTACACCAAATGCAGTTCTAGTTTTACAGCAATGGAATCAAATCCATAAATTAAAAGTTATACAAACATGTTGAGTACATGATAATCATGATTTTGCCACTAAAATTGTGCTGTCAATGTTTGTGCAAGTTCTTTTACATCACTAACATAGCATGCATTTTAGTTTTGATAGGTCAAGCTTTATACTTTAAGAACATTGTATTAATTTCTTGCTGCAAATTTCTTACTAAAAGACTAGGAATAGCAGAACGAATGATGACTAGGGAACTATCTTGATGAATTAAAAATTGTTTACGGGCTACTTATTATATTTCTATAGTGCAGGGATTTGAGTAGTACGCATGAGGTCTTGGGTTCGATCTCAGCTCCATTGTAAACCAAAAACATATTTCTATAGTGCAGGAATCAAACCGGAGAGAGGGTGATAGTTTACAGAGATCAAATTGATGGTTTATTTATTCCCCGCGTTTTCATTAGTCCAAAGGGTTATGCAATTAATTAAATTTTGAATAGCTACTGGCTTACCTCTGCCAAAGACAGATTAAGATCCTTCCTGATAGCTTCTTGAGTTGGAGATGAATATCCAACCTGGATAAACAAAATAATAATAAAATAGATTCCATAAGGAAAAACATTTTTCATAAAACTCTTAGTCAATTAAAGTACCAAGCAAGCAAGAATCTAGAAAAGAGCTTACACAAGCACCAAATTCATAAGAACCACAAACAGCAATGAATGTGGTGAAGTAAACCATCCATGGATGATCATGATGATGTTGTTCTTTGCTTGCATGTATCAATGGTTCTCTTATTCCTCCTTTGATCTGCTTACCACCACCTTCAACATCATCCTCTTTGATTTCCATCTTCATTTCAACCTGTGTGTGAGTGTGTGTATAATTTTACTTCCTATAGGTAGTAGTAGTACTAATGACAATGATATGATAGTGACTATGTCTATATAAAAAAAAATTGCAATGAATGTTGTTATTGGTATAAAAGGAAAATAATTTATTACTATAGGAAAACCAGCTGGGTGGATCTTACCCGTTAGACTGAAGTAGATGACATGATCAATGGGAAGAACAAAGGACGGATCCAGAAATTGATGAGATAGGGGCCGAAAAATGTAATATTAAATGTTAAATAAGTAAAGTCTGAATTCAGTAGAAAGATGATTAAGTGAAGTCTAACAAAAAAAATTTCCTTCAAAAAATTGATAGTATAATTTTAAAAGTAGTGCATTCCATTTGTATTTCCTTAATCATTGCCCTAAAAATACTATTTAGCATGACCTTAAACGTTATTTATTCAATATGACTACACATATATTATTAGTATTGTAAGACAATGAACAAGAGGGAGGGGGCCCAAGCCCCTGCCCAAGTCGGTCCCCAGAAGAACAATATTTACAATGTGGATTTATACACAACTCTCTCGTAGACATCTTATTTGGACATGTATTGGCACATTACTGAGGTGGATAATTCTAATAGATCCGCAAATAGTTTTTAATATACAAAAATTTATAAACAATATTTATGAACCTATCACAATTATCCACTCAACAAGTGTAGCAGTACATATTTAAATAAGAGTCGTGCTAACCAATGCCCCGGTGCACTAGTTATGAACCAAAAAGGACAAATTTTAGTTGAAAACAACATTTTTCATTCCAAGATAATACTAATATAGTAGTATTTGATTTCCTTAACTAATTTTCAGAAAACACTATTTAGCATTTTATTTTAAATAAATGTGTCCAGAAGAATCTTATGTTTGTTTTGTACACCAATGTAGGCCGGGACAGACCCGGGGGGCGGGGGAGGAAGTAGGGGCCCTCTCCCGTAAATATGTTTAATATGTATAATTTTTAATATATATGAGTTGTTAATGATATTTTTTAATTTATTCACTCTTGTTTTAGGTGCTTCTAAATAAATTATTGTGATTTCATCTTATAATTTTGAGTTAAATATAGTTTTTGTCTTTATAAAATTAAGAGTTTTTAAGTTTTGTCCTTCAACAAATTTACTTTTAGTCCATATTTGTATTTTATAGCAATTATTTTGAGGACTAAAAGTATCAATTTTTGGTAAAAATATTTGAAAATAGGGACTATTCTTACCAAACTACAAGATTTTAGATGATATTTTCAGTTAAAATTTAATAGACTGAACATAAAAACTCGTTATTTTATAAGGAAAAAATATATATTTAACTCTATTATTTATTATTAAAAAAGGAAATCCGACCCTCCGTGTGATTGATTTCTAGATCCGTATAGGTAGTCTATATTTCATATTATTTGTGCTGATGAAGAGTAGTACTAAATTTTCTATTCTTTAACCAAATTCTTTGTCAAATCATTTACAATAAACTCTTCTTTTTCTAAACCGTCGTAATCAGGATCTTAAACCAAATAGGTGACCTTTAAAAGGACTAACCATCAGGTGTTACCGCGATACATTAATTATTTAATAAATCTAAAATATAATTTATCTCTTTATTAGATGTAAGAATTAAATAGAGTATTTTTTTTTTTACGAAGTGTTGTGATACCAACTGTCCTGTTGGTATTTACAATGTTAACAATATGAGTTTATAGGGAGAAAAAGAGAGAAGAGATAGAACAAATTAAACTAGGACTTCAATAGAATGCAAAATATTAAAAATAAATAAATTAATTATCCAACAACTAATAAAAATTAGTCGCATATAAAATTTAATATGTAAAGTAAAAGTTAATTTGTTTATAACACATGCAATCTATACATTTGATTTATTTACAATTTATACATTTGATTTATTTATTCTTATTGGTATTGGATAAATACTCTCAATTTTTCGATGTCTCGTCTAAATAATATCTTAATACTAAAAATAATGTTCTTTCTCTTTGTCAAAAATAAAACAAAATAATTTTCATTCTTTTCTCTCTTTGATGTAAATAAATTCATCATGTTATATATGATATGCAGAGTTTATATTTGTTCAGTGTGTTTCTTCTTCAATTTATTGAGTTATGATGAGTTTGTGGCGCAACAACTCTTGTTTGGATTAGGGGCTTCCATTTTATGTGTGGTTGATAACACGAGGTTTATTGTTTGAACGGAATTGATTTTTTATTGTGGTGATGGAATGTGTATATATTTGACTATTATGTGTGAAAACAAAAAAAAACTTGAAAAATACACACATTGTAGTAAAAATAAGACAAAAAAAATCCAGCACCATAAATAAAAAATAAAAAATAAAAAAAGACTTAAAAAACAAAATCATGGAACAGAGTGTTTGACAATGTCTTTCATTTTTAATGTGACTTAATTTGTTGTTTTTCAAAAACCAACTATTTATATATTTATATATATATATATATATATATATATGAAAAATCTATAATATAATATTTTTATCCAACTTAGCAGAATAGAAAAAACGGAACACACAGACGGCCGCTGGATTGAAAAAAATAATAAGAAATAAAATTAAAGTACATGTTAGCGCAATAGAAAAAGTGGATCACACAAACGGGCACGGAACGTGTCCGCTTCTTTTGGCATCTAGCGGTCAAACGGGCAAGTTCTGTGCCCGTTTGTGTGGTTCGCATTTTTTATTTTTCTATCATATATAAACCGTAAATATTTTACTAAGAATTTAATTTTTATTCAATTCAATTTTTGCGTACTTTTAGTTTTCATTTAAATAAAAGTTGTATTTTTTGTGAATTGATTGACATAATAGGTAAAGAAACAACTTGTTACCAATATATGTTAATATGTGATCTTATATTTGAAAAAATGTGATCTTATATTTGAAAAGTATTTTCAAAAAGACTCCATTCGATGTGTAGAACATAAGAATGAAAGTTCATGATGGTTGTCAATAGAAAAAAAAACTTTGAACATAAAATGACAATCCATTTTCATAACTATCAATGTTCCGGTCAAGATAAGTATTTATAGAGAGAGATATACATCCATAGTTAAAAATAAGACAAACTATATGTTTGTTAATTGTTGATTTCATGATCATAGATGTCTTTGTGAAGATAAAAAATAGATTTTTGACTTAAAACAATAATCAAACTTCTCTCTAATCTTCTACTTCTTCTTTAATCATTTTGTGTGCCTTTCGTAAGGATGACCTTCTGTTTTCATACTTTTTTCCTTGCTATAGTCTTCTCCCACTCTTTCCCCTTCTTTTCTATATCTATTTTTTTGTTGTTGATGGTGTGAAGTGTCTTCTCTCCTCGTCAACCTTGAACAGATGCCAAAAAGAAAAATGAGATTGTAAAGCGTACAATAAGTTTCGTTAAAAAATGGAAGTACAAAAGAGACAATTAATGCTAAGATACAATGACATCAATCATCAAAATTGAAAAATGAGGTTTTTATCTTTTGGAAAAATTACAATTTTTGGAAAAGTTAAGATATAATTACTGGAAAAATAGAAAGAGTAGAAAAATACCTTTTGCGTGTGATTTTTCCTTCAATGTTATAGCATATACTCGTTGTAGGTGTGAAGCTCCTGATGCATGACAAACCTTTTATGCTTTTCAAAAAATGTCAATATGATTTCCCATCTTTCTTTTCTCTCTGACATTTACTTTTATCTTTTGCAACGATTTTGAAATTAGGTCTGAAATAAGATGTAAAAAATTAAATAGAAAAGTAGAAATGAAATCAATTGAATGAAAAAAAAACATAGCATTATATTAATGTCTATGATGTAAGCACAATTGAAAAAAAAAAAAAAAAAAAAAGATGGTTGTCCCTAACGTCCATGAATTTGTAGTGAAAACATTCCAAATATATATGTACCCCAATATATAAATGACGATAAAAATAAATAATTGATGCTCTAAATTCCTAAAAATTAAAAGATAAAATATGTTTTTGAAAACTTGGTATCCGGCCTTAGGACCGACTAATCTAAGGGGACCAATCCCACCACCCACTTGCGGGGGCCCCATTTAAAGCCAGAGTTTTTTTGCTCTGTATGGACTTAGCCCACCGAAATTAGCACCAATGGGAATCGAACCTGAGACCTTGAGAGGAGCATACTCCAAGGGTCCAAGCCAACACCACTCGACCAACCTCAAATGGGTTAAAAGATAAAATATGTTCATTTTCTTTGTATTCAATTGCTGCTTAAATATTGTACTCTAAATACAAAACTACCATGCTACCATGAGTAAAAAAAAAAAAAAAAAACTTATAATTAAATATTTGGTTGTTCTAAAACACTTGCAGATTCAATCAAAAAGTAGAATCCATTTCATTGAGATACTCCATGAGATGTTCATTCAATCGTCGTAATATAAAAACATTATAAATGAAGCAATGTAATAAAGACTCAACCAAACATGAAATGTGATTATCGCATGGTAGTAACAACTGAAACAAAGAATGAGTATATATTTTACCAACATTCTCAAACTTCAAATAATAATAAAATATTTCAAATACTGAGTATATACATGGTTGAAGGCTTGAAGCCATTTGAACACTTTTGTAGAAAGAGAAAAAAATTCGAACCAATATTAATGAACAACACAAATGAGAAAAAAATGGAACAAACATTAATGCACAACACAAATGATGAACACTAACAAAAAAAAAAATAACAATAGATGAAGAACCAAAGAGAAAGGGAGAGAGTGAGAGAAAGAGTCTTGAAATTAAAGCACCATCACTGACATGGTCTTCCATTGTGCGTATTTTCAATGTTAAAGATCAACAGAAAAGATGGATGTGAAACAAAAATCGTAGTGAAACATTTGTTTGTCGCATTGATAATATAAGCCGTTAACATAATTTTTTTGAAATAGTAACAGATATAGGATTTGATTTTTGAATATTTAAAATGAAAAATTTCAAGGGTATTTTGGGATTTTTAAAAAAAGGCTACACCAAAAAAAATGTTTTCCCTTTATTATTGTTATAGAAGATATATATATATTGGGCTTTCACCATCAGTTTAATCTGGTTCGGGGGTCAGTTCTAACATCAAATGATTTCAGCCCCTTTCGATCGCAGTTGCGGGAATCGAACCGTGGTTTTTCCTACCAAGTTCAGAGTCAATCATCACTGAACTAACTAACGCTTTTATTTTACCTTTAAGGCCTTTTTTTGTTTTAGCCGTGGGTGTTGTGTGGAGGACTAGGGTTCGAGTGTCTGCAAGGATTTGTCGGTGGATTTAAGTATTTATGTTTTAGTTTATTTTCTTACTTTGTGATATACCTGTATGTGTAAATTTTGACTTGTTTTAAAGTTCATCCATTTATTAAAAGAAAAACTTAACAAGAAAACAATTCAAACTTGTTTCAAGTCAATAATAATCAACAATAAAATGAAAAATAATGACTTGTAGTTTACAGTTCCACAGACCACAGTCCACCCCAAAAGTTTGGGCCGCGCATATCGTTCGGGTCGGTGTCGGGTCGCCCATTCTAATTCTAAAACCCTTTTTCTTATTTCATTCCTCATCTCACTTTTTTCACATTTCTTTCTTTCTCTGAACCTAAAACCCTCGCCACCAAATTCACCTTCAAACCAAATCAATCAATGGCTTCTACTCTTGTTCTCCGAAACTCTTCATCTTCTACCTCCAAACGTCTTTCTCCTTTTCTCTTTTCTTCTCAATTCCACACTTCCCTCACTCGTTCGCCGCAATCTCAATCACCTCTCACCAATGATACCACTACTCCTTCTTCTTCCTCCTCCTCCTCCTCCAATCCATGGTGGAGATCCATGGCTACTTTCACCAGAACGTAACTCTCTTTCTCTCACTCTTCACTTTTTTCAAATCGTAACTGTTTATTTATTCCGTTTTTGTTTTGCTTTGATTTGATCGCAGAAAACCTCATGTTAACGTTGGAACTATTGGACACGTAGATCACGGTAAAACTACACTCACCGCTGCAATCACCAGAGTAAGTATCCGATTTCTTCGTTTCGGTGTTTTTTTGTTTTTTTTTTTTTTCTTTTTTTGTAAAAATTTGAAGGGAAATGATGCTTTCTGTTATCAAATCGATTAGGTTTTAGAGTTGATTCATTGTGTTTGTGTAGGTGCTTGCTGATGAAGGGAATGCTAAAGCTGTTGCTTTTGATGAAATTGATAAGGCTCCTGAAGAGAAGAAGAGAGGAATTACAATTGCTACGGTTTGGACTTTGTTTTTTTTGTTGTTTTTTTTATTCAGTGGAATTGATTTGTTAGGTTTTTTTTATGTTTTGTGAATCAATTTTTATGTAAATGTAATTGATTGCTTGATGATTCTATTTTCAGGCTCATGTTGAGTATGAGACTGCAAAACGGCATTATGCACATGTAGATTGCCCTGGACATGCCGATTATGTTAAAGTAAGTTGGTCTAAAATATTGCCGAGAAATATTTTGTTTATGATTTTAATTTATATACAACTAGTAATAGACCCGTGCTATTGCAGGGTCCTAATGTTAGGCGTATATTTTTTTAAGTTACACTTTGCTAAGTCGAATTTCAAAAAATAAGTAACAGAAACATCGAAGTTCAATTAACTTTCTTATATAGATTAGATGGCTTTATGTACATTTTTACACTTGGCACATTGGAAACAGGTTTTCAAAAGTGATGTTATGATGTTTCAAGACAATGAAATATTTTTGGACAAACATCATCATGTTTTATGCAATCTATTTTTGGAATGAATGAAATTAGTTTAAGTTTTAACATATTTAAGAATTTGGTCTATGTCATAGAGATTTGACTAAGTTTTATGTTGGCTGTTGACTGCCTAACACAGCCCGCTCCTTTTATCTTGGCTTGGGAATTGGGATGGAGTATTGGGTGGTAAAAAATGAGCACAGTAATAAAATGAGCATAGCAGAGATGAGGATGTTTTGTTGGATGTGTGGTAAGACTAGATGAGATAGTATTAGGAAGGACAACATTATAGAGAGAGAGAGAGAGAGAGAGAGAGAGAGAGAGGGAGAGAGAGAGAATTGGGGCAGCACCGTAGAAATATGGCGGAAACTTGGCTTAGGTGGTTTGGGAATGTGGAGAGAAGACCCATAGATTCTGTAGTAAGAAAAGAAGATCAGATGGAGGGTAGTCAAATTGTCAGAGGCAGAGGAAGACTTAGATAAACTATAAGAGAAAATATTAAGAAATATCTAAAACTTAATGATTTGGATACAGATATGATATATCATAGAAGATTATAGCGTCGTTTGATCCATGTAGCCGACCCTACTTGGTGGGATAAGGTCTGATTGTTGTTATTGTTCTTGTAAGTGTTAACAGAATTCTCAATATTGTCAAATTGGCGCTTGTGCAGTTTCATTCTCTATTGAAATTAAATATGCAAGGAAAATTATTAAAAAGATCACTAAAAAAATTGTTATGGTTTTGCTGTGTCTCTTAGATAAATGCTTTGTCTTACGTGACTTTGGTTTTAAAGCATGCCTAAATGTCCTATTAGGTGTTTCTCTATTAGTTTTCTTTCATGTAAATTTAAATAACAAAATAGTTTTTTATTCAGCCATTAATACAATTAACAATTTTAATGGTTTTGCGGTTTTGTGCTTGTCTGGTTATGCACATATTTAATAATCGTTTACTTTGCAGAATATGATTACTGGAGCTGCCCAAATGGATGGCGGCATCCTTGTTGTATCTGCTCCTGATGGACCAATGCCTCAAACCAAGGAGCACATTCTTCTAGCTCGCCAAGTAGGTATTCTATTGAAGTGGTTTGTAAACAATGGAAGCAAGCTTTTTGGTCTACCGTTACATCCTTGCTTCTAGATCAACACTCATTTTTATGTTACATGAATTCTGCAGGTTGGTGTACCATCTCTTGTGTGCTTTTTAAATAAAGTTGATGCTGTTGATGATCCAGAGTTGTTAGAGCTTGTAGAAATGGAGCTCCGTGGTAGGTGTTTCTCTAAGACTTCACATTCCTTCCCTTTGCACTATTCATGATATGAATGCACCCATCGTAACTTTCTGTAGTCCTCATATTTGTTAAATTTTGAAGTGGTTTTTTGTTAATTTTGTATCTGGCAGAGCTTCTGAACTTCTACAAATTCCCTGGGGATGATATCCCTATCATTAGAGGTTCCGCATTGTCTGCGTTACAAGGTACAAATGAAGAGATTGGAAGAAAGGCCATTCTAAAATTAATGGATGCTGTAGATGAGTACATTCCTGACCCTGTTCGCCAGCTTGACAAGCCTTTCTTGATGCCCATTGAAGATGTATTCTCAATTCAGGTAAAAGGGCATCAGTTCTTTTTATAATGTTACATTTTTTAAGAATGCCAACTCATTTCAGTAAATACATGCTTGGTTATATTATTCTTACAATACTTGTTAGTGTTGAGGTATTTTTAAGCCTTGCTGTTGGATATGATATCTTGAAAAACATTTTATTTTATTTTTTGTTCTAGTTTTTTAATTTTAAAAAAGAGAGAATATCGAAGTATCACAATCTGCCTTGATTTCATCTCATATATGGCAAAGCAAGAATGTTAATTCTGCTGCTTTATATTTTTAATGTGTTAAGGGACGAGGAACAGTTGCTACTGGTCGTGTTGAACAAGGAATCATCAAAGTTGGTGATGAAGTTGAGGTTTTGGGTCTGATGCAGGTATGTTGATTGTGTCATTTTCTGGATTTAGGGCTGCCATCAAACTCGCATAATTCCTTTTGTTTAATATATTGATTGCTGATTTCTTTTGCTACTATATTTTATTTGCTATTGGTGATGATTATTAATGTTTTGTTATTAGATATATATTGATCAAAATATTTTATCAGAGTTATGCATTGTTATGGTGTTTCCTAAACCTTAGTTTATCCTGGTAGGGTGGTCCTCTGAAAACAACAGTTACTGGAGTCGAGATGTTCAAGAAGATTTTGGATCAAGGACAAGTAAGTTACTATTATCTTTATATTGAGGGCTATTTACTTATATATCAAACTAATATGGATTTTTACATTTCTCAGGCCGGTGATAATGTTGGTCTTCTTCTCCGTGGTCTAAAACGTGAAGACATTCAACGTGGTCAGGTTAGAAATTATGGTCAAGCTTTACCTATTTGCTAGACAGTGTTGCAAGATTTAAGAGAAATGTATTATATTGATTTGTACTTGTTTCGGTAAAAGTTCGTAGAGTTCTGAAGTTAAAATGCTAGAATCAGAAACCAATTTACTAACTTCACCATTGTTTTGAAAAGGTCATTGCTAAGCCCGGTTCTGTAAAAACATCCAAGAAATTTGAGGCAGAGATATATGTGCTCACAAAAGATGAGGGTGGGCGACACACTGCTTTCTTCTCTAACTATAGACCTCAGTTTTACTTGAGGACTGCTGATATTACTGGAAAAGTAGAGTTGCCTGAAAATGTTAAAATGGTTATGCCTGGAGACAATGTTACTGCCGTGTTTGAATTGATTTTACCTGTTCCACTTGACAAAGGTCCGTCTATAATTTAATGATGATTTTTTTTTTCTTTTGTATATACAAAAGGGGAATGATGTTTGTGCATGTTATTCAAACTCAATGTCACATACAATGTTTTACAATTAATTTACGGTTTGTTATTTGATTTTACAGGGCAAAGATTTGCATTGAGAGAGGGCGGCAGAACAGTTGGTGCAGGTGTGGTGTCGAAAGTGATGAACTGAAAAGTGCGTGATTCAAATATTTAGCCTGACACATTTGCAAAAAGGGTTGGAACCCCACAACCCAACTATTTTATTGAAAATACAACCATGTGATTATTAATTTTCAGTTGTGGTTGGACAAACTGAGTAAATCTTAGAGAAGCCCATCTGTCATGGTTAATTTTTTTGTAGTTCATAAATTGTCAACATGCTCTTGATCACTCCTAAAAATATGCTCTTGATAGCTGCAGACTGTTCCTGCTTTATGAATTTGTGAATGAATTTTCTCTTTATACATTGAGTCAAAGATATCAAATAAGTTTATCATATTGTGTATGAACTCTAGCATGCAAATTATGTAAACAATGACCACAAGATTGAACTCTAGCATGTCTGTATAAGGTTAAAATAAAACGAATGAGTGAACCACTCTCTTATGATCGTTGCTTAATAGATGTATGAGCTACGACACATCTATATAATTTTTTGTTTCTCAGGTCTGGTCCATGTCAGATTTTGTTCTAACGATTTATGCTTTTCCCATATGGTGTTTCATTTAATAAACATTTTTTTTATCATCTTTATAGATCTTCACTTGATTTATAAAGTGGAGGTTCATCCGCAATTAAAATTGAGGAATGGGGGGTTTTTGATTTTTTTGTTTTGGTATATTGACGAAATGATAAAGTCATCACAAATTCACACACAGATATACTTTCCTAACAATTTCAACATTTTTTATTAGTTGAGCTAAGACTAATAGACTGGATTTCTTATATAGTGCATAGATATGTAATTTTTAGACTGAATTTCTTATATATATAATATAGTGCACTGATATGTGCATTTCACATATGATTCAAGTTTAACAGTAAGAGCTTTAGATGCGTATGTGAGTAATTTTGACAATTTGTTCTTGACCTATGTTCTAGTGGTAATATTCTTTAAGTACTAAAGAAAGTCATTTTGCTTGATTCATAGCAAAATTATAATACTATATTACAAACTAATGCCCTGAAAGATTTCATAGGAGAATTGCTTAGCCATCATTGTATTCTACATCCACATAATTGAGCATCACCCAGATAATCGTTCGTCATTTACAGTTCAAATAACTAAGTCTTGGGAAATGTTACTCAACCAATACTTAGTACTGCCATTGCTAGCAATGCTATGGAGCCAAAGTAAATATCTCTAATCCTCTTATCAAGTTTTTGAATCATTTCCTCTTCTTTTAAACCCAACTTTGCAGCATGTCTGCTGATGCTATCAATTGTGGCCCTTAGATTAATTACTGACCAAGAAAGCCAAACTAACCAAAATCCCAATCCGGTGTTGAACAAGCTTGATGCAGAAAGAAAAAGCCTTCCACAAGCTAGCTTACAGGTTACAGATAATAGGACATTAAGACAAGTCCCACAATGCTAGCAGAAATTTGTGTAAGAAGCTCTGGAAGCTCATTGCCTGATTTCTTCAACGAAGGAATAATTGTTTTCTGACCTTTTTTTTTTGTTCACTATCAAGGACAAAAGGCTCTCACATGCATGTGAAAAGTTCTTGTAGAGATCTCTTTCTCTGTTGATTTTCTTGTTCTTCTTTTGTGGCGGTTTAATTTTGACTTTCTTTTTGTTGATCAAAGAGAAAAAGGCATTAACTTTATATTTCTTGAGCAAGAAATTACTATAAGCCTTGGTTTCATCTCGTATATTGCAAATCAAGATCAGAATTTAAAGCAATGTTATCCAGAATGTCAAGTCTGCTACTTTATATTTTTAATTTGTGTTTAAGGGAAGAGGAACAATTACTACTGGTCGTGTTGAACAAGGAATCATCAAAGTTGGTGATGAAGTTGAGGTTTTGGGTCTGATGCAGGTATGTTGATGGTGTATTTCATGGATTTAGGGTTGCCGTCAAACTCATATAATTCCTTTTGTTTAATATATTGATTGCTGATTTCTTTGCATCTATATTTTATTTGCTATTGGTGATGATTAATGTTTTGTTCTTAGCTGGATATTGGTCAATTTTTTTTATCGGAGTTTTAATAAATTACTTTGTATTGGTGTTTCCTGAACCTAAGTTTACCGTGGTGGGGTGGTCCTCTGAAATTAACGGTAACTGATGTTCAAGAAGATTTTGGACCAAGGACAAGTAAATTATTGCCATCTTTATATTGAGAGCTATTTACATAACATATATTGCAAACTAATATGGATTTTTACGTTTATTAAGCCGGTGATAATTTCTCTGTGGTTTGAAACGTATTCAACGTGGTCATGTCAGAAGCAATGATAAAACTTTTATTATTTTTAGACTGTCACAAGATTCAATAGAACATTCTTAAACTAAAATGCTAAAATCAGTAAACCAGTATACTAATTGCACCTTGTTTTGAAAAGGCGTAAGCATGGAAACATCCAAGAAATTTGAGGCAGAGATCAACTACACCCTTCTCACATTTTCAACTCCTTCGTTTCTTACCTTTTCGACTTCACCCTCACTCTCTTTTTTCTTTCTAGGCTTCTCACTCACCTTCGGATCCGGCACTTCACGGCTTCTCAAATTTATTACCTTTGCAACTTTCATTTTTGGGTTGTCCTTAGTGTTACCCCAAATCCTCCGCTATTTTGCAAACTTGATAATTGTCTTGATAGTTGTCCCATTTGGACCTCTAAGTTTTTTATTGAAGCCTCATGATTTCCATTGGAGGTCTCTTGACTAGCTTTCATTGCCTTTTGACGCGTTTTTATGGCCTCGAAGTTGCCTTGGGTCGTTTGCATAAATTTTGTCAAGGTCTCTTCCATTCTTGAGGGTGGAGGTTGAGTCACAAAGGATGAGTGTGTGTAATCTTGGAAACGATGAGGGTGGGCGACACACTGCTTTCTTCTCCGACTATTGACTTCGGCTTTACTTGAGGAATGTTGATATCACTAGAAAATTAGAGTTGCCTAAAAATGATAAAATAGTTATGCCTGGACAATGTTATTGTCGTGTTTGAATTGATCGTAGTTGTTCCATTTTTCTAGTTTACAATGAAGCTGAGGATCGAACTAAAGACCTCATGCATACTCCCCAAACCCCATAATTTTTTTACCATGTTCCCTAAACCCTAAAATTCTAAAATATGTTTAAAAATATTCGAATAAATATTTGAATAATATTGTAAATAATACAATCTAAAATCAGAGAATCAGATATCTTCCTTAATATAGAATGTGCATAGTTTAAGGAATTGAGACTAAGGGTCCGTTTGATTCGCTAAAAATAAGGGACTGGACAGGACAACTGTAGTTGTACTGTGTTTGATTGTAAAACTGTTTCAGGAACTGGACAAACTGGGAAGCAATGGACAGGACAAAAACAGAATTTTTTGTACCTCACTAAACCACAGCACAACTTTTTGTCCGCAGTACAAGTTGTCTAAAATGCCAAAATATCATTTTATTAACAAAATATCGTATAAGACAAAAAAAATGTTCAATATCCCAAAAGTTTGTTCTGTGCTGTTCTGTCATGTATTGTGCTGTTCTGTCTTGTACTGTTCTGTCCAGTACTTACCCTTTAACAAATCAAACACACCCTAAGCTAAATTTATGCATGTTGCCGTCACATACATTTTTCAATATGTTGCAATTCAGCGTAGGCTGAATTTATTATGCACCTTATGCTAGAGTGCGAATAATTTACTAGTTTTTATTTGATTTACAAAATTTACTTTGATACATTTGCAAGAGGGGTTGGAACCCCACGACTCGACTATTCTATTGAAAATACAAATCCCGTGATAATTAATTTTTCAACTGTGGTTGGACGAATTGAGTAAATTTTTAGAGAAGCCCATCTTCATGGTTCATTATTGTAGTTGATAATTGTCAACATGAAAGTCGTTAAAATTTCGTTTTATATCATAAATTCTATCAATTTTATGTTTTTACACATGACTCTCATGTTAAAATTAAAGCTAAAATAGTTCGCAGGTCGAAACAAATTTACACAATTTAAGTCTTTGTGAAATGTAAAATATGTAAAATTAATTAAATTTGCACGTTTTTACCTGTTTGAACGATTCAAAATCTAAAAAAAAAAAAAACAATTCAAAAGCACAATTTTATCATTTGAATATAATTTATTTTATTTTTGACAAAGAGCATAAATCTTTTTAAAAATACATATAATATCAAATTAGTAATAAATATAATATGATATGTCTAAATATTTAGAGATACACTTATTTTATGCATGTGTGTGTGTGAAAATAAGAAAGTGAAAATAAAAATATACAAAAGAATAGATGAAAAACATATGAGAGGCGAAAGATATAAATAAAATTATTTAAATATAATAAGTTATTTAATAAATAATAGAGACATAAATGTAATAGGAGGTTTATAAAAATAAAATAACAGAGGATAAATTTACGATACAATCACTTTATATTTAAATCAATATATAATATTCATTCTTGCATGACATGCATGATTTAAAGTATTTAATACATGAAACAAAATGAGAGTGATATTAATTTTTACAAGATATACTGTAGGTGTATATAGTTGTTGGTGCTATTTGTTGAAAAAATTAAGACTTTTCAACATGAATATTTTCAACTAACACAAACAATAATATTTGTTATTGAAATGCATGACTATAATCATATTTGATTCATGAGAAAAAATTAATTAAGTGTGAATTATCTAATATTTTAAATGAATTTTTGAATTTAAAATTAATAATGTGTTAATTTTTTATAACTTCTTTAATTAATATTCATAAAACTTAAATTTCTAGATTAAAAATAAAATTATTAATTTTAGATTAAGTTAAAAATTAAATAAGTTATATATATTATTAAATCCTCCAATTTCATTCTCTAAAATTTAAACTCATAAATTTTAATCCTTAATGAAATATGTCAACATTTTAAACTGTGATGTGGTATGGGTTCGATGAGCTGGCAAGTGACATGTTGGATTAGTGGCTTGACAACGTATAAGTGACTCACCAAAATCAAATATAAAATGGCGGGGGTGGGGGGAACATCAACGATTTGAAAACAACAAGAACATTCTTCTTCATTTTTTTTATGAATATGAAAACAACAACAACAACAAAATTCATAATCACATATGGATCATCTTCACGAATATGGAAACAACACCAACAACATTTATCGTCACAAACCCATAAATCATTCTTCAACCAACAAATAATCTACAACCTATAACCCAAAAATTTACAAACCCATAAATAATTTTAGTAAAAAAATCCGGGATTTCTTGGATATTTTAGATGTGTGTAGAAGAAGAATTTGGGGTCATGATTGCTGCTCTGTAGGGATGGGCAAAAAAATCCAAAAATCAAACCGACCCATCAAACTAAACTGAACCAAATCAAACCATAACTAACGGTTTTAAAACTGAACTGAAACAGTTCGGTTCGGTTCGATTCATGGTTATCAGTTTGGTTCGGTTTGGTTTAATTGTTCAGTTATTTTTAGTGAAAAATTAGTTATGGTTTGGTTCAAAACCATAAAACCGAACCACTTTAACAGTTCAATTCAGTTCAAAAGACAAACAATTCAATTCGGTTCGATTACTATGAATT
The DNA here is from genome assembly GCF_020283565.1 of Trifolium pratense. NCBI lineage: Eukaryota > Viridiplantae > Streptophyta > Magnoliopsida > Fabales > Fabaceae > Trifolium > Trifolium pratense. The sequence continues at coordinate 39,025,605 of NC_060064.1, read as the reverse complement.
TTGAAAACAGATTGGTTCAGTTCGGTTCAGTTTTTTTTCCAAAACTGAACCATGACCACCACCCCTACTGCTCTGCGTATAGAATGGATGAGGAAGAAGATGGAAACACATATAATGGTCCTAGGTATTTATGTAATTTCAGCAATTTTTTGTTTTTTAATGAGTCATCACACTAATCAAACCATCAGCTGCCACATCACTGAACCATGCCATGTCACGGTCTAATTTGGCGACAGATCTCATTAAGGACGAAAATCTATGGGTTTAAATTTTCCAGGGCGAAATAGGAGGATTTTTATTTACAGAGACTAAAACCCAAATTCGTAAATTTTACATGAACTAAAAGCACCATTTACCGAAAAAGAAAAATAATGCATTTATTTTATGACTTAAAGTACTGATTTGTTAAAAAAAAAAAATTCAAGTATTTGAACTTATATTTATTTAAAGTTACTCTAAAAGAAATTTTCATCATTTTATATAGTGGACAATCATTAATGCCTAATTACCTAATCATTTGAGCCACACATGCAGTGCACTATATGCACACACTGCCATAGTGGGGCGGCAAAAGTGTGCATATCGCATACCATTCAGATTTAACAGTAAGAGCTTTAGAGGAGTATGCGAGTAATTTTGACAATTTATTATTTACCTATGTTATAATGTTACTATTCTTGGCTTAAGTACTAAAGAAAGCATTTTGCTTGATTCATAGCAAAATTATATATTACAATCTACATTACCAAGCAATTCTTTCTGCGTTATTTGAAACCCAATACATTAACTACAACATACCGATTTTGATCAATTGATGACCTAAAAGATTTCATAGTAGAATTGTTTAGCCATCACTGTATTCAACATCCACATAATTGAGCATCACCCAGATAACCGTTCGTCATTTACAGTACAAATAACTGCGTCTTGGGAAATGTTACTCAACCAATACTTAGCACTGCCAATGCTAACAATGCCGCGGAGCCAAAGTAAATATCTCTAATCCTCTTATCGAGTTTCTGAATCATTTCCTCTTCTTTCCAACCCAACTTTGCAGCATGTCTGCTGATGCTAACAATTGTGGCCCTTAGCTTACTTACTGACCAAGAAAGCCAAACCAACCCAAATCCCAATCCGGTGTTGAACAAGCTTGATGCAGAAAGAAGAAGCCTTCCACAAGCTAGCTTGCAGATTACAGATAATAGGACAGCAAGGCCAGTCCCAGCAATGCCAGCAGAAATTTGTGTAAGAAGCTCTGGAAGCTCAGGGCCTGATTTCTTCAGCGAAGCAATAATTGTTTTCCGACGTTTTTTCTTGTTCACCATCAAGGACAAAAGGCTCTCGCATGCATGTGAATAGTTCTTGTAGAGATCTCTTTCTCTGTCAATTTTCTTGTTCTTCTTTTGTGATGGTTTGTTTTTTACTTTCTTTGGACTGCAGAGCAAAGAGAAAAAGCATTAACTTTATATCTCTTGAGCATGAAATGAATGATAGTTATGACAAATTTTATAAAAGGAAACGTGGGCAGAAGGATACAGCTAATCATTCCCTTATAGGAATGTTTCCTTATTCAGCGAGGGAAGAGAAAGTAAATCTAGATCTGATTGATTAAATAGGAGAGTGTTTCCCTGCCATTGTTTTTTTATGCATGATTTGAGTGGTGAATTTTACCCTAGGAGAGCTAAGGCCTCTCGAAGTGCCTCATTTATCATTTACAGCTTATTTCCTTACATTTTAGTCTTCTGTTTGTATTGTGAGCTAGATCCTACATGAACTCTAGCTATTTCCAGCAATAAGAATTTCTATTCACTACTATATTCTACTGTTTTATTTTATTGATCAATGTTTAATCGTAATCGAGATCGAGTCCTATCAATTGGTATCCAGAGCCTTGGTTACAATCTAAAATCCAATCACCGAATAGAGAAACGTGTTGATGCGTTAGAACAAAGGATGAGCAAAGCTGAAGTTGCAGTTGAGCAGCTTCGTCAGTTGGTTTTGGAACAACAATCACGACCGCCACCAGTCACGGTGGAGCAGATTCGCGAGCTCATCCTAGAACAACGGGATCGTTGTAACCGTCGTCGGGGGCGACCACGGGAAAGAGATCACCACTATGACGAAGAAGAGGAATGGACCGATAATAGCACGTGGTCGTGGGACTCACAATCTCAACCACAACAAACTGACGGTGGTAATGATCAGAGTTTCTGTGACGTTGAAGAAGGAATTCATCTCAACAAATTAGAGTTTCAACCAGAAACAGAATTGAAGGTTTGTGAAACTGCGGTGAAGGTTGTGACAGAGAAGATGAGGGTGCTATGTACGACGGAGGAGAACGATTGTGCACCTACACCAGCTTTGCAGTCTCGAACACCACCGCTGAACGTCGTTCGATCTACAACGACACTAGTACGGCAAGTTGCGCCGCCCAAACCTCCGGTGTCCAAAAACTTCCAAATCATTGAAGCACCGGTAGCGCACACACAGCTACACCCGTCGGATTCCAACCAATCAGTGATGGTCCTTCCACAACGAGTTCCACTACCTAAACCTCCCGATCCGGAAAATTATGTTCAGGGGAATGGGTCGTTGGCCAAGCTACCACCATCATCGCAGTCACTGACCACCGATTCAGGAGCAGAGATAAGTCCACCACCACAGGCAACACCGGCGAAGATGACCTCTAGATCGACCGAGCAGATCGATCTCACTTCAGTTGAGAAAAATCTGGAAAGACGAAGGGCAAAAAAGGTAATTTCTATATTGGGAGGAATTTTAGAAAAACTGGGGGCAAAATGGGGAATCTGTGAATTTGGTACATCTTTTAATCTAATGAACCAGACCCATGTTAATGAGGTTTTGCTTTTTGAGATATTCACCAATTGGGCAGGAGCAAAAATAATAGAGTTGGCCCAATTCAAAACTAACAACTTGTGGGTTCAGAAAAAGGGAAATTCACATATCCCAATTCAAGGGACAGAAGAAAGGTTACTTTACCTTCCTTGTGGTCTTGGTTCACTACTAATAGTGATTAGAGATGTCAAAGTGTTAGATGTGTTAAGGATGTCTACATATGTCATTTCCCAGTGGCAATATAAAGATGTCAAGGCATTAGAGGTGCTACAGATGTTGACATATGCAATAGCCAAGTGGGCATTTACATGTGAGTATGCATGGCATGCAGGGAAGAAAATAGGTGTTCATATTTTCATTCCAAATCATTATGTTGGCACATTGAAGGATATCAATGTTACCAAGGAGCTAAGCAGACCTGTCGTTGTATCTATGGGAGTGGGGAATTCTAATCTAATTAGGATTGATTGTTGGCTCAAACAACACAATAACAAAGTTATACTATCTACTTGTGATGCAATTCAGTCGGGAGCTATTAAACAATTATGGGCACTTGCAATTATATTTCAAACATATGTATTAAAGAAAGGTCATGCCAAAGATCTTGTTGGTGTGGCAAAGGAAGCATGTCAACAGGCCTCTCATAATGGGTTAGATGTGGTTCTAGTTGATATAGCAGAACGTAGACATGATTATGAATATTTTATCTGTGATAACATGCTTGAGTTCAATTCAAGTCTTAAAGACATGGATAAAATTGGGGGTCAACCAATGTTGGTGAAAAAGCTCTTAAATCCAACTATGGACAGCAAGAACAGAGAAAATGGCATAGCACCAGCAGCAATTGTTTTTCATTTAACCATTTTCTCAATAAAGGATGCAGTCTGTGATTTTATCATGCTTCTTGATTTTGTAGAAGAGACGCCACTGGATATACTGATTACTGACAAGTATAGTGGGCCATCAGATGTCAAAAAGTTGAGGCTGAAAATGATGACCGCAGTTGCAAATGAAAGTAACACAGGTGAGATGGTGACAGAGCAGCGTGAATATGATGCCAATGCAGACATTCCAATTGCGAGGAAATCAATTTGGGTGGTTGTGAAGATGGTATTGCAACAGTATGATGTCAAGGTGGTTGTTGTTCCACTTATTCAATTTCTTGAGATGGAAAGGGGCTATTTTATCTCTAAAGCTTTGATGTTTGCAACTATGATATTAAATTCATCAGTGAGGATAATACCATGGGACCCCGGGAAATTCAATGTGTTTAAGGCTAAAGTTGATTGTGAATGTTGTTGGAGAAAATCTTATTCAATCTATGGTTTGCTTAATTGGGTCTATGGCAAACATAATCATTTCCAACCTTTACCAACTAGTTTGAATGAAGAGTGGCAGCTGAAACCAGAACCTGAAGAAGCATTAGATACCAGAAGGAATGCAAGTGGGGAGGTTGAAGTGTTAGTCACGCGGAAAGGACTTCTAGGTGTTGAGAACTCTTGGGAACTAGCTGACAAGATGAGAAAAGAGTTTCCCAGATTCCTCCTTGAGGTCAAGGAGAATTTTGAAGGGGGAGGTATTGATAGTTATGACAAATTTTATAAAAGGAAACGTGGGCAGAAGGATACAGCTAATCATTCCCTTATAGGAATGTTTCCTTATTCAGCGAGGGAAGAGAAAGTAAATCTAGATCTGATTGATTAAATAGGAGTGTTTCCCTGCCATTGTTTTTTATGCATGATTTGAGTGGTGAATTTTACCCTAGGAGAGCTAAGGCCTCTCGAAGTGCCTCATTTATCATTTACAGCTTATTTCCTTACATTTTAGTCTTCTGTTTGTATTGTGAGCTAGATCCTACATGAACTCTAGCTATTTCCAGCAATAAGAATTTCTATTCACTACTATATTCTACTGTTTTATTTTATTGATCAATGTTTAATCGTAATCGAGATCGAGTCCTATCAATGAAGCAATTCACTTTATATTTCAAAATAATTGATTTTTTTCATTAACAAACATCAAAGCATATCATAGTAAGAAACAAGGTCAACAGTCAAGAAAAGTATATGCTACAAACCTCCTTAAAGGCGCAGTTAAGGTCTGCTTCACTGTAGAGGAATGATTCAGTCCTTCTGCTTCATTGATTTTCACCCTGTTCATATAGAATTTAAGCAAAGTCAGTTTCTTGAAACAAAAGTAACAATGTTAGTCTGTCAAATGTTGAAGAAGAGGTTTCTATGAGGAGGTTTCTTATGTTCTTTTCGTGTTATTCTTTGCTTAAAATATCCATATCTGCCCATAATCATCTCAGAGTTTATAACCACAAAAAGTTATTCAGATAGTCAGATATGAGTTTTCTTCTATTTTCTCTGGTTTCTTACCAGAAGGCGGTCCAAGTATAAAATATAACGCAGCTCTTAATTTGATGTTAAAAATGTAATAAATATAGAACCTTTGATGCTAATCCAAATATTACCACAAATTATAGAGAAAGTTAGATGATAATTCTGTTTTACTATGAAAAAATGAAATAGGAAAATATATCAGAATTTCATTTAGGTGGTTAAAGTTTAGACAGGTGAACAAATTTATACCTGCCGAAGTGTGGAACAAGCAATGAGTGCTTTTCAACCTTATGTAAGCTCTTTGACAAGTATGATTCAGCAACTACAGAAAGAAGATCTTTCATCTGAATCTCAGTACCCATAAATGTGATTTGACCATCAAGATGAACTGTAATCTTCGAAGTAAGGGCTGAATCTTGAAGAAAATACAACAAAGGCTTCTGGATGTCAAATTTGTCATTAAGGTATAAAAGAGATGATGAGTCGGATGAAAATGGTTGCCGAGGTTCATCAATTGCTGATAACTGCAATTTCATCAAGTCTGACATCAAAGAGATGTTTGCACCATCTATGCGCGATTCAGCAGTTCCGGACTTTAGGTGCTTTGAAATTTTATCATGCTTGGTGCATTGTTCAACAATGCCAAAGCCTAAAAGTACTGCATTTGAGCAGGATTCTGTAATCAATGGTAAATAATGTTACTCAGAAGAAGCCAAAATTAGATACAACATAAAAAACAAAGGATCCGGCAATATAAAATCATCTCATGCATTTATCTGCTCTCCTATTTTTTACATCAACGGCAAATTGGTAATATATCATCTACGAAGCAGTAACGCAGACACTAAATACACGCAGACACTAAACACAACCCTGACAAGTCGACACTGATGATAATTTGAAAAATGGAAGATATTGAATGTAACTACATGTATCGGTGTCATGCCAATATGATATTGGCAATATCAGACATTGACACACCTTTAATCTGAAGTATCAATAGTGCATAATATGTAACATTTTAGAGAGAAAACCAATCTTCACCGGTTCTAAAAATTAACCATAAAATGGTTAGATCAAACATACCTTGTACATCAGTTGATACAGGCCATTGAGCTGAGAAATCAGCATTGACAAACTGATTATCGTCAAACCATTTATTTTGGGTTTTCATCGACTCTGGAGATGGACTTGGCTTAAGAAAAGGACACTGATAACTGAGCATGTCTGGTTTTGCTAAAGAAGAAGGCAAGAACGTTTGAGAGTCCTGTCATGGAAAAATATGCAAAATAAACAATAAGCAATTGAAAATTTATTTAAGCACAATTGTGTAAACCATATGTACAATAAGTAGCAAAAATTGTCATACTGAGAACTAAAGATATATTTAAGACCATTTAAACCAAGGCTTTTTTTTTTAATAATTTTTAACACTAAGGCTATGTAACTAACATCATGTGTCACACACAACTGCTAGATATTTGAGTCCCTTAACCATTTCCAGTCTCTAGGCGGTGCGTATTGAAAAACATATGTTGGGAGAGGTCAATTTCTTAAATGGATCTTAGTTATCTCGAGAGATTAATCTCTAAAGTTGGGCTGCAAAAATACCTTTGTTTTAAAAAGGAAAAAAGAAACTAGGCTATGTATACATGGAGGAGTCAAATAGTCCTTTAGTCAGAAAATAAATCTTCAAATAGTCCCCTCTTCATGTATTAAAATTTGTGATTCTCTAAATTTAGAAATGATAAATTAACTAACCCCCACCTTTCCCCTTAAAGCTAAACATATCCTAGAGCATGCAAAGGTTACCCCTGTTTACAGATGTAAATCAACAACCACAAAATTAACAAAACTATGAGTCTATGAAAAAGATGAAGAGATAATTTGGATATGTTACCTTGATATGATGTGTTGTGGGGAAGGCAAGGCCTGGAGGGTAGGTATGAGAAGCCATAAGACACAGTCTCTGCACCATTTTTGGATGGAAGAAACCAAAGACTATACTATAGCTACCATCCCATCCTCAAATCCCAGATGGAGATTTTGTTAATATTAGTTTTTCTGTGGCTCCCATAAAAGAATCAGATTTTATTATATGATCCACTAGTTTATAATCCGGAAACTTCCAAAGTTGTTGAACCAATGGCAGGCATGAGCCTCGTCGGCAATTTTATATGCGCGTCAAAGTCCCATATATGGACAAAACCAGCTGCACTCTCTTACATTGTTGGATATACGCACTAATCTCAATTATCGACGGATGAAGCTCGAACATTTTCAGATTAAATATGTCTTCTGTTGGACATGTGTTGATATGTATTGATGTTAGATACCAACACAATATCAATACTTATAATTATATTGCGTCATTTTTTAAAATTATTATCAGGATCAACATGTCAATGTTCGTGTCTAGTATATGTGTATGTGTTTCTGCTTCATAGATTAACACACTTTGAAAACTCGATTTATTCATTCAAATTGATTGAGTATGAGACAATAAAAATTCAAAATGGCTAAAAATTTAAAAAGAGTATGTCAATAGATTCACTTTATTCATAGTAATAGTATAAAATAGCAAATTGCATGCTACAATATATATTTGACTAAATTGAAATGTCTAGATATTCATGTTTCTTGATTTATAGCATTAATGACACAAAAATCATTGTTTGGATTTGCATTAAGACGAATCTCATCTTTTAACATGAAATAAATAAACACCGCATTAAATTACCTCTTCTTCACAAATAAAAAAGAAGAACAAAATTGTGACAACTACCATTAGAATAGAAGTTTCTTTGTTTGTGATCTAATATAATCATATTAGAAAAGGAGAGATACTGAACAAAAATTGTAGAAGAAACTCTATTTTCTATTGTTTCTTTATTGTTTTAAGCAACTTTAATATTTTCACAAATATAGTAATACTCATCCAACATTTCATTTTATAGTCATAAATCTCTGCATGTATAGAATATCTTGATTTACTAAAAAAATAAATAAATTTTTATATGTTAAAAAAAAACAAGTGTTTTCATCTTCAAATGAATGGCCAACATTGGGCCTCTTTTAAAAATTAAAAAAAAAAATAAAAGGTAAAATAGTCTAAAAGTATTAAAACCTACGATTTTACACGATTTCACTGATTTTACCACAATTTAAATCGTTTGAAATCGTGTCAGCTCACGATTTTACCCAAAAACGATTCTACCTGCGAGTTAACTAGAAATGGCTACCTAAAAATGTAAAATTTACGATTTTACGTTTTAAATCGCAATTTTAACAACCTTGCTTTTAACCAAAAAAATATCTTCCCAAATGATTCACATTACCGTTCCCTTACAATCAATTAGCCACCAGTAACGAATCCACATTTACCTTCATTGCTCTATACCTCAATTTTTTAGCATGTTGAAGGCTTTCAAATACTTCCCACAACTCACCCATATAAGCACAATAATTTCCAATACCTTTTGCAAAGTCCCATAACCATTTCCCATCATACCCTCAAATCGTATCACTACAATCCGCTCTCTCATTAGTTCTATAATCATTAGGCATGGCAACGGAACTCGTATCCGCGGGTACCCGCCCGAATCCACCCCGAGTTTGACGGGGAAAAACCGATTTGACTGGGTTTGGGTTCGGGTTTGGGTTTTCCCCGATTTCAAAACATGGGGATGGGGCGGGTAACGGAGATATTGGTACCCACCCCGAACCCGTCCCCGAACCCGCCCGTTTATATAAAATTACTATATTACCCCTATTTATTTATTTATAATGTCACAGATCATATAATTTATCTACTTGAGTTAGGATTTTTAATGAACAATGATTCTTAGTTATTTGTTTTTTTAGCAATTTCAGTGAACAATGATGTGAACATTCTTGGTTATGTGGTTGTTTTGACGGTATTTTTGAATATTGGTTTGTACCGGTACTATTTTATGGTTTTGATAATTTTGGTTTGATATTTTGGAATATCATTTCATTTGTATGTTTAATGCATTGAAATTTTGGTTTGTACTTTATTATTTGAAATTTTTTGTATTGTATGTATGTCATTGTTCGGGAAAATTTTGGGTTCGGGTAAGGTTCAGCGTAGGGCAGGGCAAGGTTCGGGGATACCCGAACCCATTTGGGTATATCCGAACCCATTTGGGACGGGGATTGGGTTCAATTTTTCATCCCCGTCGGGTAATGGGCGGGAAACGGGTATTTATCAATGATTCGGGTATGGGGAACGGGGAAGGTAAAAACCGTACCCGCGGGTACCCATTGCCATGCCTAATAATCATCATCCGTATTCAATTTGACTCACCCCATCCATAGGAGGTTTTCAACCAAATAAGACCTAAATTCGATGATCATATCTAATCACAAAATTTGCTTTAGAATCAACATTATAATGGCATGTTAAAACGAATGAATTGATCTCTAAATCGAACTTTTTTTTTAAGATAACTTAGTGACTAAAATTTTTACTCTTAAAGTAAAAAATAAAGTATCCGAAATTCAAAACTCGACTCTTATATATAAATTGTGATGTTCTACCAACTAAATTGTACTTCTAAATCAAACTGTAATAGTATAGTCAGGCCCGATTTTGGGCCAGGGCAAGCAGGGCCCGAGCCCAGGGCCCCCAAAAAACTGGGGCCTCAAATTTTTTTTTGGCCCATTATGTTAAATTTAATTGGTTAGGTATTTGTGCTGAGAATTTGTTTACATGAATTTATGGTAGCTTAGTTGGTTAGTATGCAATTCCCAGCTCAATTGGAAGCAGGTGGGACTGGGTTCAATTCCTAGCCTTGACACTTTTTGGTTGGCAATTTTTTGTTTGTTTTATTTAAATAGATCAACTTTCAACAAATCACAATCAATACCACCATAAAAATTATAAATCAAACTAATTCAAAAATTATTTCTTTTTACAAAATGATGATTTTTTCTATAAATAAAATAACTTTATAACTCATAAATAACTTTACTACTTTATCTATATAAAAAAAAAACCACATTTTGTTATTTCTTTGAAAAAATTCTATGAAAATAAAGAATTAATTTATAAAATTAAATTGTAATTTTTATGAAAAAGCACTATCAATTTTTTTTTAGATCATCAAAACACTGTCAATTTTTTTTAGATCATTAAGACACTATCAATTTTGTTATTTATTTTATTTGTTGTGTAAATGTTAATTTTATTTATTAATAATCTGTTAATCTTTTATTTATCGTTTCAATTTCAATGTTGCGGAATATGACTTTTTTTTTTTTATGTCAGTTACACATAAAAATAACTATTTTTGATGTTATTAACATTATTTACAATTTAAATAAATGATGTTCTTTTTATAAAAAAAATTGCATTTTTTATTAGGCGTCCATTTTTATTATTTGCTCTGAACCTCCAAAATCTCGGAGTCGGCACTTAGTATAGTTTTTTCTAAGTCTTATATAATACAATATCCATTTGAAACTGTTGGTAAAATTAAGTTTTCCGTTGGAATTAAGGACTATTTACTTTTTGTTTGAAAAAAAAACTTTTCCTAATTACCGTTACATGACACGTGTCCGTTTACAGGTAAATTTAAGTGGTCCAAGACAGGTAGATGCACGTCACATCAATAATTAATTACACTATTTTCTCATGTCCGAAAACATTTAATACTAGTACTACTAATAAATTAACAAAAATAAATTTGTCAAAAAATTGAAAAAAAATAAATTTAAAAAACTTATTTAAAGACATGCTCATGTTAACACTACAAGCCTTTATTCGTCATTTCATTTTCTGTTTTCTTCGTCATTCTTCTTTCCCTCTCTCTTTCTTTCTTTCTTCCTTCCCCCAAATCGTATCAAACCCTAGAAATTCATCTTCCAAAATCTGACACATTTCGTCACCAGAACCCTAAATTTCCTCATCAAAACCTCACTCCCCAAATCAAATACCTCAATTAGTACCTCAATTTGCCGAATCGATCTCAATCCCTTCATTTTTTTTTCTCATTTTTCTCGATCGGCGAATTTTTCGCGATTGAATTAAAAAAGATCCCAGATTCCGTTACAGTGGCTTTCGCATGGGTAAGATTCTCCGAGAAACCGCGAAACCATCTTCAAGTTCATGGTCTCCATCTTCTTCATCGGAACCGGCGACAACCTCGTCGACTTCGATAACGGAGACAGTGAAAGGCTCTCATCAGTTCAAGATCAAGGGGTACTCGCTTTCGAAAGGGATCGGGATTGGGAAATACATAGCGTCGGATATATTCTCGGTTGGTGGCTATGATTGGGCGATTTATTTTTACCCTGATGGAAAGAGTGTTGAAGATAATGCTACCTATGTTTCTCTCTTCATTGCTCTTGCAAGCGATGGAACCGATGTTAGGGCTCTTTTTGAGTTGACTCTTTTGGATCAGAGTGGGAAAGAGAGGCATAAGGTTCATAGCCATTTTGAAAGAACTCTTGAAAGTGGACCTTATACCTTAAAATACCGCGGTAGTATGTGGTAAGCTTTCAATTATGCTCTATTTTATATATTTTAATATAAAAATTTGATTTTTATTCTGGTTTAGGGTTTACACTTTACACCATTGTTTTGTTAAAAATTGTTAATTTTTTTTCATATGGTGTGTTTTGTTGATTCAATTTTGGTATGGTATCTTTTGCTGTAAAAAAGATGTTAGAATCTTACATGTTGTATAATGAGGTAGGAATTATAGGGTTTATATGATTGCACTATTTGTTTGATGGAGTAGGTTTTGTTTAATGATTCAAGAGATGAAATATTGTCTCTTCCTTGGCAGCTCTGCTCCCACGACGTGGTTTTGTGGTTGGGGTGCTGTTGGAAAGGGATGAAGGGGATACTGGTTTTGAAGGGTTGGGGAAGGGATCTTGTCATTTGATTGGTATATCTTGATTCTTGAGAGAAAAGCTTATAATTTGTGTGTGTGTGTGTGTGTGTGTGTGTGTGTGTGTGTGTGTGTGTGTGTGTGTTTGATCTTACTTGTCTGATTTTTGCACACATAGCTGATGCTGATTATTTGATTTGATATCTTGTGATTCAGGGGTTACAAGAGGTTTTTTAAGAGAACAGCCTTAGAGACATCGGACTACCTAAAAGATGACTGCCTATCTGTAAATTGTAGTGTTGGTGTTGTGAGGTCACATACGGAGGGCCCGAAGATATATTCCATTGCAATACCACCTTCTAACATTGGTCACCAATTTGGTCAACTGCTGGAAAGTGGTAAAGGAAGTGATGTGAGTTTTGAAGTGGATGGGGAAGTTTTCACTGCTCATAAATTGGTGCTAGCAGCTCGTTCTCCTGTTTTCAGAGCCCAGCTTTTTGGTCCTATGAAAGATCACAATACCAAGTGTATTAAAGTTGAAGACATGGAGGCTCCTGTTTTTAAGGTTTACTTAATATTTTGCTTAATATCTTTAAATATGCATAGAAAATTGAGTCGTAATAACTAAGGATTAATTTTTTTTAATTGATTTGATGCGGAGGATATCCATTTGTTTGCCTTTTGTAAACTACATACACTTTTTGAAGACATGGCAACTATTTGGTTCCCATACAATTGCAAGTTGTTAGACTTGTGTTGAATGAGAATGAGGCAATACTGAGCTTTGATAACTGTGCCGGGCAAAATGCATGTTGAATGACCTGTCGTTCCTTTTCTCTTTTTTGCAGGCATTGCTTCATTTTATGTACTGGGACTCACTGCCTGATATGCAAGAGCTTACTGGAATGAACACAAAATGGGCAACAACCTTGATGGCCCAACATCTTCTAGCGGCTGCTGATCGGTATGCCTTAGAGAGGCTCAGGCTAATCTGTGAAGCGGGTCTATGTGAAGATGTTGCCATAAATACCGTGGCTACAACTTTAGCCCTGGCAGAGCAGCACCACTGTTTCCAGCTGAAAGCAGTCTGTCTCAAGTTTATTGCTACCTCCGAAAATCTCAGAGGTATGCTTTTCTTCTATAGTTATTATACTTAATTGCTCACTGATAAAGGATTGTGATATTAGGAAGGCTCTAAAAGGTCTGACCTCCTAGCTAACAACGATCCAAAGATAGATTTGCTGGTGAATGTTGTCCTTTTGTCAGCCTGTCACTATTATGCCCTCCAGTTTGAACTTGAATGAAAAAATGCTTAGCTGTGATTGTGAAGGAATCATATGGTTTTGCTTTATTGTCATCCTTTCCATTTACTACTAATTGATCCATACAATGCATTGTCATCCTTTTCCATCTTCTACCAATTTATCCATGCAGTTCAGTGATTGTTCCAAGTTCTTACCCGCACGTTTTGTATGACTAGTTAATTTGTTCTTGTAAACGTTAGTAATACTTTGACACTTTTATTTCACCTCTTAGAGAGGAGGGTCTTCTACCTTTCTGCTTCCTTATTCCTACTCCGAAAATTCATTATTATTTATCATCAGAAAAGAAGACAAAGGTGATGCATTGATCATAGAACAGTTATTATGTCTCTTCTAGGATGTGTTATTTTAACATGATCAATATGTTTGTTATTATCATGTTTGCAGTCAATACATCTACTAATTGCATAGTTATTGACGAATATCATCACAATTCTGTTGTAAATTTATCTGTTCTAGAACAAAATTGTTGATATCGATGACCTTTTATGTCTCTCTTCTAGGACATGTTTGTTATTATTATGTTTGCATTCAATTCTTTTGATTGCATAGTGTTAGTGACTAGAACAAAATTGTTGATATTGATGACTTTTTTATTCTTCATCATCAACTGAACTATTTGTATTATATTTTTGGTTCTTCAGCTGTGATGCAAACTGATGGGTTTGAGTACTTGAAGGAAAGTTGCCCATCTGTACTGACTGAGCTATTGGAGTACGTGGCTAGATTTACTGAGCATTCAGACTTTATGTGCAAGCATAGGAATGAAGCAATACTTGATGGCAGCGACGTAAATGGTAGGCGTGTGAAGCAAAGGCTTTAGTGTGGAGTGACCATTGAGCAGCTTTCTGTACAACCTTCTTCCACTCTCCTTTTTAAATGTTAGCCGGAGCCATAGTTAGAGGGAGGATGATGATCGTTTGTAGGATTAGAGGCAAGTTTTAATCTTCTTAGCATATTCATGTGTAAGAGATGTAAATGTAATTTGTGTTGGTGCTGTTATTGTTCTAATAGGTTTCTGTGATATTCAGTATTACTTTTATTTGGATTTGGATAAAAACATTTGTTTGAAATCACTGCTCCTCTTGTTTTTGTTTTCTTTTATTTTGGACATTGTGTATGTTTCTTCATTATATCAGCGCAAATTATCTTGAAATATTTGATAGGCGTCTTTTCATAGAGATCCATCATTCTTATAATTGATTAACTTCCAATATTTGTTAATCAGCCTTACAAATCATTCTTATGTAGAGTTTTCTGGTGCTGAAGACTCTTAACAAAGATAAAGGTCAATCAGAGAGTTTCAACACTAACAAATGGTTAGGTGTAAGTTGGGATCCAACTGTTAGTCATGGTTTCCCTACAAAACTAACTAGTTATGTTCCATCTTTCTAAAAAGGGCGATGTTTGAAGGGGTGGGCATGGTTCGGTTTTGGAAGAAAATCGAGACGAACTGAACCAAACTGTTTTTAAAATTCATAGTATCCGAACTGAACTGTTAAAGTGGTTCGGTTTTATGGTTTGAACAATAACTAATTTTTCACTAAAAATAACTGAACTATTAAACCAAACCAAACTGAACCAAACTGATAATCATGAACTGAACCGACTGTTTCAGTTCAGTTTTAAAACCGTTAGTTATGGTTCAATTTTTTTGGTTTAGTTTGGTTTGGTTTTTGGGTTTTTTTGCCGACCCCTTCAAAATTCAAAACCTGTAACAAATTGCTACTTCTATTGTAGTATATATCTGCAATGATACACAGGTTAACGAAGAATTTGTTATGATACATGGAATTATAAAGAGTATATTTATTTATTTATTTTTCTTTTTTTTTTGGTAAAGTATAAAGATAAAGAGTATATTTAACTCCTCTCTATAAAAAAAAAAAGTATATTTAACTAGTACAGTAATAAACAGTTTGTTTGGTCTAACACTTGACATGTATAAAATTTAATCTATCAAGGACAAACATTAAAAGATTGTTGATGAGTGTTCAACATTGTTATCTGATTGTACTATAAGATTTTTATTTTTGGCAGTTGTACTATAAGATTTTCGATAGACACATGTTCGGGTTATACTAGTTATACACACATTTTTATTCTTGCCACAAGATGTGCTTTGAACGTGTGCTGCTAATATAATTTTTTGCCCTATTAAAAAAAATCAATTTTAAAAATAAATAAAAATTTGAATTAAACAATTAAGGTAAAGAATGTAGTAACAATTGTTAGTTAGAGAAAATTTTAGGTGAAGTCGAACCTAGATACATCCAATGACAATATGATACTTCATTAAAAAAAATTAAAATCTAAAATTAATATGGAAAGAACTAATCTCTTATATTTAAGTTAAAAAAAAAAAAACTAATCTCCTTTATTTTTCTCAAAAATATAACACCTTCATTAAAAAAACTAAAATCTAAAATTAAAATGGAAACAACTAATCTCTTTTTTACTAAAAAAAAATAATCTCCTTTATTTTTGCTTAAAAAAAAAAACTATTCTCCATTGAAATTGTACACTTGTGAAATTAGCAAATAAGTAAAAAATACATGTTATGAAATATAAGTAATAGTAATAATATATAAGTATAGAGGAGAGAAGAAGATAAGAGAGAAAGAATAGAGATTGTATTATTCTTATCAAGGTGTATGTTTACATGACAATACAAGTCCTATTTATAGGACAATATAATGGGCCAGTGGAATGGGTCAATGCTTAATGGACATCCACCAAATTATTCATAACACTCCCCCTTGGATGTCCATCGAGGATATGCCTCGTTAAAACCTTACTAGAGAAAACTCATTGGGAAAAAATCCTAGTGAAGGAAAAAGAGTACATCATCCTTTGTGTGTGAACTGCCTCATTAAAAACCTTACCAAGAAAAACTCAGTGGGACAAAACCATGGTTAAGGGAAAAAGAGTGCAGAACATTTATATCTCCCCCTCATAAAGACAATTATATATGAGACGAAGAAAATCAAATAATCTTATGTAGTTGTAATAGTTGCTCAAAAGTTTTACTTGAAGCTGACTTTGTAGAAAGACATGTCTTATCTTCTTTATCATATAGTCTTCTCCAAATATGTAGTTTGTGCGATTATCTTCATGTTGAATCGTTGCAAGAACCCTTTAGAAGAAAACTCACAGATTCTTGTATCTGATGAATGACACACTTCAACCAAATCACATTCTTGATTTATCTTCTATACTCCTCAACTTTCCTCGTCATTTTTTTTTTCTTCATGATATTGTTATTGTTGTTTGTTTCGTAGATCTCCATGAGTAATTGTACTTCTTCATGTGAACATATAGTTTGTTTGTGATCTATACCTTTACGAGGATTAAACAAATTACCTGCATATCTGAAATAACAAAATATATACTTGATGATATATTGACAACAAATAATAGGTCCATAATGTATTTGGCCCCAATTGAACTAAAATGTGGTACTTCAGGACCAATTAGTTCTTCATCATTTACTCGAACTCTAAAATATTCTTCAAATACTTATTTTGTAAGAAATGACAATATTTCAAGCTCTTAAGGAGTCTCTTGATGATATTTTTATCATCAACATAGATAGATAAAAAAATTCATTGCCAAATATTTTCTTAAAATGAACAAATTGTCATTTTCATATTTCTCACTTGGAAATATTCAACAAGAATATTATACAACATGCATATATATTGCTCGAGTATTTAAGGAGACTTATTCATGTTTATTAAGTCACCTTTCCAATAGTTTGATATATGTGTCTCACGAAAATTAAATCCTTTTGGGATTTTCATATAATTATCAAGTGAGATGATTTTCATGTAATCATCATTATTAAGTGAGCCATTCAAATACATATACTAAACTTAATCAATTATAAAGAAGTTCTGAATTCACTTCAGGTGAATATGCCTCTTGAAAATTAATGATAGACGTTTATCATTATTCTTTAATAATGAGTCAAACTTTAAATATTTGTATATTTTCTTTTCTCAAATAGTTTGAAATGTATGTCTCGTGGAAATTAAATCCTTCAAGGAGTTTTATATAATTCACACTAACAAGTGAGCCATACAAATATATCGTGACACATTTTTCAAATAAATTGAATTTTCCATGTGTTAATAAACTTAATCAAGTAAGACTTAATTAAGTAAGAGAAGGATTTTGATTTCACTTCAGGTGAATATTTCTCTTCACATTCAATGGCAAACTTTTACCAATATGCTTGAATAAAAAAATCAAGCTTTTAATGTTTGTATGTCAACATTTTCTATTCACACGAAAATTAATTCGTATCTATCATGTTTTACATCTTCAGGTGTATGGACTGCTGGTCCAAAAATCTTCACTTTGCAAAGTGACTTTAATTACGTAGCAATTGCGTTTTCATTTAGACAATCATTGTCTATAATTCTCAATAGAATTTAGTTCATGATCCTCATTAACTCTTTTCACAAATAGCGTTATATTATATATAAAAATATCATCAACGTTGACTTCTTTTCGGTTTCATCATATTCCATTCATGACATAATTTTCATTCATGACATAATTCGTCAAGATCTCTTTATTATCATAAATTTCAGGTACCTGAGAAGTTCTTCTGGAACTTAAAACTCAATTATGTCAAATACTCTTTTGAAGTTTTCATATCCTCACTTGTGTCATCTTTCTTTTTAGCTCCTTTTCTTATTTGAGGATTTTTATCGTTGGAACCGACTGATCTACCACACTTCAGGGTGGTTAATACTGATTTGCAATATAAGATTGTCCAACAGGGACATCCATTTTGTTTGGAGCATTAGCAGCTAATAGTTGATTTCATAAATTTTGCAAATGATTTATCTTTTGAACATTTGATTCAAACTATGAGGATCAATGTGAGATAATAACATTAATTTATTTCAAGTGATTCATTTGAACTTCTGGTTCATATTTTTCAGCTGCTTATTCTCCCCCCTAATATTGGGAAAATTAATTCATCACTTGAAAATCAGCCTACAGGGCTGTAAATAATTCTCCAATTTTTTTTTGGCTCAAGATGATTTATAATAGATGGAGATTCATATCAAATACATTTTCCCAATATTCTTTAAGAACCGTTTAAATGCATTCTGTTGGAGCAATTGCACATACATAACACATCCAAAAATGCTTATATGGGAATCATGTTTATAAACAAAGTTCAAATTGTAAATTAGGGGAGAACTTATAATAACTAGTTGGCTTGATGCGAATCAATATCTCACATACATGTTTGAATGTTCCCAAAATATAAATTAGAAGTTATGATCTCATAAGTATCAGTCATGTAATTACTTTAGACGTCTAAAGAATGGATCTTCTAGTCCATTTTTTGTATGATCATATTCTATTTGATATCGATTTCAATTGACATACGATACTTATCAAATATTTTCTAAGAATTTAGAAAATGAGATCTTAGCAAAACTATTTGAGAAAACAAACTCACAAACTTCTGGTTGTGAGTAAACATGCATGTTGTAACGACCCATTTTTCGTATTCGTATATTTTATTGAATGTTATTTTATTTATTAATTGGCTTTTATTATTTTAGTGAGCGGCGAATAATTATTTAGCCGAGCGTAAGTTATTAGACGCGAGAACCTTGTTTTGGGCTTAATGGGCGTGAGAGGCCATATGGGCCTAAACCACTTGGGCTTGGTTCATGACTTTTAGGGAGAGGTATTTAAAGAAACCTTGTCATGAGACTTAGCTCATTTCATGACTTTTTGTCTTAGAAGCAAGAATAGAGAAAGAGCTAGGGTTTGATCAAGAGAGAAAGCTTGAGCAAGAGAAGGCTAGAAATCATCACCAAACTTAAGGTAAGAGATTAGAATTCATGATTCTTGAGTGGCAAGGAGAGGGGAGATTGTCTATGTCTCCATTCCCGAACTCTCCCACTCAATTTCTTTTAGACTTTTGATTAAGCTTTTGTATGTGAGTGTGATGTTCTTCATCATCACTTTGTATGTGTTAATCACTAGCTTGATTTCATGAAAAATATGTATGTGTTTGAATCATGTTTGAAAAGTTTATGAAAGTTGCTTAAAATCCAAGAAATTGGCATGATTTTGATTGTTTGAGGTATTTGGATGTTTGGAAGAGATGATTAATGTTCCTTGATATCATATATGCTTGGAATTGCTGTTTATAAGAATTTATAACATGTTGAATGAATTTTTGAGTTGATTCAATGTTAAACCGCCTTAGAAAACTCAAGAACAGATATTCTTTTCTGGTGTAGTTCGCTAAGCGACCAGGAGTTCGCTGTAGCGAACATGTTCGCTGGAGCTCGCCAATGCTCGCCATGAGCAGGTGACTTCCTGGTGAGGTTCGCCATGTCTCGCTGAGGCTTCGCTCAGCGAAGGCCTCTGTGACAGCAATTTTTGTTAATGTTTGTAAGTGTAATTAGGCACTTGTAACATGGTTTAAGGGTATCCTTACATGATTGTTGATACATGTTGATACTGTTAATGTTTATTGTTAATCGTTATATGATTGATAAACGTGTATGCAATAAATTGCAGTTTAGAGTGAGTAATGTGATGTCTTGGCATTAATTTGCAATGTTAAGTGAATGTGTTAGGATTGTGTTCCCGCATTCATAAAAGAGTAGCTTCGAGCTAGAGAATATCATATGGTTGATATGTGTATACATACATGCATTCATGATTGTATGTGAACATTGGAAACTTGGGTTCCAATAACGAAAATGGATTATGTGTCCATAATGAAGCCGAGGATCGGATTAGATGAATCCATGAGTCCAGAGTTGCTATCCAACAGGATATAAAACTGTGTTGGCTTATCCAAGGGAGATAAGATGGTTCGGTAAGTTCCGACATATCCAGCAAGATATAAAACTGTTCTTGGTCCACCGTTGGTGAGACACCTTGGTACCACATGCATTTAGTTATGTCTAGGGATGGCATGACAGTGAATTGATTGGCATTAGATACCTTAGGGTAAGTGCGCATATATTTGATAAATGGTATGTGACATTATCTGGTTGAATTGTGTTGAACTTTATTAAATGATAATTGTTTAGTGCGATGTTTTGGCGTGAGTTAGAATATGTATGATGTAGTTCGAAAGTGTAAGATCTTTCTTATGCTCGTATGTTATGCGATTATGTTTTCTAACTCTCTGCTTTGTGTTATTTGCTGGACCTTTGGGGGTTCAGATATTCAGGCTGAGGACTGTGCCGACGTTTAGACTGTTGTTTTAGCTTGGTGTTGAAGTACCTTTTGGTGAGGAGACTTAGCATAGATTACTCCTCTTAGTACTAGCTTTTGGTTAGAGTTTGTAAATAGTAAATGCTCTGGTAATGTAACATCGAGTCGGGGATTACGCTTGGATTTCATCGTATATCGGTGTTACCTTTTTGATATGCTAGTTCTTGTATAAGTGACATCCTTAGGGATGAATATGGCTTATGTATATATATGCATGCTTGGTTAGTTTGAATCCGCTGTTGCTTTTCATGTTAAACTTCATGACGCTCTGTGTGTATGCTTGTGTTTTAATTACCACGTGGCAC
Organism: Trifolium pratense; assembly: GCF_020283565.1. Taxonomy (NCBI): domain Eukaryota; kingdom Viridiplantae; phylum Streptophyta; class Magnoliopsida; order Fabales; family Fabaceae; genus Trifolium; species Trifolium pratense. The sequence goes on along the minus strand of NC_060064.1, from coordinate 39,004,648 downwards.
TCTGCCTTTACACTTGTTAAAAAGTTTTTAAAATTACGTTTTTAAGGGTAGTATGGGTTAGGGTGTTACACATGTGACCAATTTAGTTGATGCATCAATTCAAGTCACAAAGTGTCTAAATGATCCATATTCTCAAATTATCAATTTCTTTTGGGAGCTAGTAACACATAAAAATTATTGGAATGAAGGAACTTCAGGCTCTTCAATACATATCTATAGATTTTTTATTTTCGCATCATAATAAATCCGGGATGACCCAACCGATATTGCCAACAATAAATTTAATATGATTTGTAAACTTCTGGTTTACAATAATTTGTGCTTCAATTGCATTATTATATATAAAAATGTAGTATAAACTTCTGGTTTATAATTTTTTCATTACACTTAATTTATCCAAAATATGTGTAGTAATATATAGAGATATCCAACATCTCTTCATTTCTTGTTTTCATATTGATATTCATATATTAATGACAAGAAGATTATACTTATGCAATCAATTATTCTGCAAATCAACATCTCCCTTATTACTGGGCTGAATTGTTACTATTGTCATTTATGTCCGTTTAAAAACGTTTCATCATATATTAGCAAGTGAGTGCCCTTACCAATCATTGGTACATTTATATAAATGAGCTTCAAGCAAACTTCAGGTTGCCACTCGAATTTTTCCTTACAAATGGAGCCAATAAATTTTGATGACTTTACAAGTCATCTCAAATAGTCACAAATCAACGGGAAACCAATGTATAATAATAAAAAAAACTCTAATAATAAATCAATGAAAGAATAATTTTATACTCAATTGTCTTAATAGTTCCTCAAAATAATAATTTCAATAACAGTTTGCAAGTAAGCATTCAAATAACAACAAGACAATATAAAATTTACAAAATATTTACAAATATCCATATAAATAACATTTGGTGTAATAATTATCGTAAAAAAAACATTTGGTGTAATAATTAACAAAATTGAGCCTAAAATAAATTTCCAAATAGAACACTTTAATAAAATAATTAACATTAGTGGTACAACTTTTTAAAGTAAAAGAGAGTTTCTCATATAATATTTTAGGCTCAAATCATGAGATTATATAGTTTAAAATTATATATGATTCTCAGTTTTCACATTCAATCAACACCAAATATTTAAAAAATTCACAAAATAAATTCAAATCCCATAAACCAAGGATATGATATTAATATTAAACAAATATTCTTGGATTGAATATATATATAAAAAATATTCCGGGTATAAATTATAATTAAATTTATTTCCAAAAGAAAAAAGATATGATTAAGGTATGAATTATAATTTTATTTTCAAAAGAAAAAAATATCAATTAAATTAATTTATTATGGAAGAAAAATATTTTCTTAATAAGACACAATTCATACCTTAAGGATTGTAGTAGCTGAATTAATCTTAATACTATACATTTGAAGCTTATTTTATAAGTCCTCATTTAATTGTCACGTACACATGGCACTTCCCACAAAGAATATATGCAATTGCAATTATTTTGTTTATTAAAAAAGGAAAGAATTAAAAACTTTTTTTTTGTGAGGTCATTTTTAGAATGCTTGAATCATGATTAGTCAATCACAAATTTTTCTTTACGTAATTCTTGATACTATCTTTTATAAATTTATTTTCTACTATTTCCTTTTTCAATTTTTTTTATTTCCTTTTTCAATTTAAATAATAGAGAAAATAATTAAAAACAAATTCTAAAAATTGTAGTTAGTTTATATATTTTATATAAATAAAATATTTGTAAAATTATTTTTATAATAGTAATAATAATTCACAAAATTATTTAAAAGTTAATAAAGTTTTCAAAGTTTATTTTAGTAAAGTTTGTGTGTTAAATATTAAATTTCCTACAAAAAGTCATAAGATGACATTGACTGAAAAAAGAATCAATATATTTGTTATTAATCCGTTTAATTGCATATTATGGATAAAATTACTTATATACCCCTTTTTTTCCTATATAAATGGTCTTTGGTTGAACATTCAAATCACACATTTTCCATCTCTTTTCTCCTTAGTTATTTTCTTTGTATTATTTTCAATTTATCTTATTTTCATCTTAATCTTAATCTATACTCATCATTCATTTCAATTTTTGCAGATGTGGAACTCAAAAGAAGAATATAAATGATACGCGAACTCTAAAGAAATTGGACCAGATACATTTTCATCATAATGTATGAGTTTTAAGTGATGTTTAATCTACCTCACACGTATTTTGAGTGTAAATTAATTTTAAAGATGTAATGTGTATTTTTTATTTTATAGAAAAGGTGCAATATATTGTTAATACTATTTCACAGCTTAAGAAATGGTGTTGCTTTGATTGAAAGATTATGTTATTGCTTTAATATAATTTACTTTTTCAATACTAACTTTCATCCATTTATTTTGATTTTCTTAAGAGTCTTTCTTATACATATAATATATCATAACGAATTTATAGAAAGGTGTTTTCAATGAAAATGTGTTGTGTATATATATATATATATATATAGTATTGCTATTTAGTAAGAAATATTTATACAAGAAAGAGAAGAATCCACAAAATTAGGGAATTTGACCAATCAAAAATTGGCTAACCATACATGGGAGAGAGAGTGATTATAAATTGACCAATCAAATATTGCCACATAAAATTCTTCTCTTTCTTGCATCAAAAAATTCTTGCTAAATAGCATTTTCCATATATATATAATAAATTATAAAATATTTTATATTTTTTTGGTTACATATAAAATATTTTATATGAATTCTCATACAGGATGTAACAATGTTAATTTTTTTTAATGAATTCAAATAAATAAACAAATTTGTTTATAAATATATTTAACTTCAAGTATAAATAATGGTACCTCACTAATTTATAAAATAAATAAATTATAAAATATTTTCTTCGAATTTTTGTGTAGTGCGTAACAAACTAATTTTTTTTAATAAAATTAAATAAATAAACGAATTTATTTATAAAAATATAAAAGATTAAATATTTTCTTTGTTATTTTTTATAATTGAATGAATTTTTATGAGATTCATTGTTTTTATTTAAAAGATTAAAAAAAAAAATTTATATTTTTTGTTGATTTTCTTTGTTTTTATTTTTGTCATACATAAATAACATTAAATTGATTCCATTTTTAAGAAATTTTTGGCTCCTTTTTTTTTGGTCAAGATTTTTTGGCTTCCTTTAATAGATTGAATATTGAATTGAAAGATATAATATTAATAATTAATAAAATCAGATTTTCAGATAAACATTAATAATTAACATTTAATTGATTAAGATTTATTTTTGTTGATAGACGAAATGACAAAGTCATTGAAAACTCACACACACACACAAAGTGGAGTGACCGGGGTTCGAACCCCGGTCCAGACGTCCGACACTAGCAATTTCGACATTTCTGCCAATTGAGCTGGGATTTGTGGACAATTGATTAAGATTTTATGAGAGTATTTTCTTTTTTTGAGAAAATTGTGTATATTAATCTATAGCTACATACATGCTATATATTTTAGGACAATTTTAAGTCTCAATTAATGATCATGTACACATGACTTTCACTAAAAAGACAAATATAATATTTCATTTAAGTTGCATATTTAAAAAGGAAATAATTCAAATTCAAATCATTATTATTACAAATTCAAATAATTTGAAAACTCGAATAAATTATTTTTACTTGCAGGATATCTTTTTTTTTAAAAAAAAACAAGTTTAAGTTTTTATTTTAAACAAAAAATTATTATAAATTATATTAAGGAAATAAAATGAATGAATTTATATATGATCTATATTTATACTCATATTAATACGACACCCTTTTTTTTTAAAAAATTAAACAAAATATATATTTATACTCATATATTACTATGATGACTTATATTTTTTTTTTATCCTATTTTTTTTAGTCATATATTAATGCAAGGCTTATTTTATTTTATTGTAATTTATATGAGACCGATACTTATAGTCATATCAAGGTCGGCCCTGCACAAGTGCAGGGTGAGCTACGCAGCCGGGCCTCCAATTTTTGGGGGCCTCAAAAAAAATTTACATGGTAATAGGTCTCTAACAAAATAAAGAGATTGATTTAAAAAAATAAAAAATAGTAGTAGATTTTAACATGAAGTTTTGCTGCTGCTCTATTATGTTACAAAATAGAGTTAATGACTTAGTATTGATAGCAATTGACAATGATTATCATTTGAAAAATATATAATATGAAGACTTGATCAACAATTTTGCTTAAAAAATTGCTAGAATTGAGGTTTTTTTTTTAGGGATAATAGGTGTTTACCCCCTTGCAATTTGGACGAGTTTTGATTTATCCCTGTAATATTTATATAGATTTTTTTTTAATTTATACGGGGCCTCTATTTTTACTCATATATTAATACATTGAATTTTTTAATAATTTATGTGATGCTCTACTTTTATTTTATTTGGAGGGTATTTATGTGTACAATTAAATAATATAAGCTATATTCGGGAAATTTCTTTAATTTATTTATGTTTCATGTTTATTTTACTATAGATATTATAAGACTAATTTAACTTTTTTGTTTGTTTGGAGGCTTTTTTTTTTATAAAATTATACGGGTGGCTATAGTTTTACTCATTTTTGTTTGTAATTTATATGAGAGCATATATTATTTTTACTCATAGATTAATACATGACTTATATTTCTAACTCATTAATATATATATATATATGGGGCTGCTAATTTAGACCCAGTGGGGTCTAAATTAGCAAAGTGCACCTTTTCAGTTGGACCAAAATACCCATTCTTTTTAATTAATTAACCAAATTACCATCAATGGACGCGGATCCAGTGTCGCGCGCGTACCGCAGGACCATGGTTACAGGCCGTTGATTTCCATCAGACAGCCAAGACCTGATCTCATCAACACTGTCTGATCAATCAGACAGCCCAAATCATCCGAATCCATCAGATTCCAGCGCGTGCACCACACTGGATTACACCCTGGAGAGAAGAATCTACTTTTTAAAAAGCAGGACACGTGTCGCTGTCTGATTGGCTGGGCGTGATTTTTGTTCATTTAATACTTTGAACTCAATTATTTCGTTGTAAATTAATTTTTTATTTTTATTTTTTATACCAAAATTCATAATTTTTTTTTCTCTACAAATAGAGACTTGGTTCGTTTGATTTGGACACAGAAAAAAAAATCCAATTTTTCACTACCTTAATCTCATTTTTCACTACCTTACATCAACTCACTGAAACCATTCTATCAGGAAAATGGTTTCAGAGTACAAATCTCTGAAACCATTCTACCAGCTAAATGGTTTCAGAAGCAAACACAATTAATAAATTACTCACTGAAACCATTCTACCAGTAAAATAGTTTCAGAGTACAACTATGTGCAACCATTCTACAAGCTAAATGGTTTCAGAAGCAAATAACTAATAATCAACTTACTGAAACCATTCTACCAGCAAAATGTTTCAGATTACAACTCTCTGAAACCATTGTACCAGATAAATGGTTTCAGAAGCAAACACAATTAATAAATTACTCATTGAAACCATTCTACCAGTAAAATGGTTTCAGAATACAACTATGTGCAACCATTCTACCAGTAAAATGGTTTCAGAAGCAAACATTAGTTTTTAATTACCGTTTTATCTCATTTAATTAATTAAAAATAATTTCAGGTCTCCAAAAATTTCATAAAATATACCAAAAGTTCCAGAATATTATCTACTATTTTCCTGGTATAACGGTTTCAGTGAGTTGGTTGAGTGGTGCGTGTTAAATTACAACACACAAGTAACGTATTTAGTAGACAAAAAATGAGATTAAGGTAGTGAAAAATTGCATTTTTTTTTCGGTGTCCAAATCAAACGAACCAAGTCTCTATTTGTAGAAAAAAAAAATTATGAATTTTGGTATAAAAAATAAAAAAATAATTTACAACGAAATAATTGAGTTCAAAGTATTAAATGAACAAAAATCACGTCCAGCCAACCATTGTGTGACACGTATCCTACTTTTAAAAAGCAAATTTTTCTCTCTCCAGGTTGTAATCAAGTGTGGCGCACGCGCTGGAATCTGATGGATCAGGATGATCTGGGCTGTCGGATTGATCAGACAGTCTTGATGAGATCAGATCTTGGCTGTCTGATGGAAATCAACGGTCTTTAACCATGGTACTTCGGTACGCGCGCGACACTGGATCCGCGTCTATTAATGGGTATTTTGGTTAATTAATTAAAAACAATGGGTATTTTGGTCCAATTGAAAAGGTGCACCTTGCTAACTTAGACCTAACTAGGGTCTAAGTTAGAAAACCCCTATATATATATATATATATATATATATATATATATATATATATATATATATATATATATATATATATATATATATATATATATATATTAATATGATGACCTTTTCGTTGCTAATTTATACGGGGGGTCTATTTTTATTCGGTTCAAACTTTCAAAACAAAATCTTCACTAAAAATGTCATGCATTTAAAATTGTGTTAGTTGCTTCTACTTATTGTGTAATATTTTTATGTTGATGTTGTCCTTCTAAATTATATACTTAAATAAAGTGAGTTTACCACGATTAATATTATTCACATTAGAGAAGTCAAATTTCAAGATCAATTCTAAAATATATTTGTTTTATATTAAATTATTAATTGTGTTTCTAATTTTATTATTCACGTTTTTATCCCGTGCAGGAATTCCCGTGGAGATTTTTCTATTTGCGGTTCCAAAGACGGGAATTTTTCTCTCGCGGGAATGGGGGAGAAAGTCCCCCTAATGGAGGTTTGGAGATGGGGACATGATTCTATCCCCCACCCTTTGAAGACTCCGCCTCATATTTGTTGCAACTTTTGTCTCAACCCATATTTTGTTTTTTCTAAGAATGGTGATTTTTGGCATCCTAAAAGGTGATTTATATTCTCCAACATTAAATCTAAAGATGAAATATCACATTTAAAATCAAAATTCACCGCTTCTGACAAAAAAATCGTCACTTTTAGGGCAAAAAATATGAGTTATGACCAAAATTGTAAAAAATGTGAAAATAGAGGGACCAAAAAGTTTAATTTTAAAATAAGGGAACCAAACGTGCAATTAAGGCTTTTTTTTTTAATGTTGATGTGTCCCGTGTGAACTGTGGGGATCTATGGGGATGGAGATGCGAAAGAATATTCCCTAAAATGGGAATGTAGATGGGGATGATCGGACTTTTTAGATGGTGGAGAAGGAAGTGATGATGTACTCTCCGCTCAATCTTTATCCTGTTGACATCCCTATACATGTAAAACACATGGCTATTTGATTATGATAAGTTTCCATTTTTTATTTTTAACATAATTTTGCTAACACGTTTAATATGTAACATATATACAGGGTGATGTTTATAAAATATTAAAGACATGTCACTTTTATATTTGAGAAGGAAATAAAAGTGATTGCTAACTTTGTAGTCCGACCGGTTGAATCGGAAACTAGACCTATGTATGGTATAAATTGGGCTGAAAACTACAAAACCAAACAACCAACCAAAAAATTGGAGGAAAATCAACGAAGCGGAAAAGGGAAAAATCGACGGTTCGATTTATGTCTACTCTATTTTTATTTCTTTCCCTGAGTTATGTCTATGTCCCCATATTTTTTTTTTTTGGATACAAAAGGGGTTGAAAGCCATGTCCCCATTTTCTATTTTCCTTTTTTAATAAACTTTTAGTTTATGGAAAAAATTAATTATAAAATAAAATAATAATAAAATAAAATAATAATACGTAAATAACACAATATTTATTAAACCTATTAAAAAAAACATTCAGACAAATTTGTAGCCCGTGCTTGGCACGGGTGTTCATACTAGTTCATAATAACACATAGTACAAAGTTATCGTATAAAATAAAATGAATAAAGTATTAAGTCATGCACACCTTTTATTTTAGTAACTTTCAAACTTAGTATATGAAAGTAATATGAAACATCATAATTGTCAAATATAATGTAAATAAATAATCCATTAATTCATGATTTAAAAAGTTTAAAATTAATAGGTAGTATCACAATTACAAAAATTTGGCTAATAGAAATCACAAAAGAAATTAAACGATATGATATTTCAATTGATATTTGAAAATTTGTCAAATCAACTAATTTTATTTTCAAAACAAATCATTTAATTTCAAATGAATCAATCATAATACTTTCTTAACCGATAATGTAATAAATTGAAAACAATAAAAGAAAGAAATATAAGGCATTCAATTGTTTTCAATGAGATTGATTGACCAAATTAACATATGAATGACATATGAAAAATCAATATGAAGATTTGTCTTAATTTAGAATTTAGAAATAAAAGGTATTCAATGTTATATTTGGAAACAGTATTAAATATGAAAATTTGTCTTAATTTAGAATTTTTAACGGAAAAATCAATACGTCCATTGACCTTTGTTTTTAAGGTTATATTACTGCAGGCCGTAAAAACGGTGCGATTCATGCTACATGCTTTCTGTGAAATTTACTTAGCAATTGAATTTTACAATTTTATCCATTGAGTTCTTCAAGAACTATATAATAAATCACTATCAATTTACAATCCTTCAAGGATGTAGGAATATTGAATTCATCTAGAATTCATTCAAGAGAAAAAAGAAGTATTTTATTAGTTCTTCAGGAACTATATAACACATAAAAGTATTTTGATGTGCAATCCATTAGGGATGCATGATGATAAATGGTGATATTTCGTAAGTTCTTCAGGAACAAAATTAATTTTTTTTAAGTTCTTCGGGAACTAAGATTATGAATTCTTCGGGAATTCATGTATTAAATGTCTAAGTTCTTCAGGAACTAAGAATAGGTTCTTTAGGAACCAAGATTATGAATTCTTCGGGAATTCATGTATTAACTTTCTAGGTTCTTCAGGAACCAAGATTATGAATTCTTAAACATGTTTATGTTCTTTTGGATGATCGAAGTGTCGATGTTTCACCATACAAGTGTCGGTCACGAAGCATAATGATGCTTCACCAGACTATTGTCGGTCACGAAACTCAAACAATATCAAACATCCAAAATATATATTATAAATAAATAATTGATCAACATTTTATGTAATATTAATGATCAAAGTGTTATGCTTCACCATACAAATGTCGGATATCACGAAGCGTAAACAACATTGAATCAATTAAATACATAAAGAAATGATGCTTATTTATTTATTTAATTTTAATTATTATTATTTGATCTTTATAAGTATACAAGGTTCAAACGATTCATAATCATATAATAATCAAAAAATAAAAACTACTTGTGATTTCATAAAAATAGAATAAGAATTGCGTACCTCAGTTGGTAAGCTCGTGCTGATAACGTGTTATGAAATATAAGTAATAGTAATAATATATAAGTATAGAGGAGAGAAGAAGATAAGAGAGAAAGAATAGAGATTGTATTATTCTCATCAAGGTGTATGTTTACATGACAATACAAGTCTTATTTATAGGACAATATAATGGGTCAGTGGAATGGGTCAATGCTTAATGAACATCCACCAAATTATTCATAACAATACACAAATTTTAAATTATGCGCAGTTAATATTCAATTTTAAATTATACATTAAAATTCTTAAAAAGAGTTTGCCATGTATTTTTGAAACCAATAAAACTCATGGATTAATCTCTGCAATTAATAGCTGAGAATATCCAATTTTAAAAAAAAATATATATAATTAATTAATAATTAATAAATTGAATTATTATGCTCGATGTTAAAACTTGGCTTATAAAGGACAAAACTTATATGCATTTCTTTAGATGCAGTTTTTGCTGTTCCTCTCACAAAAAGGTAGTTATTTATATTTTTTAATTAAAAAAAGAAAAAGAAAATTGTTTTTAAATAAAAATAACTTCCTCCATATATCTAGCACAGTAAGAACTGTGTATACTGAACTGTACATAAGTTTGGTCCTATAATTATTTCCATCGAGCAACTGCAACTGAAACTGAAAAACCCTTTATTTCTTTTCTCTACACTTTACTTTCACTCTCAGCCAAAGCGAAAATGGTAAAAATCCTTTTCTCCCTTCGTTTTTCTTCTCTACACTTTCTCATCTTTCGTTTCATTACTTTGATTTTCGCCTTCGTGTTTTTCTATGTAGTTGTTCTTCTCATACTTCAAAGATTTGGTTGGAAAAGAAGTCACTGTTGAACTCAAGAACGATTTAGCCATCAGAGGAACATTGCATTCTGTTGATCAATACCTCAATATCAAGCTCGAAAACACTCGTGTTGTTGATCAAGACAAATACCCTCACATGGTACCATTCTCTCTCTAGGGTTTATTTATTTATTCTTTTCACTCAATTTTTTAGCTTTGGTTTTATTAATTTTAGTTGTTTTAATTTTATTGAATCAATTATAGGTACTGGTTGTATGTAGGGTTTATGATGCATTAAAATTCAATTAGGGATTGGGATTTAAACTCTATAGTTTTCGTTGTGGACATTGGTATTTCTTATATACTTAGGTTAAATTCAATTTGGGGTCAAATTATATGGTTTTCCTTGTTTATTTTAAAAATTGCAATTTGAGATTGGTAGTAGAAAAATTAGTGAGAAATTGGTGTTGATTTGCTTTTCTAATGTTTGGGTAGTTTGGAAAGCTATAAAAGCTATGATTATTTTTTTCCCCCAAATAGGATTTGACTGGGAAAAGATTGTTGAAGAGTTGAGAAATTGTATCTTGGAATTTTTTTAATAGAATATAGGGTCAGAGTTATTCTTTGCTCTGATTAGAGACACTTGAATGGAATGTTGCTAGTCAAAACGTAGTTAGAATCCTTGTTGCTATTAGGTTGATATTTTTAGAAGTAGTGGCAGATCATGATTGGGCTTGTTGTAGATTTTGTGACTTGCATTCCCTTTACTGTTGCGTTGTTGAGCAAATAGGAGACCGGTTTCAAATTTGGGGTCAGAAGATTACTAGTTATCCTTTCTTTTGGTAAGGGGATAAAGGGTGGGTGTCAGGTAGTATTGCCTCTATGAATTGCGCTCTCTTTATCTTTGGAGATTAATTGTTGTGTGTTTAGTTTGGTGCATTAATTCAATCTTGAGCACTTTGGAGAGACCCTCTTCTATAAGTTTTGTGACTTTTCAGTGTGTTTGTATCTTTGTAACTTGTATTAATCCGTGTATTCATTGTGCTTGGGTTAGTGTTACCTTTTCCCTCCTTTTTTGTATTAAATTTAAAATTTGTTTTAGTGCTATTCGTTGATTGACAAGGTGTTTATGAACTTGTGAATAAATAATAAAGTGGATTAAACAATGGAGAAAACTTAGGTACAGTTCCATAAGAGCTGTTGGTACTGTTCCACAATCAAATTATAACACTTGTACCGTTATTTCCACATCATTTCACAACCGGCTCTCTATTTTCACGGGAAAAATAAAATCCTCCATAAATCTAAAATTCCCATCCAATCCTCCACTCTGTTCAAAGATCCAATTCGACGCCACACCAAATCCAACCTCCAATCTTCAATCAACCACCCAAATCCTCCAAATACAAATCAACAATCACGATTTCACCAACCCCTTCCCGCATCTTTACATGGCGGTTTGCGATTGTGCTTTTGCGGGGGCGCTGTTGAAGGAACTGCTGCAGCTTGTTAGCAGAAGAGGAGGTGATGATGGAGGAGAAGTAAAGGACAATACTGTGAAGTGAATCTTGCGAGCTCCTAAATTTTATTTTTTTTAATAATAAAAACAATACAAAAAAGGGTGTTTTAATCTGTGGTTACGGTGTTTCAATTTGGTGTTATGGTTGCTTTGGTGTTTCAGTTGGTGGTTATCATTTTGGTTTAATACATGATTTTGTTATCTTAGAGATGAGATTATTAGAACTTTATTTTGTTGTTAAAACCAGTTTCGTAAATGTTGACTTAGAATTTGAAGATGGTTGAGGTGCTCTATTTCTCAAAGATTCAATTTTTTCATGGATTCAAGTTTTTCCCATGAAACCATAGCAGCTTGGAAAGTGACGTGGAAATAGTAGTCCACATGTTATGATTTGATTGAGAACAGTACCAACAATACTTGTGGTACCTGTACCTAAGTTTTATCCTTAAATAATAATAAGACTGAAATTTGTAACAACCAGGATTCAAATTGTATACTAGTATTCATTTTGTGCTTATTTATTGATTAATTTTAAAATATTAATGTAACTGTAGATCCTGGTTATATTGTGTATATGATTTGGAAATTGAGCAAAAGACTTAAATATGAACGTGTTCTAGTCTCTGGTGAAAGAAATCTTGGGGGGTTCTTAATCGGACTTTTGCATAAAGCTGAAAATAAAAACAACTATGTGGCTCATGGTACCATGCTGTTTAAAATTACTGTTTTTGCAGGACGTTTGCCTTCTCCTGCCCATGACTCAGATTATGTTCTTTTTAACTTTCTTCAACTCTTAACACTAGTAATAACTTTTAGGGATCAAGACCTTGATATTTTGTTCATGATCTGCATTTGATTCCTGTTTCTGTGAGGGAGGGAGTTGGTGCAAGTTTTTTGTTCATAATTGTCATGGGTAGCATTATATCACTGAGCAAATTATTAAAAAATTTACTATGCTTTGATTATATTAGTATGCTAAATCATCTGGATTTTTTCTGAGTGATTACTATGTAGTTAGATATTAATAAAATCCCAAAAGACATTGAAATTTGTTGGTCTATTGGGTTCTTAATAATTAAATGAGATTTTACATTGCTGCCTCTATTGGTTATTTTTTGGGGTCAACATTAGGTTCCTCATTTTCATGGTTGGTCTGTCATTTTGTTACTCTTCTACATGCCTGTTCGTCTGTTAATATTGAGACGGGTGTATATTAAATGTATATTGTGTGGGAGTGTATGCCACATGTAAGTTGCTTTAGTACTTTGATATATTCTAAATGTTATGACTTAAGAATTTATTCGAGGTTCCCGTCAAAAAAAGAAAGAATTTATTCGAGGTGGTATTTTTTACCTCAACCACATTTAAACAGAGTAGGATAATCAGTAAGGTTACTCGTTTGTAATGTTAATATGGCAATTAGTTGGGAAACTTGTGGTTTCGAGTGTGCCCACTATCATTCATTCTTATTTTTGTTATGTTAATTGTTCATGAATTTGGAGAGGTTGACACAGTTGTAGCTTATATCTTGGAAGAGCGTTGATTTTGGAGTAATGCTGTCAAAATGGTGATTTTGATCCTATATACTATATAGGATTGGTAGGAAGTTATAAGATCATAAATGGAGGAGCATAACGCAAATAGTTAGATCATAAAAATACTAATGATAATACAATTAAGTGACTAACTAATACCTGTAGTTATATATAAATAAAATTCAAGAATTTAGATATTTATTGACAAGTTTCAGATTGACAAGACAGAGTAAGAGAGGTTGGAGGATGAGAAACAGAGTTAGATGAAGGATTACTGTTTCTGGTATAGGTAGGTGGTTGTTGTCGCTGGCTGCGTTTCATTATCACAAGTTGTAGTGCAGCTTAACCTGTCGCCAGGGTCACGAAACTATTACAATCTCACTGATAGGCCCATGGCACATGTGGCTGATCCAAATGTGCAGCTATCTCAGGCCCAGTCCAAACCTGTGATATGGAAAGTGTATGAGAGGAGAAATAAAAAGGGGAGTTGGGAATAGCCATGTGGCAGTGCAGGAATGTGAGGGTATTATGATGTGTAGGAGAGGTGGTTATTTTCTTTGTTGATTACTAGTATTTCTTTGTTTTACTGTTTATATAAGGAGGGAGAGAACGTGTTGGGGGTTATTGTCAGTTATTTGCTTGTTGTGGCAGAGGCAATTTATGCACTCTGAAGGAGAATTGCTCTTGGCAGGGAATTAATCAATTTCCTGAATTGCTATCTTTTTCATTCAATATACACCTTTCTCCAATTTCTACTCTACTACTGCTAGTTCTCTGGTACCTAACACTCACTGTTCCTACAAGTTTCCATGGCAATACCAGCCGATCTTTTCTATGTGATCTCGACAAACCTGTTTGTGAGTTTGTTTATATTCGAATAATAGCTTTGTGTTTGAAAGGGATATGCCCCCATAATATTTTAAATTTTGTATCCCTGAGTTTAGGTTATTTTGGTATGCCATTAAAAGGAGATATGAACATAGTGAGTTTGATGTGGTTTTTTTTACACCATAGAGAATATAGGATAAATGCCTAGGTATGCTATTATGATTGAATAGATGACTGAGATTTTACAATAATATTTGCAAAATGGTTACTGAATTTTGCTTTGGGTTTTGAGGGAACCTACAGTATAATTAACTGAAATTTATGCAAATTTCTCAAATCCCCACATCACCCTTTGCATGCAAAAAGTACAACTGTATATTATTTTCTGCTTGATTTTGCCCTTAATTTGATTGACCTAACTAGCTTTATATTTTATTCTATTTTGATTATTCATTAGTGAGTAACATGTTATTTTTTGATGTCAGCTTTCTGTAAGGAACTGCTTCATCAGGGGATCTGTGGTGAGATACGTGCAATTGCCAACAGAAGGTGTGGACATTGACCTATTGCACGATGCCACAAGAAGAGAAGCCCGGGGTGGTTGATTTCGCTAATCTCGTAATTTATATTTTGTATGAGAATTCAATAGGCTGGAATATCATAGATGTTATCATTCCTGCTTAAGAAAGAAACTATGGAACTTAAGCATTATTCTGATTTACTCTGACAGTGATACTAGTATTTACCCTGCTAATGTTTTTCCCTTCCTCTTATGCATCTATTAAAAGAAATGTCAAAACGTATGGAATTATGCAAAACAAGTATAATTCACAGCATATGCAGTGTTTAGTACATCAGGCATCTGAAGTGATGATTCACATATTTGTCTTCTACCCAGATGATTCAAAATTTCCTTGACTAGTGCCGATATGTGACTTGAAAGTTGAAACTAATATTTTAAAAACTTAATTGAAACGGAAATGTAAGGTGGTTGAACTATGAATTGATATTGTCAATGGTTTGGTTCTTAAAATATTGTTTTAATTTTCTTTCATTTTTAATCATAAACTTAATGAACTTAACCTTAAAGCTCGGATATAAAAATATAATGTTTTTAATCATACAAATTAATTAAAGAACTAAACTCAGAAATACCAACAAGTAAACTTTGGATTGCATCCACTGTGCTCTTCAAATCGGATTCAAAAATGACGATTGTGAAACCTCTTTGTCCCAACTGGCAATAGCTCCACCTTCAATGATAGAGTGTTTTCCTTGAATCCATGATGTTCCGGCCAACACAAACTGCCCCGTATGCTCTCTAACACACCAACTGGCGCTCGTTTTGCCTAAGCCGCTATGGAATCCTGCGTCGACATTGCACATAAGCCTTCCCAAACTCAGTTTCTGCCACTGTTCCCTCTGCTGTAACTGTGCAGCCTGTGCATTGCTGCCCCTCACTGTTTGTACCGCTTCCCATTCATTCCACATACAAATCGCTTTGGTCCCTAATTGTTGTCCTGGCTCTTTCGAATTGTTCCACACACAGTTATTCCTATTGTTCCACAATACCCACACACCAACATGAAAAAATTTCCGGCTACAATTCGGTCTTCATAACGACAAATATCCATAATAATATCCTTTACCATATTAAAACGCTGAATTCTTTCCAAAACAAGCCACATCCCTACTGTTTGTAGTGCTGTAATGGTATCATGACAGTGCAGTAAAAAATGCTCATCATCCTCATTATATTGCTCACATGAAGGACAGATCAAAGGGCATGATACACATCTAACATCTTTCTTTTAGCCGAATTCTCATGTCGGTAGGCACCCTTTACAAATTCACCAAAGCAAGTGTTTAGCCTTTGGTGGAGTGTGCATTTTCCATAGGCCTTTCCAATCCTCATGGGCTGTTGTATCAACGCCCCTCCCTGTGATTTTTTGCAACATGTTATACCCACTTATATAGTTAATAGTATTCTTTCTAACATTGTGATCAGTGATCACCCCATTTATATAATAATTTCGTTTATCTATTTGTTATTCTTTATTCTATAAAATAATACTGAATGGATTTTTGTCACTAGTTTGATTGTGTCTACGTACAGCAATAAGAGATTTTTATATTTGATTTACGTACGGAATGTGTTAAATGAAAGTTGTTAAAAAAAACTCCATTGCCATATTGCCCAAGAAGCATACATAAATAAATCCAACATTTTGAGATTAAACTGAATGCCACCATTTCTTTATACTACTGGAAATAAGGGCCTGATTTTTTAAAAATATATTCTTATAGTGTTAAATAATTTTGTGTAAATTTTTTTTACAAAGAAACTTTTTATAAAAGATTCAAATGAAAATTTGATTTGAATAGTTATTCTTAAAATGTTATTTTAGATATTTGATCATTTTATTGAAACTTTATTGCACCGAATGATTTATGAAATAAGTTTACATCTTTTGAATGCAACTATTCTAACATTAATCAAACATGAAATTAAGAACTAAACGTAGCCACCATTAACACGAATAACTTGACCATTAACCCATTCAGAAGCATCACTAGCCAAAAACCCAACAACAGGAGAAATATCTTTACTCTCACCAATTCTACCAAACGGATTTTCTTCTGCAGCTCTCTTCACCATCTCCTCTGTTTTCCCCTCAAAAAACATCTCCGTCGCAACCGGTCCCGGCGCCACGCAATTTGCAGTAATCCCCGTCCCCTTCAACTCCTTCGCCAGAATCTTCGTCATTGCTTCCACCGCCGCCTTCGACACTGTGTACGCGCCGAAACCTGTCTTCAATGAGGCCACCAACGACGACGTTAGAAGAATAATTCTCCCTCCTCCTCCGCGCTTCAATCGATTCGCCGCTTCCTTCGCGCAGAGAAACGCTCCTCTTGCGTTTACGTTCATGATGCGATCGAAGCTCTCAACAGTTGTGTTCGCTATGGTAGGATACTCGGCGTCGAGAACGCCGGCTGAGTTAACCAGGATGTGAACCTGAGAATTGAAGGCTCGCTCGGCGGTGTCGAAGAGAGATTTTACATCCTCTGGATTGGACACGTCGGCGCGAACGGTTATGGCTCGTGGAGTGGTTTGGTTAGAGTTGATTTCGGCGGCGACTGAGTCGGCGTGGTTGGAGCTGGAAGTGTAGTTGATGACGAGTTTAGCGCCGAGTGAAGCTAGGTGGAGTGCGATTTCTCTGCCGATTCCGCGGGAAGAGCCGGTGACGATTGCTACTCTGTCTTGAAGCGGTGGAGATGAAGCCATGCGGATTTGTGTGGTTGTGTGATGTGAGAGTGATGATTGATTTTAATTTTAATAGGCAAATTCTTATCTACCCATTTCATGAGAATGGGCTACTCAACCCATCTGATGTGGCATTAGTTTTGAAAATGTCATTTAATTACTACTATTTTAAATATTTGCAAATTAACCCCAAATGTATTAATTGTTTAATATAGGGATTTTACAATTTTTTTCACTCAGTTGTTCTTGCCTTCTTCGACACACCCTCCGACGAGGACGGCGAAGACCAACCCGACCACCACATCAGAAGTTTCAACGTAACCACACAATTTTGACCTATCCTTCCATCTCCTTCCTTAATTTTCCTCTTTTGTTCATCCCTCTTTTCCTTCCTCACCGTCGACGGCGACGACCACCGCTACCAAAAATTATTGCACGAGTTCATCTCTTCAAGTAAGTTTATTCTTCTTCTTTTAATTTTTTGATTCATCGTTGAGGTTGACATTGCTACTTGTTGTTGTTAGGGTTCTTTTAATTTTAATACAAATCCTGCGTGTGTGTGTGTATATATTGTGTTTTTGCTGCTGTGTTGTTGTTACTCTTGCGTGTATATTGAGTTAATCCTGTGTGTATATTGTTGTTTTAATACAAATCCTGCGCGTGTGTGTGTATCCTGCTATGTTGTTCCATCTTTCCAATAATAAATTTTCAGATTTAGGTCCCTTTATCTGCAGCAAAAGTAACCCTAATAACATTTTGGGAATTTTGGATTTATCAAACAATGAATTAAAGGGTGAGTTGCCTGATTGTTGGAATAATTTAACCTCACTATGATATGTTGACCTAAGCAATAACAAGTTGTCGGGAAAGATTCTGATTCTGCTTCTGGTTGCATTTTGTTCTGTTTTTATGATTATGATGATTTTAATTAGACAGTGATGATGCTAACTAGTTAAAAGTTTAGATTTTTAATTTTGTTACACCCTACTAACTCAATTGTTTCATGAACATAGTGATTGAATAAGTGTAGTTTAGAATTTTGATGCTTGTGAGAATTCAATGATTTGATATGTTAGATCTAACTGATTATTCTTTACAATGGAGAAGAGAAGATCATAGATAGCATTAGTTGGATTTAAGGTCTTTGTATTTTTTTTTTTTTAATTTTACTTTAAGTGTATTGGCTTAACCGCTTAAGGATTGTGGAACTTGCAATGCAATGTGAATGTCACATTCTTTTGTAACTCGAATTGTTGGTTGCCAGCTATCACGCTATTTGGATGTTGTTTGTGTTAATGTAATCAATCTTGAATAATAGGTTGTCACAAATAATTCTAAATGGCTGCAAATGATGGAGATATAAATGGTGAAGAATTGGCTAGTGGTAATAATGTCGTTAATGAAGAAGGAAAAGAGGACATGGGTACTTATAAGGATATTAGTGAATTGACAAATGATGAGATAAGAGGATTGGAATTTGATTCAGAGGAACAAGCTATACAATTTTATCAAAGCTTTGCAGAATTTCATGGGTTTGTAATAAGAAAAGATGATGTAAGACGTGATGATGATGATAAGATAGTTGTTCGTCAATTAGTTTGTAATAGAGCGGGTAAGAATAGCAAGAAGGAGGGCCGTGGAAAAGTTCTGAAGCCGAACACTAGAACCGATTGTCCTGCAAGGCTTCGAGTAAATTTAAATGTTGAGACTGATAAGTGGACAGTTTTTGCATTTGAGCCCTGTCATAACCATCCCCTAACGCCGACACGTTATGTTCATCTGATTCCTAAGTATCGTCGATTGAGTGGTTCCGATAAAGCCCTTGTTGATGGCCTGCACACACAGGGTGTTAGAACTTGTCATATTTTGGGTTTTATGTTGGCTCAAAAAGGTGGTTATGAAAATCTGGGATTTTGCAAGAAGGACCTATATAACTACTTAAACAATCAAGAAAGGGCAACAATAGAAGGTGGGGATGCTTTTGCTGCTTATAAGGAATTTGCCATGATAAAATTAAAGTCTGACATTCCAGTGACTTTAATCTGACATTCCAGTGACTTTAATTTTATCATGTTATTTGTGGGTATTTTGTCGTTATATGCTATTAATGTTACAAATTCATCCTTTTTGTTTTTAACTATGTTAAATTTGCATTTACATACGATGTACTCAATCGATTATTGGAATGAATGAATGTCATTATTGTTAGTAAAAAAAACTCAATTTTTGAAAAGTAGGTTTAATCTCAGGTTTTCTCCATTGTTTATGGAAAAAATGGTTACAGGATCTTCATCAGGAAGGAATCAAGACCATGAAAACCTCAATTGTCTAGGCAGAAATCACATATGTGATTTAGTGATTGAATCTGCCCCCGTAAGATTCGATGAAGATGAGGTTCTGTGAAATGGACTTGTTCAGGTGCTTTGAGATCTAGGTCAAATATGGTGGTGATTATGGGCTCTCATAAAAAGAATTTTAGTAATTACATAAAAGAAAAACTTTGTTTCGGTGCTTTTCAGGAAACACATCTCAGAACAATTGATAGGCCACTGATCTCTCCACCCTCAACCTCTCTCTACACGATCTCATCTCTCCCACCACTGCAACAACAACTACATTCTTATTTTTTGTTCATCTCTTTTTCTTTCTCAAGATTTCGGGTAAAGTTCAAATTTTTGTATTTGTCGAATGTGATTCAGTTCAGTTGTTTGTTTCTGGTGATGAATGAAAACAAAATGTTTATTTTAATTTAAGAATCGAAATCAAAAGATCCTTCCACAAGCATCTTTTACTTAAAACTAAGAATCACGCAACACCAACTATACACTTTCCAACGACAATAAAATCTAAGGATCAATACTTAATTAGTCAAGAATTTAGCTAAGTGCATTGCGATAAAGATGCTCTAAGGTTGCAAAAAATATTTAAACGAGGTTAACTATTATTATTTTAATGTATTGCAGACACATTTGGTTAATTTTACATACAATTGAGATAGGAGGGAGTAATGGAGTATGATTGTATGAATCTATGATTCATGTGTTAGCTCAATGTAGAATTGTAATAGACCAACATGATATGTTAAGAGTTGCAAATGAATCTCTCATAGAAAGAATCTGAGTTTAATAATGAATCATGGATTAATTTAGCAAGAAAGAATTGTAACAAACTCAGTGGATCATGTGTTAATTAGATGCTAAAACTTTAACAATGTAACCTCAACAAAGGAGTTCAAATTATTTTCTGGAGCTGATGATTATTGGTGCCAAATTATGAGAGGTAAATATGTTAATGACAAGGTGCAAGCTACAGACTCCAGTCTCTGGAGGGTGTTGGTTGGTCTAAAACATCATGTGTGGAACTATTGCCAGTGGATTGTTGGTGATGGGAAGGATATAGATGCTTGGAACCATGTGTGGGTTGAAGAGAATGTAGTTATAAATCAGCATGCTACCATTCCTCAAGATTTACAAGGTGCTAGAGTGTCTGACTTAGTGGATGATAATGGATGTTGGAATTGGACTTTATTGCAGAACTGGATGCCAACAGAGATAGAAAATAAGATTGCTGCAATCTTGCCTCCTCACTCAGATAACGGAAGCGATACTCTGTCTGGTGCAGGTGGGAATTGCACTTCGTTCTCGGTGGCTAATATGTATTATAAGTTAAGAGGTTTTGACATGGAAGCGGCAGACCCGATTTGGAGTAAACTATGGAAGCTTCAAGTATCTGAAAGGGTAAGATGCTTTGTCTGGCGCATGAAATGGGATAGATTGCTCACTAATTCCATGAAACATATGATGGGACTGTCAAGTGCTGCTTGCAATTACTGTGGATTGGCTAATGAAACAATATTACATGCTTTAAGAGATTGCTCATTAGTTAATCAATTTTGGCATCAAGTAGTACCTTATGAGATTAGAGGTGTGTTCTTCATGAGTAATATTCAAGTATGGGTGAATATTAATATTAATTGCATAGCAAAGACTGGTTCAGAAGGAAGATGGTGTGATTTTTGGGCACTAGCATGTTCATGTTTTTGGACATGGAGAAACAAAGAGTTGCATGAAAACAACTTTGTCAGGCCAAGTAATATGATATACCATGTTAACAAGCTAGGGGAAACATACAGGAATGCTATGAGTTCCATGGAAAAGGTGGGCCCACGTGACAAAGTCTTATCCCATATCCAATGGCAACAACCAGTAGGAAATTATATGAAATTAAATACGGATGGCGCTTTTAAAGAAGGTAAAAGAGCGGGTTGCGGTGGAGTTATTAGAGGAAATCAAGGTGAATGGTTGGGTGGGTTTGCTAAAGGAGTTAGTCAATGTAGTGCATTTGTTGCGGAGCTTTGGGGAGTCTTGGAAGGTTTGTTGCTAGCAAAGAGGTTGGGGTTCTCAACTGTGGAGTTAAGCATTGATTCAAAGGTGGTGGTTCATGTTGTTATATCAGGGAGAACACAAGGTGCTGATGGATATGACATAGTAAAGAAGATTAGTCGTCTTTTGAAGATGGATTGGAATGTTAAAATTTCACATGAGTATGCGAGGCAAACAAATGTGCGGATACTTTAGCAAATATAGGATGCAATCTTGACCATGAAATGATATTTTACGAAGCTTGTCAAATGGAGATTGGATATATTTTGTTAGCTGATCAACTAGAGATTTCTACACCTAGATTGATTATTGCTTAGTTTTTTTTTTTTTTGGGCTTTCGCCCTCTTTTGTATAAAAATAAAAGAGTTCAAATTCAAGTTTCCACAAAAACAATCGTAAAAAATTGATAATATCATTTCTAGTAATTTCTCATTTCTCTCACTTTTTCTAAGTAGTATGGTAAATCAATTCATAATACAAGAGTTCAATTCGTATATGCTCAAACAAAACCATAACTAAAATTAGAAATCATTTGAAAACTAGCAATGTAAAAGAACAGGGTAACTTCTGCTTTACACACACATGACCCCTCTGTTTAATTTACAATTTATTTCACTAACTTGTGTACTTTCGTTTAACACGAATAATCTACCATTAACTTATTAACTAAACAAATCCACCATTAACACGAATAATCTGACCATTAATCCATTCACCAGAATCCGTAGCTAAAAACCCAACAACAGGAGAAATATCTTTCGTTTCCCCAATTCTACCAAACGGATTACTTTCTGCAATTCCCTTCACCACCGCCTCCGTCTTCCCTTCCAAGAACAGCTCCGTCGCAGTCGGTCCCGGCGCCACACAATTCGCTGTAATCCCCGTCCCCTTCAACTCCTTCGCCAGAATTTTCGTCATCGCCTCCACTCCCGCCTTCGATGCCGTGTAAGCGCCGTAGCCTGGTTTAAAAGCCGCTGCTAAGGAAGTTGACAGAAATATAATTCTCCCTCCGCCGCCGCGCTTTAATCTGTTCGCAGCTTCCTTTCCACAGAGAAACGCTCCTCTTGCGTTCACGTTCATGATGCGATCGAAGGTTTCAATTGTTGTGTTTGCTATGGTAGGTAACTCGCCGGCAATGACGCCGGCTGAGTTGACTAGAATATGAACCGGAGAGTTGAAGGCTTCTTCAGCGGAGTCGAAGAGAGATTTCACATCGGCTGGATCTGACACGTCGGCGCGGACCGTTATAGCTCGTGGAGTGGCTTGATTGGCGTTGATCTCGTCGGCGACTGAGTCGGCGTGGTTGGAGCTGGAAGTATAGTTGATGACGAGTTTTGCGCCGAGTGAAGCTAGGTGGATTGCGATGTCTTTGCCGATTCCGCGGGAAGAGCCGGTGACGATTGCAACTCTGTCATGAAGCGGTGGTAGTGAAGTAGCCATGGTGGTGTTGGTGATGAATATTGTTACGTGAGATGGATCTTATTAACATACTAATTTAATTAGTAATTAAATAGAAGATGCAAAATTAAATTATTGGTGATAAGATTACGTAAGCTCATATGTCATTTACTCATACACTCATCAAATATTCATACATGAGAAAGGAAAGACCGAAATAAAATACGCAAATGCTAAACAGTGTCCCCGACACTCTTTAAACCCTTAAATAGTAAGCTTTTTATAGAATATTTATCGGAATGCGTAAAGTCAACGCATTAGAAATTGTAGTGTTTAACTTTTTGAATAAAAAATTCTTTTAAATGGAATGCTTAAAGAATACCCCGAGACACTCGTTAGCAAGACCCTATATGAGAAGAAGACTATGGAATACAACATGGTTGACAAATATGGTAGATTCTATGTACCAAAAAAAAAGGTAGATTCCGCGCCACGTTTCTCTCTTTATTTGGTCAATTATTTGTGTCTATTAGAACATTGACCCGTGCGGTGCACAGGTCTGGTTAGCCGTAAGATATACGGTAGAAACTCTTTAAATTAATACTCGGTAAATTAATAAACTCTCTAAAATAATAAATTTGTCCGGTCCCAACTTGGGCCGATGTAAAAATTGAAAAATTCGATAAAATAATAAGATAATAATTTTTCGGGAGATCCCTTTATAATTTTCGGTCCCAAGAAAATCATAAATTAATAATTCATATAAACTGAAAAAAAATATATTACACTCTATTGAAATATGATTCAATAGTTGTCTGGTTTCCTTTAAAGTTCAAAAGCCCTTATTGATTTCTAAAGCATATGAACACAGTAGTTACTAATTTACGTTGAGTCTCAAAGTTCACTGCAACGTAAGGCATAGACTAATTTGCCTTTTTGTTTGGTATGTACAGTATAATTACTTAAAAACTCTTTAAATTAATAATTATTAATTTATCGATAAATTAATAACTCTCTAAATTAATAAATTTCTCCAGTCCTGACATTATTAATTTAAAGAGTTTCTACTGTATAATGATTAAATAAGATATGATAATTCCAATAATGTAAGGTATATGAAAAAAGTTGAGTAACATTAAACGATAGTTCAACAAAAATTTGGATAAATATTCATACAAAGAAAATTATGTTATATTACGGAAGACTTCCTTATAAACCACATTCGAAGTCTTAGTCGTATTTTCACTGTCGTCATCGATGATCAATATTTTTAATCCTTTTCTAGAAGTAACTCTTGAAATTGCAACATACAACTGACCATGTGAAAATACTTGCGACGGAAAATATATCCAAACATGCTTTAAAGATTGTCCCTGACTCTTATTAATAGTCATCGCAAAAGAAATCATTATAGGAAATTGTCTCCATTGAAATTTAAAAAAATTCTCACGTCAGATGGTGTCAGAGAAAATCTAGGTATGAAATCCTGATCACCAATATTACTTCCTGAAATAATTTTTCCTTCAAGAGCACATTTTCTCAATCTCGTAATCAATGTTTTAAGAACCGGAACGGACCGACCGGTTCAACCGGTTCAACCGGGAACCGGACACAGCAGCGGTCCGGACTAGTGCTGAGAACCGGTAGTCTGCAGAACCGGAAAAAAACCGCTTGAAACCGGTACGAACCGTCCTGAACCGCTCAAACCGTCGAACCGGGGGCGGTTTTAAAAAACCGGCCGGTTCGGAATCTAGCTTTAAAAAAAAAAAAACATTTTTTCCCTATTTTTCAGTATCTTTTCACGCTCTTTTTTTGCCAAGATTTTTTTTTTCCTTTTATACATTGATTAAGATTTGTCTTTGTCTTTTACATAATTAATTAACAGAGTTGTAAAAAAATCCAGACATAGAAAAGAAATACAGAGACCAGAAAGATTCAATTTTCTTTTCCTTTGCTTTTATACAAATAAAAGTAATTGATTTGTTTAAAAAAGTAAAAGAAAAGAGAGAGATTTGCTTGAAGAATATAAAGAAAAGAGAGAAAAAGAACAAGATTGAGCTTGAAGAAGAGATGTAAGAAATGATGTGCCAATAAAAAATAAGAAAGAAAAAGAAAGAAAAAAAAAAATCTCACGTGAGAAGAGAAAGATGAAGTGACGGCTGATTACATTTGCATATTGTTTGTATTGTATATATACTAAGACTAGATTAGATATTTATATTTAGGGTTTAGTAAATGGGCTTGGGTCAAGTATGTTCATTTTTCACTAATAAATTGGGCTTATTGTTGAGCTAAGTATTATTCTTTTTATTTTATTTAATATTTATTTATTTATTACTTTCTTAAGTTGTGTTTTGTTAGTTTGTTATAGAGAAAAAAAAATTTCATTCTATTTTGTTATTATAATAAAATTATATGAACGATTCAATGTAAACGGTTCAATAACGGTTGAACCGGTCCGACTGGTTGAACCTTGAACCGATGGTCACAACGGTTCGACTTCCGGTCCGGTTCTTAAAACATTGCTCGTAATAATAAGTCTTGTTCCATTGCATAATCCTAATTTTTATTCAAATTCCTTAATAGCATAACTGGAACTCCAACTTTAAGTCTCAACTTGTGATTTGGAAGTCCCGACGTAGAAATCGTTGTGAAGAAGATTTCCTTCTTGAACTTGGCTGGGTTTTGATGATAACAAACTCTCATCACAAAAGAAGAAAGGTTATGGAGGCTCAACAAGATGAAACAAGATGAAGACCAAGTCTTAGGATTTTTAATTTAAATTAATTATAAGTATGGTCCTTATCTTTGATTTATCATTTTCAATAATTATATAACTTAGAATGCTCAGAAATTATTTTATAAATTAATTAAAAATAAAGTTTCTAAGTTAAATATAAAAGTCCATATGAAGTAAGCTTTTAAAATTATAATAAAAAGCTGATTTTGAAAAATAGGTGTCAGGACCTTTTAAATCTGTCCGGTCGTTAACCGAGTTTAAACGATCTGTTGCTGGTTGTATATCCCAAACAGTGCAACGATTGAATTTTTGAAAACAGAACTTTTTAAATCGCCTGTCCGTAACAACCGATGTAATATATCCTGGACAGAATGAACCATTGTGATTTTTAAAGATAACTTTTTATTATAAGATATTTTTGAAGAGTTGTCTTGCTTCATGGACATTTTCTAAATATTTGTGATCATTACAATTGAAAAAAACTTTCACATTCACAATATTTCTAAGTTATTAATATCACTTTTTCTCATAAACCTTCAAACATAAACTTTGTCTATATTTTCATATCCATAAAAGTTTCTGAGCACTAAGATATAAACATTATTAAAGTGATATTGATTTGATAACAGCTATACGTAGTCTTCTTCATTGTAACTTTGTATTGTTGCTTGTTTTCCAAGGTTGTGGAAACAAGTGTTGTTTAAGATAGTGGGGTGCTATCTTGTGTTGTATGAGAATTTCACCATAGGGTTTGGTGAAGATTCTTGTAGTTAAAGATAGTGGGGTGCTATCTTGTGTTGTATGTTAGAAAGATTGTTAGGGGGTCTTGGGGTAAGATTGCTTGTAACAAAGATTCTAACATAGTGAATTCCTTCGCAGGGTGTGAAGGGAGTGGACGTACCAATAGGGGAACCACTATAATTCTCTTGTGTCCATTTTCTCTTTCCCTTCTCTCTTTTATTTTTCAGCATATTGTTATCACCTTCATCATAACTTTCAAGAAAAATAAAAGGAATCCAAAACATCTCTAAAATAACAAAAAAGTCTTAAAACCTAATTCTCACCCTCTTAGGTTGCACTCTTAAACTTACAATCGTGTTCAAAAATTCGGGATTATGAACATCATCCACTGTTTGACCGTCTACATTTTGTGGGAGTGGAGTATCACAACTCAAATATGTTTTTTCTTCACCAGGAATTAAATTCAACATATAATCATTTATTGTGTCGACTATTGAATTTTTAGGAGCTAGTATAGCTCTATTTTGGGAATACGTTATATCGTTCATGTTTTGTAAAAGTTTGGGATAGGTGCTTTTAACGATAGAAGCAAGAGGATCACCTGAATTTGAAATCAATAAATCTGATGGAATGTCAAGTTCTAAATCATCGTCGTTGTCATCTCCAATTTCTCCATCGCCAACACCCAAAACTCATTCAGAAATCAATCTTCTTTGTTAAACGTCTACACTCGAAGCACCACCGAGAAGCCTCATGTTTTTACTCAATGTTAAAACTTCACAAAAATTCCAAAGAACCGAAGAATTAATAGTAGCATGAACAACTTATGGCCTTGTACCTTTGGGTATTACTGGTAAAATTTGTCTAAAATCTCTGCCAAAAATAACAACTTTTCCACCGAAGATTTTTTTCATCAACAGACTTGAGAATATCTTTTAAAGTTCGATCAACAGCTTCGAAACAGTGTTTGTGCATCATTGGTGCTTCATCCCATATAATGAGCTTTGCTTTTTGTAATAATAGCGCCAAAGGGCTTTTAGGAACTATGGTACATGTTGAAAACTCGTCAACATTTAGAGGAATACAAAACCTTGAATGTGCTGTTCTACCGCCAGGTATAAGCAATGCAGCGATCCCACTTGAGGCAACTGTTAAAACTATTTTGAGCGTAATGCGGCTGACATGACCCTCTAGATAAATGTCTTCCCTATACCGCCATAACCATAAAGAAAAAACACACCAGGTTTGTTTTCGTTAACTCTTGTCATGATTGTGTCATATACTTTACGTTGCTCTGAAGTCATAGTTGACATCAATCTAACATGTTCCTTAGCTAATGATTGTCTGTTATAGTTCAATTCGTCGTGTATTAAACTATTTTGTATATCAGGAACTAATGATGTGTTTGCTCTAGGCATTGGAGGGTAATCTTTTAAACTCTTCCCACAACTACGTAACATCATCTCAATATATGTTAGTGCATATTGTATCAATTGATCATCGGTTAATATTAAATATGCAATGTTAAAATCAAAATAATGAATGTGATTAGTGACATGACTATGGTTGTGTTTGGTTGTATTGCAAAAAAAATTGATTTAGCAGAATTGAGTTTGATAGATTTGATTTTTTTTAAAAGTGAGTTAAACAGAATTGATTTATGTTTGGATATATTAATGTAAAAATAAAGGGTATTGATCACCGTCGTTTCGTGATCAAAATAATTTTAAAATAAGTAGTACAAGGTAGTGACCTTGGTCGTTTCGCAAGGACTCACGATCGGTTTAACAATATTAGAATGAATTTAAAGGTTGCAATTTGGGGTTTTTTTGTTTGTGGAAGCAATAACAGAGATTACGAATTTAATTAATATAAAAGCAATCAATCCATTGGTTTTAGGCAACTTTGTTTATCATCTATCATGGGTTCTTATATGAATATTCATACAGTTTATGCTTCGGCTGATTATAGAACTAATTTAACAAGCGAAAATCAGTTTTATAACGAATTCGTTGATTAAGCACCAGCGTGTTCGACTAACTATGGCGATGATCAAGCGTCACCAATAACACAGTTAAAAATCATAACAATAATTCGGCAGCCCTATTTTGCAAGCGAAAATAATATAACAATTTCCTATTCAGATTAATTTGAACAAGCGTGAATTAATTTGAATAGTCTCAATGTTATGAACGTGAAACAAAATAATTAACCATCAATTGCATCAACTCATACACAAAAGAGAGACAAGAAAATTGATATATGATAAGCATAAACATAACGATTTGCTATTAAAACCGAACCTCAAGATTCGAGAACAAAGTTCCTTACACCAATGGATCAATAGAAGTTTAGTTCTCCATGGAAGATGACGGCTGCTCTAGGGTTTGAATATTTCGTGAACAGTGAATGAATAACCCTAGCTGCCTTTTTTTCGGTTTAAATAATACATGGAACGGGCCTTAAAACAATTGGGCCAAAAAATATAAAGTTGTGCTGAATTAAATTCGTCTGGAACATAAACGCAATTATTTGACACACTTGCGCTCCGAAATGGGTTTTGGCCTCAACATGAAAGTCGTATCTCTTGATCTCAGATTTCCAACGCATCTTCCCGCGCCTCAATCCGATATTTGTAACTCCAGTTATGACCTGCGGACCGGAAGGGTGTCAAAGTGCTATTTATTCATAAATTAAGTGCGAAAATAAAATAGAGTTAGAAATAAACTTAAATATAAAAACACCTTAAAATAGTGAAAATAGTAAATTAAACCATAGGAATACACTAGTACAATAGTAGAAGAATGTGCATTAAAATGCACTGATCAAATTCCCCCACACTTGAACTTTTGCACTCCGAGCAAAACTCAAATGAAAAATTTAAAAACAAATCACAAGCAGTCAACATATTCCAGGTTTCAAGCTTCAAACCTTGGGTCAAAATTCAAAGATTGGCACAATTCTTATCTATCAACTTTCAATAATAATCTTGCGTGTGTGTGTGTACTGTCTCCCACTGTCAACCAAAGTAATGTCAAGATCCCTCTCTGAAACTACCATTCTAGATGCTAAGTTGTCATTCTTTTCCTATAATTTTGGATTTAACCAGAATTTCAGACTAGGGGGGGCTATTTCTTTTCAAGAGATCAAAAGCTTTTCAACATCAACTCAGGGGCAACTACCTTCAAGCTTTATTATAGTTTATTATTATTTATTGTTTTTAAGCTTTAGGTACTACTCCACCTTTTCACCTGACGGGATCTTACTTGTAATAAGTCCAACCTGTTACTCAGAGTAGAGCATCCTACACAGCACTTGTTCCTCCAGTTTCGGGCACAGGAACTTGTTCCTCCAGTTTCGGGCACAGGAACTTATTATATTCATTAGTTTTAGCTCTTAAACAGTTTCCCTTTTTCTCAATTAATAGCAATGATCGGTCTATCTGTTACTCTAGCCTTTCCCCCACACTTAGTTCTAATCATACCTCCATTATATTCAAATTAGAGAACTTAGTCTAAAGAATAAATATTTCAGAGATTTATCTAGACATTACTAAGTTTGACAGTGTTCAAGCAGTTGTGCATTAAGTTGCAAAGACTATCATGTCAAGTATCAAAACAAAAAACTCCAAAAATTTCACTGACCCTACAGCTATCTGCCCTAGCCTTAGAACATGTGACTACTCATGATGATTTATTTTATTATTATTATTATTATTATTTTTTAAAAAAACACAAAAATGTAAATGTAAATGTAAAATGTCCCTCCCCCACACTTAAACCAGACAGTGTCCGCAATGTAATCTAAACATAAAGTGAGAGTAAAGGAAGGAACACACCCGAGGGGCTAAGGTGTAGCGGCTGGTGCTGGTGCTTCTATGTCTGGTGGTTTTGGTGGAAGCCCTTCCACACTTTTATGGAGCAGCTTCAACCGCTGTCCTTTTGCTTTGAAAACCTTGCCAGTACCTGTACTTTTAATTTCTATAGCACCAGAAGGAAAAACATTAGTCACGACAAAGGGGCCAATCCACTTGGATCGAAACTTACCAACCATATCTTTCAGGCGAGACTTAAACAACAAGACTTTTTGGCCAACAGAAAATTTCTTTTTGGAAATCATCTTATCATGGAAGTGCGTAGTCTTTTCTTTATCATGGGAGTGTTTGGTTGGGGCAGCCGGAATGTCAAGAACTTTAACCGTACACACTGCCTCATTGACAACAACTTCACCTGTATGAATGTTATTATCCTGCAAATCAGATTCAATCTTAGCACAAACAGAGCAAAGGTTAGTGTTAGTAACTAAATCCATATAAAAAACAGAATGTTCTTCCACGGGATGTTTCATGGCATCAAAAATGTTAAACTTAGCGACAATGTCGCCAAACTCCATGGACATGGTTCCATCATAAACATCAACTTTTGTTCTTGCCGTTCTCATGAATGGTCGGCCTAGAATGATGGGTGCCCTGCTGGAATTAGTTTCTCCCTCCATGTCTAGAATGTAGAAATCTGCAGGAAGAATCAAGTCATTAACTTGCACCAGGACATCTTCTACCTTCCCAGCAGGGCGGACATTGCTCTTGTTTGCTAATTGCACGATTAAACCTGTAGGCTGCAAAGGACCAAGATCAAGGTTATTATAAATAGAAGTAGGCATAACATTAATACCTGCTCCCAGATCAAGCATACAATTTTCAAACTTGTGATCCCCAATGGAACAGGGAATACCAAAAACTCCTGGATCATCACACTTTTCTGGCATGGTCTGACTGAGAACTGAGACATTAGCTGAGGAACCAGTTTTAGGCTGAATGAAAGCAGAAACATTTCGTCCCAAACTGACTCTCTCATTTCCCTTCAACTTCCTCTTGTGTGTGCACAAGTCTTTCAGGAATTTTGCATATTTAGGAATCTGTTTAATTGCATCAAGGAGAGGAATGTTAACCGCACATTTTCTGAATACATCTAAAATCTCCTTGTCTTCCTCAACTGTCTTCTTGATATTTTCTGCACCCTTTGAGGAAAAGGAATTGGTGGCACATATACTCTTTCTTTTTC
The DNA here is from genome assembly GCF_020283565.1 of Trifolium pratense. Taxonomy (NCBI): domain Eukaryota; kingdom Viridiplantae; phylum Streptophyta; class Magnoliopsida; order Fabales; family Fabaceae; genus Trifolium; species Trifolium pratense. Next base: position 38,972,953 of record NC_060064.1, on the reverse strand, counting down.
GGGTCCGGTCTCAGTTGTAACAGAAGGAGGTTCAGGAGCAGATGATGATGCAACGGTTTTCTTCTTCTTTTTCTCTGGAGCTGGTTCTGTCACTCTTCCAGATCTCAAAGTAATTGCACTCACATTCACATTCGGATTCGGCACTGTTTGTGCAGGAAGGTTACCAGAGCCTTGGGCTTGTAGTTGGCCTATTGCATTGGCCATTTGTCCCATCTGCGTTGTCAGGTTCTGAATGCTAGCATCTGTTCCTTGTGCCAGTTGCTTGACAAGGTCTTCCAGTGAAGAAGTGGCTGGTGGGGCAGCAGGGGCTGCAGCTTGTGACTGATTCCCATATTGGAGGTTTTGATGATTCCTCCAACTAGGGTGATATTTGTTGGTGGAGAGGTCAGGATTGTTGTACCTGTTTTGATTGTAAAGGGTTACTGCTGCTGCATATGCTTGAGGAAGCTCAGTTATTGTTTCATCTTGTAGAATGGGGCATGTATCAGTCGGGTGCTCAGAAGAAGTACAAATACCACACACTTTTGCTGGTTGAGCTTTGCTAACTGCCAACTTTTTCACCAAGGAAGTAAGTTCATCAATTCTAGCATCAAACTTGGTTTCGAGCGCCTTGATGGAGGAAGAGGAAGACTGAATCTCATTTACACTTGCAGAATTATTTCTGGTTGTAAACTGTTGCGAGTTGAGTGACATGTTCTCGATCAAGGCCTTTGCAGCAGCTGGAGTTTTATCAACAAGTGCTCCACCACTTGCAGCATCCAAAATGTTTCGATCCATTGGTAGCAACCCTTCATAGAAATATTGGATGAGTAATTGCTCGGTGATCTGGTGTTGGGGACAACTAGAAACTAGCTGCTTGAATCTTTCCCAGTATTCTGCCAATGATTAGTTTCCCTGCCTAATGCCGCATATTTCTTTTCTGATTAACGCAACTCTAGAAGCGGGAAAGTATCTCTCTAAAAAGACCTTCTTCAAATCATTCCAAGTTGTGATAGAATTCGGCTCAAGATAGTACAACCAATCTTTGGCAGCACCCTGGAGCGAGAATGGAAAGGCTCTAAGCTTGATATGATCCTCTGTTATACCTTCAGGCCTCAATGGTGTAGAACAAACTACCTGAAATTCCTTCAAATGCTTATGCGGATCCTCACCTGCAAGACCATGAAACTTGGGCAACAAATGTATCAAACCAGATTTCAATTCAAAAGGAATATCAACGTCGGTATATTGAATGCATAGACCATTGTAATTGACATCAGGAGCAGCAAGCTGCCTTAGTGTTCTTTGTTCAGCCATGTTATCAAAAGCAAGTTTAGAATCAAATAAAGTATGCAAAGAGAAACTATGTAAGAATCAGAATCAGACTCGTTAATGAAACAAATAGAAAGAAGAGATATGATTAAAATAGATTCAAAAAAATATAAAAACACGAAATTTAGTCTAATTAAGTAAAATAAGAATTTTGGAAATTAGTTTGGAATTTTCTGAAACTATAAAAACAGAAATAAATTAAAATAAAATAGTAAAACACGGAATTTGGACTTTTTAGGTTGCCGTCACCTATTTTGTCCCAAAATAGGGGATTTTAAACTCTGATTTTTTTCAGATGAACAGATACAGGAAAAACTCGATTTAGAAAAGATTTTCCAGAAAACTGTTTTTTTACGAAAACTGATTATTAGGGCACGTAAAATCCAGAAAACACGAGAAAACAAAGGCTAGAACGCAACCACACAGAAACTGAGTCTAATATTAGCTAAAATCAATTGAGAGTCCCCGGCAACGACGCCAATTTAATCACCGTCGTTTCGTGATCAAAATAATTTTAAAATAAGTAGTACAAGGTAGTGACCTTGGTCGTTTCGCAAGGACTCACGATCGGTTTAACAATATTAGAATGAATTTAAAGGTTGCAATTTGGGGTTTTTTTGTTTGTGGAAGCAATAACAGAGATTACGAATTTAATTAATATAAAAGCAATCAATCCATTGGTTTTAGGCAACTTTGTTTATCATCTATCATGGGTTCTTATATGAATATTCATACAGTTTATGCTTCGGCTGATTATAGAACTAATTTAACAAGCGAAAATCAGTTTTATAACGAATTCGTTGATTAAGCACCAGCGTGTTCGACTAACTATGGCGATGATCAAGCGTCACCAATAACACAGTTAAAAATCATAACAATAATTCGGCAGCCCTATTTTGCAAGCGAAAATAATATAACAATTTCCTATTCAGATTAATTTGAACAAGCGTGAATTAATTTGAATAGTCTCAATGTTATGAACGTGAAACAAAATAATTAACCATCAATTGCATCAACTCATACACAAAAGAGAGACAAGAAAATTGATATATGATAAGCATAAACATAACGATTTGCTATTAAAACCGAACCTCAAGATTCGAGAACAAAGTTCCTTACACCAATGGATCAATAGAAGTTTAGTTCTCCATGGAAGATGACGGCTGCTCTAGGGTTTGAATATTTCGTGAACAGTGAATGAATAACCCTAGCTGCCTTTTTTTCGGTTTAAATAATACATGGAACGGGCCTTAAAACAATTGGGCCAAAAAATATAAAGTTGTGCTGAATTAAATTCGTCTGGAACATAAACGCAATTATTTGACACACTTGCGCTCAGAAATGGGTTTTGGCCTCAACATGAAAGTCGTATCTCTTGATCTCAGCTTTCCAACGCATCTTCCCGCGCCTCAATCCGATATTTGTAACTCCAGTTATGACCTGCGGACCGGAAGGGTGTCAAAGTGCTATTTATTCATAAATTAAGTGCGAAAATAAAATAGAGTTAAAAATAAACTTAAATATAAAAACACCTTAAAATAGTGAAAATAGTAAATTAAACCATAGGAATACACTAGTACAATAGTAGAAGAATGTGCATTAAAATGCACTGATCAGGTATTTATAAAAAATATCAAATTTTTTTCCTTTTTTTTTTACAAAATTCTTTTTCCAATTTTAAAAAACTACAATTTAATAAACCGCATAATAAATAATTTAAAAAGTGATATAAGCAAGGTTACATGAGACATTGAAATGTGAAAGATGTTTTTTTTTTTTATATATAGATTTCAATATATTGTTGAAGGTGTTATAGTATGAGAATATATATATATAACTTTCCAAATCATACGTGATAATAACTTTCCAAAATCTCACATGATAATTATTCTCTAAATTTATGATCCGGTAAAAAAAATCATTGATCAGAAAAGACATAAAAATATTTCGTGATGAATAATATAGTCAACAATAATTTTGATATGAAATACTTTTAAAATTGATGGTGCTTATCAATTATTGCACATAATTTTAATCACAATTGGTATACTTGCCATAGTGGTTGAAACTATTGCCTTGCACTAAAGGGTTGTGGGTGTAGTAGTACAGTCATAAGTTTCAGGACGTCTGTCATACCCTAATTTTGTCCTACCCTTTTTAAAAAAAAAAAATAAATAAAAAATAAAAAAATAAATTAATTTTCATCACTTATTTTCTATTATTATTATTATTAAAAAAAATCAAAAGAAAGAGGGGGAAAGAAACAAGCAGAACAGAACACGTGAAACACTTGCAACAACAACTTGGCAGCACTCCCTTCTCCCATTCAAACTCAAAATTTTAACTTTTTCCTTAATTTGATCAAGGCTTCACCATTGATTAAAGGTGGAGCTTTTCCTTCCCTTCTTGGCCACTCAAACCCTAATTTTCTAGTATAAGTAGAGGTAACATTTCAGAGCATGGGGAGGCGATTTTTGAGAAGAACACGAGAGAGACAGAAAAATAACCAAAAAACTCATCTTTTCACCACTTTTCCAAATTTTCGAAATCCATTCAAACCACCCTCAAACTTCAATTTTCTTTCACTAATATCTTCTAACACATACCAGTAGCGAAACACACAAGGAAAAACGAAAGAAAACCGTCCAGAAAAGCCTACCCAAAACTCCAAAATTGCCAAGAAAAAGGGGTTAACACACCCACTGATACAAAGCTCAAAACAAGTAGGTTTCTAAACGTTTTTTACTCATGAACACCCACTGAAGCTTTTCCATTCGTTAATTTTGCTTAAGCTTGCTTAAATCATATTTTGGTTTTTTGAGTTCTCAAGTTGTTGTTCTGTTTTTTCGAATTATAAGCCTCCACTGTGAAATCTAAGCATAGATTCATGATCAGTGCGAAAAATTAAGCGAAATAGTGTATTCGTTTATGGTTTTTGAGGCCAAAATGATTTTTTTCGAAAAGCTCCGTTTGAGCTTTAATGAAAGTTTTGTTACTGTCGTGAGGAAGAAGAGGTGAGGAAGATGAGTTGTTACTCATCGTATCCCCCTTTCTTGCTCCAGCGCGCCCCCCATCCCTTTATTTTTAAAACACAATCGTTAGATCGGATGTAAGGCCGAGATCTGTTAGTGGATTTTTAAATCCAAGCCATTTGATCAAATCAAAAGGCCTAGATCCGGGAAGCCTACCATACACCCTTATCTTAACGCTGTACCTGATTAATTTTTGTTCTGCTCTTTTTTTTGCTTGGACGATTTAGTCTGGGCTGGGCCTGGTGCTGCAGATTGCTATTGCTTCACCCCCAGAACCCATTCTGCACCCCAGTGGCGTTTTTGTCCATTTTTAAGTGCTTATTTAAATAAGTGCTTATTTCTTGAAAAAACCCCAAAACTCAACTTTTTTTCTTACTTGTAATAAATGTGATTTGAGCAAAATTGACGAGGATAACAAAAAGCTTCAATTGGCGCATATATGTATATATTTTTGTTTGCTTGATTTGCTCTTTGTTTTGCTTTAATCGTAAAAAACTCAATAAATAGAATGAAAAAGGAAGGGACTGACGTATGACTTTCTCTACCCGAATGGTTCTGAGGCCCTGACGTATGACTCGTGTCTCGGACCATTCTCATTCTCCAACCTTAAAGCACGTAAAAAACATCTCTTAATCTTTTCTTTTGATTTCGTTAAATCAAACTAAAACGACTTAAGATTAAAAGGATAAAAAAGGAAGGGACTGACGTATGACTTTCTCTACCCGGATGGTTCCGAGGCCCTGACGTATGACTCGCGTCTCGGACCATCCTCATTCTCAAACATTTTCACAAAAACTCATAAAATCAACTCAACACATTCAAACCTTTTTCACTGCCCTCGCACGCAGTAAAAGTAAAACCCTTTTCACAAAACGGGTGACGTTTTCGTCCATTCTCCGTAATACAAACCACGCTTAAGCCTCCGAAGTGCGAGCTTACAAGCAGCGTTTAATACGAGAATGCGACTTAGACGTCATGCGTCTAAAAGCAACCAACCCATAAACATTTTTACCCCTGAACTACGAAACCCTGATTTTCCTATTGCACCTGGGAATACGTAGGAGCAGGATTCAACATCTTGTCGGGCACAATAATAAAAAACAAAACTTTTTCTCCCGTATCCATAATCATAATAATAATAAAAAACAAATTTTTTCTATCGATGAAGCAAGAAACAAGTAATCAAGCAAACATTAAAAAACACATTAAAGCAAACAAACATTTCCCTCTAAAAGGTTCCCGTTGAGTACAACGGATGTGAGGGGTGCTAATACCTTCCCCTCGCATAACCAACTCCCGAACCCTTTTTCTCTACCCCTCAAGGTTTTCACGATATTTTCCTTTCCCTTCTCTGGGATAAATAAAATTCGGTGGCGACTCTGTTTCTTTTCGAGTGTTCATGCTCGAGGATATTTTTCGCGCCGCGACAGCTGGCGACTCTGCTGGGGACATAAAACCTTTTTGAGAGTTAAGCCTAATTTAGGGGGTTTTTCTTTTGTTTGCTTTAATGTATGTTATTTACATTTTTGCTTTATTGCTTTTAATATTATATTGCATATTTGTTTGGATATTATCTGCTATATCTGTCTCTTCTGCTTCATCTCCTTTCTTTTTCCTTTTGCCCACTTGGGCCGGTTACTTGGTTACTGAGTGAAAAGTCCTATACCCGGACTTGAGGAAAACTTAAGACACATCGGGGGTTGATTGTTAGCTCGCCTGACGTATGACTCGAGGGTTGGCATGATACTCCCACTTGGGGTAGATTCGTCTTAGGGATATCGGTTCGCCTGACGTATGACTCGAGGACCGAAACATTCCCTGGATGGATCCGTGACCTTGGGGACCTTTTACAAAAAAAACCTATGACCTTGAACCTCTGTTTAAGAACCGATTCGATGGTTGCGTTATGTTGACCTTCCCGGTTGATGTACCAACTTCACCTAGAGGAGGTTTATCTTTAGTAGATATTTGTAATGAGCCGTTGCAACACGAACATCATCTCCTAAAGATTTACCTATGAATTTAGGAACGGTGTCAAACCTAGAACAAACATGTGAGATTGGGATGGGTTGCAGGTAACTCTGAGCCGTTGGCCTTCAAAATTTACACCTAATCTGTTACGGTTCGCTTGATCTGCTGCATGGAATACTACTTGCATTCATGCATTCATAACATTAATCATACATGTACATTTTGGCCTTCAAGGAACTATATAGGCACTAGTTACATAAGCATAAGGTTTTTAAATCATGTGGAGTAAAAGTTTGAATTTTTCTTATATCCCGAAACGCTTATGATAACCATGCGTCTATGGTTCCCTTAAACCAAAATGACAAAAAAGATTCGCAGATTTTTGCATGCATTTTCATTCATAAATTGCACCTCATTCCATTCGTTCATATAACCAGTCATATTCCCGGCGCCGGTATTGGACAAGGAGCGTCACCAAACAAGTCATGGAGAATTGGCAAGACCAGCACGATGCTTTGAAGGGCGAGGTAGTACAATTGACTGAAAAATTGGACAAGTCTCTTGAGTTGTTGATTAATCTGAACAAACCAGCGCAGCCAGTTGTGGTTGAAACCATGGTTCCCGCACCCCAAGGAGGAACTTTAACAGTAAACACAGTTTGGCCAACTTTTGGTTTACCCGTTGGGTATACTCCACAGAATCAGGTTGAAGTTCAACAGTCCCCTCAGAATACCCAGACTAGAGTCCCTCTGGTCCAACAAGGTTTTGTTTCACAACAAGAGAATCTGGATGATCCCAGAAATGCTTATCCGAGTCTTGGGTTATTTGATGATGTGCCAAAGGTTAATTCTAGTGTTCCTCAACTGGAAGAAGCTCATCAGAAATTCAAGGCTATTGAAGACCGTTTGAGCATGATGGAAGGAGGAGGTGATCCCCTAGGCCTTGCTAATATGTGCCTAGTGTCAGACTTGGTTCTCCCGCCAAAATTTAAGGTCCCTGACTTTGAGAAGTACAAAGGTCTCAGTTGTCCAAAGAATCATCTGATTATGTATAGTCGGAAGATGGCCTCCTTTGCTAAAGATGACAAACTCATGATGCATTGCTTCCAAGATAGTCTCACTGGGGCATCACTCAATTGGTACGTACAATTGGAGGGGAGTCGTATCCAGTCATGGAGTGATTTGGAAAATGCTTTCATTAAACAGTACCAATACAACATTGACATGGCTCCGGATCGTACTCAGTTACAAAACATGTCTCAAGAGGAGGGCGAGTCATTCAGGGTTTATGCTCAACGTTGGAGAGAGTTGGCTGCACAAGTACATCCTCCACTCTTAGAAGCCGAACTAGTGGACATATTCACTAACACTCTACAAGGGGCGTATTTTGAAAAGATGGTTGGCAGTGTTTCATCTGGTTTTTCTGATATGGTGAAGATAGGTGAGAGGATTGAAATGGGGATCAAGAGTGGTAGGATTCAAGCCACTGTGGGCAATCAATGTACCTCAAAAGATCCTGCAAACAGTTTCACCAAAATGAAGGAGGAGGAAACCAATGCTGCCACTCCCAAAAAAAAGGTCTTTGATCTAATTCCTATGTCATATGGTCAACTTCTTCCATATCTAGTGCACAATGGAATGGTAATTCCCAGGGCTCTAAAACCCATGACACCACCGTTTCCGGCTTGGTATGATGATAAAGCTAAATGTGAGTTTCATATGGGTGCTAAAGGTCATTCCATTGATAACTGCATAGCATTCAAACATCTAGTACAAGAGCTCATCGACGGGAAGGTCTTGACTTTCAAGGATGGCAAGCCAAATGTGAAAGATAGTCTGCTGCTAGAGGCCGTCTAAAAGTTTAAAGGTCGCCAACCGGTCAAAAAGGAATCAAGCTCAAGGATTGATTATCATTATGCTGTTTTCATTTTTGTAATTTTCCTATTTGCAAAAGTTTGATTTGTGATTAAACTTGTTTATTCGCAATAGTAATCATAATGGAATAATAATGCATGTTTTGAATTAATCTTTTCATGTTCATTCACTTTTCTCTTCTTCTCCACAAAAGCAATAATTATATATTTCACTCATTTCATTTCTTTCATTATCAAATCTGTTTGAATAAAGATTGGAGGGAGGATGATGAAAAACGAAATAACCAAAATTGCTACAGTATGCTTTCGGATAAAACTTTGCTGATGATGTAAGGCATTGTTTCAAATCCCCAAACACCGGAGAAATAAGGAAGATAATCCGTAGTCACCCCTGTTGAGCCTAGAAGTTGGTGTTTCTTTTTTATACGAAAAAACCCGCATTTTTAACCCGGGGCAGGGTAGTGTTCAGTTAATTCGACCATGCGTTCGAGTTTCAAGAGAAGAACATCTCATTCGAGAATCAATCACATTTTCTTGAACACATCACATGACGTCAAGGAAATAAAAGAGAATTTGTTTTCCTCAACCATTGTCGAGGCATTCACAATTTCCAAACAAAAAAAGAAAAAAAAGCCCGCTAAGTCAAAACTCCAAATGGCTTAGGCAAAAGTTAGGGTATCCCGGTGGACTAAAAAACAAAACAAAGTCCAGGCAAAAATTAGGGATCATAAACAAAAAAGAGAATCGAAAATAACGTCACCAATGAAATCAAAATCATGTGACCAAAAAAAAAGTAAGTGACTGCCAAGTCAAAAAGCATCATTGACCTCTGAGCCATCATATCCTCACCATCGCGTTTCCAAAATCTCTTGGAACTTGAGTGCATGAGTTGAGTTAATTGATCGTAGGACTGAAGAACATCAAGGAGAATGGGTTGGGTTTAAAATACAATTTTGAGCCTTATATCCTTTTATTCAAAAATCGTGAACCAGGCCACGTTACAACCCTCAAAAGACCTAATTGAAGCAAGGTTTATTTCGAAAGCATGCGGTAGCAAGGTTGCGTTAACCTGACTCCCAAAATCTTTTGTTAATCACCAGTGTTGATATCATATTCTCACACCCTCCTTCACAGCATTCATCCATTATACATCAATCTCATCTCAATATTGATTTCAAAACTAGCATACACATTGCATTAGAATTACCAATTTTGAATAAACAGGTTTATCTGCAAATCAGCACTTAACAAAAAGGAAGTTTCAGCTATGAGCAGTCACCAAGTGATCAGCAAGAAGTTCGATCCAATCTGGCGCAACTATCTCGGAACTTCAATTAACCAAGAGGGACTTTCCCTAGAAGGGTCATTCAGTACAGGAAAAATGCTCAAGACCATATCATGGAAGCTGCATCAAAAACCAGGTGTTCAAGACCTATTAAACTAGCTCAAGATGTTCCTATTAGGGGCAAATCACCTTGGGATCCCGCTAATCAAGAGCGAACCCTTATGACTAGGGGCACCTGAAGACCTGTCAGTCCGACCAAAAACATTTCAAGAATGGGGCAATCAAGGTTGCACCTCCAAACTTCAGTTTGATCAAGAACATACCTCCTAAAAAAGGGGCACCAATATCAGTGAGTTGGCTAATCACTTCAAAGACCCATTTGACTGGGGCAAGACAGGTTACACAGGGGCAACTCCTCCTCATACCTTCAAGGCGGCCAAGCCAAATCTAGCATACATCCGCAACTGTTGAGTCCGGAATGGGCGTCGAGATTATGTTAACACAACATCAGGCCACATTTCTACAAAAAGCCGAAAAGCATTCACCGGTTCTAAACCAATCCTCACCCACTACAGGGGCATTCATAGTAACATGCAAATCATCGCATTAATCATCTTCATGCATTAATCATGTCATTTCATTCTAGCAAATCAACATCACGCATTAATCATGTCATTTCATTCATTTGGTATGCCCCATACCACAAACTCAATAACATCGAGACTAGACAACAAATCAAGTATCCTCAAGCAAAAGTCCAATTGTTATTGGCGCACCTCAAAAATCCAATTGTTATTGGTACCAAATCAAAGCCCAATCGTTATTGGCACCCACTCAAAAGTCCAATCGTCATTGGCAGACCCAAAATCCAATTGTTATTGGTACCCAACAAAAGTCCAATCGTCATTGGCACACCCAAAATCCAATTGTTATTGGTACCCAGCAAAAAGTCCAATCGTTATTGGCACCAACTCAAAGCCCAATCGTTATTGGCACCCACTCAAAAGTCCAATCGTCATTGGCACACCCAAAATCCAATTGTTATTGGTACCCAGCAAAAAGTCCAATCGTTATTGGCATCAACTCAAAGCCCAATCGTTATTGGCACCCACTCAAAAGTCCAATCGTCATTGGCACACCCAAAATCCAATTGTTATTGGTACCCAGCAAAAGTCCAATCGTCATTGGCACACCCAAAATCCAATCGTTATTGGTACCCTCAAAAGTCCGATCGTTATTGGCACACACTCAAAAGTCCAATTGTTATTGGCACACCCTCAAAGCCCAACCTCGCTTGGCACCACACAGCCTAATCACCATTGGCACCTGTTTAAGCCCAATTGTCATTAGCACCCACTTTGCAGCCTAATCACCATTGGCCACATTTAAGCCCAGTTGTCATTAGCACCCGTTCGTAAAAAAATCCAATTTCTACTCGTCCCAATGATCATCACATGCACTAGTCATGCATTCCACTTCATGCATCTCATGCATATCATGAATCGAAAAATTCATGTGCATTAACTTTGCATCTTTAGGCATTAAAATATGCATAAACAATCATTGCACCATCCAAAGCATGCATGCATAAAAACATATTCAAAGGTTTCTCCCCGCAGAGTACAACCTTCGGTCTTCAACCACGAGCAAGGTAGAGTTACCTTTTCCCTAGCAAGTCTGAATTGAAAGATGTCGAGCTTTCTCCCTAGCAAGTCTTTTTGAAGAATCCTCAGACAAGATATCTTAAAAGGACATCCCCAGCAGAATCTCCTAGAAGAGCATCACCTCATCAATAAGGATCAACCTTCGGCAAAAATGGCTGAATAAGATTATCTTATCCCCAATAGGATCTTAAGATCACTTTACTTGCAAAACTCTCAAAGCGGAGTATTCAAGTTGCAAAACTCACAAAGCGGAGTATCCCAGATTCAAAGCTTTCAAAGCAAAGTGGAGAACAAGTGTTAGGTGTCGAAACTTACAAAGTGAAGTGGCGAACAAATTCAAAAGTTGGTTGACCTTCAGCGTGGGCGGCTGAATAAAATCAAGAAAATAGATTGACCTTCAGTGTGGGCGGCTGAATAAAATCAAAGGTGGATTGACCTTCAGTGTGGGCGGCTGGATAAAATCAAAAGAAGATCGACCTTCAGCGTGGGCGGCTGAATAAGATCAAAAGTGGATTGACCTTCAGTGTGGGCGGCTGGATAAGATCACCATCAAGATTGACCTTCAGTGTGGGCGGCTAGATAAGATCAAAACAGAAGATTGACCTTCAGTGTGGGCGGCTGAATAAGATCAAAACATAAGATTGACCTTCAGTGTGGGCGGCTGAATAAGATCAAAACAGAAGATTGACCTTCAGTGTAGGCGGCTGAATAAGATCAAAAGAGGATTGACCTTCAGTGAGGGCGGCTGAATAAGATCAAACCAAGGATTGACCTTCAGTGTGGGCGGCTGGATAAAATCAAAACAGAAGATTGACTTTCAGTGAGGGCGACTGAATAAGATCAAACCAAGGATTGACCTTCAGTGTGGGCGGCTGAATAAGATCAAACCAAGGATTGACCTTCAGTGTGGGCGGCTGAATAAGATCGGATCATGGATCAGGGGATTGACCTTCAGTGTGGGCGGCTGAATAAAATCAGAATCATCTCTACCTTGAGTATCCGGCTTTTCCAGGGAAGTGGATCCCATTTTCTGTCATCATTAAACTTCTTTTTCTCCATAAGAGCAAAATTAGGGCATTTGTATTTAATTACCTTGCACCTCAAGAATATAAAGACAAAGGTCATACATATTCAAGGGTCCAAGATAATTAAATAGGGGCAGCTGTCATACCCTAATTTTGTCCTACCCTTTTTTTTAAAAAAAAATAAATAAATAAAAAATAAAAAAATAAAAAAATAAATTAATTTTCATCACTTATTTTCTATTATTATTATTATTAAAAAAAATCAAAAGAAAGAGGGGGAAAGAAACAAGCAGAACAGAACACGTGAAACACTTGCAACAACAACTTGGCAGCACTCCCTTCTCCCATTCAAACTCAAAATTTTAACTTTTTCCTTAATTTGATCAAGGCTTCACCATTGATTAAAGGTGGAGCTTTTCCTTCCCTTCTTGGCCACTCAAACCCTAATTTTCTAGTATAAGTAGAGGTAACATTTCAGAGCATGGGGAGGCGATTTTTGAGAAGAACACGAGAGAGACAGAAAAATAACCAAAAAACTCATCTTTTCACCACTTTTCCAAATTTTCGAAATCCATTCAAACCACCCTCAAACTTCAATTTTCTTTCACTAATATCTTCTAACACATACCAGTAGCGAAACACACAAGGAAAAACGAAAGAAAACCGTCCAGAAAAGCCTACCCAAAACTCCAAAATTGCCAAGAAAAAGGGGTTAACACACCCACTGATACAAAGCTCAAAACAAGTAGGTTTCTAAACGTTTTTTACTCATGAACACCCACTGAAGCTTTTCCATTCGTTAATTTTGCTTAAGCTTGCTTAAATCATATTTTGGTTTTTTGAGTTCTCAAGTTGTTGTTCCGTTTTTTCGAATTATAAGCCTCCACTGTGAAATCTAAGCATAGATTCATGATCAGTGCGAAAAATTAAGCGAAATAGTGTATTCGTTTATGGTTTTTAAGGCCAAAATGATTTTTTTCGAAAAGCTCCGTTTGAGCTTTAATGAAAGTTTTGTTACTGTCGTGAGGAAGAAGAGTTGTTACTCATCGTATCCCCCTTTCTTGCTCCAGCGCGCCCCCCATCCCTTTATTTTTAAAACACAATCGTTAGATCGGATGTAAGGCCGAGATCTGTTAGTGGATTTTTAAATCCAAGCCATTTGATCAAATCAAAAGGCCTAGATCCGGGAAGCCTACCATACACCCTTATCTTAACGCTGTACCTGATTAATTTTTGTTCTGCTCTTTTTTTTGCTTGGACGATTTAGTCTGGGCTGGGCCTGGTGCTGCAGATTGCTATTGCTTCACCCCCAGAACCCATTCTGCACCCCAGTGGCGTTTTTGTCCATTTTTAAGTGCTTATTTAAATAAGTGCTTATTTCTTGAAAAAACCCCAAAACTCAACTTTTTTTCTTACTTGTAATAAATGCGATTTGAGCAAAATTGACGAGGATAACAAAAAGCTTCAATTGGCGCATATATGTATATATTTTTGTTTGCTTGATTTGCTCTTTGTTTTGCTTTAATCGTAAAAAACTCAATAAATAGAATGAAAAAGGAAGGGACTGACGTATGACTTTCTCTACCCGAATGGTTCTGAGGCCCTGACGTATGACTCGTGTCTCGGACCATTCTCATTCTCCAACCTTAAAGCACGTAAAAAACATCTCTTAATCTTTTCTTTTGATTTCGTTAAATCAAACTAAAACGACTTAAGATTAAAAGGATGAAAAAGGAAGGGACTGACGTATGACCTTCTCTACCCGGATGGTTCCGAGGCCCTGACGTATGACTCGCGTCTCGGACCATCCTCATTCTCAAACATTTTCACAAAAACTCATAAAATCAACTCAACACACTCAAACCTTTTTCACTGCCCTCGCACGCAGTAAAAGTAAAACCCTTTTCACAAAACGGGTGACGTTTTCGTCCATTCTCCGTAATACAAACCACGCTTAAGCCTCCGAAGTGCGAGCATACAAGCAGCGTTTAATACGAGAATGCGACTTAGACGTCATGCGTCTAAAAGCAACCAACCCATAAACATTTTTACCCCTGAACTACGAAACCCTGATTTTCCTATTGCACCTGGGAATACGTAGGAGCAGGATTCAACATCTTGTCGGGCACAATAATAAAAAACAAAACTTTTTCTCCCGTATCCATAATCATAATAATAATAAAAAACAAATTTTTTCTATCGATGAAGCAAGAAACAAGTAATCAAGCAAACATTAAAAAACACATTAAAGCAAACAAACATTTCCCTCTAAAAGGTTCCCGTTGAGTACAACGGATGTGAGGGGTGCTAATACCTTCCCCTCGCATAACCAACTCCCGAACCCTTTTTCTCTACCCCTCAAGGTTTTCACGATATTTTCCTTTCCCTTCTCTGGGATAAATAAAATTCGGTGGCGACTCTGTTTCTTTTCGAGTGTTCATGCTCGAGGATATTTTTCGCGCCGCGACAACGTCCGATGAAGATTAGAAAATCAATAAGTCCATTTGTTTATTTTTATATTAAACAAAAATAAAAAATCAATTTAAAATATGAATCGTCATATCTTAATCAGATGGCTAACGATCACTACTTGTGGTCCGATTGCATGTAATCCAATTGTTCATGTACTATGGACAATATTTACTTTTTAAATTTATTTTAGATTTGATACGTCAAATTTACAATGAGAAAAATTATATGAACACACTTTTCAACATATTTAAATAGGTCGTGGATGCAATTCATTTTATCACAATTTTTTATTCATCCTCTCTTTCCGTACGATACAGTGTTGGCAAGAAATGTGTGCGCATAACACAAACTCTAGGAAAAAAAGCTCATGCAGAGTCACTCGAGAGATAGCATGAAAGAAAGTTAGAAACGACATCAAAAACATTTAAATGTAAATCTAAGTTAAGCTTATGTTTAGCAAGAGCATCAACTATTTGGTTGGCTTCCCGGAAGACATGCATCTAGTGGATACCACCCAGAACATTACTAAGCTCAACAAGACAATCATCCTCACTAGAGACACTCCACTTTCAATCATATTAATAGGTGTGAGCGCATCACTCTCAACAATGACACCGGAGTTCATAATATTTAGGTAGCGCAAAACCATGAGAAAGCTCATCATGCATGACACAGCAACATTCTACTTTTCGCGCATATGCTAGCATCATGTTACAATCACAATCACATATATAATTCATATCCACAAGCATCTACTCCAATCGACATAGTAACAACACCATCACAATTCAGCTTAACCCAATTCGTCAGAGGAGGATTCCAATGCGTGGTATACTCGTGTCGTGGGACATTGGGATGGTGAGAACCAAGGCCACAATTAGTCTTTATCTCTTCCACCAAAAGCATAATTCGAGTATCTAAAGTCTGATCTAATAAAGAATGTGGTTGAAAATAAAATTATTTCTCCTCTGCCAAAGAATGTCAATAGTAACTACAAAGTACAAAGGTGACTGGCCATCCCGAAGGGTTTGATTTTTCCAGTTTTATGTATTCTCGGCTAGCTGTATCATATCTGATCTTTGAAAATTCACAAGATCTCCATATTTGTATCATACCATTACATGTACTACATACCATTCTTCTTAGGAAGGGATCCATTTTAATGATGCGAGTTAGTCTAGGTTTTATACGACTTCAATACTCTTTGGCAGAGTAAAATATACAATGAACCTAAAATTTTATAAAAGAGTAAAATAAAATAATGCATAAAAATGCAACAAAGAAAAAAAAATCTATTCATTTTAATGATAATGTTCCATGTTGATAGTGCCACTAGATATAAAAACTAAGGATGAATATACAAATATGGTTGACAAAAACGTTTCTAAGTTTTGAAGGTTTTTACTAATAAACTAAGGGTCCGTTTGACTCAGCTTTTTTTATAGCTTATGCAAACAACTTATGCAATATAAATTAGGTTTTATGCTATTTTATAAGTTCACACTAGTGAAAATTGTAATTTTATAAACTATTTTATCATAAACTACCTTGTCAAACTTATAATAATATATAAAAATTGCATAAGCTGTTTGCATAAGCTCTAAAAAAAAACTGGGCCAAATGAGCCCTAAGTCAAGTGAGAGAGATCTGAAAGCCTTATTATATATTTTGCATTTTTCTATCAAACATGCTTAATGGAAGAAAACTTTAAAATATTTCATTGTCAACAAGAAACTTTTATTTCAGATGATACTGATCAACAAATTTCTCAAAATTTTGAGTTGGACCTCATGGTATACTCTGCAACAAGCTTAGCAAAAGATGACGACTTATCCCTCAAGCAATGTGGTTGGGGAGTCATACTCCTCAATAAGTCCTATAAACCAACACACAAGAAAAATCAGAAAGAAAAACAAAACAAGGAACTCATTTTAATAAAGAATAACAGTTTTTGTTCCTAACCTTACTAAGAAGTAGAACCATATCACTGTCAAGAACAGAAGTTATTCGATGTGCAATGGTAATGACAGTAGAGTCTGTGAAATGCTGCCTAAGAGTTTGTTGAATCAAATTATCCGTAGCTGTATCAACTGATGCAGCAGTGGCTTCATCAAGCACCAAAATCTTGCTCTTCTTAAGCAGAACCCTACCTAGACAAACCAACTGCCTCTGACCCATGCTCCAATTCTCACCATTTTCACTGACTATAAAAGCATCAACTTCCACATTAGGTAGCAATAGGTTCAAGAGTATAGAAATAAACACTATATACTCTATGGACTTAAATATAAATAAAAAGTTTGGTCTAAATTTACCAATATCTATTTGGATATAAATACTATATACTATTTTTGGCCTAAATTTGGACCGAATACATATATATATATACCTTTTTGCTTATATTTAGGTCAGACTCTGACGGGAGTATTTATGTTCAACAAAACTAGAAGACAAACCTGAAGAGTCAAGCTTTCCTTCTTTCTTTCTAACTTCATCTCCCAGATGACACTTATCCAATGCCTATTTTAAAGAATGAAAATCAATATTTAAGGAACAGTTTGCAACAAGGTTTTAAATTGCGGTCGCGGTTGCGGTTGCAGTTGTTGCGAATGCGGTCATTGCGGTTGCTGCAATGCGGTTGTTGCGGCGTGAAATCATTTTGAAATTTCACAAGCTATATAAAATCAAACTACACTATTTATCCATCATTGCATAGTCTTAGTTTATTCTATAAACAATAATTTAAATGTATTTAAAATACACGGTTGAGAGATTGTTAAAAGTAAGATTTTTCATTAATTTGACACAAATTAGGATTTGAAGTTCATAAATTTTACTTTTTGATGAGAAAATTTGAAGGAACATCGCCGAAAACATCTGATGCGGCTTCCGATGCGGTTGTGATGTGGCCGTACACGTGAATTAAGATCACACCGCAATTGCGGTGTGATGCGGTTGCGGTCGGTGGCTACCGCATCAGCAATATTGCGTCCGCAATTGCTGATGCGGACCGCAATTTAAAACCTTGATTTGCAAGTCTAAAATTTTGGTTAAAATCAAGTGTCACAGTCATTGCATTTTTTTCGACGAATAAAAAAACACAAACACACCTCCCATATTTGCTCATCAGTGTACTCTTCAAGGGGGTCCAGTCCAGATTACTTCTCACTGTCCCCTCAAACATTGTTGGATCTTGCGGAATAATACTTAGTCGAGACCTCAAATCATGCAGTCTGATTGTAGAGATGTTGATGTTGTCAATGATAACTTTCCCGGCAGTAGGTTCAACGAGTTGGAAAAGTGTTTGTATAAGAGTTGATTTGCCGCTACCTGTTCTACCAACAATGCCAGTTTTCAATCCTCCGTGAAATGTGCAAGTGTCAGGCCATGCATGCAATACGAGCGGAAGATGAGCAGCATATTGAACCTTCATCACGGAACAAATCATTACAAATGTTGAAATGGAGCATAAACATCTTAAAAAAATTACACTATGGGAGTATCTTGTACCAAGTTTAAAGTTAGACCATAGTTAACAGCTAGACAATTAATGCCTTCAAAATCAGACAAATGAAGCTATAAGTGTGGTTGATGACGAGTCTGGCGCCGAGTGAAGCAATGTGGAGTGCGATTTCTCTGCCAATTCCGCGGAATGAGTCAGTGATAGTGACGGTTGCTACTCTGTCACCGGCTCCTCCGGTGGAGAAGAAGCCCTGCGGATTTGTATGGCTGTGTCAGTGTGCTGAGAGACTGATGATTGACTTTAATTTTAATAATATTATTATACTAGTAATAGACACGGGTCGTAATGCTACGATGATAATCAAAATTGGTTGCAATTATAAATATTTAAATTGAAAAAAACAATTACATAGAACATATTTATATATCAGTTAAAATTTATCCCGTGTAATATAGTTATTTTAAATTTTTTATTAGTAAATTGTAAGAACTTGTCTCACATATAATAATTATTTTGCATTTTTTATTAGTAATAATTTATCCCGTATATATATATGGGGTTTTCTAACATAGACCCTAGTTAGGTCTAAGTTAGCAAGGTGCACCTTTTCAATTGGACCAAAATACCCATTCTTTTAATTTTTGAAAGAATAGAGCAACAGGGGCATTTCTGTAATTTTCTGCAATTTTGCCAACCATATACACGCGCCCCACCTTCTTAAACCATTAATAGACGCGGATCCAGTGTCGCGCGCGTACCGAAGGACCATGGTTACAGACCGTTGATTTCCATCAGACAGCCAAGATCTGATCTCATCAAGACTGTCTGATCAATCAGACAGCCCAGATCATCCTGATCCATTAGATTCAAGCGCCTGCGTCACACTGGATTACAACCTGGAGAGAGAAAAATTTGCTTTTTAAAAGTAGGACACGTGTCACACAATGGTTGGCTGGGCGTGATTTTTGTTCATTTTTTACTTTGAACTCAACTATTTCGTTGTAAATTAATTTTTTATTTTTTTATTTTTATACCAAAATTCATAATTTTTTTTCTTCTACAAATAGAGACTTGGTTCGTTTGATTTGGACACCGAAAAAAAAACGCAATTTTTCACTACCTTAATTTCATTTATTGTTTACTAAATACGTTACTTGTGTGTTGTAATTTAACACGCACCACTCAACCAACTCACTGAAACCATTATACCAGGAAAATAGTAGATAATATTCTGGAACTTTTGGTATATTTTATGAAATTTTTGGAGACATGAAACTATTTTTAGTTAATTAAATGAGATAAAACGGTAATAAAAAACTAATGTTTGCTTCTGAAACCATTTTGCTGGTAAAATGGTTGCACATAGTTGTATTCTGAAACCATTTTACTGGTAGAATGGTTTCAATGAGTAATTTATTAATTGTGTTTGCTTCTGAAACCATTTATCTGGTACAATGGTTTCAGAGAGTTGTAATCTGAAACCATTTTGCTGGTAGAATGGTTTCAGTAAGTTGATTATTAGTTATTTGCTTCTGAAACCATTTAGCTTGTAGAATGGTTGCACATAGTTGCATTCTGAAACCATTTTACTGGTAGAATGGTTTCAGTGAGTAATTTATTAATTGTGTTTGCTTCTGAAACCATTTATCTGGTACAATGGTTTCAGAGAGTTGTAATCTGAAACCATTTTGCTGGTAGAATGGTTTCAGTAAGTTGATTATTAGTTATTTGCTTCTGAAACCATTTAGCTTGTAGAATGGTTGCACATAGTTGCATTCTGAAACCATTTTACTGGTAGAATGGTTTCAGTGAGTAATTTATTAATTGTGTTTGCTTCTGAAACCATTTATCTGGTACAATTGTTTCAGAGAGTTGTAATCTGAAACCATTTTGCTGGTAGAATGGTTTCAGTAAGTTGATTATTAGTTATTTGCTTCTGAAACCATTTAGCTTGTAGAATGGTTTCGGAGATTTGCACTCTGAAACCATTTTCCTGGTAGAATGGTTTCAGTGAGTTGATTTAAGGTAGTGAAAAATGAGATTAAGGTAGTGAAAAATTGGGTTTTTTTTTCTGTGTCCAAATCAAACGAATCAAGTCTCTATTTGTAGAGAAAAAAAATTATGAATTTTGGTATAAAAAATAAAAAATAAAAAATTAATTTACGACGAAATAATCGAGTTTAAAGTATTAAATGAAAAAAAATTAACGCAGCCAACCATTGTGTGACACGTGGCCTTACCTTTTCAAAAAGTTTTCTCTCTCCGCCCATCCTTCAGACCACGCGCGCTTGTCGGCGCGTGTGATGCACGCGCGTGGATTTTATGCAATAATAGCGTGACACGTGTCCTGGGGGGGGAAAAAGAAGTGGGGGGTGCGTGTACTGTTGGGTAAAATTACAGAAATGCCCCTGTTACTCTATTCTTTCAAAAATTAAAAAAATGGGTATTTTTGTCCAACTCAAAAGGTGCACCTTGCTAACTTAGACCCAACTGGGTCTAAGTTAGCAGCCCCCTATATATATATATATATATATATATATATATATATATATATATATATATATATATATATATATATATATATATATATAATAGTTTATATATCAGTTAGAATTTACCCCATGTAAAATAGCTTTTTGAAATTTTTATTAGTAAGAACTTATATCACATATGATAATTATTTTGAATTTTTTATCAGTTAAATTTTTTTTCTGTGTATGATAGTTAGTTTGAAATTTATATAAGTTAGAACTTATATATTCCGTATAAAATAGTTATTTTGAAATTTTTATAATTTAGAACTTGTCTCGCGTATGATAATTATTTTGAAATTTTTATCAGTTAAAATTTGTTTCATATGATATTTTAAAATTTATATCAGTCAAAACTTATCCTGTATCAGATGGGTTTTTTTTTAAAAATATTGTTATTAGTAGAATATTTTGTCCATTGTTTAATTTATTTAGTACATTATTATATGTTTAAGGAAAATGTACTTAAATATTTAGAAAGAAAGTAAGAATAAAATCAAAGAGAAAGTAAAACAATGAAATTGATTGAAATTTCAAATGTGTATATAGTGAAATTTAAGAGTGGGAAAATAATTTGAATTTGAATGAAAAGTTAGGTTGGGAGAAACAAAAAAGTTATAATGTGATAGGTGAGTGCAAATATGAGAAGCATGTGGCTTTGGTACAAAAAAGTTTCTCCTTTGATCCCAACCAGTTTGGTTAAGAGAAGCACGTGACTTTGTATAAATATGACTTTTTCACTCACATGAAAGCCAAAATGGCTTAGTTGGCTAAAAAAATGGCTTGGTTACTTGTTACCTTAGTTCAATTTGTTAAATTTTGGACATCAATTGCCCTTACTTTGAACACATGACAGTATCTTAATTAAGGGCAATTAAGAGTTTTTCAGAACAATCAACTTTCTTATATAGATTAGATTATTTTGTGGATTTTCTTTTGAGTGTTTATTTTGCACATAAATAGAAGAAATAACTCAATTTTTTATAGTATTAAAGATTTCTTTGACTAAACTTCAAATATTGTAATTATTACATGAAGATTGAAGAATATTAAATTTCCTAAGCTTTTGTATATTTTGAGACATAAAGCTTATGCTTTACAAGGCATAAGCTCAAAACCATAACTAAACTTAGAAATCATTTGAAAACTAGCAATGTAAAAGAACAGGTAGGTACCTTCTGCTTTACACAGACACATCCCTCTGTTTAGCTTGCAACTCTTTTAATTTAGTGATCCTTTCTTTCACTGCCATATTTTAATTTTACAATTTATTTCACATAGCTCATGGATTAACTAAACAAATCCACCATTAACACGAATAATCTGACCATTAATCCATTCACCAGAATCCGTAGCTAAAAACCCAACAATAGGAGAAATATCTTTGGTTTCACCAATTCTACCAAACGGATTACCTTCTGCAATTATCTTCACCGTCTCTTCTGTCTTCCCTTCAAAGAACATCTCCGTCGCAGTTGGTCCAGGCGCCACACAATTCGCCGTAATCCCTGTCCCCTTCAGTTCCTTCGCCAGAATCTTCGTCATCGCTTCTACTCCCGCCTTCGACACCGTGTACGCGCCGTAACCTGGATTAAAAGCCGCCGCTAAGGAAGTTGTCAGAAATATAATTCTCCCTCCGCCACCGCGCTTTAATCTGTTCGCAGATTCTTTTGCACAGAGAAACGCTCCTCTTGCGTTCACGTTCATGATGCGATCGAAGGTTTCAACGGTTGTGTTTGCTATGGTAGGGAACTCGGCGGAAGTGACGCCGGCTGAGTTGACTAGGATGTGAACCGGAGAGTTGAAGGCTTCTTCAGCGGAGTCGAAGAGAGATTTCACACCAGCTGGATCTGACACGTCGGCTTGGACGGTTATGGCTCGTGGAGTGGCTTGGTTGGCGTTGATCTCGTCGGCGACTGAGTCGGCGTGGTTGGAGTTGGAAGTGTAGTTGATGACGAGTCTGGCTCCAAGTGAAGCTAGGTGGAGTGCAATCTCTTTGCCGATTCCGCGGGAAGAGCCGGTGACGATTGCAACTCTGTCTTGAAGCAGTGGTAGTGAAGTAGCCATGGTGGTGAATGAATATTGTTATGTGAGATGAATGTGACTAACATACTAATTAGTAGTAATTAAATAGAAGATTCAAAATTGAATTTTCGTTGATAAATTGCGTAAGCTCATATGTCATTTACTCATACAGTATGTTGACAAATATGAGAAGACTATGGAATGGAATACAATATGGTTGACAAATATTGTAACTTCAACGTCACGTTTTTTAATCTCTTAATTGGGGACTTGGATCCTCTCCTTCTTAAGGTTAATTATATACGCTCCTTTTCCTTTTTTTCGTTGCAAATTTGACTTCATTCTATAACATTATAAGAAGGAGAGGATCTGCAGTGATATTATTTACCATCAGCCCGTGAACTGTCATGTTTAAATGGAATATGCACAGCCCCAATCATTCAACACTTTGCGGAAACAATTTCAGGTACTTCAACCATTAGAAGCTTTGATCAACAGTCAAGATTAGACTTGTGAGTGTTGTTTAAAATATTGATTTACATTCGAAAACAAAATTTATGTGGAAACAAAACAAAAACCAAAATAACAGATTGCATTTTGAATGTGTTTATGGCTCATTCGATATCACGATTTTAATAGATTAATTGCTTAGGATTTCCTAGTAACTGGTGTTGAATATTAATCCATAACAATAACACTTTGTATAGTTTGTTAGAAGTGAATAACTAACAGGTAGTTAGGTTGTTAAGTTGGTTAATTTAATTACTGAACTAATGTTGTCACCATTCCTTTCATCAATCAATGAATAAGTGTTGCAACAATATACTTTCTCTCTTTCATTCTCTAAAATTCTGTTTTTGATCTTGTGTTCATATCTTACTTGTGAAGCAAGAAACCTTGGCTGC
The DNA here is from genome assembly GCF_020283565.1 of Trifolium pratense. Lineage (NCBI taxonomy): Eukaryota > Viridiplantae > Streptophyta > Magnoliopsida > Fabales > Fabaceae > Trifolium > Trifolium pratense. The sequence goes on along the minus strand of NC_060064.1, from coordinate 38,949,396 downwards.
GCCTATGCTGCGCCAATAATTGGCTCATGCTGTGCACTATTGGGTGTGCTACTGTCAATTTATTATTAGATTAAGTAAAGGCAAACATGAAAACTGCTCCAAGAGGTGGTATCCATATGGCATATCCAGATGAGTCCGGCGATATTTGATTTTGTTTTTTGATTTAGTAGCTCAACTTCGTACAACTTGGCTTTCGGAATAGCATAACAGATATCAAAATAGCGGTATTAGTTTTCTGTAACGTGAATTTCTAAGGAATTTCTGGAGAGGATAAATAAATAATGTAATAGATTAAATAGAATGAAGTGAGGTGAAGTTTGGGTGAAAAGAAATAGGTACAACATGTGAGACAAATGTTCAAGGCTCCACCAGACAATGACATTTCACCTATCCTTCTCTTCATCAAGAAACTTGCAAAAATAATTTTATTGGGTGAAGGAAGAATGAGAGGCAAAAATATTATATTTTGTAAGATTTACCGGTTGAAGTGCAAATTCAATTCGCGCTTTTTGTAGCGAATTGTATTTTTTCAGATTTTGTGCCTCCTTCAACACTCGTTGGTTATCATGTGAGGGAGATATTTTTAGAAATCTAGAGAGCACGCTTGTAAGACTAGAGGCGCGAATTGAAATAGAACAAATCAAGAGAGTACATGACAATGCACATTTATCATATGTTCCACAATGTTTCCCCTTCCACAATTGTTTATTCATTGTCCTAATGTGTACTCCTATGTGTCTATTTGTATTTCATGATATGTCCTAGTAAACACACACTTATGATTCCTTTATCATTGTTGTCCTTGTTTGCACTTTGATTAAATTTTCTCTACATTGTTCTAATCACCCGATGTTCTACATCACAATGTCACATGCATAGGTGCTGACAAATTGCACTGAAGTGAATATAAGAAAGCATTTATGATCAAGTGAGGTTGTATGACGTGTTTCCCCTTTTCCACCTGTTATCCATTTATGATGATAGATAGACACGAGTGAAAGATTAGCGTGATTCATTTATTAAAATGAGTTCGATTAGTCCTCTACTTGTGTTTATCTTTCTCAGACAACAAAATATAGCATAGATAAATAGTCACAAACTTAAAAAATATTACTCATACACGTTCATTTTGTAGATAATTCGTATAAAAATTGTGGATTTTTACATATAACTACCCATCGTAGGTAAGGTAAAAATCTATTATTTATATGTTTAGAAGTTTTTTCTCATGGAAACTTTCATACATGACATTCTCTTGATCAACCAATTTTTTTCTAATCTTACATGGCATCTTCTAAGACCACATTTGCTTATCTGTCGTTTGGTTAAAACTCCTTAAGGTTTACGTATCCAATTTTGGTTGATTTTGATTTCGATCTTATCTTCTTAATTGATTTGATCTTATATTATTAATCAGTCACTACCATCATTCTCACAATTGCCTTAATTATTACACGTTTTCTATTTAATTGTTTTAATACTCTGTTACTAATTATATCATGTTAGGAACCAAAATGACAAATTAAGGAATGTTAGTTAATATTGTATTCCACATTTCAGTATAAATATAAACAACTCTTCTGATACATTTTTTCCAACTTTCTCCCATCATTCATTCTTTCTTTTATTCTTCTGTATTTTCTTTCATATTTTTTTCTCATGATCTAATTTTTTTTCATGTGATTCAGATGATTTTTTATGCGTTAAATCCATATTGATCCATGATCCTAAGGACATAGTCGTTATTTTAGATGGAACAATTACAAGCCTAATTTTTCATGCAACAAGAAATTCGATGCTAGATTTCAATAATTTAATTATGTCTATTATATAGAACGATTTGTAGTTTTAGGTTTAATGATTGTATTTTGTAATTTAGCCAATATTTATAGTTTGGGGTTCAATTTCAAGATCTCACGAGAAAAAACACTAATCATCACTTCTTATATAATTTTTATTCCTCCTCAAAATGATGCGGATGTTCTCTATAAGCATTTGTTGAGATGCCATTTTCTCACAACCTTTTCAATTAGCATTAATTCATGTACTATATTAATTTTTATAAAGTCAATTATTTGGCAATATGACGATTATCATTATAAATCAAATTCTAAAGTTGGACTTCATCTACTTTATTTGGCAAAAATCGTTATTTCCAATTTAGAATTTTTTTAATTATTTATTGTCGGTTAATTTACATTAATGTGCTCCACCAAAAAATAGATGATGCACATCATTATTGTAAATTTCTTAAAAAAAATCAAATATAGAATAAATAAAATAATTTATTGACCAGATTATTTTATATGAACAATGTCTATATTCATGTCTGATTCAACTGAAACATTAAATATGGAAAGTTTTAATTATTAATCCACTAATTTTTGAAATATATTTAATTAAATCAATCCCAATTAATTATTAATATGATTAATTACTATTAAAGTTTGGAAACAAGACTCTACAAAAAAAATAATTTGGAAACAAGATCATTTTGTCCTATAATTTATCAATAAGATAATCATTATTATTTTTTTTGACAAACACAGACTTAACTAATCAGATAATTATTATAAAATTAATATTAAATGATATTTACAATTTCGATGTTCTTCCTATTTCGATCTTTATTCTAATTTCTGACAATTTACGGAGAATGAATATTTCACACGATCATTTTACAACATACAGGGAATGAATATTTAATTTACACGAACTTTTGATAGAATTTTACATGATTATATAATTTTATCCTATGTAAATAATAGTTGAGATGGTAGTTCAGGAACATAAATTTAACTTCGTAAAATCAAGGAAATTAATTTGTCTTTTTCCCCAATTGTTTTTTAAATATTTTTATGGAACTTTTTTATTAGTTGAATTATCGATGTAAATATATATAAATTTAACACAATAATTATTTTAAATGATTAAATAATAAAAAAAAGTTAGAGTTGAGACTGACAAAAAAAATAACATGGGAGTGAAAGATCACTCTCCACTAGAGCTGTCAAAAAGGGTCGGGCTATCGGGCCGGCCCATTAGCCCTATCCTTCTACACGGACCGGGCTTCATATAAAAAGGGGGGCTGGACCTTATCGGGCAGGACCTTATCGGGTCAGGCTTTTCCATGGGCCGTCATGGGCCGGCCCCTTAAAGAATTAAAAAAATTATAATCTTTTTATTGTTATATTTTGGTCCTATTTTTATGCATAAATTCATATATAATTTTTTTTTTATTATTTTTGTTGTTTTATTGTTATTATTTGTGTTTTGTTCCTATCTATAATCTGTTTTATTCCTTTTTTTAAGCAAATCATCTTTTTATATTTTTTTAAATTTTTTTTTGTGCAATTACAATGAAGGATATAAAACTTGGAATATGTTTATTTTAAGCCTATCATCTTTTTATTGTATTTATTTTATATTCTTTCTATATTTTTGTTTTTACTTAAATTACAATGGATGAATGAAAGATATAAAACTTGAAATTTATTTTTTGTAGTAATAATAATAATATGACAAAAAACTTATTGGATTAGAATGAGATTATTTGTTAGAGATTTGTTTGTTTGTTTAATGAGGATAAAGAGGAAGATATTGTTGTTTGGGAAATTATGTGAGAAAATATAGGGATACAAATTACCTTCTTTAAGCTTTAGTTGAGAAATATAACATAAATTTAGTAGAATATGTTTTTTTTTTCAAAAAAAAAATACTATGAAAATTAGTGGGCCGGCCCATCGGGCCATGTAAGCTTTTGCTTATCAGGCCGGACTAAGCGGTCGGGCCATGAAATTAACGGGCCGGGCTGGCCCGACCCCTTTATTTGATCGGGCCCCTGCAGGCTGGGGCGGCCCCTTTGACAGCTCTACTCTCCACCCTGCTTCCCTTTTAAAATCACTAAAAAAGTATTATTTTTTATATTTAAATAAATTACATTAAATAAAAAAATAATTTTATAAATAATTAAAAAATCACAAAATGATAAAATTTTAATAATTTATATTTTCCATCGAACATTAACCAGTGCAATTGTACAATTGCACGGGTAATTATAATTTATGGATAAAAATGATTTTGCGGGTACCCATTACATAAAATTATAACTTAAAATTTTAAAAATAAAACTACATCGTCACGCCGCTCTACCACCACCTGTAAACTCCTTCCGCCGCAGCCGCCGCCCTGCTTGTTTAGAGTTCAGAGTTTTTAAAGTTAGTTCAATTTCCCTTTCGATTCTGGTTTGTTCCTTATTCTTCAATGGATTATGATTCTAATTTCACTTTCATTTTGCTTCATTGCTCCTTCAGAGTCCCTCTTCGCTCACATTCTGTCACTGTATCGTCTCCTCTCCTCGCATTTTCATTTATCATTGCCGACGCTTCTTAACCTATAGGTACCTCTCTTTCTTCAAGAATTTTTATCTCAATTTATTTGATATTGTGATTTTTGAGCTTCGATTTTATAACTGTTGGAGGGATCGGTCCAGTTAACATGTTATAACAAATCTTTGAATTGGAGATTTGGAATAAGATCAAGGTAAAAGAACATCGGTAGCGGTGCGAGGAAGTATCAAGTTAATATTTTGAAGTACATTTTGATTATAAAAGAAAATATATATTATGAAGGTACATTTCAGAATCTACTAACAAAAACTGTGCTTGCAATACAGCAAGTGCTTTGCATGAGAACAATCACTATAATGTACTTTTGAAATTTGGTCATAGTTTCATGCTAGGATTTTTAGTTTTGAGCATGATACTACCTCTATATTTTATATGCTTTAGTTGATTCACCTCTTGCATAAATAGGTTATGCATTATGTTAGTTTGTTTAGATGGATAATTTGGGTGCATCATCTCAGGTAGAGAGGAGTTAAGGATGTTGGAGTTGTCACGGGTGGTAATATCAGTGTTATTTGTAAAAGCAAAGCTTGGTATGGAATAACATGTATATGGTTGTATAATATAGAATCAGTGGGAATTTAGTCTTTCTTACAAATCATATGAAACTCTTATGAGACCTTTCACATAACAATTAAATATGTATTTGTCATTTTAAATTTTCAAACTGCTCTACTTATTTTACTTTATATCAACTCACTTGGAAGCATGAATGGAGATTGCAAGTTGCAACATATACTAGTTAATATCTGAAGCAGTAAGAAAAAAAGCTATGAAGACATCGACAACTTCCACTGATTGCAAGAGAGATGCCAGGTGCAAATGTGATCTTTGCATGGAAAGTATCAAGGTAACTATCGACTTTATTCACATCCAAAAAAGATTGTTCATGTCCACATTCCCCACCCACCACTCCTATCACTAAGATAGAAAAGCAGGGATCTTCAAAGCCTTCATTGTTAGAGTCATCTGCTTTTCTAAAAGGAAAGCGAATATGATCACAAACAAGAAGCAGCACTTTGATGTCAATAAGGTCGATAGTTGCCTTGATACTTTCCATGAAAAGATCACATTTGCACCTGGCATCTCTCTTGCAATCAGTGGAAGTTGTCGATGTCTTCATAGTTTTTTTTTTTTACTTCTTCAGATATTATAATAGTAGGTGTTGCAACTTGCAATCTCCATCCATGCTTTCAAGTGAGTCTTTACCTATTTGTTATTTGTGCCTCAAACTATTGAGCCCAACAATGGTTTGGTAGTTGAAGAGGGTTTAAGGCTTTGAGAACTAGAAAGGGTAATTTTGGAAGAAAATGCTTACACATTTCCCTGTATTTTATACCTCTTCCACCACGGCACCCATCTTCTTTCTATCTCATCTCACCAAAAGGAGAACCCTCTCTTCCTTAGGCGTTTCTTGCAAGTAAATTCGAATTCTGGATGTTTCTGGTAAAAACAGATTCAGTGTGATTTGTTAGGAATTAATGATTTCGAATATTTGAGTCAGACTAATTGTATGTGTTGTCTATCTACAATAAAACAGATTCACTTGCAAAATACTTTTGTATGTGTTGTCTATCTACAATAAAAATTTCTAAACTTTATAAAGTCATTTGGCCAGTCCGCCATAATTTATAACTCAGGCTGTTCAAAAGTTTGGTTGCACGTATTCTTGCATCAGTTCATTCACAAAATGTTTACTAAATCTTTGAAGATATGATCTTGATGATTTTTACACATGTTTCTGGACCTTTAATGTGTTCAGACAATGGTTTGAAACCCTGTTTTGGTATTCACTGTTACAGTTTTCTTTATTACAATATATATTGATCTCTTTATTTTTCCCTTTTTTCCTTTCAGCATTGAAGAATCTTCAAGAATTAGTATATGTTGATGTGCATTTTACTTTATAATCTGCACTTTCATTAAACACTGCTTTATAATTTTCTTATTTCTTTATTTCTCATCTCAATATCTGGTGTTGAATGGAGCGTGGTTTGTGACTAATTTTGCTAAAGAAAAAAAACCAAACTTTGATTTCATCTCTTTCTACACTTGATTTTTGTCTTTCATGCCTCGACAACCTGTGGGATAAGAGAGCCATGATAATTGCTAATTCTTTTTCAATTAATGGAAAAAAAGAGGAACAGTTTTAAGTAACCTGTGTGAACTGTGAAGTGCTTGATGCATTGTTTAGTCTGATATAATTTTGTTGCTGTCAAGGTCGATTTATGGTTAGTAGTGCTTGATAATATGTTGAATGCTCTACCCTCCAGGCATGTACTTGGATGATATTATATTGATTATAAGAATGGTTTTGGATGGTTCTTGACCCCCAATGGACATGCCCCACAAACACATTTTAGAATTTAAAACTACTTCGCATTGATTATGGAATGCTGAAAGTTACATATGTGATGATTGCTTATGCATTCTTCTTTTGTAGTTAAGCTAATGTTACATATGTGATGAGTCATAGCTACTTTTTTTAGACAAAATCTATATTTTTGTGTTAAATATAAACAAGGGTTATGAGAATGTCATTTCATTTTGATATTTAAAATGGTATTATTTATCAGAAATTGCTCCTTAGGCCCTTTCAACAATGGCTTGGTGGTTAAAGAGGTATGACCAAACTATAACGCCTAACATGGGCTTGGTGGTTAAAGAGGGTATTTGTGGAAAACAAACCTCGCGCCTTTCATTCTATACCTTTTCCACTGTAAACAACCACACCCACTCACTTCATTTTCATCTCTTCTTACCAAGAGGAATAGAGAAGGAGAGTGGTGAGCTTAGAAATTGAGGGATTTCAGAAGGAAGAAAAAGGAAGCACATGGAATCCAGGGATTTCTTGTAAGTAAATGTCAATTCTGAAAAAATATGGGTGAAACAAATCCAGTGCTTCATTTATTGTGAATTATTGGTTTCCAGTTTTTTAGTCAAACAAATTGCAAAATATTCTGTGTTGTCTATCATAAATAAAATAAAAAAACAGAATTTTATGAAGTCATTTGATCTGCCTTCCATAACTTATACCTCAGTCTGTTGTAGAGTTTGGTTGCATGTGTTCTTGCATGTTTCTATTCAAAATTTACAAATGTTTTTTAACCTTTAAGGTATGAAACCCAATTTTAGTTCTAGAAATTTGGAAACATTATTTTGGGAGTTCATCAGGTGTTTGCCTTAGTTGTTGATTGTACACTTGAAGCATTATTAACCTCTTACGAAGTTTTGTTGTATGTTAAGTATTAAGTTTATGAAGTTAATCTGGTGTAACTCATTAATGGGAACCACTTGAAGTCAAAGTGCTATAATATGCGTATAACTCAGAAATCTTCTTGCAATGTAATCTTCTATTATAAGGGATTAGTTATGACTTCCTTCAAAATAGGAGGGTGCGGTATTGGCTAAGTAATTGGGATGCCAATTACCGGCTTATTCTTCTTGATAAGTGTGCATTACAACTAAGATACTCTGTTATATTGGCTGCGGTATATGGAAATGTTTACAAGCTGATTTTTAAGAAATATAAAAGAATGTACAGTATTTGGAAGTATTTCCTTTATTAAAATATGTATTTCTCTGTGTCTAGATCACACAGCCTTTATTTATAATGGTGTTACAATAAATAGATTGAATGATTAATGAATAAGCACTAGCCTAGGAAGTTGTGTACTGTAGGAGTATGCGTAATCAATCTAGGAAGTTGTACAGTTAACGAAATATCTAAAGATTCTTAATTTTAATATCCAAATTAAACATCCTTAAAGGATGTAAAGGAAAATCCTAGGTTAGGAAGTTGCAATGCGTGTTTGTAGATGCTTGTATACAGATTACGTGTAGATAACTTTTCTGTTTCTTATTTTGCAGTTGACAACTTGAACTTTATTAAGTCAAAATTTCTACCAGGAAATTGCTCTTGTAATGGATATAATCTCTCAGCTACAAGAACAAGTTAATTCGATTGCAAATTTAGCTTTAAATACCATTGGGACATTGCAAAGGGATGCTCCTCCTAATCGGCTCTCACCAAATTACCCTGAACCACCTGCACATCCCACGGAGGACGGGGCTAACTTTTCAGAAGAACCAAAGCTGATGAGTGCTTCTTTGGTGAAGGCTGCTAAGCAGGTAGGTAGCATTTTAGTCAGAAATAAAAAGGAGCCAATGCAATAGGTAGGTGTTTGAATTATGTTTGGAAAGTTTCTAAGAAGCTGTAAATATGGTTATGTAGTACTGTAGAATTGGTGAGTAATTTTCTGAATATCATTTCAAACGTAATAAGAGTTGAATCACTAAAATATTTAAATGGACTACGCTATTCCTAATGGGTCTGATTAACTGGCTGAATATAACATGCACTAATACTTACAAAATATACAATCATATTTACAACAAGTATCATATATTTTAAACAATACTGCTCAAATTTGATGATGGAGTATCAATGCTTGGCACATGTTGGAGATAGACATGTGTCCACTCTTTGAATGCTGGTGTTTCGTAGTTATAAAACACCAGAGGCATATCCTGATAAGAGGAAGAAAGATTCAGATTTCCGACCTACTGCATGTTCAAAATTTAGGAGATAGATTATTTATTCATCTTTCATCAAGTGCAGGTTGAGTTGAGGCTGAAAATATATCTATGCACAATAAAGTTCCAGTTTGTTCTTCTAAAATATTTTTTTTACGGTTTTATGTTATGTTCAAGCAAAACATAAACTGTATCCACTGCCTCTATGACTCTATCATATTGATTACCTCACTGATTTAAAGAAATGTAAGTTTTTTTTTGTTCAACTTGGCACTTGGCTGAACATCATTCTGGATGTTCTGTTTATTCATGCTAATTATACAATACACTCTTCATTCTTCAATGCGATGTTGAGCATTATTTAAGTTTTAATTGGTTGTTTAATAATTTAAATGGATTCTATCTAAACAAAACACTTTTAGCCTATTACTTTTAGACTTTTAGTATGCATTCCCCAGGCATTAAATTCATTTTTCTTAAAAGTAATAATTGGAAATATATTCTACTAAATACCAAAAAAATAAACATGCATATTAACAGAATTTGATTATTAGGACAGAGAGAAACAGGGTTTGTGTACAGTTATGTGGTACTCATAGAGGATAACTTGCACAATGCTCTTTTTGAAATTTAAACCAAGACTGGACATATCTTGAACACATTTATTTGAAAATTAATGAAAATTAATGAATGGTCCATTGAAATATATCTGTTGTTTCTTTTGTAGTTTGATGTATTGGTTGCATCGCTTCCAATATCTGAGACAGGTGAAGAAGCACAAATTAAGAGGATTGCAGAACTTCAAGTATGGAACTCTCAGCTCACTGACTACTCTTTATTAATATAAGATTAATTGGTAGTAGTTAATAATGGTTTGTCTAATTATAACAAACCGTCAGTAAGCCGCCTATTAGACATGTATATTTCAGGCGCAGGCCCAAATTAAATTAGGCCCAATTGTATGTATTGTGTTTAAATAGAATAAGGATGACTAGTATATATATAAAAAAAAAAAAAGAATAAGGATGACTCGTAATAGACTTTTGGTTATTTTAGGTGGTTTGGTTTAGGAGAGACTAGGCTCTCTAAGTCCTAGACGTTTGTTAGTTTTCGGCAGTTATTAATTGTAATTTTTTGTCAGTTTGTATTTCTCTGCTTTCGGTAACTTCCTCTGTAGCAGTTTCCACAGAGAAAAATAATATTATCGTACATTTCAGTCTAGCTATTCCATATACTGAGATATCCTATCATTGTACATTCCATATACTGCTATATTCTATCATAGTGTTATGTTAATGTTCTTTAATTGTTTATGGATTTTACCTTCCAGGCTGAAAATGATGCAGTAGGCCAAGAACTTCAGAAGCAGTTGGAAGCTGCAGGTCTATCTATTTTTTTTTTCCCTGTGTTTATCTTGAGTTCGTTGACACATTAAATGTAAATCCATGTTAAATAGTAAAAATAAGACTTGTTGAGTTCATCAGTAAGTTAAATTTGAGAAAACTGAATTGAAAATACGCAAGTGGTTCGTTCATGTATAGAGCATTTCATATGCTTTACTGATGCAGTGATTTATTAACATTAATTGGCCGGTGATTCGTCTTCACCTGTGATTGGCTTTATATACTAAGAAGTTCTGATATACAATACTATATGAATAATGTACGACACAGATACTGGGATACGAGAAATTTTAAAAAATCAAGATGCAAACACAGCACATATATGTTTAAAGTTTTGTTTCTCTCACCTTCCTCAAACCATGAAAAGTTTCTTTTGCTTTTTTTTTTTTTTTTTATACTGCAAATGCAATAATATCAAAACAATATACTTGTTTACCTTGTTTGGATTTTACACTGGTTCTTGATTTAAGGAAAAGCTAGATGCAACCTAACATTTTCTTTGGATACTTGACGTCAGAGATGGAATTAAATCAAGTTCAAGAATTGTATAGGCAAGCAACAGATAATTGTTTGAACTTGAAGAAACCAGATGTCAATTAGTTACTTGTGATGTTGGCGAGTTCGGAGAAGAATCAGAGACATAAGCTTATCTCATCTCAATTCAAATCAGGCCTATTGCTGGAAGATTTTACTTTTAAGTTTTAACCATAAAGTCAGTATTCTGTATTCTTTGATAGATTATAAATTGGTCATGTCGCATGTCATTTGTATAAAAACTTACTATGGTTGGGTATTTAACTATTTATCTTAACATATTCAGAAAAAACTATTTATCTTAACATATTCAGGAGGATGATTTCACAAAACAGAATATTCTAGTTTGATGGTTTTGTTTGGATATAATGTTAAGGGATGCGTCACAACAAATAGTCTGATTAAGAGGTGGTGAGCATGTCTTTGGTCGGAAAGATACCCGTCCTCTGGTTTTGTTATGGCTATCCTATCACCTTTAACGCAAGGTGGTGACCAAGATGTTTCTACATATCAGTCATCTAAACATGAAAGAAGAAGAAAAAATCACTGTTTACTACGGTAGGGGAGCCAGAAAATTTATAAAGCCTAGGCAAAATCTCAGTTTTAAACAAAAATCTCAGTTTTGCACTGAAAAATCTTAGTTTTGTTCTAAACTAGCCCTTAAAATACCAATTTTTTTTCCCTGGGCTGGCCGGCTGTAAATCCACCCATGGTTTACTACATTAATATCTTGTTTGTTCCATGACAAGGTAAATTTAGTTCAACAAAAATCTAACGATAGAAGACATCCTAATATGGTTTGAAAGTTCTTTCCCTTGTAACAGTACCAACCACCTGCCCATAACAGTGAAACGTTCATTCAATGCTGCCCATAATATGGTTTGAAAGTTGGTTTGGGGAAGATGGTTTGGTGAAGTTGTGTTGACGTTGCCATTGTGTTGTGGTTGTAGACAGAAGCATAAGAGCCCACCATTTTTAGGGTTATGACTTTAGCATGAAAGTTTCTCTTTACCTCCCTCATCCCATGTTTCTCTGAGCTCCCAAAATTCCTTTTATTGGTTGACCTATGAAGCTGAACGACCAAGTGTACTACGAATTCAACGTTCAACAACACAAACACACCACAATAGTATCTATCTATCTATCTACCAATCAAAATATCTTTTTTGTGCAGCTACGTACCTCTTCCTCTTCCCAACATCCTTGGAGTCAAACATGCCAACCCTCTCCAATTTCTACACCATTCAAGATGTATGTATTCGAGCACGAAGCCAAAGACGATTGCTGGATCATTGTTGATGGAAAAGTACTCACTTCTTTCTCTCTCAAAATTATGTAACACTAAAAATCATTTTTATAAAAAGCCAAAACAAACAGGCCCATGCTCTTATTAAGAAAAAATTGGTAGTTATTTCGACATGAATCAATAAATACATGTAGTTTATGAAAATTGAGAAACATTGGCAGATACTTTATGAAACATTGAGAAACTATGGCTACCATGTTTTGTTGCTCGTTGCTATACTATGTAGGTTACTGTCTTCTTTTACCAGTGTTGGCTATAATTTTCAAAGTTTGGCTCTGGCTTGTATTACTTTATTCCCAAGCAAGTTGTTGTGCTTATGCCCTGTTTGGTAGGGATCATATAAGATGGAGAGTTTAAAAAACGGTCTACTGATGCACCACTAAACAATATTTGCCATCCCTCTTTAAAAAATGGATATTTGCTGGACATAACCAGTCCCTTCACGCTTTGCTGCCAAAAAGCTGAAACCTAACAACTTCACAAACACAATCCCTCATTACCTCTGTTCCTCACCAATGCTGTCTTTCTTTGGCCTCTTCTCAGTCGCCTACTTCCTTCTCCACCGTTAACGTGAGACAACACACCACACAACTTCAATCTCATCCACATCCTCACCACCTCTAAAATGACTCTTATCATTTCCATCATGGCCTCCACCACATACCTCCTCGACTTTTTCAGCATTGGATCCCATGCCTCCATTCCCGACGACAAGGTTGTCAAAATTTAGAGTCTAGTTAAAATTTTGGAAGTACCAACTCAGTAAACTTGATTTGTAAGTGATGTGCCCAGTTATAAGTTTATAACCACTATTCAGACATGCCATTATCCCATATGGGACTCTCAACGACCATTACAACTCCTTAATACTGTAAATTTTCAAATTGCAATACAAATACAATGCAACGATATCCGAATAAACAAAAAATATGCTGGGAAAGGTGGAACAAAGTATGACATCGATTCAGATTCATATTAAATGATGAAACTGAACAAGTAAAATGGTAAATGGACAAGTGGAGATTCATATTAAATGGTAAAACTGAATGAAGAAAACTTAAAGAATAAAAACATTAAACCGGTTGAGAGTAGTGATTTAGATTTGCAACATGTTGCTTTGTACAGTAGTAGGTTCTAAGTGAAGGTTGGAAGATAGAGGGAGATTTGGTGGAGATTTCGCAACACCTTGCTCTGGTTTTGATCATGTGTTTATATCTTACTTGTGAAGCAAGAAACCTACCTTGGCAGTGCCAAACTGGCCATACCGTGCACTATTTATGAAGTTTTAGATTGGCTTAATTATAAAGTTTATTTTATTACTATACTTGTCTAGTAAGTGTTATAGCAAATACAGTTTGTTGCCTAAAATAAGTTTTGGATTTGATTTATTTTGAAAAAGCAGAAAAACTCTCATATTTTCTTTGATTGTTCATTTGCTGCAGAGATTTGGCAAAAGCTTTTAAGTTGGCTGAAACTTACTTGTGTACTACATAACTCAGTAAAGGCGAATTTCGTGCAATTTAAAGGTCTGATCAATGCAGGGAGGGTTGCATCTGATAAACTCATTGTGATCGGGCTTGCTGTTATATGGATTATATGGAAAAGACGCAATGATAAACTTTTCAGAAACAAAGACGTATCGGTGAATGAGTGGTCGGAAGACATAAAATAGTTGTCTTGGAAATGTTTAAGGTACAAGGCACCTGGATTTCATTATTCTCTTTCTCAATGGTTCTTAAACCCTTTAAATTGTTTAAGAAAGATGATGCATTTGAGTACTGAGTGAATATTTGTATCTAATATAAACACTATCATGCGAGTGGCAACATTGAGACTAATATATTTGTAATTTGGCCATCTTGGTAGAAGCTCAAAATCCATGTTCTTTTGTCTTCGGAAAAGAAGAAAATTATCTTGTTTATTTTCTTCGAAACATTTGTTGACCATTTGTGACATGACTCGAGTTCCTAAGATGTCCGAATTATTTTAGTATTGGTCCATTTTGCTCAGCTATTTATTTGTTCAGTGGTCTAGTTCGTCGGATATGGAGAATTCAATTGCTTCATTTTTTTGCTTATTAGTTATAAGATTATAGTAATAATTGAGTAAAGGGGGCAGTTATGGTTCTTTCTTTGGTCAAGGAGGCTTGTTAGTTTTGGGTGTTTTGCTGGGATTTAATCATTCATACATAATATTTCATAACTGCAGCAACATCATTCATTCATAAAATTTGCATTAGCTTATCAAAGGACTGAATAGCTCAAGGTGATGTTGCTGCATTCTGCAACTACTTGGTTAAATAAGTCATTCTCATACCTTTCCTTAACCATGTGTTCCCCAAACAATATATTGTCCTCTATCTTGCCACTTTGAATCCATGGTGATTGAGCAACATAGGCATTTGTTCCACAAACTCTTTCGACATCAAAGGCAATGAAATTGATTAATGATTATTTCTCCAGAACTGTGACACTGCAACTGCATTGATTGACTTGATTATTTCTCCAAAGCCATCTCTATATGCCACATCGATACCACCAAGCAATATATAAAGGCAACATGAAAACTGCTCCAAGAGGTGTGTATCCATATGACATATTGAGATGACTTTGGCTAGGGTGTCAAAATTATCCTCTTTTTTTTATAATCCAAAATTATCCATTAATCCGTTATCCATAAAATTCATTCACTAATTTATCCATTCAATCCATCTACAAGCAAGAAAATTAGTTAATGGATTGGATCCATCCATTTTTATTTGAAGGAAAATCCAATGGATTATTGTTTATTATTTTTTAAAATTCAATTGATAGTCTTTTTTATTATTAAAAAAACTATTCTTTACATAAATGTATTTTTTTAAAAAGTTATTTCTTTGCAAAAATGTGTTATAAATAAAAAAAATTGAAATAATTTTTTTAATTTTAAAATGATTTACTATATTGAAATAAAAATACTGATTTTTTTTATAAAAAATATCAAAAAATTTAACATTAAAAACAGATTTTATTTTTTTTTGGTACAAACATTAAAAACAGATTTTTAATTAGTTTAAAATTAAATATTTTCTTTTTATAATATATTAACAATTAAATAATATATTTATTATTAATTTAATAATAGTGGTAGCGGCCGGCTGGCGAACCACCGCCACGCCAGCCCCCGAACCACCGCCGTCCTCCGTCGCTGAACCACTAGAAAATCTGGTATCGTCGTTGTCCTCCGCCTGCAAAAATGTGTTATAAATTAAAAAAATTGAAATAATTTTTTTAATTTTAAAATGATTTACTATATTGAAATAAAAATACTGATTTTTTTTTATAAAAAAATATCAAAAATATTTAACATTAAAAACAGATTTTTTTTGGTACAAACATTAAAAACAGATTTTTAATTAGTTTAAAATTAAATATTTTCTTTTTATAATATATTAACAATTAAATAATATATTTAATAATAGTGGTAGCGGCCGGCCGGCGAACCACCGCCACGCCAGCCCCCGAACCACCGTCGTCCTCCGTCGCTGAACCACTAGAAAATCCGGTATCGTCGTTGTCCTCCGCCTTTCATGATTGTTTCTTCATTGTCCTAGTTTGTATGTGTCTATTTGTATTTCATAATATGTCCTAGTAAACACACACTTATGATTCCTTTATCATCATTGTCCTTGTTTGCACTTTGATTAAATTTTCACTACATTGTTCTAATCACCTGATGTTCTCATTGCAAACATCACATGCAAGGGTGCTGATAAATTGCACCGAAGTGAAGATAAGAAAGCATTTATTGGTCAAGTGAGGTAGTATCACGTTTAAGCCAGTACTCTTCTAGCAAATAGGGTAGGCATCTTAGCCTTAAGGGTTGTTCATATATGTGGTGGTAGTAGTTCATTTTCAATTATTAATACATAGTATACAGTAAATTGAAATAGAACAAATCAAGAGAGTCCATAACAATGCACGATTATTATTAATGTACACATGATTTCACCTTTCATGATTGTTTATTTGCATTTCATGATATGTCCTAGTAAACACACATATGATTCCTTTATCATCATTGTCCTTGTTCGGGAGTAGAGATGGAACTTTCACTAACCAGATGGAGATGCGGATTTCGAGCTAGGGCACCAAAAGCCCCAAAAGTTTCCAAAAGGGGAACATTCCCTTCCACCCAAAACTGGATTCTTTCTCTTGAGGGCGATTTTATCTTGGTAGTCTAAATAATATAAGGAAAAAAGTGAATTTTTTCTTTTCACTATTCTATTTGACAACAAAAAAAATAGGCTTAACTACATATGGTCTCTTACATTTATTTTAGGTTTTAATTTGGTCTCTTACGTTTAAAAAGTATTAATTTGATTTCATACGTTTATTTTAGGTTTCAAGTTAGTCATTTCCATCAATTTTGTCACATGTGACAACCAATTTGTATATGTGGACTGACACGTGGCACTTGGACACACCAACACGTGTACTGTTCAAACGGTGTTAGTGACAAAAACTAATGGAAATGACTAACTTGAAACAAAAAATAAACGCAAGGATCAAATTAATACTTTTTAAACGTAAGTGACCGAATTGAAACCTAAAATAAACGTAATGGTGTAGTTAAGCCAAAAAAAATATTTATATTATAAAAATTATCTATAACAATATATAAAGGGGATAAGGGAGTTTGGGCTGGATTTTTTTTTGTCCATTTTGCCCTTAACTTCCTTTATGCTTTTTTAATTATTTCATAATTGCCCTTAACTTCCTCTCTTTTTTTTATGATTTTTTCATCTATATTTATTCTATACTATAATATATAAAAAAAATACATGAGTTTTGGGGTAGAATTTTCATAATACCAACATTACCCTTGCTTTTTTTTAGTAGCAACAAAAATCTTTTATTAACAAACTCACATTAACAAACTCACCATAACATAAAGCGTATTTTTTTTTTTTTGGTACATATGCCTGGCCCGCTAGTATATATAAAATTAATACTCCATGCATTGTCGTTCGCCCGTGAACACTCATTCGTTCGTTTAACAAAGAAATCACTCTCTCACACATTTCATGGCCACGGCGGTTCCCGCCCAAACTAGCGACGGCGATGAACGTCTCATCTGGGACGTGATTCTTCGCCAAACCGACTTAACTTTGAAGACTAACACCGATCCTAACGTATGGGCTGTTGAAATCACCTCAACACTTCGCTCCTCCGCCGTTACTCTCCCTTCCGTCGACCTCGCTCACCGTTTAGTTTCTCATTTATTTTGGAACAATCACTCTCCCACCGCTTGGAAGCTTCTACACACTGCCGCCTCACTCGACATTATCCCTCCTTTACTCCTCCTCGCTCTTCTCTCCACTAGGTCGTTCCACATTTCCGTTTCTTTTTCCCTTGTTCGCTTTTTCTATGTAATGTACTGTGTTTATGTAACTGAAATTAGGTTTTGATTGAATTTTAGGGTTGTTCCGAGGAGGGAGCATCATCCGATAGCTTACAGACTTTATATGGAACTCGTCAAGCAAAATGTGTTCAAGCTTGAATCTCATATCTATTATTCCAACTATGAAATGTGAGGTTTAACTTCTGTTAGATACCAAATTATTCACGTTTTTTATTTTGTCTGTGATCAAATTATTTGAAGTCTAATGTTTAATCTTTATTATCTTGATTTTTTAAAGTATTTTGAATCAAAGTGGAATTTCAGCACAATGTTATTCACTTATTGTTATGTTAGGTTCAATCAGGTGTTTTCAGTTTTCACATAGCAGTTTAAGTTTTTAGGTTAGTTGGTTTGTAATAATTCCAAAGAATTTTGCTATAGGCTATAGCACTGTTGTAACCACTGTTTCACAAGATTTTGTACTAAATAGGTGTTGTGGAACAACAATGTTTTGTTCAAATTTCAATATGCAATAGGGCTATAGCATCGCTATTTAACAATATTCTGCACTCAATAGCGTATTATGGAACAACAATGTTTTGTTCAAATTCCACTATGCAATAGTGCTATAGAACCGCTATTTCATAAGACTTTGTACTCAATAGCGTATTATGGGACACCAATGTTTTGTTCAAATTCCACTATGCAATAGTGCTATAGCACCGCTATTTAATAACACTGTACCAAATGCTACCACTTTTTATTCCTAAAAGGCTCAAATCATTCAACTCATAAACTGGGATAAGACTTTAGAGATTTATATATCACAGTGCACATTTTCTTAGTTTTTCGGGCATAAATGTGGACTTTAGGCATTTTGATGATTACATTTTGTTTGCTATTATGTATTCATACTATTACTTGTTAACTTGGTGACAATTGCTTGCTTTGGTGCTTGTCATTATTAAATCTCATGCTCGTGGCAGTCTTAATAGATTGTAAATATGAAGGAACATTTTATCATAAAGGGAACATAAACCTGCTCAAGTGGCTTCTCCATTTTTTAGTTTGTATTTCTTTATTTTAGTTTGTATTTCTTTATCTTTCTATCTTTTTGGGGATGAGGAAGGTTCCTTGTGTATTTGTAAATACTACTAATGCAATTGTTTCACAGGATCATGGAATCAATTGATAATGTTCTTCAGCTTTCACAAGTATACAACCAAAAGGTGTGTGAACCGGGAGTTGTTCTTGTTGAACTTGTCTTCTCAATTTTATGGCAGCTACTTGAAGCATCTTTGGATGATGAAGGGCTATTAGATCATGTTCCAGAAAATAAGCCAAGATGGCTAATCAGATCACATTATATGGATGTTGATGAGCCTGACTGCATCAATGAAATGAAAACTAAGCAGAAGGAGGGGTTGCAGAGGGAAAACACAACTATGGCTATTGAGATCATTGTAGAATTATTACAAAATAAAATGACATCAAGGCTTCTTTCCTTAGTTCATCGAAACATGTAAGAACCTAATTTTTATATACTTTGCATGAAAGATGTAAACTGTCTAAATACTTATTTGAGTGTATCTCAATTTAGATTTTGGAACCTTCAATGAGGAATGTTATCTTTTGTAGGCCATCATACTGGGGATCTTTCAATCACCAAATGCAGCTGCTTGCATCAAAATCTTCAATTTTGAGGAATTTGAAACATATTAATGCAGACACCCTTGTATCTTTGATGGAAAATATCCACGGGGTTGTATCTCATGAATGCAATCCAAAATCTAAGCGTCAGTCTAATGTGGTCATACCTGCTGGTTCTCAAATATCTTTTGCTGGTCAATCTTATGAGAGTAGTTGGTCTTCTCTTTGGCTTCCTATTGATCTTATACTTGAAGATGCTTTGGATGGAGGGCATGTAGCAGCTTTTAGTGCTATTGAAATCATTACTGGTATGAATGTCCGGTTGATTTTATTTTTTTAATTTTAAATCGTAATGTTGGGTAAAGTTCCTCCACAAAGCAGAGAATCAAATTAAACACAAGAAAAATCCACAAAATAGAAATTCAATAAATACAATGTTGTTTGTTTAATTTTTCTTTTCAAATCAGTATTATTTGTTTAATGTTCTTATTGCACAGGTTTGGTAAAAATTTTACACGCCATTAATGGCACTATGTGGCACAATACATTTTTGGGTTTATGGATTGCAGCACTGCGGTTGGTTCAAAGGGTAGGTATTTTTCAACAAAAGGGAAGGGAGAGCTAATGAATTCTCTATTAAAAATTGCTAGATTGATTTACTCTTGTGTATGATACATGTCTGTACATTTTACTTTATCTGTGTACCCACGTGTAGTTTTATATTTAATTGATCAACTGATTCTTTACATGAAATCCAGTGACCCTGGAAAATTCCATGAAATTGGACTCAACATAATCTTAACAGTTAACATAACAACAATTATAATGTATATTATTGCCATGTTATTATAGGAAAGGGATTCAAATGAAGGTCCTGTACCTCGTTGTGATACTTGTATGTGTATGTTATTGAGCATAACAACCCACGTGGTCGCAAATATTATTGAAGAAGAGGAAAGTGAACTGATTGAAGAAGCTGAATGTGGCCCTACAAATCAAGGAAAAAATAAACAGGTTTTGGGGAAGCGTCGCGGGGAATTGATTACTAGCTTACAGTTATTGGGTGATTTTCAGTTTTTGCTTACTCCACCTCAAGCCGTTCTCAAGGAAGCCAATCAAGCTGCTGCCAAGGCTATTGTGTTGGTATCAGGAAACCCTGTGAGTAGTGGGAACTCAGAATCATTGAGCATGGATGAGTTGCCCATGAATTGTTGTGAGTAATTTCTTTGTTACGGCATCTAATCTGTAACTTCATGTTGGTTAGAGAATTTGCGCTTCCAATTAATATGTTCCCTTTTTATCGGTATGTGTTTTAACTGAGGCAGGGCTAGGATCAACTATTGGAGTGAATCAAAGTTAAAATAATGAAAGGGACCTATGGAAAAAGAGAAAATATGATGGTGCAAATATTACAAATATTTGGAATGAAGGGCAGTCAATGTTTGCATTTTTTAACTCTCATTCGCTCTTCTCGAAATTTTAGCCGTGAATAGCTTTGTTGACTGCACTTTTACCCTTGGCACTAAGAAATTTCATCATATTTTTGTTTTCAAACAATGCTCTTTTTATCTTTTTGTCATCCGCTTTCATATTATAACTCTATTTCGTATTAGCCTGTTCGTTTTTTGTTTCAAGCCTCTTTGGTGTAAAAGTGACACTTCAAATTTTTTTTCTCTTGCAGCTGGCAACTTACGGCATCTAATTGTTGAGGCCTGTATTGCAAGAAATCTACTTGATACATCGACTTATTTTTGGCCTGGCTATGTGAATGCCTGCAGCAATCAAATTCCTTCCAGCATTTCTAGTCATGTGGATGGCTGGTCGTCATTGATGAAGGGGTCACAATTAACTCCTGGATTAGTTGATGTCTTAGTTGCAACTCCTGCTTCCAGGTAGGCTGGTGACTCATATCATTCCTATATGCTCTGTACCCTCACCACTTGCCTCTTAAAAATGGTTTTAGAAGGGAACAATTTGGGGAAGGTGATTGATTAAAGAAACTGTCTAAGATGGAAGGTTTCTATTTTCTTTAAAATATTGATTTTCTATCTCTCCTGAATGCTGTTTTTTCAACACTGTCAAAATGGCAGTGGTCTAGGATATTAGCTCTTCTGGTTAGTTGTTTTTGCAACCGCTTTTTTGAGGAAGTCTTATTGCTGACTACATCTCCTGCTCCACTCCACGGTTCACTTTTCAGCTTGATTTCTTTTTTTCTGGCCAGAAAATCATGAGAAAGCCTTGGTTTTTGCCATTCATGAATTTCATGCTACTGACCTAACCACTGTTCATACATAGTTCAGTAGTGGGAGTATTTCTGTTTCATGTAGTTTTATTTGTAAATGTTCTTTAATTATTTTGGTGGTTTAGGATCTAACAACCGACTTCTTGTTACTTTCATTCTTTAAGGCTGTTACATGGAAAATATATCTTCTTTTCTTAAAATAGCTTCTTCTCTTAAACTGATTGTTCAGATCTGAAGACGAGGCCCCATTTATATTTCATTCTTTATTATCCCCCTGTTTTTAACTCTAGATATTGTCCTGCCAAAATCTAGTTTCTCCGAACGTTAACTCCATTTTTTGTGAGCCAACACCATGCATTATTGCATCGTTTAATGTCATGTTTTGTGTTTAATGTTATTAGTGGTAATATTTGCACTCCTGATACTTGCCTACTAGGTAATGCACCACTTTTTTAGTTTAAAAGGCAGCCTGGTACACGAGGTGTCCGTTGTTGTGGATTCTGGAGAGGATTAGATGTATGCAACCTTACCTGCATCAGATGTGAGGCTGTTTCCTGTGACTAGAATCCATGATCAGTTGGCCACAAAGCAGCGACTTACTGTTGCCCTAACGGTTGTCCTGACCATTTCTTTTAATTCTTTTTAAGTGTATAGAATTCTTACATAACATTAAATATAGTCATTCTTAAATCAATTTTATCTTCTCTTTATTTGTCACTCAAACATGCACTCATTGGCAAGCATATAATGTATTTTCTGATTTCAATGTAAATTAAATATATAAGTATATAATAAGCACTATATTAAAAATACTTAAAAAGAATTTGTAAAATCTGTGAATGTAATAGTTGTGATATGTTGAATATATAATCAACAGAGCAAAAACGTGGAAATGACATGTATTCAAAATATAATATGAAAGGTTGCTGTACAAACAACCATCTGTTTCTTAATAAAACTTGGCTAAGTTAGGACGTACCCATAGTTCTTGTATCAAAAGACAGTTGAAAAGATATGAGATTCTTGTTTTCTAGACGAAATATAGATTTACAATTCATAGATAAGAGATATGCACACACATGACAGAGACTTCTTGTATTTGAACGGGCAGCTGTCTGGTTAATGATAGTATTGCCTAGTGTGTGCACAACAAATACACTCTTCTTTTCTGAAGCTGGGTATATTAGATGCTTTTTTTAAAAAAACTTACAAGGTAAGGCAACTGAACTTTAGCTCATGGATTTGATGGAAAGCTTAGCGGAGATTGAAAAGATATACGAAATTGCAATTGATGGTTCAGATGAAGAGAAGCTATCTGCTGCTACCATTCTGTGTGGTGCATCTCTAGTACGTGGATGGAATGTACAGGTAATCTTAACACTTTGGCTACAGAGAGACTAAAACTGTTAAAAGGGCTTGTATGGTTTCAAAAAACATTTCATGTTCTCATTTTATGTTTGCAGATTTAAAACAAAAATATCCACTGTTTTTGTTTTGTTTCTTGTTTTCTAAGTTTTATATTAAAATAAGTGAAATCGATTTTTTATTGGTTTTACCGTTTCTTCTGCAAAACTTTACCATAAAGTCTTGGAGAAAGTTTTCTGTTCAGCAGGCTGCCAGTATACTGTATAACTAGCAAGTTCTTTAGCTTCTTTGGTGTCTCCAGACCCTTTCTTTAATTTGTCTGTTATTTGCTTTAGGTTTATGTTGTTATCTTTGTTTGCAGGAACACACTATTCTTTTTATCACAAAGTTGCTCTCACCTATTTGTCTGCCTAATCACACTGGGACTGACAACCATTTGATCAGCCAAGCTCCATTTCTAAATGTCCTTCTTGTTGGAATTTCACCTGTAGACTGTGTTCATATTTTCTCCCTTCATGGTTTGGTATGTTCAATTTATTAGTCCTTTACTTAACATGCAATTGTCAACTACCCTTTTTCAATTTAAGGTGTTTGTAGTATTGCAGTCTAGGAAGACTCTTCAAATCAATTAAGTTTTTAGTTTAAGGGAAAAAAGTAGTTTAAAACATGAAGGGGTTGTTGTACCAGAGGATTAACTGATGGTGCATGTATCTTGTTTCCTGATGCTGATATAAGTTGCGGTTTTTTCATTTCAGGTTCCATTACTTGCGGCAGGGCTAATGCAAATATGTGAGGTTTTTGGCTCATGCGATCCTGATGTCTCATGGACTGTCGCAACAACCGGAGAAAAGATCTCTCACCGTGAGGTGTTCTCTAACGCATTTACTCTTTTGCTTAGATTCTGGCGGTTTGATCATTTGCCCAGTGAACAAGTACGGGTCAATGCAGCAACTCCACCACTTGGATCGCTATTCAGTCCTGAATATCTTTTATTGGTTCGAAACTATAAAGTAGCTTCATTTGGAAAATCAGCAAAGGATAGTCTAAAGCTCAAAAGACTGCCAAAAATTATACCTTTTCCTAAGGAACCTGTATTTATGGATTCCTTTCCAAAACTAAACTTTTGGTATCGACAACATCAACAATGCATTGCTTCGATCCACTCTGGCCTTGTGCCTGGAGGGCCTGTTCATCAGATTGTTGATGCTTTACTATGCATGATGTTTAGGAAGGTAAATGATGGTTCTGAACCTTCGACACCTACGACCTTAGGAAGCCGCAGTTCATCTGGATCTGGGTCTGCATTGGATGATGCTTTAATGAAACTAAAAGTGCCTGCCTGGGATATCCTGGAAGCCATTCCCTTTGTGCTGGATGCTTCTCTGAATGCCTGTGCTTATGGAAGAGTCTCTACCCGTGAATTGGCTACAGGTTTGCTTTGTTCTCTGTTTTTAACTTGAATTATAGAGTTAGTTAGAATTATAATGGGAGATTGATGCTTTGAAATGTATGATTGTCACAAAATGTGGGGTGCGGACGTCTAGATTGGAATACAAATGTAAAGCTCCAAATGAATTTGTTGGTTGAAAAGGGAAGCCATATTTGGTTCTGTTCTCTTTCTTGCCAAACCAGTTTTAAAGAATTATAAAACAAAAAATGTGTTTGGAACAGTACTTTTTAATTAGTTTCAAAAAGGTGAGAAAAAGGTTCATAGTTGCTACTGAAGAAGACTGTTTTAAGATTGTTATTATAATTGTTTTCAAAATATATATTCACTTTAATTTAATTTTACTTTTATATCTTTCTTTTTATAGATAAATTAAATGTACTTTTCTTTCGATTGTTATCGTAGACGGTTGAATACAAATTTCATGGTAGATGAATTTTTTAATTGAATGAATACATAGGTAGTTGTTACCTAGAAGAAAAAATTATTTAAAAAATCTGAGGCTACTACACGAGGTGGGCTAGCTCTCCCAACTGCGGCATCCATTTGATTATGGCACGTCTTAATAACTCAATGATTTTTACTCAACCATATATGATATGAACCATATGATGCATGAAACAGGAAGTGACCTAACAACAATGATGAAAAATGTGGTAATGTTCATGACCAGCTACTCCTATTGAGCCATATTGCTGTCCTTCCATAAGTTTCCAATGATTTTTCTGGTACCTTAAAATTCAATTCACTGCCCAATGGGTTTTACTTGAAAGTCGTTTGATTTTGGACACTTCTATTTGTAGTACACTAACTTTTTTACCCTTGGGTTGAACACTATCTTAACTGTTTGTTATTTTGGGGGCAGGGGTGTCAGGGAGAGAGGAACAGGAAAATAAATGAGAAAAGGATGTGAGCGTCTCATGGAGTAGTAAACTTCTCTACCATTTTTTTATAACAATTCTAAATTTTTATGCAATATTTTTTAAATAATTTCTAATATTTGGCGTCTCATGGAGTAGTAAACTTCTCTCACCATGATTCTTCTTTATTATGCGTTGAATAATTTTTTTGCTAAAATTTAGCAAACCTATACTGGATTGTTAATACTGATACTTCTAATATTTGTTTGGGTTGTTAGCTGTGTAATTTGACTTCTCTGTTTTTTTTTTTTTTTTTTGTCTAAGGCCTCAAAGATTTGGCCGATTTTATTCCGGCATCTTTGGTTGCCATTGCAAGCTACTTTTCAGCTGAAGTTACAAGGGGCATATGGAAGCCAGCTTTCATGAATGGAACCGATTGGCCTAGCCCTGCTGCAAATTTATCCCTCGTTGAACAACAGATAAAGAAAATTTTAGCAGCCACAGGTGTTGATGTGCCAAGCCTTGCCGTAGGTAATTGATTGGAGTCACTACTACATTTTTTAATAAAAAAAAAAAACTTTAATGACATTGTTACAAAGGTCCGTATTCTTCTTGACAAATTAACCGACTAGCTGTATTTTTACCAATAAATATCCACTCATGCAGGCAATTATGTTTGCGTTGGACTAAGTTTGATTGTTATTGTTATTGTTATTTTATGTTGAAATAGAAAGGTTCATTATATTGACAGTATTCTAAATTCCCTGTAAACAAACAGATGGAGACTCTCCAGCTACACTTCCTTTGCCTTTGGCAGCTTTCGTAAGCCTGTCAATAACATACAAACTTGAGAAAGGCAAAGAGAGATTCCTCGTTCTGATTGGCCCAGCTCTTAGTGCTGTTGCTTCTGGTTGTCCCTGGCCTTGTATGCCCATTTTGACTTCTTTATGGATTCAAAAGGTAAAGCGTTGGAGTGACTACTTTTTGCTCAGTGCTTCCGGAACTGTCTTCCACCACAACAAAGATGCTGTAGTTCAGCTGCTAAAAAGTTGCTTCACATCCACTCTTGGAGTTGGCTCTACCTGTATGAGTAATAATGGTGGTGTTGGTGCCCTTCTTGGGCATGGCCTTGCTTCCCAAGTTGCCGGTGGGATCTCTCCGGTTGCTCCAGGGATTCTTTACCTACGAGCGTATCGGTCTATTGGAGATATCATGTTTTTGAACAAAGAAATCATGTCTATTCTAATGCTTTCAGTTAGAGACATAACAAGTAGTGAGTTACATAAAGGCAATGCAAGGAAACAACTAAAAAAATTCAAGTATGGAATGAAATGTGGAGAGGTTTCTTTTGTCAGATACATGGCACGTGTCAAGCATGCTGCTTTACTTGGGGCTTCGTTGGTTTGGATATCAGGTGGACAAAAGTTGGTTCAATCTTTGATAAGAGACACTGTTCCTTCCTGGTTTTTATCAGCTGATATGTTTGAGCAGGATGGTGGGGAATCTGGAGCACTGGTTGCTATGCTCAGCGGCTATGCACTGGCATTTTTTGTTATGCTTAGTGTGGCATTTGCATGGGGTATTGACCATTGTTCAGTTTCACCAAATCAACGGGCAGAGGTTATTTGGCAGCATTTGGAATTCCATACAAGCACCCTGGAGAGGAATACATCACTGCGTTGCCATCATGCTACCTGGCGAGCTTATGTGTCAGGTTTTGTGAGCTTATTGCTGAGTTGCACTCCAATGTGGGTCCGGGAAGTTGATGCGGAATTGTTGAAGAGACTAAGCAAGGGATTAAGACAATTGAATGAAGATGAGTTGGCTCTCCAACTTTTGGAAATTGGAGGGATAGGTGTCATGGGTGCGGCAGCTGAAACAATAGTCAAATTTGAACATATGTTGTAATTCTATCAGAACTGACAAATACTATACCGATTAATACCTTTTAGGCTTTAGCTCTAAATGATGTTAGTGATCTTTATTTTTTGAAAAATCAGTAGTTTATATACCTTACAGGTGACAATAGAAAAGTTTTGGTTTCAAATTGGCACAACTAAATGTTTTTCTGCCTATTTCAGTATATACTTCTGATCAAATGGCTTTTGTACAGGCAGTATTTTTCGGTAATTGAGTCTCCGTCAATATATTTTCCCGTAAGTATTATTAGTGTGATTTATATTTTGTGGGTGCTATATGCAAACAATTACAAAAGTATGTGAATATGGTAATGCTTAAATGCATGAAACTGTATCTGGTTGAATCCCCTTTCATTAGTTTTCTCTTCAATTTTGTATGGCATCAATTAACAGCATCAAGGACCATATCGAGCACCGCATGAAATTATGGTATCCTGTTATGGGTGGACTTTGCATGGGAGGGGAATGCATTCCTGTAAGAGATTTGTTCAGAACAGAGTGGGGGTAAAAAGGCTCCTCTAAAATGAGTAATTCACAATAGAGAGTAAAGTGAATAATACCATTCTGTCATTTTTTTTTAAACAAATCAATGATTGATTGATATTATATGCACATGCATAACATAACATGTCATAGGTGGTTACAATATAATCCATTGATTTTCTCATTTTACTAACTTTATCACTATAGTAAAGTCAAATCTGGTAAAGAACAATCTAGGTTATGATAGATTGTTCTAGGGTATTTCTTAAAAAAAATGACAGAATGGTATTTCTTAGATTTAATAATACAATTACTGACCTGAATGTACAAGGAAAGAATATAAGAGAGTCTTGTCTCCAAATTAAACAAGGAATATTTATTCATTCACATTAAAAAAAAAAATACCGAGTATCTTTACACAGGATACCAGCAGATAGATATTGCCCGGTGGCCGGTACTCATCCTCATCAATTTTTTTTTTTACTATTATTTTTTTTATATCATAATTATTGATTTACAAATCTACAACTAAGAGGGAAATTCAAGTAATAGCAAAATTTACAGTGGAAGAAGAGGGAGTAGGTGAATTGGGGATAATATTTCGGATAATATTTCTCCTAAATATTACTATTGTTTGCCTCAAACAAAGTGCAGCTGTAAGACTTCATTTCATAAGTATACAAACCTGATATTTGCTCAGGGACAATATCACCATTGGTCAAGAAAAACCCGGGAAATGGAAGAGCAGTATCGACTAAGCGGTACCATGACATCCCTTCTGGAGGCAAGGGCAAAACTACAGTCTCTGGGTGATCATCTGCATTGAAGGCAATAAATAAATCGCCTGATATATCAGAAGATGCAGAGCTCTCTTGTAGCTCATTTCTTTCAGCCTTCAAATTCATGGCCAGGAACTTGCAGGACGGGTCTTCCCACCTTGGCGGAGCCATGTCAATTCCGCGCCATTCGATGTTTTCTTCTTTTAAGAAGCTCTTACTTTGAAGAAGATCACTCCGCCTCGTTCTCAACGAAGACAAAAAGGAAATGAATTGTGTGGTTTGTTTACCATAACCTGTTTTCAAAGCAGCCCAATTAAAGGGCTTTGTGTCACCATATGCAGGAGAACCACCAGAAGAATGACCACACTCATCTCCCATGTTCAAAATAGGAACTCCTAATGACACAAACAAGATGAATAGGAAATTACGGATTTGTTTGAGTCGTCTTTCGAGGACAACAATTTTATTAGTAGGTCCTTCTTCTCCGCAGTTCCAACTTAACTCCGCCTCCAGATCACCACTGCTGAAGCTGACCAAGTCCACAAGAGAAAGTCCAAAATTCCCGGCAACATAATTAAAAGAGAATGCTGGGCCTCTTCCGTCGGAATACACGTCTCCGCTCCCACAAAGTCTTGTTGCAAGATTGCTAATAAGACTTTCACCTCTTAGAAAGTTCCTCACATCGTTGCAGAAATTTGTATTTATTTCAGCCCATCTCGTCCAATGAGGAAAGCGAGTCTCCTTTGGTTCCATGTCATTGGGATCCCAACAATCTGCAATTATTTTAGTTTTCCACATTACTGGATCGAAAGCAATTGCTTCGACCAAGGGAGGTCGAGACAAGTATTCTCCATGAAACCCCCTCAACAAATGTGAAGCATTTACAAAAGAAAAACCATCAATGTGAAACTCAGTTACCCAATGCCTAAGGCTATCCAAAATCAAATTTTGCACTATAGGATAGTTACAATTCAAAGCACTGTGTACCTTCGAATCACCGACCCCATTTGCATAATAGTAAGATAAGTCATCAATACCTTGTAGAGCACCGGTCTCAGCAGTATTGGAGAAAACAACTTCCATTATAACTTCTATCCCATTGGCATGCATAGTTTTCACCATCTCTTTCATAGAGTTTATAGTAGATACAGATTCTCCGGATGGTCCATAAAGGTTCATCGGGGAGAAAAAATGACAAGGAAAATAAGGTCCCTTTTTCTCATCAAACTTGAAAACCGGTTCCAACAGAACAGCATTCACACCAAGATCTTTAAAATGCTGCAGCTTTTTACACAAACCAGAAAATGTCCCAGCTAAATCACTAGAAAGTTGACTCGATTCATGCTCGGTAAAGCGCTTCACATTCAACCTATACACCACTAGTTTCTCCATTTCCAAATTCGGATGATAATCATCACCCCAATCAAAAGCAGGTTCCTTTTTCAATAATCCAAGATTCTTCGCCGATCCAACACCATTCTGAAATGAATTGCCAACAATTCTAGCATAAGGATCCAAAACAACACACTCAGAATAACTACTATCCCTGTTAGCTCCTCTGAATCGATAACCGTATCTCACAAAATTCCTTACACTCTCAAAAGATATATGCCAAATATCACCTGATCTATTAACATAAGGATCAAGATCAATCTCCAAAGCAGGCTTATCCACACCACTATCATCATCATCATATAAACACAATACCACACTCTCAGCATGCCTTGAAAAAACAGCGAAATTGATAGACCCGTCAGGGGAAAATGAGATCCCCAATGGAGACGGACGACCCCGAAAAAAACCAACAGGCACACAGAAATTCTTTTTCAAATGGGTTCTAATTTCCAACCCAGAAAATCTCAACAAAAAAGATAAGTAAAAAGGAACTTTTTCAACATCAAATTCCAATTCAACTGAAAATTTTCCAACAGAATTCTTCACCAATGAACTCAAATTCATCCCTTTTACATCATCAACACTTGATGAATCATCACTATACACACCCCAACACAACACCAATGTTTCCCCTTCAACATTCCTTAATAACTCCAAAGAAGAAACCTCAATATAAACAAAATAACTAACTTTTTTCTTTTTAACATAAACTTTAACCAAACCTTCATCTATTTCTGTTCTAAACAAATAAGACAATGATGTTTTGATGTCTTCTGATTGTGTAAAAGGAATCACTTTCTGCTCAGTTTCTTCTATAGACAACTTTGATGTAGCACACATTTTTGAAGTGAAATTCTGAGAAAAGGGTATAACGAGATCTTGCTGATGCTTCCTGTGGATGTGAAAAAAGGAGCATTTAGTTCTGTATTTATGCTGATTGAGTGGAGTCGCTGAGAATGAAATTGATGGCAAAAGATTTGCCATTTGAGTAAAATTGAGGTTGGTGATTAGAGTGTGTGAATTCAAGTGATTGAAGTGAAATTAAATGAATGAATGAATGAATGAATGGGATGATAAAAGATGGTGTTGTGGGTGTGGGTGTGGGTGTGGATTGTGTTGGTATCTAATTATAGGACCGCATAATACAATACATACATCTTACGTTTGTGTTATTGTTTGGGGTTTAGGGAGGGGCATATTTTTTATGTTTTTTTTAACCCTTTGGTTCTCGAAAAAAAATACTCTGATAATTCAGAGTTCGGTTGTCAGGTAAGTAAAGTTAGGTTAAGAATTATTTTCATTAAAAATTGAACTCAGATTCTCTTAAACGATTTGTTTTAGGAGGAGCTAATTAATTAGCTGAGTTTAATATGTTGATTCACTCTTTTTATGTTTTGTTTTGGAAAATGACATTTCTTTGTTTCTCTCTCAACTCTTGCTCCTCACCGTTGGCTAAGGCCTATCAAAAATGATTTTCAATTGGAATTATTTTCTCAAATGACAAACATCTCTTTGTTGCATTAATTTTGAAAGCAACTTGTTAGAGTACCATTTCTTATTTTCAATAGGGAAAAGTTGTCTAATTTCTGCATTCAACGATCCCGAATCACACATTTGGGACATCTGTGACCATTTGATTGAGATTGAATAGTCTAAGAAAATGTATATTTTAATTTTATAATTTAAAATAGAGTTTGAATTTGAACCCTTTATTCTTGATCAAACGGTCACCAGTGTTCTAAATGCATGGATGCAGAGAATTTTATAACTATTAACCATTTGGCCGATGGTTAGGGAGTAGTTTTCTCGCAATTGTGTGCGAGAATACCTTAGTTTAAAAATAAAAACTCCTAAACCTTTTTTTTTTCTTCAGAATTATTGTCATAAAGAAGTTGATTATGCTATATTGGTGAATCAAATATACATATTTTTCACTGTTTATATACACTGAATACATTATTTTCTATATTAATTACAACATCAACAAAAGGAAAAAATAATACATTGCTGTCAAAAAAAAGAAAACAAATACATACAGATGTATATATACAAGAACATTTTTCGTATGAATGATGCAATTAGTTGTAGGCATGGTGCTTGCTGCATCTTATAATTACTCACTCCATGGTCATTTCTTGGAATCTCAAATGGCAACTGTACCTTAGCAACTGCCTGTACTAGCACCTTCATTATCAGATTCTGGCTTGCTACTCCGACAAGCTCTCTTTGTTTGAATAAGAGGATTCTCTTCTTCATCATCAATGATTGCAGCTTTTCCGAAGTTGCCACCTTTAAAAACTGGGTGTACATATGCATCCTGAAGATAAAGTCTCAGGTTCAAGGTTGGTTCAACAGCCCGTTCAAGTGTATCCTTCACCATTGCATCCTGTCATCAATCGAATCTCATATGTCATGCTAATGGCGTTAAGTATTAGACTACCGTTAATATCTGATTCATGTAAATTCATCTACTTGAAATTTAAAAATCATTTCATTATTGTGGAAACAAATGTTTAATCGCAATCGCCTATGTGATTTGGCCGTGAATTTTTTATGTCCCTGTGACCACAATAAAACAGTGATTAAGGCTGCATGACATCAACTGGTTTCTTCTTGATATCAAAAATCACAACTACGATTTAAAATCTTGCTTTTCGTTTCAAGTTAACTTAATACACAATATTTAATATATGTAAATGGTAATTGCTTAACCAACCTCTAGAGGGAATTTTACGAATGCAGATTCGAAGCGCCCTTTGCAATATCTGTGGAACCAGATTGTCAAGACGGGTTGTGCAATAAGCAATAGTGTCGACTTATTTGCGCCTCTTGTACTAAGCAATCCCATCAGAAGAATTTGAGATATAATCAAGCCGATGATTACTCTACGGTGGACATCGGGCCAAAAAGTTGCTCCACTCTCGTATTGCTGGTTATATACATTGATAATCTTGTGACAAGAAAAAGAACCTCTAATTAAACATAATCAGAAACAGAATGATGAAATTTATTTACTTAATAAGTCACTATGTTTATGCAGAAAAAGTGATGTAATATTGTAATAGTAATACAATACGTAAAGCAATAAAACAATAAACTAAAATTCGATTCAATCGTATACGTATAATAAATGCATATCTAAACAAGAAAAAGGTAAACTCTAACAGAACTCACTTGGTGCCGATAGACCATGTAGGAAAAAGCAAAGAAGACTACGATGAAGGGAAGAAGTAAAGGTGTGACTGGAGCATAGACATGCCCCAGCATGAAATATAACTGGATTCGAGGTTCAGATGTAGCAAAATCCAAGCTACCAGGATCCATAGCATTCTCTCGGTCTTGATCTGTTTTCACTAAAAATGTGTTTTTTATGTGGAACGTGATTAACGAAGCTATCCTGATGATTTCTCCAGCTATTCCAGCCCACCCATCTATCATTATGTATGTAATGAAGAATGTGGCTTTCATGGGAATTGTGCTGCCAACAGTTTTTGTGAACCTGCAAAATTATTAATAGAAACATCATGACAGTTGTTGTAAACCTGAGTGCCCAAATGAAAGCTGTGTAAACTCGTCAAGCTCGGAGCCTACTCTGAAGAGGGCTGGTTAATGAGCAGCTCGAGTTGCTGAAATGCCGTTCCAGTTACAATGCTCCCAAGGAACACATTGACGAGAACAAATAAATAATATTTTGAAGCTGATCTCCGTTCCAAGCTGGAAAACGATGTGTAACCTTCCATTTTGGACATTGCCCAGATCAATTTTGGAAGCATTATGAGAAATATCTTTAGTGCTAGTCCTGGCAGAAATCCTTGAATAACAGACTTCACAGATTCTCTGCAATGAGTAACTTAATTACTTTACAGAATAACATAAAGATGTTGTGCATATTTTCCAAATTGTTCATATGATAAGCATTTAAGAGTCAAGGAGAGATTAATTAGTAACTAAGAGTACACAATTAGTATGCTAATTAACTTGTACTATAAGATTGAAAGCACTTACTTTTCAATTATTGATTTCAAGAAAGGAAAGACCTTCTCGATTGCCTCAATGTTAGCTAGAGATTGGACAAAGGCTATAGGTATCATAAAGAAGAAAGTAAGGAAAAACATAGAGACAGTGGTGATTAATCTTCTAAGATTCAGGTCAAAATATGGAATTGCAAGATTCTCCCAAAAGATATCCCTAGGCTCGGGAGCCCATTCTGTCAGCCAAACGGTAGGATCACTAGTTTGTTGAGTTTGAGCGCACACAGCCGCCCCCCATCGGGTTCTGAATGAAACAAATGCTGCAGGCATAATAGCATTGGGATCGTTCATAACATTTTCTCTTTCTTTAGCTTCCTGGTTGAAATGAGCACTATGAAATTGATCGTTTGTAACATATGAAGAGATTTTAAGTAAAAGCAAATGCGAAAATTTAACCATATGTATCTAATCTGTTCTAAGTTCTAACTGACTGATTGATATCATGAATGACTGTCCTTTTATTCTTCTCCACTTCTTTCCAACTTGTAGCCTCACATTATCAACAATCATATAGTGACAACTAAAAGTTCAAGTAGCCGCCACTCCTTAGATTATAATGAGTTAATAGACTAGCCAAATAATAGAATGGAAACATTACCCCATTTGATCGTAAAATGATTCGAAAATGATATGGTAGTTTTAAATTTATTATATATTTTACTTCATTCCACTCATCAATAGCTGTCTAAATATAGCCAATAGTTATAGGGTTGTGTAAATGAATAGATAATAAAATCTATACAAAAAATACTAACAAAAGTGGCACTGAAATAAACAGTGTACCCTTTAATCAAGTACTTACTTCTTCGCTCAACTTATCAATCAATCCAGTATAGTAATCAATGGCATCAACTTTAGCCCCCAAGAGACCCATCATACCTGTCTATATATATAGTAAGAAATCAAATTGTGAAACATAAAACAATATCAATTGATATCACCATATGATTAATCTCACATGCTTAAAAAAAAAAGATTAATCTCACAATAAAGTAAAAGCTAAAAAGAGAGTCTCTTTCGCTCAAATTACGAAAAGTTGATTAATAGTAAATCATGAAGAGAGAGCTACCCGAGTAGTTGGTCTCTTTGAAGGGTCTCTTTCATATTTGTTATGATAGTAAACATACCAGTTTTTCAAGTTCGTCTTCTTTGCAACTATTGATGCAAGTGTGTTTGCATTATAAACAACCTATCAGTAATTCAGAAGAAATTAATCACATGTTAGACCACCGGAAATCACAAAAAGAATGCTAGTTCAAGATTCATTGCAGAAAGTCTTTGATTCGTAAAAGAAAATCTCAGTAAATTACAGATCTTAATTCCTAGATGAAGACCAATGCATCCAAAGTTAGGTTTGTCCCAAATTTTTACCTAAATATTTATTGCTGGTTTCCTATTTTTGCATTGTTATTGACAATATTTGTTTGATATTTGTAATTGTTATAGGAGACTAAGATAATAGTAATGTTGTATCAAATTTTTAAGTTATAAATACTAGTGTTTTGGGAGACCGTAAGATTGTTAAAATTGAAGAAGAAATTGCGAGGGATGTTAGTTTTTCTCCTTCTAGGATATAGACATGTTGGACCAATCGAAAACACATTAAAAGGGGTGTATAATTCCCAACAAAAAAACAACTAAATACAGGTTTCATATTTGGCACACTATTTGTAGTTGTAACTAAGCAACATACATGATGCATCAGATAGTGATCAGGATGGTTGACGCAAAAAAAATGTTCAATGTGCTCACTGACTGATTCATCCATATCTGGGGGAACATTCCTCACCAAGACCTGTGGGGAAAAAAAAGAAAAAAGAAGGGGTTACTATGAAATAACATTCAGTTTGCTCAAGGACATCTGGAAATTAGCAGAAGCTATCCGTTCGGTTCTTACTATAACAGAAAATAAAACATACTAATACTAATATACAGATGAGAAATGAAAGCCGCGGCCCAAAACTCTATTGGAAAGTCAAAAAAATCATATACAACATAGAAGACAGACATCTAAAATGGATAGTTTCACAAGGTTACTAGTCTAACTGTTCTCATCATTGTCACAAGTACGAAAAAGGATCCAGCTTAGAGTTTCACTTAATCTGCTTTTCCAAACTACTAAACTCCAAAGCATTCTAACTTCATTACTATATATGTTTTTACCTATGAAAGGAATTGAAGCAGAAAAGGGTGCAACTCGATGAAAATGAGTCCAACTTACAGTAAATTGATCTGGACGACGGCGTTCAGATGCCAAAAATCGCAATCTCATTGTTGCAATAATCATGTATTCCTTATAAAGACTATAGCATGTCCAAGCTGAGAAGACATATGACATACCAATATGCGCCCAGAACCTGAATAAAATGACATGAAATTCCGTAACATAAAGTATGAAGTAACCAAATCATATATATCAAGATTCATGATACAAAGAGTCTTCAACTCTATTATAACAATCTATTATGTTCCTAACACAATCAATAACTACTTCAATTCTCAATAATATGTGTGTTAGAGAAAAAGTGAGTAGTAACATAGAGCTTGGACAAGTTTTTCAAAGGGATCATCACACCTCTTTGATCCAAGTGGAACGTTCGATATTGAAAGCTTGTCAATGTCGCTAAATGTCAAATCCTTGGCTGCTGGTGCTTCCAAAGTTTTCCCAGTCCAGTTAATGGGAACCAAAACCATAAAAGCCAGTAGGGTAATTGGGGCAAATATTTTGACACTGTATATAAAGATACTCATTAGAAAAAAAACAAAATAACTAAACATTTGAAAAGCATAATAAGATCAAAATAGAAAACAGTATATCAAATAATGCCATATCTTAATGTCCTTTTGTTAGATTTTTAATAAAGGTTTCAAACCAGTCAATGAAAACTTGGTACACATTAACTCACCCAAGAAAATAAATCCGAATAAAGACGGTTGAGTCAAGGCCTGCATGATCAATAAGCTCGGGTTCAGGCATATGCAATGCTGCAGGCATCCAATTGAGGAACCTAATATAGGTCCCAGTGTCAAGGTTAACAAATTTCTTGACGGCTGATCTGGAATTTGTTGGGCTGCCTCTTATCCCCTTCAGGTACCATTTTGGGAAGTATACCCTATCATTAAAAGGCTGAAGTCGCAACACTGCAAACGCCAAAAGGAACATAAACGCAGATGACAGATTGATGGCTGCAGAAATACCAATATCCTTCAGAGTCGCCATTTTCTTCTCCCTTTAAAGTACACTTTAACCTACACCATATAAAAAAGTTGATCAAATTACCTTTCCAAATTTCAACTAACATGACTTACTACTACATTTCAAGCAATATTGAATCACGAAACGCTCGCAAATAGTGAATTAACCAATTAACTACTATCTATATTGGAAATCACATAGGGTATATAGTGAACAATATAGTTTCACATGTTTCCATAACTGCATTCGTGATAGATTCGCTAATCATTCTCATGACATGCAACATTATTCATATAATCGTATTTTATATATATCCCGCATTGAATCGAATTAAAACCAATTTTCTAACTAGTTTCTACACCGTGCAATCCAAAGCTTGTTCTTCGCGTTTCAAATTCAAAACGCCATAAGTGTTTTATTTTTCTAGCAATTAATTTATGCCTTTGCATATATACAAGCATCAATGCTAATAGCAGTTTTGTGCATTCAATTCAAAAATTCAAGTGTTCCCTAACAAACCAGAACAATATTCATTTAAAATACAACGAAAACCTAATTAAATTTTCATTATCCATCATATGTATTATATTATCTCGAGGCGAACAAATAGAACAAATGTTTCTATAAACATTTCTGAAACTTGAAAATAAACATTATAAATAAGATTGAAATATCAAATTCAATACAGAAACTAACCGTTTATTTTTTGTGGAAGAAATTCACGGTGATAATAGTTTTCTCCGTCGGAAAATTGAAGCCATGGTTGATTTGGCGGGAAAATGAAAATTGGATTAGAGCTAATGCGGTGGTTAATTCCGGTGATTAATTGTTCTGAACGTTAACTAAGGTATAAGAAATAATTAGAACATGTGAGAAAAAGAATGAAATAATGAAATGCAGAAATTGTTAGAGAGAGAGAGAGAGAGAGAGAGAGAGAGAGAGAGAGAGAGAGAGGAGAAAGAAGGCGGCAATGAGTTGTTTGAGCGTATGGTGCAGAGAGAAAGGGCGCCAAAACCTTCGGATTTCTCTCTCATTCTTAATTGCCACTCAGGAAAATATATAAACAAAATTCAGGAAAATATATAAACCCTCAATATATTCTTACAGTTAATAAATAAAAAACAAAAAAAACTTGAGAAATTGGTCTTTACATTTGTCAAATAAATATTTTTGATTTATATAAAAAGTTATAACGTATCAAGTTGAGACAAAAGCACTAGTGACTAGTGACAAAGACTCTATTTGACAATTCTAAATTTTGAGTTTAAGAATTAAAATTGTACATTTTTTTTAAAAAAATACTTATTTTTCTAAAAAAATTAGATAATGATTGAAGGATTTTTAAGGTAAAAAAACTAAGGGCCCGTTTGGTGCACAGGATAAGAGACAAGATAGGATAACTGTATCATATCCTGTTTCAGTCCAGTGTTTGGTGACACAACAGGATATGATAAGTTAATCTTGTAGCTTATCCTATCATGTCTCTCTAGTTAAAATTTTTATCCTGAATTTGAGCCGGGTTACCAGCAGGATAGGATAAAAAAAATTACTGATTTATTCTATAAAATATATTTTAAAATAAAAAAATGAAAATTAATAAAATATAAATAATAAAATAATTTGATAGTAAATTAATAATAAAATAATTAATTTTTAAATATACATGTGATTTTCTCACAAGGGTAATTTTGTAATTTACATAATCTAAAAAAATCAAAATTATACTAAAATTACAATATTTTAAAGTAAACTAATTATTAAAAAATCGTAAAATATAGATATTAATTTAAATTTTATAAGAAATTAAATATAATTATTTTGCAATGGTATTTTTATTATTTACGTATGAGATATATCATATATTTATTTAGCTTATCTAACATGTATATATCATTTGGTTATTTATTTGATCATGATTCATATAAAAAATTAAACTTTATTATTTTCTCATGTTTTTTATTTAAAACTATATAAAGTTATTTGATTACTTATTTATATTTTTTATTTAAAAAATTCAAAGTATTACAAAATAATTTAAAAAAAATAACAATTGATTTACAAGGGTAATTTTGTCATTTAAATATTTTATATATCTTATCATATTATTATGAGCAAGTATGTATTAAAAACATGATATAATAGTTATCATGTTTGTTATCATGTGTACACCAAACACAAGATAGGATAACTGTTATCCTGATGATATCATATTCTATCCTTATCCTGTTTTATATCATATCCTATCATTATCCTATCATGCGCACCAAACAGGCCTTAAATGGTTAAAAACAAATTATTTGTACCAAAAAAAATTATGAGAATGGATCGTGTTTGAGCCACGGGTAAAAGCATACGTAAAAAAATCCATATGCAACCGGATTAAAAGAAAACACATAACTGATTTTTATTTCATTTTTTTAATCTTCTTTTATGAAAACTAATTACATTGGATTGAATTTAACAATATCTTTCTGAAATTTAATCAAACCGAATCAAAATCAATATGTTTTTAACATATATGTCCTTTAAGTGTTATCTTTATAACAGACAAATCCTTTAAGTTTTTAGGTAACAAATAGGTTCTTTAAACATAAAAACTTATAAGAAAGGAAATGGTTGTTTAAAAGATTAATTTGTCCTTCATAGTTGCATGATTGACATGTGTCCAAAAATCAATAGTAACTACAAATTTCACTTTTTAAATTCACACACTTTATTTTTATTTTCATTTGAATTTCAAATTCATTCTCACTCTCTCTTTATATATAGTACAATTTATTTATTATTATGGCTTAATTGCATATTTAGTCCTTTATGTTTATTTTATGTTTTAATTTGGTCTCTTATGTTTAAAAAGTTTTAAATTGGTCCCTTATGTTATTGATTTTAACATAAGTTGGTCATTTTCGTTAAATTTTGAGTTAATTTCTTCTAAAACTTTCACATAGTACTCTCTTAAGTGGTCCACGTGCGCTAATTCATTAGACAAGTCGACGATTTAAACAAAAATTTGACAAAAAGAACCGACTCAAAACTTTTTAAACATAAGGGACCAAATTGAAACATAAAATAAACATAAGGGACCGAATATGCAATTAAGCCTACTATTATACTACCTCATTTCAAACTAAATTTTTTCTCACACTCTCATTTTGTTCTTTCTTTCTCTAATCATCTTTTCAACACTATTTTTACTCGGATTTTCATTATCTACCTTTTTTGTTTTGCAGAAAAGTTGAAAGTCGTTATTTTATGTACAACAAGAAAAAGGTCACAAGTAAGAAGGTGGCAATCAAAACCATTTTATTTTACTATCTTTCTACATTCTTTCTTTCCTCCATAATATATATAACAAAGTATTCTTTGTTTTTGCATATCTCAAACTTTTAATCTTTGTCTTGTGACCTAATAAAGGACTTAAAGTACGTATTTGTTATCTAATAAATTTAAAAATCTAACTATTATAAGTATGAAACTTAAAGAACTTCTGAATGTATTTGACCTAAAATTCAACTAATAACTATCATATATGAGATGAGATAAATTCCTAATCACAATATTCATAAT
Source organism: Trifolium pratense (assembly GCF_020283565.1). NCBI lineage: Eukaryota > Viridiplantae > Streptophyta > Magnoliopsida > Fabales > Fabaceae > Trifolium > Trifolium pratense. The sequence continues at coordinate 38,908,895 of NC_060064.1, read as the reverse complement.
ATTCTAATTTTAGAATGATTTTTCAAAACTCGCAGCGGATAAAACAACTTTAATTACTTGAAGTCAAAAATAAAAGTATAATATACCGGTTCAAGTCATCAGTATATACTTCCTACATTGCTAGGATAATTCATTCTCCTCTATCCTAATCCCCTAATAAGGACACAAGAGCACACAAAACACATCATATGAAATTAAATAAACACAAATACTAATATAAATGACACTAATAAAAATTGGGGTGTTACAAGAGGGAGCGAAGATTTTAGAAAAATTAATTGAGTGAAATTGGAAAAAATTTGTCTTTGATATAGAGGTCGGAGGCTTTGGAGGTTATGAGGGTTAGAGAATTTAACCTATCTCTCTTAGGAAAATGAAGTTGGAGGTTGTTGGTAGACCAAAAGGGGTTGCGGTTTAAGGCGTTGGTTGCTAATTATGGCTCGGAAGATGGGCGAGTGAGGGGAGATGGGAAGAATGTGTCGTGGTGCTGGAAACACGTGTGTGATCCTAGAGAATAGTTAGGTTTGAGCATAAGTTGTTGGTTCGAGAATAACATTAATAGAAATGTTGGTAATGGTGAGCAAGCCTATTTTTGGAAAGATATTTGGTTAGGCAATGAACCTTTTAATGTTAGATTTACTAGACTTTTTGTTTTGTCTGTTGATAAAAAAACATTACAGTGGAGGAGATGTGTCGGAGGCCGGGGGTGGGACGTTAGGTGACAGGTGGGGATGGCATCATAATCTGTTTGCATGGGAGAAGGGTTGAAATGGAGTGTTGTGTTGATTTGGATCACTTTTTGTTATAGGTTGATGATCAATGGAAGTGGAATCATAACCATGATACAGGTTATTCTGTTAGTGAAGCTTATGATTTATTAACTCATATTGTTCTTGACAACATTTGATGCCCATAAATATGTTAATTGGAACAAGATTGTTTCTTTGAAGGCGTTTCTTTTGTGTGATAGTTATTAAATAATAGATTACCAACAAATGATAATTTGGTTCGTCGCATAATGGTACATTTGAATTCTTTACTATGTGTTGGTAGTTGTGAATTCGAGGAAACTATATATTTTAATTAAAAAAATAATGGAAAATATGAATACAACGTAAAGTTCGTAGAATTTCAATTTTAAAGGTGTTCATATATATATTGTCAATGAAAAGTATTGAAAGTGCTCACCTTATTTTTTACGAGTGGAACATAAAATAAAATCAAAATAAATATATTTTTTAATGAATAAACAATTTTTTACAATGTTGATTTTGATTAAAAATAATAATGTAAAAATTAAGTACTCATATGAAAATAAAATTTATTTAATTTTAACTTATTATTTTGTTTTTTTTTCACAATTTATTATTTTATTATTTGTGATTGTTGAATAAATTTAAGTATTATTTTAAAGGCTTAATTTCATATTTAGTCATTTACGTTTATTTTATGTTTTAATTTAACCTCTCACGTTTAAAAAATTTTAAGTTGATCCCTTACGTGATTGATGTCAATATAAGTTCATCATTTTCGTTAAAATTTGAAGTAATTTCATCAAACTTTATATTAAATTTTGAGTTAATTTCATCTAAAACTTTAACGTGACGCGCTCCTAAGTTATCCGCATATGCAAATTTGTTAGCCACAATGACAATTTAAACATCAACTTGTATAAAATGACGACTAACTTGAAACTTTTTAAACGTAAGAGACAAAATTTAAATCTAAAATAAACGTAAGGGTTCAAATATCCGTTTGATATGCAACATGTAAGATGTTGAACAAATTTTGCGTTGTACGATGTTTGGTGGACAAAATGTTATTTTTGTATTTTAGACCACTTGTGCATAGGACAAAAAGTTGTCCCGTGATTTAGTGGGGACAAAAAATTTTGTTTTTGTCCTGTCCTTTGACTCACTGTTAGTCCAGTATCAGAAACAATTTTAAAATCAAACATAGTACAACCAAAGTTGTTATGTCCAGTCTCTTATTTTTTAGCAGATCGAACACTAAAAAAAATTAATAAATTAATGTTGAATAGATTTTTTTTCAGTAGAAAAGATTGCGATATCACAATTATACATATTACATACACAACAATACCAATGAGGTACATGATTAAAAAACACAATATGTATAAAAGTTAATCCCTCTATTGTTTTTATTTGTGGTTTTAAAAATTATGAAAAATTTATATTTTGAAAATTCTGGTCGAGACATATTGGACAACATCTTATTTGCTAATATTTATTTTTATATATTAGTAGAAAATTATGATCAAAGTAGATTATATGAATAGTGTGCACGATTCCCAAACGATAAATAAAAAGGAATGAAGGAAGTATTAGAAAAAAGGTGTAAAATATCAATCGTTAGTTTGTTTAGTGGTGATTAACGCTAAACTTGGTAGGGGGACCACGATTTGCGCAATTGCGATCGGAAGAGGCCGAAACCACTTGATGTTATAACTTATAACCGACTCTCAAACCAGATTAATCTCGTGGTAAAATTTTCACATTTTTACCCTTTTTTATATGAAAATGAAACTTAAAATAAGCATCACATTTAAAGGAATATGACACAATATAAGAAAGATACATGAACCTTATGATATGGAAGATACATGAACCTTTTTTTTTTTTTGTACAGTTGGAAATACATGAACATATATCGCAATTATAATTATAGCAAAAAAAGTTATATGGTAAGAGATACATATAAATGGAACATGTTACAATTATTATACAAAAAAAAAAAAAAAACAATTATACAAAGAAGGTATGTCGTTAATAAAAAGCATAATAGGTATTATAAAAAAGAAAAAAAAAAACATAATAGGAAAACTTAAAACATACTATACAAACTGGTTTAAAAAAAAATACTATACAAATAATCTCACGTTTTAAATTATATATTGATTAAGAGGAAATTTCTACCAAAAGAAAGAAATTAAAAGAAATTCGATATTATATGATTTTTTTTTTGGTTACATTATATGATTTTATTTTATTTGGTATGAAAACTTAAAATAAGTATCACATTTATGGATGTGTGCACAATACAAGCTAGATACATGATCAGATGCCACAAATATAAGAGATATATACTTGTTTCCATTTTTAATAGAAAAATCAACTTTTTTTTTTTGGTGACAAATATAGAGAAAGCTACGTGATAATGAAAAACATAGGGTATATGTGTAAAAAAAAAAGGTATAAAAATTATCTCTTTTTTTTTTTTTTTGAAAACGAAATTATCTCATTTAAAGGAAATTAAAGTAAATTTGATATTAATATTATAAGATTTTATTTAATATAAAAGCTTAAAAAAAGTATCACAATTATGTGTCCCAATACATATAACCCCGGTAATGGCATTTAGGCTAACAATTTCAGCAATTTTTTATCAGTTAAGCTATGACTTGTGGACTAAATAATGTTCTTCTTAATTAGAAGTCATGAATTCAAATTTAGCCTGGAGAGAATACAATAGTGTTAAATATCTCGAGGGAGACATTTGCCATCCATTGTGGTATGTTTCGAAGGATTTTTTTTGTCAAGTATCATAGTGACTAAATTTCACCCTTAAATTGGATAAGTGGCGTGTTCAGAGTTCGAACATCAACTTTCGCATATATAATGCGATCGATGTCCCTACGAATAAGAATCAAGTTATACAGTTACACACAAATAATATTTGATTTACACAAAAAATTAAAATCAATAAATAAAGAAAATACAAAAGAAAAAGAGAGAGTATTTATTAAAATACTGCTAAATTATTAAATTATTTTAACATAAAATGAGGCACATGGGCTGTTTTGGTGGTATTGACTTGGAACCTGAGAGTGTGCTCCTCTTTAATGTCTTAAAATTGATTCTCTCTGGTGGCAATTTGAGTGGGCTAATTTATATATAAAAAAATACAAGGCAATTTTTTTTTTAAAAAAGAGTGAGAATTTATTAAAATACATATTATTTTAACATAAAATGAGATATTCAATTATTACTCAAAAGAAAAATTGAGACCCTGAATTTTGACTATAATTTAAATAATTAATGTAGTCTAAAATACATATTTATTTATTCTTTCTAAAAAATTACATATTTAATTACATTTAATATATGATTATCGTATTAATGAATTTGGTCAATTTTTTTATATGACTATGGAATTTGGTCAAAAAAGAAAAATAATACTCTATCCGTCCCAAAATATAAGAGAAATTTGGTTAAAGAAAGTTAATGTATCTGGTTAAGAATTTGAACTAAATACATTAACTTTGTTTGATCAATTTTCCCTTATATTTTAGGATAGAGGGAGTACATGATTATTGAAATTAACAAGACATGGTAAAGATTAAAAGAGTTAAAGTGTATAAAAGACACTAAGAAAGTCATCCAAATCAAATGCGGTTTTTGCGATTTTCGATTTGGTTTGCGATTTTATTTTTGGATTGGTTTGAATACGATCATCCCTACAGTGCATGAATTTCAGTAATTTTTTATACTTCGCGACCAAAACAGTGAATTAGTCGAAAACAAAATTAAAAAACAAAAATACTGTAAAATGAGTCAAATACTAGTAGTTGAGAATTATTAATTATTTTTTTGACTAAAAGATATTTTTTTACAACACTGAAATTTAGGTTTTTTTTTTTTTTTTTAGCCGTCAAAAGCCTCAATTCTGAAGGTAATATAAATAAGTAATATAAAGGGGCTCATCTTTTTTTTTTGTTAGTGAGAGAGCTAAAGGGCGCAGTTGACGGAGGGAGCAGTATGGATTGAAAACAACACTAGCTTCACTGCGCACCCTAGGCCGCTCTTCCACCTCTTTCAACTACTTTCATCTTCTTCTTCTTCTTCATTCACTTTCACTCTTCAATTAGGGTTTTTCATTCACCTCTTTCTTCTCTCTCGTTTTTCTCCGGTAAGTTTTTTCAATGTCACTTAATTATGCACCGTTTCATAATTGATCGAGTTTTTTTTTTTTTTTTTTTAATTTCTTATTGTTGTTGTTTGATTATGCAGTTATTGTTGTTCGTTTAATTGGAGCAGTTTTGTGTTGTTGCCATGGCGCCTGGTCGTAAGAAAGGCGCCAAGAAATCAACGGCGGCTAGTTCTGTTACTTGCCGGCATTGGAACGTCGGCGATCTTGTGCTTGCTAAGGTTAAAGGCTTCCCTGCCTGGCCTGCAACGGTATGAGTTTTGTTTTGTTAATCTTTAGTTAATGTTCGAGTTTCTTCGTTAATTATGCTGTTTAGAATGAATAGCACTTTTTTTTTTCTGCTGTTTTTTGGTGTGTGGTGTGAAATGTTTATCATTGATTGAGTTGATTGGAGGTTTTGTTTTGTTGTATTGAATTGAAAGTTATTGTGTCTGACTTTGATTTTCTGGTTTCTGGTAGCTTGTGTGGTATTATGATTTATGACTTGGTTCACATGGACATTGGCTTAATCTGATGACAATCTTAGGGATATATTTAATTCTGATGATAATCTTAGGGTTATATTTAGTTTAATGCAAAGCTTCAGTGTTGTGTTTGACTTGAGTGAAGTTTAATGGTTTTCCGGAATTTGATTAGAAACGGTGATGGAAAACTGATGGTAGGGAGTAGGGATTTGAGGTTAGAGGGTTAAATAATCATGGGACTGTGTCTTGATTTTTTATTTTTTATGATCGTATATAATATAGTTTTTTTTTTTTTTTTTTTGTTGATAGATCTTATTTAACTTGATTTCTTTTACAGAGATCTAATTTGGCTGATTAAATTCTTTTGTTGATGGCAGGTAAGTCAGCCGGAGAAATGGGGCTACTCGACTGATCCGAAGAAAGTATTTGTTCTCTTCTTTGGAACCGAACAAATGTATGTATTCTAATCTATATCTTATTTGATTGAATTTGCCACTACTATGTCTTCACAATAACATGTTGTATAACTTTGGGAATTGAATGTATACTGTTTGATCTCAAAACTTATGCCATACAAATTAACATCATCTCAAAACTAAGGCCACACATAGTTACATTAGCTGTATGATATTGTTAATATCATGTTTTTGACCTAGGGATATCACAGTAAATAGTAAGGCTTTATTATGGTGTGGACGTGTCGTATTCTAATTTATATGCAAGGAATTTGATATTTTTTGGAAATTCATTAAAGGTTGTGGTGTTGATAAATGATTTTCCATCTAAATAATAATTCTTTCTAGAATCCGTTGATTAGGCAGGTAGATATGCGAAAGATGCTGTTGACGTTGTTGATAAAATCAAGTATGTGAATTTATCTGACTTCATAGTTTGTTATATACACGTATGTGTGTGCATTTATTTTATCATGAGCTGAACTTTTGATTTTCCTTGCAACTCCTCCACTTTTCTGGATAAAGTGAATACCTCACTTTAGAGGAGTCAAATCAATAATCAATAATATTAATATTATGTTAAGGTGGCTTTCTTTTTGCATAGATATTTGGAAAATTTGAGAGTATGTTGTCTATTTTAATACTCTTCTTTTACCAAGGCAAATTGATGGTTTCAATAATTGCAATCCTCTTGCGATGATAATGTTTGTTCATTGATGCATATTTCCCCATCATCGCACGAATGTATTAACAAATAGAAAGCAAGTATGGCTGATGGTGGAAGAATCGTAGCTAAAACACAAAAGTAAAAAAAATAACTGCCAATTTATTTGTAAGATTTAATAACAATGCACTTACAGTGTAATAACATTTAACTTTGACATCCAATCATATTTCCACCATGTTGGTATTTGTGCAAATATTTTAGGTAGTATTATTACAATGTAGCACCATGGTGAAATATGATTGGATGTCTCTGTCAAGTTTTCTTGCATTGCCGGTGAGTTGGTGACCCAGTGCATAGTTATTAAATTTATATAATAAATAAAGACCTAATAACATAAATAAAAATCAATGTAGTTCGTTGTCCAAACTCCAATCATCCCCGTAGACCTCTTTTCCTGAAATTGAAACACAGCAAAAAGAGTTAATAATAATCAGGCAGTCAATGCTCGTAGTTGTTAATGAGAGAGAAGACTGTTAGGGATCTTTGCAATTGGAATACACGGAACATTTTTAATGAGATAGTCGGCGAGAGATTTTAGCCACAATGTACTTTCCATCAGCCGCCAAGATGGATTTAATATCAGAACTATGCTCCTAGGTTTTAAAAATATGTGAGGAGTGGATCATGTGGCCAGTTCTACCTGAATCTGTGATCTGAGACCGTACATGTTGAAAATTAGACCCTTAATTGAATGAACAAAAGAGACTGAGCTGGCTCTTAAAGTTTCAATGATGTTATGCTGCTTCTCAATCTCTTCTTTGTCGAAAGTCTGAACATCAAGTTTGTTTGAAGTTGAGGTTCTACTTCCATTTCCAGAGATATAAATAAGGTTTACCTTGCCTCGGTTGTCGGATACTGGTTCAATTTCTGCCGGTTTGCCTAGGTTTGTAGCAGTCCATAAATTGTCCTAGTTATGGTTTTGCTTTTGTTTGGACCATGTTCGTTTGCTCTCTATATTTTACAGTAGTGAGAATCAAGTGTTTGATTTGATTTGGAGAATCAATGCCTTAACTCTTAGATTATAGATTGAGGTTTTCTGTTTTCAAAAAATATTTTGGAATGCTCCCCAATGGTGTCTCAAATAAAATGTACTTTTGGGTCTCAATTTATGTCTTCAACATCCTGCATTTTGTGTTTATTTATTGTGGCTCTAATGTGGATTGTCAAAGAGATTAGGTCACTGCTTTGCCGTTAAAGCCACCTTCACTAGTCTCATCCACTGTAAATAATTTTTTCTATCCAGCTGTAAAACTACCTAATTCTGAATTCATGGAATGGGAGTATTGATTGTAATAGGGTCAAATAGAATGGGCTGTGGCGGTGAGGGCCTTAGGTTTTTAGAAAGTAGGGACAGTTGCATCAGAGTCCTCATAAGAACCTCTGACACCATGAGAAATAATGGTTCTGTAATGACTTTTCTATATAAATGCACAAATGGATAGATAACATACATTCTCCCATAACTAAAACAAAATGATAACTACCATTTAGGTGACAGATTTCTGCCTAATTGATGACAGATAGCAAATATATGAAAGGAAAGAATACACGATAACAATTAAGGAAGAAAATAGGAAATAAATGAAAACAATATCTTTTTCAAATCATAGAAGATTATTGAGATATTAGAAATATTGTTATAGCAGGATAGACATATAGCTGATTTGAATATGATCTATATCTATCCAATTATTTACAACATAATATTTCAAATATTTCAACAAAGATTTGTTATGATTGAGTAATGTATGATATGACTTAATGTTGATCCAATCCAGTGTTTTTGCGGATGAAGGGGAGGAAATGATTTACACCGGATAGAAAGGGGAAGATGGGATGGTAAAGGAGATTTTGAATTTCCAGTTTGATGTGATTTGGTGTTGATTGAATCCTAGGTTTGTGCGGTGGAAGGGGAAGAAATTATTTACACAAAATTAAAGGGGATGGAAGGATAGTAAAGGAAGTTTTGAAATTTCAATTTCCAATTCGATGGTTTGATTGAATGAATGGTTCACGGTTCAGTTTTATAAATTTTTAAGCTGATTATGTTGCATTTAAGAGCTTGTGTAATTGTTTTGCAATGTGAAATCTCTTTCTTAGCATTTAGTTGTTTACCCATGTACAAGCCTGAATTTTATTCTGCTTGCAAGTTGTCTTAGTTTGAAATTTTATCCTGTTCTGCAGTGCTTTCTGCAGTCCTGCTGATATTGAGGCATTTACTGAAGAGAAGAAGCAGTCTCTTGCCAATCGCCAAGGAAGGGGTTCTGATTTTGTTCGCGCAGTACAGGAGATTATTGAATGTTATGAAAAGTTAAACAGAGGAACCCGAGTTGATGAAACTAGCTCTGGTGGTGAAGTTGCTAATGCAGATGCGGTAAATTCACTTGACGTATCTGCCAATTCAGGATTCGAAGATCATGTGGATTCTCCTTGGACAATCAATTCACAAATAAAATCACCAAATTCAGTGACTGGCAACCCTGAGCTAGTTTATGCAGTTGAGGACGACTCAGTTGTCGCACCAAGGGATGAATCTTATATCAAAAAGGCTACTGCTGATACTGTTGCAACTGCAACTGTAAAATCACTTTTGCCAGTGAAACTGGGAATCGAACCAGTTCAAAGGTTCAGAAGCTCATCACAGATCCAAAACTTTGTTGTACATCGTAGTGATGGTGTAAATAATGGTGGCAACATATCAATTGATGCAATTCAGAAAAAAACTATTAGAAGGATTAAACATATCAGGAATTCACCTGAATTTTTTGGTTGTAATGATACCAATTCATCTGCATTTGCCTCAAATGTTAGCATGGATGAAAATGGTTCTGAAATTAATACAATCAATTCTGACGCCTGTAGCTTAAATGAGGGAAGTGCAATAGATTCTATTTTAAAACTTGAACAATCTGATATTATCGAGTGCTCTAAATATGAAGTTGGGTTAAACAAAGTCCTTGATCGTGAAACGAAGGCTGTAGTTGGTAAGAAGAAAAGAAAACCAAACACGATGAGGAAAACCAAGAATGTTGGCACTCAGAATACCAATCCACATTTGCATAATTTTTCTGAAATTCCGAAAGAGAGATGCTCTGACCAAGAGGGAGATGAACACTTGCCCCTCTTGAAGCGAGCCAGAGTTAGAATGGCTAACTCATCATTCACCAAGGAAGAACACAATAGAATTGCACAAGTACGAGAGAAAAGCTGTAAGGAAGCTATTGTCGGTACACCTTTGCAGATAGTCACATCCTCAAATTGTGAAAATGGTTGCCTTGCTGATGGAGACTCATCGGCGTTGAATGGAGTTTTGGGTAATGTTTCTCCTAAGTTACTAGCTCCCTGTTCTGAAAATGGGTCACATGCTTCTAAAGTTAAGAAAGACCAATTATTTGGCTGCTCTGTGGATGATGAATCTCTTTTACCTCCATCTAAACGCATCCATCGTGCTTTAAAAGCAATGTCTGCCAATGCTGCTGAAGAAAGAGCTTGTATTGAATCACCACCTTCTATAATGACATCAAGTGGTAGATCCTGTATATCTACGATCAAGAGATGTTCTTGTATGGCTATTGATAACCAAGGAGGCAATGATTTAGAATTGAAAGGGTCGGACTCTTGTGGCATTGACTGTTCTGATAACCGTGTGTGTAGTTTTTCAACCTGTTCAAATCCAATGATTTTTAGAGAGAATAAGTCATCTTTTGAAGAGGATAAACAGTTGGCCAAGTCTCAACAACATGAATCTGGCAACGATGTCATCCCAGGTGCTAAACACCAAATTGGTGAAGAGCCTAGTGATTCTGTGGTTTGTGCGCCTGCTAAAATAGATTCACAAGTTCTGATGCATGAAAAACTTTCTCCTAATCTTGATGTGAAATGTTTTCAAGTTGGAGGCAACCAAGATTCACCAAAGGCTGACGAAAGTATCAGACCTGCAATCCATTCAAATACGTCTGATACATTAGATCGTCATGGAATAAATTTTGATCCTGTGGCAGGTCCTAATGAAAGTGGCGAATTGTTGCCTCAAAAATGTATCAGCACACCTCAGAATTTTATGGTTGAATGCGAGGATATGAAGGGAACAGCTGATGACCGCAGTCAAATCAATGACACGTAAGCATATTTTTTTGATTGTTACAAAACTAGTTTCTGAGTATCTAAGACCTTTAAGCAAGATAGAAAGGACAAAGAAAAATAAACCATTTTTAATGCCTGCTTATTTTGTTTTTTTGGTGGTTGTGAAAATTTACTTCTATTTTGTTATCATTAATCTTCATAATGGAGGAAACTTTTCTAGAGAAGCTAAAAAAATTTTAGCTCATGAGCAAAGTGCTAAATAAGCCATTTTAAGTCTTTTCAAAAGGCTGAGATTTACGAATTTCAAAAATGGTTCTTCAAATGTGCATAAACTTATGTTATTCCCCAGAGTCTGTCCATGCTTAGGCTTACCTAGTTATAATCATACTTCTGCAAGTAGTTCTGTTTTCCAGCTTAGAATCTGATAGGTACATGTGTTGATTAAGAAAAACAGAAATAACAACTCCTGACAGCACTGAATTAAGAACACGAATGGAGGAGGCCTCCTTTCACAAGAAAACCGATAAGAGAAAATTGCCCCCTCAAGAAGAATTCTGAATATCTTCCCATAATCCAAATGAGTTTCATGTCTCATGTCCCTTCCTAATTATCTTCCCCTTCCCTGATCATTTTTACTTGTTCCCAGAATCTTAAAAATCCCTCACTCCATTTGCATGTTGCTGCCTGTCCAGGCGGTTCTTCTGTACATTCCACTAACCACCTGCTCACTTGGCATAACCTTCTTGGGTGAATTCATTACCCCTTCCATTATAAACTTTTTATTGTTCTCTATCAAATTCAATTATATAGGGTCATGTTTGGTGCGGTGTTGTCAAATAGAGGCTATAGCGGTGCTATATCATAGAGGAATTTGAACAATCCGCTATTGTTCACGATCCACGATATGCTCATCTGTGTTGTCAAACCACTATTTTCAGCATTCAACAACACTGGTTCGATGGAGTTTTATAGAATAAACTATATTAGTAAATCTTTTAACGATAAAGAAAATGGAAAAACACAATTGTTTAATGAAAGTAATCTATTTTTATTTCTTTTAATTCATGAAAGTTTATGTATCTTCTTTCGGTTCAGGCATGTGGTTGTAAACGAGGTAAAATGTAAGGGACAACAGGGGGATATGATTTCTCTATCAACATCCAATGGTTGTTCAGGGGAAAAGGGTGCTTTGGGCATTCCGGCAAGCTCATCCTTGACTGATGGGGGGGTTTGCATTCCACAAGGTTCAACTCCAAATACATTAGTTCGCAATGTTTCTACATCAGACAGTAGTAATATTCATCAAAATGGAAGTTGTAGTCCTGATGTACTCCAGAAGAACATTTTATCTGGTCCCGTTGATGAAGGGAAAGATGGGGCGGTGCCAAATCAACAATCAAGATCTATGGACAAGTCAACTGAAGCAGGAAATGCTGCTTTGTTATACTTTGAAGCAATGCTTGGGACATTGAAAAGGACAAAGGAAAATATTAGTCGAGCAACGCGCATAGCTATTGACTGTGCAAAGTTTGGCTTTGCAACAAAGGTAATATCCTTTTTTAATCCTTATTTTCTTCCATCTGCATATCTATAAAATGTTAATTGTTTATATGGTGAAAGGTTTTAATTTGAAGTCTACTTATGAGATTGCAAATGAATATGTTCGGGATTTTTTAAAAAACTATTTTTGGAGAAATATGATTTTGTGGAATAAAAAAAGGAATTATATTTTACTAGCTTTAGTTGTCAAGGGTTATCCAATATATCTATCTTGAGACCTCATAGTGATTTATAACTCTCAAGTTTATTAGTTTTTCTTAATTTTAACTAATTTAAATTGATCCATGACCTCACGCGCTTCTTATCTACTTGATTCTTATTGGATTTTGATTGGGTGCTATCTAGATTTACTTGAGCATTCTTTGTTACTGTTGATAATCACGGTCTGAAAAAGTGTTTATAAGTGGAAGATATCCCTCACCTTACAAGCCGGTTTGTAGGGTGAGTTAGAACCGATCCAAATTTTAAGATTGTATCAAAGCTTATCCAAGATCCACTGGGTTATCCACTATTGGATCACTAAGGTCACACTCTAGATATTCAATCCTATGCCTGAGGAGGGTGTTTTAAGTGGGTGACATCCCTCACCTTACAATTCGTTTTTTAGGGTTGAGTTAATGCCCAACTCATATTTTAAGAGTTACCAATAAGCAGCGAGAAAAATATAATTTTTTCTTTTGGTAATCACAATGTTCCTATTATTCTGTTTATGGTTGAAAAACTTGTTGGAAGTATGGCTTCATCACTGTTGGGATGAGACAATTTTGATGTCCCATTTACCCTTATTCTTCAAGATGAGCATTATTTCCTTTTCCTTTCTATATTCTTTTAACTATAGGATGCAAATAGAATGATGATAGGAAATGATTTGAGTTGTGTTTTTGTGTTTGGGACCGAAGGACCCAAGGTCCGCCTGTTATTGAAAGTGTACTCTAGAAGGAGATGTCGGAGTTAGGAAGAGAGGGGAGCTGCTGAGGTGTATAAGGGGATTAAATACAGTTAAGCTATGATGCATAGGTACGGGTACGCAATACGACAAATTTTAAAAAACAAAGGTATATAAAATATTTAAAAATATACTTTTTGAGTAAATTACTATCATTATGCTTCGGAGATTTACTTTTTCTGTCCACCATCAAAATAAAGAGAGAATTGAAATGCAATAAAAAATCAAAATATTTTCCGCTATTTAACTATTTTCCACCACCAACACATTTTTGCGGTGTTCACCACCGTGAATCAACCTAACAAAAATGGGTACAGAGTGGTATGTATGGTACGAGTACTGTATGTGTACCAGTACCTGTGAAGTACCCGGTACGGGTACTACGCCACTTTAGCCGAGTACCCATGCTTCATAGCAGTTAAGAGGTTACGGGGGGAGTTTGTTGAGGAGAGGAAAACTCCCTCTTCAAAATGATTAACATTTGCTTTGACTATAACTAAAAGGAGAGGAAAATATTGTCCCTACCTATAAACAACTTCTACTTTTATGGAACTTATGTGCAAAATATTATTATTATTATTATTATGGCTAAGTCTAACATGCACTCCCTCTAAGGTGCACCCCCTCTTACACCCCATCTTTTTTACAGTTTCACCGTGGGCCCACCTGAGGGTGGAAAAATCAGAAAATTGAAAAGCATTATGTGATTACATTTTTGCCCTTATCCTTCTCACTTTCACATCTTCTTCTTCTTCCAACCAGTGAGAGTTTCATTCATCTTCTTCATCAAAAACATTCACAAAGAAATTCCGAAATTGATAGATTTACATCAAAAATATCTTTCTCCTTCTTGAAATCACGTTCCCTCTTTAATTTTCTGCCACAAACCCAATATCAATTGGCGATTCTCCCTAAATCCCAAACCCCAGTATGGATTCGTCCCCAAAACCCTAACCCAGTATCGATTCATCCCCAAATCCCAAACCCTAGCTAGTATCAGTTCGCTCAAAATCCCTTGAAGAATTGGTACCACCATCGAAGGTTCATTCTTCCGCTACCACCATCGAGTTGTCATTCTTCCCAAAAATTCAAAAGAAAAAATCAAACCCAAAAATTCTTCAGACCAAAAAATCTAACAATTTTGAGAATAGTTAGATTTAGTCACTTTAGTCAAAATTGAAGTGTCACTAACAATTTAGTCACTTTAGTCACTAACAATTTTTTGGTTGAGAGGTTGAAGTGTGACAACTGATTTTGGGCAAAACCAATTTTTACCTTTTATATTGATGCATTTTTTTTTTTGACGTATATATTGATGTATCTTGTTCTTCCCTTTTCTATTGATTTCAATCACTTTAGTATCTAAATCTTTTTTAATGAAACTTGTGGAAGCTACTCTCCTTCCAAATCAAAACCCGTATCTACTCGTGATTCATATTTGTGCTCAGTGTTTTACTTTGAGTGCCTCGCTCTGTTCCTATGCTCTGCAATTTCAATTTTGTTAGCAATAAACCCACTATGTTACTCTGTTTATGAAAGATATAAGGATGGAAAATCTGTGTTGTTCTTGTTGCAGCAATTTATAATTTTTTTTCTTTTAAATTAATCACTAGTTGAGATCAAGGTTAATTTGCAAACCTAAGAATATTGGATGGAACATCTGCTCATTCTCCTTCCTTGTGTTAAAAAAAAAAAAAGAATGGATGAAGAATGAAGAGGTGTTTTCCTTTATTCTTGTTCTGTGAAGGAGAAGAAGGATATGAATAGTGAATCAATCCAAAAGGGCAAAAACGTAATCATCCAATGCTTCTTAAAAAAATCAGATTTAAAAATGAGGTGGGGCCGCAGTAAAAATGGCCAAGTGCACGGTACACCCCAGTTTTGGGAGTGCATACTAGACGCAGCCTATTATTATTATTAATAATATTGTTGTTGTTGTTAGAGGTAAGAAATATGTAGATATTTCTTTAACCGTATAACTTCCTAGATTAGCCGTTAATATTCCTAGTCACTACAACTTCCTAGGAATTCGATGTATTTATTATTATTATTATTATTATTATTATTATTTTTACAGATATTATTATTATTATTTTTTTATGGATATTATTATTATTACTATTAGAGTTTACGTTCAGCTTTGTAGTGGAAAATAGGGATCCAAATCAACACAATGAAACATTGAACTTAGAAGCATCCAGAAAGTTTTTGTCCAAGTAATAAACCCACTCATACATCACCTTCTTTAGCTGAGTCCCTAAATGACTTTTTAAAATCAGTTGTCATTCAGAGTTACAATAAGATTTTCAAAGATGTTGTGCTGGATTTGAAATACTGGTGCCTGTTCAGGTGTTAGAGAAATGCACTACTATCAATAATGCAGCTTTAGGCATTCTTTTAGAAGTGCAAATAAAGGAGTGAAATTCAGGGTGTTAGTTGGTACTTTTCCATGGATCATGATTTAATTTATTTGTCCTGGAGTATGAATAAGAAGTTTTCTACACATGTGTTTTGATTTAAATCTTCATGACCTTGATGGTAGTTAAACCATTTAATTAAAATGTAGTCATTTCATTTGCAAAATTGTGGCTCCTAATTAAAAAATTACATATTTTCCTGACAATGTGCATTTTTGGGTGGTTTGGCTATGGGGATATATCTAGGTGGTAGAAAGTCTTGTAAGCAGTCTGGAAAGTGAGCCAAGCCTTCGTCGGAGAGTGGATCTGTTTTTTCTTGTTGACTCCATTGCTCAATGTTCTCAAGGTTCGAAAGGTAATTGTTTGTCTCTTGATTATTCTCGAATCTTCCTAACAAAACGAAAGAACATTGTTGAAAAAAATATCAGATTATATGCATTTAGTATCTGTTGATGTATGAAAATCTGATTTTCCAGGAGATGTTGGGGCAGTATACCCATCTGCAATGGAAGCATTCCTGCCACGCCTATTGTCTGCTGCTGCCCCTCCTGGAAATACTGCACCAGAAAATCGTAGGCAGTGTCTTAAGGCAAGTTGATGGAATTTCTTGTTCAGTAAAAGTTAAACAAATATGCTCTTCAATCTTACATCTTTTTTTTGTGTCATTATTCTTGTTAACCTTCTAAAAATTATATAGGTGTTAAGGCTGTGGTTGGAGCGAAGAATCCTACCAGAATCCACCATTCGCCAACACATCAGGGAACTGAACTCATATAGCAGTTCAGCTTCTACAGGTGTTCACTCGCAGCGTTCATTGAGAACAGAAAGGGCTTTAGATGATCCTATAAGAGAAATGGAGGGTATGCTTGTTAACGAATATGGAAGGTTCGAACTCTTTGGTATTAAAAGTTTGACTTAATTATTCTCTCTTTGCTGGTGTCTGTACTAAAATCTCTTTTGCTCCTGCAGCAACTCAAGTTTTCAGTTATCTGGATTTCGCATGCCCCGTATGGTTGAAGATGGAGGGAGTGATTCTGATGGAGGGAACTTCAATGCTGTCACGCCTCAACATGATTCTGAAGCATATGAAGTACAACAAGTGTCTCATGCATTTGAAAAACATAGGCGTGTGTTGGAAGATGTTGAGGGAGAGCTTGAAATGGAAGATGTGGCACCCTCTTTGGATGTGGAATTGAATTCGATTTGCAATGTTGATGGAGGAAATGTGTCACAGCTTGATAGTAAACTTCCTCTGTCCTTTGCTCCTCGTTTACCACAAGATGTGCCATCATCTTCCCCACATCCACCACCATTCGCTCCACCACCACCACCACCACCACCACCACCACCACCACCTCCTCCACCTCCACCAACATTGCATCCTATGTCGACGACCTCTGATCAATATCGCACAGTTATAGATTCACAGGTATGTTTCACAATTTCTGCTCGGATCTTTTACCCAATTGAGTCAATGTCAGCAACAGACAATTCATGCTATAAACTGTTTTTTTTTTTTTTGCTTGGGATTGGGCCCATATTTACAGACAGTGCATGGCAAAACATTTCATTCTCTGGCTCAGCCCTTAGTTTCACCAAGAATTAGTCGACCTATGGATGCAGTGCAGTTTCAAATCCCAGAATGTAGAGACGTGCAGATGCAGATACCAGAGTCTACTCGCTCTTTCAACACTTACCCTGTACGACCACCAGAAAATTCCAGGAGTACCGATGGTTTTACTGTGCACAATAAAGGTTACATACTACGGCCACCACACCGCGTACCATCGGATCAGTTTTCTTTTGTTAATGCAGAAAATCGTCTGAAGTCTCAGAGGGAGGTTCCATCATCCCCTTCATTCTCCAATAGACACCACTCTGTGCAGAGCATGAAGAGGGAGAACTTCTATAACAATCACGAGAGAAATGGGATGAGATGCAATACTCGTGTACCACATGAAGAGAGATGGAATACTCGTGCAGCACATGAAGAGAGATGGAATACTCGTGCAGCACATGAAGAGAGATGGTACAGTCGTACACCACATGAAGAGAGATGGAATACCCGGGTACCACATGAAGAGAGATGGAATACCCGGGTACCACATGAAGAGAGATGGAATACCCGTGCAACATATTCACCATATTCTGGTAAGATTTTTTTATTTTTTATTTGAAATAAATATCTGGTAAGATTATGTCAATTGAAGATGCATGTGAGATTTGGGGGGAAGGGGTGGGCGGCCATGCCATGGTTTTGCTTTGATTATGGATGAACGTATTAATGATTATCTTTCTTCGAATTTATGTTTCATGTTCCTTGCCATCACAACAAAGGTGTGTCTGCCTTTTATGGTTGTCATCCAAGTGAATCACCAAGATCACCCGTCCGTGGTTTGAGATTTCCTCCCCAGTCAATGAATTACAGAAACTCCACACCTTTTAGACCACACTATGATGATGATGATGATGCAATTCCAGTAGCAAACCGAGGTATGTGCCATCTGCTTAACAAATATTCATCAATATGGGTCTTTTTTTATTTGCTTCTTTTATCTGAGTTATGGGATATTACTTGAAAATATTAAGGCTTAAGATAATGTTTCAGGCCCAAACTTTTGGCGGCCTAGGCGAGCAGAAACTACCCGACACTGAAGGCTCCATACTTCTGCCTGTCCGCAAGCCTCTTTTGATATCCTTCAACAATTTGTATTGTTGTTACTTACCTGCACATTTCACTTGTTGAATGTTAGATATGACTCACTTTTTTGCGTGGGCCCTGTCTATGTTCACGAGAGGTAGCTTTTGTTACATCTTTCTGTACAGGCAAGAAAGGATCTTTGGAGAGTTTGCAGAATCTGCACAAGATGTAGTCATGATATGCTAGATTTGTATATAATTTATTACTACATCTTCTGCAGAATGCAGAGCAGGAAGAGTCATTGTAAAGTTGTTGGAGAGCTGTAACATATCAAGGTTGTTCATCATGTATCAATTTTTGTCGCCAACAATATGATTTACTTCATAGAAGCCCTTATAGATGTTTAGACCAAATATATAATTTTTTTAGGGGCTGTTTTTGAAATTGTTTTCTTCGCTTATGGAAAATCTTTCCTCAGCGAAGGTGAGCCGGTTGAATTCCTCCCGACAGTTGTTTGCTTTTATTTCTTTGGTTATCCTTGACAAATACTCAAAGATTTTTTTGGTGAATAAAATATACATTTTAAGACAAATTAAGGATATATTTTCGTTAAATCTTTTTTAAATCTTGGATATATTCTTATGATATCGTTAATAAGATCCGGTTATTATAAGAAATGGATCCCTTCATGTACTTCAAAAATATAGTGCTGCTTGAAATTTGGTTGTCTACAACAGGGTGCTTGAAACTTGGCTCATTTTCTGAGTTGGTACAGGATCTGGAATGTTCATATTGTTGGTTAGAATGGTTCTATAAGAACTAGTTCTAAAATCACGAGGGGCCAATTTTGGGTTAACGTTTTAAGCTCCCCCCCCCCCCCCGGAAATTACTTATTTGCCCTTGCAATATGGTCCAACCATCTCACCGTTTTCCTTTGATGTATTATATTATTATCTACCTCTCTATTTCGTCAGGCTCATTTCATTTTAATTTTGACATATCAGTCTTAAATATTATGGGGTCCATTTATATGATTATTATCTCAACCTAAAGATGCAAAAAGTGGACCCTATATCATTATTATTGTGGCTAAATATGACAAGGTTTGAATGGAGTGACCACACTCTCACATGGTTCTCTAAGTGCATGTAACGACTCAATTTTTAAATTATTATTTTTGTGTGTTAAAATATTTTATTTAACGTGACATTTTAATTAAGTTAATAACTTGAGTTATTTATCGAGTACTTTAGTTATTAAGCGAGTAGAGTGAGTTAATGTGTTATTGGGCCAAGTCAATTGGGCTTGAGGCCCAATGGGCCTTGAGTGTGTGTGAGGGGGCGCCTATTAGGGGCAAGGAAGAGAGAGAGAAATTCATTTCTCATGTTCTTTGTGTTCTTGAAGAGAGGAAGAGAGAGCTTGAGGAGCTAGGGCAAGGGGAGAGCTAGAGATTCGAGATCTTCGTCGTGTTTTCTTCGAATCCAGGTATGAGAGTAGGTTCCATAATCGTGGGTGACCCGAGGAAGGGGAGAATGTCGATTTCTCCTCACCCGAACTTCCTCCACCCCATTTTCGTTTTAGCTTGGAATGGATTTTCTTGATGGAAATCGTTCCTAAGGTTCTCATTATGCTTAACATGCTTTTAACATGATTAATGGACGGATTTAATGGTTAAAAAACGAGTTTATGAAAGATTAAACTCAAGAACTTTGTGTTTTTGAGAGTTTTGATGAAAAAGTGTTCAATCTTTACTTTTTCGATGTTTATGATGTGGATCTGAGAAATGAACTGTCCTTTTGTGTTTATCCATGTTTGTTATGCTTGAATACAAACTCTTTTGGGATTTATAACATGAAAAATGGGATTTTTGGGTGATTTGGTGTAGAAAACGCAAGCAGTTTCGCCCCAAGCGCCAGAATTTCGCCTGAAACGGCAGAACAGAGAGCAAACCAGTTTCTTCAGCAATTTTTCCGCCCCAGGCGAAAATATTTCGCCCCAGGCGAAAAATACTTCAAATTTCACAAATTTTCATCTGCTATCTTCCTTTGCATGTAGTTTCAAATCAGTGTCTTATTCTTCATGATTTAGGTCAAAAACCTCTAAAAACACTTGAAAATGGTCTTTATTTCCATGTAATGACTAACGTCATCAATTGTTGATGCTTGTTGATGCTTATAATGATTGTTAATCATGTATGAAGTTGTAAATGACGAATATTAAGGTTTTGCTAATCTTAATAATGACGTATGTTGGATAGTGTTCCACATAGTAAATGACGAGCTTTATGCTAAATAATTGTTGGTGAATTCATGAAAAACATATACATGCATTCATGAATTTTGTTGTTGTATATTGGATATTCCAATAAAGACGGATATCAGATTATATTTATCCGATAAAGACGAATATTAGAGGTGAGATACTCTAATAAAGACGAAACGGTACCACATGCATTAGATATGTCTAGGGTGACATTGCATGAAGTTGACGCAATAGAATGCATTAGGTTATGTGTACATTTATGTGGTAAGTGATATGTGACACATACTTGACTAATTGTGATAAGTGATAATTGATTGTGTGGGTATTCGATTATATGTGTTTATGTACTTATAATTGAATAGTAGATTGTTGATGAATATGTATGAATGTATCATATATGCATGATTATTGAAGAAGTGTTTAAGTACCCTTTTACTTGCACTTGTATTTTTGATTATGTGATCTAACTCTCATGCTTTGTGTTATGTGCTGGACCGTTGGGGGTTCAGATTCTCAGGTTGAGGATCCCGATCAGAGTTAGAGGATTGCTCGTGCTCGTGGTAGTGCGCTTTTTGGTGAGGAGTTTAGCTTAGACTACTCCTTAGATATATTTTGTATATCTTTTTGACTGGGTTGTATAGAATTGCTCTGATTAGATATTTACCGGGTCGGGTTATTCGTTTGAATTGTATTAAGCCCGTGATGGCATATTTGACCTTGCTAATCCTTTACTTTTTGTTGTAAACATAATATCCTTGTTGTTGATATGGCCTAGAGCCTAGGGATATTGTGTGAACAATTTGGATATTGTATGATATGCACTATGATAAATATCGTTTTTAATTTCCGCTGTGCTAGCATGACGCGTTTATGCCGTGATTTCGTATTATAACATGTGATGCCTGAATTTTCTTAAGTGTTTTATTTATTTATATTTAATAAATTCGCGTTAAGGGGTTTGGGTGTTACAATAGTGGTATCAGAGCAAGGTCGGTTCATGTGGAACCAATTAAGATTAGTTGCCCATATATTCAATTTGTGTAGAGATAACACTGTTGATATTACCCTTCTAAGTATGTTCTTGGATTGGTTGGTTGTTCAGGATCATGGCTGGAAGAGGTCACAATCAGATGGCAGATGCGATAGCTACTTTGACCAACATTGTGGCTAAAGATCATCAACCCGAGAGGGAAGATGAGATGAGGTTGGAGCGGTTCATGAAGCATAATCCGAAGCTTTTCACTGGAGGCTATGCTCCGGAAGCTGCTGTCAAGTGGATAGAGGAAGTTGAGATTGTCTTTGAGGCTATGAGATGTACCGAGGAGAGTAAGCTAACCTTGGGTACCTATGTACTTCGCGAGGAAGCTAACAAGTGGTGGAAGAATGCTAAGCTGAGGATGGGAGCTGGTGGTGTGGTAATCACTTGGGAGATGTTCAAGGGAGAGTTCTTGAGGAAGTACTTTCCGGCTGATATTAGGAACAAGAAAGTGGTGGAGTTCATGGAGCTCAAGCAAGGGAACATGTTTGTGGCGGAGTATTCCGTGAAGTTTGAGGAGCTATGTGCGTTTAGTCCACACTACAACACCGTGGAAGCTGAGAATGACAAGTGTGTCAAGTTTGAAAGTGGGTTGCGCCCGGACATCAAGCATCTTATTGGATTTTCTCAAATCCGAGACTTTGCAACTTTGGTGGATAAGTGCCGTATTTGTGATGATGATGGAAAAGCCAAGACTAACTACTACAAGGCTATGAGTGACAAAAGAGGAAAAGGTCAAGACCGTGGGAAACCTTATGGTGACAAGGGAAAGAAAGTTGTTGAGACTAGTGGTGGGAAGAAGAAAGGTAGCGGTAATTGGTACTATAAATAGGGGTTCTTGGTTTTAGTTTGAAAGACGTTGTACATAGAAGATAGTTTTGGAAAGGCAGAGATTGAAGAACATAGAGGAGAATACCAACAACAATTGAAGTATTTTTGGATTATTCTCTTCTCTTAATTTCATGAATCTTTTAGTGTTCTTCATGATTATATGTAGCTAAATACTCTTCTAGGGTTTATGGTAGATCTTGTAATTGAAATTCCTTATACCATGTCTTAGTTTTATGTTCTACTTTCTTGTTTGAATTTCTATTTTTAGTTCAATTAATTTTATCCTATTGATTTTATCACATGATTAGGAATGATCAACCTATGAATGTTTATAATCAATTGATTGATCAGCGACCGTACTGTAGTTAATTGGTGGACCTATAGGATAAATGAGACTTAGATTATTGCATGACCAAACTTTAATCTTAGTCTTCCAATCATTCAACCTTTTTGCACTTTATGCTTTTCTTGAATTTAAACTCTTTGTATGACCAAACAAGGGGTTAATTTAGGAAAAAGAATATTAATCACGAATGACCAAACAAATTAATAGTTTTAGTAAAGGAATTGGTAATTGAGTTAAAATAATGGAATTCAAGTGGAACTAGACATAGAGAATCAATGATTGCGAGGGAAACCATGACCCCTTGGCCTCTCTCTACTAGTTTACAACTTCACATTTTTATTCTTGTTCTTACTCGTACTCGTCATTATTTTCTCTTTAGTTATCATAAACAACTCAACTCTTTATCCGTCTAGATAATAAACAATCTTAACTAGTTTAGTAATTGTTAATTAATCCCTGTGAATACGATAATCTTTTATACTACTTAAGGTATCCTGTTAAAAACCCACCAGAGAAGATCCACCCACTCCCGTTAAAAGTGTGACATTTTATTGGTTATTATATGTTCTTAGTTGGACCATCGTTCGTCTAGTTAGTTACATAATTGTTAGAATGGTTCTATCTATATAAGAACTAGTTCTAAAATCATGAGGGTAAATTTTGGGTTAAAGTTTTAAGTTCTTTAGACTTGTAATATAGAAAAAAATTTGGTAGCCAAATATATCTTTGATACTTCACTCACCAATGCAAACTAGGTTGTCTCATCACTTTAGACTCTAAGAAAGTAGTTCCTCATATATTATTTGCATTTAAAAACTCTTCCCCACCAAAGTTTCATCACCAGTTAGGAGTCATCTACTATGATTTTATTTTCCACATCTCCATAATAATTGTGTAGCTGTAACTTTGAGCTGTCTTTTGGATTAAAATATAGGAAAATGCTAAACAGTGCTCCTGAAGTATTCTTTAAATATTTTAATAAGAAAAATTTATCTCAAAATGTGTGTTTTAAATACATTAAAAATATAAGAAATTGTCTTTTTAATATTAATTTTTTTTTTTTATTTATTTTTTGTTATGTTTAACAAATATCTGGAGATGGACAATGACCCTAAAATGTAAAGCAACTTAAAATAATGAAGAAAATGTGATGCCAGCGAGATACATGTGAAGGGGAAGCGTGAGAAACAATGAATCATTTACATGGTTTTAGTTTTAGTTTATGAGTGCAAGAGTTTTTAGCCTCATAAGCAAAGTTGTCACACGTTAAATATATGCTCTTGTACGTATATAAAAAATATTTTATTGAAAGGAGAAAATTTAATTTGTGTGTCCAATAAATTTAGCTAGAACCTCCTTAAACAAAATTTTCACATTACTTTTTCTTTTTTCAGCCCCTTCACAATATCACACTTCATTTTTGACATGGAAGATCAGACAATGCTTCAACCACAAAGTATATTAAGAATTGTGATATTTTATCGAACCGAAGCTTTGATATACTGTTAGGAAATAACAAAGCTGAAGAAGAAAAATAAACACAATCATAACACAAGAATATAACGTGAAAACTCCAAAATTGAAGAAAAAATCACAACCGTTGTCTAAATCAAAATCCAGAGAATTATTACTATGTAAAAATTTTCACAACACCTAGTCATAGACTTCTCTCACTTTCACCCCAATACAACCACACTCTTACGAAACAAATATTTAAATTAAGTCAGATCCTTAAATGCTACTTTTTTTTTTTGTTTACAGAAAGAGGATGCTTAAATGCTACTTACTAGTACATCTAAAAACAAAGAACCTTGAATTTTTCTCTGATTTTGAAATTTCCACGTTATATTTCTTATATTATGATTGTATTTATCTTTTTTCTTCAACTATGTTATTTACTAATACTACCAACTCCCTAAAAATAAAACAATATCAAGATAGAAAATCAAAACAAAATCCGTATAAAAACAAAAAATTAAAACAAACAATTTTTGCACCGACAAAAGTAAAACAACATCCAATAAAGAGAAAAAAAAACTAAAACAAAACTTAAAAATACGAAAAAATCACTTATTAAAATAAAAAATAATAAACAGCAGGAATTCCATATTAAAATTTAGGCTTTGGCTAATATGAAAGACTTCACCAAGTCTTTTATAGTGCACAAGTTACCGATATTATTATAACGAATACGGATTTTATAAAATCGACCGTTGGATTGAAAGTTTATATCGTTAAGATCATCCATAATTTTTTTAAAAAAAATCGGGAATCATTTGATAGGTTATTGAGACCAGGTATTAAATAAAACTCCATAAACCGTTAATTTTGATGGGTCTAAATAACATATCAAATGATTTTCGATTTTATTTTTTAAAAAAATATGGATGATCTATACGATATAAACTTTCAATCCAACAATTAATTTTATAAAAATTGTATTCGTTACAATAATATTGATAACCTGAAGATCATGAAAGACTTAAGTAAGTGCACATTCGCCTAAAATTTATCCTAAATCACTCATTTTGAAGTTGGGTTTGCTTTTTAAAGGGTAAGTAGAACATGAACATGTGTCAACCATAATGATGAAAAGCAGTCAACAAAAAGAGGAAAATTGTCTGTATACGTGTCTCTCCATCTGCCATTACTGGACCACAAAATTCATAAATCAGACATTTGGGATTATAAGTAAGAAAAAATGTTGAACAGGAGAGGATCCTAACTCAGTGTGTGAACGTTCCAAAACAAAAATCAGCATCATACAATAATTTGAAACAGTCTTTACCCTAAATTAAGAAAAAGAGAAAAAATAGTAACAAAAATCTCCACATCTTCAAGAACAGATTAAGGCAAACAATAAAAATGGGTGCTTCACATTCCATCTCTGAAAATTCAATCTATGAATTCACAGTTAAGGTACCCACTTTTTCTCAAACCCTAAAACCCATTTTTATTACTTTGATTTTGATCATCATTATGAAAATTTCTTACAATTTTGTTGTTCATGATTTGCACAGGATGCAAAGGGAAGAGATGTGGACCTCAGCAGTTATAAGGGAAAAGTTCTTATTGTAGTTAATGTTGCTTCAAAATGGTTCAACCCCAATTTCTCTAATTCAATTGTTTTTTCATGTGTTTGCAATAAAAATTCAATCTTTCGTTATTTTTCTTCTTTAATTGTTAATGGGGTTTAGTTAATTAAATTAATTGTTAATAGGGCTTAGCTAATTGATTTGTGATTAGGGTTTAGCTAATTTTTTTTATTGGGTTTTAATTACAGTGGATTTACCAATGTCAATTATACCCAGTTAACTGAGCTTTACAACAAATACAAGGATAAAGGTATGATTTTTAAGGGTTTGAAGAAATGGTTTTTGCATGTTGGTGTTGAATTCTAAATTTGTGTTTTTGCTGTGACCAAACCATTTTGAACTTATTTAGACTAAAGGGATAAAAAGAAATTTTTGAAATTGATTCATTTGTGAATGTTTTTGTTGTTGATGTTAGGACTTGAGATATTGGCTTTTCCATGCAATCAATTTTTGAGCCAAGAGCCTGGAAGTAGCCATGATGCAGAGCAATTTGCATGTACAAGATTCAAAGCTGAGTATCCAATTTTTGGAAAGGTAATGTGCTGTTTATTTGTGTACATAATCTAGATTCGGTGACTGGTAGTTTTTCTGTTTGTGATGTTTTTGAACTTATTATTGAATGTTGGTTGTAATTATTCCGTAATTTTATGTTGGTTTGTAATGGTCAGTTAATTTGTTATGGTATAATAGGTCGTATCGATATCGATTAAAATCTTAATTAGGACTATTGTGTGCGAAAAATTCACCCTAGCAAGACAATTCTGTTTTATTAATCACTTGACTAGGTATTAGGATAAACTTCTTTGTTAAAAATCCACCCAAAGTGAGATTCAGGTCAATTTTTAACAGATTGTACCTTTCTGTATTTGTACTTTTTTCTGAACTCACTTTTTTCGTTCTTCTTTTCCAAAATCAAATCCCCCAGTTGATCATAATATGTGACAATTAGGCAAGCACAAAACTTGTTCAAAGAGATGAAAAATGCCAGCAAGACATCTTTGACAGTCATTTCAACATTTTCTACTATGGCATGAAATCTCATGCGAGCCCTATTAAGTGATGTCCACCATCTATTAGCTGGATTTCACAAAATAATGAAGTGAGTGTTAAAAAGAGAGTTTCAAAGAGTATGCTGCTGGCATTTTTCTAAAATGGTTTCTACAATGATCACATCTACTTACCTTGTCATACACAATTTTTCTAAATTATTTTGTCTCTTCGTAGTCCAGACCCTAGTTATTGTTTTCTTGAATTAAAATTGGCTTAGGTGACTAGTGTAAGTAGTTTTCTGTAAATTGTAGAATCAATTGGTGAGAAATAGTTTTTCTTTTTGTTGGTATTAACCCTCTGGTTCCCAGGGGAATGAGACCCCGGTAATCCAGAGTTCAACTGCGAGGTAAGTAAAGTCTGACCAAGAATTGGTGTGAAATGGTTTTGAATGTGCACTAAATGACAACATGAAAACTGTAGAGAGTAGAGACTCATTTAAGAATTAAGATCTGTTTTAGGTACATAATTTCTTCAGGGTGAAAGCATCTAAACATCAAGCTAGTGTCTAATGGTGAGGAATTTGGATAGTGTTCAAAAGGTCATAGGACCAACCTCATTGTATCATCAAAGAAAATGAGAACAGATATACAAGCGTCCATTTCTGTTAAACTTTGAACCATTTATTTTACTAATGAGCTGGTTAGTTGTTGACAAATTGGCTATGTACTTTATGAAACAATGATTTCAAACATCTATGTTTATTCAACCCTGCAAGTTGATTTGCTTGAGTTTTGAGCTTGCTATTTTCTAGGTGCTATATATCCTATGAACTCCCCAACCAATTCTATTGGAAACTGAACTTGAAAAAACTGGTTTTATTTTATTTTTTCTTTGCTCAAATGAATTCTAGAACTTTTTTTTTAGCGACCAATGTTAGTATTGTTAGTTTTTATGCTGAGGGTGGTGCTCGAACCCTTGACCTCCTTATCACTCCACTCCTTAACTCCCCTATCCCAGCCACCAAGTCATCCTTATATTCCCATGAATTCTAGAGCTAACCGGAAATTAGTTACCCTGTGTGTCTAATTTAAGTTTAGAGCTTTATATTTATTTGTTTTGAAAAGAAAAAAGCAAAGCTGTGTCTCGTCAAATGAGCAAATATTCAATGTGTGGATAGATAGAAACATATAGGAAAATTTGTGGTGGTGTCAGCTAGGCTTCAAAGTAGTATGTTCTGCATCTTTTATTCATCTTTTCAAATGATGATTAGGAATACTCTTAAGCCTAGATAGTTATGCATCTCTTTGCTATATGACTAGATATGGCTACAGTATCTCGTTGATACATCTCTTTGCTATTTACAAATGTTGCCGTTGTTTGTTAACCGTATTGATTTGTTTTTATTTGCAGATACGTGTGAATGGATCCGACGCAACACCTCTTTACAGATTCCTTAAAGATAAGAAATCTGGTTTTCTGGGATCTAGGATAAAGTGGAATTTCACCAAGTTTTTGATTGGCAGGGACGGGCAGGTGCTCCAGCGTTATGGTCCAACCACCTCACCATTTTCCTTTGAAGTATTATCTCCCTCTCTATTTCTCTCCATGGAGCCCTTAGGCTCATTTCATTTTAATTTTGACATATCAGTCTTAAATATTATGGGGTCTATTTATATGATTATTATCTCAACCTAAGATGCAAAGAGTGGACCCTATATCATTATTATTAAGGCTAAAGATGTCAAGATTTGAATGGAATGAGCACGCTCTCACATGGTTGTCTAGGTGCATGCAATAATTTCTCATGTTGGCGTGTGTGCGCGCAATAGTTTGAGATGAAAGACTCATAATAGTGAATAATTGTGATAGAGAAATGATAGAAGGATAACTAGAGAGTATGCATTTTCAGAAACAATGAAAACAATGTTTTCACATTTTCAACATTGTTAGTTCTATGGTGCACAAGTGATACAAGTCTTGCATCCGTACAAGTTAGTTTCTACCATTGGATCAATAAATCTCACCATTAGATCAAATAAGATATGATGAGATGTATTGATTAAATGGTGATAAATACACCTGTGTATGGTGCAAGACTATTTTACTTGTGCATATATTAGAAAATTGCAAAAAAAAGAGTGAAATATTGAATCTCTATTCTATCATATTTATTAGTTGAAGTGAAAGTAAAAACAGAAAACATGAAAAGTAAATAGGCTTGCAAATGTTAAACATGCTGTGGCATATGTTATGTTCCTAAAACAAAATTATTGGCTCATAAGTTGTTTGATTGTTGCCTTTACAGAATGACATCAAGAAGGCCTTGGGAGTGGCTTGAAAGGATTTACAATCGCTTCGGCTTCAAATTATCGTGCGTGTAGAAGATAATAATGATAACAAAATGAATGTATATTTTGTAGATGTTTCTTCTTCTAGTGATTATTTATTGCATATGTTATGTCTAGGGGTCCTGTTTGGCTCAAACTGTTGTGTATCAAAAATTCTCTTTTGGCCTTGTGAGTAATTCTTTATTTAAAAATATTGATTAGTGTTTTGAGCTGTTATTTGTTTATAGAAACACATAAACAGGAATGTGAATTACATTTGGCTGGTAAATGCAATAGCTATTCTATTTTTCTCATTTACCTTTATTTTTCTAGAATTTTCAGCATATGCACATGATTTTAATTTTTTTAAATAAATACTCATCATTCTTTTTTTTTTTTTTTTTGATACATGATATACTCATCATTCTTATTTGTTGAAAAAGCTGCTTTCAAATTTCTGCATGTTTGTTTAAATGATACACACTCCCTAATATTGTTAGATCATAGATGAAAAATATGTAACTGGGAGAAGGTTAATGTTTTTCTTTTGCCATGATACTCTTATTAGGAGCAACTATTTTTGATTTTGGTTACAAAAAAAAAAAAAAAACAATTGTCTGATGACATGGTAACTAGAGTTAGATTTTAATTTACTGAATTTTTTTTATTTCAAATAGGAATTTAGTTTCTAAGTCAACATATAACTTTTATAAACTTGTAAATGTTTATGATGAAGTTAACTGAGGGAGCTTATAAAAACGTGGAGATTTATATGTTAATTTCGGTTTATTAGAGAACTTATTAGTTAAATATTCATAATAATTGCAAATTATTATTATTTTTTAATGTGTTTTCTTATTGAATAAAAATTGGTGTCATTTGAGTTTCAAATCATGGGAATAACATTTTTTTATTCTCAATCAGTATAGTGGCTAAACTTACACAATTTAAATGTGGAGAAATTGAGAATTTGAAGTTCGAATCCTAATCTCCAATAATGTTTTTAGCAACTACAATTTAGGTACGGGATTGAGTTTTAACTTTTAACTCCTCCAATATATATATATATATATATATATATATATATATATATATATATATATATATATATATATATATATATATATATATATGGGGGATGCTAACTTAGACCCAGTTGGGTCTAAGTTAGCAAGGTGCACCTTTTCAGTTGGACAAAAATACCCATTCTTTTTAATTAATTAACCAAATTACCATCAATGGACGCAAATCCAGTGTCGCGCGCGTACCGCAGGACCATGGTTACAAACCGTTGATTTCCATCAGACAGCCAAGATCTGATCTCATCAAGACTGTCTGATCTATCAGACAGCCCAGATCATCCGAATCCATCAGATTCCAGCGCGTGCACCACACTGGATTACACCCTGGAGAGAGAAGAATCTACTTTTTAAAAGCAGGACACGTGTCGCTGTCTGATCGGCTGGGCGTGATTTTTTTCCATTTAATACTTTGAACTCAATTATTTCGTTGTAAATTAATTTTTTAATTTTTTTTTTTATACCAAAATTCATAATTTTTTTTTCTCTACAAATAGAGACTTGGTTCGTTTGATTTGGACACAGAAAAAAAAACCCAATTTTTCACTACCTTAATCTCATTTTTCACTACCTTACATCAACTCACTGAAACCATTCTACCAGCAAAGTGGTTTCAGATTACAACTCTCTGAAACCATTGTACCAGATAAATGGTTTCAGAAGCAAACACAATTAATAAATTACTCATTGAAACCATTATACCAGTAAAATGGTTTCAGAATACAACTATGTGCAACCATTCTACCAGTAAAATGGTTTCAGAAGCAAACACTAGTTTTTAATTACCGTTTTATCTCATTTAATTAACTAAAAATAGTTTCAGGTCTCCAAAAATTTCATAAAATATACCAAAAGTTCCAGAATATTATCTACTATTTTCCTGGTATAATGGTTTCAGTGAGTTGGTTGAGTGGTGCGTGTTAAATTACAACACACAAGTAACGTATTTAGTAGACAAAAAATGAGATTAAGGTAGTGAAAAATTGCATTTTTTTTTCGGTGTCCAAATCAAACGAACCAAGTCTCTATTTGTAGAAAAAAAAAATTATGAATTTTGGTATAAAAAAAAAAAAAAAAAAATTTACAACGAAATAATTGAGTTCAAAGTATTAAATGAACAAAAATCACGTCCAGCCAACCATTGTGTGACACGTGTCCTACTTTTAAAAAGCAAATTTTTCTCTCTCCAGGGTGTAATCCAGTGTGGCGCACGCGCTGGAATCTGATGGATCAGGATGATCTGGGCTGTCGGATTGATCAGACAGTCTTGATGAGATCAGATCTTGGCTGTCTGATGGAAATCAACGGTCTGTAACCATGGTCCTTCGGTACGCGCGCGACACTGGATCCGCGTCCATTGATGGGTATTTTGGTTAATTAATTAAAAAGAATGGGTATTTTGGTCCAATTGAAAAGGTGCACCTTGCTAACTTAGACCTAACTAGGGTCTAAGTTAGAAAACCCCTATATATATATATATATATATATATATATATATATATATATATATATATATATATATATATATATATATATATATATATATATATATAATCACCACCCTCTTTAATGTCCGGATGTACATATAAAACTCTGATATTCAAATCAAATATAAACTCAAAGTGGGTTGGTGTGAGGGTTATTAGAATACAACATACCTCTTTCCAAAAAAAAAAAAGAATACAACATACCTTGATAAGTCACGATGTGATGTTACACGGCGTGAAAGATGTAGAATTGAACTTGACTTGATTCAGTCTAAAAGTTCAATCTATGAAACACGAGTAAATAGTAATATTTTGGTTTTTGAATGTGTGTGGATGCCGATATAATCTAGGAATGTGTTAAATTTAAAATGTATTTAAATGTCTTTTTAGTTAGTCAAGTTAATTATCAAAAGTTTCTTTATATATATATATATATATATATATATATATATATATGAGTCAGGATCCGTTGACACCAACTAGTTTGACACCAATTGTTACACCTCTAAATAACGTTTTAACCGATATAAATTTTATAAAATCCACCGTTGGATTGAAAGTTTACATCATATAGATCATTTGTGTAAAATTTCAAATAAATCCAAAATTATTTGATATGTTATTGAGATACATCAAAATTAACGGTTTTTGTATTTTTTTAAATGCCGTTAATCTTTATGTGTCTCAATAGCATATCAAATGATTTTGGATTTGTCTGAAATTTTACACAAATGATCTATATGATGTAAACTTTCAATCCAACGGTGGATTTTATAAAATTTATATCGGTTAAAACGTTATTGAGAGGTGTAACATTTGGTGTCAAACTAGTTGGTGTCAACGGATCCCGACTCATAAAGAGTTCTATATATATATTGGTTACTTAATTTCATCTATAATCATTTTTTTATAATAATTTGATCTACTAGTAGATCTTTTTGTGTGTTACCTCTAATTTTTAGGGAAATAGACTCCTTAATTCAAAGTTCATAAAAAATAAATGAGTGAAAACCTGACAAAACAATAAATACAAAAAAAAAAAAATCTAAAATTGAATTCAGATTTTTTCTTCGAGTCCAATAACTTAGTATATAGATTAGAAATTTGGTGTCATTGTTGCATGCCCGAGGAAGTAGGCAATCAAATTATTGCAACCCAGACATCTTATCCATTTGCTTTGATTTTTTTAATTTCCAGATAAGGTCATGAAAGCTTCCTTAAAAAATCATCCCATAATAATATAGTAACTTCTAAAAGTTTTAGCTGCAATAATGACACAAGTGAATCATGTCACATGGATCATGATAGCAATAGTTACATTCAATTGAATGTATCATTTTCACAAAATTACTCAATACACAAATCGTATGATATTTTATATGCAACTTGTATTTTTTTTTTTTTTTTTTTTACTTTTAATGAGTACACAACAAAACTCTTGCACTTTAACTATTGAGAAATGAGAAATTACATGTATTCAAACTAGCTCTACTATATTATATTAAATGTCTTTACGACCTTTAACCATGAGTTGTATTTACGGGACCTATAAATACTATGTAACATGTATTTACCCATGCAAATACATACTATAGAACTTCAATATTCGTGAAAATCTCTAGTTTTAAATTAGGCGTTTTTGCATGAGATATATGGTTGATTTTACGGGTGTTTACGAGTACGGATGATCCGTTCAATCCGGTGATCAAATCTAATCCAACCTGCATTTTACTCAAACATGTTCAAGTATGGGTCGAATCCGAATCAATCCATTCAAATTCGGAGTGGTTTGGGTCGGGTAATGGATTTATGATGATTTAAAAAAATTGGATTGGGTAACAAATTTGGCTAAAATCGACCAAACCCGCATACACCCCCTAAGTTGATTTTACTCAAGATGATGCATAGCAATAAAGATGTCATATTGTTGACACAATAAATTTTATGACATCTATTAAATTGAATAATATTCCTTATCATAGTATTTTTGCTTTGCAAATACTAATATCCATTGAGTTAGTTTTTGGTAAACAATCATAATTATTCCTTAGTAATACTTGATGGAACTTGTGTTCTTATGAAATCAAGATGTTACTACTTGAACAAATTTAATTGGTACCTCCCTTCATTTAATAATGATATGATTTCAAAGTTATACAAAATATTTTAAAATTTTCTTTAAAAAAAAAAAAGAAGATGAGAAGAAAGACAATCATAATATAGTGATTTTTCTTAGTGATTCATGGAGATATTTTTTCCAAATTGCTGTCCTATACTACAGTCAAAATCAAGATAATGTCTTAAATGGGCCCAAGTTTGAAATGAAAAGCTATGGCCAGAAACAAAGCCCATTAAACACTGGACTCAACCCACTAAGTCATGGAATGTGGCCCTCTAATTTTAGAGACCACGGATAAGCTCATGTGGGGCCTTTTGCACAGTTCATAGAGAATGAAAAATGAGAAAAACAACAACTTTGTGGCCAAATTCTACTGTTCGTCGGTAGTTAAAAATCTTTTAATTCTCTTGCAATGATAGATGTCATTTTCTAGAAATAGAAGCTCGCCTAAGTTACTTTATAAGTCGATTTTGTAAATATAAACAAGACTCGATATTAAACTATATGCTGTTATATTTGTTAGCTTATAAATACTCTTATATCTTTTTTAACTTGGGTGGTACATCCATCCGTCTAACTTTTTAAATTATGAATGGTTTTATGATTCAAAGAATACTGACAAAGAGATTTAAATTATCTTTCTTTAATGAGATAAAAAATACTCTATATTAGTATCGTTTATTGTTGGAGGGAGATCATTTATCTCTTTGTCAATGTTAAGGTATTTTTATTATGTTACCTCCACTGTGTTGGGGATGTATCTATTACATTTTGTAGGTTATATCTCTGTTGATTGTAGGTTTTCTCCTCCTAAAAACTTTTGTAGGTTATATCTCTGTTGATTACATTTTATCGGCCTCTTGTTATGTTACCTCCAATGTGTTGGGGATATGTATCTATTACATCTGGGGAATTTACACACATTAAGCTAATTAGGGTAGACATTCACAACACCTCATATTTTACTTAGTAGTTTAATGTGTGTATACTCTATACTACAAAATCTATTGTTTGTCGTCGCTCATTGCGAACATCAAATTACAACAATCTCTTCTTTTATTTATTTTTTCTTTTCTGAATTGACACCGATCAAATTACCATTTCAAGATTTTACCATAAAAATGAAAAGATTCATAAAATTTTATTTTTAAAGACATCGTTCTCTTTTCTTTCTAGACCGAACCCTCGATTTTTTTAGAATTTCAGAAAATTTCTAAATTCAGATATTTGTGGACCACGCTATTTGTGAAATTGAAGATCTTATTGTGATAAAAATATGGGCTCCATAGTGGACAGAATACACGTGATTGTGGACAGTGTTGATTGCATTAATTCATTCGTGTGAGCAATAAAATGATAGTAAAAGATTGCTAGCTAGTTACTCCATTCTTGTTGCATTGTGTGGAAATGTATGTCTTAATTTTATTGAACAGCAACAAAAGGAAGATAGATACAGTTGCATAGCATTTTCATTGGTCTATGAGATCCCAAGATTCTCTATGTCTCTCCACACATTCTGTGGTACACCAAATTTCTTGTACAACTATCCCGAATTTAACTCATACTTTTTTGTTTAAGAGAACTATACTTTTTTTTTGTTTTGTTTTGTTTTGTCGTAGTTTGTCTAGTTGCTATAAATTTTACTTTAATCATAAATAAGTAAGATATTTGAGGTTCAAACCGCGACCCTTATATATAATGCAATATCTTTATTAACTGAAATAAATTCATAGGGACAAAAATCATACTTTTTTAAAAGGCTTTTAAATGAGATAATAACTTGAATCAAGGTTGCAGTCAGCTACATGAAACTATTTGATTGATATTAAAATGTTCAAATTTTAATATGGAAATTTTATACTATTTCTATATTACAATATAAGGTGTTTTGATAATATTGTACAAATTAAAAAATGTAATTATTATTATATGAAAAAGAGAAATTATGAGTTAGTTTACAAAATTGTTCTTCATTAATGATATGTGTTTCTCTATAAATAGAGATACTCATGAGGCAGAAAAACAACATCCAAGAATCATATTCACATGTGTCTAAATTTTGCCTAAAATATATATCTAACTCATTTCTTCACTTCTCTAGTGTTCAAAAGTAATTAAGGAAACTTTATTTTGTAAACTATCATTGATTGACATTTGAGTGTGCAATTATATCTTGATTTCGAAAGTATCCCAAAGGAAATTCACAGGTGTGACACACATATGTTTTAGAATTTATGCATAACCATTATCATATTCTTTTCAATTTTCTTTTTGTTCAAGTATTTCCAGCAAACTCAAAATACAAAATCTAACAATTATTTTAGTTAGCTTATAATATTTTTTTGTCAACATCAATTAGCCTATAGTTAATAACTTATGGTTTATAAATTCATATAATTAAAAATGAATCTTTATTTTTATTTTTTTATTTAAAAAGTGACAGTTGCTAAACCTGTAAATTTTTTAACCTACAAGTAAGCTAAAAATAACCCATTTGGTATACGGAATTTTCTCACGAAGTAATAACTTATTTTTACTTATAACTTACTAGCGGGCCAGACAGGCGCGTTCCGCGCCTGCCTGTGTCTAACTTATGTCTAAAAAAATGTTTTATGTTATGATGAATTTGTTAATAAAAGATTTTTATTGCTAGAAAAATAAGGATATTGTTGGTATTATGAAAAATCGACACCAAAAATATTTGTATTATCTTTTTATATAGTAGCCAAAAATCGACACCAAAAATCGACACCAAAAATATTATCTTTTTTTATGAAGGAGCCTCTTTTATTTTCTCCCATAGAGTGGGATGGAAATAAAATCTAATTCCAGCTAGCAAGAGGAACAAATCTCCGTAAAAATGGGTAGCTTGTTCCAACACCATTTGTTAAATCTCTGAAACCATTTCTTACTCTCTCATTTTCCTCCTCGGTTATATGTTTGCACTTTGCTTTGCAATTTGACAATTTCCTCTTGAAATCACTATCCCAGTTACTAAATATCTAACCAAAGTCAAAAGGGAACTTCTATAAAATGCTCTATTTTTATTATAAAAAAAAAACTTCATTTATTTGCTCTTTTATAGCTTCATTTAATGTTTTATGAAACTACTTGTTTTAGTGTCGTGTTTAAAATGTTCATATCAAATTGTCAAGTTTATACGTAACTAGAACATCGACCCGTGCATCGCACGGGTCTGATTAACTGTAAGATATATAATGATTAAATAAGATATGATAATTCCAATAATATAAGATAGATGAAAAAAGTTGAATAACATTAAACGATAGTTCAACAATAATTTTGGATAAATATTCATACAAAGAAAATTATGTTATATTACGGAAAACTTTCTTATAGACCACATTCGAAGTTTTAGTCGTATCTTCACCGTCGTCATCGATGATCAATATTTTTAATCATTTTTCTAGAAGTAACTCTTGAAATTGCAACATATAACTTAGGAATACAAAACCTTGAATGTGTTGTTCTACCGTCAGGTATAAGCAATGCAGCGATCCCACTTGAGGCAACTATTAAAACTATCTCACCTTTTGAGCGTAATGCGGCTGACATGATCCTCTAGATAAATGTCTTCCATGTACCGCCATAACCATAACGAAAAAACGCACCAAGTTTGTTTTCGTTAACTCTTGTCATGATTGTGTCATATACTTTACGTTGCTCTGAAGTCATAGTTGACATCAATCTAACATGTTCCTCAACTAATTATTGTCTGTTATAATTCAATTCGTCGTGTATTAAACTATTTTGTATATCAGGAACTAATGATATGTCTGCTCTAGGCTTTGGAGGATAATCTTTTAAACTCTTCGCACAACTACGTAACATTATCTCAATATCTGCTAGTGCATATTGTATCAATTGATCATCGATTAATATTAAATTTGCAATGTTAAAATCAAAATAATGAATGTGATTAGTGACATGACTATGGTTGTGTTTGGTTGTATTGCAAAAAAATTTTATTTAGCAGAATTGAATTTGATAATAACTTTCCAAATCACACGTGATAATAACTTTTCAAATCTCACATGATAATTATTCTCTAAATTTATGATCTGGTATCAGGAAAGACATAAAAATATTTCGTGATGAATAATATAGTCAACAATAATTTTGATATGATATACTTTTAAAATTGATGGTGCTTATCAATTATTGCACATAATTTTAATCACAATTGGTATACTTGCCATAGTGGTTGGAAATATTGTCTTGCACTGAAGGGTTGTGGGTTCGAATCCTACTCAAGACAAAATTGTAGAGCTTATAATATAAAAGATTACTGTAAAAAAAATGTTTATAGGTAATTTGTGTCAAAAAAAAGTTGATAGGTAATTGAAAATTGAGTCAAATGACAAGTGAAAGTATCATTTAAGTATATTTTGTATTAGAAAATAATGTCACTTAATATTTATATTCTAACAAGTTAGAGAACTTATTTCATGATGCAATGGAAATCAAGTAATTTTCAGTTTTATATCGATTAAGTTCAACTTGTAAGTTGTTTCAAAAATAGAACATGAAATTACAGATTGTATGAAATGTATATGACATAGATTGTATGGAATGTATGATTGAAAAAATAATAGCAGGAAATATATCGGAGAAAAATGAATATAAATTTTTTTAAAAAAATTCTATAAACCGATCAACCGAACTAAATCAAACCGAACCAATAAAGAATTCATCCGTTCAGACAATTTTTTGATGATGAGGTGTCATGAAGTTGAAAGATTCAAATATTTTAAGCAATTGGTTAGAAATTAGGAGTTCGATAGCTATTTTCACGTATAGAGAAAACAAAGTTGAAAAAAAAAACACTCATCTTATGTGTCCAACAAATTTATGAAAATAATATATTATTAAATTAATCGAGTATAGAAAGTTAATTAAATGGTGAAGGATGCATAGATTAGGGAGGGTCAAGGAAGTGCCTTACTAAAAGAAGTGGATGAGAAGTCCCTTTCAAGGGAACAAGTTTATAGGTGTCAACAATTTTACTTAATATGGACAATGAGACATGTCTCATATTTGCAACCATGGGCCATATATACACAAACAATCCACCACAAATTTGATTCCTTCAAAATTCATAACTAATTCTCTTGCTATTCCCCACACTCTCTCAAACACTTATATATATATATATATAGTAGAGTACCATTCATTCACACCAAAAACTCAACTTAGAGTGTAGAATAATATCTCATTCTCACCTACCAAATCATAATCATTTTTGAACTTGTGATGGCAGGTATAAGTAGTATATTCTCATTTTCATCATCGAGAGGATCTTCTTCTTCTTCTTCTTCTTCTTCTTCTTCTTCTTCTTCTTCTTCTTCTTCTTCTTCGAGGCTTCGTCCATGGCGAAAATGTTCCAAGCATATTCGGCAGCAGAAGACTCGGCTTTACATTATTTGGAGATGCACTGTCTTACTCTTGTGCTGGCATGAGTAATAAGCAATGTTTGTTCTTGGTGCCATAGTTGGTCATGTGTTGATTAACCTTACCTTAATTACCAAATAATTAGAAGCATAAATATATATTAGGATAAGTACCTTCATAGAAGTTTTTGTGTTACACCTCTCATCCATCATTTTGTCCATGCATGAAGTGTCTAGCGATAAGAATTTGACTTTGTAATCTTAAGGGCAAAGTTTGAATCCCGACAGTTGTATAATGATTATTACTGTCATTTTAATTAATAATAATATATAATTTTCCACTTTCCAAATTTTATTTTTTTAAATGGTTGAAGCAGGACACCCTTTTGTTTGAATGTGTAAATTGCAAACTATATATCTAAGTAGCATGTTAAACATACTAACTTCTTGTAAAAAAAAAAACAAACTAATTTCTCAGCTAAGTTTATTGTATGCTTAGCCTCAGTTTGATTCATTATTATACACTGATGTGTGCATCAACTTTTTTTGAGAAGTTCAATCTTTAATTGCTTTTTAGTTTTGTGCCAAATAAATAAATTGAAGCCAATGTGAGTTCTTTAGTAAATATATGAAATAATGATTCAGTAATAGTATTGTTCATGGGAAACTTTGTTACCTTGCGAGTTAGGTACCAGGATTTAACTGTGATTGTGTTAATGCAGTAATTGCTAACGGTCATTCGATTAAAAGTCGATGGTCGATGATTTAGATTAAAACTGTAAAAAAAAAAATAGTTAAATTAAATTAAATTAACCAGAGCTGTTTGATTACTTTTTTACGGCTGAATTGTCTACTGTGTAAAAGCAGCACGGCAGACAATCCCGGTCCGACTCCATGAGTTTTTTTTTTTTTTTTTGAAAAATGTCCAGCTCCATGAGTTATTGAGTTAGACGTAGGCTAAATAAATCATAATTGAATAGAAAAATATATTAAAAAAAATCATCTCCTATTATGAGTTACCTTGTGCAACCATCCCCTATTTTTATTAGCAACGACCATTGGATTGAAGAAAAATAATTTTTTTAAGAAGACAAATGATATATATTAAAAAGAAAACTAATTATAATTAAGGTGTGTCTAACTAATAGAGATTACACAAAAAGAAAGAAAACGAAAAAAGCCTCAAATTAAGTCATACCAAGTCATATATTTCTAACTTCTAGGCTAAAGGGGTTAGGCCACCACAAATTCAAACCATAATTAATTCAAACTTCAATAGATGACACTTTTTGGAAAAACATGTTCCTTTTTTCTTTTCTAAGAGTTCAACAAGTTAACCATACCACTTAAAGAACAAACAACAATTCAAGTGATCAATAGTATGCTTAATTGTATATTTGATCTCTTACGTTTATTTTAGATTTTAAGTTAGTTATCTATGCTTAAAAATTTCAAGTTTGGTCGCTTACGTTACTGATGTCAACACATAAGTTTGTTCTTTCCGTCAAATTTTGAGTTAATTTCATCTAAAACTTCGACGTGATATCCTCCTAAGACGTCCACGCATGCAACTCTGTTAGCCACATGAACAATTTAAACAAAAATTTGACTAAAAAGATAAAATTATTGTAACCTTAAGTTATAAGGGATAAACTTAAAATTTTTTAAATTTAAGGGACAGATCAAAATCTAAAAAAAAAAAATCAAACATGCAATTACATTTTATAAATATTATGGTTTAGGAAGTTCAATGGATATTTTAGACATAGCCAAATAATACTATCTCGACAATAGCTAATAATGATTAAAAAAAAAAAACTAAATAAATCAATATAGAACCGCTCAACATAGTAAAATAACACAAATTCAATTATTAAATAAATGTAAACAATTTTTTTTAATTGATGGTAAAATTATTTGTCTTTGTTGAGATAATATTAATTCTTTTATAGAATTTTGTCAATTTTTCATTTTGAAAATAGTAGGATATAAAACTTTTTTTATTAAGTAAAACTTTTATGTTTTTGGAGGCCCAAGACAATTTGACTTGGTGGTCAAGGGCTGCTCTGCATGTTAGAAGTCCAATTTTAATAGAAAAAATATATTGAATTCGAATTAATATTAGTAGATAAAAGAAGTGTTAATCATTTTTTTTTTCAATTGCCTAAAACTTTTCACATAATGTTAATATTTTTTCTTTTGTCAAAAAACACGTTTAATTTCTAAAGAAGTGGTCGACCAAAGAAAAGTATTTTGATGACATCAATAAATTTTAACTAAACATAAATTATAATGAAGACAACATGGTGTTTGGTCATAATCCTAGCATTGGAGCAACGAAATCCACAGAATGAGAGCACGTTGTCCTTAGTTTCTCCTCAAACTGTGTTTCCCTTCTGTCTTTTTCATTTCATGCCCTCTCAGGCTGTGGGGATGTGGTACACTATGTCCTAGGTCCAAAGTTTGGGCTTAAGCAAGGTCACTTTTGAAAGCGATTTTAAGGTTCTCCTTGATGCATCAAATTCCAATGATGCATGTGTATCAGAGTTTAATGTTATATATAGTTCCTAATGTTAGATCTTGTTATTGTTGAATTATTATTTTGAGGTTAAGTTTATTCGAAGACAAGCAAATATTATTGTCCAGTCTAATTAGTTGGTACATTTATGATCATGTTCCTCTTTGTATTTTTTTTTTGGTTAATTTGTTCCATTTATTATCGGTTAATAAATAGAGTTTAATTGTTGTGTACTATCGGCGTAAAGATTTTTTTGACTGGTTTTCAGAACCACCGATTTTGTAAGTCATCTAGACCGATGCTAGATCCGGTTTCCAGTCCAACCGGTTGAACTTGCTGACCTGATCCAATTTTTAAAACATTGCGGTCACTTCTTACTTCTTATGCTAGTCAGTAGTCACCATGATATTGAGATAGTTCCTCCTTATATTCAGTTTTATTTGATTCTTTTTTTTTTGTTACATTGAAGCCAATACGATTTGAACCTAAGACCTCGTGCATTTTGCATTACTTAGTCATTCTTGCAAGTTTTTGGTTCCAGTAGATATTCGACTCCAAATGTCGAATGGTCAGTCACCATACAGCAGATAAGGCATCAATTTGAACTTCATCCAAGCAACATAGCAATGATAGAATGATAGGCATTAGATACAATTTAATGTCGTCTTAACACTAGTTTTTAAGGGAAATAGACCTTAGTAATTCGAAAGATAGCCAAGGATCAAACTCGCGTACAGCTTAAACGAGTTGACCTTACCTGAAGCAGATTAACCACTTACACTCAATCACTTGGTTAGGCAGAAAGTACAAGATTCAAACCAAATTGCTAATGAAAAAGAGAATGTCAAAGATAAGAATCTACTATTAGAAATCCTAGAGCTATGAGAAGAAAGTACATCTGAATGAGAAGAAAAAACTGTAAGATTTTCAAAACAATCTCGATTTTCCATATGAACACAAGTTCTTGGGGCCGTCCCAGACAAATCGAAG
The DNA here is from genome assembly GCF_020283565.1 of Trifolium pratense. Taxonomy (NCBI): domain Eukaryota; kingdom Viridiplantae; phylum Streptophyta; class Magnoliopsida; order Fabales; family Fabaceae; genus Trifolium; species Trifolium pratense. The sequence continues at coordinate 38,866,164 of NC_060064.1, read as the reverse complement.
TTTGCCATTTCTTGGCAGAGAGTGAGCTCATCTGGTTTAAGGGTATACGATGTAGTTGAAGCTGTCCTTGATGAAATATGATGTTTAAGTGTAGTTTGAAGTTGGTCGATTAAATAAGTAGTTAAATAAATATGATGTTTGAGTGCGATTGCTTCTGAGATTAAGTAAGAAAAATATATGTATCATATATATGAACTAATGTTAATGTGTACTCCATGAATGAACTAATATTAATATGTACTCCAGTATTATTATTATTATAATAATAATAATAATAATAATAATAATAATAATAATAATAATAATAATAATAATAATAATAATAATAACAACATTTCAATACAAATTTCAGCCTAAGAAAGTTACATGCATGATTTGTGAAAGTTACATACTTGCTTCTGTTGCTGCTTTTGTTACAACCATCATTGTTATGTTCGCAAATGTTCCATTGGGATCATTACAAGAGAAGTTTCAAAATAAGTTGATGGAGTCAAAGGATATTAGAATGAAGAGCACACTCTAATGGCAAATCTTTTGCCATCACTTGAATTATTTCCTGACGGGTTTAGCAATTTCGCGGTTTTTTCAAGGCATGCAGAGAGTGTGGTATTGTGTTTATTTATATGATAATGATGATGATGATGATGATGATGATGATGATGATGATGATGATGATGATGATGATGATGATGATGATGATACTGGTGTGGAGAAGCCTGCTTTGGAGATTGATCTTGATCCTTATGTCAATAGATCAGGTGATATTTGGCATATATCTTTTGAGAGTGCAAGGAATTTTGTGAGATACGGTTATCTCTTCGGAGGAGCTAACAGGGATAACAGTTATGATGAGTGTGTTATTTTCGACCCTTATGCTAGAATTGTTGGGAATTCATTTCAGAATGTGAAGCGTTTTACCGAGCATGAATCGAGTCAACTTTCCAGTGACTTAGCTGGGACGTTTTCTGGTTTGCCTAAAATGTTGCAGCATTTTAAAGATATTGGTGTGAGTGCCCGGAGAATCTGTATCTACTATAAATGGTGAAAACTATGCATGCCGCCAATGGTATAGAAGTTGTTTTCTCCAATACTGCTGAGACCGGCGCTCTACAAGGTATTGATGACTTATCTTACTATTATGCAAATGGGATCGGTGATTTGAAGGTGCACAGTGCTTTGAATTGTAACTATCCTATAGTGCAAAATTTGATTTTGGATAGCCTTAGGCATTGGGTAACTGAGTTTCACATTGATGGTTTCACTTTTGTAAAATACATGATTTATTTATAGGCCAAGTACTTGTGTAACTGACATCAAATTAACAAACTAAATAAATACTGCTTTATGTGTTTAAGTTTGTAAAGAGAAACAGGCATTTTGAATTACTTGGTCATTCTTGCAAGTTTTTGGTTCCGGTAGATGAATTCAAATGTCAAATGATTAGTCGCGATACAGCAGATAAGGCATCAATTTGAACTTCGTCCAAGCAACATAGCTATGATATGTTGATAGGCATTGAGATACAATTTAAGGATGTCTTAATGTTCTAGTTTTTATGGGATAAAGGCCTTATTAATTTGAAATTCAAACAATGGCCAAGGATCAAACTCGCATACAGCCCAAACAAGTTGACCTTAGCTTACACACATTAAACACTTACGCTCAATCATTTGGTTAGGCAGAAAGCACAAGATTCAAACCAAATTGCTTATGAAAAGAGAATGTCGAAGAATAGAATCTACTATTAGAAATCCTAGAGCTATATTTTATAATAAGACTAAGAAAATTGTGACCTATCTCCATGATGTATATTATATCCTAACATATAAACGTACCAGTAGCTATACAATATAGTATATGCCATCCTAACTTTGAAACGCACCAGTAGCTATACAATATATTAGTAGAATGTCTATAGTATAATTTCATCATTTACTGCCCTGGAAGCTCCATCGGACTCAAACTCTCCTTCAATGTGAACAATCATTCAAAAACTCGGTCAAACTTTCACCTGCTTGCTTGATTCCCCTGAAAGAAAGAAACAATATTTCAATATAAGAGATCTAAACATTCCATAATATCAAACCAGCAATCATAATAGTACCATATCTAGATCAGAAAATAGGATAAGTAGTGGAAAGTCTGGTCACCAAACTTTCACTTGTATTCAAACAAAATATGTCCTCTTAATTAATGTAAAACATTCATGTAATTTTTATTTGCAACAAAAAAGTAAGTTAACCTTTAGCATGCAATACAAATGCCCAAACATAATGATCAGCTTTCTATTACAAGCTTAAACTTTGAAGGTGAAAAAAAAAAAGTGACTCCAACTTACTGCAGGCTTGTGACCTGTCGACCTTTGGCCTAGTGCAACAGATGAAGCAGCTGCGACAGCAGCAACACGTATTCTGCCAAATTCATAATGCATTTCATAGTCAGTTAGTCATCAACCATTTAAGAGTTCTAGGAAATAATGAAATTGAGAAGAAAAATAAACCAAAAAATTCACATCACCTCCTCTGTACATCTATATACACATCTGTCTCATCTACAATTTCTTCCTGCATGGACAGAAACAAAATAGCAAAATTTAATTATTCTATGGATTATACAACATATTGTATTTTCTTTGTTACACCATTAACGCACAAATGTATTAGATAAACATAAGGAGGTCTACCTGTAGGAGTTCTTCAAAAACATCCTCCAAGGTTATGATGCCAATAACTTCCCCATCTTTATCACCTGAAAAGTGGTGGAAACTATTTGGTGCAGTGTCATTTTCTTGGCATTGTTGGTTGGCATTCTTCGCATCGTTGTATCCTCCAGGGTTATGATACCTAGAAAGCTTGTCAATATCGACAACATTGTCTGATTTCTCACAAGACCCGGCTAGCAATGGCACAGTCAGTTGAGAACTATGTTTGATGCCTACTTCATCGTTGTATTTGTCGAAGTCACCAGCTGCCTGAGGGTTGTTTTTCTCTCTTATAACCTTGACTACAGCTGCCATATGGCTGTTTCCTTTTTTAAACTCATTGAGGATATCATATAAAGGCATATCTGCTGGAACCCTGTGTTATTCATGAACAATAATTTTGTTCAATTGATAAGTTATGAAAGATGAAATGAAAGGGCACAATAGGTCAAACCTAGGAATTTTCCGGAGGGAAACGGCACTAACTAGACACTCTGTCTCAGCTCTTAAAGTAAGAAGATTTTTTACCTAACAAAGAGTAGCAAACAGGTTTTAGCAGCCAACAAAACAATTTTGATAAAACATTTAGAGTGCACTGTTGGTAATAACACTTACTAGTAAAATGCCAATAATATTTTTGGGGTTTCCACTGTATACGGGGATACGACTGTGACCTCGTTCAAGAATTTTCCCAATCGCTTCCCTGTGATAAAACAGAAAACAAGTTATACCTAAACTTCAGCTCTAAATACACTTTGAGCCACTTTAAAATAGTATTTGGTATTTAAGCATAGGAAGACTTTGAATGTGTAAAGTTACTTATGTTCTTTCTAACATTGTCAATAAAGCAATATAATATAAAGTCTGAAAGTTTGACATTAATACCATCTTGTGAGGATGAAAAATAACTTAACTTTCTGTGACTCTATATTAGATATTTGAAAATAAATGCTTAAAAATGAAAACGCACCAGTCCAATTTGGCTTCAACATCCAAGGAAAAAGTTGACTCAATTGGTGTCATAGCCTCCTCTGCTGTCTGCATAGCAATGCAGAATTTTGTTTCTATATTAGAACAAAGGCAATATAGTAGATGCACTTGAAGTTAAATATATCTTATCGCCAAAAGAAGTTATAACACATTCATAGCAGCTATCACTGGTAAAGTTATGGTCAGGCAATAAAGAGAATCCAACCGATATTAAGCTCATCAGAACAATTTAGTTAACAAAGTATCTACCTTCAGAGTGAGATCTAGTGCTCCACTGATAATCGTCGCCTCGTCATGTGTGAGTTCCCCTCCTTTACCAGCCTTCAATGATCAACAGAATTAGAATGAAATTTTTTGTCAAGGTGAAATTAGCATCCTTTCGTAAAAGAAAAATCTTTTTTTATATGGTAACGAATTAGAATGAAATTATTTGATCATATTTCCAAAGAAATGCAGTAGATACTCTTCTTGATTAGGAAGTTGTACAAAACCCACTTGGTTGGTGATTCAAACACATTACCTCTTCACTATGGATTGAAACAAGGGCTTTCAATTGTGCTCGCCTAAACAATACATCATCGTGTCCAAGCAATAGATCCATAACCTACAAGCACCAAGGTTATAGTATAAGCTTCATAAAAGCCATATTTTGTTGCAAATAAAAATTTCCAGCCCTTTTATCACAGGGCATGGGGTTAAGATACCATGGAATTAAAAATATGATCTATTTGAACATAGAATTCATTATATAATTAAAAATCAAAATTACTATAAGAAGCAACTTTCTACTGTCAAGGTAAAATTACCGCCTTTATGCTATGTTAGAAATTATAATCTAATATAATGTTAATGAAATTCCTTAAATTAGTTTATAATTTAGACAACATATAATCTTTACCTTTCCAATAGGGTAAGCAATCGGATAACAGATGAACATCAGGACACGTACAAGCCCGATAAATGTTGCTCCAACATAGAGGCGATATCTTGTGCATATAGCTTGTGGGATGACCTAATCTCATGTGACAAAGTAACAGTCAGTGCATTGTCCTGCTTGGTTACGATGCAAGCAAACTCAATTCGAAAAATAGTGTACCTCTCCAAAAGCTAGAACAAAAGTTACTGATAGTAACACTGCTACAACAGGATGAAAAAGTTTATCAAGGTAAAGTGGAAGTGCCTGCAAATCAAAAAGGAAGAAACACAATCGCCCAATCATATTTTATCATAATGTCACTTTGTTATATTAGTATATTACTTGCTAAAACATCTTCAAAAATATCTAAATGGTGAAATATAATTAGATACATATGAAAAGAAGTAGAAAAAAATACACCCTTCGTATGAGTTTAAGGGGTTGTTTGGATCGACTTATTTAACCTTATCTCCTGTACTGCCCCAAGCACTTGCGAGACTCTTTGAGATAGTTTATGAAAACAACTTACGTGTAATCCATCCTAAATGGCCCCCCCCACTAGTGGTGGGTGGGATTGGTGTCCCTCGGATTAGTCAACTTATTTTCAAAAAAAAAATTATGATTAATCCAGACTAATCCATAAGTTGTTTTCAACTTATTTTCATAAGCTCTCTAAAATTACTTATGAAAACAATGTATAGCTTATATTTTCAACTAATTTTCATAAGCGTGCTAAAATTACTTATGGAAACAACTTATAGCTAATATAAAAACAGTTTGACTTTATTCTATTTCTTTTTGTTTTACCGTTAATCCTCTGGTTCCCTGAGGAAGGGGGCCAGTAATCCATAGTTCGACCGCAAGGTAAGTAAAGTCTGACAAAGAATGGTTGCCACGAGGAATCGAACTCGAGTTCTCCCGAACGATTCGTCCTAGGGGGAGCCCATTAACCACTTCACCCAAATGTCTTGCTTGAAATAACTTATATATTAATATAAGCACTTTATATAAATAACCACTTAATTAAACTTTTTATCCAAACACAACCTCATTTGGAGTGGAGTGAGTGTTAAGAAAATAAATCATGTATGGTAATTAATCAGGTAAGTTAAAAAAAGCAACTCTATTTGAATTAAACGTGAAATAATGAAACTGAGACATTGGACTCAGGTGGTTAATGAACTCCTCCTATGACAAATCGTTCAAAAGAACCCAAATTTGATTCCTAGTGGGAATCATACTTTACTTACCTGGCGGTTGAACTCTGGATTGCTGGCCCGGGGAGCCAGATGGTTAATACTGAATAAAAAAGTGAAATAATGAAATTAGAAATACCTCCATAGCAAGAGCATTACAAAGAAGCAAAGTAACATGTAGCTGGTGTTGTTTTTGAAGAACAGGGAAAATTGCAGCTGCATAGTTAACAATCAACAACAAACACAATTGAACAATGAATAACAAACAAGAACAAAGTTAAAGAGAAAGCATTGTTATTAATATTACCAGCTTGTTTTTTCTCAGTGAAAGAACCACTTCTTTGAAGAATTTCAAGACCAACAGAATCCAAAGACATTAACCCAAGAGTAAGACCAGACATGATACCAGCAAAGATAACAAGTAAACATGAAATTCCGGCGTAAACAAACCACCACACTGTACCGAACGGAATGTCATCGGCGTCGTAAACGAACGAATCCGGCGGGAAAACGGTGTTGTTTCCGGTGAGGTTTAGAGGGAACATTTTTTTGTGTGTGTGTTTGAGTTTAGAAGTTAGAAATGTGAAAGTAATGTAATAATAATTAATAATCGGTGCATGAATGAATGAATGAATAAGTTGGTTCGTCACTAAAAGCGATTATGTTAAATAATAATCCATGTGGCAAGGACCATGCTCTTCGCGTATCATGATGATTTTTGTTTTTTCAATTAATTAGAATTGTTTTTAGCGTATTGAGTTTAGGCATAGTACCAAATTCAGTTTTGGCTTTAGTGCCAAAAGTCTCGTATGATGAATACGTCGTGACTTTCACGAGAAAATACGAATTCATGCTTACTTCATAATTTTTTTTTTTTTTACCTTTGATCACTTGGATCAATTCATTGTTGGTAAATTTTTTCATAATTTAACCGATCGTTATTTGGTACAGTGGTTATTGACATTGAATTTAGTAGAGAGGACCACGGTTCGATCCTCGCAACTGCGATTGGGAGGGGGTTGAAACCACTTAATGGCGGAACTGATTCCGGATCAAATTAGGCGGTTCAATAGGTCGGATACTGGTGCTGAAAACAAAAAAAAATTCTTCATAATTTCAATAAAATCTTAAAGCAAGTACTCCCTCCGTCTCAAATCTTTAGTCTTTTTAGCTTTTTAATTTTGTCCCAAAATTTTAGTCCTTTTAATAAATCAATGCACATTTAGTGATACTTTATCATTTGTACCCGTGCAAAAGTTAAAACATTAATTAAATATATTTTCTCTTTCTTATAAAGTAAGGGTAAATATGACTTTACTTATCAGTTCTTAATCTCCGTGCAAAACTCCAAAAGACTAAAGTTTTGGGACGGGGGAGTAATACTTACTTGATTTACTTCCCTCCATACCAAAATATAAGTCATTTTGACCATATTCAGGGACGGATTCAAGGGGGGCAGGTAGTGGCCAAGGCCCCCCCTCCCTCTCATATATGTATATAATATATATATTATTATGTTTCAATTATCTATCTATAACACTTTAGTTTAGTATTATGAATTATACTATGGTAAAAATAAATGACTAGCATAAAATATATCGGTCCTTAAATATATAAAATATTAATTGTCAAATAAAGTGTATTGAAATTACAAAATATTCTCAAATATGTCTATTATTAGTAATTTTTGGACAAACTGACTAACATAAAACATATTTGAGGATCAAACTAACAAAGGAAAGATAAATTTGAAAATCATAATGACTAACAAAAAATATGTTTAAGGCTCAAAATAATTGTTCTTGTTTCCGGCCCCCCGTGCAATAAGTTTCTGGATTCGTCTCTGACCATATTACTTAAATTAAGAAACGTAATTAATATTATATGAAAAAGAGAAATTATGAATTAGTTTACAAAATTATTTTTTATTAGTGGTACATCAATGATAAATTAAAAAATGGAAAAAATAAAATAAAATAACCAATTTAGTTTTTGCTTTGACAGAACATAAGAAATGAAATAAAAGAACCAATTTAGCTATTTTGAATCGAGTCTTCAAATTTACTGAATCACTGGTTTCATTTTATGCTTTTGTGAACATCACTAATGTGGGTCTTAGCACATCTTCAATGAGAATATTAATATATTATATAGGGATTTTTTTTTTGGTACATTACTATATAGGGATTTTTATTATGACGAAGTTGTATTTTTTCCGGTGGAGGAATTTGACATGACAATGCAACTTTTATATAATTTGACGACATATTTTAAATAAATTATTGTGGTAATAAAATAATTATTTATTTTTTTTCGGATTTTGCTAATGAATGTCACGCATTTCTCTTTTTTTTTCATCAATCATACCAACCAATACATGAAAAAAAGAGGGGGGTAAGTCGGGAATGCTAGGGTCACATCCTCCGACAGTGGCGGATTCAGGACCCGGAGACAAGGGTGCAAAATTTTTTAGCGTATAATAATATATATATATATATATATATATATATATATATATATATATATATATATATATATATATATATATATATATATATATATAATTTTTTTCTAGCTATAATTTAAGTAATTAGTTAGCGTATATTTGATTTTGCGGTGAAAATAATTGATTTTGAACAAATTAATTTTGTAAAATTAATTCTGACTAAAATTGAGTTAAAATTAGAGTGATTTATGTTTGAATATATTTATCTACTTTAGTCAAAATTAATTGTGATATCTCTGAAATTAAAAGCAAACATAGACTTAATTAATATATCTGTACCAAAAAAATAGACTTAATTAATATATACCAATGTTGCACCAATTTGCAAAATTTATCTAAATAGCCCGGTGGTTGAGCTGTGGGATGTGAAGGAAAGTACCTATGTTCTATCCTTCCTTATTCTTGTTGTGCAATTTATTTTGAACAAAATTAAAATATTACAAATATAAATGACGCATGTCATTAATTCTGCCAATGCCATCCATCACTTTATCATTTACTAATATAATAAGGAGTTTAATTGTTGTGCACCGTCGGTGTAAAAAAAATTTATACATACATTCAATGACGTGTTGCCACATCATTTAATGAATGTGACACATCATGTGTTTTTAATTATCATGCATGATGTGTCGTTATATTATTTGACGAATGTGCAAAATAACTTTACACCGACGATGCATATAAATTAAATTCTATAATAAGTGAATAAGACAAAATAAATTGGGCAGATTTGTAAATCTTTGAGTGCAAGGTGCAAAAGAAAAATATGAGGGGGTGCAAAGTAGACATAATACAGGGTATCATGTGTAAATTCTCAAATTTCAGGATGTGCAGGTGCACCCTCTGGTTGCACGCTGGATCTGCCCCTGTCCTCCAGCATTCCTCTTACGTAGTCGTAGTCGTAGGTATGATATAATGTTATACCAACTACTAATTATGTTGAAACCCAAACGAGTTCATGACAAAATGATTATCTATTGGAGTATATTTTTTTAATCAACTAATTAATATTTTTAAATGTTTAAGTATAGATTTCTTTTTTTGTGGTCCAGCAAACATTAAAGGCTTCAGATTATGTTTAAGTATAGATAGATTAAGATAACACGTTTAGGTTTTCTATAAAAGTAAAAATAAAAAAAATTAAGATAACACGTTTGGATCTAGACTAATATGGGTTTTGTCTAACTTCAAAAACTTGATAAAGTTTTTTTATGGTACACAAGTCATCAATATTATTAAATCGGATACAAATTTTACAAAATTCATTGTTGGATATCTAGAATTTTTTTAAAAAAAAAAATTGAAAATGATTTGATATGTTATTGAGACACATCAAGATTAACGACATTCAATATAAAAATCCATAAACTGTTAATCTGGATGTGTCTCAATAACATATCAAATAATTTTCAATTTTTTTTATAAAAAATATGGATAATCTATACGATATAAACTTTCAATCCAACGGTGAATTTTGGAAAATTCGTATTCATTATAGTACTAGCAGGACACCCGTGCGTCCGCACGGGAGTCGCGGCGTTGCCGCTCCTCACTTGATAAGATAAAATAGTAATTTATTGGGAAGTAGATTAAAAGATTAAAAAAAAAGAAAGATATAATATTTGGTAAAAAAAAAAGAGAAAAAGAACAATGGTAAAACTATCACAAAAAATCTTATGTCTCCGTATTAATATTTGAATATAAATGATAATGTAGAAATTATGGAAAAATATACTACCTTATTAATATATTAGTAAAAACATAGGCCTTTTAAAAGCCACCAAAAAATTAGGTCCCCGTATTAAATATATGAATATAAATATATCCTTTTAAAATTATTAAAAAAAAAAGGTAATCTTGTTAATATGTTAGTGAAAATATAGGTCTCACAAAAATATCAAAATAATTAGGTCACCGTATTAAATATGAGTATAACCCGTAAAATTGTAAAATAAAATAGACAACTTAATTAATATATAAATAAAAGTATAAGCCCCGTAGAAATCACAAAAAAAAAAAGTTTCCATATTAATATATGAATATTTTATAGGTTTTGTAGATGTTATAAAAAAACGTACAAACGTATTAATATGAGTAAAAAACATAGGTCCCGCATAAACCACACAAAAGATCAGGTTATCGTATATTAATATATGGGTATAAATATAAGTTCACAAAAAATAGTTAAAAACTGGAAATTTTATTAATAAGTGTAAAAACATAGGCCATGCGTACGTGTATGATATAAACTGTTGTTGTTTTGTTTGGCACACCTTGTGCCAATGAGGACTCATTATTAATAATAAAATTCATTTTAGTTTGTTCAGAAAAAAAAAAAAAAAAAACAGGCACCGCATAAATCACACAAAAGATTATATCCTTCTATTAATGCATGAGTATAAATATATGTCAAGAATGAGCAATCTTATTAATATATTAATAAAAATATATATGTTTCGTAAAAATGAACAAAATAATTCGGTGCTTGTATTAATATTTGATCTAGTATAACCCGCAAAATTATAAAAAAATAAACAACTTTATTAATATATGATTAAAATTATAAGTCTCGTAGAAATCACAAAAAAAAAAGTTTATCTTATTAATTCATGAGTATAAATATATATAGGTCCTACATAAATTATTAAAGAACATGAAATCTTATTAATAAGAGAAAAAACATATGCCACTTTTTGCTTTTTCATAGCTGCCCCACAACAACAACATAGTAAACCCTACTTTTTGCTTTTTATTCTTGTTCATCTTCCAAAGAGGGGTGATTTTGGATCAATTTTTATCTGAAATCACCCCCTTTTGATTGTTTTATATATTTTTTTTATTTAAATAAGTGATTTTCACACATTCTTATGTTTCATTTGAGTTTTCTTTTGTTGTTCTTGTCTGATGTTGTTTTAATCCCGTCTTAGTGCAGAGTTTTTTTGTCTTGAGTTCGCGTCTTGGTACGGTGTTCGGTTTAATTCCGCTGTAGTACGATGTTTGTTTTGTTCAGATTTGCAGATTTGCTCCGATTCAGATTCAGTGCAGATTCACACGTACTCTACTTACTTGAATAAATGAATATTGTTTGTTGTTAGTCTAAAAAAAAAGGAAAAACATAGGTCCCGTAGAATTCACACGAAAGATTATGTTCCCGTATTAATATATGACTATAAATCGTAAAATTATAAAAAAAATAAACAATTTTACTAATATATGAGTAAAAATATAAGACTCGTAGATATATCCAAAAAAATTAGGTTCCCGTATTAATATGAATATAACCTGTAAAATTATTAAAAAAAAATAGGCAACATAATATTTTAGTCCTTTTTTTTATCCAATAATTTTCTTCCGCATAGAAAAAACTCATAAGAACGAAAGTCATATCTTTCTTGTTATATCTTTCTTGTGTGATTTGTTTATGGTTTTGTTTCTCTGACTCTTTGTAAATTTTTGTAGTCTACCTCGGTACGACTTGTGTTGGGGAGGTTGTCTATGTTAATATATCTCATTTTGGTTTGTTAAAAAAAAATATTAGTCCTTATATCAACAACAAAAAATCTTTCAAAAAAAAAAACTTCTAAAAAATGTCATTTATTTTTCAACTATTTTCAACTGTGTATTTAATTTTTACTGTTTTTTTTAACTAAATACTCCCTCCGTCCCAAATTATAAGGGAAAATAAAAAAAATCACACTTATTAAGAAAAAGTAAAACATGAGAATTTGAAGTATGTTTTTGTGGGTTTTCCTTGGAATAAGTTGCATAGGAAGATGTAAAAACAATTTTTATTGGTTGTTGTTTATTGAGAAAATGAGAGAGAGAGAGAGAGAGAGAAGAAATTAAATGCAATTTGCATTTAATTTTATGAAAATAAGGAAAAAACATTCTTGAAAATGATTTTTTCTCTTATAATTTGAGACAAAAAAATGGGTTTTTTTCCTTTATAATTTGGGACGGATGGAGTATATCATTCGCGCGCAACTGTAGAGAATAATCCTCTTGAGGTAACTGACAATTTTTATTGTTTTTGTCTCACCATTTTTTTACGGGAGTTTTTCAGTTTTTCTTCCACCATATTCTTGTATTAAATTAATTAAATTTATTGAGTTGAACTACAAATTGAAAATTAACTTAATTAAATATTGGATTGAAGTCCATAAATCAAGTTGAGGGAATCTAAAATAACAAATCATAAACAATAAATGATAAAATTACACTAAAGAAAGGGTTGGACTCAAATAAAGTATCATAAATAAATGGAAACAACACCATATACCTCTATATTGTAAAAAAAAAACATACATTTGTTGTCTTATTTGGTATAATGCACTTATGACGTTGAAATAAAGAATTCCATTTAATCTCTCCTTTTATTTGTACATGAATTTTACTCTCTTATTATAAAAAAGAAAAAAAAAAATAAACACTTCCCCTTTCTTCTTTTAACTTAACTCATATTGATTATACGTTGGTTCCAAAAATATAACAAATTAATTCATATGGCTTAGTGGTTAGTGTAATAAGAAGTGTAACTAAAAGGTTAATGGTTTGAATCCTACTAAGAAATTTTTTAGCATTTTTCTACTAACTTTTTTTAATAAAGACACAAAATAACCCTGAATTGATTATGTGTCAAAAAATGAAAAAGGGGTAAATTGGAAATTTCATATGTATGTTCTTTTCTTATATAGTAGATTTGTAACTTGTGCACGGTGAAAGATTTGACCATATTTTGAGCTTATAACTTATAGTTTATAGCTTATAAACTCATATGACCAAAAAAAATCTGTTTGATAAACATTTTTGAAAAAAAGCTTATAACTTATTTTTCAAACATTATTTCAAGTAGCATATAGCTTACGGCTTATCATTTTTTCTTCAAATTTTACTCATGTCATGTTACTTGAAATAAATTAATTATCTATTAATTAAACTTTTTTTTTTGTCATTTCATACTTATAAGCTAGTTCAACCGTTATTTTATCACACACTATAAATTCAATCAGCTATCTTATTCACTATAAGTTAAAAGCTAACTTATAAATCATTCACTATAAATTCATTCGATATAAGCTAGTTTATCAGTCATTCGCTATTTTTTACCAAATATAACCTTAAAATGATCTACCAATAAGTAACGAATGTTATAAAATTGACAAATTTTTTAAATGTCATCCGCAGCTTAATTAGCAGACGTTATATAAAAATTCGTAGAATATCTTTGGGGGTATCCGCTACCTAAATAGCGGACAAGACTATTTTAATAAATTTGTAGCGCGCTAGAAAATGGGTTTTGTGTCTCAAAAGAAATTCTCTTTTTGTTATGGTGTGGGCTTATATCAATTGAGGTCATTTCGGTTAAATTCTACTTTAGTGGTATATAAAAATTAAAAATTATTTAATATGTTATTGAGACTCATCAAAATTAATGATATTTAATAAAACTCATAAATCGTTAATTTTGATATCTCAATAACATATCAAATTATTTTCAATTTTTCTAAAAATTTATATGAATAATCTATATGATATAATTTTTCAATTCAATGATCAATTTTATAATATTTGTATTCGTTATAATGTTACTCGAGACTTGTGTGTGGTGCACCACATGAACCACTTGTTCATGTTGGAAAAAACAAACTAATAATTAGGGGTGGGGGGTGGGGGGGTTGGGAGGGATATGAATGAGTTGGAACGATAGATACTTTGTGTAATATAGTAAAATTGTAAAATAAGGTAGTTACGTTTACAAGTTGAAGATGGGATTTGGGGCAATAGATACTTCAGCTTAGTAGTTGCCAAGTCACGAGGTATAATAAATACAAACCTATTTCCATAAGTCATTTTCTTGCTTCAGCTGCGAACTTTTACATGTGTTCTATTGATTTGGAAAGAAATGAAAAAAATAAAAATATCTAGGTGTTTATTTCACAAAAATGGTTAAATCTTGGAAGTAGGGAGAAAATGTATTTTAAAGGTTTGCGTCTTTTTATCTCTGTTGTCTTGGTGGAATGAGCAGTCTCCAATTTTTTAATGATCATGGCTAACAACTTTGATTAGGGAGTTGTGGTGAACTTAATATGCGGTTGGTCTAAATGATAACGGATTTGAGTAGGCATAGCAATAAAACTCATACTCGTGGATACCCACTCAAACCATATCTGTTTTGATGGGCAAAACCCGAGTTGACTAGGTTTGGGTTTGGGTTTTCCCTGATTTCAAAATATGGGTTTGGGCGGGTACTGGGTACATTGATACCCACCCCGAACCCGCCCCGCTTATACTAAAAATTAGATTTCACCTCTTTTAAATTACAAACCCTTAAACAATATCTTAAATTACGTTCATATATTTATTTTTTATTTTAATTTGAGTATTAAACAAACCATTTACTCTTTTTTTTTCTTTATTTAAAAAAATATTGTTGAGAGAAAATAATTTTGGACATTTAACTTTTTTGTTAATAAAAAAATACTAAAATATAATCTAAATTCATGTGAAAAAAGGCGTAATGGGGATACCCGAAACCCGATGGGGATACCCGATCCCCGTTGGGTATGGGTTTGGGGTTATCATTTTTATCCCCGCTCGAATTTGGGATGGATTTGGGGAAACCCGAACTTTATGGGTTTGGGTTTGGGAGGGCAAAACCCGTCCCCGCCCCGCCCCATTGTCATGCCTAGATTTGAGTACCTTAAGCATGTGATCAAAAGTTTGATTTATGTCTCTGGCATATAGAGACAAATTGGTTGAAAGAGAAGAACTCATTTTATGTGTTCAATAAGTTTTTCGACAAAAATTAATCACTGTTAAACGGTGGTAGATACTTCATATACAAAAATATAAGTAACTTTGATGAGACTCTCACACACTAATCTTGGAACTATGATTATTTGCTTGCGGTGGTCTAAAATAAACGAGGAACCACAGTCCACACAAGTAAGAGAGATAAATGTTATTTTGTGTCGGGGAAGTTTTGAGAGATAATCTATATCAGACCAAGCAGATAGTTTTACATAGGCACAAGCTTTTAAGCACAAAATTTAGGCGCACACATATGAATTAACAAAATTAAAAGAATAATAAAATAGTCACATTAATTAATATTACTTTAATCCTTTTATCTTTAATTTTTTATTTATTTCATATGCATGTGTCTTGTTGGCGTTGTATGGTTGGCCTCATTTTGCTAAAACATGTGATCTTTTCTGATGTGGAACTACGTGTTTCCACCATCCAGAATAAGTAAGATGTTCGGTACAATGCTTCAACATTGGATACCACATCCAGTAGGCCGGGCCTGTGTATGGTGAGATCTCGCGCCTAAGTTCTAAATATGGAATCCACAATAAAGGTTCGTTTGTGATAAGGAGCGTTGTCACGCATAATTATTAATGGATCTCGTGATCAAGTGTTGCTTGTTAATCAGATCTTCAAGTTAAGGAAACAAAACATTTTAATTGAAGATTATTCCTTGAAGGAACCATTAATCATGCTGTGCTATTGAAGCCTAATTGAAGACCTAGCCTGAGCTCGTGAAGGTTATTTAAAGAAGGTTGACTCCATTGTTCAATTCACTGAAACCAGATTTGAGTCTTACAAAGCGTGAGTTTAGGTTTTAGTATTGTGTCTATTGTGTTCTAAGTCTTGTGTTGATTTCCCACTAGACTAGGAACTGTGTGTTTGTGCATTGTAATATCTCTGGAGCTTCTAAGCAAGGAGATAGTGTGTGTATACCATTCCAAAGCTTTTAAGCACGGAAGTGGTGTGAGTGTTTTATGAAGTGTGTCTTCACATATTAAATCTAGTATTGTACGATCACAGTGGCTGTGGTCAAGAGGAGGTGAGCGGAGGTTCTCATACCTAGGTGTGTCTTAGGTAGGATATAGCACGGGTGGTGATTAGGTGAGAAGTCATAAACGGGAGGTTTATTGAGGGCTTCAAACTAATACTATCATAGTGGATTCACTCCTGGATTGGTATCCCCCAGAGTAGGCTTATGCTGAACTGGGTTAACAAATTACTGTGTTAATTTACTTTCAGTTTGTTTAGTTTACTATTCCTTGTGTATGCGCGGTTGGATGTTGGATCATTGATTCACGCATTAAAAGTTATAGTGGTGAAGCGTTGAGTACAACATCTTAATACTAGTGTGCCAGAATTTCAATTGGCATCAGAGCAGGCACCCTGCTCAAAACTCAGGGTGAGCTTCAGGGACGGAAATTTCTGGTGAGATGGACAAGGAAGGAGGAACGGTTTCTAAACCACCACTGCTAACTGGGCCTGAGAACTATGACTACTGGAAAGCTAAGATGATGGTGTTTCTTAAATCCATTGATAGCAGAACATGGAAAGCTGTAGAAAATGGATGGGAACCCCCTATGGTCATTGATAAGGATGGAAAGGTAACAGGTGAAATCAAGCCTAATAAAGACTATTCCAAAGACGAGGATGACCTAGCTCTGGGAAATTCAAAAGCCTTGAATGCCATATTCAATGGGGTGGACATCAACATGTTCAGACTTGTTAAACGATGCACTGTAGCCAAACAGGCGTGGGAAATACTCAGGAAAGCACATGAAGGAACCAACAAGGTAAAGCTGTCCAAACTTCAGATGCTTCGCACAAATTTTGAAAATCTGAGTATGAAGGAAGAAGAGACTATTCATGACTTTCACATGAATATTTTAGAATTTGCAAATTCATTTGATGCCTTGGGAGAACCCATATCAGATGAAAAGCTGGTGAGCAAAATTCTCAGATCTCTACCTAAGAGGTTTGACATGAAAGTAACAGCAATAGAAGAATCTCAGGATCTGGCCAACATTCAAGTGGATGAACTAATAGGCTCACTTCAAACCTATGAGATGAGCATAAACCAAAGAAAAGAGAAGAAAAACAAAAGTTTGGCTTTTACTTCTAATACTGCAGAAGATGATGAGATAGATATGGAGAGTGATGAAAGTTTATCTGAAGCCATGGTGTTACTTGGAAGACAGTTCAACCGTATCATGAAGAGGATGGATAAAAGAAATAAATTCAATGGTTCAAACACCAAATCTGACTTCAACAATAAGTTCAATGGTCCAAGCACCAAATCTGACTTCAACAAACCTGTATCTAGTCAAAGGAGGACCAGAAGTGATGACAAAAGTACTTCATCTAGAGGAGTTCAGTGTCATGAGTGCGAAGGATTTGGTCATATCAAATCTGAATGCCCTACTTTTCTGAAGAAGAAGAAGAGTCTTGCTGTTACTTGGTCAGATGAGGATGATTCAGAAGAAGATGAAGGTGAATCTGCTAAACTTGTCAATGCATTGACAGGTGTCTATGAATCTGATGCTGAATCATGCGATGAAACATCATATGAAGAACTTCTGGCTACCTATAAGGACTTATTCATCAGGAGCAATGAATTCTGCAAAGCCTTGGAAAAACAAAAGGAGACAAATTGTCAACTTCAGGCCGAGAAGAATGAATGTCTGGATATAATTAAGACTCTCAACAAAGAGATTGAAAAGCTGAATGAAGACTTGGAGCATGCTAGAAAACAAGTTAGAGTCTTTGCATCAGGAGAAGAAAAGTTTCAAGCCATGCTGCTAAAACAAAGTGCTGGTAAGAAACCTATTGGCTTTGATTACGAGATAGTGGATCAAGAAATGGGTTACAACAAAGCTACAATCACTACCCCCATTGATAAAACTTTTCCTGTTAGTGGTGGGTTACTACCTCCTCATCCTCCCACACATCAGGGAACTGACACATGGTTAAAACCTAAGCAGCATGTCCAGACTAACTCGATGTCTCAACACCCGCCTCACCATCGATACAACAGGTCAAGATCTAGGACTAAAAGAAGGAATTGGAGGTGTCATTATTGTGGTAGGAAAGGGCACATTAGACCTTATTGCTACAAACTGTACGGCTATCCACAGAATTCACGGCCACTTGAACCCAAATCTGAGAACGTGAATGTCAAGAAAGAGTGGAAGAAGAAGGAAGATGGTGTAAGCCTGATAGCTCATACATCACTGCGGGCATCATCTAGACAAGATTGGTATTTTGACAGTGGATGCTCTAGACACATGACTGGAGTGGAAGGGTATCTAGCCAACCTAAGGTCCTATGCCACAAGCTTTGTAACATTTGGAGATGGAGCTAAGGGAGAAATAAAAGGAATTGGAAACCTAATTGATAATGGGTTACCAAACTTAGACAATGTTCTGTTAGTAAAAGGACTTACAGCAAATTTGATTAGCATCAGTCAACTATGTGACCAAGGCATGAAGGTGAACTTCACACAATCAGAATGTCTTGTTACAGATGAAGAAGGAAGACTGATAATGAAGGGAGTAAGGTCCAAAGACAATTGTTACTTGTGGGTGTCTGAAGAAGGAAATTATATGTCTACCTGCCTCATAAGCAAAAATGAGGAAGTCAAACTCTGGCATCAAAAGTTGGGTCATCTACACCTGAGAGGAATGAAAAAGGCCATAGCTGAAGAAGCAATCAGAGGATTACCCAAGCTAAAGATAGACGAAGGAACAATATGTGGAGAATGTCAGATAGGCAAACAAACCAAGGTGGCGCACCCAAGGCTTCAACATCAATCTACTACCAGAACACTTGAATTGTTACACATGGATTTGATGGGACCTATGCAGACTGAAAGTCTTGGAGGAAAAAGGTATGCTTTTGTTATGGTGGATGATTTCTCTAGATTTACATGGATAGACTTCCTTAGAGAAAAATCAGATAGTTTTGAAACATTTAGAAACTTATGTGTACAACTTCAAAGAGAAAAGGGGTCTGTCATCATAAGGGTCAGAAGTGATCATGGAAAGGAATTTGAGAATAGCAAATTCTATGATTTCTGTGCAACAGAAGGTATCCAACATGAATTCTCTGCTCCCATAACACCACAACAAAATGGTGTTGTAGAGAGAAAGAATAGAACCATTCAAGAGTCTGCTAGGGTAATGCTTCATGCCAAGGGTCTTCCATATCAGTTCTGGGCAGAGGCTATGAGTACAGCCTGCTACATACACAACCGTGTAACACTCAAAAAGGGAACATCTGCAACCTTGTATGAATTATGGAAGGGAAGAAAGCCAACTGTGAAACACTTTCACATTTTTGGGAGTAAATGCTACATTCTTGCTGACAGAGAACCAAGACGAAAACTTGATCCTAAAAGTGAAGAAGGTATATTTCTGGGATATTCCTTGAATAGCAGAGCCTACAGGGTCTATAACACAAAAACCAAAGTCATTATGGAAACGATCAATGTTGTGATTGATGATGCACCATCCACTCAACCATCGGATGTGGAAACAGATGTTGAACCATCTCCTGACAACTCTGATGAGATGACACAAAGTGAAAAGTCTGAATTAAAAGGTGATGAATCTGATCAAGACTCTGTACCTGCCCCAGCAAAAGCACCATCTATTAGGACACAGAAGAATCACCCTAAAGATCTAATCATAGGTGATCCAGACCAGGGCATTGCTACCAGAAGAAAGATTGATGCTATCTCAAACACTTGTTTTGTATCAAAATTTGAGCCTAAAAACATAAAAGAGGCTCTTACTGATGAGTTCTGGATTGAAGCAATGCAAGAGGAATTGAATCAATTCAAGAGAAATGAAGTCTGGGACCTTGTTCCAAGACCACATGGAGTAAATGTCATAGGCACTAAATGGATATACAAGAATAAGTCTGATGAGAAGGGTACAGTAACAAGGAATAAGGCAAGACTGGTAGCTCAAGGCTACACTCAGGTGGAGGGAATTGACTTTGATGAGACCTTTGCTCCCGTGGCAAGACTAGAATCCATAAGGCTGCTTCTTGGTGTAGCTTGCATCCTCAAACTCAAACTCTACCAAATGGATGTCAAGAGCGCCTTTCTAAATGGGTATCTTCATGAAGAAGTGTTTGTTGAACAGCCCAAAGGTTTCATATATCCAAATCATCCGGATCATGTCTACAAACTGAAAAAGGCTTTGTATGGCTTGAAACAAGCACCAAGGGCTTGGTATGAAAGGTTAACTGAATTCCTGATCAACCAAGGATACAAGAAAGGTGGAAATGACAAGACCTTATTTGTCAAAGAAATGAATGGAAACTTGTTGATAGCACAGATATATGTTGATGACATAGTCTTTGGAGGGATGGCGGAACCGATGGTCCAACACTTTGTGAGACAGATGCAGTCTGAATTTGAGATGAGCTTGGTAGGAGAATTAACCTATTTTCTTGGATTACAGGTGAAACAGATGGAAGACACAATATTTGTGTCTCAAAGCAAGTATGCTAAAAATATCATAAAGAAATTTGGCATGGAAAATGCTGCACACAAAAGAACACCTGCTGCCACACATCTAAAATTAACCAAGGATGAGAAAGGTGTAGATGTAGACCAAAGCCTATATAGAAGCATGATAGGGAGCCTACTGTACCTCACAGCAAGCAGGCCTGACATCACCTTTGCTGTTGGTGTATGTGCTAGGTACCAAGCTGAGCCAAAGATGAGCCATCTTACACAAGTAAAAAGAATCTTGAAGTATGTCAATGCAACTTCTGATTATGGAATAATGTATTCCCACACCAACAATGCTAGGTTGATGGGATATTGTGATGCAGATTGGGCTGGATGTGCTGATGACAGAAAAAGCACCTCTGGTGGATGTTTTTACCTAGGAGAAAATCTTATCTCATGGTTTAGCAAGAAACAAAACTGTGTTTCTCTATCCATTGCAGAGGCTGAGTACATTGCAGCTGGGAGTAGTTGCTCTCAATTATTGTGGATGAAGCAGATGCTTAAGGAATACAATGTTGAACAGGATGCTCTAACATTGTACTGTGACAATTTAAGCGCCATAAATATTTCAAAAAATCCTATACAGCACAGTAGAACAAAGCATATTGACATTCGTCATCACTTCATCAGGGATTTAGTAGAGGAAAATATTGTGAAGTTGGAGCATGTTGCAACTGAAGAACAGGTAGCTGATATTTTTACCAAAGCTTTAGATGCAAATCAGTTTGAAAGGCTTAGGGGCAAATTAGGAATTTGCCTATATGAGGAATTATAGCAGTTAAGGCATTATGTGCGCGCAACCGTGTTTTTCTCCAAATTTCGTCTATTGGCGCACGTAAATCAAGGAAAGACAAAAATAACTTTCCATAACTTCTCAATTACACGCTATCAACTCTCATATCATCATTATTCCCTTCCAAAACCTTCAACTTCCTCTGAACTCCTTGCTGCGATCTGCAAACACAAACCATCATCTCAAATCATCAAAAATTTCAAAAACTTCAACAATTTCTTTGTGAAAATGTCTCAATCTTCCGGTTCCGCTCAGATCAAAAACAAACTTGCTGATACTGTGAAAATAAGATCAAAATCTAAGAAGGAAGGATCAACTGTTGTGGTCAATGCGACACCCATATCAAGTATTCCTGCTACTAGTTCGAAAAAGAAGAAATCTGCAAAATCCACTAAGAAAGTAAGTGAATCGTCTCCCTCAATTTCTATTAAGTCTGATACTGTTAAGTCTAAGAAGAAGAAACCCCAATCTCCCGTAAAAAGGGGTTTGAGCATGTCTGATCTATACTTGAATAAGGATCCTTCTGAAACTGCGAATGTGGAATCGCATGGTGTTGCCTCCGGCAAAAAGGCGAATGTTGAATCGTCTAATAAAGTTAATGAAGAAAGTGTTAAGTCTGTGTCTGAAAAGGTGAATCAAGAAACCCCTTCTGCAATGGAAAACCCTAGTTCTGTTGAAACCCTAGGAAAAACCCAAAATATTGCTGAGAATGTTATTGTGAGCAATAATCCTAGTATTCCTGAGAATATGGCAGTTCCCACGAATGTCATAACTGATGTTACTGAAAAATCCCAAGAAAAGGCTGTTGTAACCGATGCTCCAACCGGTGTTGAGCCATCCTCTATACCAACTGATGCTGAGAAGGACGTTGAAGCATCCAAAGGAGGATCTAGCCCACATGCTAACACTGCCACTGGGTCGTTTGGCAGTGGATCTAATACTGAAGCTTCCACTGAAGAGGAAGTAAACAAAGAAAGTACCCCTGAAGATGTGGCTGATTCTGAGCCAGAGAATGAAGCTGGTGAGGACTCTGAGAAAACCACCAATGAAGAACAGGACATAGTGGATGTTGATGAAGTCCCCTCTGAAGAAGATCTGCAACCTCCACCTACTCAAAAAGGTATTGGGAGAAGACTGAGAAGCAGGACCACTACACCTGCACCTGCTGTTACCACTACCCCTGTTGTTACCAAGAAAACAAAGGACAATACTCTGAAGCCTGTCAAGTATGGTCCTAAGAAAGGATGGAGCAAGCCTATACCTCCTCCTGAAAAGAAAAAGGGTGTGCTGAAGAGGAAGAGTGCACCATCAAGTGACTCTGATTTTGAAGCTGAAAAGGATGACTCAAGCATCAAGCCTCCTGCTAAGAAGGCTATGTCTGCTAAGAAGGCCATGCCTCAATCTGTTGCTCCTGACATTGAAGACTTTCCTTGTGACAATGTTTCATTTCATCTTCCATCTTATGCTCAACGATGGGGAATCATTTGCAAAAGAAGATTGGCTCTGGAAAGGAAACTAGGCAAAGATATTCTGGAATGTGAAGAAATTGTGAGTTTGATCAATGATGTTGGATTGATCAAAACTGTGTGGGGCTTAGGCTCCTGCTATGAAAAGCTGGTTAGGGAGTTTGTTGTCAACATCCCTATAGGTTGTGACAATCCCTTGGACAAAGAATTTCAGAAAGTATATGTTCGAGGAAAAAGTGTGACTTTCTCTCCAAGTGTGATCAACAAGGTGCTGGGTAATGTTGATGATCCTCACCCTGACATAGATGTATCTGACAATGTGGTCTGCAAAACTATCACAGCTGAAAAGGTGAAAACCTGGCCCAAGAAGGAGAAGGTACCAGCTGTCAAGTTAACCCAAAAGTATGCAATTCTGAATCGTATTGCATCTGTCAACTGGGTTCCTACAACACATGCATCTGACATTGCAACAAATCTGGGTAAGCTCATTTATATGATTGGTACTGGTACTAAGTTTAATGCTGGTCTATATATTTTCAATCAAGTTGTGCAGCATGCTAAGACCTCTGTCACCAAGCAACCCATTGCATTTCCAACTTTGATCTGTGACATCATCTTGTCCCAACATCCGAATATAAGGCATGAGGATGAGTCTGCTAAGAAAAGGGCAACTCCTCTGGCCATTCATCAGAAGCTGTACAGTAAACGGCATGCTCCAGATATTGCTGGACCATCAAATGCTGCTGCTGACACTCCTATGACAAGGAAGGAGATGATTGCTATGCTGGAAGCAAACTGTAAGGAGCTAGATGAAAAGAAGTTGCAGTTTGAAAGGATGATACATGCTCTCAGGGTTGAAGAGGCTACAGCTAAAGCAGCTGATGCAGATGATGATGGTTCTAGTGGTGAAGAAGAAGCTGACTCAGATGCTGAAGGAGAAGAAAGTGATTCCTCCCCAAGTGCTTCTGTGTAATTCTGATGTTTCTTTATTTGGATTTTTGTTTTGCATGTCTGTGGGCTGAGCCCTGATTTTAGCACCTAGTGTGCATGGTTTGTAATTTTTTGTCTGCACTTTCTGTTCTGCTACTATCTGCACTGCTTTTGGATATTATTTTATGCAGTTCCCATTTTGTCTATTTTGTGGCTAAAAAGGGGGAGTAGTTATTGTATGCCATAATAGATGTTGAGCTTGATGTGCCATCAGATGCTTGATCATCTGAATACTCCTATGCATGAATTAAGGGGGAGTAAGATGAACTTGGTACTCGATTCTATTTTTGAGGGGGAGCAATATTCTTTAGCACACAATGTGCTACTACATGTTGAAGCATCATCTGTTCCTGAGAATTTATTTTTCTCAGCTTTGAGGGAATTTATTTTTCCCCAGTGTTTCTTTTATGAGAATCTTATACTCTCTATTGGCAAACTCCTGTGAGGCTCTTGTGCTTATCCTTCCGCTGTTGCATGCCTCTGAAGTTCTAAATTGATACATATTAAATATGCTATTTTTTTTTAGGGGTTATTAAAACAAGCATGTTAAATAAGCATGTTCTACTTTACTTCATGACTGTGTGCCTACGTTGAGTTGAAGAAAAGGTAGCTTGTGTATCCCTTTAGAGCGGTTGAAATAATCCTAGGATGTTTTAGCCAAAAATTGCCAAAGGGGGAGATTGTTGGCGTTGTATGGTTGGCCTCATTTTGCTAAAACATGTGATCTTTTCTGATGTGGAACTACGTGTTTCCACCATCCAGAATAAGCAAGATGTTCGGTACAATGCTTCAACATTGGATACCACATCCAGTAGGCCGGGCCTGTGTATGGTGAGATCTCGCGCCTAAGTTCTAAATATGGAATCCACAATAAAGGTTCGTTTGTGATAAGGAGCGTTGTCACGCATAATTATTAATGGATCTCGTGATCAAGTGTTGCTTGTTAATCAGATCTTCAAGTTAAGGAAACAAAACATTTTAATTGAAGATTATTCCTTGAAGGAACCATTAATCATGCTGTGCTATTGAAGCCTAATTGAAGACCTAGCCTGAGCTCGTGAAGGTTATTTAAAGAAGGTTGACTCCATTGTTCAATTCACTGAAACCAGATTTGAGTCTTACAAAGCGTGAGTTTAGGTTTTAGTATTGTGTCTATTGTGTTCTAAGTCTTGTGTTGATTTCCCACTAGACTAGGAACTGTGTGTTTGTGCATTGTAATATCTCTGGAGCTTCTAAGCAAGGAGATAGTGTGTGTATACCATTCCAAAGCTTTTAAGCACGGAAGTGGTGTGAGTGTTTTATGAAGTGTGTCTTCACATATTAAATCTAGTATTGTACGATCACAGTGGCTGTGGTCAAGAGGAGGTGAGCGGAGGTTCTCATACCTAGGTGTGTCTTAGGTAGGATATAGCACGGGTGGTGATTAGGTGAGAAGTCATAAACGGGAGGTTTATTGAGGGCTTCAAACTAATACTATCATAGTGGATTCACTCCTGGATTGGTATCCCCCAGAGTAGGCTTATGCTGAACTGGGTTAACAAATTACTGTGTTAATTTACTTTCAGTTTGTTTAGTTTACTATTCCTTGTGTATGCGCGGTTGGATGTTGGATCATTGATTCACGCATTAAAAGTTATAGTGGTGAAGCGTTGAGTACAACATCTTAATACTAGTGTGCCAGAATTTCATGTCTAACATGTAATATTTAGTATTGTGTGCAACCAAAAATTTCTCTAGACCAAGAATAACCATACAAGTGGAAGAGGTTTTACTTCTCCACCCAAAATCTTAACGTATTGAATTTATGGATCTTTTCACATGTTGTTCAATCTTCATCTTTCCAAATAATATGTGGAACTTTCCAACTCACCTCGCTACATAAAAATCTCCCATCAAGTGAGTTTCTTTCATCCACAAACACTTACACCGCCGTTAATACTCACTACATCAACGGGACGCGTTTTGAAGTTTTTTGTTATCAGGTTGGTAATCTAGCTTAAAATAAGGATTAAAATAACAAAGAGTGAATATAGGATTAGAAATAGATTTAATTTATCATTTTTTATTGGTGCACTACACAAGAGATTTAAGTAGGATAAGATAATTTTATCATATTTTGTTTCTCTATCCTGCACATCAAACGGACCCTTGATATTTTTGAAAAAGAGCTCAACGACTCATGTTGGAGGAGTTTTGAGTGTGAGGACATGCAACTCTCGAAGGATGTGACTTGTATTTCTCATTCACAAATCCATTAGCTCTTTAGCTTGAGTATTGTTTATGTGTGTACTACATATATAAAAAAGTCATTTATTTCATTATTTGTATCTGTGCAATTGAGGAAGTCTTGTATAGTCAAAGACTATTTGAGTATACTATTTGGTCACACACATACTTGAACTAAAATAGAAAGAGAAAAAAATAATTAATGTTAATTTTTAAAATAATTAAATAATAGAGTGTGTATTTTTATATGTGTGTACAGTGTACTTAAATGGTGGGACCAAATGTTTTGTGTCATCAAGACTTGAGATTTATTCACTTATTCTATAATGTTGGTGGATATGAAAGCAGAAATGCTCATCTAGCTCAATTGTTGACCATGCAATAAGCATGACTACATACAACAATTTCTACGAAAATGAATTTTATTTGATGCAGTCAAAACTTCCTCCGGTGAAGTCACAACATTTATATTGTTGTAAGAATTTTGGACGATTCATATTCTAAATTTGTATTCTATACTTGATTTAATGCTGAGATATGAACCATCTCATCCTCCATACAAAATATAGTGACCGCAAAAACTTTTGACGACACCGAATATTACCCGTATTTGTTTTTGAGATATTTGTTCCTCTCACTTTGTAATTGTATCTTCTTTTTTTTTTTTACACAGAATATAATTTTTAATACATAGAATATAATTTTTTGTCAAGAATTGACCAAAAAAAAATTGTCAAGAAAACAAAAAAAGTGCCTCTCTCCCTCACAACTCACAAGTTATGGATGATGCTAATCTAATTTATCTATCATTAAACTACACTCCTCCCACCAATGCTGGAAAATGTGAGTTGGAGGGTAGATCCCCATTTAGAATAATTTGCACGTCACCTACAAAGGATCATCACACAAGATGTATGACAAATTCATGAACAAGTAGGAACGCAACTCATACTCTTGGTAAACTACATTTTTGCAATTGCAACTCACAAGAAATTAATACAACCTACCCAAAAACTATCCCTATAAATTTGCAAGTATATATATCGAGTCTTCAAGTGTAGCTATATGAGAACTTAACTCTTGTAATATCTGATGTATTAGAGTTGAGATTCCAAAATGAAGAGAATTGTGATTTTCAACATAATGACAATGGCTCTAATATTGATGGCAATAGTGCCAAAGATTGATGGCCAAGTTATGTCTGTTACACAACCAAATCCACGCCCACTTTGTCCATCTCAGTTTGCACTGGTAAACTATGCATGTGGAAGGTTACCCTTCATGCCTGCGGCTCCTCCTGAACCTGTTGAGCCTCCACCTGCACCTCCAACACCACCAGATGATGGTGGTGACGATGACGATGACGACGACGATGATGATGATGATGACGACGACGACGATGATGACAACAACGACGATGATGATGATGATGATGATGATGGTGGTGGTGGCAACGATGATGGTGGGGATGATGAGGCACGAGGAACCCACCACCGCAACCATGGGCACGGAAATGGACACGGTCATGGACAGGGACAGGGACATGGACAGGGTCATGGACGTGGTCATGGACGTGGTCATGGACGTGGACATGGACAGGGTCATGGACGCGGTCATGGACGACACAGTCACAGGCACAAACACAAACATCATAAGCGTGGCCCGACACCAGAGGAAGAAAATTGTTGCCGATGGGCTAAAGAAGTGGACAGCCAATGCGTTTGTGAACTTCTTGTCCGTTTGCCACCATTCCTTGTTAGGCCTGTGCATAAGTACACACTCACCATTGGTGAAGACTGCGAAATCATTTACTCCTGTGGTGGTCCAATCTGATTCTCAAACTTGTGATGCAGGGTACACAAAGTTATTATTATCCCATGTGTTTGTTTGGTTTTTTAAGGGTTAAATGTTAATGTTATAGTATATGTCGGAAGAAAAAAAAAACGTATAATGTTATAGTTATATTGTTTGTGGTTCCTTAGTAAGTTAGTATTGTTATTTAGCTGGTGCTGCTGTTTACTCTCATATAGACTGCCAATATTAGATCGTAAACAATTCTGAATTTGAAGGTAAATAAAATTTTATCAATAATTGTATCATATCATTTGAGTATTGAACTTGAGTGCTCTTGATCTATTCAACTTTAATTGAACCTCATTAACTATTTGAGTCGAACCACTTTGGTTACCACTTGATTACTTATACTTATGTTTGATATGAATTGAATGTTATGTATTTAAATTATAGCTAATTTTTAAAACAATTCTACATCTGTATGCAAGAAAAACGAGATCAAGTATTGAAGAGCAATTTGAGACACTGCTGTACAAGTGTGAAGATAAATTTGTCATTATGCTTAGGTTTCATTACTCAATTTATTAGCATTTTGACAATAGCTAATGCTTTTCAATTTGCAATGAGAACTGAGAAATCAGTGTTGGTACTTGGTAGTATTCAGTATTTCTCTTCCTTCTCACATGAAAATAATAATTTGGGCCTAAGGGCCTTCCTTTGCAATTTGTATAACTAAACGAAAATATTAATTTAGTCTAAGAATATCAAATTAGTCCTTGATAGAGACTACAATGTCTCTAAAATTTACTCTAAAAAGGAAAATTTGTGATTTTCATTCCATCCAGTAAGGTGATCTCATATAATTATGACCATATCCTTTTACCGTCTCTTCTGAACTTGGTAATAAATAATGACACCGAGTAGCGACAAATTAAACAATTTACTATGACCTACAAAATTGCCATCCCTGAACTTTGGGATATATACATACAACGTTAAAATCTTGAGCGGATCACTAATCAAACCTTCCAAACTTCATATTTTCTTCATCAAACATACTGATGGCCTTCCTTTTCCTGGATAAGTTAGCATCTTGGAATCCACTATGTTCATTAAATTGAGCAGCAGTTCGAGCCCGCAGTTCCTCCAAACTCTCGCCTTCTTTCGCTCTCTCTATAACCTGAAAATAGCAAGGCCCGTTTTTTGTCAACTATTGGCAATCTAATTTGAAATTATCAACACCGCCTAAAACAAAGGGGAAGAGGGGCAGTGTAGGGGATTCCCAAAATAAAATTTCACAAACCCATAACTTAGTTTCACTTACCAGATGTCTTCCATACAAGTGAGTACTTGAGAGTGCCGTAAGTGCATTTTGTGCCTCCTGCTGAGTAACATACTCCACAAAAGCAAATCCTCTATGATTTCCGAACTTCATTGGCAACCTTAAGCTTTTAACCTGCACGGTTTTGAGCAATCAAACATGAGTGAAAGGAAAAAAAATTGAATACTTGCAGCAAACAACTAACTGTACATATTCTGGCTGAAAGAATGAATATTTACTAATAATTGGACAAATTTATCATTTTTAATGGTAATCACCTGGCCAAACGGGCTAAATAATTGTCTCAGATCCTTCTCTGTTGCCTCAAAAGCAACATTTTTCACAAGCAACTTAGTTGAACTCTTGTCTTTCTCAACTTTCTTTTGTACTTTACCATCACTCTTGGCATGACAAAGTTGTAAAATAAGAGCATGACTGTCCAAAATAGTCCCCTATACCCAAACCAAAAAAAAAAAAAACTAATTAAAAAATGCCTTTGTAAAACGACCGAAATAATAGTTAGGATTTCAAATACATGTAACATGCATATTCTGATTCAATTGTGTAAGTACCTGTAAATTGTTGCAAACACTTGTAGCGGTCTCTGTGGAGTCAAACTCAACAAATCCAAACCCCATAGAAACATTTTTCCCATTTTTCAAATGCTTCTTCACCTATTTTTGAAAGCAGTGAAACAAAAAAGATGAAAAACAACCACCAAGTCATAAAAAGTAAAATGTGTTACTTAACACTTAAATCCAGTTACCTTGACACTCAAAATTCGTCCCTCTTTCATGTGTTTGCTGAAATGCTCCTTCAAACTCTCATCAGTTGTCTTGAAATTTAGGTTCTTGACAAACAGGGACCGAGCCTGAAGCATGATAGATTAATCAAATGACAGAAGAGCAATAATCATGGATTACTTACCAATGGTTAATATACACAATTAACAATTTCAAAATAAACATTGACTGAATTGCAAAGTAATCTGTAGTAGATTAAAATAGAGTAGTGAGAAATAATTTGCCTAATGGCAGGGACAAAGAATCCATAGTCCTGGGAATAAACGTCTTCAAAGTTGATAATCAATATAGAAAATGATATTGTAATTTGGAGTTCTGTTCTAATTGACATAGATGGCAAGAAATTATTGAAGAATAACAAAGAGATGACTAGGGGCCTTCAACGGAGAAAAAAATGTTTAGGGGCTAAAACTCAAGTTACAACAATAAATATCAACAAGGAAAGAAAAATTCAGTTTTAAAATTTATCAGGGTTCAATTCCCATATTTCCAATATCTATCATTTTTTCATATTTTGCAGCTTGCATCAGATAATTTGACCACATAAAGGACTAAGAGGTGACAAAAAGTAATTTAAATACTCTGGAGGTCCTTGAACTACTTGGAGATTTTTAAATAGGCCCCTGGATTTCTTTTTTTAATTGGGTCCTTGAATAAAATAATGGGTCTTGCTAATGAGTGCCCCCAGGGCACTCTTTAAGGATTCCAATTAAAGAAATTATTTATTTAAAAAGTTAAACATTTCAATTTCCAACGCATTGACTTTACACATTTCATAAATTTTTCTTAAAAACTTACTATTTAAAGTCCTTATTTTATTTGTAATGAATGCAATCAATGCATGAAATAAAATAAAAATTATCAGGGTCCGTGAACTTTTAAGTTATAATTATATTCTTGAACTTTTAAATAACTTGCGACTGAATACCAAAATCAAGAGACTAGATAAAAAAAATTATTTAAAACTTTTGGACCCTTTTTTTTATAACTTTGGTTTAAGGATCTAACACATTTTTAGTATAGGGGCCTAGAGTTCAGGTACATCTAGAGTAATTCAACCCAAAACGTAAAATGAATATATCATGTATATCCTTGTTTTATTGTCACTGACATTGCATATAAGACTTGATCCATACATTTCTATTTTATTTTTATCCATTTACCATACATTTCTCTGTTTTTTCTATTTTCCATCACAACAAACCATACCACACAAAACTAGAGCAGAAGAATATTAAAAAAAGTACATTAATTTAGTAGGTCAAACCTCTATTCTGTCTGGATCAATATCCATATCTGATATTCTTTCCACATCTTGCTCCAATATCTGTCGCTTGACATCCTTTTCACCAATTCCACTATTCATCTCATTATCGTCAGATGTTGATTTTGGGCTAAGAACATTGGAAGGAGCCCACTCCAAGTACAAGGGAGCATCCCTATATTGAATAGAACGCAAATCAAGTCAATAACCTTCAATGAGTAAGAATATGGGACCCCTATTGTTAGCATGGGACTTCTGACCAAAAGAAACCAAAAAATCTTACTTGTAACGCTTGTAAGCTAAACCTCTAAAAGCAACTTTAGCTTCTGCTGCTTCAAGGAAAACAACCTGAAATATCATCTCCAAACAATTCAAAGCTTGAACAATAAGAATTTGCTGTTACTATTCATTGTTTAATGAACAGGTAAACAGAAAAAGCAATAAGTTATCAAATGCCTCACTGAGTCACTGCCAAAGACAAGTTTCACCAATCAATTAAACAAATATGCAACAATAATTATATTAAAAGCTCCCGTAATACAGTACATTACCATATGTAGAACCCAAAGGTCTATAATATGAATTATTATAAATTAAAAAAAAAATCAATAAGATATAATGGTGATATAATATATTTTTTATAAAGTAGAAGGTGAACAAACTTCCTTCACAAGATTGTTATTTTTTGTTTTGGATTTTAGGAGTTAGGACACAAGACTGTACAACTACATTCTGAAAGAAGAATACTATCGAAAGTTGAATTCGGACATAAATGAATGTAAAAATTATAACAGAACTAGGCTGTAAGACCATAATAAGCTATCAAATGGACCCTCCAAAAATAAAGGAAATACGTAGACACATTGTGAACAAAAGGAGAGAGGAAAAATACCAGGGCCAATGTTTTTGTTGAGGGAAGAATTATTTTTTCCAAACTACCAAATTTCCCAAACATATTTGCGAGTTCATTTTCGGTAGAACCATAGGGCAAATTTTTCACTAAAATTACATGGTTACTTCTTTTTACACCATCAACTTTACCCTTGGCAATCTCCTCCAAAGACTCCACATTCACTCCAGCTTTCTTAAATGCATTTTTTGTTTCTGAAATCACTTGAGTTTCTCCCAGGGCAATACGTACAGCAAGATCATTAGCTTCTCGATCCATAAAATCGCTCTTACTAACACCATATTTCCGAGCAACATTTTCAACAACCTATTAACATCAACACATGAATAGAATATACATTTTAGTTTTACAAAGCAAAATTGGCAAGACGGTGATGTTAATTTCACCACTAGAAAACAATATATTTGCACTCACCAAAGAAAGAAACAAATGAAAATGATGAGAGAAAAGATTATAGTGCCAAGAAAACATGAAATTATGAATGATTGGAAAATGGAAACATCGACATTTTTCCTATTTTCTTAATAAAAGTGTCGTTTCTATTCAATCTAATTCCTGGGTTCCAAATAATTTCTCACACCACACATACCCCCAAAATAAGAAATTATATTTTTATATGTATGGAAGCAAAAATTTAATAACCCTGGATTTATTTTTTTTTTGTTGAACGGCAATAACCCTGGATATTTATTATAGCAAAAGAAAAATATTTGAAAAGCAAGAGGGGATATAAACAACTAAAAGGAAAATAAGTAATCTTCCAAACCAATGTACAACAGTTGATAAATGGTGTCAAACAGAAGGAAAATAACTAAAAGGAAAATAAGTAATCTTCCAAACCAATTATAAACAGGTATTTTTTTACTTTTCGATGTTGTGACGGGGATAAAAAGTTGTCCCATGGATTGATTATTGAGTAACAAAGGTTAAGAATTGTCCTACCCATCAAGTATCATTAGGCAACCGCTCTTCAAATGAAACCATGGAAGTAGTTGTGTTATCCAGGCTTTCATTTTTTAGCAAATTAAATGACCTAAAAGTTCGTAATAAAAACAGTTGACATGTCCAATCTCTATGAATGTTAGAAATGACAACCTCAATGAAATATTCATTGGCTAAGCACCATTGTGAGACTACAAGTTGTTGGAGGAAAGCTCCAGAGAGGCAATAGTTAAAATGAGCATCACTCTTCAACAAGTGAAGTTGGAAAATAGCACAGTGCCTTAATCCCCCCCCCCCCCGTCAAATCCCACAAAACCTAACCAGAAACTGTTCTAGAGTACAAGGACAGGACAAACTCAGCTCACCAAGGACCCCCCAACCCAAAAACAATTCATGAGGAAATGGTCGCTAACAGGGCAGGAACAAGTGCTTTGCTTCTGAACTAGAGCAGCACATACATAAAGGACAGAATAAAAATGGTGAAAAGTAGAAAACAAACCACAAGTTGCGATTTTCTATACAAAATCTTTTACTATTAAAAGGAAGCTTGAATTATTCAGAACTTCAATGTACTATAGCAAACCACAAGTTGCGATTTTCTATACAAAATATACAAATAAAATAAGCATTACTCAGAACTTCAATGTACTATAGCAAAATTGACTACTCGAAGGATGAAATAATAGAATCATAGCTTTCAATTCATTAACTGTAAAGAAACATACTGTATCAGGACGCATGAACAGACTATTCCATGCTCTGGTATCTCCACTAGCTTCAGCTGCTTTCCTCTCTTCCTCTCTTCGTTGTTTGAGAGTTTTAGAACCTTGGTCTTTGGAGACATTGTTCCTACAACATGTATAGCATAAAATAACAATACATGACAATGCAATTTAACACTGTTGATGATGCAATATTATGCCTTACTCTTCATTGTTTGAATGTCTTGGTATAGCTGGCATGACATGCAATAATCTCCCTTGGAAGATTGAATTGTCTGACTCTTCTAGCGCCCTGGTAAACATTTATCATACAATTGTGTAAATTACAGTTATCTAATGACAAGTACCAGCTAAAGTTTTGAAACAGTATTACTAGAAGACATAGCAGCTATCTGAAGTCTAGTGATGTTGTAGCTACAAATACAATTCAATTGGTGGGGGATTATGCAATTCCAACCTACTTTGATTGATTGCAGAAAACATTTCATACATTTTAGAATGTTTTAGAACTTTTCAATAACTTAAACAAATATGGTAATATGGACAAAAGCTAGCTATCAAGGGAGAAGAACTTTTGAAACAGTCTTTAACAGTAATATGGACAAAAGATTGTTTATGCCTACATATGCAACCTGAAGATTTTTTTTTAAATATGACTTAATTCTTTAAAAGCACTCCCTCACAAATTCTACTGCTCAACGATGAACTAACCGAAAGAAAGATTTACAGTATAACAATACTTGGCATAAATGAAGCTGAGACAACAATTTTTATCCATCTAGTTGTTACCTGGTTGCAAATTCTGGAACTGAAAAATGAATATAAGCTATTCCTTTGGATCGTTTTGTCTCCCTATCAACAACTAAATGAACCTGTGAGACACTACCAAACTGACTGAAATGCTCTTCCAGTTCCTCCTCACTGCAACAGAGTAATAATAAATGATAAAACCGTAGAAATATAAAAAACATTTAAGGTCAATTGAAACAACATAATCATTGAAAGATATTAGTAATGTAGAAAATTAACTTGCAGAAGACATTCATTCTGTAGAAAAATAATTGGAAAAGTAGGCAAACAAATATGAAACATGCATCCATAAGATGATTTGAGAAATTACGTGGTCGTATATGGCAG
This sequence comes from Trifolium pratense, assembly GCF_020283565.1. Classification (NCBI taxonomy): domain Eukaryota; kingdom Viridiplantae; phylum Streptophyta; class Magnoliopsida; order Fabales; family Fabaceae; genus Trifolium; species Trifolium pratense. The sequence continues at coordinate 38,831,156 of NC_060064.1, read as the reverse complement.
ATTACGGACAAACAGTCGACACGACTCAGAAACTTCTTTCTTATCTTCTGGATTTGATGATTGCTCCCCTTCCTCAGTTACATTAACCTGAGACTTATCATTGGCAACATCCTCTTGAAAAGTATCTTCTTTCCCTTCTACTTCTAACTCTTGAGCACCACTTCTTGGGGTTTTTTCAGAAGGGTAATTGCCACAATTTTCTTCACGTTTAGTAGCATGACTATGGTTATCTTTGTCATCCTCGTCATCAGATTCCGAATCATTGTTTTCATCGTTGTTTTCATCATCACTGCTTTCAGAATCAGACCATTCTGTTGTCACTTTACTCTTGAAATAATCCATATCAGAAATTAATCCACCATGCTTAAGCTCACGTGACTTGTCGGATTCAGGATTATTTGGCGGTATTCCATCTACTTGTGAGTTGCTCAAGATAGGATGGTTTGCAACCAATGTACCTTCGGTTTCCTTATTCAATGTTGCTTGGCTGTTACCATCATTGGATGCAAATGAAGTATCATTTCCCCACAACTTAGACTTAGCCCGAGGTTGCATGACCTGAAGAAAATCTTTAAGCTTTGGGTCATCAATGTCCTTAGAATTGTCTCCTTGTCCTTTAGCTCTAGCATGATTGTTCGCATCTGGGGTGATCACTTTATTGTCTTTATTGTCTTTTTTTGTTGAATGTCGACTCCATGGACGAGGAAGATTAGCATCACCTTGTTTTTGAGCCACCTGCTTGGTTTATGAGAACATGGTAAAGCTTTTTGTATGGGCTTTCAGTTTCAGTAATAAAAATATTGAATAAGATAAATAATATAATAGTGTGAAAGAAGTTAAGAAAAAATAATGGAATAAACAGCCGACCTCGCAAGTAATTCTAAGCGTGTCAAGGTAAGATCTATTAAAATATCGAATCGCTTCCTGAGCTTCCTGGTCTGTACGAAATCCGATAAAAGCAAATTGGCGAGTTTTTCCGTTTCTGATTCAACCAGCAAATTAACACAGAGCAATTAAAATTCTATATCAGTGTCCGTGAGGATTGGGATAAGGATTTTATGATTTAAGGAAAGAAACAATACTTGGTACGCTTAAGCTTGACATCAGTTATTTCTCCTTTCTGAGAAAACAATTCTCTTAGTCGATCCTCTGCAACATATTTAGGGAGATTCTTCACAATTATCCTCGACCTGGAAACAAATCCATAAACATATCATTTATCATATTTCGGTTCTGATTCAGAGTGTTTTCATTATACTAAGACAGAATATAGATGAATTTTTTGGAATTAAAGTATATTCTGTGCTTATGTGTATTTCTGCCTTATGGTTTCTGTTCTATATAGGGAATGGCCTTTGAGCCTTGGTTCCTAATTGTATTACAGTTACCCTCGTAACCAGCTGCACTTAAGTGTAAAACATTATAGCTGTATAGCAGTCGAATTCTGTAATTAAAAGTTGTAATGTACTGCCACTCTAGTCTATAAAAATCACTTATGCAACAACTTTTCAGAATTCAGAATGAAAGACTGCGACATTTGCACTTACATGGCTCCTTCTAGTATATTTGCACAGTAGCAATTGAGTATAATAGACAAAGCTGGCAATGGATGTGTCTGCGACAAATAAAAGAATCAATCAATTATTATACATACAATACAGATAAATTATATAGAATTTCCATTGATCATATAACAATGATATTCTAACTCAAGCAGTGATGTTCATAAAAACTGTTATTTGAGTTCAATTAGGTTTTTCCTACTAACTGAAAACCATGACAGGCCTATCTAGAACACATTCAACAAATCAATTCAACTGATTTATAATCATAGCACGTTGAAATGTTATCAATATAATCTATTTATAGCTAAGTGAAGCATGCTGAATCAAATATTTTTCAAACTATAGCTATAGTTAATTGCTCAAACTACTATTAAACAAATTGATTGGTACAATTATAAAACGAATTATGAATACTTGTGATTCCAGGATCAAATAATCAATAAAATTAGATGAGACGAAATTACCAAAGATGATGATATTAGAGACTCAGATGAATGACGGTGGTTCAAGAAGGCGGTGCTCCGGTTAGGATGAGATGACGTTGGTGGATGAGGCAACAGTTCGAGTGGCTAGGTTACGGTGAGCTTGGTTTATTTTGTGAATTTCTTATAAGCTGAAACGCCGTCGTTTTAACTTGTATTTTACTCGGTTTATAAAACCCGGGTTGGTCGAGTCAATGGATCGGTATGAACCGGTCTATTTCGGGTCAAATTTGTGAACCGGTGGATCAGCGACCCGACTGTCTATTTTTATTTTCCCTCGCAAACTCTCTTTTCCCTCTGATTTTTTTTTTTTGACAATTTTTCCCTGTATTATTATGTGCTAATCTCATATATCTACTTCATCTGCTATTGGTGTTGACAATTAAAATTGAAGATGAATGAAAATTATTCACGAGAAAAAATTGATGAAGAATGAGAGAAATTGAAGTTTCCACAGATGATGAAGAGAAATTTGGGGATAAGTGAAAATTAGGGTTCACTTTTCAAGTGACAATTTTTAATTTTTTTTTATATAGTCATAAAAATATTGTTTACTTTCTTTTCTAAAAAAAAATATGATTTTTAACAACAAAAAGAATGTTGGGATTTATCCACGTAACTACGATATTTTATTTTGTTATGGACCAAATATATTAAATAAACATAAAAGGTAAAAAAAAATAAAAATTATGCAATAGAAAGAAACAACAACAAAAATAGAAAGAAACAAATATTTTATTTTGTTATGGACTAAATATATTAAAGATTAAATAAACATAAAAAGGTAAAAAAAATTATGCAATAGAAAAAAACAACAAAAAATAGAAAGAAACAACAACAAAAAAAAAAACAACTAAATTAAGTTGGGGGGAAGGAAATCCCCATTAAATCAACAAGAGGGTAGATAGAAAGAAGAGTTGGGCACTGCCTCCAAGAGATCATGTCCCCCTCAAATTCTGCTCCGTGTTTAGCTAACAAGTTCGTACAACTATTGTCTCCCCTCAAGGAAATGATGGAAAGACAAGAGTCAAGGATAATCAATGAACCTCTTGATTTGATGAAATCAAATAACATGTGCGTAAAGGTGAGTTGTAGAAACTCCACCATGAATAAAATTCAAAGTCGACTGACAATGCGATTCACACTCATCAACATAACGAAAACCATTATTCCGATTTTCAAACCATCATGAGCCATGTTAGATTTTTCTTTTTTGTTACATAAAGCCATGTAAGATTTTATTAAAAGAGAAGAGGCATGATTATGCCAAGAATGTACAAGATACAATGAAGCCACCTCTCAACAATCAACACTAACAACCCCAAACTAGAACACAATACTGCATGACTGAAGCTAGTGAAACAAGACACCATACAAGGCATCACCCATGCCTTTAAATAGTGGCAATTGAGAAATCAACAATTAAGAGAAAACAAAGAGGCTGCTCTTCTTTTTTTCATAATCTATTTCATAATTCTTGCAAGAGTTTTTGCTCATATTTAAACTATAGGGTCATGGAGTACTAGTTAAGGGATAAAAGAAAGGTAAATTTTGCAGTGAAATGACATTTTTTATATTTTAAATATTTTGATTACATAATTAGTACTCCGACCGAATGTACTAATTAGTATTTTTTTTTTAACTATATCATATATTAGGAAGACATAAAGAATGGAAACAAAAACCTAAGAGCAAGTTTAGTTTCCTTTGATTTTTTTCGGTTTCTATAATTTTTCAGTTTTAAACCAAGTATGCCCCCATGATTAGAAGCTCTTCGGAACAATTTTTCAATGTAATCAAATTAAGGCCACAAACATGATAACCTTTGAGTCAACCACAACATTGAGGCATATTTTGACTATCCCAATCCACCACAGCATGATAACGGATTGCGATTTGATATTGTAAAGAAGTACTCAGTTTTTAATCTTGGCTGTCGATTATTGATCGGATGGCCCAAATTGATAAAATTATAAAATCACTTTAAAATAATCTTATTTGTACATGTTATATCAAACGGTCCAAATTTTAAACTATGTAAAAATTGTGGTAATTTTAATAGCAGCAAATCTATCTACTTCAGATGATAACCGGACTAGAGAATCTATCTACTTCGCATGGTAATTTTAACAGCAGCAAATCTATCTACTTCTCATGTTAGGTAAATTTTGTTTTTGAGCCATTGATTTAAGTGGAAAGAGAAGAGGAAAAGTAGAAAAATGTGAATTGAATGGTGTGGGTTGAAAAAATTGAGGAACATAAGGAAAAACTAATTGAGAGAATTCATTCTCATAACCGGACATACATACAAGAAAAAAAGTGCAAAAAATGCAAACTGATTATCATATTACACCCAGTGGCGGAACCAGAAAAAAATATCGTGGGTGGGCCAAAAAATAGTCAATTTATTTTTAAATTGAATTTTTTGCTCCTTTATTTTCACATGTTACAATTTTGGTACCAACAAACTATATATTTACTCTAAAATTGTGATTTTTGGCTATAAAGGTGATTTACTGTCTCAAACATTGAATATAAAGATGAAATATCAAATTTGAGACCAAAATTCACAGCTTTTTCCCATTAAAATTCGCTAATTTTACAGCAAAAAAGTAATAAAAAAATAATTAAGATAGGACTAAAATTGCAACAAATGTGAAAATATGGGACTTGAAAAATTTAATATTAATTAAACATATTTTTTTATGTCATTTCATATTTATATATGCTAGTTCAACTGCTAATTTTATCTATTATTATAAATTCAATTAATTATGAACTAACATTTACACTAATATTTGAACTAATATGTGTACCGAATTACTTATAATCATCAATAATATACTATAAATTAATATTTACATTAATATTTGTACATATATATATACCGGGTGACTTAAAATCATTAATAATACATTTAAATTAATACTCTACATATAAAAAAAATTATTTTTTGGGGGTGGGGGTGGGTCGTGGCCCACCTCAGCCCACCCCTAGGTCCGCTGCTGATTACACCCAACAAAAAAAATGCTCTTCCTAGCTTAAACTTCAACATTGTAATTATAAATCGGATCAAAGTTCATCTCAATGATTTTCCAAAATGCCTTCAATTTAGATGTTTTCTCTTCCGACCCCGCCTTTCTTTTATACATCCCTAAAATCTTATTTTGCCCTTTTTGATTTGAAAAAAATTTGAACACAAAATTTCGATTTTTACGAACCAAAAAAATTGGAACACAGAATGTTTCGGTTTTTACTAACCGAAATAAATTGGAGCACAAAATTGGAACAAACAAATTCATCAGAACAAAATTGGAACTAACCGAATGAATTACAATGTTTCAAATGGATTGTTGCTCAATCTATTCCTACCACAAAGATAAGGGACCATGCCATGGAGCAAATGAATTCTTCACCATGAATTGAATTTATGGAAGTGATTTCTTCAGCATGAATTGAATTTATGGAAGCAATTCATAATTTCTTCACCATGAATTGAATTCATGGAAGCAATCACCAATTTTGATGAACTCATTCCAATCAAAGAAAACACCGTGTTGGTCACAAAGACAGCGTGTAATCACTTGGAATTGGATTTGTAAGTACTTAAGTTCGCGAACGATGTTGGTCACGAAGAAAGCGTGTAATCACTTGGAACTGGTAATACAAGAATTATATCGAACGATGTTGCTACAGCTGCAGAATTTTCTCTTTTCAACAGTCCTTATTTTTCGGTTTTTACTAACCGAATAAATTGGAACACAAAATTGGGTTGTGGAGATCTTGTCGGAGTTTCCGTCGCCGGAGCGTTCTCGTTGTGCTTTTGTAGGGATGTGGTGGTGGTTGAGATTTGAGATAGTGATGAAGGTGGAGGCTCTTGTGTGGTTATATAGTGATGGAGGTAGTTGAGAAAAGGATGGAATTTTTTTTTTTTTGAGAAACAGAGCAGGTCGTGAAAACATGGTGTGGTTGCTGTAATTTGAGAAAAGTGAAAACAAATTCGGTTTATATTAACCGAATTTTTTAAACCATGAAAAAAATCGGTTCGTATAAACCGAAGTACCCCTAGGACAAAAACGTCAGTTTGGGGGTAAAAAAGAAAGGCGGGGGGTCGGGAGAGAAATCATCTTCAATTTATTATGTGGTCCGAGCAACAAGGTTTTTTTTTTACGAAAGCTAAATCTAATAACGGTAGGAAAAAAACTCATGGACTAAATTGTTACCATTTATCAATGGTGATAGAGAAACTCTATTTGAAGCATGATACTCCTTTAGTCTTTGTGACCTTGTTGAAATTATTCCAATTTGATTTTTTGCAAATAGAATTCTCAAGACAAAGATTGAATTGTCAAAACTACATGAGATGAATTTTTTTATTTTTGTAGAATTGACAAGACTCCATGAGATGAATTGGAGGTTCACTAGAAAGTACAAAACATTTAAACAGAATTGTCAAGGATTAAACATAGAATTAACAAGACTCCATGAGATGAATTGGAGGTAACAAATGTTGGTATTAAATACAGTGTGCTTATAATATTTAGGGTGTCTTCTCATGTGCACGAGTAACTTTATTTGTCCAATTTGAACCAATTCCTTATTTGCCTTTGATCCAAAATAGGAATAATTAATGTATGATTGATTTAGGAACTCATAAACTTGGCCACACTATATAATACTTTTGGTCAATTATGCTGACCGGTTTTTCTAATATCCGGTTGAGTGCATTTATTTAATACCTGGATCGGGTAATATAAAATGTTGAACTAGAGCGAACCATATCATTTCATGGGTGTATTTACTTTGGTACAACCGCTAACCCTCTGCAAGATACATTTTCTTACACCTTTTGCTTGCTCACGGACCAGAGAGAATGGGAAGAATGCCAAAAAAAATATGTCTTTCATCTTCTCCAATTCTTTTGACATTCTTTATTTCGTTCTTTTTTTACATGTAGAATTGCTTTTTCCGCCAAAAATACTTTCCATTGCTTTGAAATAATGAGTGTTATCTTTTTTCTTTTATCAATGCTAGGTTTGCCAAATGATTTATCCATAACATAATTGCACATGTCTTCAGCTTTTGCTAAACTATCCATATATTCTCTCAACTCTCCTCCTTTAGCTGTCATAAATAAAAATTATGTTATTGATCAACATAACTATTGTTTTGCCTTTGAATTCTGCAACCACAATAAGATTCAAAGCCAGAATTTTTAAAAAATAATTAATGTCAAGTATGTAAATAAACATAAATAAATGATGAGAATCGGTAAAGTTTATCATAGTGCACTAGCCAAATATAAATCAATAGATTTTACCTAAACTTGTGTCTCATTTTTCAAGCCAATATTTGAATGTTTTTGGATAGACCGAAATACATTGCTAAAATAAAATATAAAAAAGGTATGAAATATTGTAGCAATGTGGCGGTGCTACAAACCGACAAACTTTAACAAGGAAAGATAGGAGAGTCAAAATTATTTACATGATTTGACATTCCCTTATAAGGAGAATCGTCTATTAACGTTGTAATTGATTCGTTAAAAAATCTTTTATCCCAACAAAGATTGGAATCCTCCTTATCCCAAAGTTTATTAGACTCTTTAAATATGATTTGCTTGTTAGGATTTTCAATAGTGAAATAAGTTGTTTCGTTGAGACTAGTTCTGCAAATAAAAAACCAAGAAATTACATGATCATAACTACGAAAGAAACTATGTAAACAAATGATGAGATAGATTTTATTAGTCACAAAACAATTTAAGAAATGTTTATCCAGCAAAAAACAAACTTGTGTTTCAAGTCTTTTATCAAAGAGTTAATTATCATGTCAACATTTGTCCTATAATAAATAAAAAAAACGTAAGCAAAATTGCAAAATTATCAAAGAGGGTTGATAAATACTTTTTCTTTGAAGACCATATGGCAACTTCAAAATTATCAAAGAAAAAATTTGTAACTCAAGATAGGAAGACCTCATGAATATTGAAATCTAATTCAATTCAAATGCAATCTAATTAGTAAAAGAATTAATGATTCATCAAAATACAGAGAACATCAATGAGAGTATTGAATTGACTAAGTCAAATATAATCGTTACAAGCATATAATCATCACTCATAACTCTCAAAGATTCTCTCAAAGATTCTTTCGTATTTTATAGCATGTGACCGTTTCTCGTTTATGCTCAATATATACACAAACATTGTAAAGCAATACCAAATCATTTGATTGTTCACTAGTACAGAAAACACTTTTTACATCTGGCCAAAACCCCCTTTTACATCTGGCCCAAGTCAGAGGTAGACGTACGAGAAGTAGTAAGTTTATGCTTTTTACATCTGACATTCGCCAGATGTAAAAGTATCCCCTTTTACCTCTGTTCTCGTGTTTCAGCTGACCAATTTTGTTTTTTTTAATTAAATTGGACCTTTTACATCTGACCAAGTCACCAGATGTGAAATAGTAACTTTATTTATTTATTTTTTTTCCAAAATCCTGCGTTTTTTTTTTATATTTTAAATCCTATTTTGTAACTAAAAAAAACCAAAATAGCATTACAATTCAACATTCAACCAAAATACAATTACATTCAACCAAGTCATTACAATTCAAATAAAATACCAAGTCATTACAATTCAAGCAAAATACCAACTCATTCATCCAAAATGTTATAACTTTCAAGCAAAATACAAGTCATTACAATTCAAAACATCATAATTAATGTGAATCCATTGTAACATCACACAAATTAACCTAGCTAGCTCCTAAGCCTCATCATCGGCAACATCATAATCTACCTCGGGATTGTATAGGTCAAGAAAACAAGTTACCCAGCTGTTTCGCAATTCATAACCTAGCTAGCTCCTAAGCCTCATCATCGGCAACATCATAATCTGCGTTTTTCTGCAAAAATTGATAATTTAACCACCTACAGTCCCATTTCATTAGCTATAGACATTATATCATATACTATAATTACAGTAGAGTTAAATTTGGGTTTTTAATTTAACTCACTCTAAATTCCATAAAATCCTATTGTTGTCGTGCATTTATTAATTATGGGAAACTAAGGTAGCAAAACTCGTACTTACGAGTTTCCATGAAACTCCTCTAACAATCACCAATCTCCAATTTCATACCTTTCTCCAAATGGCCATGTCCTTCCATTTTCATTCAATTCTCAGCTCCAAATACTTCAATCACAGCCTCTTTCTCCAAACAAGCCACATATAATTACCAAGAATGAGATTAGTGATATTTGTAACACCAAAAGAATAGAATAATCCTAGAGAAGCAATCAAAGAGGAAAAATATAAGCAATGAGGAAGCTGTAGAAATTGATATTGGAATGGAATTCTCATATGAATTCAACAAAGAACATGCAAACAGAATTTCATGATAAACTCACCAAAAACAGAATTCAACAAATTGTGACTACTAAAAGTCTAAAACTAACTCTTTTGTAAAAAAAAAAAAAAGAGAGTCTAAAACTAACTAAAAAAACAGAAAAAAGCTGCAGACCCTCACACCTGAAAAAGGAAAAGAAAATTTGGGGATTTGTTTGTAATTTCAATACATTCAGTTCCTATAGTGAAATGAAAGTCTCTCACACATTTAAGTACCAAATTTACTAGTATTTACTAAAAAAAGTATAGGAAACATACCAAAAAAACGTAACATTGCTCCAATGCTTATTTTTTTATAAATGTAACATTGCTAACAAAATATCAATACAATATTCTAGAATGAAATCCTCCAGGGCTTTCACGTTCATGGCCAGGACAGAGGATTGTTAAATTCATTTAATCAAAGGTGAATGACTACAGGACAGAGGAATGTTAAATTCTTTTAATCAAAGGTGAGTAATCACTACTCAGTTCACGGAAACTTTTAACTTTTACCCCTAGTTGGCCAGTGATCAACAAAAAGAAAGGAAAAATCAAAATGAAAACCAACACTGTAAAAATGAAGGTTGAGATATGTTCAAGTTTTGCCTCATTGTTATTCCCTGCTGTTTCACATCACATACATTACATTTGATACTTCTTTCCTCAGCTTGTTCCAAACTTCACATAATTCCATCTCCTAATTACTAAAGACATTATTACACCAAACAGTAACACACAGTTTGGTTTACAATTGTCATTTCAGTGTTTCTGGTAAACATACAAAACCAACAATTTAAGTTGTGGTTCACAACCAAAATTGCGACCAAAACACCTAGATTTCTCATCTTCACAACTACAATTGCAGCCTAACTAACCACATTTTCGATTATTTTCATAAAGCAAGCAACCATAACTTAAAACCTTTGATAAAACCTATAAAACTATGAGGAAAAGTAAAAGTTCACCTCAGGTGTAAGAATAATGGAGCGATTTATATATGTTGCCCAAGACTTGAACAAGTGAGCACCAGCTCCACTAAAAACAAAGCAATTAACAAAGCATGTATATTAGCTAATAGGAAACCTTAGCAATGTCTAAATTCATATAAAGAAACATAACATCGATACTCGTATTAACCTATTAAACACAAATGCCACATGCTTTTCACAATGCAAAAAATAAAACCATCACCAGCATTATTACCTTGGGAAAACAAATATGTGGTTCCTGCCTCCAGATAACCGAAAATAAGGCATTTGGCTAATAACCTAATCATCACATAAACAGAATTTCAGCTAAGTAATTCCTAAGATTCATTTAGAACATTAGCAATACACTTTAAATTGAAACGAAAGAGTTTTTTACTTTAACAAAAGTGTTATTAATTTCTTTGTCGTTAAGTCCACCCATCATACGTGCACATTTAACATAAGATGGAACAAAAAACAGATCTGCTTCCTCCTTCTTTTTCGTCCTGAATCTTGATTCTAAAAGTAACTTGTGTATTTTTACCTGCAAAACAAAAGTAGTAATTAGTAGGGTTTTAGAAAATTATAAATGATCCCAAAACACAACATTTAGGTTTTTAATGTCAATAAAAAAGAGAAACATAAAAAAGAGACTACCAGGGCAACACGCCCACAAACCAAAAGCAGAACAAAAAGATAAAAACCCCAAAAAAACGCACATAAAACCAAACAAAAAACGCACATCAGCAGGACATAAAACCCCAAAAATTACATATTATTATGATAATAATCATCATCAAAGATATATAATGATAATAATTAGAATTCAGTCTTTAACCAAACAAAAAGAAATTAAAAAATTTGAGAATAGAATCGGTACCTGTTTGTGTTTTCAGTTGTAGGGAGAGGAACGATAACAATCTGAGAGAAGCTTCAATTTGTTTCACTGAGCTTCGATTTGGGGCTTAGGGTTCGAGATCCAGATCGAGAGAACCACTGTGAGAGAGAGGACGAAATCGAGATCGAGAGAATGAGTGAGAGAGGACGAGTGACAGTGAGAGTGAGAGATTGTCGAATCGAGAGAGGAATCGAGACGAATCGAGGGTTTGGGTTTGTTCTTCGGTTTTGTTCTTGACATCGAGAGAGAGAGTGTTATATTTGAGTGTAGGTACGCGTCTGAGAGTGTTTTGCACTTGAATCAATTATTTGGTTCCAATTTTTTTTTTTTTTTATTTACTCAACCTGACTTGTTACATCTGAGGATATATTTGCCCAGATATATATTTATTTTAGACAATTTTCGAGATAATTACAGTATTGCCACCGCGTTTAGTTATGCTTCTGGTACATTGAAGTCAGATGTAAAAAGTCTTTTCTATTTATTTTTCACATCTGTGGATATTGAAGCCAGATGAAAAGGCTACTCCATATAGCCTTTTACCTCTGACATATGCTCGTCAGATGTAAACATGATGTGTAATATGTCATATTTGTACTAGTGGTTATATCTATACCAACTTCCAGTATTGTTAAATACTAAATTTGGTTTAAAGTTTTTCAGCAAATTTTGCACAGTCTACTAAGACTCCGTTTATATCAAGAACAATAAGCTTGTTCTTCAAATTTGGAACCTGAGTTCTATTTGGTTGCAAGTCTTTCTCTTGATTCCAATCACTCTCCATACACTTAAAAATCTCAAATAGAGTCAACTCTTTACATATTTAAGCATAGTAAGAAGTAAATGTGGTAAAAGAACTTATACCATAGTGGGTTGAGTTAAAACAAATTTTACGTGGTTAATTAGGTGGCATTTAGCATGGGGAAGTGATAAATTTGTCCACCATGGTCTAGTTGATTTCTAACCATTGGATTAACTATGGAACACAGATTTATTGTAGTCTGTCAACACTAAATTGTTTTCACATTATCTTTCAGTTCACTACCATCCATCTCCTTCACTCTTGTGTTTTTGCTGAGAAACCAAAAAATTAACAAAATTAAAACTAAAATTACAAAGAATTGCTTCTCTCCAAAAGCATGCTTTCTTTTCTTTCTTTAAAACTCTGGGCTTATTATATGCTGATTGTTTTTCTTACCATAGGTGCCAAACGGAAAATAATCCATGATTGTTCTTCCTCCGTTGGGGATATTTTAATCTCAATGCTACCATTTCACAAGAAAGAAACCCAAAAGTAAAATAAAATCAACGTCTCAAACGTAAAACTTGTATGAATCATAGATCTGAGTTTATTGAAATTTAATTACTATAAGATTTATTTTTTGGAAACAGTAAAATTGGGAGGTTTTTATGTTTATGAGTTTGAGATTGAAACAAGGGGCTTCTTGTTTAATTTCTATAATATTGGATATTAGTTTATCTTGCATAAATTTTAGATATATTTTGAAAGTTAGTTTATCTTGCATAATTTCTTGGAAGATTAGTTTGAAAGTTTGAATATGGGTCTTGAGGTTGTTGGTAATGGTTGAGCAGAGGAGGAAGATAGGTTGTAGTGGGTGGATGAAAATAATCAAGTGTTGCTGCAACTATTGTAAAACTATGTTTTCTATTTGATTTGATGGTTAAAAATTAACTTGACCACGGTGGGGAAAACGTTACTAGACCAGGCTAAATGCCACCGGTTAATTAAGGCGAAGGCAAAATCTCAATAGATATTATATGCAACTATCTTGATTCCCAGTTTACTTTTTACCACACGTCTATTTCTTTGGAAAAGCAACGACAATGCTTGCTTAAGATTCGTGGGAGGTCAGACATCAATTGATTAACAATCTCATTTTTGGGTTCTGTGTCCATTAGTTACTGATACGCCACATGCGGTGTATGGTGAACGACATTACAATTTTACAACATGTGAATGTTGTGGTCATGGATTCTGATATCAACTTTTGAGAGATATATTTATCCGAGAGTTGAATCTCTTTATATGGCTGCAAGATTAGCTGGAAAAAAAACAAAAATTCAACATGAGTTCAAAAGAGGGGGACAAATATAAAATATAGAGTTAAATAAGTTTTTCACTCCTAAAAAATTTTAAACTTTCATTTTTAATTCCCGTAAAAAAAGTGTTTACGGAAAATAAAAATGGAAGTTTAAAATTTATATACACTTTTTTTACGGGAATTAAAAATGGAAGTTTAAAATTTTTTAGGAATGAAAAACTTATTTAACTCTATATTTTATATTTGTCCCCCTCTTTTGAACTCATGTTGAATTTTTGTTTTTTCCCGCTAATCTTGCAGCCATATAAAGAGATTCAGCTCTCGGATAAATATATCTCTCAAAACATATATATATCCCACTACACATTTCCTCCATTCTGTGGCAAGGACATGTAAAATGGAAAGATTGAAACTTACATCTTCTTCACTTTGGCACGGACATGTAAGAGTATGTTTGTATCCAACTTTGTACTATTATTGTAAAAAAAAAAATCAATCAATCTTTGTAAGATACTCATTTCTAAGAGAAAATGTCTGTGTAATTTATTTTATAACCGATTCATAACAAATAGGAACAATACAAAAGGAAATACTTATAAGAAATGAAAAAACAATGTAAAATGAAGTTATTAGAAAATAAAATGCAGTTATTACCAACCATCAAGGCAAAAGTGCACCCGTAAATTCCAATTTTACCTTCACCTCCTTTGAATATTCTTAGACTTGAGTGCAAATTAACCCAACTTGTAGCTCCCCAAGCAAAAAAAATAATATCATCTACGTCTGTTCACGTGCTTTGAATGTATGTTGTTGTTATTATTTACCATATAACCTATGACAAGTAGAGTTGTGGGTCGACAAGCTTTGTCGAATGCTGCATCGTCCGAGTTATCATTAACTCCATTTATGATGCTAACAAAATTATAGAGTTTTATCTCGTTAATGTGAGATAATCTTCTATGTTAACTGATTTGTTGTCCATAAAGTTATTTCCCGTCAATTGGTAAAGTGGTTATCATTAGAATGTCATGTATGTTTTAACACATCTCACTACTTCTAGCACTTTGTAACATATATGATATGGGAACGGGTGCCTTCAAAATAGGCCAAAATACAAGACGTTCTAATGATAACCGATTTACGAATTGATGGTAAACAGGTGGTTGTGGACATTGTCTCGCATTAATAGGGGTGAAACCTGAAGAAGGTAAAAAACACGAGATGGAACTCTATAATTTGGTTAATATCATCAATGGAGTTGATGATAACCCGAAAGATGCAGCACTCGACAAGGCTTGTCAAATCACGACCTTACTTGGCATAGGTTGTATGGCAGATAATAATAGTAACAACACCATACACTCAAAGTACGTGAACATTGTAAGAGACGTAGATGATATTAAATTTTTTGCTTAGGAAGCTGCACGTTGAGTCAATTTGCACTCAAGTCTGAGAACATTTAAAGGAGATGAAAGTAAAGTAGTTGGAATTTACGGTTGCACTTTTACCTCGATGGTTGGTAATAACTTCATTTTATTTTCTAATACTTTTTGTTTTGATTTTCTTTTACATTGCTCTTTCATTTCTTATAGGTATTTGCATTTGCACGTATACCTAAGATTGTTCATATTTGCTATCAATCGGGTATAAAAGAAATGACACCAACATTTTCTCTTAGAAATGAGTATCTTACAAAGATTGATCGAAAAGAATTTTACAATAATAGTACGAAGCCAGATATAGACACACTCTTACATGTCCTATCGTGCCAAAGTGAACAAGATGTAAGTTTCAATCTTCCATTTTTTTTTATTTTTTTTTATATTTTAGGCTTTCTCCATTAGTCAATAACTTATTGACTTCGGAGTAGGGAGAAAATGCATAGTGGTACATAGATTAAAAATGAAAATTTAAAATTTTATAGGAATGAAAATCTTATTTAACCTTATATTTTATATTTGTCTCTCTCGTTTGAACTCATGTTAACTTTTTGTTTTTTTCCAGCTAATCTTGCTGCCATATAAAGAGATTCAGCTCCCCGAATAATATATCTCTCAAAAGTTGATATCATAATACATGACAACAACATTCACAAAACACCACATGTGGCATATCAGCAACTTATGGACATGTAACCCAAAAGTGATATTGTTGATCAATTAATGTCTGACCCTCCCACAAATCCTAAGAAAGCATCGCGGAATCTTTTCCAAAAAAACAAACTGGTGGTCAAAAAGCTAGGAATCAAGAAATCTGCATATAATATCTATTGAGATTTTGTCTTCACCTCAACAACCTAAAATTTGTTTATCTCAACCGTCTAAGGTATAAGTTTTTTTTTATTACATTCACTTCTTATCGTGCTTAAATATGTTAAGAGTTGACTGTATTTGAGGTTTTTTAGCATATGGAGAGTGATTGGAATCAAGAGAAAGACTTCCTACCAAATAGAACTCAGGTTATAAATTTGAAGAACAAACTTATTGTTCTTGATATAAACGGAGTCTTAGTAGACTTTGCGAAGCTTGCTGAAAACACTAAACGAGATTTAGTGTTTAACAATAATACCAGAGGTTAGTATAGAGATAACAATCAAATGATTTGTATTCAATTTCTATGATTTTTTTTGTCAGGTAGACTAGTGGCTAGATTCTCCAATAATGTCTCTGGTAGCTACCATTTGAGCTACACTTATGAGACTTAATTTCTATGATTTTAATACAGTGATTGTGAATATATTGAGCATAAATGAGAAACTGTCACATGCTATTATTGCTATAAAATAAGAAAGAATATTTGAGAGTTATGACTTATGAGTGATGATTACATGCTTGTAACAATTATATTTAACTTAGTCAACTTAATGCTCCCATTGATATTTTGTATATTTTTATGAATCATTAATTATTTTACTAATTAGATTGCATTTGAATTAAATTTGATTTCAGTATTCACGAGACCTTTCTATCTCGAGTTTTTGGAATTTTGCTTTGATAATTTTGAAGTTAGCATATGATCTTCAAAGATAAAAATATTAATCAACCCTCTTTGATATTTTTGATAATATTTGAGTTTTGCTTATGTATTTTTTTTATTACAGGACAAATGTTGACATAATAATTAACTCTTTGATGGAAGACTTGAAACACAAGTTTCTTTTCTGTTGGGCAAGCATTTCTTAAATTGTTTTATGACTACTAAAATTTCTCTCATTCATTTGTGTACTTAATTAGTTTCTTTCCTAAATATGATCCTGGAATTTCTTGATTTTTAATTTGCAAGACCAGACTCACTACACCGAAACCACTTACTTCAATCAAGAAAACTCTGACAAGAAAATAACATTTAAAGAGTTGAAGAAACTTTGGGATATAAGGAGGATCCCAACCTTTGTTTGGAGAAAGGATTTTTAACGAATCAAATATATTGTTAATAGACGATTCTCCCTATAAGGGAATGTTGAATCCTGTAAGTAATTTTGACTCTCTTTTCTTTCGTTGTTAAAACTTGTATTCTTTCGTTGTTAAAGCTTGTCGATTTGTAGCATCGTCATATTACTACAATATTTCTAACCTTTTTATATTTTGTTTTAGCAATACACTACGGTCGATCCCAAAATATTCAAATATTGGCTTGGAATATGAGACACAAAGTTTAGGTAAAATCTATCGGTTTATATTTGGCTAATGCATTATGCTAGGCCTTACCGATTCTCTTAGTTTTTTTTATTTGCCTACTTGACATTAATTTTTTTTTAAAAAAAAAAAAACTTATGGCTTTGAATATTATTGTGGTTGAAGAATGCGATGACAAAACAATAGTTATGTTGATCAATAACATAATTTTTATTTATGACAACTAAAGGAGTGGAGTATATCTGGGTGGTTTAACAAAAGCTGAAAACATGCACAATTACGTCATAGAAAAATCATTTGGCAAACTTGAGATAAAAGAAATAAAGATAACATTCATTAATAAGCAATTCTACATATAAAAAATGAAATAGAGAATGTCAAAAGAATTTGTGAAGATAAATGGCATATTTTTTAGCTTTCTTCCCATTCTATTTGGTCCGAAAGCAAGCAAAAGGGATAAGAAGCTGTATCTTGCAAAGGGTTAGCAGTTGTACCGAAGTGATTGTTGGTGCTTTAGTGGTAAAAGTGAACATTTGTTTTTTAACTTTATTTATTTTTTAAAGATTATGGCTACATCAAGTTTGAACATGGTTGGAAGAGATTGTGTCAAAAGTCTAATTTTAGAGGTGACGATATGTTCGAGTGCAAGGAAGTGTACGAATCATGGCTCATTTATGTGTCAAAAATTGGAAGCGCGAGTGATGATGAATTCTTTTAATGTTCATGGTTTATTCGCAGGGTTAGGTTTTGTTTTGAAAATGGATATAAGTTTTGTTTTGTTGCTGTAAAATTTATTCGATCTCATTTTCCTATTATTATTTACTTGATTTTATTTGTATTTATTAGTTAAAATCATTTTATTAGCATTTTACAAAATAAATAGGAAAAAAAATATAAGGTCCTCCAAAATCGATGTCGCAGTTGAGTTAATACTTAATAGTATAAAATAAACAAAAGTTGAAGACATTGGAAATTACCTTTTGGATGATCAAATCTTGTACTCCCTTGCTATTCCTGCTTTATCTGATCTTGTCATTTCCTATATGCATGTGAAAAGGACAATTCAATTTGTCTATCTATCCCATATTTGACCAAAGTTTGTGTGGTTGGGGTATAGAGTTGATAAATATTTGTTAACCGCATGGATATGAATTAGTTTGAGTTAAAAATTGGTCATGTATCAAAAATCTTGTGAAAGAATGAGATTATATATTAAGGAGAAAGACATGGAACTATATATGAAAACAATAATATAATGGATGAAACAGCTAGTATCATAAGTTCATAACATAATAGTCAATAAAAAACTGTAAAAATTGAATAACTTAAGTTAAGGTTTCATAAGACATAAACTGTTATCGATTTAATTAAAGAAATTACGGTCGTTAATATGAAAATGTTGATGAATGACAAAACTAAGTGGTCTTTGATAATTTATTTTTTTTGGTCAAGGGTCTTTGATTATTTATACCATGAAAAAAGAAACTTACAGGAATTGGTGCAGATATGTTAGTAAACATAAGATAAAGTACAACATATGGTGTACATTACATTCACCGATCCAAACTAAACATAAGATATTTAACTAAACAAATACATGAAAACTTAAACAAAATAAAGTACCAATATCTCAACTTTCATTCATTACATTATATTCCTCAATGGACTTCCTAACCTGCGGCAGCAGAGAAGAAAAAAAATTAGAATGCTTGTAGCAAATTACTTAACCCAACTAAATATAGATCAATATAATAATAATAATAATAATAATAATAATAATAATAATAATAATAATAATAATAATAATAATAATAATAATAATAATAATAATAATAATATGTGTTAATACTATGGTTATTTCAAAGTTTCTATATAGATATTATTTTTATTTAATAACCACACAAACAATTAGTTTCTAAAATCATTTACAACTACCCTAAAAAACGTAAAATTTAAAGGGATTATATTTTTTTGGCCTTAAATTTTATATTTGTTTTCATAATTTTTTTTTTGAACGGCAAAATGATATTTATATATAAAAAACGAATTGGAAAAAAGTACAAGTGGTACTCAATCCACTTCTAAAGAAAAAGTACAAATAGTACTTCACCCAATCCGAAAAAAACCATACCCAAAACTATTTAGCTATACAATCAAAAGGATTCGTACACCACTCATAAAACAAGCAAGGTGTACCAATTTTTTTTGCCAAAAGCCATTTCCAAGAAACAAGCTTAATTATATCCACCATCTCTTGTAACTCTACAATTCACCCCAAAAAAATCCTATCATTCCGAGAGCGCCATAAAGTCCAAATGACCGCATGCCAAACCATAAGAACACCTTTTCTACCATGCTTCTTATTTGTTTTCATAATTAAATAAAAGTTTCAGATTTTAAGTTTCCTAAACTGATTTCTAAACTAAAGATTAATTGGTGATAAGGAAAGAATAACAAGGGCGAAGAAAACATTCTTACAGGTAAAATCTATTTGTTGGTCTTTTAATTTGTTTCTTTCCCCCACTCATATATAACTCCAAATTCACTGACAAAATATTTAATCACATTATCATGATATATGAGACATTGATTTGTCAGTGTATTTGCAAACTAAAATGTTAAATTAACACAACTTTCTCACTCTGAGATGGGACTAATGTCATTCTTCAAAGTTTTATGGGCATATGTGAGAATGGAACACTATGATACTAATAATATAAAAAGCGTCATGCTAACCGGTGCCCCGGGGCACTGGTTAAGGAAACCAAAATTAGAAAATTTTGAAAAGAAAATAACACTTTTTAAACTTTCGAGAAGTTGACTGCACAAATTTCAATGCCAAATTACTATTTTTGCATCCTTAACTAGTGCCCCGGGGGCACTGTTTAGCATTTTCCATATAAAAATACCTTTGGGCTCCATCAAAGTTGTGTAAGCCATTTTGGCTGCACTCATCTGAGCATCCTTCTTTAGTTCTACATTTTTCACATGCATGATAACTCAACCATTTTATCTCCACTTTTGCATCAAATGATGGCATGTGATCTTCACCATATTTTTCGGTGATATAAATCGGCTCAGAATAAGGTCATTCCTTTTGTAATAATTCGTGCAGGAGACCCTTGTAATTTATACCTATGATGACAAATTTGACTTTATTAGTGTGGTTATTTTATTACTTTGTTACTTTCTAGTCATGTTATTAAAACTTTCTAGTTTGCGATGAAGAATTAGGGCTCGTTTGGTGCGCATAATAGGATAGTGACAGAATATGATATATAATAGGATAGTGATAGGATAAGATATCAATAGGATAACAGTTATTCCTAATTATCCTATCGTGTGTTTGGTGCACACAGGATAACAAACATGATAACTATTATATCATATTTTTAATACATATTTGTTCATAACAATATGATAAGATACATAACATATTTAAATGACAAAATTACCCTTGTAAAACAATTGTTATTTTTTAAAAATTATATTGTAATACTTTGAATTTTATAAATAAAAATATAAATAAGTAATCAAATAACTTTAAATTTTAAATACAAATCATGAGAAAATAAACAAATTAAGTTTTTTATATGAATCATGATCAAATAAATAACTCAATTATACATGTTAGATAAGCTAAATAAATATATGATATATCTCATATGTAAATAATAAAACTACCATTGCAAAAGAATTATATTTAAGTTGTTATTAAATTTAAATTAATATTCCTATTTTACAATTTTTTAATAATTAGTTTACTTTAAAATGTTGTAATTTTAGGAGAATTTTGATTTTTTAGATTATATAAATTACAAAATTACCCTTGTGAGAAAATCACATATATATTTAAAAATTAATTATTTTATTATTAATTTACTATCAAATTATTTTATTATTTATATTTTATTAATTTTCAGTTTTTTATTTTAAAATATATTTTATAGAATAAATCAACAATTTTTTTTCTTATCATATCTTGCTGGTAACCCAGGTCAAATTCAGGATAAGGATTTTAACTAGAGAAACATGATAGGATAAGCTTTAGGATTAACTTATCATATTCTGCCGTGTCACCAAACACTGGATTAAGGCAGGATATGATACAATTATCCTATACCGTCTCTTATATGTGCACCAAACGGTCCCTTAGAGAATATAAGACCCTTCTTTTTAATATAAGACACCAATTAATTCAATTCTCATGAAACAATTTATTTTTATTTTCTAAGACACCAATTAATTCAAGTATATTACGCGTTTTAGCGGTTGTGACTAAAGGCTTCCGTTGATATATGGTAGTTTTCTTCTAGTTTATATGTACCTAAGTATGACTTCCCCTTCTTCTCCATAAACAGAGAACTCTGTCATCAAATATGAAAATTTTTAAAATTTTGAGTTTGGATTATATAAAGAGCTACAATTAGTTTTGATCCTCTTTTTTAAGTTAAAGTTGATTTATAGTTACTTTGGCATATATGTTCTTAAGGAATGAAAACACAATATCATCAAGTTAGGAAGAAACACTTCATGACTGATCGTAGGCCTGATTCATCGCAATTCAAATGCATTAAACTAAATAGATCATCCAAACAGAAAAAATCAACTTTGATATAGATCATGGAAACATAAAGCAAATTTACACATAAAAAATAAAATAAAAATTATTGATTAAATAATAATATTTACATCTCTCTGCCTCATTAAAAACCTTAATAAAGGGAAAAAGAGTACAAAGATTCAAATTTCAAACATAAACATAAATAATAAACCTACTCTTTTTTTCTTTTTCTTTTTTTTTTCAAAGATAAACATACTACTTAATTAATTATATGTGAGAAACACAATTCTTTCATCTCCTTACATGGTGATCTAAGAACCACCACCAACGAGCTCCATCAATGTGTTCTTAAGACCATCTAATTTTTTTGCAATTTGATCCTTTATCATATTAAAGGAAGCCAATATGATAAAGGATCAAATTGCAAAAAAATTAGATGATCTTAAGAACACATTGATGAAACTCGTTGGTGGTGGTTCTTAGATCACCATGTAAGGAGATGAAAGAATTGAGTTTCTCACATATAATTAATTAAGTAGTATGTTTATCTTTGAAAAAAAAAGAAAAAAAAGAAAAAAAGAGTAGGTTTATTATTTATGTTTATGTTTGAAATTTGAATCTTTGTACTCTTTTTCCCTTTATTAAGGTTTTTAATGAGGCAGAGAGATGTAAATATTATTATTTAATCAATGAATTTTTTATTTTTTATATGTGTAAATTTGCTTTATGTTTCCATGATCTATATCAAAGTTGATTTTTTCTCATTTGATGATCTATTTAGTTTAATGCATTTGAATTGCGATGAATCAGGCCTACGATCAGTCATGAAGTGTTTCTTCCTAACTTGATGATATTGTGTTTTCATTCCTTAAGAACATATATGTCAAAGTAACTATAAATCAACTTTAACTTAGAAAAGAGGATCAAAACTAATTGTAGCTCTTTATATATAATCCGAACTCAAAATTTTAAAAATTTTCATATTTGATGACACAGTTATCTTTATGGAGAAGAAGGGAAAGTCATACTTGGGTACATATAAACTAGAAGAAAACTACCATATATCAACGGAAACTTTTAGTGACAGCAGCTAAAACCATTAGTATTCAAAAAATGTGGTTTTGTCACTGCCAAATTAAAGTTAATATAACATACCCTACATTTTTATATGTAGATTTAAAAATAATAAAAAATAGGAAAAGATAAATATTCAGGTATTTGTGATGTAGGGGCACCAAATACCAATAGTATATGTTGATGAATTTTTGGTAAAAATTTAATGGAACAATTTATGTTAAGATAGAAATCGGTTACCTGATTTAATCAAAAAAATTACAGTCGATAACATGAAAATGTTTATGAATGACAAAACTAAACACTCATCTTCAACCATTGTACTGAAGCTCCGAGCTGTTCAGTGAGCTAGAGATTGTGGACAAAGATTTAGTACACAAAGAAATACCATAATACACATGAAAATAAAACTAATTAATATGAAGAAGTAAAAATTCCATGTACCTGAAGTTAAACCAATAACTTTTGTTGCTAATTTTTTTCTCATCTTTGCTTTGCTACTTTGAATTTGAATAATGCTAAAGTGTGTGGTTTCTTTGTGTATCGAGTCTGGCTACCCTTTATATTAGATTGAAGATTATTTGATGGGACCCTTTAAGCTATAGTTACATTTACAGGTTACACCAATGACATTAACTCCTCATTAAAACATATACCTGGCATGGTTTGTGAAGAGTGGTTGAGAAGTTGTATCGTCGTGTTGTCTAGCTTTTGTAGTAGGTGTATCAAAGGTAATTGGTGGACAGCTAGTGTGTCTTAATGTATTGTGTTTGGGTCGGGCTAATGGGCCGACCCATTAGTCTACGACTTGGGCAATTTGGGCTTCAAAAAACATGGTCCAGATGCAATCAGATCTTTTTGGCTCAAGTCCATGTACTCCATGTGAAAATCGGGCTGGGTTGGACTAGTCCATCGGGTTTCGGGATGGCCTATTATCAAAAAAGTTAATGCAATTTTGTAAAAATAATATTAATTAAAACATAAAAAATTATCATCTAATTAAAAAGTTATTATAAAAAATATAGTTAATTGTGTAAGCTTGTTATATTTACCTAAAAGTTTTTAAAAAAAAAGTAAATTTATGATTTATTAATTTGATTTAATTTTTTTTAGGAATCAAACTAGAGTTTAATTGATATTTGGTGATGATGTAAAATTTATTTACACTTGCATACAATTATATCTCAATAAAATTGATAATTACGAGGAACTAATACATAAAAGTAACATAAAAAAATATTGAATAAACGGAGAAAAAAATAAAATGAAATGGACTGGGCTGGCCCATTAGCTCACATGGCCCATGTAGGCCATGCCGGACTCTTAAATATGTGGCCCAAAAATAATTGGGCCGGACTAGGCTGGTTCATATATATAGTCTAGCCCATCGGGCTGGGCTGGGTCGGATCAGCCCATTTGGCAGCTCTAATTGTGTAGTCCAATTTTTGAATAAATAATATGGTGTTATATTTTACGTTAAAATTTGAGTTTATGATGTTTTCTTCATTGAAAACACACACATAAAATGGAGATCGAGGTTCAAATCCCGGTCATGGCGTCTGACACTAACAATTTCGACATTTTTTCAGTTGAAGTAGGATTTATGGACAATTTGAGTTTATATCTTATAGCTTGTCAAAATAAATTTATAATAGAAAAAAGATATGTTTGGTAATTATATTTTTTATGAGCTTATTACTTATTTTTATTAATTATTAATTTATAGTTTAAAGCTTAATCTTACTTAAAAACAAAGTCTATATATTTACAATAAATAAGTCTATATATTGTATTCTTTGTTATTCGATCCAATTTTTGAACAAATGATAAGGTGTTATCTCAACAACTTTTTATAAAATGTAGGTAGAGTGTTTAATGATGTGGGTGATCAAGCCATAGGTAATCTAATTTAAGAAGAGTTGCTAAGATCGAAAGGAAACCCGAAGCTGCTCCTTTCTTCTTTTCTTTTTTCTAGAGTTAAATATATTTTTCCCTATAATTTTTCATAATTTTCATTTTAGTTTCTAAAAAAAAAATTCACACATTTAGTTCCTGAAATTTTTTTCCGTCAATATTTTTAGTTCCTATTTTTTATTCAACTCGTATATACTTTCAAATTTTTGAATGATTTTTTATATTCACCTTTATAATATTATAAGAAATCTCCGATAAAAATTCAGAATTTTTTAACATACATGAATTATTTATGAATTTTTATGTGCAAAAAACTAAAATTTTTTTTATTTAATTCATCTTTTGTTAAAAAAAATTAAAATTTTGTAACAGAAATTCATATAATGTACTAAACATGACCCCAGAAAAAAAATTTAAAATTGTATGCACAAGTTGAATAAAAAATAGGGACTAAGAACATTGAAGGGAAAAGCTTTAGGGACTAAAAAGCATGAAAAAAATCTTCAGGGACTAAAATGAAAATTTTGAAAAATTTTAGGGACCAAAAAATAGGGCTATTGCCCAAAAAGAAAAAGTCCTACATAGTTACATAAATATTCCTATGCATGTAAGTCCCGGAAAAATCATCGAAAAGAAGACTTGATATTTCACTCGGAGGTGTCCCCATAATATAAGTATTAAAAGAATCCAAAGAAAAACTAAAATTAGCCGGTCAATCAACATTTCTATTTCCTTCCCGCAAGATGTGATTGAAATGCATCCGCTAGTTCAATTATAACGGAGGTGTCATTGCTCATATTTAATTAAATATCATATTGGGACAATCTGGGATACACCGGAAATAGAAAAGAGCACACCATTCATTAATTCATGTACTTGACTACAACAACATAAGATTCAAATCAGTAGTGACTAAAGACAGAAATTAAGTACATAAACAAAAAACAGAAATTAAACACAATATTATAGATGAGTCAAACTAGTGACACATTCGCTAGATGACGTGATTTCTTCGTGTAAAATAAGTATAATACTCTTTTTTCTTTCTTTCTTTCTTTCTTTTTTGGTTACAAAAGGGAAATCAGACCTTATTTGTAAAGATATTAGTGGATGGAATATTGTATTAACATACCCCTGTCAAAGCCATTTGTGTTGAGCCTTTTTTTTTTCTTTTCCAACAAGATCTTAGGAACTAGTCTTTGCTTTATCTTAAAAAAAATAATACATAAAATTGGCAAAATTGCTAATATACAACAACGATCAAAATCTTATCGGCCACAGACAATATCAGAGAACCTAAACCTCTTTTTCAAGGTAATTGGAGGGATGCTATTGAGAATGAATGAATGGCGTAGTCATGTAATAACTTAGGCAACAAAATTGCAAAGCTTTACTCGTGTTTGTTAAGTCTTGCTTGCTCTTCAATTAAGTACCACTAAATTGGACATGCTTTGTTTTCATGGTAACTCACTTGCGTCGTGAAGAGACCATATTCTGGTGAGCCTTGATATCCCTTTGTATTCTGTCTGCATACAAGGGTAGCCGAATGATCTCACTAATCTCATTCAACAGGACCTCTTCTGTGATATTATCCTTTATGCTTCGCATTACCTGAATAATTGTTTTTTACAAAATACAAAGTTTAAAAGGGTTCTCTTACTTGAGCTAATTAAACAAAAACATGGATAGTGTGAAGAAAGCTTAATATAATGGAGAATATAATAGTATAACCTTTCTATAAGTATTGATATCATTTGGAGTTGCTTTATCGGCTCTTATCCGCATACAGACCCAGTGATGCTCCGCAGCATCCCAGTAGCACTCAATAATCCTCCCTGAATAGGCAGAAATATCCGTCGCATCTGAAAATCATTTAGAGCAAATAATTAATTAAAAGTCATGGCTACAGATACAATATTTAGTTAAATCAATCAGAATTATTATGTTATAGTTATACAGACTCGAGCAGATATGAAGTTTTGCTCAAGGAATATTTATAGCTTACAACACAAGCCAATCCATGCATGGCCAAATATTGGATCATTCATTTAAAGTAGCTATCAACAACGACGACACAACCTAAACGACCAACGAATACACTACAATGGTCTAAAAAAACAAGAGACCACAACCTTTAAAAATAACAGCATTCCCTTCCATTAATTTCCTCTTTCCGCGTTCAAACAGAAAAAGCAGGGGTCGGTCACCGGCTCCCACCTGTCACCACCACAGAGTGAGTTAACGCCACATGAACTAAATTAATTTCTGAACTCAAGGTAAAGTAATTAAACAACCTCAAAGTGAAAATCAACAGAGTTCATCTCAGGGTATTTCCACTTCAGAAGACCTTCATGTGTGCGAGGGACATAGGGATCATCCCAACCCTGATAAAATCCAACATAAAAAACATCAAACAAGTTGTGAAGGTATGTTCAATGGTCAATAATGACTCATATTTCAAAACAAGAATCAGCTGAAAATTTTTGGACCGCTCACTAGCAGAGCATCAATTCTATACAGCATTCTCAAAGACCCGACTTTCCTAAAAGCCAAGCATTTATTGATTCAACGGTGTTATACATCAAAGCTCAACTGGGGACATTCAGTATTTGAGAGAAATACTAATTTCTAATTATTACCTGGAATACAAGGCCATCTGATGAATGTGAGAGTTGTGGAATGAATTTATGAAGGAGCTTTGACACAGTAGATAGTAACCAAAAACCCTTCCTCCTCACCTGAAACAAAATACAAGTATTTAAACAAATAGCTAATCCTACTAGAAACTGTTTCAGAGTAGAAATATCATTATACGTACACCAAATGGTTCCAAGTCATATCTATAATAAGGACTTATACTCTTGGAAAGGGCTTCTCTTTCCATGTTCCGAGGTTCAATTACTTCTTTCTCCAGCAATTTCCACCTTTCATAGAATGGCATCTGCATGCATTATAACCAAAATGGTCAAGTTAAAAGTCTGCCAAGCATATGTGTAAACACCAATCAAAGACTTTCAAGGACCTCGGCATGAATTAGTGTATTTTGCACCATTTTTGAAATGTTTTACCAACAATAAAAATACTCTCGGGATGTATTTGGCCTATTATTAATTACAAGTTTATAACTTAACAATCAACACTACGACCCTGATAACGACATTTTAAATTATTTAATCATAAGCTATAAGTAGCTGAAGTTAACGATACGGATTGCTCAGTGATCCCGCTCAAGGCTCCATAACACTCAGAGGTAAGCTTAAATCCAATTAGAAAGCTTACAGATGCTCAGTCAATACAGGATTGTTGGGAGATATTTATAAAACTGATTAATTCGAAGACCTTTCTAGCAAGTAGCAATATAATTCAGTGTTCAACTGAACACTAAAACATTGATTCAGAGGTTGCAAAATATATATAAAAAAAACATCAACTGATCTAAACTTATGAATAAAATTTGTAGAATGAACCAACCAAGAAGTCAGTAAAATCTTTATACTACGGTTGTCAATCAATGTGTACCTCTGTCAGAGAAACTTGATTGATTGCTATCAGATCATAAATGAGGTATCTTCTTTCTTGCTTATGTGTATGTGGATCTGTGTCAATAATCATCTCCCCATCAAGTAATGTGTAGTGGTGATTCCTCTCAGGTGTACCCTTGAAGGTTTTATGATTAAAAAGAAAAAACATTCAAGAGTTATTCATTAGAGAATCAAATATATAATTTAAGGAGCCACTGATCTTCCAGATTTCTAGGTATATACGTATAAAATTTAATTGACAACAAAAGTGAAGTGGATAAACATATATACCCCATTTGAGTATCTGCAAGGAAACCGCATACAGATCCTTTGGAAAAGAAATTTTCTGTCAATTAAATAACATCCATCCCCAGTGATTAGCATCATATACCGTGTCCCATCAGCTTTCCATGTGGCGTAGTAATACCTCTGTCTTAAGAGTTGCAAATTTTCCCTGCAAAAACAAGTTCATCGAACATTATTTGGCAACAACATAGAGGATAATTAACAAAGACAGATATTTAAAATGATTATTTTAATAGATTACTCTCCCCTCCCATGAACGTAAATGAAAGTATTCCCTTTTTCTCAACATAATAAGTACTAAACATTTATAGGAATAGAAGTGCTATTTGACCACAAAGCGTCTATTAAGGACTAACTAACAGATCCATTACCAAATCTGTTGGGATGAACAGCATTTTAAAGTTTATTGTAGCATATTAATCTGGAATGAAGCAAAATGATTGAGGCCAAATTAAAATATACATATAGAAATCTGGAATGTGAACTTGCACCATTTTAATCTATGCAAATTTCTCAAAACCCAGTTATGATAGTTTTAACTGATGAAAATTTAGCTCAAAATTTAACTGATGAAAGTTTAATGTAGTATGGAACCATGACTTCATTAACATCCTGGTGTAAGAGTTTATACATCTCTCCTAGTAAGACCATGTTATGTTTCTGAGCCTGTTATAAGTTATAACTATTTTTTTGTCTATGCACAATCCAGGTATGTAGGTAAAAGTGAATGTAAATGTTAACCTCCTAAATCTATGCATCAAAAAATCTAATCAGCTTATGTTCCTGGGCGCTACTAACTCTCCAGCAGCATAAGTTACACAGTTAACCCCTTCTATCCTTTGAGAACTGCTAAATTTATGCCAACCAGTTTTACAAAAGATATTGCTAAACAAAACTAATCAACTGCACAAGATGCTCTTTTACAATGAATGACTGAAGCAAATTTGCAATTAAACCAATAAAAGCAAGTTGACATTTTAGAACACATTCCGGATATTATTACTTCTTTTAGAATTGATAAAAAAAACAAGTCCACCCATCTCTCAGCAATAGCGAAGCCCATCATGAAGTTATTATAATTCACAATGCCATAAAAATCAAAATAATCAGATTTGGTAAGTTTCGACCTGTTCAGAGAAACAGGGTGTGATCCGGGAAAGCCTTTTCCCTGAAAAGAGATAATATCAAATTTGTGTAGCAAAAGATAATGCAATGCAATCAATTCTTAGTATAAAAATTTAATTTTTCCATACCACACAATAATTTGGCTTCATCATTTTTAGTAATATCGGAAGGAAGTATTAGAGATAGGGAGTAGATAAATATTACAGCAGACAATAAGAATAATTCTAAAAAGAAAAGAAAGAAGAAACAGAGGACTCTAAAATCCTGACAAAAAATATCAATGTATTCTTAGATAGCCGTCAACTAAGCCAAGCCAACATCTCTGCAGACTACTCACAAGAATGTTCAAAATATAATCAAATGACTTTACACTAAAAAATGGAGGCCAAAATAATGCTTAAAATTTTAGCATATCACTACACTAATTTGTCCTAAACCAAAGATAAATAAGAATATTTATACTTTATTACTTTACATAAAGTTGCTAAGACATGGAAATATTGAACCCATGCACCAATACAGGATAATAATACTCAATATTTTACCATTTCAAAATCCATAATTATTGTGCAACCTTATTTATTCCAAAATTAAGGCATTAGTGTGTCATTGTGTAATAGATGGTCATTTTTGTTCTTTCCAAGCAGTTAAAGTTTGAAAAGGAATGTCAATGGGCCTTAATTATAAAATGATGGAGCATCACCTGAAGCCATTAAAAAGGCATTCTACACTTCAGAAATATATAAATATAAAACAAAAATAAACTCGGAAAAAAGATACTTGTTAATATATATATATATATATATATATATATATTGTACATACAGGTTGAAGTGACTAATACAGGAAATAAGTATGAATCTTCAGAAATTTATAAAAAAGAAACTACAAAGGTACATAATACATGCCAATAGTGAACATGAGACAAGAGACAGAGATAAGTGACAAATAGGTTTTGAGGACAATTACAAACACTGCCAATGTGTAAAACATCATATTTGCAATATTTTTTAAATAGCTGGAAGGCTTTATTTAAAAATGACCATCTTTCGAGAGTATTAACAGATTAAAATCAGGTATATTATTAAGAAATAAAAAAATACAATTTACTGGCTGAGTTCAAGAAAATAAAAGCATGGCAGGTTTAGTGATTCCCTTATATGACAGTGACATAGTGTCTCTCCATTCCATATCTGATTATACAAAATATGATGAGTTTAAGTCATGTTGAAGACAAATATATAGAAATCAACAAAAAGCCACAAATACCCACCCCTTTGCCCATCTTGAGCAGTTGATAACAAACTTCTTGCATTGGACGTAGCTGGTTTGAAGGAATAGGATCTCCCAAAACATCATCATTTGTCATTATTTCATTCCTCACAATATTCTCCTAGAATATCACCAAAGTTACCAAACATAAGTAAAATATACAACTCCCAGAAAATAGTTGAAGTGAATTAAAGTTTCTTAAAGATGATTTCAACAAAGCAACCATATCGTCTGAGAAGGTAACCATGTTATGCAAATGAGAATGTGCATGTACCTGATTCAAAATGTCTGTATAATTGTCTGTAGCTGAGACAGACACGCCATGATAGTCAGGGTCAGGGAGGCTCTTCCATTCTGGAGTTTGTGGACAAACAAGATTTTCAGGCTTATTTTCATTAAAATACATGTACAGGGCGTCAATATAATCCTGCTTGTAAATTCCTGGGGGACGTGCCTGAGCAAATTTATTTATTGCCTGGAAGGTAACAGGCATAAATGTGCACAACATAAAAGTTATCAGTGTAAAGTGGCTGTTGAAACAAACCTTTGAACAATTTATGGTTTTACTCACCTCAGTGACAGAAATTGATTCTGTACGCACAAGAAAGCTAACAATCATATAACCTGTACGATTATGCCCATGAGTGCAGTGTACAAGTATATATTTCTTTGTGTTTGGTCTTCGAGAGCAAAAATCCAGAACCTAAAAAGAATGTCTAACCGGTTAAAACCTCAAGTGAGTTATCATGAACTGTACCATCATACCTAGAAATGCTAACAAAATTTGAAGAAAAAGCAAAATTGAAACTTTTTACTATTAGTCTGTGAGCATTAATCAGGTACAGAATCGAAACAAAATAATGAGTAGAAGTAACACACATGAACTGCAAGTTGACAGATTAATATTACAAATGAAAGCTACCTCATTGCAAAACTTTTCTACAGATTCATCATCGGGTACAGAATCTCTTCCTTTGCATCTTATCTACCACAAGCAAGTCAAAATTACAAACCCAATTGCAATTGATGCTTCAAAAAACAATAGCATTAAATATCATATGCTACCTTTACATGGCCAATCCCTTCTTTTTTCCAATCTGATAATTGATAGTAACGAGTAGTATTTGTAAGATCAATCACTAAACCAAGCTGCAAATTTAATAGAGTTGAGCATTAACATGCTGGTGCAGCAAAAAGTATTCAGACAAAGTTATGCACAGGACAAGTATAAAACAATAATACCGAAAGATACTCTTAAATTGCTTAAAGTCTTCATTTTATTATGTCAACCTTTGGTTCAACTATTCAGGTGAGGTAACAGATAGAACATGTAAAAGCCTCCCTATGTTGCAAATTTGGCCTTTTCTGTATTTATTAACAAGCAAAAATGAAATCTAAACACTCACTACCTTATTCTTCCTGCTTTTTATGTCTTTTTACTCAAACCCTAAACTGACAATCAAATGGTGCTCGTCCAATGAAACTTACTTTGGAACACTAAATTTCTGCAAAGCCCGTGAACAACAGAACAAGTTCCTTTAAATGTTGTGAAGTAATTAAAATATAAAATAAGAGCATGTTTGACAATTTATATATATTTTTCCAAATCACAATGTTAATCACATAAAAAGATGACAAGTCGCATCAAAATGTTTAGCGAAACAATTCTATTGATGAATTTAAACAATGATATCACGGCTCATGCACACCAAAAATATACTATTATCTCCCTTTATGTTCCTGGAAACATGTAAATCCCAAAGTAGAACAGATTTAACAGAGTATATTGATGGCATCTGGTAAACTCACTTCTCTACCTAAAGCTCTCTGTTGATTAATTGCTTGCTTGGGAGTATATCTTTTATTTGGAATGTAATCATTGAATGATTCACCAAGGGGAACCTTTGAAGGGATTATGCATCCTAGTTCTTGCCCATGTGCTGGGCAGTCTAACCAACCTGTAATACAAATATTAACTAAACATTAAAAAAACAAAACTGGAAAAATAAAAGCATAACATAACAGTGATAAATATTTTTATAACTTACAAGAATAAAAGTAAAATATTAGTTCTCAAGAATTGAATTAGTGTGTAAAGAAAATTGTATCATTAAATCGGACATGAAAATAACTTACCAGAAAACCAGGCATGTGTCATTACAAAAATAAAATGACTAAATATTTGAAGAAAAATGCCATCATCGGGCAATAAGGACTTGCAATAATCATTTGAAAGGATGTATTTAACTTGAAAAATTCCAAACAAAACAATGCTATCTAGAAACAAGGTATTGGTTCATAATAACGGCTATGAAACATCCCTATATATTGCAATACCTACAGCATATAGTTAAGAATTCCACAAAAACAACTCCCTCGTATTGAACTCTCCTAACATACACAATGCAGGAGTAAAATCCTTTGGATGCTAAAGGTAACGTATAGCTTCATTTATTTACATGGGTTTTTTAATTTGTATTCAATTCTAAAATGGAAGAAAAATGCAACTTTCTTATCTGTTATCTCAATTTTTGAAACTACGAAACAGTTCACAAAATTCATTAACCAAATCTTCAATGTGCATTACATACAATAAAATAAAACCCACCAGGAGGAAGTGCATTCCTATCATAAGGTGTAGAATTTGTATTATAAGTTCTCGGTTCATGCCCTCGATCCATCTGAGGGAGCTTTCTTTTCAAATCTCTTCTTGCATTTTCACCATTCTGATACATAAACAACTCATAATAAGAAACAGCATAAAAGCAACCAAACCACATAACATTAAGATTGCAAAGCCCGATAGTAAAAGAACTTGAACATGAATAACAACAAAAAGAACATATTCATGTTTCTATCAAAAAATGCACTCACTTCTGCATAAGAGAGTTCACTAAGCAACTAAGCATCATCTCAATACACTTTCATTCATATATTGATAATCCAATATAACCAATCAAGCAAATTTTCACAAAGAAAAACGCACAAAACATCATTGAGGTGCAGTCTTACTTTAGTTGCTAATTAGAAAACCAAAATTTTCAATGTGGAATTGAATTTGGGAACTCGCATAAGATTTTGAAAAGTTTTGCATCATCAAATTACAGTATAATACACAAAATCAATGAAATCAATGTTAATTATTTCAACAAACAGCAAATTGAATTTTAATATTAGTACTAAGTTAGTTATGAATCGTGATAATTGATTAATCTATATTAATTGAATTTGCAAGTAAGAAAACCGAAGAAATGAAGAATTGCGGTTTGGAAAAAGGAGGAATCTAGTACCATTTGATAGCTCATTGGATGGATTGGGAAAGAGAATGAGAGTGGAGCGGAGAAGAAAGGGATTAGGGTTTTGGTTGGATGTAGAAGAATATGAATAAAGAATAATTGAGATTCGGAAGTGAAGAAGATTTTCAAGTTGAAATTAAAAAAAGATGTGTTATGTTTTCTTTGTTATACGCCACCACGCAAAAGCATATAATACGAGTCTTCTTCTGCCTCCTTCAGGAACCGACGTAGCCGCATTCTCCTTTATCTCTTTTCAATTTCATTTCATTATTTATGAAATTGCAGTTTGGTCCCTATTTTATTTCATATAAGATTTTGGTCCTATTTTTTATTTATTAAATTTTTTTTTTGTCATGTAAAATTAACGAATTTAATTTTTGTCCCTATAAAAAAGTCACATGCTTTTAATATTTTTTAATATAATATGAACTTATATATGATCGAATAAATTCTTCTATCCAGTTTTGTTTTTGGTTCATAGTTTGAGGCTAACATTAGGATAAAGATGGGTATTTGAGATGATTATAGTTTTTGAAAAAATTGATAATTGGAGGTAAGTCTCTTTGTGTTAGATTTTTGAGTCATATTTGCATAGGAGCATTTTTTTTTTTTTACAATAACCATCTCTTATCATTTGTGAATCAATCCCGTTTGCTACTGAATTTTTTCTTTTCGCATGCGGCTCACGCCATTCGAGGTGGCCCAGCATTCATTCATTTTTTCAAATGGTTCGTCACATAAGAAAGTTATTAACCGTTTGATCGTTTTGACTACTTTTAAAGAAGAACTATTGAGAAAAAAAAGAAGAAGAACTATTATTATTATTATTATTTATTTTTAAAATTTGTATTTACTTATTTATTATTTATTTCATATTTTATTTTCTAGCGGTGGGTTTCTTTCTTTCTCGCACTGAGTACTGAGTAGTACTACTAAAGACTAGTGTCTCGTTTGGAGCCGAAAAACACCTCATTCACTGTGCCGCGCGATCTGCAATTTTTCCACCGTGACTCCGCTCTTCTCCGTCCACCGCCACCATGAAGCTCGTTAGGTATCCCCTCTCTCGTTTACTCGTCTCTTTCGTTTTTCTTTACTGTTTTCTTTTTCAATCTGAAGCTAAAATGTTTATACGATGAAATCTCGACCAGGTTTCTCATGAAGTTGAACAACGAAACTGTTTCAATCGAGTTGAAGAATGGTACTATTGTTCACGGCACCATTACAGGTACTCTTCCGCTTTTGTATTGTTCTCCACATCCTCGTTTCGTTGACGCTTTTGTTAAACCCTAATTTTGCTCTGTGCTTAACATTACCGCGTTTTAGTCTTTGATGCTCACTGGTTTCACTATTGCTTAACCTAATGCATCTTTTGACCTAGTTCTCTAAACGTTACCCTAAAAAAAAAATTAAAAAATTATTTGACAATAGATTGTAATTTTTTTGTTTGTTGTGCATAGTATCTAAATGATGAGATTTCACTTGTATGTTCTTATGAAGCAGGAGATGATTTAGCTAGTGTATATTTTAAAATATTGAGATTTCACATATGCTATGTGTGCCTAAACATAATAGGTTATTTTAGGTTCAAAAAGGGTGAACAAAGAAAAGAGTTCTATTTAACTAGTTTAAATTGCATTTGCACATAACATAGTAAATGCTTGGGATGCTATGTGTGTGTGACATCTGCCCATGCCCATTCTCTCATTTTTAGGCCAATAGAATAGAATAGACCATATAAATATAAATAAACTATGTTTTATTATCATTATTATTATTGTTATTCGGTGTCGGATGGATTGAATTCTAAGTAATTCATTAGTTTCTTACAATTTCATATTTATTAATTATGATATCAAGTGCGTAGGTGCTTACACTTCATATTTATGAAATATGATATCAAGTGTCTGTTAGCTGAGGTAGGTTTATCATAATCAACAATTATCTTATGAGGAGCTTCCACCGTGAGATTTTAATTAGTAGTTAACTCGTATGAACAAATTCCTGTCATGCCATGGCAAATGGCTAGTAGTAACTACCTGCTGTTCTTGTTAAAAAAAAAAAGAAGTAACTGCCTGCTGTTTTCAAAATGTCGGTGCAATAGGTTACTTTTACAGCGTATCTAATATGATATGCAGTCGTTTTTTTATTAGTTAGGGGTCAGATGTCGTTGTTCTGTATGGAGTCAGTTGTAGTTTTCTGCTTCTTTTTATATATTTACATTTTTTAGACAAAAATTTCTAGTAGCCTCTAGGCGGCTTGTTTCGCTTTGTTCAAATTGGTATAGCCTAAGATAGGCTTGTTTGTCCTGGCATTTCTTTGACATTCTGGTCTGGGCTTTTTCTAAGAGAGTTGTCAATTCTTTTCACAATGAATGTGATAATTCTTTTCCTATCGTTGGTTATCCTTACACAATGAATGTGATAATTCTTTTTTGTTTGAAATTTAAACAATGTATTGCTCTCCCCTTATTTGTACAATTGGTCTGTAGGAAGATGTTTGATTTCAATTCTCTTCTATTGTTGTCAGCTTATTGTTTTTTTATTATACTCTGCAGTATTTATTTGTTTATATATTCTTACTTTTATTATAGCTGTCATATGCTGCAATACCATCTGCCATATTTTGTATACTAACTGATGCAATTTTGTTTGATAGGCTAATGAATTTAGAGTTCCCGTACTGCATTAGTCCATCTGCATCATTTTATAGCCTATCTGTTACATCTGTTCCACTAGTTTAGCCTTACAACTTATTAATCCTTACTTGACGGAAACACACTATTCTCCTTCATCACTTCCAAAGTTCCAATTGAATCCCCTGAATTTTGTTGTCTTTGATTGTAATTTTAGAATGTCTGTAGTCCAGGCGGTTCTTCCATCTTCATGAATAAGTAGCGAATGCAATCATTTTCTTTTATGCAATGTTTATAATTAGTTGAAACTTGAAAGTAGACATGGTTTGTGAGTATGATGAATCCTTGTATTTTAGACTGGCACTATATTACTACTTATAATCCATATACAATCAAATTAAGCCCCAAGGAATTTCCTTGCCTATAACAAGTGAATACATATCAGCTCATGTCTAACTAGTAACTAGTGAATGTTTGTGCTTTCATCTGTGTGGGGTTAGAAGTGTTTGGGAGTATTAGTTGTACTGATATTTGGACTTATTGCTTTGCTACAGGTGTTGATATCAGTATGAATACACATTTGAAAACAGTCAAGCTAACTCTAAAGGGGAAAAATCCAGTTACTTTGGATCATCTCAGTGTAAGAGGCAACAACATTCGATATTATATCCTTCCCGACAGCTTGAATCTCGAAACTTTACTGGTTGAAGAGGCTCCTAGGGTCAAGCCTAAGAAGCCAACTGCTGGTACTGTATACTACTATTTGATTGTTACTATGATGTTTTTCAATCAGAGCCATTATGTTTAGTTGGATTGTCATCTTGGCATTTCTAATCGTCAAAGCTTTAATTTTAATTGCAGGGAAGCCTCTGGGGAGAGGACGGGGGCGAGGACGTGGACGCGGTCGTGGTCGCGGCCGTTAAATCGTGTATCACAAGTTTTATGGATTTGGTTGTACCTTTATTGTAGGGAAATTTTCTGTGCGGTTTGAAAGACATCAACTGAGTGTTATTGTTAATTAGCTGTGGAGTGTTAACGATGTTATTTTCTGACATAAGTGCTTTGTAGATCTAGTTTATAATCCCTAATGAGTAATGTCAGATGCCAATCAACTGAAAGAAGTTGCCTACGCAGGCAACTAGGTTATAAGGAATCGTTTATCGGCTGCCTTGGTAATGGAATGGTTGTGTTAATTTAATAGTTGTACTTTCTTTTTTGAAGCAAAATTCAGTACTTTTGTTACATATATGTTGCTTGAAAAAAAAATGATAAATTAGCTGAAAGTTGAAAAGTTATTTGAAAATTCCAAGTTAGTAACTTAGTATTGAATTAGAAAAGATTTGCAAAATTATCTGATAAATATATAATAGAATGATATAAAGGAAAATGTTATTGTGATCTTTTAATTTAAAAGCATGTTTTCTACTACAGTATTTCTTATTGCAATTATGTAGTCTGGGATGTCATCATAACGAGTTTAACTTTTCATTAACAAATGACAACTGACATTTGTTATTTTTAAAAAGTATTTAAGTCAATATTCCGTAAATATTTTGAAATAAAAAGTAAACATACATATTACATGGACAATTACAAAATTTGTTCAACTTTTATTTATTTATTTTTGATCAAGTAGTCTAGTGGCTTGAAAATTTACCTTAAAGGTGAATAAGTGAAGCGTCCCGGGTTGAGTTCGAATCTGGGCTCCTGCACATATAGTGCGATGTCTCTGTCAACTGAATTAAGCTCACGGGAAAAACTTTTATTTTTATTTTTATAAAAATAAAAATTAAATTTGTATCAAGTGAGACACACATCTCTAGGGAAAACTACAAACTTTATCAAGAATTTACGATGAAATTTAGGCTCAACTTCAACCATTGGTATAAAAATGCAATTGACACATTTATATCATTTCAAAAGAACTTTTTTTGTTATAGGAAATGAGATATAAAGAAGGGAAAAAAAAACTAAGGAACAAACCCTATTAAAGACTAATTTGGTATCTATAACGAATATTGGGGACCAAATTCGTACTAATTGATTTACGTGATAGATTGAGTAAAAAACAAATAATTAGTTCTGAAAAATAAAATAAAATAATTTTATGCGATGGTTATTAATTACGTGTAAAAAACAAAATAAGGTAGGTGCCAATTTAAAAAAGTTACGTTTGTGATTTTGTGGTAGAGTGGTAGGGCTTAGGATATATCCAGTATTTGGGATTTTGTGTTGGGGTTTGTTTGTGGTGTTCATAATAAATTGAAAATTTGAGAGTGTGAGAACACGATTGAATAGAACGAACGAGAGAAGCAAAGCAACTGAAGCAAATGGGAAAGGCAAAAGAAGCGATTGTGGTGGTGGGAGCCCTAGCATTTGTTTGGCTAACAATCGAGCTCGCTTTCAAACCCTTCCTTTCTCAGACCCGTGATTCCATCGACAAATCCGACCCGACCCGTGACCCTGACGATGATGCTCTTGCCGCTGCCGCCGCCGCCGCTCCTCCTCCTGCAACCGACGCTGGTGATGCCACCGCAGATGCCTAAATTTGACTGTGGCGATGTCGCTGTTGCTGTTTATTAGTATTTCTTTCTTTGCATTTTTTAATATTTAAATCTTATCATGTGTTATGTTATGTTATGTTATGTTATGTTATGTTATGTGATGTGCAATTTTAGGATTAGGGTTTTAGAATTGAATAATACCATCTCTCTCCCCTTGTCTTTTTAACTTTTGCAATCATGGTGTAAAGAAACTACTGCAATTTGCAACTGCAAAATCATGATAATTCCTTGTTACTGTTGTTGTTTTATCCACCTCGTGTAATTCACCATGAAAGAAAGTGTGTTGTTGTAACCGGAGCAAATGATAGCTCCATGTACTAATTATCGAGCTAAAGTGATTAATGAGTTTATTTTAGGACGAATTATTTGATAGAATTTGTAAAATTAGCTGACCGATTTCTATGTCGACTGCCTTTGTAAAATTAGCAGCTGGTAAACATTTGGATTCTATCAAATTGTTTTAGTGTCTGATCAATGACCGACTAATTCGAAAACACTAATTTTACCGTCCACTTGCGGGGGTTAGTATATAGTAGTTTATTTTAAGGGTAGATTCTAATGGTGGCTCAATCACAGAATTTCCCTCTCTACCATATTTTCCCAGCCTCTTTGATACCGTAGCATGACCAATATCAACTTAGGATAAGGCCTAAGCTAAGGGTAGGTAACAACCACATAAAGCACACCATAACATAATGGGCCACACATTGGTTTTATTTATTTAATCACAACTATAACAAAGACTTTTCCATTAATGTAATGGAAACTAGCTAGTAATTGACTTTAGAAACTAAATACACAAGAATAACATGCTACAATAAAATAACTTAAAGAATAAAATATGTCGACATATGTTAATATGATCCAAATTTTAAAATACAGGAATTTAACCGATAAACTTAAACACAAAATTATATATGATTTTGACATATGCTTGCAGTTTTAAAAACTAATAATTGTCATGTTATTCTTGTGTATTTATTTATTTTCTCAAGTCAATTAGTACTAATTTAATTTCCATAACATGTAATAGTGGGGGCAAAATGGGCAACGCCATGGACTTGATCGATAAGCTGGCACATAATTAGACAGCTTGGATGGGCATTCATTGATGACCTATGACTATGAGTATGACAAATTGACAATACTAGGAGGAAGGAGCACACACGGACACGGCTATGCCACCAAAAAGATTCTTAAAAATATTTTGTCTATATTCTTAGAAGCTTAAAATATTTTTATTTTGACTAAGAAGCTTAAAATTTACAAAAATAATTACTTCTATTTTTTATTTTTATCTTGAATATAAGTAAATTTCATTACTTTTACTCTATTTAATTTAATAATAGCAAAGTGATTCTAAACTCACACACATAAATAGAAAAATCGGAGTTCGAACTCCGATAATGACGTTCGACTTAACAATTTAAAGTATGTCAGAATCATGGTAAGTGTGTCAGAATCACGGTGACCCGTAATTTTTAAAAACTAAATTTTATAATTTTTGCAAAATTACGGTGGATCACCGTGATTCTGACCTACCAATATAATACCATACATAGGTTTAGACAATTAGAAGAGAATTACTTCCACGTCTAATTGTAGGCAATTGTGTGGTACAAACTATTCCATACTCATTCCATTCATTCCGCTGCACTCACCACACGTTTCATTAATTAAGTAATTTTTTTCTAATCATGTCACCTGTATTTCATTTACAATAGGTCAATAGCCCCTTATCTTCGGACGGGTTGCCTCTGGTCACTCAACAACGATTTCGTGCGTTTCAAGTATCTTACTTGTTCAATTAAGATTAGATAATTTAAAACTTAAGAATCATGTACGATTAAAATGAGATAATTTCATATAACATCACTTAGATGAGATGCTATAAGTCTCGTATAGTTTAACTAATATTTTGAATGTGATAATTGACTTGAACATGCAACAATATTAAAACTTTTAAAAAGAGTTTGTCATCGTTTAAGTTTCACAAGATTTAAAAGATTAGTCTTTACGGTTTTATAGGAAATATACCCGATTTATAGAATTAAAGAAATAGACAATTTTCATAAGTATATTTATTTAGTTAGTAGCTACAAGAATGTTGAAATATATGACTTTAGAATTCTCCATTTCTCTCTTCCTCTTATAACCTTGTTCTTGTTCTACTTCTTGTTCTTCTTCTTATTCTTCATAAACTCACTCAATCAACAAATCTTTCTAAGAATAAAAAAAAATACCATGACCCACATGGATTTTCTCAAGAAATTCAAACGCTTTAACCCATTAGAATCTTCTTTAACAATCCTTGGATTCTTCTTTCTTTCCATTCTCTTCTTCATTGGATGTTTCTTCTATGTTGATTATAAAAGTATACTACTTCATTCTAAGGGAACCAAACTATTTTCATTCCATTTTTCTTCTCCTTCACCTTCTCCCCCTCCTCCTCCTGTTGAATTTTTGACTCAACAAGGCGATAACTGTGATGTTTTTTATGGAAATTGGGTTTGGGATGAAACTTATCCACTTTATAATTCTTCAAATTGTGCCTTATTGGATGGAGGTTTTCGTTGCTCTGAGAATGGTAGACCTGATAGTTTTTATACTAAGTGGAGATGGCAACCTAATGATTGTAACTTGCCAAGGTTTGGACTAATCCCTTTTCATATTTTCTACCATTTTGGTTTGATTTTGGACTTGTTTTTTGTGTTTTTATTTTGGTTCGTAGAAATTGCTCAAAATATGATGACAAAAAAGTTCTTTTGTTTATTGGTGTATCAATGTTTAGTTTTTGTCTTATGGAGTTGATTGTTTATAATATCACCTTTCATAAGCTTCCTTGTATTATATATTTTTCCAAAATCAGTTTTTATTTTATTTTATCAGCTACCCTTATGAATTTGTACTAGGAACTAGGATTTTTTTTAGTGTTTTTTTAGGTTGTTAAATGTGTTTAAAAAAGGTTATAATTAACTATAAATAATAACATCTAAGGATGTCAATGTCTATCTGTTAACGGAGTTTCCCATAAAAATTATCTATTTATAGCTCTAAAGTCGAATATTTTTTCCGCATGAAAATGGGAATGGAGGGAAAAGTTCTCCCGAAAATATTTCGGGGCGGAAATCCGGGAAAGTAACCTCTACCATTTTGCTTTTATATTTAATAGAGTCTAAATTAAGTTGCCCTGCATAAATTTGGTGGAATATATATCTTAAACCCATAAAAAATGTGTTGGAAATTAAACATGGTAGAGTATGGTATAGTAGCTAGTAGTACTTCCTGAAAATTAATGCCATATTAAAAATTTAACATATTGAATTTTTGAAAAGAAATAAAAATAATACGTTGAAACTTAGGGAGTACCTTTTTTTATTTACTTGTGGTTTCCAATTCGAATCCATTTTTATTATTTTGTGGTGCTTCTTTCTCCTACCCTTATATTATTTTATGCTGCTTGAGTCACAAAGGAAATTCCTATTTAATGGGACGTGCTTAGGACTTTCTTTTTGAGAAAAATAGATAGAAATAGAAAATTAGAAGAAGAGAATAAGAAAAGATGGTTACTTCCACGTCAAATGGTACCCATTATTCCATTCCCATTCTCATTCCATTTATTCCCTCCACTCTCCACACACGATTCATTAATTAATTAATAATTTTTTTTATAAGATTAATTAATACTACTATCATGCCACTGGTATTTTATTTTATCACTAATATTTTAAGAGTATTGCTAGTTAGTAACAAATATTTATATGTGAAAGAGAAGAATTCACAAAATTAGAGAAATTGACCTATCAAAATTGGCTAATCATACATGGGAGGGAGGGAGTGATTATAATTTGTAAATGTTAAATGTTGCCACATAAATACAAAATAATTAGTTTCTAATGCAAACAAAAATACAAAATAATTTTTAACTCCACAATTCATAAGTCATTTTAATCCTTAAAGTTAAATATGACGATTAACTCATTCAAAAATGCTAATGTTATGCTCTCTGACTCTTCCTATGAACACAACAAAGTGGTGATTAAAAATAATCCAACGGTCCAGATTAACTTTCTAAAATCATGAAAAAAAATCCCAAAACATCTCCCCTCCACCCATCTCCCTCAAAATTCAAATGATTTATGGGTTTCAAGCAATTCACGGCCCATACAAATCTCTGTGATTTCAACTTTTTTCTTCCATGTTTTTATCTCTGTTGGTACTTATCTGGCTTTTTGGGTACATATATAATTTATCTCCATTTCCCTATCTCTTTTTTTTGTTTTCCCCTTCAATTTTATTTTTATGAGTTGTTGCACCAGATCGGTGATGGCCACATATTCTCTCTATCTCTCCTTCTTCATTCTTCTAATGTTTCTTTTGCCTATAGTATCCACTCCAATTTTTTGTCTATCTCTTGCTCTCACTTTCTCTCTATTCATGGTCTGGGTTTCTTTTGTGAAATGAGGCTTTTATTTATGAAAGACACATTTGATTTGTTGATTAAGTTGTTGATGAATGAGTTTTTAAATGGTGCTAGGATGATGGATTTCAAGACAGTGAGGGAGAAGTGATTTTTGTTTTTGAGGGAAATGTTTTGAGAATTTTTTATTCATAATTCAAAAAATTAATCTAAACGGTTGGATTTTTTTTTGTTTACGATGAAGCTGATGATCGAACATACGACATTCTTTGGCATATTATTTAAACCTCTCACCAATAGATCAAATTCAGTAGCTTAAACCGTTGAATTATTTAATCATCACGTTACATAGCAATTCGGATCAGGATTGCCACATCATCTTTTTTGACTGAGTTAACAATCATATTTAATGCCAAAAACTATAATGACTAACATATTTGCATAATCAAAAACTATTTTATATTTTTGTTTTAGTCAGAAATCCAAAATCCATTTGAAAGTGAGTTATTTTGTATTTTTACTTGAATCAAAAATCAAATTTTCAGCTAATTGCATATTCAAAAACCAAAATAGCTGTTACCCTATTATTATTATTATTATTATTAAAAATTATTATTAAAAAATAATAAAATAAAATAAATTGCCGCCCATTCCCCCAAAAATATAGGGGAAAATAAATACCAATAAATCCCACACCCTTTAACACAAACCAATCCCCAACTTCCTTTTTTATAACTCCCACTTCATTCATTCATTCATTCACACATCAAAAAACTTCCCTATTTTCCATCTTCACAAAAACCACTTCCATAACAAAACCACTTTACCTTTTCCAACCATTCATTAATGCTTCTCTTTACATTCTTTGTTTCTTAGTGTGGACCCCACTTTTAACCTTGTTCTTGTTCTTCTTCTTCTTACACTCACTCACTCAATCAACAAATGTTTCTTCTGAAAACA
This sequence comes from Trifolium pratense, assembly GCF_020283565.1. Lineage (NCBI taxonomy): Eukaryota > Viridiplantae > Streptophyta > Magnoliopsida > Fabales > Fabaceae > Trifolium > Trifolium pratense. The sequence continues at coordinate 38,786,504 of NC_060064.1, read as the reverse complement.
AAAAAACTACCATGACCCACATGGATTTTCTCAAGAAATTCAAACGCTTTAACCCATTAGAACCTTCTTTAGCAATCCTTGGATTCTTCTTTCTTTCAATTCTCTTCACTGGTTGTTTCTTCTATGTTGATTATAAGGGTATACTTCTTCATTCTAAAGTAACAAAACCCTTTTCATTCCATTTTTCTTCTTCTCCTTCACCTTCTCCTTCTCCTCATCCTGTTCAATTTTTGACTCAACAAGGTGATAACTGTCATGTGTTTGATGGAAATTGGGTTTGGGATGAAACTTATCCACTCTATCATTCTTCAAATTGTTCCTTCTTGGATCGAGGTTTTCGTTGCTCTGAGAATGGTAGACCTGATATTTTCTATACTAAGTGGAGATGGCAACCTAAAGATTGTAACTTGCCAAGGTTTGGATTAACCCCTTTTCATATTTTCTACCCTATTGGTTTGATTTTGTTTTTGGAGTTTTTTTTGTGTTTTTATTTTGGTTGGTAGAAGATATTGATGACCAAAAAAAGTTCTTTTTTGTTTATTGGTTAGTAACTTAGTATCAATGTTTAGTTTTTGTCTTATGTAGTTGATTGTTTATGATATCACCTTTCATAAGCTTCCTTGTATTATATATATTTTTTTCCAAAATCAGTTTTTTTATATATGGGTCACTCTTATGAATTTGTACTAGGAAGTGTTTTTTTTTTTTTTTTTGAGGTTGTTGAATGTGTTTAAAAAGGTGTTGCTTGTTGGTATGAAGTTGATTATGGTTTTTCCTTTTTGGTTTTCTTCTAGTGAAACTGAATAGTCCTTGTCTATGTAACTATGTTGCTATTTTCATTATGATTAACTATAGACAATGGCGTCTAATTCAAGCCTAGCAATTAATTAGTGTGTCTATATTTCTTTCTCCAAAAGGAAGAAAGGAATAATTTTTAAGTTGGGGTTAAGCTGTTTTGATGTTTACTACTCTTAATTTGACAGTTTATTCTTTTTTTTCTTACTTTTCTACCTTTACTAAATGTATGTTTGGCATCATGATGAGTATGTCAGAATCACAGTGAAACTAAATGTATGTTTGGTATCACGATGAGTGTGTCAGAATCACGATGATAAGTGATTTTGTAGAAGCTACATAGTGTAGCTTTTTTGGAAAGTCACTGTAAGTCACCGTGATTCTGACATACCCACCGTCATACCAAACATAGGCATTCTTCTCGTGTGCCTGCAATTGTATGCGTTTTAATTTGCTTCATATGGAGTATTTTGTTTATGCATATAATACAGAGTGCTATGTTACGGCAAATTAGTTCATGGCATGTGCCAAATATATAACATGTTTATTTTCTTCTTGTTTTGCTTGTAACAGATTCGATGGAAGGAAGATGTTGGAAAATTTACGAAACAAGCGGTTAGTTTTTGTTGGTGATTCGATTGGAAGGAACCAATGGGAATCACTACTTTGTATGCTATCTTCTGCTGTTACAAACAAGAGTTCTGTCTATGAGGTTAACGGGAACCCAATTTCAAAACACACCGGCTTCTTGGCATTCAAGTTTGCAGATTTCAACTGCACGGTTGAATACTATAGGTCTCCGTATTTAGTAGTTCAAGGACGGCCTCCTCCTGGGGCACCTCATGGGGTAAGATTGACTTTGAGAGTGGATCATATGGACTGGAATTCTCATCGGTGGAGAGATGCAGATGTGTTGATTCTCAATGCTGGACATTGGTGGAATTACGAGAAGACCGTCAAAATGTAAGGATTTCTTTTTATCATTGTTCCTTTGTGATGGATTGTTATTCTTAATAATTCAATCTTCGAGTGCTACCTTATCCTAGCAGATTGATATTATTTTCTTTTCGTTGAACAATGCAAAAGCTGGACACTATTATTAGCAAGGAATGAATTTATATGAAGACTATTGTTATTGTAATTATATGTGAGTTTGATTTTGGTCTTTTTTTATTGCTTAGAGGTTGTTACTTCCAAATAGGGGATAAAGTGAAGATGAACATGTCTATAGACAATGCATTCAGAGTATCAGTTGAGACAGTAGTTGATTGGATTGCTCGTGAAGTAAACAGGAACAAAACATATGTCCTTTTCCGAACTTATGCTCCTGTGCATTTCAGGTTTGCCTAAATTTTCAATCAAACTTACCTGCACTTTTCTCTTTATTTGATCGAAGTTTGTCTGTTATATGTTTTTAAATGCAAAATTTGATCACAATATCATTCCTTCTCCAATAAACACATTAGGATTGATGAAATGATATTGGTGTGAGCTTAACTAAATTTTACTATTACATAGTTGTTTTAGAGGACCTTGCCTTTCACTACTGTTTTTGGCAAGCATTTTTGTTCTATGAATCACCGACACAATCACAGGCACTGGATGCGATACTGGTACAAGCACGTGAGTCAGTTTCGACACAAACACCTGTCAGACAATGCACACATTCAATCTGAAGTGTTGGTGCTACATAATTTTGTTTATTGACTAAATTTTCTATATAAGTTTGACACAAATTTTAATACTCAAGACACAGAACTTTCTGCATCTTAAGGGCATTCCTTTTAGCAGACACGTGCTTAGTCTTCTATGACTTTTTATCTCATTTATGTTACTTTTTAAATGTTACATAGGTTATTCTTGTTGTCAATGTAGAAATTCTGAAATTTGAATGGATTGGTTTCTGTCTAGCTGATCTTGTTTTGTTGCTTACCATTACTTTCTTTGTGAATGTATTAGGGGTGGTGATTGGAATACTGGCGGTGGCTGTCATTCGGAAACACTACCGGATTTAGGCTCCTTGCCGGCACTGTCTGACGATCATTTCAGCACCGTCACCGATGTCTTGTCACAACACGCGAATAAATCCAATGTTTTGAATTTGGACTTACTTAATATCACACAAATGTCAGAACGGAGGAAAGACGGCCATGCATCTATTTACTATCTCGCGAAGGGCAAAGTCTCTATGCAACGGCAAGACTGTAGCCATTGGTGTCTCCCCGGTGTTCCTGATTCATGGAACGAGATTCTTTATGCTCTTATTCTCAAGAAGAAAGCTTTTTCGGAGCGTAATACAACAAAAGTTTCTCAAGTTTCACTATAAATAGTCTAGACAGTTTGCAGAAAATCAACATATACAAATCTTCGCCACAAACAATCATTCTCTGTCATCGGTGAATGACATGAAGTTCAAAGCTAAATTTGCCATTTTTGCGGTCAGTTTCACTAATTGTTGCAACTAACTATTTGTTAGTTTGCCCTGTCTTGTTACAAAGCAAAAAAAGTTAACATGTTTGGTTTAAGAAAAATGTCTGTTGTTTCCATTTTCCAATTTTTACTAAGTTATAAACACATCATTTTAATTTCACCTTATTTCTTTTTTTTTTCAAGATTTGTATACATCATAAACTATACAAACTAGTAGTTTTATTATGTTGTACAAATCCTTGAAAATTTGAAATAAAGTGAAAAAGATTAGTGTTTATAATTATTAGTTAAAATTGAAAATACAAACAGAAAATGTTTTCTTAAATTGAACATGCTTGTTGACAAAAATTCATGCAAAATGATTGTTTTGACCCACTTTGTAGTGGTCTTCCATTTTAGATTAATGTTGGGATGGTGAATTTGAGGGATAGCAAATAGCTTATAGAAAATTAATAATCACTGAGATATACACTTGATGTATCAGAAAGCATATACAAATCTCAAGTGACATTTGCTCTTGAAAAGAGTAGTGGAAGTTATGTCAAGTTTTTTGTTACATTTTGTACATACTATATATTTTTTGTTGGTTACTTGGTTTCACTAGTAATTCCTAAATGTGATGCTTTGCATTTTGCTCCTAAATCCAAGACAATTTACAAGGGTTGGTCTAGTGGTGAAGACTCTCCTTAGAGTTTGCTCCACTTCCTGTGTTGGGCCAGTCTATATAGAAGGAAAAAAAAACCCCTGACTTTAAATGGACAATCCCACAAGTAGGTTGTGGGATTGATGTCCCTCGGATTAGTCAGTCCTTGGACCAGATACCGTGTCTTAAAAAAACAATCTCAATTCGTACCCCTAAAATGCAGGGGTTTACCGGAAGGCGGAAGCATGCTTCCGGTACTATATTTTGACAAATTTGAGCAATACAGGGGGGCGATTGAGAAGCTGTCTAAATCCAATAATAAACTATACTAATATTATTACGTTTGTGATTTAATTTAAGTTAAACGGTGACCAGCTCTAAAATCGATTGATGCATGTAATCTAGTTCAAGTTTCAAGATCTATTTGAATGATTCCAAATCATACAGGTTACTACTAGTGTGATTTTTTATATTTTTTGACTAAAGGTTACAACTAGTGATGACATTACTTGAGAGTGTCATTATGTACTTTGCGTGAGCCATACTTACTACTCAACATTGTATTCGATAACATCAAAAGTAAACTTAAATTTGAAGTCATTTTCTTTTATTATTGTGTTCTTATAGTAATAGTAATAAACAGATCCAAAATATTCTTCAGAAACATATCCAAATAAACGAGGCATAGTATCAGTTAAACAATTGGCCTTTCCCCTCGTGAAGATAAAATTTTGCATTTGATCTCTCATTTAACATGCACAAGAATCATAGGGTCAAATCCCATGTAATTTATCATAAATAGTAAAAAGGAAAAATCTTAGCAGCAAATCTTTGAACAGCAAAATACACATAAACTACCAACACTGCCATAATCTTAGCAGCTCGATCACATAGATTACAACAATAACTACTAGTAAGATCAATTGCACAAATACAATAGACATTCATTAAACACAATAATTTTTTAATTGTAACTAACAATAATTGTTTCAACAATTTCCTCATGTGTTCCACAAGTTCTCAATACTAGTTAAACTAACAAACATGAAAAGACAAAAATTGCTACTTCAAGTTGAAACTATCAATTGTCACGAATATCGAGGCCTAACTCATCCTTACAAAACCGGCTTGTAAGTTGAAACCGACTTATACACTTCAAATTCTTTGGTGCCACTACTAGGTAGGTTTTCATCATCGTCCATATCGGGATAAGCTATGTGTTTTCCTACAAGAAACAAGTCTCCCTCCAATGACTCTACAAGATATGCTCTATCAACATAATGATTATAGCCCCCCAGATGAAACAACATTAGGAATGACCTCCATCTTTGCAAAATAGATTTTTGAAGGGATTTAGTAGGGTTATTTTTGTACCTTTGAATATTCATCCATCTTTGCAACCCAACCATGACTCGAACCACACAACCTCTTGCTATGATGTACTTGTAGTTGAAAGTGGTAAGTTTTGTTGGTTGAAATCCCATATAAACATTTCTTTGTTCTACACTTTCTTTTGGGAATCATAAGCATGGGCAATACATTGTTTTTGACGATTCTGATAAATAAACTTTGCGATTGAATACCAATTCTTGCATAACACACTGAAATAAATGTGATCTATGCGCTCTACCAACTTGTCAAAAATCAAACTTAGAGGGAGTGCTTCTAAGTTTCCTCAATCTACCACTACCTCCATTGACAAAGAAATTAAAGATACTGAAAATCAAATGGTAAAATTGGGAGTATATTTATAGGATTTCAATTTCAATTTCAATTTGAATTCAAATTATATTTTCTGTTACAAGTTAGTTGATTTTCAGTTACATTATAAAGTGGAGAAGTTAGTTTATATCTATTTCTGTTGAGGCTTTTCATTTTCTGTTATAAGTTAGTTGATCTTCAGTTACATTATTATAAATACATACATAGATACATACTAGTATTCAATATTCATTCATTCAACCACATTCAGATTTTTATTTCCACACTCTCAGCACTCATTCATCCTTTTCCTTTCTCCTTCAACCTTTTCTTTTCTTCAAGAAGTCAAAACCCAAGATCATGCTTCCATTTGTAAAACATGTTCTTTTTGGGACCATATCAACAGTATCATCGAATTGAAGACCCTCAGGCGTGGTCGAGGCCACTGGTTAGGTAGGTATTACTCCGGCGAATTCTCCATGGCTGCGGTTCAGGCAAATAGGGATATGGAAGATAAGTGCCAAGTTGAAGTTGGCATTGATGCACTCTTTGTTGGAATTTATGATGGCCATAAAGGCGACACGGCTTCCACCTATCTTTGAAATCATATCTTCACTGAACTATTAAGTGAGTCTTCTTTTCATTAAAAAAAATTGTGTTAAAAAGTCTCACATCGGATATGAGATGACCTTGACAAGTGTTTATAAACAAAGTGCAGTCCTCGCCTTACAAGCCGGTTTTGTGAGGATGGTTTAGACCCATACTTATTTCTAATAATTTCTAACATTGTTCATTCTTCTTTCATTTTCATTCTTTGTTTCTTTCTCATTTGCATTTTCATTTCATTCATATGTGTTTGTTATTATCTTAATAACATTGCCTATTTTTTTTCTTACCTTTAATTCTTTGAATGCTGTTCTTTGAGTGTGGATATGGAATTGAAACATGAACTGAAATTTAAAGGAATAAAGTGATTCTATATCCCAGAATTGTTTTATTAAATTATTTTGTTCTTCTTAAAGAAATTATAACTGATGTGATGTTTTGAGGCATAAGATTCAGTGCACATTGTTTGAACCCTATGTGGATGAGCTCAATAATTTTATTGTTGCTGGTGATTACAACAATGCTGTTGTTATTGTGCAACTTGCTAAATAGAAAATAGAATATTTATTTAAGCCTTTATTTCTATTTATTTTTTTCATTATCATGGTACAAAGACGGTTAATTTGTATCATATACTACGTCAATTACCTTTTTTTTTATATTGACACATACGTCAATTACTTAGAACTTAGAAATTAGATAACGCACTCAAGCCCATTTATAGTTTATGAGACAAAATCTTGAGTGGTTAATACTTAATACTAATAACTTCATATATATGTACATATACATATAGAAATCTAGATTTTCTACCGCCAACTTTATCATATATCTATGAAGAGACTGGAGTCACACGGGTGCGAAAACCGGCTTTATCTTGAAGTTCCCCGGCCTCTATAACCAATTCACCTACCTTCTCAACCACTTCCATAAGCAAAAACACCAAGCTTGCAATTGCTAGCATTTCACCATTCTCAAATTCTGAAATATTGGAGGTTGAAATCACCAAACTCAACTCTTCTCTAGTTGTTTTCAACTTAGCTATAATGTTTTCCCTTTCTTCACATTTTCTCATTTTTTTCAAGCTATCTCCAACTTCTCGTAGAGTCCAAACAACCCTTGACCCAATTGCTTCACACTGTTCTAATTGGGCTTTTGATCGCTTCAAAGTTGCAGTGGGCTTAAGAAACAAAAAAAAAATAATCAGCCCATCAAATATAATTTCATTACCTTTGATTATTTTTGTTTTGTTTTAAAATTTGTTCACATTTATATTTTATTTACTAAAATTTGTTCACGTTAAAATTAATCAATTTACTATGTGTGACATATTAATTTTAGTCATTACATAGTTCATATTTGAGTGACTAAAATCAAATGGTTCACATGTTCTATTGACTAATTTAAACATAAACAAATATTATAAAGACTAAAAAAACGTAATAAGCAGGCAAAAATAAAAAGTGATGTATTTACAATAATAAAGAAAAACAATTTTTTACTAGTGTTAAGTAAATTTTGATATATTTTTTGTGACTAAAAATATTTTTAAACACTTGAATGTAAAATAAATAAGTACATTTTTTGAGGCTAGGAGGCAACGTTCCAACGCAAGAATGAGTGAAGCTAGTTCTCGAAGAATCTCTCCAATCTTTAAGTATTTTTCCCATGGGTAGGAAAATCCAAATTTTCCATGCCAAGGTTCCCACTTTGCAAAATTTGCCTAAAAAAAAGAGAGTAATATATTTTGATTCCATTTCTCAATAAAAAATTATAAGCATAACTTAAATTAAAAAATTGCAAATACTAGTAATTACCAATGATTCATCCTTTGACTTGGAGTTCAACACTGACTTGCAAACTGTGAAGTTGGTAGCATCGGGTTGATTTTCCTTTTCCTTGACTGATTTTGAACATTCCTCTAAGCAACCTAAAATAAAAAACCATAAGCTTCTTTTGAGCTTAACTATAGTATAGTGTTATATATGATGTAATCTCATCCACTCATTCATTATATAGAAGAATTTTATATTTGAGCATGGCAGTCTTTGTTAAAATATTTTGGCCAGCATAGATTTTTTTTCTTATATATATAGAAAATAATTAGGAAGTTATATACATATATATATATATTGAATATATGTATTTTTTTTATATTGTCATTGAGTTTAAATTTCACTCTCAAAAGTTAGGCCATAAAATAAGAATATCCAACCACATAGATTGAAAAATTTAATAATGTGATACTTCAATACATAAAGAATATTGAATTCGGGTGTTTGAGAGAAGCGACCATATAAGATACCGAAATTTTAGAGATACCTATTTATTTTTATTTAGGATCTGTTTAGTTGGAAGAAAAAAAGTGGAAATGAATGAAAACACATAGATCGAATAATGAACTTGAACTAAAATTTAGTTTAAGTTCTTTCGATATTGTATTTTGCTTCTTTCCTCAACTCTTGATCAGCTCCAACTTTTGTTGTAATTGTTGTTTATGTCTCTTTTGGTTGATATAGGGACCACATATTTGGTCATGAAAATATTTCATTGTTGTTTTGATATGTCAACAACTAAAAAAGCATAAACTATATAATATATTATGAGAGAATATTATATAATATAATACCTTGAATTGTATTTGCAAGATGGTGGAATCTAGAGACAATGGAATCATGAAGTTCATCACTGGCCCACAAAGGATAAACAAATAAATTGACACAAATAGCAACAATGAAACCCATTAGGATTGTCAATAAACGTTCTCTTGCTAATTCCCAAACTTTAACTCCTGGACGTGCCCCAGATACCACTACTAGATTGAATGTTAGCATAAATACCACCACTCCATAATCATATCTGTTCTTTATTTTTGGAACTAGTCGAAAATATGTAGCAAATGATCCTGTAATAATAATATATATGTCACACCTTATGTTATATATTAATCACATGCACTTCAAACTAATTACTACTATATACAAGAAAATAATGGTAAGATATTTATCAAGAACTTACCAAAGATATATACTGAAGTACTAATGAAAATTGAGTTGCCAACTCCTCCAATGTTTTGTGCCAAAATTGCTGCTAAGCATCCCAATCCTCCTCCAACAATAGTCCCTATTCCACGGTTGAAGCCTTTTCCAAGTGTAGCTCCTAATTAAGTATAACATGTTCATCAAGAGGCATTACTATGAATTGGATCAAGTTGAATATTCACACAGTTGAACGCAGTAATGAATTTTAGCTGTTGATTTGAGATTGAACGGTCTAGACCGCAGAGTTAAATTACATAGTAAAATGATCTCAGCCATAGTTTAAATCCGATAGCTGAGAGCTGTAACTGCATGACGCAGTTACAGCAGGAAATCCAATTCGCTATAAATTTTGTGAAAAAAAGAAGTTGCATTACTATATATATGCAAAAAATATGAATTGAAGTAATATTTCATAACTTAATTATATATGTTATAGCTAGTGAAAGTATATATTTATACCTGCATTGAATTCAAAGATGACAACAACAGTCATGATAGCCCACATTGCATTTTCACCAACTTGATCAAAGAGAGGATTTATAATGTAAAGAAGTGAAACCAAAACAAGTGAGAGTCCTACTTTGATGCTATGAATCATCTTCTTAATGTCATGTTCACTTTTTATCTTCCTCTTATTGTTGTCCCTTGGAACAAAAGAACAGTTGATTTTATTTTTTCCAATATGAGTGTTTGTTTCTTTCTTCATTTGAGCAATATTGTTGTTGCTATCTTCTTCATTTGTAATGGATATAACATGACTTGATTCCATTTTGTCTTTATTCCCACACTCTATTTCTTTTGCCTCTTGGACTATGACTTGGTCTCATTCTCTTGGAGAACCCCTATTTATACTATGGCATGTGAGTGGAGAATGATGAAAGGTTTAACTTGGGAAATATTATTAGGCATGGCAACATGATCCTACACTCTAAAAGTAAAAGATCTTCAATTTATGTTAACGAATATATGTCTTCTTTTTTTTTTTGGAAAATTCTAACTAGTTTAATATTTATTATAAAATGGTAAAATAAATATCAAAATAAAAGGGGATGTCAAAGTAATAGTTTATGTATATCTAAAATAAATAACAAAAACAAATGAAACCAAAATGAGTATTAATAGTTTATGTTATAGGATATTTATTTTTCCTCCTCCTATACTTCTACAAAATCAAAGTATTTGAAAGTATATTTTTGAGTGAGGAAAATAACTATTTTTTTTTTTTGTCTAGAAGTATACTTTTAAACTAGGTAAAAAAATTGTGTTTTTTCTTTCTTTTCTTTAGAAGTATATTTTTGAAGTGTATGTGGTGGGTGAAAAATAAGCTACATCGTCTTCACCATGTAAATCAAATCAAACAAGACTTTGATTTAACCCTCCTTACCCTTAGTTCACTCCACTTAATTAAACTAACAAACATGAAAAGACAAAAATTGCTACTTCAAGTTAGGTCATAAAATAAGAATATCCAACCACATAGATTGAAAAATTGTGTTTTTTCTTTCTTTTCTTTAGAAGTATATTTTTGAAGTGCATGTGGTGGGTGAAAAATAAGCTACATCGTCTTCACCATGTAAATCAAATCAAACAAGCCATAGAGAAATTTATTATTTTACTCAATTTTTGACATCAACATCGTATATTTATACGGTTTTTTGAATTTTATATTACTCTCTTCTTGACTTCGACATCAACAATTATTCATTAACCTAGACCATGAAAGTATGGTTATAGTCCCATTCCAATAGTGAGATCCATAGCCTACGGGTCTTTCCCAAGCCAGTAAAAGAAGAAGGTCTTTTCGATGACTACCCTAAGCCTACAAGTAGGCAGGACGGTAATTCATATAATGTTGATTTTTAGGTGTAAAAGCAACACCGTTCTGATTTCATGTCATCTGATCAAAGTCTAACAATAATTACACACGAATTCGCTCGTTTGATTTATTTGCATAAAATTTCGTCTAATTTTAAGCATGACTTTACCTTTGAACTTACTCTAATTCTTGAATTTTAACTGTATAAAATTTCTACTCACATTTAATCAAAGCTGATTTTCTCTAACAAAATTAGGACAAACTCATACATATATAATTCTCAAATTGAATTTCATTGCAAAACCTAACTAGCTAGTACTAGTGGACGTGGCCCTTTTTACAACCCCTAATCAAGATATGAGTATAGAGTATGAATAAGAACCACCAATATATATCTGTTGTGCAATTATACCTTGATTTAACGGACACCCTTAATTAGTGACCTTAGTGGAACACGTATATAATCACACCATCATGCGTACCTTATAAGAGGTAATGACTTTTCATAATTAATTTCATTTCTTTCTTTTTGTCAAAAATGAAATATTTCATTTCTTCTTTTTCGTTTTTCAATTAAAAAATGTGATATTTGAAATTTCAAAGTTAGTCTGTAAAAAAGAATTATACAGTGAAATGTTAATATTAAAAAAGAATACGAGAGGGGAATGTATACTATTGTGCCTAAATATAAGCACCATTTAGAAGAAAAATAGTTGTCCCTAAAAATAAGTCATATTTCAAATTACTCGATTTTTTTTTAAAATATATCCCTTATTATATTGATTTATCTTGAGATTATTTTTTAAAAAAAATTGTCTTTGAGAGATGAAAATTCATAATTAGATGTATCAAAATTGTCTTAGTAATATATATTCATGACTAAAATATATCAAAATTACCAACAAAAAAAATTGGGTTATATTCTCTCTACTTGAAATAATCTTTTTTTTAGATGTAACTTGAAATAATCTTATTCAAGACATTATTAATAAGTCATTAAACATGAACACCTCTCATGGTTGGAATTCGAACATTTGTTTGCCGCGTTGTAAAATTTTAGTATCTTATATTTGATCTAACATAGCACACATGTTACAAACTTTTCTTAGTATGTGTAAAAGAGTCAACAAGGTTTATAAAACTGACAAAAACAATTTTTTTTTTACTTAAGAAACGGACAAAAACATTTATCATGATATGAATAAACTCTAATTATGTACCAAAAAAATAAAAAAAATAAACTCTAATTGAATTTTATGAAAAATGAAAAAAAATAACAAGTAATTAAATCCTCATTAGATTGAGCTCAAATACAGTAATTGAATTTCAATTAATGATAAATTGCTTCGAATGTCAATCACTTCGAATTCGGACAAAAATCATTCTTAATCAAATGTTATTAATATTTTTTTTATTTTTATTGAGCTCCGAATTACCAGAACTCCAAAATGCTCCGATGTAAATGATTTTTATCTATTTTGTGCTGGGTTCCGTGGTAGGTTATTACACTTCAATGATAATTAATCAGATTGCTAAAAACGTAAGGCTAATTTTTTAGATAATCCCTAAGGTTTTAGATAACCCCATTGAATTGAAATATAGTGATGTTTGCACTTAGAAAGACCATGCCCCGACACACTTAGTCTCCCAACTTTCTGCAACATTTTTGTTGTTTTGTGAAGTTAGTGGTTATATATGCTAAGATATTCGACCAATGTATTATGTTCAAAAGATTATCATATTTCAAGTGACCTTATAGGTAAGTAATGTCTATTACGAATTTTTACCAAATTCGCAAAAAATATAAAAATCACTATACAAGTCACTATTGGTGTAAGCCCAAATTTGGCATGGTCTTTCTGTTCCTATACACGTTTCTAATTGGGGTGATCGATCAAATTTCATCCAAAATTTTCATTTCCACTTTACCTCTATCCGTAAAAAAAACAATAAACTTTAGCTCTAGTAGCGGTCATTTCAACTATTAAAATCAGAAATACACAAATAAGAAAAGAGAAAGACGGCTAGGGCTTCAATAAAATATCAATAACTTTTTATTACAAAAAGGTTACTAGAGAATATATAATAAAATCTAATGGATTCTAAACTAATTAACAGGCTCAATAACATAGACTATTATTTTATTATCTAACATCAACAAGTTTATAATCTTTATTTTACGGGAAGATTGTTAGGTCCCGAGCAGATGACCGAAAGATCATTCAAATTGAACTCAGAATAACTATATAAGTGAGTTGGACACCACACTTTAACATAAAATTTTATGGCATTAGATTTATGGGTCTTCTCACTTATAAAGTGTTCAACCTCCACTTTTTTAAGTAATGTGTGACTTAACTCACACTTGCCACAACAATCTTCCCTCAAGTGTGAGTCATTCAATTTTTTATGTTCTCCCTCAAGCAGAAGTTTTTTCATTTACACACACTTGCATCGTCGTTGCTGCTGCACTTAACAGAACACGCCGTCTGACCACCTTTATCAGGAAGACTTTCGATACAAGGCCAAAAAAAGTTTACAATTTATCTTTTTAATCATTATATTTATTTGATTAAAATAGATACAATTGGTATACTTAGACTTATTTATTATTATAATATTTTTCAAAGGTTATTTTATGTTTATGTTCTCATTATTACACTATTTTTTTTAAACTAAAGTTATTCTCCGCGCGTAACTGCAGAGACTAATTTCCTCGAGGTAACTGAGATTCATTTAAGGGGTTGACATCTCACAACAAATGTTTTTCTATACGCACCGACCGGGGATCAAACCCAAGTATCAAATGGTTAAGGGACCCAAGTATCTACAAAATGCTTCTCCATTATTACACTATTTTTATTATTACTGTATTTATTTCTAAGAAAATCCTAACAAATTTGCTATTATTTAAGCATATCAAAGGCAACTTTTGAATAAAAAATGTGTATTTTTTTTTATTTTTTATCAGGTAGCTCAGTGGCTAGAAATTTCAGCCTTAAAATGGATAAGTGAAGTGTCCGTGATTCGAATATAAAATGTGATATCCTTACCAACTGAACTAAGTTTACGGGACAAAAATGTGTATATCTTACATTAGTGAGTGGTTACTTGTATTTTCAAAACAAAAGTTTCTTTTATGGATTTCTTAAACCATGCTCTTATGATATTTGTTGGCAAGGCACTGATTTTTTTTATGGTATCAAAGGCACTCATTTTTATTTTTTTTAAGTAGTTTGGTGGTTAAAATTGCACCTTTTAAGGAAGTAGGAATATCAGGGTTCGAACTTTAGTACCTACATATTACATGCAATGTCTCTACCAACTAAGTTAGGCTCACTACGACTTCTTAGCAACTCTAGAGGTGTGTTTTGAGAAGCATGGAAGTGTAGGAAATTTTATTTAGCATTGATAGTAGGAAGAAGTTGATAATTAAAACGAGTGTTGGAAGCTCTTTATATAGTGGCCCCAGGCTATAACGAAGGTAATCAACTATTAACGAAAGTTCCACGTCGGATGTCAGATGACCTGAACATGTGTTTATAAACTAGAGATAATCCGCACCTTACAAGCCGGTTGTGTAGGGTTGAATGCTCAATACTCAATTCTAAGATGATATCAGAGCCTCTGAAATTCTGGCACACTAGTAACACGATGTTGAACACGATGCTCCAACACTGTATGTTTGATCCGATGATCCAACACTGTGTTCAACACTGAACTAGACGAACAATAAGGAAATATAAAATGCACGAAACAGAATAACACAGTTATTTGTTAACCCAGTTCAGCATAACAGCCTACTCTGGGGGATACCAATCCAGGAGTGAATCCACTATGATAGTATTAGTTCAAAGCCCTCAATAAACGCCCCGTTTATGACTTCTCACCTAATCACCATCTGTGCTATATTCTACCTAAGTCACACCTAGGTATGAGAACCTCCGCTCAACTCCTCTTAATCACAGCCACTGTGATCGTACACGTTACAATTTACAGATGAAGACACACTTCTTAAAACATCCACCAATTCCGTACTTCAAAGATTAGGAATGGTTCATACACACTATCTTCTTGCTTAGAAGCTCCGGAGATATTACAACACAGTAACACACAGTCCTTAATCTTGCATCAAGGTAATACAAGAAGAGGAACACAATTAACAATACTATAACCCTAAACACACGCTTTGTAAAACTCAATTTCGGCTTCAGTGATTTGCACAAGGGTTCAGTCTTCCTTTATATAGCCTGAGCTAGCACGAGCTAGGTCTTGAATTGGGCTTCAAAAAACGCAGCAGGTCCAGAAGTTACTTCAAGGAATATTCTTGAATCAAATGTTTTGTTTCCATAAATAGTTGATGCATTCTGAAACAAAACTAGGTCATGGCCGCCTTCTAGAACATTAGGAAAAGCGTGCTGCTTGGTGCACAAGTAAAAAGGCGAGATTTCCATAAATAGAACTCCACGCGAGATTAAAAAAACATCAGGCCCGGCCCACTGGATGTGGTATCCAATGTTGAAGCATTCCATGCAACATCTTGCTTGAACTTGATGGTGAAGCATTCTGCTCCACATCTGGCTTGAATATTTGTTTTAGTAAAATGCGTCCATCATAAAACACCAACAGCCTCTATGACTAAGTGGTCTGGAGTTCGATTCCTGAGTGGAATTTAAGCATATGGTATGTGGAGTTATGGATTATATGCTTCAAGCCCAAGTGGCACCCAATTCCTAACTAATTAATCATTTTTTTTCTCTATTTAATCTAACAACTCAGCAAGTTGGAATAGTTGAATATTTAGGTGGGTGAAATAGTGAGTATTTTTTCAATTGTAGTTTGGGTGATTTTGACAACATTGTAACTCCTATATGTTATGCAAACTCTATATATTTTTGCTCGTTTCTTGTACCCTCGTCTATTAGAGTCTATTAATATATTTAGATACTTGGTTTGAGTAGAGTAATTGGTCTAAGAGGAACATAGTTTTTTTTGGCTGTAATCTTACTTAGGTCTTGGTTGCTAGATTGAGTACTTGTATATACTTTTTTTATTGGAGTAAGTTGAGTACCTATTGTACTTTTACCTTATGTTTTTTCCTTATTAATAAAATCACACTGTTTGATAATTTAGAACTTGCATGAAGAATATTGTGTTTGAACATTTTGTATGAGAATTAGTGCCGAATAACAATTGTAATTTTTTAAAATGATATTATGGATCGATCCGTCAAACCTACATAAGATTAGGTTTGGGCATTGTTTTCAAAGTCTATATATTTAAACTAAATTTTTAGCCTTATCAAATAAAGTTTAGAGGGTAATTCAATCTGAATTAAAATGAGTTGGATAATCTGTTTTGGCAACTCTATTCACACTTATAAATAAACTCAAATCAATAGAGACTATTATGGATTGGGCTTATGCGCCAAATCGCTGAGGAAATCCACCTTTTGACCGTCGAGCAAGGTCCAACAGCTAAAGGCCCACGAAGACTCAACTCTGGTCAACGTACGACTTGCTCAGTGCATTCGTAACGTCCGACATCAGAATGATGAACATTTACTGTTGATCATGGTTTTTCAGCCGTTTTCCAATAGTCATTGATGACATTAAACATGTCCATCAACAATCTTGGCCCAACATTGAGAACTATATATACTCCTTTCATACAGAGGAGTCAGGTATATTCTAACTTTTACTAAAAACCTTGTTTCACACTCACCCTGACAGAAGCAAAATATAAAGATCGAATAATTGACTTGAGAGTGATGTTTAACCTTGCTCCATACACACATTTAGGGAAGGTAATATGGAGATTCACTCCTTCTTTTAGTGCAAATCTTTTATCTTTTATAATATTAATTAATAGTAAAAAGTAACTTTTGTAGGTCTATATTTTAAAAAAAGTTTTAATTAACCAATTGAATTGTATTTGAAATAATAAAAAAATTGAAAAGAAAAACGTCATTTTGTACTATGCCTGCACGACTATGAAGCCCTGATATGTGACACGATACCGATATGATACGACACCGATACGGGAAAATTTTCAAAATTCCCAATACGATACGTCCGGGATACGTTATTTAAAAATTTAATTTAAAATTAAATATATAAATGCACAATATATAAACATAACTAAAATCGATAATGATAAAAATTAACATTCAAATTACTCAAAATAAGAAAACAAGTGACAATTACATATATTAAGTTAAGTACTACCCAAAATGGGGTGGGATGAGTAGTTTAACTGGTTAAACTAATTGAGTTAAGAGTTAATGAGTTGAAGGTCCAGAGTTCAATTCATGACAAGGAGAAAAACTAATAAAGACATAGTTGGTAACGTCTCATACTCTAACATTCAATACTTAAGAAAAAATACGAATTGTATCAGTCTCCTCTTCTACGTTTCTATTATCAAAAAACATTAATTGCCCAATACTTTTTCAATCGATACGCGTATCAGATAAGTATCCGACAAGTATTGGTTATATTTTATTTTAAAAAATAATATTAATTGCCGATACTTCTCTGATATAATACTTCTCCTAGACGTGTATCGGAAAATATTGGATGAGTATCGGTATCGAGTACATATCGGACACAATACTTTGTCATTTTTAAAGTATCGAGGCTTCATGGTTGTTTGTACAATGTAAACGCTGACGTTCGTTCATTGGTTTATAATATTTTATTAGGAAAAAAAGCATGCACTATAATTTGTCATTTGTGTGCTTATATATTGTGTACGACATAATCCACCAAAACAAATATTGTGTACGATATATGTACCATCTTATTTATTATGGGTCGACAAACAAATTAGATACATGTTGCACGCGGTAACTACTTTGCTTTGTTGGCCACTAATGCAATTTTTCTATCAATAATCATCATAAATATAAGGAAGAAAAATGAAGAAATTAATGCAAGAAAGACGAATTTTCACGTTGGCTCCGTGCGATTATGAAAAAGCTGCCTTATAGGGAGCTTTAGACTCACTGCGACTTCAGTGCTTCTCAGTTCTCGCCACGTTTCCAAACATGTTCTTATAGTGTACTATGTACTAGTAATTTTGTTTCAACTTATAGAATTCATTTCAAGATGTTTGTTTCCTGAAGTAAAATTTATTTTATATTCATAATTGTTTGTGTTCTGAATTGGGTCAAGACTCATGCTCGTCAATATACTTGGTCTAGTAACACAAAGATCCAACAAACCCCAATCGTTGGAGTCATAAATAATTGGATACCGATGGTAAAATAAAATTAAAAAAATTATCTTTGTGTTTTTATATCTTACTTATACTAAAGGATGAGTTGTTTTCCAAACCCTAATTCCTTTGACAATTTGTAACTCTCATCCCTTGCCCAATGAACTCTTTACACTTTTGTATATTGGCCAATCATAACTTACCACCTCTAGGTTTCCATTTCATCTAACCTAATTTGCTTGTCCTTTGTAACCCTAATGTTCTATCCAATAGTTAATTGGCACTTAATATATGCTTAGAAAATCACATGTTGGCAACTAGAAGCTTCTATGTGGTTGCAATGATTCAGCCTGCATCAATTCTGTTGGACCTCTCCTTGCACCAATTGGAAAGCTCCACTAAATATAAGATGGCAGGAAGTAAACTAACTGAATGAGGACACAGATTTGGTTCAGCACACAAATTTCATCTCTCTGTTAAGAAAGAATCTACCAATTCCCCAATCCTATACCCTCACCATTCTCAAACTCTTTCTCTCACCCTCCATCTCGTCCTTCACAATCACAACCACAACCACCACCACCACCACCTGTGAGGGAGTGGCCGAGTGAGAGATTTTCCGGCGGGAGACAGAGAATTCCGGCCGTGGAAGAGAGAGTTCCAACCGATATAGAGTTCCGGGGGCGTTTCGCGGTAATACGGCGGTGGTTGGCGACGGCGGTGACGGCAGTGACGGAGCTTCTTTCTCCTTCTTTCCTCTGGTTCAATCTTACTTTCTATACATTTATTTGCTTCTTTTTTTTTCTGTTGCTTTTTTTTTTTTTGGTGAGGATGGTGGTTGAAGATTAGAGGTGGTGGTGATGTGTGCTGGTTATGGTGGATGGTGATTATCTCGAAATTCATCTTCTAGATTTCATCTTTCTCAATTTGTGAATATTAATCTCTCTAATTGTTTTTTTGTTTTTTTGTGTTGGTTTTTTGCAGGCTCTATGAAAGAGGGAACCTGCTTTAACTTTGCCTGTTATATTTGAATAGGATTAGCACAGTTTCAGCAAGAGGAAGGGGAAGCTTTGCCAGGAAAACTCTCACACATGTCTTGATCCACATGCTAGCAGAGTTAGTTGACCTCTTCTTTTTATCTTTTCATTGAGACTTTCCCTGTTGTGGGTTTAAGCATAGTGAGAGATAGAGAAAGACAATTGTGTGTGAAATGAGAAAAATTCAATCTTTTGTTTGTTTCTTCAATGTTTTAGCAATTGGAATTTGGTGATAATGGATTCTCTTGAATATTATAGTTTCTTTGTAAGATTTAGCTTCAGAAGCATATAATCTTTTTTTTCTATTCTTCTTCTGATTGATTAAAAATTGGATTTTTTTGGGGACAATTTGTGACTTTGATTTAGGGAAGAGGCAGTTGTGGAGTGGAGTGTTTCAGAAATTATATATGTTGTTAGATCAGAAATTGAAGTAGATCATGGCTTATGTAATTGGTTAAATATCTCGGCTAGCGTTTCAATTTAGTACCCAAACTTATGTCATTATTTTTTCCCTTAATTTTTAGGTGGTTGAGAAAGTTGAAATTGAGTATCTACCAGAGAAGGTAGACCTATATGAAGGCATGGATGAAGAATTTAGAAAAATATTTGAGAAGTTTAGTTTCACTGATGTCGCTGCTTCAGAGGTAATAAATTGTTCTTAATTGTCTTTTTCTCATTGCAACTTCTTTGTTTTATTGTTTTGATTAAAGGTTTTCTATTGTACTACTAGGAAACTGATAAGAAGGACGAGGTGGCAGAAAATGCAGTTACTAAAAAGAAGGCTGGTTCTGATTCTGACTCTGACGATGAAGAAAACGAGCAAGAAGAAAAAGGTATAGCAATGCGTAATGTGTTTATTCTAAATTTGTTGTATTCCTATGGAAATGCATTCTTAAAAAGTTTAATCTTGTGTTCAGCTTCAATGAAGAATGAAAATTGCTGAACTGAAACAAGTTAGTTCAAGACCTGATGTTGTTGAGATAAGAATGTTTTATATAGTACAATTAGTTTCAAGTTGTTGGGTCTCCGTTTCTTTCAATGCCGTTTTGCAAATGTTATTGCATAATTTCCTTTTCATTTTTCAGGTTTGGGATGCTACTGCAGCAGATCCAAAGTTGGTGATGTTTTTGAAACCAAGGCATTGGTGTCAAAAGAGAAAATCTTTGCAGGTTAGTCAGCATCCTGACTGGATAATTATAGGTTAATTTTTTTATTAATGGCAAATGATAATTATAGGTTAATGATGCAAGCATGTCTGATGGTTGTGCCCTGCATGAGTGATGTAGAAATAGGGTGAGGACGATGACGTCGATAAGGTTTCTCTTATATATGTATGTATGTGATGCTTGCAGCGGAGCAGCTGTGGCAATCACCAACCCTGGACTTGTAGGTGTTTGGAAATGGGCATTCCTTGAGTTTCTCTTTTGTTATCTCTGGTATATTGATTAGGAATATGGTGCTCATACTTGTCTTATGTTATATGACTGGGACCTATAGTCATATGACATTTTTGCATAATATTAATGGGCATTTATTTGTGACAAAGGTGCTAATAGCTCTACTTTGAATTTTCAGATGCCTTTCCATTGTGCTTAATGCTCGGGCTGAATTCGTCTTCAATTTTTAATGATTGATATTACTTAGCTTCATTATATAGTCGATGCTGACATATATTAAGTTATTAGTTATCTCATCAGAAATTATGTCATTGTTTTGGCAGGGGAAACATGGTATTGAGAAACAACCCTTTCAGCTTCCTGATTTCATTGCTTCCACTGGTATTGAGAAAATTAGACAGGTAATCTGACCTGTTTGCTTCTATGTGTGTGTGTGTGTGTGTGTGTTATATGTTAAATGCAGAGTGACTCCCAGTGTGATGATAAAGGTACTATTAATTTAGTTTACCATTGAGGCTTATCTTTAGCTATGAAGTGAAAATATTAACAACATATTGATTTTGAGTTTGCATACTTACATCATACATTTTTAATTTGCTTGGACAGTTTGCATGCTCTGATTGTTCCATCCCAACAAGTGAGCTTAATTGTTATTCAATTTCTCCATTTTCTTTCTTCTTTTTCTTCCTGTGTTTTTCTTCCTAATTTTGCGTGTATCATTGTTGCTTTTCATCTTTAGAGGGTAATATAAAAGTTCAACTTCAGGAAAAAAAGATAAAGGATTAATCCGAAGTCCCTTACTGCACATTAAATATTGTAGTCCCTTACTTTAAATTCATGCCTTAAATTTGCTAAATGATCACATGGTCTATCTTAACAATTAACATTTCCGAATTTCAATAACCATAGTCTATGAGTGAACCTCCAATTCCCTGTTTTAAATTGTGTTTTTATTTTAACAAAAGGATGCATCTAACACTTGATAGTGGAAAATGTATTTTGCATAGAAAACCAAGGTCCCAGGAAATTAGTGGGGAGCTTTACATCTCTAGAGTGTGTTTTTAAATTGTGCTTATTCTCTGTATGAGTGTAGCCATAAGTGTAGCTTTCAAGTTTTCAATAGAGGTTTTTAAAGAATCCTCTTGATTCCTTTTGTCAAAAGTGTTTTTAATGATATAGAATGTTTTCATTTACTTTGATGTTTCCACTTAGCTTCAATATGTTGGATTCTATTACTTTCTGTTTACATCAAATTTTTGTTTACTTCTTAAATGGCCATTATTGATTTGGCAAAGATGAAATAATTTATTTCTAATCATATATGTTTTAACCCAATCAACCAATCATATATGTTTACTTTCACTTAATTACTTTTTGTGTTATCTCCTTTTTTGTTTACTTTTTATTTATGTAAAAAAATTGGTCTTAAACACTCTTTCTATGGAGATTGAGTTAACGTCCAGTTTAGCATTGTATGGAAGACTATGTTTAGGTACTATAAGATATTGCTTAAAGGTGTTAACACATTTTCTATATTTTGTCCTAGCTTCAATATGATGATTCTATAACTTTCTATTTACATCAAATTTTTACTTACTTTCTTAACATTCACGTCTACTTAACATCAGTGCCCTGCAATTGGAATAAAAAGTTACACCTGTTACATGTCTTCTGTCCATATAGAATAGACTCACTGCCTTATTTATTTTTTTACTTAAGAAGTTGCAAGACATGGTGAAAAGGCAAATGTTGATAAATATGTAGTAGCAAATATAGGTGATGGGAGGAAATGAAGATTAAATAGAAGAGGTAGTTATTATATATGAAAAAAAGTGGTAGAATGAATGAGATCAATAAAACAGGTGGAATCAAAGGTGGAATCACTTCAAAACTGAGGTAAAGTTTTAGGAGTTGATTTTAACATTTTCCTTGACCATCTTAGGAGTTGACATGTGATTCTATTTATTACTCAGGTCCAATATGATGGAACAATTTTTTGTAACAAATGATTTTGCTTCTCCTGTCATTTTTTATCCTTCAGCTTGGCAAAGTTGAATAAATAATTTGGTATGTGAATATTAATCTTTGTTTGTTTACTGATTTTCTTCTGCATTAGTATATAGTTTATTATATAAGATAGGATGGTTTATTATATTTGTTAACCACCTTGACAGGTTCAATGAGAGTGTCTAATTCTTTTACATTATAAGATGGTAAAGAGGTCATCCAACAACATGGAATCAATTGGTATTAGACAATTTGCAGACATGTATTTAATATTATATTTGGAGTGGTTACTGAAATTTGAGTTCCTATATGAAGAATTAATGGATATGAATGAACTCAAATGCTCATATATTTCTCTCATATTCTGTTTAACATGTGTTTTTCACTTTGGATTTGTAGCTGGTCTATTTCTAGAAATTATATTGGCCATGCAATCATGACTTATTTATCAATTCTATTGGTTGCATGTACTCTTGGAACTTGCTATCATGTCTTTAACAAAATTCTTCTATCATCATATCATGCGATCATTACTCCTACCTATATTTTGAATAGTATTCCTATGTCCCAAATAGCACTCCTATATATTCTCAAATAGTAGTAATCTTCTTTCTAAATAGTATCACACTCTCAAATGTTTGTGAAGGAATTATTGTTCATGAAAAAAAAAAAACTTTGCCTTTGTATAGGAAGTCAAGTGATGAGTATTATTTACTTGCGCAATATTTCTTCTTTATAACCGTATTAATTGCGCAAAAAAGGTAACAATTAAATTTTATACATGTCATGGGTTTTTGAAGGCTCAACTATAAAATAATAGATTATGCTTAACTCACTTGATTAACAACATCCATGATTGAAATATATATGGTTAACTCAAATATATGTGCATATGATCTACATTTATGTTTGCAATGATCAATTACGTTTAACCCACTTAATTAAGATTAAATTATATGATGCCTTTAATTTAAAACATCCTATATTTGCAATGATATATTATGCTTAACTCACTTGATTGACGGCATCCATGATTGAAATAAATTTGGCGTTCCACCAAATGAACCAATTTGATTAATTTTTGTATGCTTATGACTAACTTCCTTTGGCTCATAGCATCCATGATTGACAACAACCATGATTATTATATATATGACGTTCTTCCAAACCCGTGCATCGCACGGGTCGGTTACTAGTTTTGATAAATGTTGCTTGTGTTTTTATCAAACAAGTTAGAAAACCGTTTTCAAGGTTGAAATGTGTCTTGAGGACAATCTGCCAATGTACATGTGCAAAACCATAATTCTGATATGATATACTCCCTCCGTCCCAAAAAGAATGACCCAGTTGACCGAAACACGCATGCCAATGCATAACTTTGGCGACTAATATCTTTAATTGTATAATAGTAAAAATTATAAAAAATTGATATTTTGAAAATACTCATCGAGACGAATCTAACAACATCTTATATGTTAATATTTATTTTTATTTATTAGTAGAAAAATATGGTCAAAACAATATATATGAATAGTGCATATATTCAAAATGGGTCATTCTTTTTGGGACGGAGGGAGTATATGACAAGATGTATCGTGCCTCAGCCTAAGGTGCACGAATAATTCAAGCCAAAATCGAGGCCGTGCTTGTCAACATGATGGCATGAAACCCACTTGGGTTGGTGCATTAGTATTGGCTTGGGACTTGGGAGTGTGTTCCTCTTGAGATCTGAGGTTCGATTCTTTCTGGCGCCAATTTGGGTGGGCTAATTTAGCTTCTTCAAAAAAACCTGATGGCATGAATTTTATAATTGCAGGGAAACAATGTGAATTGCAGGGACTTGCACAAAAAAAAAAATAAAAAATTCAGAACCTTAATTTTAGAGAAGAAAGGGATTTAGTTTTCGGTCCGTTCCAAAATGACACTTGTACAAAAGAAAGAAAGAGATAGACGAACATTTTATTACTAATCAATTCAACCAAAAAACGTATACATAATATCGTATAACGGTAACTAATCTCCGTTCAACTATCTGTAGTCCATAAAAGGCGGGTTCTCCTCCTCCAATCAATTTTTTCATATGCAGCACAAGTCAGAGATTAAATTTTTGATCACCTGCTTAAGGCGTCCAAGCCACTTAACACTAGGACCAAATCATTGTTTGTCTGTGATGATTATTATTTCTATTATTGTTATTATTTTACCAATATTAATATTATTATTATGAAAAATTAATGATTTAACTATCCAAATTGCTTATTTCATAATTCTACAATGCTTTAATTACAAATAAATAAATTTATTATTTTTTTGCTAAAAAATAAGACTATTGAAATAAGTGGATCACTGTGTTTGTATGGTTTTTATTTAGGTACATGGGTTTATTTATCATTACTGATCGTTGGCATTATTAGCAATTTCGAATTTATACCAACTAACACCATCATCATCTAAAAAGAGCATGGGTAATATTAGGTTACGGTCACATTAATTAATTAATTAGTGGAGAAATTAGGTGAACGGAGTCTAGAATATGAATCTACAATATGAATACTCATCGAAAAGGAAGCAAAGGGAGCATTTTACATCCCTTCAAGTTCTACATCAAATTCAACCAATTGTACCTGAAATGATTGAAGAATGGTGACAGGAAAATATATAAACTTTGATTAGTGGTTAGTGGAATGTCCACTATGTTGACTTACTTTTGTATACACAGCTACGGAAGTAAATGGGAGGCCAGCAGCCACATCACATTATCATGAGTTTTGGTATATATCATTAAAAAAAATGCTAGAATTATATATATAAACTGTTAAGGGTGAGAGTTATATTATCATATTATGGCCAATTTTGTGTGGTCACACTTTATGTACCGCACCTTAAAACTTATGGAACATGTTAAATCACCAACTGAACTAAAATGGCACCGGCCATAACTAAAGACTATAGTTATATAACATGGATAATGCGAGTCTCAAGTGCATTAAAGATGTCATGTCGCACCAATTCAAGTACACCTTCACATAAACAGGTGCATGTGTTCTAAATCAAATGAATTAAACTTACCTGCAAAAAATTAAAGTGTCTTAGTATAAGTGATACAGTTGCCAATGCCATTAGTCCAAAAAACAGCCCATATCAGTTACCAATGGAATCTTGTTAGGTGATTGCTCTTCTCCCCCCGTGATACTCAAGCAGGCAAAATTCACTATCGGAAGATATCTTCCGGTGGGATTATGTCATGTTATATGGAATCTTTTCATAAATTCAATATTCTTGGGCTTCTATTGCCCATGAGAAGATGCAATCACTGGTTTTTCTAACGGATTTGTTTGATACAGTATGTAATTCCACCGGCACAAACACCTATCTTTCTTACCTTCTAACATTTTGGTCTAAAATGTTAAAACAATAATGATAACTAAGCTCAACTACTTCGCATCATAACTAAAATGAAACAAGTGTACATTAGCTTCTATTCAAGCATAAGTAATATATACATACAACATGATCTTTTTATGATATAATATTGGAATGGAGATTTCATTCTTCTGCCATTGCATTCATTGCAAGGCCTTTTATCACATGTCGGCATTGAAACCTGTGATGTAGAAGGTTTAAGTCATTTGAAAGTCACAATGTTGAATGATATAAGGGTCATACAATGAAGATAAAAAGACTAGAGGTCATATAATGAAAGAGGATGGAAATATAATTGGTAAATGTGAAAAATAATGCTACTTAGAAAGGCTAGAAATGTTAAACAGTATACAGCAACGCAAATTTATTGTCACTTGGCAAACAGTGATGATCTGCTCTTTACACAAAAACCTGATTAAAAAAAATATCCTAACAATTATTTACTACTAACAAGACAATGTGCCACATCAAGAATGGGCTGAAGGATTTTACAGTAACATGTTTTCTGCAATTTTCACCTAGATCAACAAATATAGGTCGAATAATTATAAACAAGCATCTAGTTATGCGGCATACAAAAAGCAATTCATCTAAGCAAAAATTTGTCATCAACAGATAAATATTCACATCATAAGAAATCACATGATAATACCAGATCAAATCTTCTGAAGTAGAAGCAGCGACTTCCTGATCCTGGTTCCGGCACTTAAACAATAGCCTGAGAGGCACAATCTGTGGTGAAAATGCAGTTCAGTTGCTGGCAATACATGCAACAATCCCCTCTAGAAAAGTCTTATATAGAAACATATAGTACATAAGAACCTATTACTAGGAATTGGGAACCTTTGGTCTGATAAAAACAAATTAGCTTGCATCTCCTCATTTTAATTAAAATAATATTTATGTAATTGATTCCATTTTGCACCATGTTAAACAGGTTTTGGATATGCCAAACACCCTCTAAGATACACTTAAAGATTTACTTTTTTGTTCGAAATAAATATCCTGAAGCTTACTCGGGGGGAGTGAAAAAAACAACTTGTTTCAGTTCCAAAGGAGAACAAGTCGACGGGAACAACAAAAGCATCAATCAAAGTCATATCTTAAAATTGAAGTGTGGTAACTAGGTTTTCAGTTGAATAATTTCCAAAGAATGATCATACTAATGAAGAAAGCCATAATTGAATTCAGAAAGCAGCAAACATAGATAGCACTTGATATCTTCTTTACCAAATAAACAAGTCATCAGCAACATCACTCACTATAAAGACAACACTAACAAATACAGCATATGGTGTCCTATGCTAACAGGAATCATCATATACATCCAACATAAAAAAATAGAAAACCACAAATTAAATATGACCCCCAAATACATCCAACACTAACAAATTACCTTTCTGTTGTACTTAAAATCACGTTTGGGCAGAAAATGCTGAGGCAGGTTGAAAGAAGAAGGGGCCTTGATTAACACAAACAGTTTGTTAGGACCTACACAATAGCAGATAAAATAAAACCATCGTTTCATTATTATAAAATAAAGCAAAATAAATAAATGAGATAACAGGAAGAAAGTTCCTTCCTTCAAACTAATGGTAATGGTAAACATTCAAATTAATACTTCAAAGATACACCAGACATCAAGTTGGTACAAGGATTTTGGACAACAATGTGAACCATGCAATGTTTATACCAACATCAATTCAGTCCCTCAACATGTATCCAATTATCAATTTGGTCCTGAAATTGATAATAATTTATACTACAAAAACCAAACTAATGTCCAAAATCTTCAAAGGACCGACTCGATCAACGTCTCATGTATGGTTAGAGGACCAATTGGAGTATTTATCCTTCACAATGAATATTTATCAACTATAAAACTCAATAACAACCAGGATATAACTACCAGGATAAGTAACAGACCCAGCATCCTTTGATATCAACGTTCGAATTGCCTGTTAAAGAAAAAAAAAAAAAATGACCTCACACAAAAACATTGCAATTGCATCTCAATCAAAAATTTCATAACTTAATGAACCTTTCTGGAAAGCGCCTCAGCAGCTTTGTTCCTAGCAAAATCATCCCCGGCATTGGAAACATCAATTCGACATGGAAATTCCAATACATAAACATTCTGAGGTCTAAGGGAGCTACCTCCAAGAGCCAAAACAACTCCACCTATGGTATGAACCTCATTGATCATCAATTTAAGTGCAGTTTGTACATTCGAAAGAGAACTCATCAACTTATCTAATCTCTTTATTCCTACTTTGATTTCCCTCATTCTACTCACATGCTTCCTCCTAAACGACGCCTTCACTTCATTTCCCATATCCATCTCCTAACATCAACAAATTCAAAATCCCAAGCAAATTACAAACATAATCATATGGAAAATACCAGATACATCAATTATTCAACGAATCTAAAAAAATGACTTGTCTCTTATAAAAAGAATCTCGGAGATAGTAATAAATAACCACTTGATTCAAACAATTTCTACTCGAACAAAAATCAGTGTTGTTAAATAGCGTAGAATTTGAACAAAATGTGCTGAATGCTGAAAATTGAAAACTAAAATAAAATGAATTTTACCAGTTGCTTATACTCGGAATGCATTGAATCGAACTCAGCGCTCATATCTTGCACTGTTCTGCATAAAACAAAATGTGGCGAATGATGAAAATTGAAAACAAAACGAAGAACGAAAAATGAAAAAATTGAAGAGTAGAGAGAGAAGTTAGGAATTACGAGGGGATTTGCTGGTGCATATAAAGAACGAACGCTACGACGTCGTTGATGGTGTGAAAGATTGCGGAGGAATCCATGGTGTCTGATGTGGTGTAGATCTCGGCGGGATCCATCTCCGGTACCTGGACGCTGCTCATTTCCCGGTGTTCAATTTCAATTTTCAAATGTCAAATAAATATTAAAAAAAAGTTAAAATGAAAACCCCCGCCAATTACAGGGCTCGGCTGCTACCTTGTATGGCCCAACAAATAAAACTTCTTTTTTGGCCCAAATGTTGTTTGATGTTTTCTCTCCCGACCCTCCGCCTTTTTTTTATACCCAAATATCTCATTTTGCCCTTTGTGGTTTGAAAAAATTTGGCCAACTTATTTTGGTTTATACACACCGAAATTTTTACACATGGAAAAAAAATTCAGTTTATATAAACCGAAATAACATAAATGTTAACAAAAGAAGAAAGATTTATGTGAAAATTCGTGTAGAGCTACATGTGGTAAATTTAGTATATCTCTCTGAATATAAGTCGTATGCTAATGATTTTTAATCTAATGTAAAGAAGACAAAATTTAATACAGGATTGACACCGGAATTGTTAAATTTCATTAAGTATAGTATGAGAAAATCTACCTACAAATTTGAGAAAAGTTTCTGCTCTGTTTCTGTACCAGTACTCATTATTTGGTCAAACTGAACCAATTGGATAGTTAACCCTCAAAACAAAAATTATATTTGTAATCTTGACACCCTAAGCTTTCCAACGAGTGTTCGTTTACTCAAATCGGACATCGTTTAGTATTTCAAATAAATTGTGGAAGTTAAGTATCTGATGCTGAATTTATGCAGGAAATCTGGAAGAAAAAATTGGAACACAAATTTTCGGTTTTTATTAACCGAATTTTTTGAGCATGACAAAAAAATTGGGTTCGTACAAACCAAAGTACCCCCAAGGGCAAAAACGTAAATTCAGGAGTAGAAAAGAAAGGCAGGGAGTCGGGAGAGAAAACATCATGTTGTTTAACCATTTTATTTATTTATTGACAAAAAGAAAACATTTTATTATTGATAAATCAAATGTATCAAACTGTGAAAATTAACTCCCTCGAGTTACTGAGATATTTTTTTTAAGGTTTCAACCCATTTTTTTTAATATGTTCAAACTACTTTGTGTATATTTTATATTTATCATTTAATTCAATAAAATAACACAGCAAAAAGAACATGGTTTTGAATCATATTTGCATTCAAAGTCAAATTTCAAAGGTTTGATAAGTTAAAGGACCAAGTAAATTAATTTTGAATCACATAATTTTCGCTTTTAGATTGAGCTAGGAATTGTTCTAAACTTCTAATGTGATTTTCCTAAATATGCTCTGTATTTCTTTATTTTTAATTTATACAAGCTCTAAAAGCTTGAAAAGCTATCATCATTGGTAAATAAAAGGAGAAACAAAAAATTTTGATTGATATTTTCAAATAAAGTTCAATTATCAATCATTTTAGAATTTCTTCAATATATAGCAATGCAAAATGAGAAGAAAAAAAAGTTAAAAATTTCTGTTTTAAACTCTATTCCAAACACGTCCTAATTAATTGCATTGAAAAAAAAAGTTTAAATGCAAAAGAATATTTATATTACATGTTTATTGTACTTCTAATTTGAGAGAGATTACACAGTATCACCATTTCCTTTGTTTCTTTTTAGGGCCCGTATGGTGCACAGGATAAGAGACAGGATAGGATAATTGTATCATATCCTGCCGCAATCCAATGTTTGGTGATACAGCAGGATATGATAAGTTAATCCTGAAGCTTATCCTATCCTGTCTCTCTAGTTATAATTCTTATCCTGAATTTGAGCTGGGTTACCAGCAGGATAGGATAAGAAAAAAAAAATTACTGATTTATTTTATAAAAAATATTTTAAAATATATAAAATAAAATTAATAAAATATAAATAATAAAATAATTAATTTTTAAATATATATGATTTTCTCACAGGGGTAATTTTGTAATTTATATTTTCTAAAAAATCAAAATTTTACTAAAATTACAATATTTTAAAGTAAAATGATTATTAAAAAATTGACAAATAGGGATATTAATTTAAATTTTATAAAAAAATTAAATATAATTCTCTTGCAATAGTAATTTTATTATTTACATATGAGATATATCATATATTTATTTAGCTTATCTAACATGTATATATTATTGAGTTATTTATTTGATCATGATTCATATAAAAAATTAAACTTGATTATTTTCTCATGATTTTTATTTTAAATTATATAAAGTTATTTGATTACTTATTTATATTTTTTATTTATAAAATTCAAAGTATTACAAAATAATTTTAAAAAAATAACAATTGTTTTACAAGAGTAATTTTGTCAATTAAATATGTTATATATCTTATCATATTATTATGAGCAAATATGTATTAAAAACAAAATATAATAGTTATCATGTTTGTTATCTTGTGTGCACCAAACATAGGATATGATAACTGAGTATAACTGTTATCCTGCTGTTATCCTATCTTATCTTTATCCTGTTTTATATCTTATCCTGTCACTATGCTATCCTGCGCACCAAACGGGCTCTAAGCTTACAATAAGACAATGATAGTTGAGTCAGCTTTAGGGGTGTACATGGGCCGGATTGGGTTGAGTTTGACCAAAACCAAAACCCGAACCACATAGGATACTCCGGATTGGGTCGAGGAAAATAACCACCCGTTATAACATTGGGCCGGGTTGGGTAAATTCACTAATTTCCGGGTTGGATCGGGTTGGGTAGTGGGTTACCCAAATTATTTTTCTATTTTTTTATATTAAATATTTAAATGTCGAATCATCCTATTTTTTCATAAAAATAACTGAACCATATTATTTTCTTGAAAAATAGTGTAACTTTTTTCACTATAAAAAATAATCACATATTTTTTGTGTAAACCCACTAATTTACGGGTTAGAGAGTTTGCTACCCAAATAATTTTTTTTTGCTTTTTTTAATATCAAATGACTAAATGATGAATTATAATATATATTCATGAAAATTATTCAAGTTTTTCTTTTTATTTTTTAAATAGTGCGATAAATTATCATATTTGTTTATAAAAATTATTCAATCTTTCTATTTTCTTAAAAAATAGTATAACTTATTTTCAATATAAAAAATATTTAATGATCAAATGGAAAAATCTTTAGTATTTTCATAAAAAATATTTCAAAAAACATAGCACTAGTGGGTAAGTGAGTTTTTTGGGTTGGGTCCGGTTTTACCCGTAACCCAACTTTTTTTATGGGTTTTTCATTTTTGAAATCCATACCCACCCACTTGCCCGACCCAACCCATTTTTTTGGGTTAGATTGGGTGGGTTTGACCGGGTTAACCGGATTTGCCCGACCCATGTACACCCCTAGTCAGCTTCATACAACCTATTCACAATCCATTCATCGCTAACCCGATACCTCTATCTAAGTAGCACTTGCAATAATAGTGATTTTTGAAATGTATTAAATCAGTAATTTAATAGATTACCAAGCTCCATAGCTGAAAAAGCCAATTTGACACAAACAGAATATGAGCATGTTATACTGTAATAGACACTGTCGATTGTTAAAAATAAAATAATAGACGCAACCGTTTACTCCATGCATCATCAATGGTGCACAATTTGGACTGTGCTCAAAGGGTTTCACTGATCATTCTACAGGCGGATACAACATACAGCTTAAACAACAAATGGCAGATTTTTCTCTGGTTGCAATATAATTAATGCCTACCACTAAGACCTTTTCTATGGAGATTGGAGATAAAGACGATTTTAAGGCGATTAACCTCCTACATTACCTTTTTTTATATTACATGCCGTGTCTAGAACACAATTTCCTGTACAAATATCAGCTGCAGCTACAACTGTAACCTAACTAAATACTATCCTTTCCTAAAATCATCAAAAATTCCTTCTAGAGAGAAATTAGAAAATGAGGCTTATGAATCAGTAACTACCACGCACCGACAGGCAGCATTTAGCTCCACATTACTAGCAATGCTAACGGACCTCAATACTTGAAGACCTATAAACCAGGCATAACTCGCCAAAAATCCAAGCTTCTGGAAATATTAGTCAGACGGGAAGTTTTACTACTTACTGATGCCGATGAAAGCAATATCCTCCAAGTTAAAACAAAACGGCACAGTGGAATGACAGCATGGCTTTTCCAGAAGTTATACACCATAACGTCTCAAAGCATTGCTTAAGCTTGGCATCACATTATATGCTTGATACGATCTTCTTAGTTCAATAATGGAACCAACCTGGACCAATAAAACCAAGGGATACTCAGTAAAACTGCATTATACTAAGCAGTTGAATATAGCACTTGATAGTCTATGTTGAAAGAAAGTACATTCCAAATGTATAATACCGTATATACTATATAGAAATTTGACACTTCAGCCAATTACCAAATTCAGTATTTTCTGTAGAGGGGAAAGAGTTTATAAAATCCTCTTAATAACCAAGAAATGACAAGTATTTCGTGTGATGAAAAGAGTGGAAAGAATAAAATACTAGAGTACTACCATTAGGGTACAAGTGAGATGTATGCGAAATGACTCAACATAACAGGTCGATGTTGTGCCCCCAAATTTAAATTACTTAGAAAGCAATGCAAGCCCGATAAATGAAGCTGGCATAAATTTCTTGCCTGACTGTGTATCACCAATAAGTTTGCATGCAAATTATAATAGAACTGATGTAAAATAATTACATTAAACCTTTCTTGCACTTACAATAATTAGAACTGATGTAAAACCAATAGCAAATCCAGCATTGGTACGCCGTAAATAGTGATCAAGAACACTTGAAGTAGTGGCCAAAACACTTAACAATAGCCCCCCTGCAAAATTTTCACGAGGCAGCAGATGAACATCACATAATAGGAAAATATTATATTTGCTAAATATCAAAAGGAGCCTAAAAGTGTAGCTTTCACCCATAACAGACCCCAAAATCGTGTGGATGCCTGAACCTTTGAGAGGTACTCTATTGTAGCCTTCCCGGGCTTAACATTTGGTATTCTTGCACCCATCTTATTCAAGTAATCAGCAATTTCCTTTGGCAAGTTAGCCTGTGCAAAATCCACATATAAAAGGCCTTTTACAAGATAGATACAAGTCGTTCTGAATTACTGATATTTTAACATAGTATGGAAATGACTTGGTGCTACATCAAACAAAGAATTCAAACTATTTACAATTATGAACCATGTATTTTTAATTGGGTTGAAAATTAACAATCAGAATAAGCAGCTCAAAATTCATATCATTTCAATAAGTAACAGATTTGGTATCTTTTTTCCATATTCTCGGTTGAAATCAATTTTTGGGGGGTGAATTCTCCGTTAAAATCTAATTCAATCTCAGACTACAATAGTACCAGATAAACAAACCCATTGGCTACATATAATGATTTAGTTCAGGTTCCACAACTATACTCTGCAAATTTTGGTTGAAGTTTTGCATAATTAAGAATCAAGTATGTCTTTGTAACTAGAATTTGAAATAATGTGCTACATCCGTAACATTTTGGGATATCATGCAAACTTTGTTAAAACTCATTAGTATCTTCCTTATTGTTTTCACTTGAGACTGGAGACTTTTCAGACAATGTGTTACATTAGGCTTAAGTTTAATCAATAAATTACATTTACATCAAAATGACACTAAGGTACCGTTTGGCCTGGCTTGTTTTCCTCTTCTTTTGAGCTTATGCAAACAGCTTATGCAATCTAAATTATGTTTTATGCTATTTTATAAGTTCATACTAGTCAAAATTGTATTTTTATAAGCTATTTTATCATAAACTACCTTGAAAAACTTATAATAATACATAAAAATTGCATAAGCTGTTTGCATAAGCTCAAAAGAAGAGGAAAAAAAACTAGGTCAAACGGTACCTAAAAAAACCGATTAGAAACTACTTATATCAAGTACATTGGTTCAATCATAAAATAGTAGCAAAAAGAAACTTACAATATCAAATATATTGAAAAGGAAGACAAAGAAGGCATATATTGAATAGTAGACCCACGGTTCAGCACCAACAGAAGTTTCGGGATTCAATATTTCCTTCACATTCCCCCAAAAAGGTGACCCAAGCAAACTGCCAATTAATAGTAATATTAGAAATTGCACTTCACAATAGAGTAGTAAAGCTGATTCAAAAAACATAAAGAAAACTTCATTATTTTTTTTAACAGCACATGACTAGCAACAGGCAAACACATTTCCTAGCAAACGGAGAGAGATAGAGCGCTAGCAAACTATGGGACCGACAAAATTTGAATCACGAGTTCAAACCAAGAGTGCCAGTTGAAATGCAAAATGGAATGTACATACCCAGCGACAATGCTTGGAAAGGCCAAGAGGTAAGAGGTGGTAAGAACAGGTTGCATCCCTGCTGGATTTATATTGAAAGGAATATAGGGCTCCACTTCAGTAATAGGCGATTGCTCCCTGTTTAAAATTATGAGACATGAAAGTCTCAACTGTCGGCATCAGTACACTCAAGATTATCATTTAATTCCTTCAGAAACATATAAACTGTCTGTCATAATAAATAAGGGAAATGGATTCTATTGAGTATAGGAGCTAAGTTGAATATAAGCTAATATTCAAGCCACAAAAGGCACAGCACATGAAAAACAGAATCTACGGTTTTCTTTTCTGGGGTATGGAACAACTTTCCTCATGAACCAACTTGCCAGAAAATGTCAAGTAAAAAAATTTATGGGTGGGAGAATGTCATAACTCTAGTAACATTTAAACTTTCAATGAGGATAACAAGGTTCAATTGTCTGGACAACTTCAATGACATTACCTTGCAGCAGAAGCAAGTTTGAAACCATAGTACTGAAGCTTTACTTTCCTGCAACCTTCAGTTACTACAACTGCCCACATAGTGACTATTGTGAAGAGACCCAATACTGCAAGCACATATGGCCACCAACTAACAGCACTCACTGCAATATCAAGAAATATGAATCAATACAGCCACAAATAATTCGATGATGGATATAAAATAATATAACTTTAGGTATTTTGACCTGATTAAAGTTGCATAACATCCTTGTAAGTTGTAACATTACTCTAAGGTAGTGTATGGTAGACAAGTCAGAATAAGACAGAACAAAACGTATGGGTTCTATTCTATATTTAGTGTATATTAAAAATAGAAAAAACATACAAAAGGTCAAAAAGTGGTACATTTTAGTTCCATTGAAAAGGATGGAACCAAAGAGAACATAACTGAACAGGCCATCTGTTATATTTTGTCCCATATGGCAAAAACTACTCTAACATAAATGCTCCTATAGATAAATGCTCCTATAGGCCAAACTCAAGATACCAGACATGCTGCGTCAATAAGTTAGAATTTAAGCTAGAGACAACAGAAAGGGAGATCAGATAAATTTTCAAAAGCCGTTTTTTTGCATCCAGTCATGTACCTGAAAGCTGAGTAAGCATTTTGTGTAATGTCTCCATATACCCCGTCAGTATTCCAACACATATGATAAGAGATGAACCTTGACCTGAAGAAAGCAATATCAAATGATTTCATAATGATAAAAGCAAACATCCAATGCATGTCACCAGTGTGTCTTTGAATTAAAATGGCATAACTGACTTAAGTATCGAGAATAATAATTGTTTTCTTATCCTTTTGCAGTATGGCGAAGAGACATAGCATTTTAAAACGGATTGATACAACCTTTCATGAAATTGTAGACTATTTGTTTATTATGTATGGTTTAAGGATTACATATGACTCCAAAGTCCTAAATGAAGACACAAATCACTGAGGAATGTCTACATAGGATATATACACAGTTGATATTTATCCATAAGTTTTCCCATCATATGCTTTGGTTATCTTTTAAAATTTTAACTCCAATCAAGTATGACAAAGTCAAAGTATGTGGGAAGAAAAATACCAAATCCAGATTCTGATATGGTATCACATATCCATGTAATAGTCATTGCACCACAAACCAGCAACGAAGTTGTCACCATTACATGTTTGATCCTGCAAAAGCAACAAATATTTTAACAAGACAAAAATATCAAACAGAAAGAGTTCAGACAAGGAGTTGTTCAGTAAAAGCGTGGTAAACAAGCAAAAGAAAATGAGATCCATATCATCATAAAACATAAGCCAAAGAAAATGAAATGTAGGATAACAATTTTTAATGTAACAAAGACCAATGTCACTGTTATGCCTGGCAATTAATAAGACTGCTTAAATACATCTGTTGGGATTACGATATACGGAAAACCATCTTTTTAACCTTCAGGGCTAACATATGTTAGCAATTTTTTAGGGAATATGAATAGTTGAATTCTTTGTTAGATTATTTAAATTTTACTTTAAAAATATTGTTTTATGAAAAAATACCTATAACTAGCAGCGTAGATTGAGTATGGAAGTGAGTAGAAAGAAACTACTAGAGCTTCTATAATTGCAAAGCCCAATGACATCCACCAACTGAAAGAACAAATGAACAATTCATTAAATGAGGTTCCTTATATCATGAATCACACAAATGGAATTAGAAAAACGTGTAGCTAGATATTAGCTCACTGTTTGATATGGATAAATTGACCCACATATAACTCTTAATCTTCTCATGCCCATCCAAACCTTCTTTCCGCAACTTTACTAGAGAAGGAACAACATGACATAATACCTGCACATGAATATCTTTGTATAAATGCAGTTCATAAAAGGCCAAAATATTGAAAGAAATTAAACATATACGAGTAAGATGAACACCACTGGACTCCGCATAATAGTAAACCATTTTATAAGGATGCATAACATTAGCAAAAAGATCATGAAAGAATTGAAAATGAAAATCATACGTAACTAAAGGAAGTTAAACATCCTTTGGCCTTCAAAGTAACGGGCAAAAAAACAACTTACTCAATGAACGGGAGGGTTATACCTGCATAAGGATAGATGCTACTATCTGTGGACTGATTCCAAGTTGGAAAAGAGACAGCTTCAGCTCAGAGGAGAAGTCACCAAGTTCATCTGCCAGAAGCTACATGAATGACTGTTCACGAGTATAAACTCAGGAAAAATATCTAAGCAAAAAAAAAAAAAAAAAGATTGACTTGCAAAAACAGCAGTTGAACACCAGTTCAAATAGAAGTGCTATCAAAACACTCTATTACTGCCGTTAATTCACATGGGTTTCACTAATTTATGTGGAATTCAATCCCCACATATTGGGGGTTCATTCCCAATTGATGGTCTATGTAGCATCAATACTCTATATTGAATATTTGAATGTGTGTCTAATGTCCGACACCGACAGATGTGCTTACATTCAATGAATTCTATATTTTCAAATTATTACCATTTTCTATATGTCAATGGCGTGTGTGATATCTGTCAATGTCAGTGCTTCATAAGTGATGGAACCCATGCGAATCAATAATAAAAAAAAAGTGTTAGAAAGAGTGTATGTTGTTTGCACTTCTCATGGTTCAACTATCCTGTCCACTTCACAATCACTAGCTATCTTGAACTTGCACCTAATTTCTATAACCGCTAGCAAACATTTCTCCTAACAATTTTCTTATTCAATAGTTTCCCTTTTGGGTTTTGCAGGATTTTCAGCATGAAAACCATTCAACTCACAACAAGAACACAAAAAAGTAATCAAAATAAATGTATGTAATGTAACTTACCAACAGATGAACCAGCAACAAAGCTCATATAATCTTTAGGTATCAACCTTCTATCAAATCCAGGAAGAGGAATAAAATAACCAACACGACTAATCACAATTAACACAGCAGTAACAAACAATCTCCTCCTAATCTCACTCTTAAAAAACGTTTCAGCAGCACCATTAATAACAGAACCAAAACGCACAAAATTCAGAAACCTATTTTTGAACGTTTTAGGTTTAACCTCTAAAATTCTCAAGTTATCAGAAGAAGCAACAATTGCTTCACTATCGTTACCACTAGTTTCCGGAACAACTTCTTCACTCAAATGCGGTGTCTGAACGCGCATGTAATCACTTCCGAGTCGGTCGGAGAAGTTAACGTAAATTCTCCGGTTAAGCGAAGGTGAATTTGTTGTGAAAAGCGAAACCCTAGTTCTAATTGTGTGGATTGTTTGTGTGTGTCTTCTTCCTGTGAGAAGAAATGCGTGTTAATGGAAATTGCACGAGTAATGTTTGATTATGGGAAGCAAGAGAGATGGAAAAGTGAACTGACCTGGAAATGCGTTGGGTTTGGGTCGGAAGTTGTGGGGATGGAAGTGGTAGAAGGAGAATCGCGTTGCTTCCATGGCTAAACTTGACAAAAGTGATGATAGAGTGATCGCTGAAAGCATCGAGAACAGAACGGGTCTGTGTTTTTTTGTGTGTAACTCTAACTTTTACAAATTTGCAATTTTAACCTCTTAACTTTCAAAATAGTATTTTTGATCCTTAATTTTTTCAAACCGGCAGATATAGCCACATAACCAAGTCAACGCATATGTGGTCAGTGACTCACATGTCATGTAAGCATGTCTTGTCAAGTGGACAATAATTCACATATCACGTCACGTCAGTATGTGTGACAAGTCATGTTGACGTGACATGTTAGTCATTGTTCACGTGACAAGACATGTTGACGTGACATGTGACTCATTTGTCATATGTGCGTTGACTTGGTCAAAATTAGTGAGGGTAAAGAGGCTAAAGTTACGGGGTCCAGAATTGCAAGTTTGTGAAAGGTAAAGGGCCAAAAAAGCTATTTTGAACTTTAAGATGCAAAAATTGTAACTTTGTAAAGTTAAAGGACCAAAAGTGTAATTTAAACACAAAAAATAAAAAAAAATAAAATTGACTTTGACTTTAAAAAAAGTTCAATCCCACGTTTATCCTTGATCCCAAATTATAAGTTATCTTAACATGTTCATTCAATTAGAAAAATGAAGTTATAACTTTAGTGTCATATTTACTATTGCCTCAAAGGAGTGACACTACTTAAAAAAATAAAAAGTATTTTCTACATTTTTAAGAGATTGGTTATACACGTTTCAAGATATTTTTACTATATTTGGGTTTCTTAACTAGTGTTTAAGAGGACTATTTATCATTTTCCTCAATTTTATAAAAGAAAGAAAAATTATAAGTTATTTCACAAAATTATCTTCTATTAATGACATGAGAAAGATATATTAAAGGAATTAGAAGAAGATAAAATAATGAATAGTAAATGGTAAAATAGAAAAAATAACATTAATCTTCTATTGGTACCGTAAGATGACTTGTAATTTGGGACAAAATGATTATTTTCTTTCATGTATATTTGGTTATGCTTGAACAAATTATGATTTTGATTATTTTGTGTATTAACTCTTCGGTTTCTAAGAGAAAAGTCAAAAAACGATCGTAGTAATTCAGACTTCGGTTATAATAACATCGATGTTTGCGGATCAACTTTAGCATTTTCACATTGTTTCCTGCTATCGATATGATGTTAATCACTTAGGTTGATGATGTTTCTCCTTTACTCTTCTCACACACTCCTTTTTAAGACAAGAGTTCATTTGCAATTTGCAAATATACTCTTATGTTAAAGTAGGGCATGGTGCAAAAATAATTTATTTTAAACTTGTAAAAGTATACAATTTTTTTCTAGTTAAACACTAATTATTTATAATTACACCAAAAATATCCTTAATTTCTTTTCAAATTTTCGACTACCAACATTTCCCATTCTTTCCTCATCTTTCTTTTATCCCCTTCATCATTTCATCTTCACAGTTGTTTGTATCTCTCCATATCATATTCAAATTTAAACAATTTTCCTTTAAGATTTTCTTTGATCTGTTTCAATTGTTTATAATCGACTTTACTTCTCTCTCTTTTTTTTTTTTTTAAGAATGCAGCACCTACTTAGGAATTCACGAGGATAAAGAGAGTGTCTTTCATTGGAAGAAATACATGTGAACTAGTTGATTGTCCAGGCTATTGTTATACCGAGTATTAACATCAAGAGCAACAATGTGCAAAAACAACCCAAAAAAAATCCAGGTGCCTGAAGCATACTAGATTGACCATATACAACAAGTTTCTTTCTTGATGGATAGACGAAATGACAAAGTCATTATAAATTCATACACACAAGTGAGAGAGCCGAAGTTTGAACCCTGATCATGACGTTCGAGCTAGGACTTGTGGATCATATACAACAAATTTCTATTATTTATTACCCACAACAATGTTGAAAGAAGCTCTAATTTCTCTCTAGCCTTTCTTCATTTGAGATAAGTGATATTTAGTCTTCTTTTTTTTTTTTTATCGGGAATCACCTTCTTCATTGTTCTTTTTATTGCCATTTATATAAATATATTTGAGTTATTATTTTTCTATTTTTGTCGCCTAAGTGTGGCATCAATGTTTTATTTGTCGTCTTGTGTGGTGTTTTATTTGTTATACTCTCTTAATGCGATATTTTTTTCGTTTGAAGTGACAGATAACTTAAACTCATTATAAGTTCAAACAGTGGCGGCTTGCACACATGTGCGAGGTGTGCGACGGCATCGAGCCTCAAAATTTTGAGGGTCTCAGCTCAAAATTTTGAGGTTCTATAATATTACTTATATATTATTTATACCTATAAAATATCAGATTTATATTAATAGATTAATTTTTAGACCTTAAACTAATAGTTGTATATTGTTAATGTTCATATAATATCATATGAGTATCAATAGATTAGTTATCTATAGTTGTAAATATAGTTTTAGTCCATTTTAATCTTTGCATAAAATTTAACCTTAGATTAGGAGGTTCTTTTTTGACGTTATATACAAAGACAATTATTTTGTATTTCTTATCTCATTTGATTTAATGCAATTGGTTTAATATTGATAATCTATATGTTTACAAGAATAAAAAGTGATTTTTTTATATTATACGCAATTTAAATCGACAGTTTTTTCTTTAAAAAATTTAATTTTTTATATTAAAGGGCTACTGTTATATTTTGCACAGAGCTTCCTAAAACTCGGAGATGCCTCTGGGTTCAAACAATGATATACTAATCCGAAAGCATAGGTACTATAGCTCGAGTAAGATGTTTATTGCAACTATCACTAAATTTGATTTTCTCTCAATCTCTAAAATAATTTTTCAATATGCGACAAAATCGGTCATCTCAACAACCATATATAATCAATTTTTTTGTACAAACACATGCCAATATTTGTTTTCCCAAAGTTGACTGCCAGACTAGTTGTTAAAATTTGGTTTGTTAATACTATATTGTCGACCAAAAGTTTTATAACTGTCTTTAGTGAGTATTTATTTTAATCTATTATATTATTACCATATTAGCATATATAAATGAATTGAGTTTATTTTATGTCAAAAATAAATATTCTTCCATACATTAATTAACTACTCTCTTTTTCCTTCACCACGTGAAATGAATTAGAAAAATGCTTAATGGCACGACAAAATTGACGTCACAAACGCACGACACTAAATTGCCAACTCATAATAATGCACATATGATTCATTCGCTCTCTTAATTTTAATTTCATTCAAAATACCAAATATTGTTTGCCTGGCTGCAGAAACACCTTCTCATGATGTAAGTTATGATCCCTTTTATCTTTAAGGTCATGCTAACTAATGTTATGGAGATACTAGTTAAGAGATAAAAAGTAAATTTTTTGTATTTGAAAATAATTTTTTTTTATAAGTTAATTTAAAGACTACACAAATTCTAAAATATTTATATTATATTTGGTTTTCCTTAACGGTGTCTCAAGAGTACTAGTTAATATTTTTCTTGTTTTTATTTTAATACAAAAATATATGGAAAAACATTATCGAAAGAAAGAGTT
Organism: Trifolium pratense; assembly: GCF_020283565.1. Taxonomy (NCBI): domain Eukaryota; kingdom Viridiplantae; phylum Streptophyta; class Magnoliopsida; order Fabales; family Fabaceae; genus Trifolium; species Trifolium pratense. The sequence goes on along the minus strand of NC_060064.1, from coordinate 38,743,703 downwards.
GGTATGAATTATCCATTTCTTCACCGAAAAGTAAAACCGTAAATCGAAACAATCCAAATCGAAAACTGCAAAAAACCGCATTTAGTTTGAACCGCACATATTATTTTTCTTCTAAACTGTGTGTTTGATTTGCAGTTTTTATTTCAGAAAATCAAATCAAACCGCAATATTTAACTTAACTTTGTCAACTAGTAGCAATCAACTTATTACCTAGTCCAACATAGCAAGCCGAATCGTACGTATGCATTTTTGTCTCGCAGTTTGGATGACTTTTATGTTCAAAATCAAACCAATATACACCGCAACAACTCATGGTTAAATTTTACTTACCTCACGGTCGAACTCTAAATTACTATCACACATACATTATTATCATAAAAAAAGAAAGAAAAAAAAAAAAGCAAAGTGTGACTCTAACTATTAAAATATTTAATTTAAAAAAATATAAATAAAAATGGAATAAAATCACAACTAGCGCACATACATTATTATCAACATGGATATTTATGGTCGTACAATTTCAACGAATTGGCGGTCGTGCCATATAGCATGGCTGAATGAATTAACATAAAAAACTTAATTCACGTATATTCAAGTTAATCGATTTTACGTATATTCACATGTGTGTATGTAAATTCAATTTTCGTACATTTAAATACATTTTATTTTATTTTTTCTATTAACCTTATAGTTTTCAGAGAAATGGTTCGGTAATCCAGAGTTCGATCGCAAACTTGTGTTGTCCTCCGCCTATTAATCACTTGAGTTGAATATTTTAGTTATACCTTTTAAAATTTAAAACAAGAGAAAAACATTTTTGTAAATTCAGAGTGTAACTAAAAATACTTGGGGTTTAATTAGAAAAATAAAATAAAATCAAAATACTAATAAAAGAAACAAAAAATAGTTACAGTCAACAAAAAAAATGGTTTATTAAATTCCTATATATGAACACCGTTTTGAATATTTCACGTTTTTCGTTCTTCTTTCTGCATCTCGCATCGCAGCACCAATGACAAAGACCGTACCCGCTAAAAATGGAGTTCGAGTCGTCGTCGCCGGTGATCGAGGCACCGGAAAATCAAGCCTCATAGCTGCTATAGCATCAGATTCATTCCCCGATTCCGTTCTTCCCGTCCTTCCCCCCACTATCTTGCCCGCTGATTTTTTCCCCGACTACGTTCCCCTTACCATCATCGACACATCCTCTAGGTAACCTAACCTCTGCATTTAATCGATTAATTAATGCTTATTTCAATCAATTTTTTTTTACCTAAAATGTGTGTTGTATTGGAATTTCTTGATCGTGATGATGATTGTTGATGGCTCGATTTGAAATGTTTGGTTAGTTATGTGCTAAGATTTGTTTCTTATATAGTGGAATGGAATTTGTGTGGTTGTTGTTTTGTGTAGCTTGGAGAAAAAAAATAAGCGTAATGAAGAACTGATAGGTGCTGATGTTGTGGTTTTAACATATGCTTGCAATGATTCTCAGTCGTTTTCGCGGTTGAGTTCTTATTGGTTTCGGGAACTGCAGAAGTTGGAGGTTGGTGTGTTTTTATGTATTTTGCTGGTTTGATTGAAAGAATGCTAGTATACTTTTTCTTATATACTTTCTATTATTAGGTGAATATGTATGAAGCACAAATGATTAGGCGTGTCGCAGTGTTCAACATTAGTATGACACGGACAACTCAGACAGGTGTCCAAAAAATAATCATTTGTCCTTTACTTTGACACTCATTGGATTAGTGTCCGACACTTGTACTACATGTGTCGGACAAGTGTCCCAAATTTATTTATTTTCCTTTTCTTCTACTCTCTTTAAACACATATCAGTCATATCTACAAGGGTTCAAGATGTGTGAAACAACAATACTGATCAACGAGAGATTTAAGACATTACATTTTGATTATAATATTTTTATCTTTTTCGACATGGAAGTGTATATTGCTATTTGCTATCACTTTTCTTTTTGATGACACATGAATATATATCATCCATTTTGTGATGCAGGTAACAGTACCTGTAATTGTGGTTGGTTGCAAGCTCGATCTGCGAGACGAAAGCCAACAAGTGAGCTTAGAACGTCTCATGGCACAACTTCTACAAGAGTTCAAGAATGTTTCCATCTGCATTGAATGCTCTGCAGCGACACTATACCAGGTATATTGCGTTCCTGTATTATCTTTCACGAGGTGATGCTAACTTGTTTAGAAAGAGTACATTATATTTTCTGTATACAAGATGGAAATAAGTGTATGTTTCTTTTTTACTTGATTAAATATCAATGAATCCTATAAAGGTTTCAATGGCTTTCATTACAACAATATCTTACATGTTAATAAAGTTTCCAATGTGTTTCCCTATTCTAAAATACAATCGTGTAGTTTATTGAAGGCCAAATGCCATTTAATCCTTGTTCAAAAAAATGCCATTTAATCATCAAATACAAGGACTTCAAAAGATTCAAAAACAGCTAAATAGGTTCGCATTTCTTCTTTACAAGTAAGTCAGGTGTGAAGTAAGAAATTCGCGCATCGCTGCAATATTGCAGTTGTTTAGTTATGTATATAAAGAAGGACACCATCTTCATAATATTACTATTTCTATATTTGACTTCAAATTTGAAAATAAGTGCTTGATATGTCATGTTGATTTTTCATTTTTAGGTCCCTGAAGTTTTTTATTTTGCTCAAAAAGCTGTACTACATCCAGTAGATCCATTGTTTGATCATGAAAGTCAAGCTTTAACAGATCAATGTGTTAGGGCGTTGAGAAGAATATTTGTTCTTTGTGATCGTGACATGGATGATGCCCTCAATGATGCAGAACTAAATGATTTTCAGGTTTTTGATAGATTTGGATTTTTTTTATTTATTTCTGTTTTATTTGATATACTCTCAGAATGCATTCTTTTCGTTTGTGGACCCTTTATTCAAGTTTTTAATACATCTACAGGTTAAATGTTTCAATACACCATTGCAGTCATCTGAAATAGCCGAGGTCAAAACAGTTGTAGAGCAGAAAGTACCGGAAGGAATCAATTCGCATGGTCTTACTTTTCCAGGATTTATGTATATACATAATATGTTCTTAAGAAAAGGGCATCCGGAGACATTATGGGCTGTGTTAAGAAACTTTGGATATGATAATAATTTAAAACTCAAGGATGATTTCCTTCCTGTTCCATCTAAGATTGCTCCTGATCAGGTTATACTTAGTTCTATAATTATGGAAATTTCCCATTGTTTTCCTGTCCAGTTTAAATGGAAGAGGTTGGAGTAGTGATACTATCATTTAACAAAAAATGTGTGTCGTTGTTAAATTAGGAAGACTTAAATGTTATCTGCTGGTTATGCATGTTAATTAGAATAATAACTATTCACTAGTAGGTTTTCTCAATGTTGATGACCGCCTAACACCATGTGGACTTTGGGTTTTGCAAATATTAGCCGTGGCCTTAATTTCTTGGGTTTAGGATTGGTGATTTAGAAATGGCGCTTACATGTTTCATGATTGTTGCCTATATATTTCCTTATCTGTTGCCATTTTTTGTACAAATATGGCAGTTTCAATCAATGTATTATTATTGTCTGTTGCTAATTATTACTGAGATGGAGAGAAGAATGCAGATATTTGGCGTTACTGTTTTTATGATGCAATCTTGTCAAGTCAAATGCTTTTAAAAGAAGCACAAGGCACACTTAGCACGTTTTGCCAAATAGTATTTCGAGCATTTTTGGTCATGAAGTCATTATAAATGTAGTTATTTTACACTTCGTCACTTCCTATTCAACTTTCATTGACATAATCTTACAGAGTGTGGAGCTGACAGGTGAAGCTGTAGAATTTCTAAATGGCATATTCCGGCTATTGGATACTGATAAAGTATGTACTGATGATTTTTATTATCACTTCCTTAATCATATCATGCACTTCAATCCATGTTCTTCTTTTATATGGTATTCTGGATCTAACATTATTTTAATTGATTTGTTTCTTTGAATGTTGATACTGTATAGGATCGAGCCCTAAGACCTGCTGAAGTGGACAAGCTCTTTTGTACTGCTCCGGAAAGGTGTGAACTTGCAACCCCAAAAAAAATAAAAATAAAAAGAATCTTTTTATGCATATAAAAAAAAAATGAAAACTTGCCTTTTGATTGTTTTGGAAACAGCCTCTCCGTTGCGGCGGTAAGGCTGCGTATATATCTACCCTTCCCAGACCCCGCTTGGTGAGAGCCTCATGCACCGGGCTGCCGTAGAAATAAATAATTAGGGATTATATTTTCTTAAAAAAAATTGTAGCTATTGTTGGACTATTATACTACCAGTCTTATCTATTAAGAAGCTTGGAATCTTATTAAGACTGTCGGGTTCAAAAAGCAATTTATTTGAGTCACCACTAGGAATTTGGAAATTGGAATATGTGTTGTGTTAGGATCCATCTTCTAGGATGAATAAGGAAGTTGTTAATCAATTGGCCCATTGGTTTGATAAGATTAGTTAGTTATGTAGTTGAATTTGTTGCGAAGAATGAGATAACCTTAAAGGGAAAAACACTCATGGAATTCTTGATTTAGACTGATCTCTCAATTGCTAGAGAAGGCATGGTGGCAAGAATTGATGCAGGGCCAATGGTGGCGCCCACTTCTTTACCCAGAGGTTAGGCATGAGGGGCAGTGATAAAAGTGGATAGGGAAGTGGTGAGTATGTTGTCTCAACAACCTTGAGTGTGACGAGTAACGTGTTGGATCAGGGCTTATTCAAGGCTTGCGGCACTATGAAATTGCCCTGTCATGAGTTTCTTTAGAGGATGGAGGAAGGGAGATGTTTCAGATGTGGGCGACCATTTAGTCCTGAGCATAGATGTCCAAAAACAGAGGTGCAGGTCATGATCCTTGCTTAGGATGAACAATCCAGAGAGGCTGCTGATCTGCTACATTTGGAAGGGAAACATGCATATGCTAGGGATATGATCAGCAAGAAGTCTTGCAAAATGGGAAACCTCAGTTCCCACCTTGAGGTAAGGTGGAATTTAAAGGGGAATGTATTGTTAGGATGTATCTTCTAGGTTGAAATAAGGACATCTCTTAGTCTATTAGTCCATTAGTTAGATTAGTTGATAGATGTATTGTTAAGAGGGAGAAGGCACTTGAAGAATTCTTGGTGGAAAATGATATCTTAGTTTTTTTTTTTTTTTGAACAGCCTTAACCGAGGTGTGTAACAGGAAAGCCCGAAGGCTGTTACCATCCCTGTCGGGGGAGATGCCAACCATCTCTCCTTTTGTTGCCGTGTGCCCATTCTCTGTACTTCTTTCTTTCCTCTACACCCCCCTAAGATTTCCATCTTAGGAATCTAACAGTTTGAAGGAATGTTTTTCACTTTTTTCTTGACAAGTCTGTTTCTGTAGAATTAAAACAGAATTTTATTCTACTCATTGACAAACATAAGATTATCCTACTGCATTATGAGAGCTCACAAGGCAATATTTTTTTCAAAACCTAGATACAAAATTTTACTGATAAACTAAAATTCATGATAAATTCCACCCTGTAGCGTTCAATGATCTATCATGTTGGAATTATGGGTTTTAGATAAAAGTAGGAGAGAAATCGAATATTATTGATAAAACTCGATAGTAGTTTGATTTTGATAGTAACTTGATAGAAAAGACTAAAACTAATCTCTACATATATGGATACAATACTCCTAATTCTAAATAAATTGAGAAATCGGGAAATAAAATCCTAAGAGATAAACTGAAGCCAAAATATACAAATAGAATTAGTGGGCACCTAAACTACGTGCAATCAAGGAACGCTCTAAGAGATTAAAGCAAAAATCAGGAAATAAATCCTAGGAAATAAACTCTCTTAAGAGTTAGACCACCGTGTTGAAGCCAAAAATACAAATAGAACTAGTGGGCACCTAAATGAGGCAACACATGCCACAACTAGAGGCAAAACACCAATCAATTGATGAACAACAACAAATAGAGGTGTCAAAAACAGAGAGCAGCGACAACAAAAACACTGATGCATAGAAACATCAAAGGTAAGAAGGAATCCATACTAAAAGCAAAATATGGCTGCAAAATCTCAAGATCCAATGCTCGATCAAAGCCAAAACAATACGAGATGTGGGCGAACATACTGAGCGAAGCGGTGTTGCAAATGTCGGCAGGTGTACCTCATGCGTCGGAGAAGGTTTACTGTTGTGACAGTGCATGAGAGCATGTGACTGAGTGGATGGTGGTGCACGCTTTGGCTTTTGGCAGATCAACAAGTTTCACTTTTTCTGAGGGTGGTTTAGTCAGACAATCTCGCTGGAATTTTCTTCCGATGGCGGCAAACAACTGCCAACAGTGATGGAGGCCAAAGATGGAGGAGATCATGCTGGAAAAGAGGAAAATGTTGGAAACAAAGACGAAAAAAAAGGGCGGGGGGGTGAACAAATATTATTAATCCCATACTTTAGGGAACTAGACAGAGGAATAGCAATAAGACAAATCATGAAGGGAAACAAGGCTCCTAATCATAAATAAATAGAGAAATGAGGAAACAAATCATAATAATATGTAAATAATATAAAAATTAATCCTGAGAGATAATCTATGATACTCTAAAACTGTAAATTAGTCCCAGGAAATAAACTAAGGTGATATAATATCAAAGCTATTATAAGATTTTTTCTTATATTCTAATACATCAACACTATCAGGCCCATCTCTTTATTTCTTTCCTCTATTTCTATATATATGAATCAATGGCCCACCGTGGGTTACCTTCGGAAACACTAAAATTTTAGACATTTGCCAAGTGAAGCAAATCTAATTGCAGTTTAATTTTAATTTTATTTATCATTCAAATGTGATCTTTTATTTGCAAATTCACTTTGTTTCCTTTTTCAACTGTGATAATACTGAAATGATTTACAGTTGTACGTTAGTTTCTCCACTTGATTCTAATGTTCGGTACTTGGTTTTGAATTGCAGTCCATGGAATGATGCTCCATATAACGAGGCTGCTGAGAGATCTGATATGGGTTACCTATCTCTTAACGGATTTCTATCCCAGGTGGGGATAACATGTACGGTGTTTTAGTCTTCATAGTGAGTTAGTTATTGATATATTTCTTAAACGTTTTGATGCAGTGGGCCCTTATGACATTACTTGATCCACCATGTAGCTTGGCGAATTTGATTTACATTGGATTTAGTGGTAATCCTGCTGCAGCACTCCGTGTTACTCGTAGGAGATCAGTTGATCGCAAGAGACAAGCAACAGAAAGGAATGTGTTCCAATGCTATGTTTTTGGTTCTAAAAATGCTGGGAAATCTGCTCTGTTGGAAGCATTATTGGGAAGGTGTGCTTCTAAACCAATCACCAGAGTCAGTGCATCTTTTGAATATTTATCCACTCTTAGCAAGTGCAGTTTCATCCACTCTTAATGTTTATGTTCATTTTTCTTCAAAGCAACACTTACACCACCGATCTTGATCTTGTAGGCCTTTCTCAAATAATTATACTCCAACAACAGCCGAGAAGTTTGCTGCAAATGCCATTGACTTAATAGGGGTGAGTTTCATGGTTGTAGGACATTATTATTGCTTATAAGAATTTTAAAATTATGCTCTATTTCTTTTATGCTCTGCATCGATTGAACAAACTCTATTTCTTATATACTGATCCTGTTGTTTACTATTACTATAGGGAACTAGGAAAACTCTTGTATTACGGGAGATACCTGAGAGTGAAGTATCGAAAGTTCTGGCAAAGCAGGATTATTTAGCAGCATGTGATGTAGCTGTTTTTGTGTATGACAGGTATGGTGCCAATGAATTTGCGTGTTCATGCTTTGTTACATTTACGCTGTAGGAGTGGTTGTTTTGCACTCCTGTGTTGCTTTCACCAGCATTTTATTTATGGATAATGTTAGTAGCCCTCCTATTAGGCATACTTATGTAAGGTGCAGGCCCAGTAGCATCCCTAGCCTAATTTAATATTATGTGTAGAATAAATAGAAGTTGGAAGAGAATGTTAGGGATTCGTTTATTTACTTGGCTGAAGGTTGGTCGGTAGTGAGACAGGATCTCTAATCCTGTCGGTTGTGGACTTCTAGTAACTGCTGGAATGAAAGTTATAACTTCCCCATTCTATTCCTCTTGTAATAGTACTGTAGTTTCCTGAGAGTTATTGTTGGAAATTCTACCTTCATTGCGGTCCTCCCCCGGCCGCCTAATTGCGGCATTTGGGCTGCCTTCATTGCAGTCTTCGACAAAGTGGTGGGGATAGAGCAAATTGTGGAAAGGTTAAACTTGTATCTTGGAAATGCCGAAATGGGTGTTAGCTAAGAAGCAACACTCTCCATGTTTATTTTATGAGTGGAGGGTTTTCCCTTCTGATTGTATTGCTAGATAGTCTTTGGGTTTGTGATTTTGGGTTTAGTACTTACTGTACTGTTCCTACAGTTTGTGGGATGACTGATGAGTACCTCTTGTACTTTTTCCATCTTTATATATAATATATATTTAGTCCCACATTATTTAGAGATATGGGCCTGTGTAGTGTTTATATAGCTTGGCAACCCTCACCTTACAAGTCGGTTTTGTAGGGTTGAGTTAGGCCCAACCCAAATTTATAGTTATCAATAAAAAATATTTTCATTCAGTCTACTATCTTGGTTATAAGGGTCCAGTTTTAACACGATATTATTAGTTCGTAAAAATGATGTATCAAAGACATGCTTGTTTCCAATTCCCATATATGCGTTGAGTGTATGTAAAAATAATTGCCTAAGGCCTTGTTGAGAGTTAGGAGGGAAAGGATTTGTAGGGGATGAAGGAAAAGTGAGGTGAATCTATCACCACCTGCTTTGGGAGTGTTTTTATTGGGGAGAAGAGAATACTTTATGGGTGATATTTTCTTTGTTTTGAAGAGTATTATAAAGAGAGGGAAAGGATTTGGAAATTCCCACCAATACATCACTTAAAAATGCCCGTCTTAAACTAGTTAGTCTTTTACATATTCATTTTACATATTCATTTTGATTGTATTGGAAATAGACATGAAGTTTTATACAGCTTGCATTTTTATGGTTCTTGACCTCCTAGAGAAATGTGCATATTGAGTTAGAGGACGATTTGTTATATGTCGAGTTAATAATAGCTAATGAATTAAAACAAATGATGACATAAATTTTTTCATTAAAATCCGACCTGACCAGTTTCATGCCAACACCATTGCAATATTCCTGCTAGTATAAAGAAGGAACGAAAAACTCAAGGCATCACATATGCACTTATTTTCATGCGAATGCCATTGGCAATATTCTTGCTAGTTTAAAGAAGGAACAAAAAACTCAAGGCATTATGCACTTGTTTTTAGGCAAGGCTATCCTTTCAAAGTCATGTTATTTATTATTTATAATTATAATAATTGATTCTTATGTACTTGTATTAGTATTTCTGTACAAGATTCTGAGAGGTCTCTACTTCATGCCTATTCAATTGAGGCCTCTTGTGTAATAAACTTTTCTCAATTGAACTAATCTAGTTCAATTTTTAGTTGCATATTTGTTTATTTTTGGAATTTTGTTCCTGTATCTTAGTTTTTGCTCTCTTCTGCTTGTTTTTCAGCTCAGATGAATATTCATGGAGGAAATCACGAGATTTGCTTGAGAAGGTTGCTGGACAAGGTGATCTAACTGGTTATAGAGTTCCTTGCCTCCTCATTGCTGCTAAGGATGATCTAACTCCATATCCAAGGGCTGTCCAAGATTCAGTCAAGGTATTGCATTTTCAGCCAATTGTTATTGTGAAAAACTGAATATATTATTATATTTCAAGTTATGAATAATTTACAATCACTAATGTGTTTATATAGGCTATTCTAACCTAATGGGCTCATGGGCCGAATACAAATTACTAATAGAAGATTACTCATAATAATAGAATATTTACTATTTATTTACAACACTCCTCCTCAAGCTGGTGAATGAATATTTATCATTCCCAACTTGGAAACAATTCTTTCAAAGTTATTGCCGTTCAGCCCCTTAGTTAGAAGATCTGCAAGGTTGCCTTGGGAAGAGACATATGGAGTGCAAATTAGACCACTATCTAATTTTTCTTTGATGAAGTGTCGGTAAACTTCAATATGTTTGGTCCTATCATGTTGCACTGGATTATGAGCTATGCTAATAGCAGATTTATTATCACAATAGAGTTTCATTGGTTCATCACTCTTTATCCTCAAGTCTTCCAAGATGCTTTTCAGCCATAGTAATTCACATATACCTTGTGCCATTGCCCTGAACTCTGCTTCAGCACTAGATCTGGATACCACGCTTTGTTTTTTACTCTTCCAAGTCACAAGATTTCCACCTAAAAAAGTGCAATATCCTGTAGTTGATCTCCTATCCACAATTGACCCTGCATAGTCAGCATCAGTATATGCTTCAAGTCCCATACTTCCATTTCGTTCGAACAAAATTCCTCTACCCGGAGTTCCTTTCAAATATTGAACAATTTGGAGTGCAGCTTGTAGATGAATCTCCTTTGGTTGGTGCATGAATTGGCTGACCAAGCTTACAACAAAGGCAACATCAGGTCGAGTATGTGATAAATATATTAGTTTGCCGACCAATCTTTGATACATTTACTTATTAATCGCAACATCTTCTTCTGCATTCCCCAACTTTATATTTGGATCAATTGGTGTACATGCAGGCTTGCATGCTGTCTTGCCAGTCTCTTGCAAAAGGTCGGTAATGTATTTTTGTTGGGATATGAAAATTCCTTTCTTAGAGTGAGCCACTTCTATTCCCAAAAAATACTTCAATTTTCCCAAGGTCTTAATCTCAAATTCCTTGGCTAAGTGTTGACTTAACATTTGCTGCTCCTCTTCATCATCGCCTGTTATGATAATGTCGTCCACATACACCAATAACATTGTGACTCCCCCTGACTCAGAGTGTTTAACAAATAAAGTATGGTCTCCTTGACTTTGTTTGAAGCCCAAACCAACCATAACTTTAGTGAATCTTCCAAACCAAGCTCGTGGTGATTGCTTTAGTCTATATAAAGCCTTTTTTAACTTACACATTGTGTTGGCAGCAATATCTTCACGATATCCAGGGGTACATCCATGTAGATCTCTTCTTCAAGTTCTCCATGAAGGAAAGCATTTTTTACATCAAATTGCTGCAAGTTCCAATTGTAATTAGCTGCTAAAGATAATATCACCCTAACAGTATTCACCCTAGAAAGGAATTAAGTCCTTGATTGAAGTAATCTTTGGCATTATCAGACCTGACCCTCTTAATACTCACTCCAAACTGGTTTTTTACCAATTAGAAGAAATGTAGAAACACAGAGGTAACCTCGGACTTTTGTCTTAGTAAGTAGACCCATGTAACCCGAGTGCAATCATCGATGAAGGTTACAAACCATCGAGCACCCGATATATTTGGAACATTAGAAGGACCCCACACATCAGTATGAATTAAATAAAATGGAGAAGTACTCACTTTATTACTGACCGGAAAAGAGGCACGTTTGTGTTTAGCAAGTTCACACACCTCACAACAAAGACTCTCAACATCTAAATTTTTAATAAATGAAGGAAATATTTGTTTCATGACTCTAAATGAAGGATGACCAAGGCGACTGTGGTATAGAAAGACCTTCTCCCTGTTGGTCTTAATTAATTCCGAAAAAAGTGAGTTGTTGTTGTTGAGTGGATTTGGGGGGAGATTTTGGTTATCCAAGTAATAAAGACCATTCCATTCTCTCGCATTTCCAATTGTCCTCCCCGAATGCTTATCTTGAAAAACACAAGCATTGTCATAAAAAATAGCATTACATGATAGGTTTTTTGGTGAGTTTTTGTATGGAAATTAGGCTAGTAGACAATTTGGGAATGTGAAGGACATTTCGTAGGATTATAGATGGACTTATTTGGATATCTCCTTGATCTGCTACAGTTAAAAGGGACCATCTGCTGTGGATATTTTCTTGTTACTGAGACAAGGTGAATAAGTGGAAAATTGTGTGGGTAAGGGTGTCATGTGGTCGGTGGCTCCAGTATCCAATATTGGTTATAGGGTTTATCCGAAGCATTAAATCCAACAGAAAATTGAGACTTACCAAGAGAAAGTGGAAACGGAAACATGCCTGAATATGCCAGAGAAGTTGTAACCATTGTTGGTGTCTCCAATTCACTAAGAAAAGATTTCAAAATCTTTATTTCATCTTGGTTGAGTGGAACAAATTCTTTTTTTGACATATTGACCGATGTCATGTGATTGTCTTAATAAGGAGAACAAAATAGCAAAAAATCCAAGTTTTTTTTCTTTTCGAATGAACAGTGACGCAGGAACAGTACTGCTATGAACAGTGATTTCGCAACTGTTTGCTGAAACTGCAATGAAGGCGGTAGTAACAAATCTTAATCCTGCAATGAAGGCATATGACCGCAATGAAGGCGGCTAGGGTTTATGCGGAAGCAAGGCCCTCAAAGAACGAGAGCTCTGATGCCATGTGAAAAACTGAATATATTATTATATTTCAAGTTATGAATAATTTACAATCACTAATGTGTTTATATAGGCTATTCTAACATAATGAGCTCATGGGCCGGATACAAATTACTAATAGAAGATTACTCCTAATAATAGAATATTTACTATTTATTTACGACAGTTATCGTATTGAATAAGTTATGCAAATTTGGTAGCTTTTTTTTGTGCTACATAGCTTATTTTGTCAGTTCCGAATGTTATCATCTATTTATTTTTGATATAGGCTACTCAGGAGTTGGGAATAGAGGCACCTATTCACGTAAGTATGAAATTAGGCGATTCAAGTAATGTGTATAATAAAATTGTTAGTGCTGCAGAGCACCCTCACTTGAGCATTCCAGAAACTGAGATTGGGAAAAAGAGAAAGCAATACAATCGGCTTGTTCAGAACTCTCTTATTTTTGCTTCAGGTGTTTCTCTTAACTTTTCCTACCAGAACTTGACACACGATGCATACACTAGTACTAATTAGCAAAATATCCATTTTTGTGTTGTTCAACTGTTGATTGTTAATTGGCAAAAAGAAATGTTGATTGTTAAAATAGCTTTCTATGTTTAATTTACAGTTGGGACCGCTATGGCAGTTGTTGGTTTGGCAGCATGCCGTGCTTATGCAGTGCGGAAGAATTCTTCTGCTTAGTCATCAAACAACTTAACTTGTGGTAACAGTTTTGACATAATTGTTGAATTCGTGCTCAGTATTGTATACAATACCTTATTGGGAAACCTTAAGTTAGAATGTGTTATGCATAGGAATTACTAATTTCATTTATTCTTTGTTAGGTTAAGGCTTGTTATATAGTTTCCTCAATATGATTGTTTCCAGTCTGTTTTTCATTGTGGACTTTAGTGGATAAGTTACATTGATTTGATGAAATTACAATTATCGCTCTTTGTTTTGTTGTTGTGAGATACTGCTTTGTACCAAACATCATTTTGCTTAAATTTAACATTATGATTTGGTCAGATTAAGATGAATTAAATATGGATTGAGATACTTTTTACTATTTGATATCAATATGTGATTTTAGTGGCATGATATTGCAAATCTTTGTCTATTAGATTAAACTCAAAGTCTTATTAATCAAGTAAATGAACTCAATTAGTTACTCCTTCCGTTTCCTTTTAAGTGTCTTTTTAAAATAGTAACATAAAATTATTAATAAAGTATATTTTTTTGCACTTTACCTTCTTTATTATATCCTTATTTTAATCTACCAATAAATTCTTATTTTTTTGCACACATTTTCTCTTTCCAATAAATTTAATATATTATGTAAAAAAAAATTAATATGTTATGTACTAATTTTTTTTTTTATAAAAAAAAAAAACTTTAGTTTTTCAAATATATAGCAATAATTAGTTTTATTGAAAAAGATAAGAGTAATTGACAATGAGTATAATTGATAAATCATACCTTTAAACTACCAAAAGTTCAGTTAAATAGGAACGCTAAATTCGACGTCAAAAGACACTTAAAAAGGAACGGAGGGAGTAATAAACTTCAGTTAAAATATTCGGGAGCATTGAGTTCGAATTTTGGTTGAATTTATTCTTAAAAAGATTTTACTTATCAATTAGTCGAATCGAACTATAGATTGTCAAAGGCTTCTTTTCTCACAAACTATAGGGCAAGCCCAAAAAACTGAAAGTCTTGCTTTATAGTTTTATGTATTTTCTTTCCGTATTTTTGTTGATGAATTTGTGTTCTGCATGTTTAAGTCCTTAAATCGACATTTATTGTTTGCAACGGCTTAGGTTGGGTAATAGTTGCAACACGAAACTGCCATTAGATTTTAGATAATATCTTCTGTCATTCTATTCATTTTCTCGCGCACGCTACGAATTTACCAAAATACTTTCGTCCGCTATAAATTTATAGTCACCCTACCTATTTTCTCGTACGCCCTAAAATGTTTAGCTTGTGGATGAATATGAATAGAGAAATAGTTGTCAACTTGGGAAATGGAGTCTAGGCTAAGTTCAAAATTTTCATGCTCTTCGCTCCTTGAGTACTGTTACCTGTTAGAGTAGTGTCACAGGATACCCGTGCAATGTGTAGTGTGTACTGAGACTGCCACACAAATTTCTTCATATTCCTTCACAAGTTTATATTTTTTTGGCATGTTCATTCATTTCTTGCTTGATACTACTATATAGCTACAGGTTGCTGCCCCCACCAATTACAGGTGCAAACTGCAGTGCCATATCATAATTCACTCAATATTGTTAAAAGAAAATCTACCCAAGCCACACAGGGCTTCGACACGTTACACATATTCTTTGTACAAGTTTGTACAAATATATCTTATTGATTTGAATGAGGTTTCTGTTGTTACTTTAAAAAAGTGCAAGTTTATGGTCCCATGTAAAACTGTATGGAATACCCTTTTTAATTAATTTCCAATTGTGTATAGAATGTGGGGAGAGGGTTGTGAAACCATGTGAAAGCATTCTTAGTTAGAGAGTTTGGAAAATATTTCATTCTTAAATTGTCATTATTTGTTACGTCTCTTGTGTCAGTCAAATATTTGACAATGTATTCGACAGTCGATTCACTGGTGACCTTAGTGAATTTTGTAAACTTGGGGATTTTCCATCCCCTAGGAAGTTTAGTTTGCAACACATATTCAGATAAGGCCGACATAAAATTTGGCCTATGTAAACCCATATTAAGTCCATTTTGGGCTAGAATAGTTTCGACCAAGTGGGCTAAATTATTTTGTCCCCCAATATTGTTTTGTTGGACATTTCTAACCACTTCATTAGCATTTTGGTTTATGTTAACCAACAATATTCTTGGGTGTCCTTCTAAGTTTCCAACCCTCTTTGGATTTATGGTTCTACCGAAGATAAATGCAAGTAAATGTAAGCATAAAAAACTTGAAATGAAAAGTATATTCGACTAAAACGACATAGAAAGAATGGTACACATAATCGTACATTGGCCTTGACTCTTTTCTCGCGTTAACATGGATAGTTCGAGTTTCTTAAAGATTTTCAATGAATGATTTTGTGACCCCTAATTCTTACACAGAACTACTATATATAGTACATTAGGAATAACTATAAATATATAACATGCGACGGATAGATTTTTCGACGCGTGTGTTGCTACGTGTCTCATATGCACACGTGTCTTTGACGACCTTATCTTGTCATTTGGCAAATGTCTCGAACTTGTCGAATGGAAGAGTTTTGCAATCCTGAAATATTTTAAGTCCACTACAAATCCTGTCGAAGCATGCTTGTGGATTCTTGTAACTTAGTTCATTTTAACTAAGTATCATCCTTTAACTTCGACAAACCAGACTTTTCTTAGTCGAAACTTGCACAGCTAACACTCGGCCCATTTTTTACAGCTATACTATATATTTATATTTTATATGAATTATGTTGTGGGAGAGGGACTAAAAATATCCTTTTTTATAAAAAAATTCAAGATAAGAACTATTCTTACAAATTGTAATATTATGAAGAACTAAACATACCATTAAAATTTAATATGAGTTAAACTTAAAAGAACGTGATTTTTGTAGGACTAAAAACTTATTTAACTCTAAAATGTTTAGGTTGTGGATGAATATGAATAGAGAAATAGTTGCCAACTTGGGAAATGGAGTCTAGGCTAAGTTCAAAATTTTCATGCTCCTCTCTCCTTGAGTACTGTTGTTACCTGTTAGAGTAGTGTCACAGCACACCCGTGCGGTGTGTACTGAGACTGCCACACAAATTTCTTCACAAGTTTATATTTTTTTGGCATGTTCATTCATTTCTTGCTTGATACTACTATATAGCTACAAGTTCTTGCCCCCACCAATTACAAGTGCAAACTGCAATGCCAAATCATAATTCACTCAAAATTGTTAAAATAAATCTACAAAAGCCATACAGGGCTTCGACACGTTACACATATTCCTAGTACAAGTTAGTACAAATATATCTAATCGATTTGAATAAGGTTTCTGCTACTTTTTTTAAAGTGCAAGTTTATATGGTCCCATATTTATCTGGGATTCATGTCAATTCCCTTCAAGGGCAGTACTGTTATAGGACTAAAAGAGAACAAATCAGGAAATTGACGCCAATATTTAGAGGAGGCTAGGCTACCTACCCTATTTTAGCTAGAAGAGCAGCAAGTGTTAGAGGAGTACCTTTTCTGAATGGAATTTTAAAGTGTAGTGTAGTGCTTGTTGACAACAATTAATTTATTTTATTATACTTCATTCGGTCTTATATATAAGTAAATAAGCAAAAATTTCTTTTTAGATTTATTGAATAACTGATGTATATGATCTATAATATAAACTAGATGATTCTGATTATTTAATGAACCTGAAGAAAAAATCTTTACTTATATATAAGACCACAGAGTATATATCCATTGCACTTTCCTTGAATTAGTGCAACAAAATAGAAAAAATTCGACCATGATATCTCATACATTGTATCATAGTTCCACTTCCATGCATGTCTAAAACACTATGCATAGATGGTGGGAGACAATGAAGACTTGAGTTTCAATTGTATAATTTTTACTCTTTAAGTTAATGGAATTAATTGGCTACTCTAATCTAATCTAATCTAATCTAATGCGCTTAATTTTATATTAGATCTTATTAATTTTAGTTTTTTAAAAAAATACTAGAATATATATGAGATTTTTCATTTAAGTTACTTGTATATTTTTGAAGTCATATGATTGCTTGCTTTCATGCCATTACCATTGAGCACACTGCACACCCTTGTCTCGCCTTCGTTGCCATTGTCCGACGGCATCTACCATTGTCGACGTCGCCATCCACGATATCGCCCTTCCCACCAACAATGTCATCGCTCTTGCTGCTCAACACCCTTCTCCATAGCAACCTAGTAGTTCTATTATTTTTGTGATGACCATGACCTTCTCTACTAAGTTTTGGCTAAGGCTAACTCAATCTCCATAAAGATTTGTAAAGTCTGGAGTATCATTCTTTACGTGGTTGGCTCCGATTATTTGAAGCTTGAATATTTAAAATGGATCTCTAATTAAAAAAAATTTAAAAAGAATTATACTCCATTTAAATTGTAAATAACCCAAAAAAAAAGTAAAAAGCACAAATAAAAAATAATTATTATTGTAAATGGTTTCAATTCTTAGGTTTTCCAAATTTTTTTATCGGTTTTAACTTAATTTGAATGGCTATAACTAAAATTATGTAAAAAAATTGGTAATGTTGAGATTTAAATCTAGAACCTTGCACCCACAAACATCACATCCTATCACTAATCTATTGATGGACATTTGATGCTTTATGAACATTGAAATATATTACTATTATAGGGTCTCAAAATTTTGAGGCAGGCTCTAACATTTGTCGAAAAACTTTGAAGTCCGATGTCGCTATACACCTGACACATGCATTGTAGCTGAGACTATTTTTTTTATTTATAAATTCACTTTTTAAATCCTATTTTTAAACTTTAAGGTTTTTTTTAAAAAAATTTAAAAATAGGATTTAAATAGGTTTTTTTTTATACAGCTAACATTATTGAATTTTGTGCATAAATATTTGAATTTAGTATGTAATTATAAATATTAGATGTCATGAATTTAGTTCAGTTGGTAGGGATATTTGTATTTTATATGCTTGAATTACCCTAATTAAGAGTAAAATTTTTAACCAATAAACTACATGATAAAAAAAAAAAAAACTTTGATACCATAGGTTTTGAGTTCGAGCTAACATTATTATTTTGGTACATGAGGATGAGCTAACATTGTTTCATAAACACTAAAATTAAACGTCTTCTCAAACACAGAAAATATTGATATCATGAGGATCCATTCCAAGTAGTTGATATAGGTGGGGGGGCCTCAGAGGATACTCTTGGATTCTCTAGATATCATTAATAATGGACATGGCATCTGTTGTAAGGGTTTGACCCCAAGAAAATTATATTCATCAACAAACTACTCCGTCATCATCTCATAAAAAATGTGTGATTTTTTTTTTCATGATCTTATCCACTAAATCGTCTAATATGGTTCAAATGTCAATTCTGACATTAAATAGTTTTAGCCTCATCTCAATCGTAGTTGCGGATGATCGAACTGTGGTCCTCCGTATCAAGTACAACGTCAATCATCACTAAACCAACTAACGATTGGTAATGTGTGTAGTTTTTCAAATAATCATATGTTGCGTTGATTTTAACAATAGAATAAATTTTAGTATTTATTGAAAGAGATTTGCCAATGCGTGCACACATTTTTTTATGAAGGTTTGTATTAGTAACATACTCCCTCCGGTCCTTATTATAAGAAACACTTTGAAAAAATCACACAGACCAATGAAGCACATTTAACATAGTTATTTTCATTTAATACTCTTATAAATTTTAATTTATTCCATGTATACCCTTATTTAATTACTCTTTATTCAACTAACTTACTTATTTTTAAATTCTCTCTCATAATAAATAAGGGCATAAGTGAAATTGAACATTTAAAACATTTGAAAATTGGTCAAAGTTTCTTATAAAAAGGACCAAATTTTTTGCCCTAAGTGTTCCTTATAAAAAGGACCGGAGGGAGTATATCTTAGGATATATATTTGCTAATACACACCTTCTAAAAAATAAGTAGTTGCATTATAGCAAATGTCTATAGAAGTAATTGCTAACATACATCCACTTATATGTCTGGGTGTATTTAACTACTTTTTAGTTTTTGTCAAAAGAAAAACTAATTTTCAATTATAACTTGTTAATAGGGGTGTGCATGGTTTGGAAACCACACCACACCACACCTAATTGATGGTTTTGGTTCTAAACCAAAACCATTTCAATAACAAACCGGTTATTTTTTAAAACTAATTTGGATTTGGTTATTAACCGGATCGAACCAATTTATAACCGATTTGTAATAAAATTTAAGTTATTCACATGATCCAATTTTAAATAGGTTTTTTACTTAAACTAATTTTTTTTATTAGTTGATTAAAAAAAATAGATTTATTAATTATTTTAAAAACATAATTTTTCATTAATTTTATGATTGAATTGGTTTATAATCAACCCACAAAATATTTTTTTTAAACCCAAATTATTTTTTACTTAGCCGAAAACTTATTTTTTATATTGTTTTAAAAATATTTTTTATTATTTAAAAAAAGAGTAATTTTTAAAATTAAAAAATCTGATTTTTAAATACAAAAAAAACTAATAAATAGGAAAAAAATTAAAATACTAAATTTTTGAAAAACTAAAAACATTAAAAACTGATTTTTTAATTATTTTTAAAAAAAAACTGAATTTTTTAATTATTTTTAAAAATTAAAAATATTAAAAACTGATTTTTTTAATTATTTTTAAAATAATTATTAAAAATCTAATTTTTAAAATAAAATAATATTAAAATAGTATGGGTGGTTGGTGGTGGCCGGCCGCCGGAGCACCACCACCGGCCGCCGTGAAAGTTGCCGGAGGTCCACCGGAAACCGCCGCCGCCCGCCGCCGGAGCGCCGCCGCACCGGCCGCCGGTGGTCCGGCGTTGACCACCGGTTGACCACCGGTCCTCCACCCCTCTTTTAATTAATTATTTTATTATATAATAAAGAATTTTAAAAAATTGAAGATTGGACCTGAATTAGCTATTGGACCTAAATTTTCAAACCAATTCCAAACCAAATTACAAAATGTGGTTATGGTTTATAATTGGTGTTTTTTTATTGGAGTGGTGTGGTTTTTTTTTTAAATGGATTTTGCAAACTAAAATTGGATATGGATTGGTTAGTAATTTGGTTAAGGATAACCAAATTTTTTGCACACCCCTACTTGTTAACACAAACTTTCTAAAAAACAGTGGATGTATGTTAGTAAATCTCATAAATCTCATGTGACATTGCTAATTTTTTTTTAATGCTAACGCAAATTTCCATTGTATTATTTCAGTCCACATAGCTTTGATTTTTTTTTTTTAATAAAATGTGAAATACCTGACTATTAAATCATTGACACAAACATGTGTAAAAAAAAAAAAACATTGACACAAACATATTGGAAAAATAATGTGAATAGCGTGTGTATATAATTAAAAGGGTTCGCTAATGAATTTCTTCCAAACACTCTTTAAGTATCTTAGACTTTTATGAAATTTTTATGAAAATGTGTAAAATCAATGCATTGGAAATTAGAATGTTTAACTTTTTGAATAAATCATTGACAATTATTTTAAGATAAAAAATTATGAATTTAATTTATATACACAGTCTCATTGTTTAAAGTTATTTTACACATATATTCAATAATATATTAACACATAATGTGACATGTCACATTCATTAAATAATGTGACAACACATTATTTAATGCATGTGTAAAATAAATGAATAAAATATTTTTTTAAAACACATGACATGTCACACTCATTAAATAGTGTGACAACACATTATTGAATGCATATGTAAAATATTTTACGATATAATACGATTAACTATATACTACGATTAAACTAAAAAAGTATCACAGATGAGACTCTTTATAATAAAACGGATGGGGTACGAATTTGCAACTCCATCGATATATATGGCTAGATCAATGTATAACATATCAGCCGGTTCAACTCAGAATCAGTAAATCCACCAATTGATTCAACCATTCTCGATCCATACTATCAGACCGAATCAAACTGGTATGAATTGGATTGAACCGGAGTTGGTTCTACCCGTTCATTGTTTTCTATTAAAAAGGAAATCAATACTTATTTAATTTTTATTTATTAGTCTTGGATTTTAACCATAAATCTATGCTGATCAGCTGATTGAATCATTAAACTATGGCATGAAAGCTGATGTTATGATATTTAATATAAATTAAATATATTGTGATCGTACCAGGATCAAAGATGACCTTTGTTCAATGGTGCTCCTCACCCGTTTCGGTGAATGGAAGAGAGTTTTGTACCCGCACCTGCTCCGACGCTCAAGTCAGAAAGAGGTAGAGTAAGGTTTTAAGAATAGAATAGAATAGAATGTATCTGACCCCTCTGCATCAGAGGAGTATATATAGCCCCTGACGCTGGGCCAGAACCATTGATGGGCGTATCAACGTCTTCAATGACTGTCAGAAAACGGCTGAAGAGCCTTCATGGATAGTAAATGCTCATCATTCCGATGTCGGACGTTACGATACGTTGGGTATGTTGTATGTTGACTTGGGCAACGTGGTCTTGGACTACTCAACAAGTGGCTTCTGCTCGACAGTCCAAGAGGAGGATTTCCTCAGCTATTAATTATTAGGCCTTACGTCCAGTCTAGAATATATTGTTTTTTTTTTTTGTCAAGTAATCTAATGACTAAAAATTTCACTTTAAAGATGAATAACTGAAGTGTCCGAGGTTCAAATCTCAACTCATACATATATGATCAAAACAAAATATATAAATATTACATATAGTCAAAATGTGTCATTCATTATAGAACGTATGGAGTATGGTGAGTGGTGACTTTGGTTGGCAGCAACTGTGTTATGGGCCAGGGCCATGATCTTGTCTTACGACTTACTATTTGGGTCTCCAATAAATTATCACACGACTTTATGTGCAATTATCTCATCAATTTCTCTGATGACATTGGCCATGCATGCATTTAACTTATTTATAATTAATCAACTATCCAACTATATGATCAAATATAAACTACTTAAATTGGAAACAAAACGAATTAAATTATAACTTCAAGGATACTTGAATTAATTGAATCTCTTATGAAGCCATTACACGATCTAGTGGAATATGGATTAGGCCAATGACAAGGATCCAACATTACAAATTTGATAGTGAAAGGACATATATAGCTGGTAAGTATTCAATATTCATAACATCATGTGGCAAACAACATAGTTGAACAAGGTAAGAGCTAGTGTACATACGAGTGGAAGACCACATGTCTATTTAATGGGGATACAATAACTTTTAGTTTAACAAAGTTAGGAAGGTCTTTTGATTCTCAATGTGTGGATGGCGTCCTCCTTAATTAAGGAGACTATATATGAAGTAGATTTTTTTTTTTTTTACTTAAAATAAATATATGGCAAAATTACACTACAGCTTCTTTATCTTATTTTTTTGTAACACTTTGGTCTTTATTTTTTTTTTGTAACAATTTGGTCCTTTATCTTTTTTTTTCGTAACACTTTGATCCGTATCTTATTTATTTATAAAAAATAAAAGACCAAAGTGTTACAAATAAAATAAGATAAAAGACCAAACTGTTACAAAAAAAGGGACTAAAATGTTACAAATAAAAAAATAAAGGACTAAAGTGTTACAAATAAAAGATAAAGGATCAAAGTGTTACAAAAAAAAGATAAAGGACCGAAGTGTTACAAAAAAATAAGATAAATGACTTGTAGTGTAATTTTGCCTAAATATATCCATTCATTCAAATTGATACATCGATGCAATACAAATGCAAAGTCGCTAAAAATAAAAAGGATAAATTTGCGAACAAACTCATAGTATACATGTTAATAGCATAAAACGGCAAATTGGATAAGGCTACAAATTTAAATATGACTATATTGAAGTGTCCGGAATATCCATGCATCCGGTTCTGTAGTATTGATAACACCAAAGTCGACGTTGATTGAATCTGCACTAGATCGAACGAATCTTTCAAGCTGAAACAAATAAACACCGCATAAAGACGGGACAACAAAATTATATGGTGAATTTACGTATTATAGTATAAAAAAAGGATATGAAGATTTAAAAGTGGAAAACATCTTTCAACTTACAATCTTGTTTGTAGAGTTATTACTTCTAACCTAAATTTTAAGAAAATGTTCATATTTGGACTATTTCACATGGGAGATGTGTAATTTCATTTGGCTTAATTACTTTCAAAACAAAAGTTTATTTCGAAAGTGATGTAACCGTACATTCAAATTATTCGAATGTACCGTAGAAGCTCCCAACACTACTAGAAAAAGTTCAAATACTGACGGAATTTAGAGACGGAATTTGTTTCTTCTCTAATAGAGATGGAATTAGAGACAAAAAAGAGATGTTAGAGACCGAAATTCAAATATATGTATTAGTCACGGATTTTAGAGATAGAAATTTCTGTGTCAATAAAATTTTGTGTCTAAATCCGTCTCTATTTTATTATCTTTATAATTATAATTGAAATAAATAGTTAGAGACGAAAATTTGAGACGGACTTTAGTCGTGTCTAATATTTTCTGTCTTTATATTCGTCTCTGATTGGTCAACTTAAAATTAAAATAGTAAACATTTGTCAGACAGAAGTAATCCGTCTCTGAATTAATCTCTCTCTAACTAAGGAGGGTGTATTGGATTGAGATTTCATGGGATTTTAAAAGACTTTTTTATGACAAAAAAATCTTGAGGTATTCAATCAAGACTTTTACAAAAGTTAAAAAATCTTGTGGTATTCAATTAAGACAAACATGATTTTTTTTTCAGGGCAATAAAATCCGTTGGTATTCAATTGAGATTTGGTACTACTTTTAAAATGTCTACTGGTATTCAAAAGTCTACCGATTTTGATGGATTCTTCTATGGAATGAATTTTGAGAGACTTTTTAGTTGAAAATACACTTGATAGACTTTTTCAACAATCTCACCAAAAGCCTTGAGACTTTTTTGAAATCTCCAAGACTTTTTATTTTCATCATCACTGTATCAAATTTTTTTTTTCTTTATTTTTTCATAGTTCATCATCACTGCACTCCTTCTTCTTTTCTTTGTTCACTTGTTCAAGAATCTCACCAAAAAACTTGAGACTTTTTCAAACTCTCCAAGATTTTTTACTTTCATCATCATTATATCAGTTCTTCTTCTTCTTCTTCTTCTTCTTCTTCTTCTTCTTCTTCTTCTTCTTCTTCTTCTTCTTCTTCTTCTTCTTCTTCTTCTTCTTCTTCTTCTTCTTCTTCTATCAAATATGTTTTTTTGCAAAAATATATTTTAACAAATTCTACATCTTTTTTACAAACTTTTGATTCAATACAACTTTTTACGGCAATTTTTTTTCGTTACCTTCATCTGCTTCTTTTCCCATCAATGGTGATAATGGTTTTTATTTGTGATTAGAAACATATACGTGAAAAAAATGTAAGGCTTTTTTTTTGTTTAAAAATTTGGATTCCCAAAAAAATATAATTTCTTTTATTAAAATTTATTGATTCTTTTAAAATTTGCCTAATATACAAAAGTTTCTTAATATATAAAGTATTATGAAATCTTGATTGTAAAAAGTTTTTTGAAAAAAATCTCTCAAAATCCATTCAAATCATGTGTTAAAAATCTTGATTGTAAAAAAGTCTCTGTAAAAAAGTCTTTAAAATCTCACAAAATCAATATAGTCCAACAAAATCTCATAAAATCATCAAGACTTTTTTTGCCAAAATTGTCTCATGAAATCCCAATCCAATACACCCCCCTAAATAACATTGAAAATTTACGCCAATTTTTTCACTGCTTTTTTCACTATCCGCCAAACAAATTCACAGAATTATAATTTTATTTAATATTTTTTTATAATAAGATTTTTATTTTAATCAAACAAGATTTTTATTATGTTTTGAATTAAGATTTTTATTATGATTTTTATTTTAATCAAATTCACTATCCGTCTCTGAATTAAGATTTTTATTATTATTTTAATCAAATTCACTATCCGTCTCTGAATTAAGATATTATTATGTTTTAAATTCAATGTTTAGAGACGGATGTTTATTTGATAGTGACAGATAAATTCTGTCTCCAATCAAAGACGGAATATAAAATTCATCTCTGATAGGTTAGAGACGAGGAAATTAAAGACAGAATCAAACCGGTCTCTAATTCTGTCTCTAACATGCTTAGTGATGGAATATTGGCATTTTAGAGACAGATTTTGCCCGTCGGTATTTAAGATTTTTCTAGTAGTGCAATATATTTTTGTGTAACTTATTATTAATCGTTGGATATAAATATTTTTATTTCTTTTAACATATATCTCACGTATGATAAAATGTTTATGCATGAGGCTTTGCCCTCTTTTATACAAAAAAAAATGTTAATGCAGAACGAGTCAGCATGCTTATGTACAACAACAACATTATATGATTCTAATATGGCAAATATTATGACACAAACCTATTTGTCAGATCATGTTACCTACCATATCTGGGGGGGGAATTCTCAAACAGTAGACAAAACAACAAACAACAAACACCAAACGGTATTTATGTATTCCTCATAACATAGTGACATATTAAAATCAAGGTTCAACATTTAGGAAGCACCGGTATAAGTCAAAGATGATCCGGAGTATAAGTCAAAGAAACATTGAGTCCATTGTGCATGGAGTTTGAGAGGAGTAATGGGATGGTGGCTGGTGAGTTTGAATTCCCTCCCTCATGAATAAAAATTGAAGAATATTATGGTGTAATCTGATTGAATGTATGTATAAAAAAATGTGAATATTTGGATATGTACTGATATACTACTCTTGAGGTGGACAATTTTGATAGGTTTTACAAATTGTGTTCAATATAGAAAATTAATAAACACTATCTATGAACCTTCAACATTTGTATTGATACATATCCAAATAAAATGTGTACTGAAAAATTCACAAAAAAAATTACTTACACTATTAGTAGTACATACTCTCTCCGTCCCAAAACTTTGATCTTTTTAGAGTTTTGCACGTGGATTAAAAAATAATAAAGATTGATAAATTAAGTTATTTTAACTCTTGCTTTATTAAGAAAGAGAAAATCCATTTAATAAATGTTTTAGTTTTTGTAAGGGTATAAATGGTAAAATATCATTAATTGTGTCTTGGTTTCTTAAAAGGACCAAAGTTTTAGGACAAAACTAAAAAGCTAAAAGAATCAAAGATTTGGGATGGAGGGAGTAAAAATTAATTTCTTTCATCAACCACCCATTTGATAATTTTCTGTATCCGTCTCGAATCTAGATTACCTGCAATATCTCAGCCATTAATTTTAAATTGAGATTTGCTATTGCAGGTAACAAATCTCTGTCACTGATTTAAAATTGAACAGTTCAAATCACTTAGCAATAAAATTAAGTAGAAACGACCTCGACTGTCAATTTCAAATCGGATGGTCCGAATCTCTTATAGTGTCGTGCGGTAACAACGGAAAATCCAAATCCATATGTCTTTGCCAAATTGAGCCTATGTCACCTTCGGTTGGACTCATAAGACCATCTCCAATGGTGGGTACTTATTTTTTTAAGTACTAGTACCTAATAGGTACTCCCATTGGAGCAAAACACAAAGAGTACCTAATAGGTACTGGTTCTAAAATAAGAAGTGGTACCTATTTTGTTTTTGTGGGTCCCATTTATAATGATGTATAGTTATTGGTGGAATGTGTTATTGGTGGGACTTGTTTAGAACTTTTTAAGAGATTTGGGTTGGAAGGATTGAGTACTTATTAGGTACTATCATTAAAAAATTTATAAATAAATGATGTATACATGTGGGGTCCAGTTAAGTACTCTAAAATGAGTATCTCCATTGTGGATGCTCTAAGCTACTAGCGAGTAGCGAGGTCACATGATAGAGACCAAAATCAACAATTTGAGATATTTGAGATATTAGAGCACATTTGCAATTATAAGAGTAACCTGGAAAAAATTATAAGATCAAAACCAAAATTTTCACAACTTTGACTATAAGATCATTTTAACTTTTGCTTGCCTTCAATTTTAAAAGGAAATATCCAAAAGAAGATTCTCAAGTTTATTCTGAATCATCATGAGCATAAACATATGATGCCCCACTCATCTATGGATGGTACACCTATAATTGGACCAGGATTTCTTATGATCGAAAAATGTTGCAGTCATGCAATCAGTACATTATAGATCATTTAATTGAAATTAAACGATAAAGATTTAATATTATGAAATATATTAAAATTTATTGATTCGATCATATGATTAAGATTTACCTACCGTCACTATTTAATTACAGTGAATTGATTTTTCTTAACATCACAAATGTTGCGTCAATTTTACAATTGCGGGGATCCTGACTCCATCGACATACATCTCAATAATTAACATTGCTGCCGCTTTTACAACAACAATTATCTTAGTTTAAATCATGATCATTCATATCTTAGTTTACAACAGTGCAAGTTTTGTATGATCACAAGACCAAATGTATAGTGCTCATGCGCACACACATACACATATAATTATCTCTAAAATGTTAAATATTTTTTTTTTATCTATTTTTTTATTATTATAAAAAGTGTCTCCTTGTGAATGTCTAAACACTAGTGAGGAACAAAAAATACGGGAAGATGCGGAGCAGCTAGTGCGCGCGTCCATTCAGCAAGCGCGTGATTTCTGCGCGCATGGAGGCAGCTTAGGACCGGGGCAGCAGCAACAACACCAAGAAATGTTGACAGTAACGACAATTGGAAGTCACCGGAAGTTGGAGGAATAATAGAGGTCATTTTATTAGAGCAAAGACAATGTGATTTGAAGCCACACTCCCGACAATGGAAGCGGAGGCAATTGGTTTAAAGGAGACTATCACTTGTCTCAGACAAATAGAGTTCTCAAGAGTGTCAATAAAACTAAATTGTAAGCTAATAGTGGATGTCATTAGTGAAAAATCCAACAACCGTACCGGATATGGTAACATTTTAAAAGCATGCCGATCACTTTTAATTTAAGATAAATTTTACAGAGAGACAAGTAAATTATGTTGCTCATACTCTAGCAAAGACGTCAATTTTTTATGCTAGTCATCACATCCTTGAGCCTATAACATTTTCTATTTTTTCTATTTATGAGCTTGCTATTATTAAAACAACACTATATATTTGATTCTTGTGATCATACAAGACTAGGTATTCATATCAACTGCACTTGACTTGATTGAAGACACAAATTTTAAAACTCTAGGTGATCGACAAATGGCAAACACAAAACCAGAAAAGAATAAGTACAATGCCTTGCATATATATATTTTTTTTCTAGGTGATCGACAGATGGCAACTCTATGTGTTACATTTTTTTTCTATTTTATTTGTATGGCCGTAGGTGTTCGAATAAGAAACTTGAGAGGCACCAATTTTCATAGATACACCAAACTCTATCACCTATATATCGAATCCACAAAATGAAGTGGAAAAAAAACATCCACTTTAATTCCTCTTTAAATGATCTTTCATAGATTTTTTTTATAGACAAAATTATGTATATATAGATATTAACTTAGTACCTCCATGTGACAAAAAAATAAAATTAGGGGACATGCAGATTGCCCCAAAGATTTTTCTTACTGTGAGATGATATGGTGAGAGAATATGTGCTTAAAGGACATAAAAACAAGGTTCTTAAAGGTAGCACATGATGTTAGGGACCAAATGATGCATGTGATGGGGTTCAAAGTTTTATTTCACTACTAGTGTCATCCAAACCCTCAACACAAAATGAGTTAATGTATGGATACCCAAACTCCACGATTAACCATTGCCTTC
Organism: Trifolium pratense; assembly: GCF_020283565.1. Taxonomy (NCBI): domain Eukaryota; kingdom Viridiplantae; phylum Streptophyta; class Magnoliopsida; order Fabales; family Fabaceae; genus Trifolium; species Trifolium pratense. The sequence goes on along the minus strand of NC_060064.1, from coordinate 38,714,593 downwards.
CCTTCTTCAAGAATGTTACACCCAACTTCAATTCATCTATAAATACCTTATACCTTATAATCATGTCACATCAACACAACTAGGTTATAACACTTACTTTGATCATATAATATCTCACATAAGAATCTTTTTCTTATCCCACATTAATTTGGTCCTTCCTAAGATTTAGGGTATCCCAAACTTAAATCCTTTGCATTAGCTATGGGTTTGATTATATTTGGTTTGGTATTTAATTACATTTCAAGTCCATTGTGCATTTTCAAATAGGTGCCAATTTGACTTTGGTATATTTGCAAACCTTTTGGTCGGCTATTGGACTAATCATCCACTCGAAATTTAGTCGCACTTAAATCTATCGGCTTCACCGTCTTTTTATTATCAAATATTAGTTGTTAGTATATTATATATATCAGTAGTCAAAGTTTGAACCCTAAATCTCTTTCTCAAATCTTTCGTGTGTCCTGAGATCAGCCAATTATTTTAAACGTCTAATTAAATCTTTGTCTCAGGTTCAACGCATATTACCAACTGCATCACGCCGGTTGGATGATGTAAGAATCCTTTAATAAAGGAAAGAAAGTAGGGCCAATTTTTAAAATTTACAATGTGTTGATAACATGATGATGGAGTGATTGAAGAGGAGTGGCAAATGGTATCACATGGGTGAGATACACTATACATGATGAAGTCAGTCCATGTTATACAGTTTTGGGGTCCCTCCTTCCTCTCCTCCTTTTTGATAGTTACCAGGCATTGGTACTAAAGGCCGTACAACACAACTTGTTTTTAGGTTTTCTATTGAGGGAGAGGTTATACATGCAACAATTGCTTTTCAATTCCCCCCACTGATTTATTACTAGATTAAGAAGCCATGCACTTTTTATACCCTCCTTCCCTCATTCTTAACCCTTAACACTTCCCATGAGCTAGCAAGATTCCATGCCCACCCATGTTGCTCTAACTGACATACATTACATGCTTGTAGGGAATGCATCACATCTCTTCTCAATAATGATTGGTATTTTTGCTATTGAGGTCGGATCGGAACCTTAAAATTGCGAACTCGGATGTCTACAGCTGACTTTATGGCCCAACCGCAACGCATACTCTAAACTAGGATATGGATTACTCGGATATATTCATGCAGTCAGAGAAGATCTGACCGTCTGATTAAGATCCGACGGTCCAGATATAATGCAGTCATACAATCTTATTTATATCTAGACCGTTCGATCTTAATCAGACGGTCAGATCTTCTCTGGTTGTCTGATTGCATGCAGTTTTGATTGCATGCAATCCAAATCCGGATTACACGCAGTAATTGTGTCATGCAGTTACTGTTTCTAACCATCCGATCTGCAAACAATATTCGAAATTGTTTACAATTAATTTTATTAGTGTGTAATTTAGAGGATATAGACTAATTAAAGGTGGAGGATAAGATGTAGTACCTCGTTATCCTAATGAAAGCAAACAATGAGCGTTGTTATCCATGTGAGGTATTGCTTGTAATAGACAAGTTAGGACACACGTGAGCCTAACAATATGCTCAAATTGAAACGGTATTTTACCTTAAGTATTGCCAACAGAGCAAAGTCTTATCATTAGAAAGAAAATGGGACTACATCACTCTTTATGTAATATATATAGATTTTGACGTGGGAAAAGAAAAAATAAGACAAGGACCATAACAAAATATGATAATCAACATATATAGTGCAATTAAGGTTTTGGGTCCACATATGTGTTGGTATATTATACCCCACCATTAGTTTTTTCACCTTCCTTTTTCTTTGTTCATATTTTCTTTTTGAAGTTTCTTGTATGGATTGGAATTAGTTGTACACCTTTACTTCACATGCTCATTTTTACTCTTTTTTCTAATAAAAAAAATTATAACCATGGAAAATTGTTGCAAGTGAGTAATCACTATGGTAAGCCAATTAGGATGAAATTAGCAAATAAGCTTAATATATTTTTTTTAAAGATAAAAGATAGTTGTATCATCTCATTCGAACATTCTTTTTTGTCTTAGCTTCGTCTGATTTTTAGGAGAAAACGACTTTGGTGATATAAAATTCTGCCGAGAGTCGGATAAAGTCCCATAAATGATTTTTCGAGCTAGAAAACACATAAAATACAATAGAAGAAAAAAAAACCAAAATAAAAAGATAGAGAAAGAGACTAGCACACAAAGAAGGGAGCAAATAGATACAAGGACAATGTCCTAATATAACTAATAACTATAATAACTAACTTCCATTAGGACAATGAGAAATAAGCTCCAATCATAAGTCTTCAAATCCTAAAACAAGAGAGAGATAAATAATAGTAGTAAAACAAACAAAAATAATAATATTCAAAGACATAGTGAAATAGATGGAAGTTGATCAAAGTAGCCATCACCAAAAAAATCTCTATTCCCACTTTCCTTGCACCTTCTTGGCCTTGCAAACTTTGTCACACCCATCTCATCTTCCACCTTCTCAACACACTCTTCCTCACTCACAATATCATCATCATCATGCTCCTTTTCACTCTCACCACCTTCATATTCTTCTTCTTCAACTTCTTCTTCTTCTTCATAATCCTCATCATCACCATCATAATCATAAACAGTCTCAAAAAGACATAGCTTAAGCCTACCATCGCTACGTTCTGCATGAAAATAAGGAGTAATAGAAGGAGAAGCAATAGCTTCTAATATTAACCTACCGCCTTCGCGGTGAGGCCTAACATGAACACCACCAAAATCAGTTATTGAAGTGAGTGGTGGTGGAAAATTACTAGCTCTATTAACTCTTCTAGAAACACAATTATTCGTCATGATGTTATTGCTGTTAACATCATTTCTTGTTTCAAAAGAAAAATCATCACAACTTTCACCGGCATTACTACCGGTTTCACTTCCAAGGCTTTCAGTGCACATTTCTAAGCTTTTTTCACTTAGCATTGAAGCAGAACGTTTCACAGTTGGATGAACATAAACTTTTTCATTTCCATTTTCAGTTTTAGTAAGATTTTGTAGGAAACTCCATCCAGATTTTGTGTCATTTTTGTCACATTCATTGTTGTTGATGATGATAGGTTTCTCTTGTTCTAAGGAAGGTGGTGAAATATTTGATCCTGGTGGAGCCAATTTGAGCCTTAGTACACGTGGCTCCATCACACGAGGTTCAAGACAAGATTGTAACCCTTGGCACAAGGAAGAAGACATTTTGTCTTATATATTCAAAATGGAAAATGTTTTAAAAACAGGGGAAGTGAAACAGAGGAAAAACAGAGGATTTTTTCTAAGTTAAAACAGAGAGAATATTATGAGTTGAGAGTCTTAAAGAAAAGCCATGGTTTTTTGTTGTTGATTATTTTGCGTGTTTGAGATGAGAATGAAGATTAGGTTTGTTAGGGTAAGAGAGAAAATTAGAAAGGAAGAGAGGAATGGTGAATGGTGATGAATGAGGAGTGAAATGGGTGGGTCTAATATATAGTTGGGCAATGGGGTGAAGCTAGAAACCTTTGTTACTTTATTGTGTCTAGTGGGGAGAGGGTCCCTATTCCCTAACAAATAGGAAAGTGGTGGTAAATAATAGTATAACTTTTTTCTTATTTCTATAAGTTTGGTAGCTTTTCAAAATTAAGTTATTTTTTTTAATAACACTCCTTAATAATTAGGGGCATTTATCTATCGATTAATGAAAAAATATCTTATGCATGTAAAGTAAAAGTTAGTTGTGGATATACCGCATGTAAATCTACATATTTGATTTATTCTGATTGATTGTTGGATAAATATCCGAATTAATAAAAGCTAAGTTATAGTAACTACTTTTTAGTAATATTTTATGTTCTGGACTGGGTCTGAAGCTCATTCGCTGATGAAATCCTCTCCTGAACTGTCAAGCATAGCCCAATCGCGGAGCAGCCCACGAAGACCAAACTCGGGTAAACGGTCACAATATCTACACATATTGTAACAATCGACGACTGTGTCTCTCCAACCCTTTTTCCGGCAACCATTTGATGGCATTAGTGGCCATCAACGACCTTGGCCCAGCGTTGAGAACTATATATACTTCACTCAAAAAGTCGAGTCAGGTATTCCTTTCTGAAAACCTTGTTTCACATTCACGCTGACTTGAACGTCGGAGCACCTGCAGGTACACAACCTTCTCCCATTCACTGGAACGGAAGACAAATACCACCCGCGAGATTATCTCTGATCTGGTTACTATGAATTTTTATTTCTTTGATTTACATGACTTGAATATTTTACATGCCTTAAATATGGTTTCATTAATGAGTGCAACTTTTTCCACTATTGACACCCAAAAAATAAACATGTTTCCATCATTTATTTTGAGTTAAAAAGTTTTCATCACTTGAAGCAATATAAAAATCAACATGGTTTACAGTTTACTCTCCATGTATCAAATCAAAATTTTAGAAATTCTTTTAATCTAACCCTTTGATTTTGTGCCATGCTTTAGTATTATTCAAGTAGTAACAAACATTGAGTTGTTTATTTATTTATGAATATAAAAAAAATGTGAGAATGTAACTAAAAAAGTTAACTTTGGCATCTAAGACTAAATCCCTGTTCGCAACAGTCAGAGTAATAGAATTTGATTCATCGTACAAGTGCTCTGCTAAAATGCTAAAATTCATGATGTTTTCTTTTTAAGTCCCTTGGTTCTTTTTTCCTTTGGATTTTATTTTTTGTCCTTTAATAAAAACTTCAGTTGTTACGAACTGAATTTTTTTTGTCTTGAAAAAAAAAAATTGATTTCTGTTAACCGAATTTTCCCTGAATTTGAACTAGAAAAAACTTCGGTTTCTGCGAACCGAAGTTTTTAGCAACGACAAAATTGGAATATTTGGGGGTATAAAAGATACATGGAAGGCCTGGAGAGAAAACATCAAATTTCATTGCCACAACTTAATTCACGCATATTGGTTTGTGAGATCTTTTTTTAGTAAATGATGGAGAGATTAATTCCTCGAATTTTATGAGACTCGAATGAATCACAAACTCTCCATAGGAGTTTTAACACTGCTGTATGTCCAAGCTAAAGATCAAATTCATGACCTTAGTTAAATTAGAAGAGATTTGTGTCATATCATTTAAGCGTTCTTCAATTCTTGGATTACTATAATAACATGATTTTAAAAAGGTTAAATTACACTTTTGATCCTCAACTTTTAGAAACTTGCGATTTTAACCTCATAACTTTTATAATAGAACTTCTGACCTTTAACTTTAGTCTCTTTGCAAAATACTAATTTTAACTAAGTCATCACAGACCGTCAGTTAAGTGACTCATGTCCCACTCCTGCATATCTCTAAAAATAATAATTTTTTATAGCACAAGTGTGAAGCACAAAACTATGAATGAAAAGTGTGCAGTAAGTTAATTCATCTCTTAAAGGATGAGGTAAGATATGTGGGAATGAATAGGGTGGTAAAGGATGAATAGAGTTAAGAGTGAAAGTTTTATTGCAGTGTGCTGAGAAGTGAGAATGACTTATCTTTATAAATTAAGCAAATCAATTTGCTGCCACAGAAAATCAAAGTGGTGAAAAAAAGAAGCAGACAAACTGACATAGTCTTCCCTCTGTTTGTCAACTGAACTTTTTATTGTGACCATTGGTTTGGCATTGGCATTACCAACAATAGAACTAAACTAAATATAGTAGAAAAACCAATTGTGTAAATTCTAATCACTATTTACTATATATAATACAATCACAATTGGATTAGCATCATTCATGCATTACCAATATAATCTATCTTTGTTTCTTCAATTATTACTATATATAATACAATCACAATTAGATAAACAACTTTATATATCTCTCCACCTAAATTCTTATAATAGTAGTAATAACAAATTTTGTTGTTATCATTTAGAAGTTTTAAAATTGAGATGTTAAGCAAGCCATTAGATTTGGTCTAATGGTAAAAAGTTTGGGTAGTATGCATGAAGTTCCAATTTCGATCTTCAAAACAAGCACTCGTAGTCTCTTTCATTTTAATCGATTTATAATAGGTGGTCTCGAATTTAAATCTAACCTTAACCTTAGAAATACAACATTGTTAGTAGAATTATATTTTTATTGATATAGACAATTTTGTTATCCATGTGATTTTACTGTTAGAACTTAGAGATTTTTAGAGAAAGAATTGAATTGAGAGAGATCAAGGGGAGAAAGTTATGATTTCATTAATTGGTAAAGAATGAATACATGCGGCGTAATATACAACAACCACAGTTACTTGCAAACTAAGTAACTAACATAACTACTTCTATAGCTGGAAGCGTACCTGCTAACTCCCTAACAAACTTGACACTAATTGTCATAACAGAAACCTAACTGTACTAATTGTGAACATCTAAACTGTACAGATGCTACAACATCTGATAGAACATTTGAATTACATTTCAACATTTACACGGTTGGAGGGATTAGGTTTTACGGTTGCACATATAGATATTTTACTTATTACTTATATAAAGTTTCGTTTGAAAAAGTTATGAATGTTAAGTTAGTTGTTAGTCAATTAGCAGGAAAGTTATTTGATTAAATTCAAAGCATTTAATAAAATATATTAAATAATATAAAAATTATTTTTAACTAATAATTATACTTTTTAGTTAAAATAATGAAGATAAAATGATTCGCTATAAATTATAAATTTAAATGCAGCTATGTGGAGTAGCATTTTAGAAAACTCTATAAACTAATGAATGAGATTAGAAACAATAAACAATCTTGATCATTTTTATTGGAGAAATTGTAAGCTAACTAATATATTCCATTTTTCTTTACATTTTGATGTCTTCTAATATAAGAGGTCTCCAAACATTTTCTTGACTTTTTCACTCAATGGTGAAGTTTACAACCCCACAGCACTCTTCAAATTAACATGGGCCAACATGGTATATATTTTCTGGTCAGAAAAAATAAAAGTAAGAATCATTTTCGTCATCACTTTTTTCTGACTTTTCCTATTGGCCAAATCTCTCCACAATCCATAAGTGTACGGAAAATGATCATACTAAATATTATTTGCTTTTTAAATTAAAAGCACCTACTTTGTAAAAGCACTTACATGGACGTCTTTTAGCCAATCTCTTCTCTCCTCTCCTCTCGTAGTCTAAAAGTTTAATCCATAAAATATATATCAGCTTATTCATAAGAACATACAAAGAAATTATCAAGAGAATAAAATAATTCAAAAGCTTAGCACAATTTAGCAAATTAAATTCTATTGGCCGTCACCAGTTGAGCAATATGTCATGCACACATGTCTACAAAACAATGTTTTAAAAATCAGATCAGATATTGAATCGATGAAACCTTCAAATCTTATATAGTTCAATTTATTCGATCAAAGTTGAATCAGCAAGTTACAAATAAATAGAGTTTAATTATAGTACACCGTCATTATAATTTTTTTTACACATACATCCAATGACGTGTTGTCATATCATTTAATGAATGTGACACATCATTTAATTAAGGAATATTTGTTTTAAAATAACTTTAGACTGACTGTGCATATAAATTAAATTCAAATAAATAAATAAAAAATGTCAAAAATAAAAACGGTTAAACCAACTACCTCTAAATCGAACTGCAATGCATCAAATCAAACAAACCAATAAACTGACCAATTACCGGATCAAATGTTGAAACGGAAGATTTGGTCCAATTTTTAAAACATTAATCCAAATTACAAATTAATATACACGTTTTCTTTTTTTTCTTCTTTCTTTACAATCAATCAACAATGCAAGTATATAAGAATCTGCATATTCAGAAAAGTGCTAAAAATTCACTGGAAATAATGTCGAAATGCATCATCAGCATACACACATTATTAGTGACATTACAACATATGGGATAGTAAAAAGTTGTCCACTTGTGCAACCATGTTGTACATGAAGTCATGCACAAAAAGGATTGATCAAATTAATTGTGTGGCAATGACTCTTACACCATGCAATATTTAGCATTCAAGATGCTCACATTGCCTTATCCATAATCACTGAAGATTGGAACTTATATGAGTGGCAGTGAGTGAAGCTAACGGTTTTCCTGGAAATATATAGCTTTTCACCTCAACACATTGAAAAATAATCACAGTGCTTAAATTTGGTGATTTTGCAATTAATTATGTTTAAAATATGATCCTTTCGAACCTTAGGATTTCTAACATGAAAGTATGTAGGAGTGTAGTGTTGATGGCGGATATAGTTTTGACCCTGTCCAAAATAAAACTAGTTTAATTAGCAACTAGTTTAAAGACTCGTGCATCGCACATGTCATTGATTTTTATTCGATATTTGAGTTTGTCACTATATTAATGTAGAAAAATTATTTTAAATTAAATATTTAAAAATTTGTTATATAATATTGTTAAAATATAAGTGGAATTATTGTGTTAATTATTTCTTGTAAACCTATTATTTATTCAATTTTTTATGTTTTAGTGCAAATAATGGTCCCGTGTTATATTTTTAATCAAAAAATAGAAATTTTATTAGGAATATTTAGTGTAATTTAGTAAGTTTGATACTAATTAACTTTATTATTATTAGTGGTTAGTAGTAAACTTGATAGTAATATTGTTTATGTTTCTTATATTTCTTTTTTATATTAATTAATTCTGTATTCTTATTTTTATGTAGTCTTCTTATTTTTTCTATATTCTTTCTATAATTTATTTTTTTATAAGATTCTATAATTTTTTTATTGATTAAACTTTCTATAATATTTTTATTTTATTTTTTCTTCCTATTTTTAAGCATATCATCTTTTTTTTGTATATATCTTATATTTTTCTATATAATTGTTTTTATTTTGTATTTATCCTATATTCTTTCTATATAATTTTTTAGTGAAATTATAATGAAGGATATAAAATTTGCAACATGGTTAAAATCAATAAGGATAATTTAGGAACTTTGGTGGTAATCGATTTTAATATATGAGTAATAGATATAAGACAATGCAAAAAATCATAAACATATGATATTGTTACTAAAATATCTAGTCAAATATGTTAATGGTGTGATGGGTGAATGATCATTAAAAATTATTTTACTCCATTGGTATATGCTAATTAAATAAAATTCTTATGCTAAAGGGAAAACTACAGAATTATTTTTCTCTTTTAACCCACCATTAGGATTTTTTAGTACTCCTTGAGAGTTGAGACACTCTAAAAGGTATTCCCTTGGACACTCTGTGAGGCAACTACGTATTTATATCGATAAATTGAACTTTTTTTTGTTGAACAAAATACTTATTATATATTAAGAAAAGGTCAAATATAAAAATTTAATATGATATTAGATTGATCATGTCACGCGTTATTTATATCCATATATACACCAAGCTACCATAGTATTTGATGTGATATAGGATAATGTTAGGCCTTGAGGGGGAAATTTTACTTGGTTGGATTGGCACATTGAACAACCTTACAAATAATTTTTTACACCACATTTTCACCAAAAACATTAAGACATTGAGTTTATGGGTCCTCTCACTTATATGTTGCTCAACCTTTATTCCGATCAATGTGAGACTTAACTCACACTTTATAGATCTCAATATCTCCCCTCAACTGTGAGTCGATGTCTCCGTATCCACAATTGATCATCACTCACGTATTGCTCCCCCAACTGGCTCTGATATCAGTTGGGCCGTAAGAGGAGAGTATCACTAGGTTGGATCGACAAAAATTGGGATTGAGCAACTTTTGACACAACACTTTCATCCAAAATCTTAAAACGTTATGTTTATGAGTCCTCTCACTTATATCTTGCTCAACATTTACTCTTCCAACCAATGTGAAATTTAACTCACACTTGATAGATTTCAACGGATAAAAAGATAAAACCTAAAAAGAATTTTTAAAGAGTAGTGACATATATCATCTTATAAGCTAAGCTTTGTAAAGCATAAGTTCAACCTAAAATTCTAATAGACTACTACTCGATTAAGACAAATGAAAATATGTCCTTGTGTGACATCTCAAATTAGTGCCAAATTCATGCATATAATTAACAATGAAATACCAAAATTACACACCTAACAAGTGGTCGAGAGTAACATCAATTATTTAGTGGCAAAAGATAGAAACAAATGCAAAACGAACGTCATGTTTTCCGCATCCAACCTTAATACATAGATTGAGTCCCAAAAAAAACCTTAATACATAGGTTTTAATGATAGTTTTATTTAATATGTGGTCCCCTTAACTTTGCAAAACTAAGGACATTAATTTGTTTTCAGACAATGATGACGTAGAATAACCAACAATTATATGGTACCAAACTTAGTTGTATGATAAAATAAAAATAGAGTCTATAGAAGAATCTTATTCCAATATTTAAAGAATTATATTGTATAAATGCTGAAATCGGTCGTGAAGGTTACAATAGAGGGACCTGGAATATTTACTGATTTTAGTACACCACACTCCTAGATACATGTAATGTAATGCATTAATTATTATTCTATAAACTAATGCTAGAAAATTAAAAGGAAAGGGTCGAATGAAACGAATATGATTATAAAGGAAGGGGACAAGAATATATGCGTCATATATACACACACTTTTAATAAGCTAGGTCAATGTCCTAAACATTTATAGATCAAATGCTTTTTAATGTATTATGTATATTAATCCACCCTTACTCCTTTGCGGTTGTTCTAAATTGGCCAATCAAGGGAACTAATGCATATAGACTCAAGTATAAACCCAAATATGCTAGCTAGCTATAGACTCATTATTATATGTACCTTAATATGTTAATAATATACTTAAGCATATAGTATTTGTCTTTTGATATATTATTATATTTATCTTTTTATATATTACTACTGTATTATATAATTTAGGAGGAAAAGACAATGGATTCTCTTGCATGAATCAATCTAAAATATTAATAAAACGCACTAATAAGTTGATTTTGACCGTGCTAGCTAATGCTTGTGCTACAATATTTGTTTATTCCTATGGTTTTGCATGCTCCACGAATGGAAATGGAAATCAATACCAGGACGGAACTAGTTATATATGGATTATAATTAAGTCCACCTAAAAGATTAATCATGAAGATTCTAAATTTAATTTTTAGGTTTAATCATTTTGTCAAACTTATCAACATATACAAATGCCATAAATTATATTTGAATTATTTACTATATTTCTGTTAAGCATCAAAAAGAGGTTGCAGTGGTCGAGGAGCTAACGAAGCGGGGTGCAGGTGCTAGCTCGCGGTACGATTCAGGGATATTTGTTGTTATCTCGGTTAAACTATTATTGTTATAAATATCGATTGTAACATTGATGTCCTAATTCATTCCTCTAATAAAAGCCTGTGTTGTAGTCAATTATACGGTTAGAGACGTATTCACCACTTAGAAAACTCTGTGTTAGCTAGCCCCCCGCAGTACGATTCAGGGATATTTGTTGTTATGGACCGAAATATTATTGTTATAAATATCGAATTGTAACATTAAAATCCTAATTCATTCATCTAATAGAAACGTGTTGTAGTAAACTCTACAGTTGAAGACGTACTCAGTACTCACCACTTATAAAACTCTGTTATCAAACTTGCACTTATTATTGTTTGCGTTTATTCGTTATTACTTTCTTGTTTCTTTTGTTACTAGTTATTCAAATATTTATTTTATTTATTTTTATTTAAAAAAGTTTAGATGAGTTAAAAAAAATTTACTTAGAGTTAAATCTTAAAAACCACCAAATCTAAAGCTCAAGATTTTAAGAGTGTGGAATAAAATATTAATTTTTTTTTACTACTTATAACTGTATATATATGTCAACTAGTCTACTATACTACAACATTAACAAGTGTATTTTAATAAATGGAACACAACTAACGAATTATTCTTTTAAGAATACGCATGACTTAGATGAAACATTTACAATGAGACAGAGAATAAACATGACACATGTAATAACAAAATTAAAATAAGATTTAGAACTAATTAAGTTGACAACTGTTGAGCTAGTAATTTGATTCCCTTTAAAGAATGACATGATAAAGGAGATAAAACAATCATTTCAAAGAATAATGGTTGACATTGTAGTAAATTGAGGGTAATATATGACCCTTAATTTTATAAAAGAATAATGCTAGCAACACACTCTTTAACAAACACACTGTAACATACTTTTTTTTATTGGTTGAAATTCACATGGGTCCCATAAAAAAATATGGACCCATATAAATTTTAACCAATAAAAGAAAGTGTGTTAGAGTGTGTTTGTTAAAGAGTGTGTCGCTAGCACTCCTCTTTTATAAAATTATATATTTACCTTTACTGAGAATTAATTTTAACTTATATTACTTTTAATTTTTATTATATTTGAGATAAATTATATTTAAGCTGCAGAGCACAAGTCCTTATCAGGTGAAGGCGATGTCAATATGGTTAGATTTCACGTCTTTTCATCTAAGCTCGTATTTAAAATTTCATCGTGTGTGTGAGTTTTAAGGGTATTAATTATCATATTGTTTATAAATCTAAAAAAATACAATTAATTAGCGTTTTTATTTAAAAAATTAATTTCAAATGTATTAACTCCACATATTTTAATAAAAAGTTATTATTAAAAATTCTTTAAGACTCCGAGAGCGCTCGTTAGTAATTTTCTATATATTTAAACCCAACTTTTTTACTACTATATTTTATAGTAATGAAATTGCAAAAAGGACATTAAACTTTAAATAAAATGAAGATGCATTGATTCCATTTAAATTTATGCTTTATGGACGGTAGAAATATCATTATTTATTTTGAAGCTTGACTTTAATCTGATTTCAACCTTCTCAAAACTGTGCACTTAATTACAATTCTTAGATTCGAAGATAATTAAAAAAGAAAATCATCATCATCAACTAAAATACAAGATGTGTGTTTGTGGCATCATGACATGCAAAAGCTTCACCTTTTTAAAACCTTAATTTGATTGATGCTATATGTACGTAATTCAACCGTCTTGCCTCCACTCGTATATAATCCATACAGTTGTTAGTGAGTGTGAAATTTTTAATTCAAATTAAATATCAAAGGTGACGAGTTAGATGCTTAGTGTAAGGATTTAAGCACATGAGAATAGTTTAACTCAAAATATTAGTTTAATAAGTTAAAAAGTCTCGTGACTTAAAAATAATATTCATGAGTCACATTGAGCATTTTGATCTGCCTAACTTGGGACTCTTAACATTGTCACACTCATTAAGAGTCGACGTCGTCAACGATAATTTTTACTCTATCGATACTGATTCGATGGTAGTCATTTTCTTTTCTGCAGCTTCACTCACTTATTAGTATTCGGTGGAGCACCTTAATCCGGTTAGGACTTAAGTACATGAAGATAGTCCAACCCAAAAAAACTAGTCAAATAAATGGGAGAGTTTCATGGCTTGGTACCCATTGAGCACTTTAGTTTAGTCAATGTGAGACTCACCATGCCCTTTAATAGGTCAAAAACATATACTCAAAAAAATATAATTAAGGTCAAGAGTTATCTATTCCATAACTTTATGAATTCAAACTTCCTCGAATTCGAAAATGGTTGTAAAATAATCATTGATTAATAATATTTCAATTAATAAATAGACTAGCAAATTGCGAGAGGTTTATGTTGGAATATTTTATTTAAAGGTTATTCCAAAATTTATTTATTGTATTTAATTCATTAACTAGTACCCTGGCCATTAACTAGTGCTCGTCCCCTAGGTAGTTAGCATTTACCTTTATTTAATTAGTATATGTTATAATATCATTATGTCAATGGACATCCGTGTTTCTATGTTTTGGAGAACTATTGAGAGGATAACATAAATGGGTCATCCATCCGGTATTCTTAATATTTTTAATTTTTAATATATTTGAAATAAATTAACATGTCATAGATCCTAAGATATGAACAAGATTTATGTTTGTTTTTGATATTTTATATACATTTTTTGAGGCAAAGCTTCATTTCATTTCATCCAAAATAATAGAAGTAATACAAAAGTGTCAATGGATGATAATTAAAAAATATTGAGATTAGACTGAAATATAAATGTTCCAGCTATATTATGACTTATGAGTGATTTTATTAGTTTATCTCCGAATATAAGCTAGATTGCTAGAATGTAGCTAGCATTGTAGGAAAGGAGAGACCAACAACTTGACAACAAAGTTACTAACTCATTCTCATATACCATTAAACACCCCATTGACAATTTTTTGTATGGTCGTGACTTCACAAGTGATTTTACAACATTATTTAAATAATTAAAAGAAATAATTTTGTATAAAAAAGTTAGGTAATTAATGCTTTGACAATTCATTGACTTTGATTTTTAAGACAAAATTACTTTCCATAGACTACTTAAATAATGTCTTTAAAACACCTATTAACATGACACTAGTTTAAAATCGGGTAGCCCAACCTATTTTTCCTTTTTGAGGAATGCTATATACAGCGAACGCGGTTTCACGAAAATTCCACGAACCCTGTTTTTATTCATTCTGCATCGCTTCACATACAAAACCTAGGATCTTTAAATTTCTTTGATCTACCAAAAAGAAACCAGTTCATGAAATCTTTGATCCACCTTTTTTCTTACTATAAAACTACACCAATATTCTCATTTCCATCATGATTAGAACTGACTTGTTGTGTTACTGCTGGAACGGTAGATGCTGATATATGTTTAGGTCCAAATTTCTTCTCACCAGCAAGATATAAATGCTTCAAGATATGCACAGTAGAGGTGTGAAAATACACACAACGTCGGAAACGTAGTTGCCATGAATGAAGGTGAAGCGGTTGTGGAGGAAAAGAAAGAGATAAATATTTGAAAAGAAAAGTCGGAGAGAGAAACACGTGGTGAAATATACAGAAATAGAAAAATAATAGGCAAAGTTGCGGGTGCCACGTCAGTTCGTGATGAGTTCGTGAAACAATTTTCGCGATAATGAGCATTTTCCTTTTTACTTTTGTCCTCTTTGGCAGAAAGCTTGTGTTTGTAATTGTCTGTATTTAATTTAAGTTTGTTAAGAATGTATTAGTAGATGTCCATTAGTCTTGACCCATATTTATTGGTTCATATATTGTCCTATAAATAGAACATATGATACAATGTAATAGATACCTTGAATAGAATAATACAAGAGTCTATTTCTCTCTTCCCTTTCTCTCCATCTCTTCTCTATTCTTACTATTCTCTAGGAATAGTTGATAACAAAGGTAATGTTTTTTATATATAAATTTGATATTTTTTTAATTTAAATACTTGAATACCAAACTATGATTTAATGAAAAGGAGTGTTGGGGCATTTTAGTTGGTTTTTGGATTCGGCCCAATAACCAAGAATTGTAGGCATGAAAAGCTTGAGTCTTGACCAAAATAAAACTTGATCCAATAAAGTGTTTCATTTTTAGGTGGCACCCCCCACAGACATATCTCGCGCCCTCCTCTTTCCTAACCAATAAGGAGATTTAAGATTGGAAAGATGATAGGGTTGATTGGGTCAAATCCAAGTTCGAAAAATATTTTTCAAACTTTCTTTGCATGGGTAAAATTGGAATTTTAAAATGGATAAAAGAAACGTGGGAGGAAGGGTGAAGAAAATTTTTCATGTAAGACAAAGACACCAAAGTCTTTAGGCCCAAAAGATATGCCATAGAAAGGGCCCAAAATTATTTTTAATCTATACATTTGTTCAAAAATAGTATATTAGCACATGTAGCTTAATCATATGACTTCTTTTTTTTTTTTGGTGTTATCCTGTTTTGTTTTCAGGGAAATGGGACTCGTGTAATCTAAGGTTTAGCCGCAAAGTAAGTAAAGTTTGGCCAATAATTATTTCCACCAAAAATTTAACTCAAATTCTTCCGAACGATTCGTCCTAAAAATTTATATTGCATATCTACACGCACTTATTTTGTTGGCATATATTATAAACTTTTTAATTTGATTTTTTTTTTAATTGTGTAAGTTTATTTTTATTAGGGATGAAACGAAGGTATGGAGTATTTTTCCACTCAGTGTCACCCAAAGTGCCATCTTCTTTTCCATTTTAGAGAGATTTTCTGATGATACTCGTTTCAGAGAGATTTTTCTATGATATTCATTCTTGTGGATCCCAATAGTCTATGTGCGGACACCATGGATTTTTTTATAAAAAAAAACAACATTGAAACGTTCTCATTTCTAATTTTTATTTAATTTTATCAACCGATTGTAATTAACAATTCTTATTTCTTATAGGAAACGTCAAGTCTTCCTATGATACTCGTTTCAGAGAGATTTTCCTATGATACTCATTCTTGTGGATCCCAATAGTCTATGTGCGGACACCATGGATTTTTTTATAAAAAAAACAACATTGAAGCGTTCTCATTTCTAATTTTTATTTAATTTTATCAAACGATTGTAATTAACAATTCTTATTTTTTGAGATCAAAGTACACCGAGGTACACCGAGTAAAACACATGGTATTTCGCTCCAAGAATGCTCCAAGATTCATCCTCTTTCTTCACCAATCCTCCATCAATTCCAACCTTTAATCCTCTCCATCTTGAGTTGTTTTTAGCTGTTATCTCCCTTGTGGATGTGTAAGCTTCTCTTCCCTCATCTCTGGAAATCAAAAGGTGCAATTCAACCCTCTGAATCTTTCGGTCCTCTGTGTTTTCTCACCTGGTGTGTTACTTTCTTTCATCTTCTTGCATTATTTTCTTGGGTGTTTCTCACCACCACCATTGCAGCTCTTTACTGCATTCGTGCTGGTTTTTCCTCTGGTTACATATTCCCTCTCTTCCAAACCTAATACATACCACCATGACATCAAAACCAGCTACAAATAAAGCACCTATGATCATTACAAATTCCACAATACATTCAACAAACTACAATTCCAGCAATCCCACCAACAACCCTCAAAATCCAAGAAACAATGCCATAACCTACATT
This sequence comes from Trifolium pratense, assembly GCF_020283565.1. Classification (NCBI taxonomy): domain Eukaryota; kingdom Viridiplantae; phylum Streptophyta; class Magnoliopsida; order Fabales; family Fabaceae; genus Trifolium; species Trifolium pratense. Next base: position 38,697,574 of record NC_060064.1, on the reverse strand, counting down.
CAAATACCTAGCGATACAACAAACAATAACCTCATCATCCCTCAACAAAACTATGCCATGACTATGCCTAACTCCACCAATTCTCAAAACTCAACATCTAACCAAAACAAGGCAACAACCTTCACATACATGAATTACAACCAAACAGCCCAAAGAACTCAACAAAATAATGACCCTAATCAGCCCTATGATAACCAAGACATACCAGAAAGCAGTGGGACAAACAATCAAACAAACCCCACCCAATTCAGCTATTACCCTGAACAAATCATTGAAGAAGGATTAAAGGCATGTCAACTCAGTATACTAGGAAAGATCATCACCAACAAGCCTATTTTTGCTAGTTCTATTCAGAATGGATTAGAGAATATCTGGGGTTCTCCACCAGGTTTCAAAATTCAAGAAATTGAAGGAAAAATTCTACAATTCTTTATGAACAATATTGAAGACCAAGATCGCATTCTACATGGAAACCCTTGGATCTTTAGAAACTCTTGGTTAATAGTGAAACCATGGGACAGAGAAACTGACCCAAACTCCTTAGATTTTGATCATGTACCTATTTGGATTCAACTATGGGGCCTGCCACCTCACTGTAAAACAAAAGCCATGGGAATACACCTTGGATCTCTAATGGGAGAAGTGGAGGCATCTGAAATATATGAATACCCTGGGAAACAAATCATTGTCAAGATTAAAGTTGCTATTAATATTCACAAGCCAATAATTTCTGGGATACATGTTGGTAATCCGACTGATGGCACCTGCTGGATTGATTATAGGTATGAAAGATTACCACAAATCTGTTATAATTGTGGGCTGGTAGGACATGAAGCAAAATTATGCAGAAACAAAGCTCTAAACACTGATACTATAGCTCCTCTAGGTCCATGGATCAGATCAACACAATATGGAAGAAGGAAGATGGATGAGAAGGATAGAAAATTCTACAGCAATCCCTCACACTCACCAAACTTTGGTAAATACAACCCCCCTGTTCCCGAAGCATTACTAGCCCAACTGGCTGCTATAAAGCTACAAAACCAAACACCTAAGAATAAAAATCAAGCTAAACCAAGGGAGGAGCATGAGCAGCAGGAAACAAGCCTCAATGAAATACAAAAAACACCAATCAACAACTAGTACTAGACAGGAAAGCTCAGCAATACAGTGAGAACAACCAGAATACAGAATACACTGGAAAATCTACAATAGAAGACAACCACCAAGTTAAAAGATTGAAGATGGCATATGACGCCAACACAGACAATAGAATCAACATGGAGATCCAAACAGTGGCAAGCCTGGGAAGCTCAGGCTGCCAGAAGCAATGAAACTCATGGCGTGGAACTGTCAGGGACTTGGCAATCCCAGGACAGTGAGAGCCCTGAGAAAGCTCATTGCCAACAACAAGTCTGACATCATTTTTCTTATGGAAACTAAGCTTCATAACATATCCCCTCAGTTCAAAAATAATTTTGCTGCTTCTTACAGCTTTTACCATGTAGATTGTACTCTAAATGGAGACAAAGGGAGATCTGGGTGCCTCATTTTGTTATGGAACAATTACTCCTGTAATGTTGATATAAAAGATGTTGATTTTAACTATATTGATATGCTGGTTACTAACTTGTCTAATTCTGTGCAGTGGAGAGCTACTGGGGTCTATGGTTACCCTAAACATCAACATAAGCACCTAACTTGTGATCTCCTTACTACTCTCCATAATGCTTCTGCTAACAATAAATGGCTCCTGTTTGGAGACCTTAACCTTACTAGCAGTAACAATGAGAAATTTGGGGGCAATCCCCCTGATAATAATATCACTACTCTCTTTAGATCTACCTTAACCCTTTGTGATTTGCAGGATCTTGGCTACAAGGGTGACATCTTTATTTGGACAAACAAGCAACAAAGCCAACACCTGATAAAAGCTAGACTGGATAGATTTCTAGCAAACTCTGCATGGAAAAACTTATTCCCTGTTTTTTGTAACTATCACCTTCTTAGATATAGCTCTGATCATATGCCTATATTACTAGATTTTAATACTTTTTCAGGCCCAACAACAAATGAAAGAGGGCCAAAGCCTATTCGTTACGAACAAATTTGGACCAGGGACCCCCTACACTATCAAATTGTCAAGGATGCTTGGCAGAAAAATAGAGGAACTACTGTCAAAAAACTTAATGACACCCTATCCTCTCTCCACAAATGGGGAACAAATCGTTTTGGAATCATTCCTAAACGCATCAAAACCCTTCAAACTGAGTTACAAGTGCTGAATGACCAAAATGGCATTGAAGACCTAACCCTCCAAATTAAGGAAAAAGAGAAGGAATTAGACAATATTATGGAATGTGAAGAGACATGGTGGAAACAGAGATCAAGAGAATTATGGCTTAAACATGGGGACAAAAATACCAAGTATTTTCATATGAAGGCTAACATTAGAAGAAGTAAGAATAAGATTGAAAAAATCACTGACTCTCATGGACACACTCACACTAATGATGATGGAATAGAGAAAGTTTTAGTGGATCACTTCAAAACTTTGTTCACAAAACAAGATGCTCAAGCAATACCTGATACTATCAGAGTAGTAAAAGATAGAATCAACACTGACATGTACCAAGAGCTGAATAGACATTTTACTAAAGAGGAAGTGTTTCAAGCAATAAAGGAGATGAAAGCTCTTGCAGCCCCTGGCCCTGATGGTTTACCTGCTATATTCTACCACACTCACTGGGAGGTCATTGGAAAGGAGGTAACTGACATGGTGCTAAATGTTCTTAATAACAATGGTGACCCTAGCCACCTAAATAACACGTATATCTGCCTCATCCCAAAAATAAATAACCCTACATCCCCTAGTGACTTTAGGCCCATATCCCTCTGTAATGTTACACTCAAGATCATCACCAAAACCATAGCCAACAGAATAAAAACAATTCTACCGGATGTGATTAGCCCTAACCAAAGTGCCTTCATACAAGGCAGACTCATTACTGACAATACCCTTATTGCCTCTGAGATTTTTCATTATCTTGCCCATACTAAAAGGAAAACTGGTCATGTTGGGATCAAGACTGATATGGAAAAAGCTTATGACAGGGTTGAATGGGAGTTCCTTGAGGCAACTATGTCCATTATGGGGTTCCCAGCTACTATGGTGCAAACTATTATGAAATGTGTTTCTACAGTCAAATTTTCCATTCTCATCAATGGTTACCCATCACAAGAGTTTTGTCCTCAAAGGGGACTCAGACAGGGAGACCCTCTCTCACCCTACCTTTTTATTATCTGTGCTAATGTCTTATCTGGGCTAATATCAAGAGCCCAACAAGGAAAACTTATCCATGGGGTCAAAATATCCCAAGGGGCTCCTGAAATTAGTCACTTACTTTTTGCTGATGACAGTCTAATTTTTTGCAGGGCAACTAGTAAGGAGGTCTCCACCATCCATGAAATAATTCAAGCTTACCAAAAAGCATCAGGACAACTTGTTAACTTAGCAAAATCTGAAATGCTTTTTAGCAAAGGAGTCACTGCTGACATTAAAGGGGAAGTATCTAGAATCTTGCCTATGCAAACTGTAGAGCACTTTTCAAAATATCTAGGTATGCCTATAATGCATGGAAGACCCAAACAACAGATTTTCAACTATATCAAAGAGAAAATTTGGAAAAAGCTTAAAGGATGAAAGGAAAAAAATCTATCTTTTGCAGGAAGAGGCACTCTAATCAAGGCTGTGGCTCAAGCCATCCCTACATATATTATGAGCTGCTTCCTCATTCCTAAAGGGGTATGTGAACAACTTGAAAGAATGATATGTAACTTTTGGTGGGGAAGCACCACTGACCTCAGGAAAATACACTGGATGAAGTGGTCAAAGGTTTGCACTCAAAAGAAAAGTGGGGGACTAGGCTTCAGAAATCTGAGAGCTTTCAACGAGGCTCTTTTGGCCAAACAGGGCTGGAGGCTTATCACTAATCCAACCTCACTGGTGGCCCAAGTCCTTAAGGCAAAATACTACCCTAATGAAGGTTTCCTAAATGCTAAACACAAACAAATGATAAGCTACACCTGGAGGAGTATTACACAGGCCAGTTGGGTTTTACAAAAAGGATGTTACTGGACAATAGGGTCTGGCCATGACATTAACATCTGGGATGACAAATGGATACAGCAAAAAGCTACTAGTTACAAGGTAAACCCTAGGCCTAATGATCTGAACCTCACCAAAGTAAAGGAGCTCATGGATAATAACTACCATGAATGGAATGAAACTATTATAAACCAAATTTTCCACCCTTATGATGCTCAAATGATACTAAATATCCCTATCATTGACAAAACCCAACCAGACACAATTACATGGGAAGGTACACAGGATGGGCAATATTCAGTAAAGTCTGGCTATAATGCTATCATGAATTGGGGTAGTCTATCAAATGCTACCTCTTCCAATAACACTCAACATATCTGGAGCGCTCTTTGGAAGCTAAATGTGCCTCCTAAGCACAGTCACCTACTTTGGAGAGCTCTAAAAAATGCCTTACCAGTGAAGGGCAATTTATTCAAAAGAGGGGTCAGATGTGAACCCTTATGCCCTCGATGCTCAAATACTACAGAGACAATCAATCATGTACTGTTCTTAGAATGTGAATGGGCAAAACAAGTATGGTTTGCCTCATCTTTGAATCTAAACCTAGGGCTCAACCAAATCTCAGAATTCTTCGACTGGATCAATTTTATGAAAAACAACACAGATAAAGAATGCATGGAGAAGATTACAGCTATCACCTATGGAATATGGTACGCTAGAAACATGCTAGTTTTTCAGAATAAGTACTTACCTCCTCAAGACATCAGCTCCACTGCTTTGAACCAGATACAGGAATACCAGCTCCATGGTTTTGAGCAGCAAATCCAAAATCCGTGCGTGAGAACAAAAGGTTGCAATAACGATATAAGCTGGAGTCCACCACCTAGGGGCACCCTGAAGATCAATGTGGATGCTCACCTTAGCAGTGATGACCATTGGTTAACAGGGATGGTTCTAAGGGGGTCGGATGGGAGCGCCATCGGAGTTGCAACTAGGGCTCACAAAGGGACTACGGATGTAATAACAGGCGAAGCTTTTGGGTTAATGGATGCAATTGAATGGATCGAAAGGATGGGAGAAAGGAAGGTGATATTTGAACTCGACTCGCAAATTGTTGTGAACGCTATTAAAGAGAAGAGCGTGATTCGCAGAAGCTGGGGCTGTATCACTCGGCGCTGCAAAACTTTCCTCCAGAACAACCCTAATTCGTCGATAGAATGGGTTCCAAGGGAGAAGAATCGGACCGCTCATGAAATAGCAATTTGGGCCGAATCAGAACCCAACAAAGAATGGATTGATAACATCCCACCTTGTATTCTGCCCTTTATCCAAAAAGATAAAGGTAATATTACTCCTGTTTCAGTTTTTGTTTAATAAAACTTTTTCCCCTTCAAAAAAAAAAAAATATTTAACTCCTTTTATAACAATAAATGGTAGTATTAATATTAAATTGTACGTATTATAAGATTTAAACTTCGAACATATCACTTATAAATTAATTTATCACTTCAATCATCAATTTAACAAAATATGATGAATAAGTTAGTTAACAACACAAAATGATGCATCGGTTAGTTAAAACAAAAAATGATGAATAGATAATTTTGTCTAGTATTCTAACCTGGTGTGAGGATGAAGAAAGCAAATAAAAATACTAATGCGAGAACACGTATTCTTCCGGCGGCCATCTTCATCTTGTACATATAACATAGTATAGAGGATTATTTATATATGCATATAAGACTTTTCTTTGACCATAATAACTATTAAAAATTAATGTATTGAGTATATAAGACAAAAATATATTTTATATATTGTAAAGACAAACTTTTTTTTTTTTTGACTAAACAAAAGTTGATGTATTAAGAACTAACAATAGTATAAAGTTGTTATTAAAAAAAAAGTACATTCAAAACAAAAAAAGTATTTAAAGTTGGGAAAAAATTAATATAGACCACTTTTAGAGATAACTTACCGTGAATCAATACTTAAAAGAAATTTGAAATTTTATTAACGATATGTGTTGTTATTTGGAATTATTTTATAGATGATCTACCTTGAATTAGTATTAAAAAAGATTTAAAATTTTATCGAGGATATAAGTTGCACTACAAGAAAATATCAGATTTGCTACGAAGGTGTTTCTAGCTACTCCGTAGCTAATCTCTAGTAAAACAGAGTTAGCTACAGATTTGTTGTGAATTAGCTGTCATATAGGGCGTAGCATGGATTGGGTGGCAAATCACCTATCAAAAAATTTATATTGAGAATATTAGTTATTAATGATCATCTTTATTTTTATATTGAGAATAATGACTTAATTGATATTGATTTGATTAAAACAATAGAAAATAAAATGATTAACTACACATTTGATCTCTTATGTTTATTTTAGAGGACGTATGATTCAAGGATGATAAATTTATGTCCCGGAATAATCTTCCCAAGAATTAATAATTGGAATCTTAATTCTGGGAATTTTTTAAAAAAAGTGTTTGGTTAATATTTATGATAGGACAAAACTTATATGCATTATTTTAGATGCAGTTTTTGTTGTTCCTCTCACAAAAAGGTAGTTATTTATATTTTTTTAATTAAAAAAAGAAAAAGAAATTGTTTTTAAATAAAAATAATTTCCCCCATGTATCTAGCACAATAAGAACTGTGTATATGGAACTGTACATAAGTTTGGTCCTTTATGATATTCCTGGGATTATTTGCAAACATGGGGTATATGTGTAGTTATTACATGGGAAATGAGAAGTTATTTTATTCCATGGAATATTTTATACCTCGAAAATAATTTCCTAACTTTAAAACAAACATGGAAACCCATTCGTAACTTCCATATTCCTGAGAATCATTTTTTATAACCATGAAACAAACACCCTTGGATTTCAATTTAGTTCTTTACGTTTAAAACGTATCAATTTGGTCTCTTACATTTTAACCGTTTGCAATAGTTAATTTTTTCTGTCAGTTTTGTCACGACCAGTTTGCATATGTGGACAGACACGTGGACACACTGACAAGTGTATAGTTCAAATGGTTTTATTGACAAAATTAACGGAAAGTACTAAATTGAAACCTAATGGAAACTTAAGGTACAAAATTGATACTTTTTAAACGTAAGGGAACAAAAAAAATTATGATAAAAGAATTATATTATGATAGAGAAGCTAATACATGGGCTACTCTTTAATATTCATGTCATTATTTTAGTTGTAAAGACGAGGTGGGTCAAAAAAATTTACTCTTAAAGAGTGCTGTTGACAATGGTTAGAATTGAATTTCTAATAATTTTAAACATCGAAGTTGTGGGCTAGCATACACAATGGATAAACACCAAGCTGGAGGAGAATTCCGTTAATATTAAGATGGATAAAATGGTGAGAAGTAGAAATCATTGTAATAGGAGGACAGTTTGATCTCCAAAGACACCAAATTCCCCTAAAAAATCCAACAGCATCAACTCGAACATAATTATCCATATCAATTTTCTTAATAACTTTTTTAACTGTGTTACCACCTATGTGAATCTCTCGAATGAAATCAATATGATACATTTTCGTGTAATCTCAAATAAGTGAAGGAAAGTTATGGCCTCTAGCCCCTCTACAATTCCACACAAGACAATTCCACACAAGTATGTTTGAAGAATGTTCTTAGATTGGTCTTAAAACAGCTTTCCAGGATTTTTACTGTGCAAGTGGATTGTTAGAATCTGTTTAAACTTATATCACTCAAAAGCACTTGTTAGATAACAAAATGATCAGAATCATTTAAAATATAATTAAAGATGTTTGTAATCTTTAAAACATCAAAAGTGGATTTTGCCTCAACACGTTCCACTATATCAAAGAGTAACTTTACAAAGAAATTCTCAATTGGGTTACAAGAATTAATCCTAATTCTACTCAAAACCTGAATTTCTTCTCGTGACCAACAGACTCAATTTGATAAGTGTTTCACAAGGTGTACCACAAATATAGTTCGTCCACCCTAGAGTTGTACCAAGAGAAAACTTTTTTTCCTCTCTAAAACTCTAGCCCTTGTGTGGTGGAAAACCCTAATCCTTGCCTCTATCTCTACTCTCTTCCTCAATTTTTCTATTAATAAAGCACTCCCTATTTATAGAAAAATATATGCCAAAAAATTAATAACAAATCTGTTTTAAAATAAAACAAATCCAAGTCAGAGTCCTCCAAGAAAATATTTTTTTTTTCCCAAAAAAATCTCTAAAATAGCAAAGATGCAAAAGATTCAACAAAGAATTTTCTGACGTCTTGTAAATGTAACTAAGATTTCAAGGCATATTCAACATCTCCCAAATTCGATTCAAATCTTGTCTACAGTATCCTTCAAGGAAAAAAAGGATTTGATAAAAAGTCTTCCTCGTAGTGAAGCTTATCTTTTTTGACCAAAAGATGTGTAGTCTGCAACAAAGCAAAAACATTGCTCTCAAAAGTCAAAATATTAATTTAATACAAATATTGCTCTAAAAAACAAAACAAATCCCTAAAATTGGAAAGCGGAAATCCCCTACAAAATGATGATTTTTTTCTATGAATAAAATCACTTTTTTTGGAAGAAAAATCACTTTATGTACACAACCAAAATAAACACATGACAACATAAATTTTATTTGTCTTCTACAAAATCTTGGGACCGGCTCTGTTCTCAACTTCAATGCCTCTAAACTTCTAAAGATTTCGATCCACACCAAGAAAGCATTATTACAATGCAAAAATAGATGAATCGACGACTCAATCATACCTTCACACGCCACACACCGGCCCTAGGAGCCTCGGGAGGAAGAATATTAATTCCAGAGATCAAGATTAATGTGGCCTATAACATATAAAGTATATTCTATATTTTAGTAAAAAGTTGTAATAATTTACAAAATTAAACAAATTAATTGTACAAAATTGATTTTCTTTACATTGGATTATCATAATCATAATAAGCTAAAAATTAAAACATGCGTCAACAAACAAATGACATCACCTAAATCTAATACAACAAATGAAATATTAAAAGTTCTATTTACCTCTTATCTTTTTAACCTTTAAGTAGGTAGAGAGAGATACAAACAAAATTAACATGTTGTTTAATCTTTTATCATTTGGCATATTTTTTATTGAAAAACAACAATAAAAATATGCGAAATGACAAAAGAACAAACAATAAATGTTATGAATTTCTCCATTCCAAACATCATCAAGATTCAAGACTCTACCTATAAACATATGAATTTGGAACTATATATCCATCATCATTGCCAAGCTAATTATGAATAATATTGGATTATGTAGGTTGTTACTATCCAAACCCCTATGGGCTATGAGATCATTCCTTCATAGCCGAGCTAATTATTTAACGAAAAAGAATAACTTTTCAAGAAGAGCTTCTACTTTTGCAAAGAGCTTACGCTTGGTAAACAAGATAATTTAGAAAGAGAATTTGTGATTTATGTGGCCTTATATTGATCTATTTATAAGACTATAAAATTTTGTTGCGATATTTGTGTGCACTAGATCTTAATTTATCCCATACTTTTAGATAAGTTTTTAGTTACATGATTTTATTTTAAATTAAAAAGCAGTTAACAAATAGATCCTTATCTTTGCTGGTTCTCCCTGACTTGTTGCTTACTTCTTATAGTATTATCTATCTTAGCTATTAATATTCAACTATAGGCAAATGATAATTTAAGAAATGGTTAAATATGTTTTTGGTCCCTATAGTTTTTCAAAATTTTTATTTTAGTCCCCAAAGATTTCACTTGTTTTATTTTTTATTTATTTATTAGAAATGAATCAAGAGAATTTGAAAGAAGAAAAAAAGAGTGAAATTGATGCATATTAAGTTACCCTGAAGTCTAAGGGTCAACTTATGGTAGTAGAGAGTAGAACTGTCAAAATGGGCTAGCCCGAATGGGCCGGCCCGCCAAGCCCGATTTTTTTCCGGGCTCGGGTTTTGAAAATTCTAGCCCGAATTATTTTCGGGCTTTTTAGCCCGACCTGACAAAGCCCGATTAAAATATGGGCTAGCCCGAATGGGCCGCGGGCGTCCCACAAGCCCGAAAAAATTAAAATTAAAAAAATAAAATATAAATATAAATAATTTGTTTTGAATGATTTGAAATTAGTTTGTAATATAAATTATAAAACAGTATCCGCTACTTAAGTAACAGATGAGTAAAAATAGGGCACCCAAAAAACTCGTAGGTAGCGGATGAGTAAAAAAAGGATGCGCGAGAAACTCGTACATAGTGAATGAATTAAAATAGGGCGCACGAGAAACTCGTACGTAGCGGATGAGTAAAAATAGGGCGCGCGAGAAAGTCGTAGGCAGCGGATGAGTAAAAATATGAAGCGCGAGAAACTCATAGGTAGTGGATGAGTAAAAATAGGGCGCGCGAGAATATATATATATATATATATATATATATATATATATATATATATATATATATATATATATATATATATATATATATATATATATATATATATATGATGAGTAAAAAATATGACGCGCGAGAATTATTAATGTTATTTACATGGTTGAGTTTGAGCACTAGAGTAAAAAGAAAATTTTTAAAAATAATCCGGGCCGGCCCGAAAGCCCGACTACCCGTACCGGGCCGGGCTCGGGCACTAATTTTGGTAGCCCGTTTTTATCCGGTCTTTTCAGCCCGGCCCGACGAAGCCCGAAGCCCGACCGGGCCGGCCCGAAATTATCCGGGCCGCCCGTTTTGACAGCTCTAGTGGAGAGCATGCCTTTTTTTTTTTTAATCAGCAAATCTATCTATATATAAAGGATGATAAACTTTGCAACCCTAATTGGAAACCTTAATTAGCTAACCAATTAGTGCTTAACACATTTGCCTCATATCCAATTGTATGTTGCCACCATGTGCTTGTCTTGGCCCAATGATCATGTTCCACATACAACTTTGAAACCATCTATAGCTTCACATGACAAGTGTGTTGGTTGTGATGCAGAGGAGGTAACTAGAAGCAATATGTAACACATGCATTGGGTCCAATGACATATGTATTTCTCTTTTCCCAAATTTTTTTCATTTGTAATGTTTTTTTCTCTCTCTTCTCTCCCTCTCTCTCTCGTACGCTCTCTCTTTTCTCACCATCACTTTCATCTCTCCTCCCTGCCTCATCTCCTCCTCCACCACCGCATCCACCACAACCTCCACCACCACCTACAAATCGATCTCCGAATCAGAACGTCCTCTCCGCTTCCGGTGATGCCGCCGTCATCAGACTCACGTTATTCTTCCTCTCAGGTAGGCCGAAAATCATCAACCCTAACCCCCAAATTTCAATTCCTCAAATTTAGATCTTGCATGTTTGAAATCCTCCATGAAATTGGATCTTTGGATGTCAATAAACTCAATTGACTAGAAAAATCTCTTTTCTCTTTCAAACTGTTTTCGTTTTTTTTTTTAATTTTAATTGTTTGTTGTTACAACAGGTTCCTCGTGTCAATTTGCTCATAAACTTTGTAGAAATCATAACTCTTATTGCTGCAGCTGCAACAGGTACTTTGTTAATCTTTCTATGAACTGACAATATCTATAGTTTGGTTATTTCTGATCTTTGGTTAATACTATTGATTTTTATGGTTTTGTTTTATGATTTCTACAAAGATCCAGTTCTGCCATTGATTTCCCTATATGGGTTTTCAAACTCACAAGTGATTTTGTGGTATAATAGAAATTGGGAATTGGAAGAAGTATGTGAAACCCGTATTCTGGACAGGGGCTCACTAAAACGGTAACTGCTCTTTCTCTATAACTCCGAATTTAGTGTGGTTTGTCTCTATGGTTAGCTAACGAAATTCCGGTCGTTCCGACGCCAATATTATGAATTATGGAGCTGTAATGAATCCTGCAGACGCGTTTGAAGTTCAGGGTCAGGTGCAGAATTTTGGGTTTGAGGTTAGCATCATGATCATCATCTTGAGCTACTGGGAATTCTATGGAGTAGCTCATTTCTTAAAGTTTCTGAGTTAATCTCATTCAGGTGGGTTCCTTTAGGAAAAACTCACTTTAATAGAGTAGCTTTAATAGTTTTCCCCAAATTCAATTATGCATGTTAACTTAGGGATTTAGGATTAATTAGGAAAACTCTTGAATTGAATTAATTAATGACTTAAACAATACATAAGCTAAATTGAACTCTGCAATATTTTGGATTATTTTGTAGTTTTTTTTTTGTTTGTAGGTTTTGATATGTGATTTCTTAAATCCATCATGGGACAAGAGTGAGTAACATGAAATTTGAGTTAATTCTGGACAGGGGCTCACTAAAACGGTAACTGCTCTTTCTCTATAACTCCGAATTTAGTGTGGTTTGTCTCTATGGTTAGCTAACGAAATTCTGGTCGTTCCGACACCAATATTATGAATTATGGAGCTGTAATGAATCCTGCAGACGCGTTTGAAGTTCAGGGTCAGGTGCAGAATTTTGGGTTTGAGGTTAGCATCATGATCATCATCTTGAGCTACTGGGAATTCTATGGAGTAGCTCATTTCTTAAAGTTTCTGAGTTAATCTCATTCAGGTGGGTTCCTTTAGGAAAAACTCACTTTAATAGAGTAGCTTTAATAGTTTTCCCCAAATTCAATTATGCATGTTAACTTAGGGATTTAGGATTAATTAGGAAAACTCTTGAATTGAATTAATTAATGACTTAAACAATACATAAGCTAAATTGAACTCTGCAATATTTTGGATTATTTTGTAGTTTTTTTTTTTTGTGTGTAGGTTTTGATATGTGATTTCTTGAATCCATCATGGGACAAGAGTAACATGAAATTTGATTTGAGGGTAGTTTTGATTCAGTTTCAAAATGGTGGTGATGTGAAATGTGGTTCTCTGTTATTTTATATGATTTGGTATTTAAGTTTGTTTGCTCTTTTAGATGTAACCTTTCTATAAGTGAGATGGAGAGGAACTGGATTGGTGGTCCAACAATGATACAATGTCATGTTTTTCACATTTTAACCCTTTTTTCTTTCCTTTCCTGGCAGGTTGCTCCAAGGGATTAATTTGATTCTTTAGTTACCTGCTACAATGGTTTAGTTTGAGCACTTACAAGTAATTAATTTTTTTGGATTGTGTCCCTTTTAAAATTTCTTTTCTACATAGCGTGCTATTGAATTGTTTGATCTATTGATTGATTCTATGGCGTATGGTAAGGCTGCTATAAAATGATATGGAAGTGTTACTTATGAAGGAGAGTAATCTCCCAGTGTGATAATGAAGGTACTACTAATTTAGTTTACCATTGAGGCTTATCTTTTTATTTTTATTTTTTTTATAATGTGCTTAGTGATTTAGCTATGAAGTGAGAATATTAAAATAATATTGATTTTGAGTTTGCATACTTATGTCATGCATTTTTAATTTGCTTGGACAGTTTGCATGCTCTGAATGTTCCATGATTCAAATCTTTGCATAAGCACTATCCAGACATCAAGTGGCATGATTGTAGATGCAAAATTCAGAAAAGCATGCACCTTGTGATGCTAACTCCTCTTTAAACTCTTTATTCTAATTGTGTTTTATGTTGCTACAAGCACTTAATAGGCCTAAGCTTCTCTTCACATTTCTTTGGACTCTTTTATGCTGCTATCATGTGCTTCATTGTTTATAACTTCATTTTGCATTGTGATGTTAATTTGAGACACGGTCATATTTTCTTCGATACAGGGTAAAAAGGCTACTGCTTTTCCTGCCATGTGCAGCAAGTTATCAGATCAGAGTGAAGTAGAAAACAGGGTTGTTGTTGATGGGACACTATGCACTATTTCATATCGTTTGAGGTATGAGATGTTAATTTATGCATAAATTTTTCACATCGAGTTTTTCCCAAAGTTGATCAATTTTTTCTATCATAATTTGCTTTTTTGAATCTTTTGCAATAGACTTGGTTTTAAGAAGTAGATCAATTTTTGCGGTTTTGGTTTTGCAACTTATTTGCTAACCATTTTACTTTGCTAATTTGCTTTATTACCAGCAGATGCCTCGGAACCTCCATTGAGTTTGCATTAGTTATTGTGCAGAAGCTGTTTGGACGCAATTTAGCTCTAGAACTTGCAAAGACAACAGTGTTCACAAGCCCATAATGTATTTAAATGAATAATACTTTCCTCCTAATGTATCAGACATTTGTGTATGATTATGAATAACCAAGTATTTGAATGAGTTGTAAGTTACTTTCAATAGCCCAATTTGCGATAACTTAATTTGTATTTGGATCCTTTGCAGTCAGAATTTCGTCGCAGTCAGTCTATCTAAGCTATTGATAGATATCAAGTGGTTCGTGGCATGACTTTGACCGATCAGAAACTAAAGATGGATGTCAAAATATACGATGCTGCAAGATCCAAAACCAAAACCAGATTCAAGTATCTGTTGAAAAGAAAAATAGGAAAGATATATTTCAAAGATGGATGGTATGATGGGGGCTTGAAGAAGGTTTTTTTAGTTGGCTGTGAGTTCTCTATTTTTTGCTTCTTTGTATATGTATGATATGTTATACTTATATTGGACTTAAGATTACCCTTTTTAATTTTTGCAGATCTGGTGTGTATCCTTATATGCAGGGAACAATTTTAGTACTTAACGATATACTGGGTTGGGTTTTAAAAAATATATATAGCTCCAATCTAAATTGAATATAACATTATTTTTGTTATGTTTTATTACTGTCTCAGTTGCGGCCTGATTTAGATTTGTACGACATTGTTTGTTTGTGAAGTAAGAGGAGAGTTCCCTACTAAAAGAAAGAATAGTTTTAGGGAAGATAATTTTCTAATCTATTTTTCTTACTCAATAATTTTTTGATCTTGGTGTATATATTTTAGGCATATGTTTGAGATGGCATGCTTGGCTATTAACATGTTGATATTGTTTTGCAGGAGATAGCAACCAAAAGTGCAAATTTTGAGGTAACGATTAATACAAATGAGAGTTTGAAGAGGATAAAGGTATATTCAAAATTGAATCATATTTGATTGCACCTCTGATATGTCCTTTTTGTTCTTATAAAGTTAAGATTTGAGTATGAATTCTTTTTTGAGGTTGCAACCCTACGTAGAGAACATTTCTTAGTTTCAATGTTGATTAATATTTTCGTGCATAGAATCATGTATATGATTTAGTGCAATGCTGATTCTTCAATTGATTCTACAATTTTTTTAAAAAAAATTAAGTACTATACATATTACTATATATTAATTTTGTTTTGATTCATGGAATGTGGATTAAACTTTTTTGCCCTTAGAGTTATGCATATAATTTGTGTAGGGATTTTCAATTGATTTTTCAAATTTGGTTGTTTTATATGTTGATTGATCCAGCTGATTTTATGAAAATTAGAATTTTTTATGTTATATATTTTAATTGTATTTTGTGTCTTTGATATAGGCAAGGGGCAGGCTGAGGAAGGAGTGAAGGCAGTGAGAAAAATAGGAAGATAAGTAAGGTTATGGATGCAACCCTTGAAGATTTAGAGTGAGTTTATATGTGTTACAAGGTTTTGTGCATCTTAATTCCATAATTATTTGCATATACTTATCCACCTTCATCGTTCTTAGTGTAGAGGTAATAGGGTGCATTGCACTTTGTGGGATGATTTTGCTCTAAATATGCAGAAATTCTTGGATATACTCATGATTCATCCCTACCTATGGTAATCATAATACAACTATGCAAGCTTAAGAAGTACCTTGGTAGGAAAATACTTCCTTTTCACCTATTGTTTGAAATATAGCTCTGGTGGTTTATTTTTTTGTTTCCATTTGAGTATGTGCTATGTAAATTTCAAATTCTTTTTATGGATCAGAATTGTTGTTGAATGCTCAGATTCCTGAAGTATCTAATTATATAGAAACCTAGAAAGGTGATTCTTCTATGCTGGTTGCTTGAATTTCCTTTAGCTACTCTTTGGTGCTTGATTGTCTATTTTCTTAAATAAATGATGAATGTTGCTAATGTGTAGTTGAGTCAAGTGGTTAATCAAATGATCGGACCAGTGATGCATAGTGTCGTCGATGATTTGCTGTAGACCCCAAAGATGACTATTGAGGATCTCATTGAATCTACCGAGGTTAGAAACTATTTTTAAGATTCTCTACCCAATCACACGTATTGGTTAATGGTTACATAATATTATGTTGGTTAGTTGGTGTTTAAATAGAGTTTTGATCTTATTAGTTGGTGTTTAAACAAATGTGAAACAGTATTAAGTAGATAGCAATGTCCAATTAGAAACACACTAATTAAGCAACTAAACTCCTTTTTATTTTTATTTTTTTTATAAGCAACTTTTTATTCCTTTTTTACGTATGCAGATAAATTTGGAACCCATGTTGGTGAATCATAATTGCTACTTTGTAGGGGAGGGGGGATAGGTATTTATGGTTATTACTATTTTATAGGGATGACTACATCATCATTGCTACTTTTTAGGAAGTCTTGAGTATCCAACCCTGTATTTTTGCATAACTCCTTCACTAGTCCACGCATATTTTCTCATTGATCAAATACACCACTCTTCTAATTTTCTTTTCTATTCATCTCCTCTGTGTTTTGTCTATCCTATCTCAATACCATCTTCGTCTAACCCTTCATTTCCCATATGGCATCCTATCTCACATAATTAAATGACTGTTATAAAACCCAATCCAGGAAAGAAAGAAAAAAAGTCGGACTCTTATCTTTCTTGCTTTAGATGGCTGGCTTTGGAAACAGAGATATGACATGCTTTGTTGTAATTTTGAATGCTTTAATATACATTACTTAATTGCTTCAATCTTTGCTTATGATACTAAGTAAAAAAAAGTTCTCAACAACTTAAATTAGGGATAAGTATGAAGTTTTGAACTTGGAGAGATTGATATGTTTCAACCAATGTGCAGTCCAAGATCTCATATCTCACAATGCGTTCGATCTTTATTAGATTGCAAACTCTGTGAATGTTGGTGGCTCAAATTATGTTGAAAGATTCCTACTTTAATAGGTTGGCTCAAATTTTTAGTGGATGGAGATATTATGAAGATGAAATTAGTTGTCATCCAAGCATAGACTTTGCAGCAAAGAAAGTAACTGTTGTTGGAGATGTGACTCAATTGAGTGTAATGGCAAGCATAACAAAGGTGAAGTCTGCATAAATTTGGTCAGAATTTGCTTCACCAATTGGAGCTACAAGTGGTGCTGCTGAATAAAGGAAATAAACTATAGGTGCTTTCGTATGCTTTGAGTCTGTATTAGGTGGTAGTTTAATTAGTGTAAATGAGAATGTTAGCAAGTGAAGTTGTGGCTTTGAAGAGATATTGGTAGTTTATTTAGAAGGAGCTTTATCTTTGCATAAGGATTGACTATTGAAACCGATTTTCATAATGAGTCTGATGTGTGGATATAAATAGTGGATCATATAAGTAAAGATTCATTTTTTAAATTCATTGTGTCTTTGGTTAAAAGCCACTTATGAATTATCAATTTTGTCAATTTTCTTTTAATTTTTGCTGGATGAGAATTTCAAAATATGATACAACTTTCACAACATGGAATTAATGACACAATATTATTATAAGAATATCCATGGAAAAATGGCTACAATTTTGTTCAACCTTAAAGTTTGAAAATCCTTCCAAGTTATATATTTTTTTTCAAGGCTCAGTCACGGGTCTTTGAAAGCTCCAATATAATCATTGATAGTTTGGTGTTGATAATTTTTACCTAAAAAATTGTAGACCTTTTTATAAGCAGGGCTTAAAATTTATGAATCTCTCTATCAATACTCGGAGGTTGAAGTATCTCGAAAAAGTCATAAACCTTTCTATAAGTAGAGGTTGAAGTTTGAATCTTTCTATTAAATTTTATTAATGTCACGGGTCATTGAAAGCTCAACTATAAAATTCGATGTGACTGAGCCATCTACCAATAGGGTGATTCACGGGTCCTTGAAGGCTCTACTATAAAATTCGATATGACCGAGTCATCCACTTATGAAAGGAAAGATAGTCGACAACAATTGTTCACAAGAAGCTATTGTTTGGGAGTCATATTTTGCTATTCAACAAGCCAAATATAGTAAACTAATGCACGAGCAAATTGTCCACGGCAAGAAGAGTACCCGTGTTGGTTCCAGTTTTTGTGATCCAATTGACCTTTAATTTGTTTTTGTTGTTTTCTGGTATGAATCTTTACTTCATTTACTTTGTTTTAATTGCGACATGATACTATTTCATTTGCGACGTAAATGATGTCCCCCTTTGATAATTTTCGCATCCAATTTACCTTTAATTTGTTTTTGTTGTTTTCTGATATGAATCTGTACTTCATTTACTTTGTTTTAATTGCGACATGATACTATTTCAATTGCGACGTAAATGATGTCCCCCTTTGATAATTTCCGCATGTTCATGACTAACTTTTTCGGCTAATAGCATCCATGATTGGTATATAAATGATGCCCCCTTAAGGAATTTGCATATGCTTATGACTAATTACCTCGGCACATAGCAACCATGATTGGTATATAAATCACGTTCCGGCGAACCCGTGCAACGCACGGGCGGCCGTCTAGTATATTATAATACTCAACCATAAGTGTAACATATACAAATGGCGAGAAAAAAATACAAAACTACAAATAAATTGTAGTAGAACAACAATAACATCACCGAATTAAAAGTACAAGTTACAAATAAATTGTAGAGAGCATGCCTTAATGTTGGGATAATGAAAATTCAATGAAATCAAGTCTGAGTATTGCCAAAAGATCATAAAACCGTCACCAAAAGTGTGCAAAACTAAAATGTTGAAGCTTGGGCTTGCTACGAGCACTTAGCTTGGAAAACCAGATTTTTTTGGTTTTGTCTCTTTATTTTGTGCAATCATGTACTCAATATGTAATAATATCCTATAGTGGCTTCTAAATTCTAATATCTAGGTCATCTAGCCTATAAATAAGACCATAAGCTCAATGTAATGATCATCTTTCTTTCTTGTAATTCTTAGCAAAACTCTTGGTAATTTTTAGGCGGATTCTAGGGTGGGAGACCATGTGTACATTATATTATGATGTATTGTCAGCATTAAAAAAAATTTGAAAAAAAAGTTTTTGATATTTTCTCAGGAAAAAATGATCGATTTTTTTTTCCGGAAAAAAGTTCCCGATTTTTTAGGGAAAAAGTTTTGATTTCAGATAAAAATAATTCCGGAGTTTTTCTGGAAAAAAATAGTTTCCGTTCTTTTTTCGGGAAAAAAGTTTCGGATTTTTTCGGAAAAAAAGATTTTGATTTTTTCTGGAAAAAGTTCCGATGTTTTCCGGAAAAAAGTTCCCAATTTTTTGGGGAAAATAGTTTCGAAATGTTCATCTGAAAAAGTATTGCTGATACAAAAAAGAGTGAAAAAACAGAAAATATTTAAAACTTTTTTTCGAATAAAATATTAGAACTTTTCCAGAAAAAAATCGGAAACTTTTTTTCCGGAAAATATCCGAAACTTTTTTCCGAATAAAATATCGGAACTTTTTTCCCGAAAAAAGAACGGAAACTTTTTTGTTCATACAAAACCTCCGGAATTGTTTTTTATCTAAAATTGATATTTTTCCCGCGAAATTCGGGAACTTTTTTCCGAAAAAAAATCAAAAAAATTTTCCCCAAAAAAGATCGAAAACTTTTTTCCGAAAAAATCGGGAACTTTGTTTCATAAATATAAAATAATATAATACTGACAGTACACAATAATATCACGTACACATTCAATCTGATCCACAAAACACATGGCTCATCGGTGAGAGGCCTATCATGGTCTTCCACCCTAGAATCCGCCTTAATTTTATTCTCTTCAGTTTTCTTACTTTTCATGTCTCTAGTTTTCCGTCTTTATTTTATTTCGCAGCTGTTTACCATGTTCTTGTATAAATAATTCTCTTCATGCATCTTAGGATTATGAAAATTAATCACAGGATATACTTTCCATAATCAATTCTTTTATGTTTTTGTTGATGAAATTTCTAAACAATCTTATTCAAACATATTTTATATTTTTTAATAAAATTATAGGCATGAAACCGAAGGACGGGGAGGTGAAAATGTTTTTTTTTCCCTTTATAAAAATTGGGGCAATGAGACAAAGCCACCCGAGAATTAATCCTTATAATTTCATTTTCATATGCCTATTTTTAATAAAATCATAGGCATTTCCATCCCTTGTATGGTTGGTGTGGTGGAAGATGAAAATAATTTGTGTGATAGTGGGGCAAGTGTGAGCATGATGCCCCTTTAAATTAGCAAAACTGGCATAATAGTCATGCGTATGCACGGGTCGCGGATATTTCTTATCATATGATGATATTGTGTAGTGTGAAATTAGTCCCGTTAAAAAATATTCGTGGACATGATACAAAAATCAAACTCAAAAGAGAAATATTAAATTTTAACTTTTTAAGATCAAATGTTAATCCTATGTACATATGTTAATAATTCAAATTTTAAAAAATATTTTATTAAAATATATGCATTTGATTCAACTTTTATATTTATATTTTTCATAAATTAAATGCAGAAATTTTAAAAGAATATTTTATCTTTAAATTTTTAACATGTGAAATTACTATTACTCCATCTGGTATTAAATATAAAAAATAATATTTTTTAGATTTATTAAACAACTAATGTATCTGGTCTATACTATATTAAGTCAAATATATTAGTTGTTTAATGAACATAAATAATAATTTGTTTCTTATAATTAAGACAACATGAAGTATAAGGCAAATATAAAAATATTCTCTTGAAATTTGTCGATTCAATTTTTTAAATAGGGACAAAATTAAATGCAAAACTTTTGAAACAAATATTTTTACATTCAATTTTTTTAATATGTGTCATAAACACACATATTAACATTTTTCTTTTAATTTTTTTATATTAATAAATATAAAATTTAACATGTGTGATGTGTCTTAGCATTTTCATTTTCCTATAGTAAGTGTGTGTATGACCCTCAGCATATTTGACCATAATTTCAACCATAAACCAATTTTCAAGGAGTGAAAAGAGTTTCATTACTTTACCAAAACCGCACGTGATATCTACACTTTGGTTACTCTTTTCACGTGCCAAAATCGCTTTTGCTACATTCTTATTTCTTGTTTGGCTTATAAACAAACAAACCTGGTTTTTCTTTGCCCCTTCAAATTCCACTGACTCAGTGAGTACTCATAAAGTTAACGCCTTTTTATCTTCTTTCTACCATTCAACACTTCTTCTCCTTCAACACACAAATGGGTCGAAGACCAAAACTCAAGAACAATGACAAGGTTCTCTTTTTTGTGTCACACAAAATCATAATTTTTTAATTTTTTTAATAATATTACGATCAAATCTTTTTCTGTTGTTTAGTGTTTGTTTTATGTTTGCATTGATGTTTGTGTTTCCATTACCATGTTTCTATTTTGGTGTTTTCTTGGTTGATCATGTTTAGGACTATGATTTGGGTAGGGTTTTTTGATTTTGAAAGTTTGCATGAATCAATGTCAAGAGGAAATATGAAAGATTTCATTTTGTTGTTGCATGCATTCATCATTGTGTTGTTAACTTTTCATTATTTTGGACTTTGTATGTTAAAAAAGCTTGCTTTTTTATCTACCTTTTGGAGACTATTTAGCTTTTTTTTACAAAAAAAAAAATGTAAAAAAATCATCTTTTTTAAGGTTGTGTGTATTTATTTACTTCTTGGTGGGATGATCCCTCACTTTACAAACCGGTCCGTACCGATCTTGTAAGGATGAGTTAGCTCCGATAAAAAACCCTAATATGATATCAGAGTCTATTTAAGATCTGTTAGACCGTCGAGCACTAGATGACGATGTCTAGTCATGATGTGTGGGGATGTGTTGATGAGATATGACTTAAAAATGAGTTTATAAGTCGGAAGCGTCCCTATTCCTTCATCCTACAAGTCGATTTTGTACGGATGAGTTAGGCCCGATATAAAAAATTTCAAGTAGTGCTTTTATAACTTGTAATGCAGTTGTGCTTATTTGTAATTTTTTTGAATTGTTTTCTTTAGTGGAGCTAAATTCATGAATTTTATTATAGAATAAACTCGGCGCGTAGAAGCATGTATGTTCACTCACTATTGTCTTTTTCTCCTGTCACAGCCTGAAAATGCAATTCCTTCTACGGAGATATCTGAACAACAGGATGTCAATGGAAACATAAATCCAACAAAGGTGTTAGACTCTCAGCTTGAAAATGCAATTCCTTCTACAGAGATATCTGAACAACAGGGTGTCAATGGAAACATAAATCCAACAAAGGTGTTAGACTCTCAGCTTGAAAATGCACACTCTGTGTGTTCCCCACAAAAGCATCCGAATTCATCAGTTGCCGAAGTGGAGTCAGCACAAGAACAAACTAAGCAGGTGAGTAAACATCAAAAGAAGTATGCTAAATTCACAACAAAAATGTCCAAATACCGCAATGTATCTGTGAGGCGGTCAGAACGCATTAGAAGCGGGGTTGTTAAATACGGCAACTCAACGCAGGAAGTTGAGTGCATTGTGGATGTAGTTAGTGATAGTGAGAAAGATGAACCAGAATCTCAAACTGAGCAAGTATTACCACAGCCAAACCCCGATACTCAAACTGGCCAAGATGCTCAAATTGAGCAAGTATTAGTATTACCACTGCCAAATACTCAAATTGAACAAGCATTGCAAGAGCCAAATGCTGAAATTGAACAATTATTGCTCGAGCGTGAGCTTGATCTCGAGCCTGCTGAAAATATAAGTAACAAGGGCTTAGATGAAAAAGTTGACTATGCCTTGCATAAAATAGAAGATTTGTATAAGATCATAGATTTGTTGAAAGCCAAGGTATACTATATTCCCAAACTTGAAGAGAACATGCTACTGTTATTTTTCATGTTTCATGCTCCGGAGTAACATCTCATTGGTATATATTCTGAACTCATAACAGGTTGGTGGAAATGCTGCCTTATATGAAGCTTCGTCGATAGCACCTATCAGTTACCGGAGTATGTACATTGATTCACAGAAGAAGGTTTGTTTTTATTAAGAGTAAATCCAATCCTAAAACAATTTTCAATCCTACTGTTTTTGTTCTGATTGTCCCATATTTCTTGTATGTCGCGTATTGACTTGCATATGTGTGCAGCTTGAAGCTTTAGCAAATGAAAATCAACTACTTAATGAACAGTTGGAAAATGCTCTAAGCAAAGTTGAAATGGTATGTTGTGTTATTTCTACTTATGTCCTGCTGCATCGTGATTGTTATTATTGTAAAATGTATTTTTATCCGATATCATAATCTTGTTGTCTCTAACTTCCTTTTTCCTTTCCTGTTACCCCTTTAAGTGGTTATTAGAATAGATATTAAACTTTCAATCTATTGGACTAACTTTCAATTTAGGTGAAGATCTTGAAATGGTTCTATATACGATAATATTTACTAAGTTGAAGCACTATCTTCATTGAGTAATCATTAAGTGCTTCTTTCATTGATGTTGCTTCCTAGGTTTGGGAGCAAGAAACCTAGTTAAAAACTGATAAACGTAATTTAAAAGGGTTGTTGGTTGCGTCATGCAATAGTTGAAATTTTGTTTTTGGTTCTTATTTTGTTACTGATGCAGCATGGGTACTTACAAGTTACATTGACATTGATAAAAAAAAAAAAACTGTGTGTTAATTACTTGATCATTTAGTTAACTTGATGTATCTGATCATATCTCCTTATATTGCAGTATGAAAAAGAGAATCGTGCTTTGAACGAACTATATGATAGATTGAAGGATACTGTTCAACAACAGCTTTCAAATGTGGCAAAATCCACCGAAGCCGCGACTCAAGAAATCGACACTGCGTATTCAGCTTCTGCAGCTAAAAGAAAGAGAATTGAAGGTTGATGAAGAAAAAAAGCTAATGCTGCATAATTTCTTTTTCTGTATCATATTTCAAACTAGACACCTGATGCGCTTGGCCTAGAACTCGTGCCTAACTATTTAAACTTGTTGTATGGATTTCTGTTGCTTTAATTAGTTTAACATGATGTTTGTTTGTGGTTATAATGTTCCTCTCATTTTTGCTGGTGCATGCTTTCAAATCTAAAATATGATTGAGTTCTGATGTTTCGACATCTAGTCTAGCATATAGTATATACTAAGTGTTGTTTGGAAAGGTATTTTGATGGGGGAAGGGTGAGGAGGATTATTGTTGGCATTTTATCTTAGCTTTGTTTGCGAGTTGAGAGGAGGAAGAGGAAGACAACTCCCTTATTTTCGTCATTTGGAAGATGATTTTGGAGAACTTGCTTAGATTTTCAAGTTTTTTCACTCTCTTTCAAAAGCACTCTCCCAACCAAGGGGAAAAATTCTATTCCTCTCACCTTTTTGCTTTCCTCTTCAAAACTCATTCCATCCTTTTCATGAATTTCCTAGGTCTACATAACAACAATATGATTCAAGGTTTGAGTTTTACACATTACTAATAGTTTATTTTTTTCATATTTATATATGTATCATGATGTTCAAACTCAATTTACTTACAATTATTATAGCAGGGCAACCAACTACATTTTGATTGAATTTCAGCATTCAAATAGAACAAAAAATAAAGGTACACGAATATATATATATATATATATATATATATATATATATATATATATATATATATATATATATATATATAGAGGAGGGATCCGTTGACTCCAGAAGTAAGTCTTCATTGACTTACTTTGCTTAATAACTGGATATCGACATTATATTTCTTCAATCCAACCGTTGAATTCAAAGATCTCATCGAGTATATTAACTCCACAAATTTTTATAAAAATTCAAAATCGTCTGATACTTTTTCTTATAACTTCAATTGAACGTACAACAAACTTTTAAAAAAATCGTTGAATTTCAATAGTCTAAATACATAACTACATTTTTTGAATTTTTATAAAAATTTGTGGAGTTGGAGTTGATCTACTTAATAAGATCTTTGAATTCAACTGTTGGATTGAAGAAATATAATGCCGATATCAAGTTATTAAGCGGAGTAAGTTAATGGAGACTTACTCCTGGAGTCAATGGATCCCTCATCATATATATATATATATATATATATATATATATATATATATATATAGTCATGAATAAAAAAAATATATAGTTTTTTATGTAGTATGTTGAATTAGACTTCGAATTAGGCCTGAACATCTGTGTTGACATATGAATCATTGTCTATGTGTGTTGACATGGCATGTAAGTATCCACATATGTATTGACTTGATCAAAATTGCTATTATGAAAGTTAGAGGGCCAAAATTGCTATTATGAAAGTTAGGAGGACAAAATTAGCAATTTGTGAAAGTTAGAGGCCAAAAGTGCAATTTAGTCAATTTGTTTAATTTTGTTTAATATTAGATAAATAATATGTAATTTGTTTTCCCCCGTTTTCATGTTAAATATGACTTTTGAAGTCATACATATCAATCACCAAGAACACCTCCAATCAATGTATATATGCATGACACCATCAACTAATTATGAAGTTTAAATTAAAAAATAAAATTTCAATATTAATAAATTATACACATCTATCTCATTCTCATGTATTAAATATGACTGTTAGAGTCATGTATACCAATCACCAAAAACACACACAACTACCTCTGTCCCCTAAACACAAGACACTGTTGAGATTTTTCTTTATCCTTTTCTATAAAATATTTTTCAAATTTTTAAAGGCATTAATTACTTTAATCAATTTTATAATACCCCATTTTACATATAATGAAATAGTTTTTATGCTTTTTTTCGTTTATAATGAGTTGGGGATCGAACCCCGGAATCTATAGTGTATTATCCAAACCCCTCACCACTAGACTTAGATCTATTTTTTTTTAATTCTAAACATATACTCTTGATTTTTATTTTAACTTCGACAAATAAAACTCATTCATTTTATATTTTATATTTATATTTATATTAATAAATCATTCACTAAATTGTGAGTTATTATAATATTATATGGGTTATGCGAATACACATCCATCTCAATATTAGAAGGTGTCCATTAACATACTAAACCTTTTCAATTGAAAAAAAAAAGTACTCTTATACTCTTTATTCAATAGTGATAATTATTACTATTGCCACTAATTATCTCATTCTTGTTCTTTGTTTCCTTGTCTTGTTCAGAGAATCAACTCTTATATTACAATATTATTCACAGCTTCTTTGTTTTTATTTTATGGGTTAAATATGTTTTTGCTCCCTATAATTTTCCAGAAATTTTGTTTTAGTCCCTAAAGTTTTTTTCCACACTTTTTAGTCTCTAAAGTTTCATCAATCAATGTTTTTAGTCCCTATTTTTCATTCAACTCGTCCGTACCATTTAAAATTTTAATTTTTTTTTTGCGGTCACAATTAGTACATTATACGAATATTTGTTACAAAAGTTTAAATTTTTTTAACAAAAGATGAATTAAATATGAAATTTTTAGTTTTTTGCACATAAATAATTCATCTTAGGTTAAAAAATTCTTAAATTTTATTGGAGATGTTCTTAAAATATTATAAACATGAATACAAAAAATCATTCAAAAATGTGAAAGTATACATGAGTTGAATGAAAAGTAGGGACTAAAAACATTGGCTTATGAAACTTCAAGGACTAAAAAGTGTGAAAACAAACTTCAAGGACTAAAACAAAAATACTGAAAAACTATATGAATCAAAAATATATTTAACCCTTATTTCATTATTCTCGGTGCCAAATCTATTATTTATATGTTTAGGAGTTTCTCTCTCTTGATCACTTTCATATGTGGCATGCTCTCATTTATCATAATCTATGTGGCAACTTGTGAGAGTATTTTTCCTATGTGGCAACCTTTGAGAACTTCAATAGAAATAGAAATTATGTAATGTATGTACTCATATAAGGAATTTTTTTTTTGGTATCCTTCTCAATCAAAATTTAATGCTAATTCAAAAATAATCATTCAAAAGGAAACAATTGAATACATTTCAATATTTTTAATGACAATGTCAATTTTTACTTTTTTTTTTTGGTGTCCTTCTCAATCAAAATTTAATGTTAATTCAAAAATAATCATTCAAAAGGAAACAATTGAATACATTTCAATTTTTTTAATGACAATGTCAATTTTTACTTCTAATTTATTATTTGATATTTTATTCATTATTATTATTATTACATTATTATTATTATATTATATTTTAGAAACAAAGTCATTTTGTCCCATAATTTGTCAATTAGATAATTGTTATTAAATGACATTTATAATTTCGATCTTCATTCTATTAATATAAATAGCTGTGATTTGCAACCGATTTCACACACTATTGCAATTCAAAATTATACTTTTTGCAATCTTTTATCTCTATTCTTTTTTTGGGTGATTTCACTCTCATTTCCTTCAACTTTTTCGTTGTTCTATTTTCTTCTTTCCATGTTTTTTTTTCAAGTTTAATATTATATAGTATATTTTTGTATTTTGATGCTATCCTTTTTTTGTGCCTACAAGGAGATAATCTTCTTTTCTTATTTTACAGCAGGTGCCCGTCTTTTTTGTGCTTACAAGGAGATAATCTTCAACTTTTTCGTTGTTCTATTTTCTTATTTTCGAAGATGTTATATGCATTGTTTTTATATATATATATAAGCTTTGTATTTAAATGATGTTTATGATTAATCATAATTATACTAATTTTGAGCTATAATTTTTTATTAGCAGGTCCATACGGAAGAACATATTGTTCATTATTCAAATTAGGATTAGGTATTATCAACTGATGTTAGAGTTTTAAGTATTTATTTATATTTTTTTTTATATTTTATTGTCATTTTTTTTAATCATGTTTACTTATTAAAAAACACTTTTTGTTCATATTATTTTTTATTGGTGTAAATCATGCTTATAAATGTTTTTTTTTTACTATTATTAATAAATGTTGTACTCTTTTTTTTACTCATTATTTTTTTGTCTGTCTAATTTTTCATGTGATATTTAACAAATATACTGATAAAATAATAGAAACTCCTCGAAGGACTATACAATAGAACGAATTGCTTATCAAAAAAAATTATATAGAACGAATTGGCCAAATGTGGAACTGAGAAATTGAAGGCTTAATATGTTTCAAAACAAAATTGAAGGCTTAAGAATCTCTGAACAAAAATACTCACCTTAAAAGGAATATAAAAAAAAATAGTAATTTAATTGTTCACAAAAAAAGTTATTCTTAAACTTCATACTTATCGAACAGAGAAAATGGTGTGATTGTCTGAAATATAAAAGGAATGAAGTAATTGACTTCATAGATTATTTTTCTATTTTATTTTATTATTTTATTAATTTTATTACTAAAAAAAAGTTACATAGTGATTTATACCAAACATAATATTACAATAGGGATATTGATAAAAAAAATAATCTACATGGAGGTATTAAGCAAAAAATAACTTACACGGGGTGGGACATACATTTGTAGATTTTATTATATAAAAAATACGATAAATATGAATTGAAAGTAAGGAAAGTAACAATGATTTTATATATAAAAAAAGAAAGAATTAAAAGTAATAATATCATGTATTACTTTGATTTTATTTTCCAAACATATAAACAAATAGATAAATTTTTTAAAATTTGCACCATTAACAAATGAGATATGCATAAAAAAATGATATAATTTTTTTTTTGTGTCAAGCAAATGACAAATAATTATACTGTTCATTACACAAATGTGAAATTTCTTCACACGGGGACATGGGCTAAAATACTCCAGAAGAAAACAAATGTCTAAAGGAGAGAGATGACGATTAAGAACTAATATATATTAACCGTTAGATTAGTTTTTGCTTAATGACCTTTTTTTATGAAAATAAAAGAACAAATATACGAACATGTGGGTTGGGAACAGGGAGTGGAGTATCACTCTCCGTTCTACCATTTCTCCTTAAAATCTCCAAAATTTGGATTATTTATCATATTTAAATAAATTATTACATTAAATATAAAATTAATTTTACAAATAATTAAAAAAACCTCAAAATATTAAAAATTTAATAATTCATATTTTTCATGTGTCAAAAAAATATCTATATTTTTCATTGAACATTAACCCGTGCATTTGCACGGGTAAGTTATACTAGTTAACACTTTATAACTCAGAAATGGAACAACAAGGCATAGAAACAGAAA
This sequence comes from Trifolium pratense, assembly GCF_020283565.1. NCBI lineage: Eukaryota > Viridiplantae > Streptophyta > Magnoliopsida > Fabales > Fabaceae > Trifolium > Trifolium pratense. The sequence goes on along the minus strand of NC_060064.1, from coordinate 38,668,173 downwards.
TGGTTCACATTTATACCATGGAAAAATTATGGGAGTGTGTTCTATATCGCATTTATGGTAGAAATCAAATTACTGAATTAGTATGAGTGTCCAAGAAGCTTATGCTTCTGTCATAAATGATCACTTTATTCTTCGTCAACACAACATCAATCCCTCACACGAAAAAGACAAGATGTTGAAGCCATCAGACAATACGCTATGATATCAATGCTGATAGAAATTAACCGGGGAAAATATCCATAGACCCAATTTTGAGAGAACTATAAATCAATTGCATTAAGCCTCACGGGAAGCGATGAATGGGTTATTAATTCTTTAGTAATTAACTTTACGAATTTTTATAGAAATTTAACGATTTTTTTTTTTGGTTTACAATGAACTGAGAATTGAACCTAAGACCTACAGCGTACTACCAAAACCTCTCGTTGCTAGACCAAACCTAATGACTTAGAAATTTAACAACTCTAAAGAAAACCTAACGAGTCGCACATTGAGCATAGCAATTCAATCTTATAAAATTTATCATTTCTTCTTTAGGAATAAAAATATAGTAAGAATTTGTCATTTTTTTAGCCCTTTGATTAGTCATTGTTTATTTCTTTTTTTGGTATTAACCCTTTGATTGTCAGGGAAAGAGAGTTCCGTAATTCAGAGTCTGGGCAACAATTGTTCCTAGAAGGAATCGAACTCAGGTTCTCCTTAACGATCCGTTCTAGGGGAGCTCATTAACCACTTGAGCACAATGTCTTGGTTATCTCACGAGTGTATTTCATATTTAATTTTATATTGTTTACTCCATATGTACCACAATATAAGTCGTTTTGACCATATGACACGAATTAAGAAATGTAATCTATAATTTATAATCTATAATCTATAATATGTAAAAAGCCAAGGTTATTTGTCTTTCTCTCTCCTTTTCTCATGCATTTGATATTAAATGCTATTATTACAATAATTAATAATTAAATTAATATATTTTATAAACAATTCATATTTGATTAGTGAAAAAATTATTTGTACTACATTAAATGAATTTATTGCTAAATCATAAACAAAATCAATATATTTGCAAAATATGGGAGCCATTTTTATTTGAAATGCGCCATCACTACTCACAAATTTATTACTTTTATGAATATTTATGAATATTATTATATTATCCATCATTTTATAGCAACAATGTTTAAAGCAGTATTAATATGATAATATTCTTTTTAACCAGTAATAATTTCCTTTCTTAGCAACAATGTTTAAAGCAATATAAGAAAGAATATATTTTTAATAAAAATGTGTGCATGAAGATCTTTTTTTTTCCAATTACAAGCTTAAATTAAGGGAATAATTGATAATTGATAATGTTACTTGCTCTCTTTGGCTATATATATTGCTTTTGAGTTTTACAATTTTCACACCATTATGAAATTCTGAAATTCTTCTCAAAATCTTTGTCTTTCTTTTTATTGAAACGATTTCTTTATTCTTATTTGTTACATGACTCTGATTCCAAAAACTAATTCAAGTTATGTCATTATATTTTAATATCTTAGTTATATATTTTTGTCAATATGATATTATGAGTTGAATTTAGTCATTTTTTATAATATTTTATTTACAGACATATGAGAATGTTTATTGGCACAGGTGTGTAGAAGAATTATATGACGTTAACGATTTTGAGACAAACGATGAGCAATTGAATCCATTTATGATGGAATAGTGTTACATGATTTGTATTTTTAAATATAGATATGTATTACCTTGGTTTCACTTTTTTCCTTTTAACCGATCAAAAAACACATGTAATATATCAATGTTGTTTCCATTATTTATTTGTAGAAGAACTAATGTAGATTTGTTAAATGTTCTTTTTATAGCAATACGTATTATAAGACAAACTTCCTTTCACAAGATCAAGTCCATAGGGGGTGCCAAGAAAATAATACCACATCACTTGCGTCTAAACATACAAATTGCATAGCACTAAAACATGTAGGCGTTGCCATTAGGATACCTGACAAAAATAAAATATAAAAAATGCGAGCATTGCTACAACAGAAGAAATAATATTGATTTAGTTTTCAAGCACGTGTGTATCTTTTTCCGTTTTTATATATTTAATTAATAATACAAATTTTTCTTTAATAATATAAATTCTAAAGAGAGTGAAATAGTGATCCTCTATTTTCTCATTCAAAAGAAACCACACTTTCTCTAATTTTATAGGTTGTAAAATTTTGGACAAATCATCTATATTATGCCTACTAAATCATAAAAGTACTAACAAGAGATATGAAAAATTGATTGAAATTCAATCATTGGTGTTCCTTAATATTAAATTTTAAATTAAAATACCAAACGCCCTCATATGTTGTGGCTGGCGGCTGCCGTAGATATGGTCCTATGGATTGAAAAAGAAAATTAAGACATTTTGGTATGATAATATTGTATTAAAGTCATGATTATGAATTTATGACTATAACCATTTTTCTCTCTTCAGGTGATGGACAAAAAAGTAAAAAAAAATCTATTATATATTTAAGGAAATATTTTGAGAGAAATCACAAATTATTTAATTTTGTCAAACATTTTTAGAAATTGTTTTAAATCATTGGATTAAATAAAATATATAGTGTATTATTAATACACTATAGAAATTGTTCCTATTTTGTTTCATGATTTTAAGTTTTGCGTTATAATCACTATAACACGCTTTATCTTGAATTTTATTTGTTTTGTAATATTATACTTATATTGAATATTAACATTCAATATTTGATATAGAGTAATGAGTCGGAGTAGCAAACAAGTTCTTCAATAGCCAAATTTTTGGCCAATGTAAAACCTCTATAAACGACATAAAGTCTCACAAACATCATTTCAGACGACTCACGAATGAAGCCAGAAAAGTTTGATAAGTAAAAACCTAAATTGTTTCTGATAAAACCCTCATAACTAGCTCTAATCGGGGAACCTAAACAACTACCGTCAACGTTGAGGATCACACAAGAGAAGTTTTCATTGTTCCATTTGATGAACATGTATCAACGTGATTAGAGGAGAAAAAAGATGTGAAAATCTAGACCAAACTCTGGATGTTGAAGGATAGCTGATTTAGGGACAAAGATTCATTGTTTAAATAAATTAAATTATGATATCTCCATATACATCAAACACCAGCCGAGAAGGGATTAGCTTGGGGACCCATGAAGCCGACCTTGAGCCAATCATGTGCGTCAATTAAAGAGAAAAAAGTTCAGTCATTGAATTCAATGTGGTGCCAAGGGTTTCTAGGGAATGTATAGTCCTTAACACAATGAAGGAAAGTCGTTTCCTGGAGGCCACATCGAGTAAAAATAGAGGAAGTGTCCAACTTCCGATGATTGAGTAAGGAAAGCATGAACCAAATTATGACAGGCTAACCGTAAGAAAAAGATGATCTTCGCATGTAACTACTTTACTTTAAATAAAATGCAGAAAGTCAAAAGTTTAGAAATAAAAATATGATCTTTGAATGTAACTACTCTACTTTATTTTATGTGCGTAACAAATTTGAATTGTGTTAAGTTATTTTTGTAATAAAAATAAATTTAAATGTATATTAGTCTTCATATTTTCATAAAAGTAAAATTTAGACCCCTTATTAAAAAAAATGATTTTTTGGGCTTAATTTTTTTTTCAAAAACTTAGTCATTATTTAATTATTGGCATTTTAATTTTTGAAGTAGCAAAATTTGTTACACAGATTTTTAAAGACAAAAAAATTCGGTGTAACTTATGTAACATATTAGTGTAATTTATAATTTTTTGTGATAGATAATTATGAAATTTGAAATATTACGATGTTAATTTTTATACTCACTTTTTAACCCGTGCTTGGCACGGGTCCGGATACTAATTAACATTATATGAAAAAGAGAAATTATGAGTTACTCTTTCTGTCCCAGAATAAATGACATGTTTGATCAACTTTATGGTTGTCAATGTACAACTTTGATCGTTAATATTTTTAGTTAGTTATTATTAAAAATTATAAAAATTATATATTTTGAAAATATCCATCGAGACAAATCAAACATCTCATATGCTAATATTTGCATGTATATATTAGTAGAAAAATATGGTCAAAATAGATTATATGAATAGTACACTAAGTCAAAATTAGGTCATTTATTTTGGGACGGAGGAAATAGTTTACAACATTGTCCTTCATTAATGGTCTGAAAAACATAAATTGAAGAACATTAATGAAGAAAACAAATGAATGTCAAAGGAATGAATGAATGTCATTGCATGAGAGAAAACCTGAAGAACCAATGATGAAAACAAATGAATGTCATTGCATAGGAGAGAAAAACCTGAAGAACATTAGTAAGCCATAGACTTTGGTTCTAAATATAATTTCATGGAAATATATATTAAGCTTACCATTTCAATCAACATACAGAAAGTAAAAAAAATCAGCACTTGAGTTTTACATATAAAACTCTGGGAAAGCTGTCATGCCTAAGAGATCTCTCCAGTGTTACTGATGGAGAAAATATACACGCAGAACCTCAACTTGGAGATGCATATATGTGTTGTGTCCGTAGCAACTAAAGTCATATAACGAGAAGTTTTAGGCATCTTCATCCGCCAATAGTAATTCAATGCAGCTGGGAGTGCTCCTACTGTCACAGTTATCCTCCAAATGTAGTCTTTCTGTGGAACAGTTGAACCAGCTAGTGTTGGGTTTCAAGTGAGTGGTTAAGTCTCACATTGTTTATGAGAAGAATGTTGAATTTATAAAAGAGGTAACCCGTTAACCTATTGCGGTATTGCCTTAAGGTTTTGGGTAGAGATATGACGTCTCGCTCTCTTGTGGCCCGGAGCATTGACCCCATTCCGGATAGCTGAAATTAGTATTGCGGAATACCTCCTCCCAAAATTTCAAAACTTTGCTTGGAAAAGACTTCAGCAATGAAGGAACCTTGAGTCTTCTTATTAGAATACTCGAACATAATGCATGGTGGCCGAAAGCGCAAGCCAGAATGCGGAAGAAGCAAAGAGTTGCCATGATTGTGTCGAAAAGAAAGGCCAGAACCAATTGAGCAGTTTACCATCATTGTAAGGGTCATGCCATAGACTTTTTTCTTACACAACTTATCACCAAGCCAGCCAAATGACACAACATTGGTTGACACCATTACATTATGAAAATGGAATGAGCCAACCACTAATAAAAATAGCTTTATTACACAAACAAGCATAATTCCATCACATGGAAAGGCCATGTTGAAGTATCAAGAAAGAGAGAAAACTCATAATGAAAGAAAGAATGAAAAGAGTAAAATGATTCATTGAATTAATGATTATTGAGTACAATGGTCTTATATACACATGTGCTAAGCTAAGCTAGAATCTAAAGAAGAAAAGTTAGTTCTAACTAACACTAACAAGTTAGTTACAAGTTTGTTACAAGTTTGTTACAACCAACTTGATTAGTTACTTGAGCTATATACTTTCTCTTTGGATTTTAACACCCTCCCATAAGTTGAACTATGATAGATGTTTATCATATTCAACTTAGATATGAAATAACCAAACTTAGGCAAAGATAATGGTTTAGTCAAGAAGTCTGCAACTTGTTCATTTGTAGATATTGGAAGAAGCTTCATAATTCCTTTTTGCAATTTCTCTCTGATTAAGTGGCAATCAATCTCGAGGTGCTTTGTTCTTTCATGGAATACTGGGTTTGAAGCAATGTGGATAGCACTCTGGCTATCACAGTAAAGTACAGGTGGTCTGGTACAAGTGATGTTGAGATCATTAAGTAAGTAGAGCAGCCGTTGAAGCTCACATGTAGCTGATGATAAAGCTCGATATTCAGCTTCAGATGATGATCTTGCAACTGTTTGTTGTTTCTTTGCCTTCTATGATATTAATGATGATCCTAAAAAGAAACAATAACCAGTAGTTGATTGTCTAGTGTCTACACACCCTGCCCAATCAGCATCTGCATATCCTAATATTTGAAGTTCTGAATCTCTAGGGAATAGAATACCAAAGCCAGGATTAGATTTTAGGTATCTCAACACTCTGCAGGCAGCATTATAATGAGTGTTAGTAGGTGCATTGAGAAATTGGCTCAATTGTTGAGTAGCAAGTGTAATGTCTGGTCTTGTAGTGTTCAGATACAATAACCTTCCAATTAACCTTCTATATTGTGTAATGTCAATATGAGGTTCCCCATTATCTTTATGAAGCTTGACAGAAGGGTCAAGTGGAGTGCTGACAGGTTTTGAAGCCAATAATCCTGTGTCTTCTAACAAGTCCAAACAATATTTCCTTTGAGAAATAGTTATGCCTTGAGATGAATGAGCTACTTCTAACCCTAGAAAATATTTGAGCAAGCCTAAATCCTTGATTTTAAAGTTGTTGTCCAAAATGAGTTTGATTCTATTTATTTCTGTTAGTGATGTTCCAGCCACAATGATATCATCCACATACACTAATATAACTATGAACTCATTATGCATCTTCTTGGTAAATAAGGAATAGTCAGAATTGGATTGAGTATAACCTTCAATTACCAGTAGATTGGACAATTTTTCATACCACTTTCTGCTTGCTTGTTTCAAACCATATAAACTTTTATTTAATTTGCAGACTTGATTGCTTCTGTCACAAGTTACCCCCTCTGGAACCTGCATATAGACATCTTCCTGCAATTCTCCATAGAGAAACGCATTATTTACATCAAGCTGATGGAGATGCCAATGATTGATAGAAGCTAAAGCAATTAAAACCCGAATTATGGTTAATTTAGCAACAGGAGAGAAAGTATCAAAGTAATCAATGCCTTCAATTTGATTGTATCCTTTTGCTACAAGTCGTGCATTGTACCGTTCAATACTACCATCTGCCTTGTGTTTGATCTTGTAGACCCATTTACACCCAATTGGTTTGATGTGAGGAGGTAAATCAACTAAAGACCAAGTTTGATTTCTGTCCAATGCATCCAATTCAGTTTTCATGGCATTAATCCAATCTTGTGACTTACAAGCTTCATCATAGGTCTTTGGCTCAGTAGTAAGGGAAAGAGACACAAAAAAAGCTTTATGTGAAGGTGATAAATATTTAAAGGAGTGAAAGTGTGATATAGGATAAGAAGTACCTGAAGAGATTGGTTCATGAGAAGCAGTAGAAGAGTTGCATACATAATCTTGCAAATAACCAGGTGCATGCTTGAGCCTCTGAGGTCTAGGTGAAGCAGTTGGAGAATCATGAATGACAGGTGGGGGAGATATTTGAGTATGTTGGGATGCATTGTCAGTGTCACTTGAAGATACAACTGTAGGGACAGGTGGAGAAGAATCAATGGTGACAGGTGGTGAAGGTTCAATGTCAGTAGAAGATGAGGGCAGTTTAGAAGGATAATAAAGCCATCAAATGGAGTTATTTTGAGGTTTGTAGGGGAAGATATGTTCATGATGTGTGACATTTCTAGACACTAATATTTCTCTATTATTGATATCAATAAGAACAACTCCTTTCATGCCAATTTTGTATCCTAAAAAAGCACATTTTCTTGCTCTGCAAGAAAGTTTGGTTCTATGATTTTCAAGTGTTGAAGCATAAGCTAAGGAACCAAAAAATTTAAGATTTAACAAATCAGGTAATTGCTTATGAATAATGAAATAAGGAGAATGATTATCTAAAATAGGACTTGAAATTCTATTTATAAGAAAAACAGCATGAAGTACTGCATAATTCCAAAATTGTTTTGGTAAATGTGACTGCAAGAGTAGAGCTCTTGCCACATTCAAAATATGTTGGTGTTTGCGTTCAACCCTAGCATTCTGCTGAGGTGTTTCAACACAGCTACTTTGATGCACAATTCCAGTTTTTTCAAAAAAATCTTTCATAAGAAACTCTGGTCCATTATCTGTCCTAATACATTTGGTTTTTCCATTAAATTGAGTTTCAATCATTTTGATGAGATTTTGCACATGTGATTTTGCTTCACTTTTGTGTTTCATCAAAATCAACCAAGTGTATCTACTATGATCATCTACAGGAGTTAAAAAATAAGAGTGACCATGAATGGAAGGAACATTAATAGGACCCCAAATATCAAAGTGAATCAATTCAAAACATTGAGAAGCTTTATTAAAACTCGAAGGAAATGACAATTTCTTTTGTTTAGCTAAATGGCATACATCACAAGTTGCCTTATTATCAACATCAATGAAAGGGAAATCTAAGTGCATAGATGACAAGCTAGAACTAGATAGGTGTCCTAATCTAAGATGCCAAAGAGCACTGCTTGGTAGGGAAGTAGCAGAAAGACTTGAAGCTTGCACACTTTTATTTGCAGGATGTAAGTAGTACAAATCTTCAAATTGTTTAGCTGAATCAATCGTCTTCAATGATCCATTTTCCTGTATCAAACACAGTGAACCATTAAAAGAGATAGTGCAGCCTAATTGATGAGATCTTCATCAGTCGCTATTTTTAGAGTCTTTTTAATAAGTTCTTAATATCATTTTATTAATTTAGTGTTTAATTTAGAGTCATTTTAAATAAATTGCAATTTTTGGTTTATTGAGTCAATTAAGTGTTTTTCTCGATTAAAACAATATTTTGTGTAGTTTTATTTTGTTGGTTGAACTTAATAGATTTATGGTTAAATGTGGTGCAAATAGTAAAAGAAGAGAAAGACATTTGACCATGCTAGCCCAATTAAAGAAAGACACATGTGGGCTTTTCCTCTATTCTTCCAATGAGGTGTGGACATGTGTTTAAAAAGAGAAAACACCACATGAAATAAAGGTGGGCTGGCTGCGCAAGAAAGGAACGGAGACAGGAACAGGAGCGGCAGCAGGGGAATAGAGAAAGAAAGGAAGGGAGCACTACATGGATAGAAGAAGAGGAATGCCTACGAGATAAAGTGACACCATCATGTTCCTCTTTGGTTTTATTTTCTTTTTCCCCTTTTGTTTTTATTTTACTATGAGTTTCTAGTTTTCTTTTGATTGGGTTTTTGTAAGATGAACTTGTATGAATCTATGAGTTTCATATGTTAGGCCTTTGATCTAATACTCTTTTGATTAATTCAATTGGCTATTCAATTAATATTTATGTTTAATGCTTTATGTGTATTGATAAATGTTCATGTAATGATTTAGATTCATATTGATTAAGAGATTAATCATATGAATTGGACCTAAATTGATTGTTCAATCTTATAATTGTTCTAGAAATAGGGAATTGGAGGTTGTGACTTATTGTTTAACGTTCAATGTTTGCCTATTTTAACTATTCAATTGGCCTAAGATATTAGGGGATTATAGTGTAAAATAGTGAGTTATACACCATGAGAATGGGTATAGTGGCTTAGTTAAACCGTCATGGTAATTGAATTGATCATCACAAGGGTATTAGACGCTAACATCCATAGTGAAATACGAGGGATTCGAAATAAACCCAATCACTTTCTTTAATTGTTGAATTTGAACCTAGCTTTTTACTTTTAAGTGTTAATCATATGCTATGCAAATCCCCCCAAATGTCATTTTATTTTCTCCTAAGTATTAAGCAAATTGTTTTAGTTTAAGTTAATCTCAATCCCTGTGGATTCGATACTTTTTATATTACTTGACGAACATTTGGTACACTTGCCAAAATTTATCAAGTTTTTGGCGCCGTTGCCGGGGATTGTTAATTAATTTTGACAAGGCAATTTAGCTTTACTTAGGATTTTAGTACATAATTATTATTTTTCTTTCTATTATTTAGCCTTATTAGTTTTTCTTTTATATTGCTGTGCTGCTTGGGTATTTGTTTGTTTGTGTTTGCTCAGGTACAATTGAAATGGCGGAGGTGCAACCACTGCCACCACCAAGGAGAACCTTGGGAGATTATGGTAGAGGAGCAAATGGAGATCAAGATCTTAGAGGGTTTCAACCGGCAAACCCGGTAGCTTTTGATATCAGAAGTTCCGTCATAAAAGCTTTAAAGGAGAACAAGTTTTCTGGGTCCGACTCAGAGTGTCCAAATCTGCATTTGAGTAACTTCTTAGATGTGTGTGATTACACCGACCCTCCGGGTGTCTCGGAATGTGCCAAAAGGTTGAGGCTATTCAAATTTTCTCTTACCGGAAGAGCCAGAGATTGGCTGGATACCTTGCCTAACGGGACAATTAAAACATGGAACGAATTGAGAGTCAAATTTTCGGAGCGCTTTTTCCCAATTTACAAGTTCCTAGAAAAAAAAGCCGAGATCACAAACTTCGAACAAGGAGATTCCGAGTCTCTTTATGACGGATGGGAAAGGTTCAAACTCCTCTTGAAGAAGTGTCCCGATCATGGTGTGGATAATTTGGCTCAAATGCAATATTTTACTCAAGGTTTAAGAGCACAAACTCGCATGTTACTTGATGTATCCGCGGGTGGTTCCATTAATAACAAGATTGCAAATGAGGCTAAAGAGCTTGTGGAAACCATGGCGCAAAATGAATATAGAGCTCTAAATGAGAAAGGAGCTAAGAATAAAGTGAGTACGTTGGAGCTTGACACTCAAAGGGCTTTGTTAGCAAATTTCAAGCTCATGAATGTTCACATGGAGACTTTTATAAATCACTTGACCACCAACAAGCTTGTTCATGCTCAAGTACAACAAGTGTCAACATCACAAGCTCAACTTCCACCAAGTAGACCTTCACCATTGGAAGAAACTCTTTCTCAAGTCATGAAGACGATACAAGTAAACTTCGAGGCTATGAAGACAAGTCAAGAAGCTATGAAGATAAGTCAAGAATCAACAAATAAAAATCATGAAGCCTACATCAAGAATTTAGAAATGCAAATGGGCCAATTGTCTAGGCAAGTTGCGTCGTCATCTAATGGTGGATTTGAAGGAAACACATGCAATAATCCTAAAAAGGAGAGTTGTAATGCAATTCATTTGCGAAGTAGAGTGGTGCCTACAACGGTAAGTGAGCCACGTTCCAAGGAAAATATGTCAATTGAAGTTGAGGATGAGGTGGTAAAAGGAAGGAGTGGAAAGGAAAAATATCACGAGGGAGAAGTTGAAAATGAGAGAAATGGTGAGCTTGAGAAAGAAGTCGAAAATAAGAGTGAAAATGAAAAAATAGAAAAAAGTGAGAAAGAAAAAGAAAAGGAGGGAGGAGTTGAAAATGAGAGAAAGGTGAAAGAGAAGAAAAAAGATGATGCAAACTTTGTCGATAACGACTCAAATTTGAAGAAAATTAAGAATAAAATTTTGAAAGATGAAGAAAAAGCTCAAGTAGTTCTACCTCATGAAAAACTACCCTACCCTCACAAAAAGAAAAGTAAGAGAAAAGATATTGACTTTAAGAAGTTCATGGAGATGTTTAATAGCCTTCAAGTCACAATTCCGTTTATGGAAGCTTTGGAGCAAATGCCTATGTATGCCAAGTTCATGAAGGAGTTGTTGACTAAGAAGAGGAAGCCTAAAGAGGATGAAACCGTGTTGTTGACGGAAGAGTGTAGTGCAATTCTTCAAAGAAAACTTCCACAAAAGAAGAAAGATCCCGGTAGTTTCACTATACCTTGTTCTATTGGGAATTTACATGTTGGGAGAGCACTTTGTGACTTAGGAGCAAGCATCAACTTGATGCCCCTCTCTATGATGAAAAAAATACCCGGTGCCATAGCTAAACCCACCAAGATGCAATTATCTCTTGCGGATCGGTCAATCGCGTACCCCTATGGAATCTTACAAGATGTTTTGGTAAGAGTGGCCGAATTTGTCTTTCCGGCGGATTTTGTAATTCTCGATATGGAGGAAAATGCCGAAGTGCCTCTTTTATTGGGAAGACCCTTTTTGGCAACCGGGAGAGCTCTAATTGATGTGGAGATGGGTGATTTAATATTGAGGTTCAATGATGAGAAAGTTAACTTCAACATTTTTGAAGGTATGAGAAATCAAGATGAGATTCCACAATGCTTTAAAGCGGATGTCATTGAAGATGAGAGTGAGAACTCAAAGAAAGAAGCAACAAAGTCAATTTCTCCGGATTTGAAAACACTCCCTTCTAATGGGAAATTTGTATTTTTGGGAGATGATTATAAGCAACCGGTGATCGTTAGTAGGTTGCTCACCCTTATGAAGAAGGAGGAAAAGAGGAGCCGAGTGGAATCAAATTTGAAGTATCCTCCCTAACGTGGATGATGATGCGTCCAGCTCGGGACGTTAAACACGCGCTTCATGGGAGGCAACCCATGGGATCTCTATGGTCCATTTATATCCTTTTTCTCTCCCTTTATATTTAAGTACTTTTATCTTTTCTTTGTAGTGTCTATAATAATTGACTGATCTTGGATGACTGTGATGATCACTTGCACATTTTACTTTGTTTTTAATGAGCACCTTTATCTTTTGGAAAGTCCCGTTTGTTTGACACCATCTTTTCATTCACTTCTATATACAATTATCTTGGTTTTTAATTTGAGCATCTGAAATGAAATTTCTTGCAGTGCAACGGATTTTTGCGATTGGTGGATTGAAAGACAAGCTGATGAACATTCACAATTTTGACCGTTCGATAATTCGGCCGTTTAACCGTGAGATTTTGAGCCTAAACACTTGGATTGTTTCTCGCTATGTGAGTCCACTACTTTACTTATTCTCTAGAACTTGCTTGCGTTCTTTTAATTGATTGATTGCAATGATTACACATTGAGGCAACTTTTGTTGGTATCTTGAGCCTTTGTAGCCTACCCTTGCATGCTTATATCCTTTGCTTAGCCCCTTTGAGCCTTACATTTCTTTGTTGATTGATCACTTAACCCATATTTTTTCTAAAAAAAAAAAAAAATCATTTTCTTGGAGTTAAGTTGATTTTCATTTTACATATGGCAAATGCTTAAGTTTGGGGTTGCTTTTGGAATTAGCAACCAACTAAGTTTGGGTGGGTATACTAGAGAACTTGAATTCTGGAAGAAAAAAAAAAGAATGAAAAATGTTGAAAAATCAAGAAGTCAAATGTTTGTAATTTTGAAAAGAAAAAAAAAGTGACTTCTTCAAAAAAGATGAAGAGAAAAGAACGAAAAATATAGTTTGTGGTTGCTTGATGTTTTTTATGTGTTGAGATTGAAGAATAAAGTGGAAATAATTTGTTCTCTGGTGTGTTTCTTGAAAATTTTGTGAAATTGGGTATGTCCTTAACTCCAAGTTTTTAACTCACTTCCCTAAAACATCCACCCATACCTAAGCCAAATTATGACCTTTAAGACCTCAAAAATGTGTATTTAATTTGTTTATCGATTGATTGTTAGAATTCTTGCAAGCCTATGGTAGAATAGTTTGGTTTGTGTTGATTGAGTGATTACCCGATTCAACAGTTGAGAGAAAGCGAGTGAGTGAAGTGATTATTGAGCTTGATCAAATATTGTGAATAATTATTAGTCTTGTTTGGATTGAAATCATTGTGAAGAGAAGTTGCATTGAATGTTTGATCATTGAAGTGCTTAGAAGAATTTCCAAGTTGATTGTATTTGAAGTTGTGTAAAGAAGTTGTCAACCCTTTGTGATTGTTCATTTGATAAATTTGTTCCTTGAGGACAAGTAACAGACTAAGTTTGGGGTTGTGATGAGATCTTCATCAGTCGCTATTTTTAGAGTCTTTTTAATAAGTTCTTAATATCATTTTATTAATTTAGTGTTTAATTTAGAGTCATTTTAAATAAATTGCAATTTTTGGTTTATTGAGTCAATTAAGTGTTTTTCTCGATTAAAACAATATTTTGTGTAGTTTTATTTTGTTGGTTGAACTTAATAGATTTATGGTTAAATGTGGTGCAAATAGTAAAAGAAGAGAAAGACATTTGACCATGCTAGCCCAATTAAAGAAAGACACATGTGGGCTTTTCCTCTATTCTTCCAATGAGGTGTGGACATGTGTTTAAAAAGAGAAAACACCACATGAAATAAAGGTGGGCTGGCTGCGCAAGAAAGGAACGGAGACAGGAACAGGAGCGGCAGCAGGGGAATAGAGAAAGAAAGGAAGGGAGCACTACATGGATAGAAGAAGAGGAATGCCTACGAGATAAAGTGACACCATCATGTTCCTCTTTGGTTTTATTTTCTTTTTCCCCTTTTGTTTTTATTTTACTATGAGTTTCTAGTTTTCTTTTGATTGGGTTTTTGTAAGATGAACTTGTATGAATCTATGGGTTTCATATGTTAGGCCTTTGATCTAATACTCTTTTGATTAATTCAATTGGCTATTCAATTAATATTTATGTTTAATGCTTTATGTGTATTGATAAATGTTCATGTAATGATTTAGATTCATATTGATTAAGAGATTAATCATATGAATTGGACCTAAATTGATTGTTCAATCTTATAATTGTTCTAGAAATAGGGAATTGGAGGTTGTGACTTATTGTTTAACGTTCAATGTTTGCCTATTTTAACTATTCAATTGGCCTAAGATATTAGGGGATTATAGTGTAAAATAGTGAGTTATACACCATGAGAATGGGTATAGTGGCTTAGTTAAACCGTCATGGTAATTGAATTGATCATCACAAGGGTATTAGACGCTAACATCCATAGTGAAATACGAGGGATTCGAAATAAACCCAATCACTTTCTTTAATTGTTGAATTTGAACCTAGCTTTTTACTTTTAAGTGTTAATCATATGCTATGCAAATCCCCCCAAATGTCATTTTATTTTCTCCTAAGTATTAAGCAAATTGTTTTAGTTTAAGTTAATCTCAATCCCTGTGGATTCGATACTTTTTATATTACTTGACGAACATTTGGTACACTTGCCAAAATTTATCACTAATGCTTTACACATCTTTGACACAGAAATCAAATTTAAAGTAAAATTGGGAACAAACAAAACATCATGTAAAACTAAATGATTTGAAAATTTAATGGTTCCAGAAAATTGTGCAATTGAAGTGTGACCTGTAGGTAACCTAATACTAATAGGATTGATTTGATTATATGAATCAAACCAATGTAGAGAGCCACAAATATGATCACTAGCTCCTGAATCTAAAATCCAAGAACCTTGATTAATGTGACAACAAAATGAAGAAAAAGAGACACTACCTTGCCTACCATTTGATGAAGGACCAAATGATTGGGAAGAATTGACATGATGTGAAGATGTAGAACCAGAAGATGGATTAATGTTGGAAGACTGAAGTATCTGCATTAGTTGATCAAATTGATCTTGAGTGATGGATGGGGAAGGAGCTGGCTGAGCTGGTGGAGCCTCAACTGTGTTAGATGCTTCACCTCCCTCAGTGGAGACATTCTAAGCACCATGATTTCTTTGAATATGAGGCGGATAACCATGCTTCTTGAAGCAATCAGCCACAGTGTGATTAGGCTTATCATAGAAAGTACAATGCTTCTTAGTTGGAGCAGAAGAATTTGCCCTAAAATTCTTGTTTGGAGGACGTTTTGAATCAGAGTAGTTGATCAAAACCTTTGATTCATCAACAGAACCAAAATTGCCTTGCCTTTCAAATTGCAAAACCATAGAGAAAACACGATTCATAGGTGGTAAAGGATCAATGAGTAGGATCTGTGATCTAACCATATCAAAGTTAGCATTGAGGCCAGTAAAGAAGCGAATAGCATAAAGAGTATGATGATTTTGTCTTGCTTTACGCATAGCTTCGCAAGAACACTGAGATCGACATGTGCATTGTGGAATATGCATGTAAATTTCTAATTCCTCCCAAAGGATCTTCAATTCAGAATAGAAATCAGTTACAGTTTTGGAATCTTGTTGGAAACGATAAATTTTTTGCATAAGCTCAGAAACTCTTACCAAATCGCCTTGTGAGAAACGTTCTTTAAGATCGTTCCATACATCTATAGCGTTTTCCATGAACACAAGGGATTGAGCGATTGAATCTGAAACCGAATTCAAGATCCATGAATGTACCAGCATATTGCAACGATTCCACGCGCGATAAGACGGATCAAACTTATCAGTAACCACCGGAAACGTTCCATCGACGAACTCAAACTTCATCTTGCCGCCGAGTGCTCTGCGCATTGAACGAGCCCAGGAATGGTAGTTTGAACCGGTGAGAAGAGGTTTAACCGAAACAGAGTTCGGTCCATCAGAAGGATGAACAAAGTAAGGGCTGGAAGCATCGAGAGATGGATCCATCGAGCCAGAGGAAGAAGCATTGCGTGTATTCACCATTGATGAATGCGGAAGCTTTGAGAAAAAACGGTTAGGCTCTAGATACCATGTTGAAGTATCAAGAAAGAGAGAAAACTCATAATGAAAGAAAGAATGAAAAGAGTAAAATGATTCATTGAATTAATGATTATTGAGTACAATGGTCTTATATACACATATGCTAAGCTAAGCTAGAATCTAAAGAGGAAAAGTTAGTTCTAACTAACACTAACAAGTTTGTTACAACCAACTTGATTAGTTACTTGAGCTATAAGCCATGTCATCATCTACTTTCTCTTTGGATTTTAACAGGCCAGTTACACCACCTATAAAATGATTTTCAACCTCATCTATCCAACACCAATTCTTTTGTTGTCAACTTATTTGTTGATTGTTTTATCCTGAATGCCTTATCCTTGAAATCCCCTGCAACCACTTTATCCTTGAGAAGACCGTGTTTCTTCACGATGTGTTCGTTCGTTCATGGAAGAAAACAAATTCACTAATATCACTATTCTTAAACTTCATTTTCCATTTCCTCTTCAATCCATGATATCCAAAGAAAATGAAAGTACCCTTCTCATCTCCTACCTTTTCCCTATTGTCTCCCTATTGTTTAAAATTTAGAGCATCTTCCATACTTTTTATTGCTGATTTTATCATAAATAAAATGCGAAGAGATTACCACATTATTATTAGAAGGAAAAATTAATATTTCTTAAAATTTAGTTTTACAAGAAGAGAGGGTTCTTCTCCATCCTCAAAAGTTCTGCTGAAAACTTATACAAATGATTTACTAAAGATAACAGTTCATTGGTGTTCATAGTTCTCTATTTGTGTCGTCATCATCACCATCATCATCTCTTGTCTCTTCATAAATTGTTCGTGGCGGTGATGAGAAGTCCAAACACATTCCTTGGATGACATTCTCGTATGACTCGGAGAGATCTTCTGAAGTATGTTGATGGTACTCCACCAGCTGGTGAAGGCATTGGTTTTCTCTCATCAGATTTGCATTCTCATTGGCTAGTCTTGCCTTCTCACCAAGAAGTGCTTCCAGCTGAAGCCTCACCTACACCATCATCCACACAAGATTAGTATAAATTGATCAATTCAACTCCTAAATCAATGAAATTCTATACAATTCCATGACTAAATTGACCAATACAAAATGATATATTGCCCGACACTTCAAATTGACATAAAATGATATATAGCGCGCAGACACTTCAAACTGAAGATCATGTCTGCTGTCTATTTTCCAACAACATTTGTCTATGTATTTCTATCAATGTCCACGCATCAGCCTACATGTCTAGTAATCTAGTATGACTAAGATTGATAAAATTGCTTACCAGATCATCTTCCTCAGGCCTAACTCCTTTAGCAAATCCATCGCGCAGTCTTCTATTCTCTTCTTCAAGCAGACCACATCTTTCTTGCATAAAACATAAATCTGATTTAAGAGACTTCAACTCTCTTGCAAGTGAAGCTGTTTTGCTTGCCATTGATACTGCAAGCTGAAAAAAATGGAGAAAAAATTCCAATTAGCCACAAATACTAACTAATAGTCTAATACAAGCTGATTAATAAGAAAAGTAAAAAAAAAAAAAACAAAGAACCAACATTTCTTGCTTTCTTGATATGCTTATCATGCATTTTTCCTCCATTTTCAGTTTGTGACTCTATGACATTATCTTCATAGGATTCATCAATTTTCCTTTTCACTCCTTGTTTTGACTCTCCTGAATCTTCTTGTTCTTTCTTTTCTGACTCAACAATTGTGCTTTTGAATATATCAGTTAATGTGGGTGGATTCCCCAATTCTCTAGCACCCTGTAGAAAAATTCAAACCATATCTTCAACATTTAATTAACTATACTCAACAAATCTAATTTACAATAAATTTCAATATTCTGTTACATTTAATCTAATCTAATGTTACAGATTTCTCTTACAAACTCAAAAATAAACTAACACACTTTATTTCACCATAAGATTGTAGTATAGTACTATTAATGATAAAAAAAAAAAATTAATTAGTATTAATATTTATAAGTACCTGTAAGGCATTGTCCAGATTATTAGATTTCAATATTCTGTTACATTTAATCTAATCTAATGTTACAGATTTCTCTTACAAACTCAAAAATAAACTAACACACTTTATTTCACCATAAGATTGTAGTATAGTACTATTAATGATAAAAAAAAATTAATTAGTATTAATATTTATAAGTACCTGTAAGGCATTGTCCAGATTATTAGACAAAAGAGAGAGTGTATGAGAAACAGAATCAAAGCCTCTGATGAGTAACAACGAATCTTCCTTCAAACGATTTCCTCGTTCATTCTATAACAATATAATTAAAAACAAAATTCAGTAACCTAAATAGTAATTTGATTTAAGTTATCTAATTAGACAGTAATTAATTAATTAATTAATTAATTAATTAATTACTAACCAAATGGGTTTGTTCTGTAGAGGTAGATGGATGATGTGAATCTGAAATTTTTGGTTGACGATTATCGAGAAGAGAATCAATTCTACAACGGAGTGTGCTCCAGAATCGTTTATCAGAAGATGGACTAAACTGAGGAGAGGATGAATTAACAGCGTTTGTTTCTTCATCATCCTGTTAATAATAAAACGTTAATTACAGAAACGAGACATGAAATTAAGAAATAAGAATGTTGTTTAAGAGGAAAAACCTGTTTGATGTGAGGAAGAGGAGAAAGTGTGTCGTCGAAGGTGGTAGCCATGGTGTTTCGGAGTTGAGAGACAGAGTGAGATCTGATGAGGTTATGTAACGGCTAGTTTTCAGAACTGAGTTGTATTGAAGTGGAGGATATTTAAATAGATTATTATTAAATGTAACGTTCGGATGTATAGTAGTATTAAAATTATTTAAGATTTTTGCTAAAAAAAAAAAAAGTATCTCAAAAATTTTCTTTTTGGGATGGTAAAACTTAAAAGTAATGAAATGGTAAATGATAAAGGATGACAGATGAGAGCTCTCAATATGCATAATGATAAAGGAAGAGCAAACTACCACTTTAATTTAGAATTTAATTTATGGATGTGTAAGGATGAGTCATCATAGACAAAAATATATTGTCTGCGGTATAGTTGGTCACTTGTAAACTTTTTAATCAAGATAAATAAGATTTTATAATTAAACTCATTGGGACATCTTTAATGTCTTTTTTTATTATTATTGGTTAGGCTTTAATGTCTTTTTTATTAGTAATTTTATTATAGACTAAATTGACTAAACGACAAACATATTTTATAACCAAATTGACAACTTAAACATGTTTCTGATAACCAAAATGACTAATAAAATAAGCATTTGTGAACAAATGTAACAGCGATATACACTTTTAGGGACTAATACGATGGTTTGCCTGATAAACTCATATATAGTTTTTATTTTTTTTACTAATAGTTGCATTATAACTTGATTTAATTGAACGAAATTGTAAAGAAACTTACACGTTAGTTAATTAAGGGTGACAATAGGCTATGCCGAATTTGATTTTGATTTTGTCAAATTCAAGTCTGACCTCTTCAAAAATTGAATGATGAGTCTCATTTGTAGTCTGTCAATTCATTGACTTATTTTCTAGGGACGAAAATCAAAATTCAATGAAAATTTGGATAATGAGTTTTTCACATGTCTGAATTTTAAATTTGGTCCTAGTAATTTGAGCTGATTTTCACTTTCATCCCTGTAATTTGCCAAGTCGGCGCCCTCTAAACACATGGCAGTGATCCAATCAACAGATTCTAGCTACATCAACGATTTAGTGTGACATAACCATATTAAGGACTAAAACTTCACAGGACAAATCTTCTATGCTAATACATTCATACAAACCTAAAAAATAAAATAAATAAAAAAATATTCATTTATTTGCGGAAGATTGAACTGTAATACTCTCTATCAAATTCAGCGTCAATCACCACTTGACCATAGAAATTGTGTACATATAATTTTCGGCATACCCATAAATTTCAAATTACACATTATATATACTACATATTTATTGGTTCTTCACTATATATACATATATATTTCAACAAATATAAATTTAAACTCCCAATCAAAGAATAGATAAATTCAAACCTAGCACTCTACTTTGGTTGTTCCTTCTGAGTCCTTTTATTATGGTTTAATTAATCTATTGGTCCCTTAAAGATATTTTAGGTTTTACAATGGTCCCTTAAAGAAAAAAAGGTCCGGATTGGTCCCTTAAAGAAAAAAAGACCCGGATTGGTCCCTTAAAGACATATATGTTTTTCATATTGGTCCTTTTCGTTAAATTTTAACTCCAAATATAACAAAAAATTCCACCGATTAAAATTTTAAAAGTTAATAAGGTTTTTGGTGGACCACTTACACTTAATGACATCCACAAAACTAAAACAGTAAAACTAACGTTTTTTATAAAAAATTGACGGAAAGGACCAATTGAGAAACATATGTGTCTTTAAGGGACCAATCCTGACCTTTTTTTCTTTAAGGGATCATTGCGAAACCTAAAATATCTTTAAGAGACCAAAAGACTAATTAGACCTTTTATTATTTAGTCTTACT
Organism: Trifolium pratense; assembly: GCF_020283565.1. Taxonomy (NCBI): domain Eukaryota; kingdom Viridiplantae; phylum Streptophyta; class Magnoliopsida; order Fabales; family Fabaceae; genus Trifolium; species Trifolium pratense. Next base: position 38,647,381 of record NC_060064.1, on the reverse strand, counting down.
TTATTTTATTTTTGAAGAGAATGTTTGATTTAATTAAAATACGGATAAAATTGATTAGCTGGATTACAAAAATTAGTACACCCCATTCGGTGATGGACAGCTCAAACTATCTCGCCCACCCACCGTCCACCGACAATTTGATCTCTATTCTCTGGTTTGTACAAACATAATTTAAATACTATTGTTAATGAAAAGGTTTTTTCTATAACATAATTCAAATCAGTAAGTTTGTATTGAAATTTTTTTTTTTTTGAAAAAGCTAAAATGATATATATATATATATATATATATATATATATATATATATATATATATATATATATATATATATATATCCTATCTATTAACAATAGAAACCGCTTCACATAATACTGTTAGGGGCAAAAGAGGCGCGTACCCAGCACCTTCTCCCTCGTCCCCCGACGCTGTAGCTTCAAGAAAATTGCGCGTTTTTCAAATCCCTCTCCAACTGAGAATCTCACTTTTGTCCTTCATCACTGTAAGATTTTGATTCTATTCCTTTTATATTCTTATTTTGATTCTGATGCTTGCTCAGCACCTACTTCTCCATCGCAGCATCACACAAGTTTTCCATCCACCTTATAAATACCCTAATCAATGGTATGTCTTCATCCTTCGGATTTGAGCCCATTTTGTTGCTTTTAATTGTAAGTTGCTTTGTAATGGATTTTTCATTTGAGTTGGTTTCTGATTTACATCCATGTAGGAAGGCATGGAGAATGAAGGTTAGGGTTGTAAGGATTCCTCATCTCAATTCTTGGTAAAGTTCCATCTTCTCCATGCTTATTTTTTCTACCCATAACTTTTATGCATGATAAACATTTTTCCCTTCTCATTTCACGCACTTGAAATATTTGTTCTTTTTGCAAATTTACATGCCAGATTGTTAAAATTTGTGAGTTGTTATCCCTGAAATTCTGGCACACTAGTAACACGATGTTGAACACGATGCTCCAACACTGTATGTTTGATCCGATGATCCAACACTGTGTTCAACACTGAACTAGACGAACAATAAGGAAATATAAAATGCACGAAACAGAATAACACAGTTATTTGTTAACCCAGTTCAGCATAACAGCCTACTCTGGGGGATACCAATCCAGGAGTGAATCCACTATGATAGTATTAGTTCAAAGCCCTCAATAAACGCCCTGTTTATGACTTCTCACCTAATCACCACCCGTGCTATATTCTACCTAAGTCACACCTAGGTATGAAAACCTCCGCTCAACTCCTCTTAATCACAGCCACTGTGATCGTACACGTTACAGTTTACAGATGAAGACACACTTCTTAAAACATCCACCAATTCCGTACTTCAAAGCTTAGGAATGGTTCATACACACTATCTCCTTGCTTAGAAGCTCTGGAGATATTACAACACAGTAACACACAGTCCTTAATCTTGCATCAGGGTAATACAAGAAGAGGAACACAATTAACAACACTAAAACCCTAAACACACGCTTTGTAAAACTCAATTACGGCTTCAGTCAGTTGCACAAGGGTTCAGTCTTCCTTTATATAGCACGAGCTAGGTCTTGAATTGGGCTTCAAAAACGCAGCAGGTCCAGAAGTTACTTTAAGGAATATTCTTGAATCAAATGTTTTGTTTCCATAAATAGTTGATTCATTCTGAAACAAAACTAGGTCATGGCCGCCTTCTAGAACATTAGGAAAGGCGTGCTGCTTGGTGCAAAAGTAAAAAGGCGAGATTTCCATAAATAGAACTCCACGCGAGATTAAAAACATCAGGCCCGGCCCACTGGATGTGGTATCCAATGTTGAAGCATTCCATGCAACATCTTGCTTGAACTTGATGGTGAAGCATTCTGCTCCACATCTGGCTTGAATATTTGTTTTAGCAAAATGCGGCCAACTTGAAACACCAACAATCTCCCCCTTTGGCAATTTTTGGCTAAAACAACCTAAGATCATTTCAACCAATCTAGAGAGATACATCACCTACCTTTCTTCAAATCAACGTAAGCACACAGTCATGAAGTAAAGTAGAACATCTTCAAATGCAGTTTTCAATAGAACTTCTCAGATGAAAATAGCAAATAGACGTATCACACAAGAATAACAGAGGCATGCAACAGCGGAATAGTGAACACAACTTGCCTCACAGGAAAACGCCAATGGAGTGAAAAATATTCTCATAAAAAGAATCACAGGGGAAAAATAAATTCCCTCATGGCTGAGAGAAATAAACTCTCAGGAAGCAAGATGTTCATTTTCAACAGAGCATCAGGTAACATGATTCAACACCGATTAGAACATCTAACATTGCGCCACAGAAGGCAACCCACAACTCATAACACTACTCTTCACAGATTCAGCAGACAATCAGCAGTACATCAGGCAGACTTACTAACTCTCCCCCTTTTTAGTCACAAAATATGCCAAACAGAAGCTTCATGCACGAAGAGTATCACAGAAATCCATAGTGCAGAGTATCAGAGCATAACAGATTCATATATTAGTATCTAGCAACCCGTAGTCTTGTAATAGCAGAAGCATTACTTCACATACAGAAATGTAGCAGCATTGCTATACGTAACATATACTACACTCCACAACAGGAAGGGCAAATGTCTCAACATTAAGCATCACATCATAAAACATCAGATAATTACTCCCCTTCAAGACATGCATAACAGAGTATCAAAACATCACACACCACTCATGCAAAGCACATTCAGAACATATGCAAAGCACATACATCAGATACTATACATCACATACTGCTACCGTGCCTACAGCAGATGTTAGAGCATCTGTCAGCACATCACGCTCACTAAATAATACTACTCCCCCTCAATATCAGAGATGAGCAAAAATTTAATCAAATATTTTTACTCCCCCTCAAAATCAAGGATGAACAAAAATTTAATCAGGCATTTTTACTCCCCCTAAAAAAAATGCATATCAGAACAAAGTATTCGAGTACCACATGCATATCAAAACTTACTCCCCCTTAATTCTTGCAGAGCAAACATGAGTACTACGACACATATCAGATGTTGCAACATCAGATAGCACATCAACATACTGCACACTACTAACTACCAACTACTCCCCTTTTTTTTTTTTTTTGACAAAATAGGGTCTTCATAGAAATAGCAGAAAAACCAGAGACATAGTGCAGAATATCACAGTTCAGATGCACACAGGGTGCTTAAATTTAGATCATAGCCCACACATGGAAAATAAATCCAAACGAAACATTACACAGAGGCACTGTCTTGGGGAATCATTTCCCTCATCTTCAACCTCAGAGTCTTCTTCCTCATTATCACCACCTGCATCAACACTCAGATTCTCATCAATACCTGCATCAGTTGCTTCTAATGCAGCTTCTTCAAGCTTCAGAGCATGAATCATTCGCTCAAACTACAGCTTCTTTTCATCCAGCTAACTAGAGGTTGTAAGTTGTAAAGCATATCTACTACCTCCATCACAACAAACACATAGTCAACATTCACAAAAGAGACATTTCCCCTTGTTTGCACAATATGACAAGGGCATAAGAAAACATTGTTCCAATCTCCCATGAACAGTCTTTGGCTGAGGTTCATCCAAGAAGTCAACCTCATCAAGATCAATCATCTCTTGTTCTTCATTTACTGTCTTTTCAGACTCAGTATCTTTATCACCAAGAGAGACAACTTTCTCTATACTTTCCTCTGTTTTAGAGTCTTCAATAGAATCAGCAGGAATATCATTCTTTTCTTTGTCCTGCAATTCATCTTTAGTAGCAGCCTCAAAATCACAGCTATCACCAAAAGACTCAGTGATAGTGGCAGCATTTGGATTAGGCTGGACAGAGGATGTTCCAACATCCTGTGCAACATCAAGGGTAGTAATGTTCTCCTTGATAGAAAAAGTAACAAGCTCAACAACAGAATCAGAGATGGACTTATCAGATGGAGCCACATGATCATTCACAACTACAAAGGGTTGTACAATAGCATCAACAGTATTATCAGAGTTTGACATGGTGATCTGATTGAAATAAAATAGTTTTCGATTGAATTGAACTTCAAACAGAGCACAATCAGTGGGACAGTAGGTGAAAGAGAGTTGATTGCATGTTATGACACAGTTATGGCAATTTTGATATGATTGCCCGGAATTAGCGTGCATCACTGGTGGGAGCGAAGTGAAAAATGTGGTTGCACGCTCAAAACTCCTTAACTGCTACAATTCCTTATGTAGGCAAATTCTTAATTTGCCCCTTAGCCTTTCAAACTCAACAACATCCAATGCTTTACTGAATATGTCAGCCACCTGTTCTTCAATAGCAACATGATCAAGCTTCACAATATTTTCTTCAGCTAAATCCCTGATAAATGGGACTTTGTTGACACGGGCAGGTTCTGATTTAGGATTAGTAGATTCATTGTTAGAACCTGAAACTTCATCAAATACAATATCATATGACTATTGAATGGATGATTCAACATCTGCTGTTTTGGTTGATGATGCATCATCAACTACCACATTCATTAATTCCACGGTAACTTTAGTTCTAGAGTTATAAACTCTGTAAGCTCTGCTGTTTATGGAGTATCCAAGAAAAATGCCTTCTGATGCACAGGAATCAAAGAATTTTGCATTCTCAAATTCTTTCCCACGATCACTTCTTATTCTTACAATAACAACCTCCTTTTCTCTTTGAAGTTGTAAGCATAAGTTTCTAAAAGTTTCAAAGCTGTCTGATTTTTCTCTAAGGAAATCTATCCAAGTGAATCTAGAAAAATCATCTTCCAAAGCAAAAACATACCTTTTACCACCAAGATTTTCAGTCTGCATAGGTGCCATCAGATCTATGTGTAATAGTTCAAGTGCTCTAGACGTAACCGAATGTTGGAGCCTTGGATGTGCCACCATGGTTTGCTTGCCTATTTGGCACTCACCACATATAGTTCCTTCCTCAATCTTGAGCTTTGGATTTCCCTTGATTGTTTCTTCTGCTATGACCTTTTTCAAACCTCTCAGATGTAAGTGACCCATTTTTTTATGCCACAGTTTCACTTTATCCTCTTTGCTTAAGAGACAAGTGGACAAGTGGTTTTCTTCTTCAGAGACCCATAAGTAGCAGTTGTCCTTTGACATCACACCCTTCATCAAGAGTCTTCCTTCTTCATTTGTAACAAGACATTCTGACTTTGTGAAGTTTACTTTCATGCCTTGATCACACAACTGGCTAATGCTGATTAGATTAGTTGTAAGACCTTTCACCAATAGAACATTATCTAGATTTGGCAATCCATTGTTGATTAGATTCCCAATTCCTTTTATCTCTCCCTTAGCTCCATCACCAAAGGTTACATAACTTGTGGCATAGGATTTTAAGTTGGCAAGACATCCTTCCACTCCAGTCATGTGTCTTGAACATCCACTGTCAAAGTACCAATCTTGTCTAGATGATGCTCGTAGTGATGTGTGAGCTATCAGACATACATCATTCTCTTTTTCTTTCCACTCTTTCTTAGTCTTCACATTTTCTGGCTTTGGTGCAGGTGACCGGAAATTCTTTGGGTAACCATACAATTTATAGCAATAAGGCCTTATGTGCCCTTTCCTACCACAATAGTGACATCTCCAGTTCCTTCTTCTAGATTTAGTTCTTGACCAGTTATTCCGATGTGGAGGAGGATGTTGAGGCATCGATCCAGTCTGTGCAGGAGGCTTAGGTTTGGATTTTAACCAAGTGTCAGTTCCCTGGTGTGTGGGAGGATGTGGTGGTAAAAAGCCAGCACTGACAGGAAAAGTCTTCTCAATGGGAGTACTGATTGTAGCTTTGTTGTATCCCATTTGTTGATCAACAATCTCATAGTCAAAGCCAATTGGTTTCTTTCCTGCACTTTGTTTCAATAGCATTGCTTGGAATTTTTCTTCTCCTGATCCATAAACTCTGACTTGTCTTCTAGCATGCTCCAAGTCAACATTTAGTTTTTCAATCTCTTTGTTGAGAGTATCAATTGTTACCAGACATTCATTCTTCTCAGCCTGCAGTTGACAATTCGCCTTCTTTTGTTTTTCCAACGCTTTATAAACTTCATTGCTTCTGATGAACAGATCCTTATAGGTGGTAAGCAGTTCCTCATAAGATGTTTCATCACATGATTCAGCATCAGACTCACACAGACCTGTCAGCGCATTGACATGTTTTGTAGATCCACTTTCAGTTTCCTCCTCTGAGTCATCCTCATCTGACCAAGTGATAGCCAGACTTTTCTTTTGTCTCTTCAGAAAGGTAGGACATTCAGCTTTGATGTGTCCATATCCTTCACATTCTTGACACTGGACCCCTTCTGACTGACTGGTTTTCTCATCACTTCTAGCCCTTCTTTGATCATTGGTCTGTTTGTTGATGTCGAGCTTGATGCTTGGCACATTGAACTTAGACTTTTTGTCCATTCTTTTCATGATTCTGTTGAATTGTCTTCCCAGCAAGACCATTGCTTCTGACAAACTTTCATCACTCTCCAAATTTGATTCTTCATCTTCTCTAGTGTTGGAGGCAAAGGCTAAACTTTTATTTTTCTTTTCTTTTCTTTGATTCATGCCTAACTCATAGGTTTGAAGTGAGCCTATTAGTTCATCCACTTGAATGTTGACCAGATCTTGAGATTCTTCAATTGCTGTCACTTTCATGTCAAACCTGTTAGGTAGAGATCTGAGAATTTTGCTCACAAGCTTTTCATCTGATATGGGTTCTCCCAAGGCATCAAATGAATTTGCAAATTCTAAAATATTCATGTGAAAATCATGAATAGTCTCTTCTTCCTTCATACTCAGATTTTCAAAGTTTGTGCGAAGCATCTGAAGTTTGGATAACTTTACCTTGCTGGTTCCTTCATGTGCTTTCCTAAGTATCTCCCACGCATGTTTAGCCACAGTGCATCGTTTGACAAGTCTGAACATGTTGATGTCCACCCCATTGAATATGGCATTTAAGGCTTTTGAGTTTCCTAGAGCTAAGTCATCCTCGTCTTTAGAATAGTCTTTTGTAGGCTTGATTTCACTGGTTTTCTTTCCATCCTTATCAATGACCACTGGGGGTTCCCAGCCATTTTCTACAGCTTTCCATGTTCTGCTATCAATGGATTTAAGAAAAACCATCATCTTAGATTTCCAGTAGTCATAGTTCTCAGGCCCTATCAGTAGGGGCGGTCTGGAAATTGTTCCTCCTTCCTTGTCCATTTCACCAGAAAGTATTTTCCCTGGAGCTCACCCTAAATCCAGAACAGGGTGCCTGCTCTGATGCCAATTGAAATTCTGGCACACTAGTAACACGATGTTGAACACGATGCTCCAACACTGTATGTTTGATCCGATGATCCAACACTGTGTTCAACACTGAACTAGACGAACAATAAGGAAATATAAAATGCACGAAACAGAATAACACAGTTATTTGTTAACCCAGTTCAGCATAACAGCCTACTCTGGGGGATACCAATCCAGGAGTGAATCCACTATGATAGTATTAGTTCAAAGCCCTCAATAAACGCCCCGTTTATGACTTCTCACCTAATCACCACCCGTGCTATATTCTACCTAAGTCACACCTAGGTATGAAAACCTCCGCTCAACTCCTCTTAATCACAGCCACTGTGATCGTACACGTTACAGTTTACAGATGAAGACACACTTCTTAAAACATCCACCAATTCCGTACTTCAAAGCTTAGGAATGGTTCATACACACTATCTCCTTGCTTAGAAGCTCTGGAGATATTACAACACAGTAACACACAGTCCTTAATCTTGCATCAGGGTAATACAAGAAGAGGAACACAATTAACAACACTAAAACCCTAAACACACGCTTTGTAAAACTCAATTACGGCTTCAGTCAGTTGCACAAGGGTTCAGTCTTCCTTTATATAGCACGAGCTAGGTCTTGAATTGGGCTTCAAAAACGCAGCAGGTCCAGAAGTTACTTTAAGGAATATTCTTGAATCAAATGTTTTGTTTCCATAAATAGTTGATTCATTCTGAAACAAAACTAGGTCATGGCCGCCTTCTAGAACATTAGGAAAGGCGTGCTGCTTGGTGCAAAAGTAAAAAGGCGAGATTTCCATAAATAGAACTCCACGCGAGATTAAAAACATCAGGCCCGGCCCACTGGATGTGGTATCCAATGTTGAAGCATTCCATGCAACATCTTGCTTGAACTTGATGGTGAAGCATTCTGCTCCACATCTGGCTTGAATATTTGTTTTAGCAAAATGCGGCCAACTTGAAACACCAACAATCCCAGTATCAATTTTAGTTAAACTACTTGATTTTGGGTGTGGGTAGTAGTGGGGATAGAAATAGAATTAGTAATTGAGATAAAATGCATTGCAGGTGTTTGATAAAATGCCCATGCGGAAAATTGTGGTAGCTACAATAGAACTATAAGTCATGAACTTAATTTTGAATGTCTTTATCTGTGGCCTTTATAATATGCATCATTTTAACCATATTAGACAGGTTTTTTCAGATATAATCTTCTAACTATACATACAGTTTTCTTTGTGTGCATAAAAAATCTCTAGCAAATACAATATTCTAAAGGTTTGTACACAATTTCATATCAGTTTTGCCATAGGTAGGTCATTATTTTCCACAATTCTGTTTGCTAAATTAAATTTGAAGTATTGATTCAATTATGAGTTATTTGGAATGGTTGATACATTGATAGATGATTATATAAGTTTGATTCACTAGGCGACGAGATTCAATGGACAACTTTAGAAGACAATTGTGAGTTGTGGAAGGTAAAGTTAAGCCTTTTTCAGTTTAAATTTACAACTAAGAGGAGGAGTTAATTTGCAAAAGCACAATTGATTGGTCTTAAAATGAGTTTTTCCTTCACGTTAAATAAGTTCTTAAACTGCATATCTTCTTTTTGAAAATTCTTACCAATTGAATTTGATCTCAATAAAAAATTGTTATTCAAGTTTTCTTCAACTGTGTATTTAAATATGATCTGATCCAAACCTTCCAATATTCATGAGGCATGCCTAATATTATTATGTTTGGGTTCGATTGTCTGTATTTTTAACTCTTACTGTTATGTTCATTTTCATTACATGTCATGTTGATTTTCATGTAGTATTATTTTTTTACTATATTGATATGGATATATTTTGAAGGGGAAAAATTGTTGCACTCATATAGCACAGTTTTAGGTAGGGATCTAATTCTTTTTTTATAGCTATATTTGTTATAAACTTCAAAATGAGAACTAGGTTGCTCATGCATGATATTATATAACTCTGCTTTTCCTGTTAGGCTTAACTTTGGGTATGACTTCGAATTAATTAAATTTGTTAGTGTCTCACTGCCTTATTTCTGGTTATGATATTTACTTAAATGTCATCATGTGTATTTTGTTAGTATTCTTTTGTTATCTCTCTTTATGTTATCAGCTGATGCAAATGTTTGATTTTTTATTGCCTGCCACTTTCTAATTCAGTGGACGACAATTTTTTCCTAACCTTAAGATGGTTTTGGTCTGCAGATCCCATGATTATTCAAGCTATTGGTAAGAATCCATACTCTTAACAAAAGTCTTGCCAAATGTTAACCGGAGATACCCCATTTTTGGTGTTTTTTGCCTTTCCCCGTTTGTTATTCATCTACATTTCTTTTCAACTATTAGTTTGATTGAATGTATTTCTTCTCCATGAACACAATCGGGTGAGAGAGATTCTCTCATGATTTCTGGGTTTTTTTCTCCTCATTTATTGTTTTCTTTTTCTCTATTTTTTTCTTCAGCAACAGGAAATAATGGCAGAAAGTTTGGTATGAGAGATGAAAATTGCTTGACTACATATATGTATGTAAGGTAATTATAGAAAGGGATGGAAAGACGCATCAATCATTTATTTTATCTTTTGTTTTTGTAGGTTATGTTTATATTTTTGGGCTAAGAAACATGGTTCAAATATTTTAGAAATGAATTCATTGAATGAGAGATTGATGAAATTTACTCTTCAGTTATGGGCTTTTTAATTTATGAAATAACACTTCATTTTGAGTTTTATTTGTTATTGGTTCATTACATCTTTTGTTAAGATCTAACTAATTCTAAATAAAAAAGAATGGAATTCTAGACGAAGTTGAGTTTTATGTTTTTGTTTTTAATTAGTTTTTAGCGTCTTCTCTTTCTAAGATGTCTAATCCAGTGGAAATTTAGAGTCTTTGGAATCAATGAAAAATACTTTTATCTTCTGCAATGAAATGTTATATATGCAATGAAATGTAATACATGCAATCAAGTGTCATAAGAACCGTTTGTTATTTCTTGCATATTGGTTCCTCTGTGTTTCAAGGAATTTGATCCCTTTTAGGAAAGAAAGTTCTTAGAACTCATAAAGGTCTCAAACTTTTGGTCATTTTGTTTTATTTCATTGCTTTTTGTGTTTCAGTAATTATATATTTTCGTAAATCGTATCTATTTTAATTTTTTGCATCAATTCATTTCTTTCTTGGTGCTTGAAATATGCAGGAGCTAAAAGTAATGGAAAGAAGAAAAATTATAGCTTTCGGGGATTTTGGTCATCGAACATTTCACAAAGGATTTTGGAGCTTTTGTCATTCTCGTAGGTAAACTACTTTTAATGACTTGCTTATGGGAGATTGCTCCAGCACAAATTTTTACACTATACATATTTGGTTTGATAAATTTATGACTAATTGAAATAGATTACTATACTATACTGCATATCTAATAAGTTTATGTCTAATATGAGTAAGTTTTTATGAAGATTACTTATTTCTTTTAGCGTTGTTAAACTTTGGCATATTACTTTTTGTGCAGTTCATGGAGAAAAAGAAACATTGTTTAAGGTTTTAGAACCAGCAGTCGCTGAATACTTTTCATTTTTGTTTTCCAATAATGCAAATACGAGATCTATTTATTTTTTGGATTTTCAATTCAGCAGTTAACTTATCATTATTAATATTTTTTTTTGTGGTTAGAACACATTGGATAAAATGGGTTGCTAGCTATTTCCTGAAATAAAATTACATTTACCAATATTGTATAGCTTTATGTTCAATTTCAATTTCATTTGTAATGTGTGGCTGTTGTTCAATTTCAATTTCAATATTGTATAGCTTTATGTTCAATTTCAATTTACATTTACCAATAAAATTACATTACCAATTTTGAATCCCAGTTAATGCCTTAGACTCAATGAAATGTGTGGCTGCTGTAAAAAGGAAAGGAGAAGTGCAAGAAGAGGATATTTGCATGAAGTTTCTTACTTCCTTTTCATTGATGAAGAAAGAGGTAGTACATTAATTTAATTTATTATTGCTATCTATCTTTTATATTTGTTCATCATCATAAATAACAGTACATGGGATGCCATCTTATTATATTAAACAACCACTTTACTTGGAACATGTACTTATGATTGTATTTTATGCTATTAGGTGAGTGAAGATCCATTCATCTTGCTTCTTGCAAAGGTAGTAGAAGTTTTATGTATTTTGATTGTCTTAATTTAATTTTTTTCCCGGTTGATTTGGAAGAAGCTGAATACATAGTGTTCAAGTACATATGGTGAATAGAGGAGGAATAGAGAAATACAACTTATGATATGAGGTTGGGACTTGGGAATTTGTAAGAATGTGACAAATTAACTATATCTTTATGAATTGTTGATGTCAAACATGAATACAAGATTGATCAAGTAGTTGGTACTTAGAGAAAATTTGTCTCAATGATGAAATTGGTAATGTCCATGTTAAGAAAGATTGTGAAGGCTGTGAAAATTGACAATGATGAATATGAGTTTAAGATTGTGAAGGTTGTGTCAATTGGACTTGTTTTATCATTTTTTTTTTCTTCTTTCATTTATCCTTTAACTTTAAGTTCAGTTTATTTATAGTTTTTAATATTTACAAAATAAATAAATTATTATTACTTTTATCAAAAGTGATTGAGACTTTTAAATGCTTTTGCTCTAACACTATGTAAGTTTTTATTTGGTTTTAGACAAAATGATAATTACTACCGTGAGATTTCAGATTCAAACATAGATCAAAGTTTTAGCTTAATAATATTTCCATTTATAAATATTTTGATTTAAAAAAAAATATTGTCAATCTAGACATTCTAAAAATTGTTTATAATTAATTATGGTGTCAATAAAAACATTTGGAGTTTGATAACGATAAAAAATTAAGTTTTTTTTTCTTTTCAAATTAACGTCGAGTTCTAAATACTATGTAAACATGTTGCACCCGTGCGGTGCACGGGATTAACACTAGTATATTAACAAAACAGCCTCCTCAGCACAAGGTATGCCAAGATAGACTATCAAAGTTTACAATGAGACCAAGAAAGAAATACATAATCAAAATCATACAAGACTCAAACATAACAAAGGACTAGACCACCAACTATGGTAGTTTGAAACTAGAGTAACACTCGTCGTCTTCAACCACCTATAGGAAAAAAGTTTGATCTTGTCCATCATCTGAAGAGGAGTACTAATTGAGCCTGTAAACAATCTGTGATTTCTTTCTGTCCAAATAACCCACACGCTAGCGAGCCAAACAAGCTGCAAAAAAGACCGACGTGCTCGAGATCCACCAGCTGAATAAGTGAACTGAACGAAATGGTCCCGGATAGTAGTAGAACTCGTCGATGGGATGCCAATCCAAGTGCACACTAAAGCCCAAAGGGAACCAAAACAGCTGCATGAGATGAATAAGTGATAAGCTAACTCTGCCTCCCCACATCCAGAAATGCATAAATGTGTTGCAGAAGACAGAATGCCTCGAGAAATCAGGTTTGACTTTGTAGGTAACCTGTCCCGCAGTAAGCGCCACGCAAAGATGGAGACCTTCAAAGGGACCTGAGAATGCCAAATGAGGTGCTCTGCATCATCTATAGTAACCGAATCAAGGGTAGTCAAAAGCTCATAAGCTCCCCGGACACTATAACCTGTATCATGATCTGGCTGCCACTGCCACCTGTCTGTAATATGTGTCTGCAATGAAATGTTAGAAAGTAAAGTCTGACACTCCCCCAACATCTCCTCCTCCCATGCCCTCAACTGCCTCCGCCACACCCACGCTGCCCCATCTAACCCCCAACCTAGAGTGAACATCTCGGCCATCGTAAACGACTTGGTCTCTGACAAGACGAAAAGACGACCAAATCGCTCACACAAAGGAGTCTCATCCAACCAGGGATCTGTCCAAAAGAGAGTATCAGAGCCATCCCCAACCCTCCTAACCACATGCTCCCCAAACCATCTCCCTCCTGACTCACCAACACCCTCCCTAATCCTCGCTATCTCTCGCCACCACGATGACCCTCGTCGCCCTCCATCTCGCAATCTCCCTCCCTCCACCCCATACCGAGCTGCCAACACCCGAAACCACAACCCCTCTCGATCCACTAACATCCTCCAACACCATTTACCTAAAAGTGCCAAGTTAAACTCCCTCAACTGCCTGACCCCCAAACCGCCATACTCCTTACGTAAACAGATAGTTTTCCAATTAATCCAAGCGATTTTCCTAATATCCTCACCCCCACCCCAAAAAAATTTAATGAAAAGATATTCAATAGAGGAAATGATACCTGAAGGAGCTTTGAAAAAGGAGAGAGCATAGACAGGTAGAGATGTCAAGACAGACTTTAGCAAAACCAAACGACCACCAACAGAAAGAAAACGACTCTTCCACCCAGATAATCGAGTTTTTAAACGATCCAACACTTGTTCCCAAAAACTCAGACGCCTCGAATCACCCCCAATAGGAAGCCCCAAATAAATGAAAGGAATTTTTCCCACTTTACAACACAGAGCAGACGCAGCTTCGCCTAACCAAGAGTCAGGAATATTCACCCCCACCAGCATACTTTTGTTAAAATTAACCTTCAAACCAGACATAGTCTCAAACAACACCAGAGCAGCTCGCAATGCCCGTACATTACCCCAACTCTTCCCCCCAAGGAGCAAAGTATCATCAGCGAACTGGAGATGTGACACCGAAATAGTATTAGTTTCACCTATTCTATACCCCTCAAATAAGTTACGCGCTACCAATGACTCCATCAACACATTCAAACCCTCAGCAGCCAAAAGAAAAAGGAACGGAGATAAAGGATCTCCTTGTCTAAGTCCTCGCTCAATAGAAAACTCATCAGTTGGGCTGCCATTGACAAGAACAGACGTTGTCGCCGTACCCACACATTCTCTGATCCACTTCCGCCACAAAGTTGGAAACATCATTCGCTCCATAACCTTATCCAGATAGCCCAAATCCACCGAATCATATGCTTTCTCAAAATCCACCTTGAAAAGCATGAGTTCCTTTTTAGATTTTCGAGCCTCATCCACAACCTCGTTAGCTATTAGAATACCATCCAAAATCTGTCTATCCTTAACAAATGTCGTTTGAGTCTCAGAGATCACACTACCAATAATAAGCCTCAACCTGTTCGCTAGAACCTTTGCCGATATTTTATAAAGGCTTCCAACTAAAGATATTGGCCTAAAATCATTCAACCGTTGAGGACTATCAACCTTCGGGATCAACGCGATGAAAGTAGAATTGATACCTTTAGACAATTTACCGTTCCGATGAAAATCTTAAATAAAGCGCATAACGTCTCCCCAAAGCTCCGTCCAAAAGTCCTTAATGAAACCAAAATTTATCCCGTCAGGCCCGGGACTCTTAAAACTATCACAATCCCACACAGCGGATTTCACCTCAAGCTCCGTGAACGGTTTGATAAGGCTACCTCTCTCAAGATGATTCAACCTTTTGAACTGAAGATTGTCCACTCCCGGCCTCTCCACAACAGGAGACTTGAAATGGGACGCAAAATGTGAAAACACTGCCTGTCAAATAGGACTGACTCCCTCCAAAGTAACCCCTCCCACTTGAATCACAGAGATAGCCTTTCGTCGGCGACGCCCCGCCAAGACCGAATGAAAGAACTTAGAGTTAGCATCCCCTTCCTTGAGCCACCTCGATCGAGACTGTTGCCAACTGATACTAGTATGCAAACGTGACAACGATTGGATATCCGTTGTGACCCCATGAAGCTCATCTAACTCAATTCCAGACAAATCTTCCTGTTCCCCCTTTTGATCTAGAACCGACAGCCGGTCTTTCAAAGACTCAATTCTGCTAGGTAAATTCTGGACATGAGCAATATGCCAATCTTTCAAAGCCGCCTTGATCATTTTAAGCTTTTCCTTAAGAACGTATCCACCCCAGCCATTTACTTGAAACGAATTCCACTTATCTTTCACAAACAATTTGTAGCCGGGAACATCCCTCCAACACTTAAGCATCCTTGAAGGACGCGGTCCTCAATCTTCCTCATTTGCTGAGAAGACTAAAGGGCAATGATCAGACAACCCTCGCAGTTTAGCCACCTGCTTACAATTGGGCCAAGTCAAACACCACTCCTCAGAGAGCAAAAACCTATCCAGGCGGCTCATCGAGAAATCATCCCCTCGGTACCACGTAAACTTGCGGGAGACCAGAGGAAGATCAATTAAGTTGTTATCCTCAATAAAACGATTAAAAGGAATGTGATCCACACTACGCTGACTTCCCCTAACAGAGCGTCGCTCATCAACGTGTCTAACAGTATTAAAATCCCCACAGACACACACCCTCTCCCTTCCTGACGCTTGAATCTGCGTCGATAAAGAAGCCCACAAAACTTGCTTAGCCCCATCATCACACGGCGCGTAAACATTCGCCAGTAAAAACTCTTCACCAGACTTAACAAAACGACCCCTACACCACAAAACGTGTTCACGACTCTCAGTCGACCATACCTCCACCTCAGAAGTATCCCATAACGTTAGTAGACCCCCTGATGCCCCGACCGAAGGGCGAAAAGAAAAAGCATGAGGTAAACTACCCCAGAGAGTCGAACACAGGAAAACATCACAGGACTGCAACTTAGTCTCCTGTAGGCAAAGAATGAAAGGTTTCGAGTCCCCTACCAACTTATGCACCTCCTTCCTCTTCTCAAACTCACTCGAGCCTCTAATATTCCACGAAATAATCTTCATAAAGACACGCTCCCCCTCACGACAACGACTACCCAGACCTAGCACACCGACTCGTAACGTGCTCCTCCCCCCTGCTGCGAACTAGAGCTCTCCTTCTTGCCTTTACCCACCCTAGATAAAACACGGAACATGTTCACATTATCTCCCTTGAACTTAACCCCGATGGCCTTTCCAATCCCCCAAACGTCATCCACCGCCATCTGTTCGGTTCCTTGCATTGCCACCCAATTCTGCCAATCATTATTAACGGATGCCGATGAAGAAGACTCAACTGAAGAAACTCGACGTCTCACTGAACACAAGCGATTGACCTCGTCTCCACCTCGTCGACGCCGCACACTCTTTTTTAAGACTTTTAGAACATCCCTACGATCATTACTTGGCATCCTAGCTACCTTTTTGATACTATGTAACGGATGACGAAGCGGCCCTCCTTCTTTACATTTCCTAGGATCACTTGGTCTACCCTTCCGCTGCCTTCCTCCAGGGTGGACCCCCGTCCTCATTCTCTTACAAGCGGAGAAAATCACCCCGGCATCCCCATGATTGTGATCATGTAGCCATTCCAAACTCCACGGTCCAGATAAGATAGAGCGACTCGCCTTTGGAGGACAAGAATTAGTACGCTTGCAACGAGACATAATACCAACCGCTCGTCCGGGAACATTATCCTCTTTAGAAGAACTATTACTCTTCTGATGCTCCACCTTTTGAGTAGAAACATTATTCCATAAAGCTTGATCTTCAGGCTCTCCTAAATGACCCTTTCTAGAAACAGACTCCACATTCGCACTAATTGGGTTAAAATTCATCACCACTCGAGCTTCCTCCTCCTCGGCCACTTTCTCTCCCACCTGATTTTCCTCTGACTTTCCTATCAAAACATCAACACCCTGATCAGGAAAAACATCACATACATCCTTCTCCAGCCCCTCCGTAAATCTTTCAACCAAAAGATCAATATTGCGGCAAGCTTCTGGATCAGCAAGCTCGTCGCCATTCTCGGAATGTTGCGTATCCGTCTCGCTTTCCTCTTCAACAAGACATGTATCCTCTCCCTAAGCAAACCCCCATTCCTCCACAATCTTAACCTCCACCTGAGTGCCATCCACCAGGACAGATATATTAAATATATAATTTTTAGGATCAAATTTATGTATAGTTCTATATATACAGTTTTTACTGTGCCAGATACACAAGGACAATTATTTTTATTTAAAAACAAATTTCTTTTTCTTTTTTAATTAAAAAAATATAAATAACTATCTTTTTGTGAAAGGAATAGGAAAAACTGCATATAAAGAAATGCATATAAATTTTGACCTAATTTTTAATAGATAATTGTTGTTTTTTAGTAAAAAATTAATTTTAGTTGATTTAAAAATATTACACATATTAGACAAATCTTTAATAAAATTAAAAAGGCATATTGTCCCGTGACCGTGAGCTTAGTTCAATTTGTAGTACGTTGCATTATATGCAGAGGGTGAGATTCGAATCCCGATCATCCCGCTTATCCACCTTAAAGATGACATTTCTAACTATGAAGAAAGGAGCTCCGATGTCACCATTTAACAAGAAATTATAGAAACGATAAAACCCACCATTTCTTTGTCTATTTCTGTTTAATTTACTATATTTTTTTAATACCTACTTGAAAAAAAAAAGAAAAAAAAAAAGACATATTGTCAAAAAGCATTTCTTAGTAGAGTTAGGCCATTTAACAATCTAAGAGACATATTTTCAATGGAAAATTCACGACAGCGAAGGAAAATTATTATTTTTATATTTTGGAATTCGAATCTCTCATTAATGTTTTTAAAGAGAGATAAAAAAAATATTTAAAAAAAAAAATCTAGCAATCTTTGAATTTAAGGTATTATTTGTCGAGCAGGTGCAATGTGGTGGTGTGAAGTCGCTTTTCGTCAAAGCAGGATGGTGTACACGCAAAGACATTTTTAAGTCGGTGAGGTTTTCACAATGAAAGTATGTACATTATTATCGTGGTTGGTCTCTTTAATAGATTGTTGGAATTTTTTTGGTTAAAAAGGTAAGAAAGACAAGAAAAAGGAAAAGCTATAAAAAATAAACTATTTTTTAAAGAAAAATATTTCTATTGTGTCGCTCCTAAAAGGATCATAAACACCTTTCGAAAGAAAAACATAAATAGAAAGATCGGCATTTGACGAGCCTTCGAATTTAGGGAAGAAACACCACGCGGGAATTTTTTTCTTTAAATGTGTGACAGAGAAACATTATTTTGAGAGAAACTCCTTTATGTATTGGATCATCACAATATGAATATCATATTTAATTTTACGATCTTTGATGAGGTTGATATAATATGTGCATTTGACAAAATAGGAGGACGAAAATTAATTTAAGCATAATCAAATTTTATATTTCCTTTGTTTTTCTTCTTAGCCTATTATGACAGTAATAAGACAATTAATCTTATCCACAACACAATTATAAGAACCTTGACCTATCATTTGTTTTATTTTGGCACCATATATATAAATAAATTACTATAATATGATTAAGACAACTAATGATTAGACAGTACACCACCATGCTAGTCACCACTTATTAAATAATAACAACTGTAATAATAAAATTTTAAAATTGCTTAACAAGAGAAAAAAAATCATTTTGAAATTTGTTTGGATCTGGAAGAAGGTAAACTGGACAATTTTAATTGCGATTTGCAATTGTCCAACGATGTCAAACATGACATAAAAAAAATGATCTCAATCATTGAATTTAATTTCATCGTTAACTAGAAATAACTACAGATTAATATGGGTTAAGTTAAGTATAACATTGTGTAAATAAAAAAGAAGGTAAATAACATAATAGACTAAACTCCTGAAATTTCGGTTAAAAGAAATGTTCACTATATTGAGAAGAATTTTTAGCAAAGCTACTTAACCAAAAAATAAATAAATTATATTCAGTGTATAGTTTTTTATACAATTTTTTATCAAATAATTTATTTAATGATAGTTGTCCTCACAATCACAATTAGGGATGGCAACCAGCGTCCATGGGTGCGGGTTTGACACTTACCAAACCCACACCCGAAATCATCACCCAAATCCAAAGGTTGTTTTGGTGGCAAAACAACACCCACGCCCACACCCATTGGGTTCGGGTTTTTCCACTCAAACCCAAACCCGCATCACATTTGAAAATTTAAGAAATTAAATTCCAACATAGACTTTGAATTAAATTACAACTAAAATTAAGGTCTTCCGAGAAAATTCAAACATAGACTTTCAAGAAATTACAACATAGACTTTCAAAAAATTAAATTACAACTAAAATTAAGGTCTTCCAAGGAAATTGAGGGAGACTATGAGGGTAATTAGGTAATTATAAAATATTTCGGGTGGGTGTATGAGTTTCGGGTGTGGGTTTGACTGATACCAAACTCACACCCATATTATCGGGTGTCACCCGAACCCAAACCCAAACTCAGTCAAATCGGATTTCGTCCGTTGACTTGGATTTGAGTTCGGATAGGTCTCTCGGGTTTGAGTTTTTTTACCATCCATAATCACAATTTTGACTGTAATTTTAAATATATAGTATATACATCAAACTTAATTTCAAATTCTAGGCTTGGCCCCTCCCACTCTTAACAACAATTAAGAATAACTTGGTTTGTTGAATCCGTTATAAATGCTAACACATGTGAACTTTTCTTCTAGTTATGTTTGCTTATGATGTTGTTGCAACAGCTCAAAAAGCGTTGCTATTTATTACCAAGGATGAAAAACTCTAATTAGGCAGCATTGGGGGTTTGGTGGATATGGATCACCGTTTCTAATCTTCATTATTTTGTGACATTACCTTTCAGACTGATGCAAGACTCAACCCTAACCCTAAGGCTATGAGTCGAATAAGACGCTAACTCAGCTACGAACCACCGGTATCAAAACCGAACCACAAAATAGAGAAAGAGTACTTGGAGACAATTTTAACACTTTGATTATAATTAGAAGAAGGTCTTCCGTCTCACACGCTAGAAAAGACTTAATTTACTATCTTAAGCATTTTAGGATCATAAATAATTAGAGAAGGCCTCTATTTTTATTTTATTTTGACGAATAAGAACGACCTACATAAAAAAAATATATAAATGTATCTTACCCAATGAAATTCAAGACATTTTTCATAGCTCATGAAATTGTAGTTGGATGTCTTCCTCACACATTAAGTCACTAACTAATGAATGACCCACTGACTGTGGCTTATCTAACGGAGTAATATTTTTTTTTATTACTAAATGTGTTATGAGAAAATTAAAAGTAGAATGTCTGTACTTGTAGTTTTTCCATCATTCTTTTATTTTTTGATACAAATTTTTTATGTAATAATCTAGTAGTTAATCTTATTTTTTTTGGTTTGGTAGTAGTTAATCTTATATAAATGCAAAAAAAAAAAAAAAAAAAAAAAAAATAGAGTTCAACAACGCTTTTAATAGTGTCTAATAGTTACCAAATGAAACATGCCCCCGTCACTAAGGGCGTGTTTGGTAAATCCAATATGCTAACTTATAGCTTATTGGACTAGTTTATAAGCTTGTTTGAAAAAAATAAAAGTGTTTGGTAAAAAGCGAGCTTATAGCTTTTTTTGAGATGCTATTTCAAGTAGCGTTTAAGTTTATAGCTTATAGCTTTTTACAATTTTTTTCATTTTTAACCTTTAATTTAATTTTATTATTTTTTATAAAATAAAAAACTATCCGCTACATATAAATGTCATTTAAAAAACTAATTTTACCAAAGACTTTAATTTCAATCAGTTAGCTTTTCAGCTATCAGCTAGGTTATAGGTTAATTTTACCAAACAGAACCTAAATATACCTTTTTAGACTGGATTTAAATTATGATACCACTATATCGTAAGAGTTTAACATCTTTTTTAGTAAAAAAAAAAAAAAAAAAGAGTTCCAACAAATCTAAAAAAATTTGTTCGTTATAGTATATAGTTTCCCTTATTCCCTTACTAAAGCTAGAGAGCTACTCCTAAAGTAGTATACTTTTTTCCCACAAAATTACAATAGAATCTTCATTCCTTCACGGCGAAATATTCTCGTCCGCTTTACGTAAACACACCAATAGTATATTTCGTATGGGATAATTATCCACAAATAAAATTTGAAAAATGAAAGAACAAATTCATGAACCTAAATAAAAATGAAGTTACATTTAAAATATCTTCCAATAATAATATTCATCACATCACTTTGTGTGGCTCAACCATGCATGGCCAACATTACACCGCACATAAAGCTTGTTTTGTCATTTTATGTGATAGCATTAACATACCGCATATTATTTCGTTCAAACCTCTTACTCTAGCCACAAAATCCTTCAAGCCATCACCACTAGTTTTTCTTTTGTGTAGTAGTAGTCATATTTACTTTATTTCTTTATCTTCTTTTTACAATAAAAAATAGCTAAACTATATATTGCTCCCCATGTAATTACATAGATAATCAATTTGTGATGATAATTTTAATTTCTTAAATACTTCTAATTGGTATCTTTTTAATTTATACTTTTTATATTTAATGATCAGGATTAAACTCACTATAAGATATTTATGGATTAGAACCTGCGCCAACTCTATCAAATATTTATGCAATTTTTTATTGAATTATAGTATTTAGTCTCACAAAAATAAATTATAATTAGTGTCTGATATTTAACATTCAGGATAAATTAGTCTTTAGTTCATTATAATAAAAGAGCCAATTGGTTCTAAATATGAAAATGTCAAATTTTAATTTGAGTTTTATTTTTATCATGAACTGAATTGAGCTATTAGGAAATTATAAAAGATCAAAATGAATCATCACCTTATTTTATAATAAGAAAATTAGGGTTAGAGGTTTATATCTGACTCCAAAATAAGGAAGACTATGATGTCAAAGAACACTCATGATTTACATTACTTCATTCCAAAAACATTAAGCTTTCGTTGAGCTTTTTCCGTATGCAAGAAACTGAAATTGAATCCATGATTAATATTAATTACTTAATAGAAATGTTGTTGAGAATAATGAAATTGAATCCATGCTTACTTACTACTTCATAGAAATGTTGTTGAGAATAATATATTTAAATATTAATTTACATTTAAAATAAGATATTATTGGGTTTTATGATTTATAATTTTGTTTAGAATATTTTGAGACTATATGGAAAATGTTAAACAGTGTTCCCGCGACACTCTTTAAACATCTTAAATAGTAAATTTTTGTTAAAATTTTATAGAAATGTAAGACGTCAATACATTGAAAATTAAAAAGTTTCACTTTTTGAATAAATTATTTCTTTAAATGAAATGCTTAAAGAGTGCATTGGAAACACCGTTTAGCAAGACCTTTAAATATATGATTTACAAATATGTTTTGCATTACAATTTAACTATGTGAATAAAAACACATAAAATACGAGAGAATTCTTCATATACATATATAGAGAAAAATCTTCTTCATATAAAAACATACCTCATATAAATTTAGCTATACAAACACAAAATAAAAAATTAAATATTTTACCATTTAAACTAACTCATTGTCGACATATATATATATATATATATATATATATATATATATATATATATATATATATATATATATATATATATATATATATATATATATATACTCCTCTATGGCATCATATTGGAGGCTCATATTATTTAGGTGGAAATTTATGGGCCCTTATTAGATAAATTTAAAAACAAAAAATTTAAAAAATAAATAAGTAAATAAATAAATTATAAAAAAAAAACGTTGATTTGATTTAGTACCTACTTTGTTTTTTTTTTTGTTACAAATTTAGTACCTACTTTAGTTAACAATGAAAATGGAAGGTGTTGGCAATATAGTATGGTATGTATGGTAGCGGTGGTATGATGTGAAATTTAATTTAATTTATAATTAAAGAAACAAAAAAGAAAAAGAAAGAAAGAAAGAAAGAAAGAAAGATTGAAGCTTTATCATCTTTATTATATTTGGAGTAACAACATCAATGTCCACTGTGTAGAAACATTACAACCTCATCTTACAAAAAAGAAACAAAATAATGGCGCAGACACAAACATGATTTTTCTGTTGTCTTCACAACAAGAATACTATTTTTGCGCTTCATTCTTATGTAACAAAAGCTTCAATCACTACAACCCCATTGGAGTTATTATACCTTCATAATTTGTGAGTTTCTTGTTTCTTTCTTTCTTTTTTCTTCATCACTACTTGCATTGGACTTTAAGCATAATTAAATTTGATTTATTTTCATATTTTCTTTGCTGAATTTAGTTGGTGCTTTCTTGTTTTTGCTTCCACTTTTTGTGATTCTTTTTTTGGATAAAGGGTAAGTGGTTTCTTTTGTTTTTTGGGTGGGAGGGTTGAGGATAGTTTCAAAGTATATGTAGCTGAAAGAGCCTAAAAATTCTGTCTTTTTTATGCAATTATGTTAATCTTTGATATTTAACTTCTGGGCTGGAAGTAAAGTTGATCTTTTGAGATCTGGGTGGGATTGATTTGTAAAGAGAACAACGATGAGCAAATTGGGCATGTAATCTTTTTGTTGGAGAGATCATTGTTGTTTGAAGTTTGTAATGGTGAGAGAGAAGCTTGGTTCAAGTTGAGTGGACTTGTTGATGTTGGTTTGTGGTTTTGGACAAGAGACTTGAGATCTAGAGGCTTTTGGGTTGTGCATTCTAGATATTTTATTAAGGATTTAAGGGGTTGCTTAGATCTAACCAAACATGAAGTTACCTTTATGTTAGAGACCATAGGATTAGAATTGCTATGTTTGCGTGTACACCAGATTAAAGGATTTTTTTTGGATAACCATGTCGTAGCTTCGTAGGTATGAAGTATCTACTGTCATTTAACTATGACTAATCTTTGTCGGGGAACCTGTTTGGCATACATGGTAGGTTCTCCATTCGTGAGAACTAGAGGTCGAAGATCAAAGGATTTTATAACATAATAACAGCCTCTATGAATATCGCATAGTGTATATGTAGCAATTTTTGTACGGGGGAGGGGATAGGCTGAGTTGTGAGTGAGGTGATTGGTTATGGACAATTTCTTCTATGGATAAGTTGATACTTTATATATGGCTTTGAAAAGACTAAGAACTAATTTGAATCAGCTTTTATTGAGAATTTCAATTTAGATGATATTTTGTCTGTTTTAATGACTTGTTATTCAACAGTTTAAGCTTTATCATGTTGATTGCTGACTTGATCCTCGAATAGTATTAATTATTGTTGTCTGTTTCTTTGTAGCTTGGATATGGGGACTCTTGTTGAAACTAATGATATAAGCTCGGATTTATACCTTTCATTGGGGCTTACAGAATTGGATAAAGGTGTTGGAGTTCCACGGGTTTTGTCACTTCTTTCCTCACTTCTTGAGAGATCAGTTCAGAAAAATGAAATGCTATTGGAGACAAAACATATAGAAGATGTTGTTACAGTTTTTCATGGTTTAAGAGCACCTACTCTGAGTGTTCATAAGTACATTGATCGTATCTGTAAGTACTCGGGTTGCAGCCCGTCCTGTTTTGTTGTGGCACACATATATATCGATAGATTTCTTCACCATACGGAGATCAAATTGACCTCACTTAATGTGCACCGGCTTCTCATAACCAGCATTATGCTAGCAGCAAAGTTTATGGATGATGCGTAAGTGAAAGTTTGAAATTGAATAAAATGCACATCATTATCTCATTGCTACTATTTGTGTTATGTTTCTTATTGAGGTTATTTGGTGAAAACTCGAAGTTTAAATTGCGGCCAACAATTTTTAATATTGCGGAAATCACAGCCGTATCACGATATTTGAAATTGCATAAAATTGAGGTCAAATGCGTAGACATCAAAAATCTTGATGTTGCAACCTAAATCGCAGTCTTAAACCTTTTCTTAAATCCTGATTACAACTTTACAAGTATTAAAATATGTTGAATCAAATGATCGATTTGACAGAAAGGATTATTTAAAGGAAAAATAGTTCTTTTTACTTTTGCAATTTTGATTAGCTTTCATTGTCATTATTTGTTCAAGCTCTTAACATAGCTCTCTATTTGGTTTTGCAGATTCTTCAACAATGCTTACTATGCTAAAGTTGGAGGAGTAAGCACATCTGAATTAAACAGATTGGAAATGAGCTTTTTGTTTGGTATAGATTTTAGACTTCAAGTTAGTGTAGACACATTTGGAAGTTATTGTTTACAATTGGAGAAAGAAGGTTCAGAAACACTTCAAATTGAAAGGCCAATGCAGGCTTGTAGAATTAAAGAAAGTTGGTCAAACAAAGAAGACCCTTCATGTGCTTCCACAATTGCAAGATGAAACTATGCAAACACCACACAATGTATCATTGCAGTTCCACAATTACATGAATTGAAAGTAAAAAAATCGCTACATACGCCATTAGTAATTCAACCATATTTTTTAAGGACACTTTTGTGCTTTTTTCTGCTCCCATTTCTCTGTAGCTTTTTCTGTTTTTTGTTTTTCCCTTGTTTGTAAGTTGTCACTTCAATCGTGTAACCGAGTAGAGATTGTGTGAAATTTTTATCCCTTACAATTTTCTTGGGATTCCTATAGTACTTGTGGTTGTTGCATAGTCTTCCTTGAAAGCAATATATCATTTGAAACTTGTCTTTTTAGGAAAATTGAATTGATGCACAATTTTGTTACTCCTCGAAGCAAAGAATAAATTATATAACTTCTTGAGGACAGGCAAAAGGTTGTTGAGACGCATCAAGCTAGTTTATTTCATCATCACACTATAATAACTATTAAGGGTGCACATGATGCATACAAAATCCTATGTTACAAGACTGGTATACAGACACGGCGTGTTATGTTACATTACATCAGACCAAAAAATGATTACATAGTAATAACAAGAAGCGTCTATTGCTTCATACCCTCTGTTTAGTGTGTCTCAATCTTCATCGAAAATTCTTGACGTTTCCTTTCATGATGCCATTCACAATCATAGTATATCAGCATGCAGGATTGAGTTTTGCGGTCTATTTCTGGAGATCTCTGGCATGATTTTCAGTTCTCGCCTTCACTGAGTCTTGCTTCTAAAAGCAAACATCTGAAATCACCTAGGAGGCCTCTCCAATGCAGTCCAACCAAACCTACCTTTTCTAAAATCTGATAGGACACGGTATGCTGCTTGATGAACATCTCCATTGAACAAGTGAACGGCCAGCTTCTCTATGAATCTACAATTAGATAAATACATGATATCAAATTGAGCAGAAATTACTTCTAAGTTATATCATATTAAGAGGCATTAACACTGTCTAAACTCTGAAATCTAAGTGCAAGATATATACATATAAAAGAGTTTTTTTTTTACGAAAACAACCACTGACATACATTTTACCACATTCACTGTCTTCGTCAATCTTGTATCGTTTACAAAGCATGTCTCGACCTGCATTGAACAAAGGCTAAGTATTATGAGTTTGAACTTGGCGGGGTGGGGGGATTCAAACTGTAAAATTTTCAACATTTGATATCCTTAACCGAAACAGCTATTCAATGGCTGCATGTCACGACGACACCTACCTACTGTTGGAAACTTTGTAAGCATCTGCACAAGAATTCCAGCAACATCAGCCACATCATAGGACCTCTCTCCAATGTCATCACATATTGCAAGTTTTATAGCCGCTGACTGGTCACTGATTCGCATAGGAAGTATCCCAGGAGAATCCAGCAATTCAAGATCTTTCCCAAATCGAACCCACCTTTCATATTAACAAAAGAATACAATAAACATGGATTGCCTTTTTCCTCTGTTGACAGCAACAAAGTACAACTCAACAGTACTGATGTTTCGTTCATTTAACAAATAAAAAATGTCAAGTTCGAAATTATTTTGGTAAATAAAATGAATAAATTACCTCAAATCTCTTGTAACTCCTGGCCTTGGAGCTGCCGGGCACATTCTTCGCTTTATCAAACGGTTGATCAAAGATGATTTTCCAACGTTAGGGTATCCAATAATTCCAGCTCGAACCTATTCAATAGTAATATTAGTTATTACATGTTAACAATAATATTTTCAAAATCATTAGTGTATTACAATGTTAACTGCAATGATTTACTATCAATTAAAGAAAAAGGCTTTCCGTGTACAGGTTCTGAGGTTCTTGACCACAAGATCTACTTCCATAGCACATAATAACCCACGTTAATAATTGATAAAATAAAATTCGGAATAGAATCATAAAACGAAAGACAGTGTAACATGAATAATTCATTAAAGAATCCAATATTAGCCAGGGAACTCAATAATATGCACAAATTATAGCATGTACAACTAAATGATAACCTCATATGGCCCTTTTTTTTGTAAAATAAGAAATGCAAGACAGACACAATAGCAAGATTGTAAAAAGAACTCGGAAAAATACTGTTTTCCTGGCCTCTTGTACAGAACAGCAATATGAAACTTAGTCAAAGAAACGAGAAAAACTTAGATTCATTATAACATTTACAAAACAATAATTTGAATCAGAGAGCAGATGAACTGCAGAAAATTTGTATGAGAGAAAGAGACCTGAAAACACTAGTATGCATTCAGTTCTTTTCTTCCGTATTCTTAGAGATGGAAAAGTCATCCTTATGTCAAAATTGAGTCACGAAAACTGGTATATGCAAACAGGAATAAGTTATTTCCTTCTCCGAAAAGCGATATGTTTCTATTCTTAGAGATAGAAAAGTGGTCCTCTTATCAGAATATTAGCACAAGAATTGGAAAGAAACAAATAGGAACAAAAATTTGTTTGCCATTTGCTACAAGCAACCTACTGGACGAGGAAGTAGTCCTTTGGCTCTCCGTTTAACATTTACATCAGCTGCTAACTCCTTTGCTAACCGGCCTAGTTTCATTGCGCCCTGTACATAGAACATAGGATCAGATATGTTGAACACGAAACTCCAGAACATGGAGAGATGGAGAAGAAAAGATCTTGTTTGGATACCATTCCAAGTTGTCCATTGGAGAAGACAACCTTTATTCCACGCCTAGTAAAATATTCTGCCCAAGCATTTCGATCTGCGGTTGATATCATGTCTTCTCTATTTAAAACCAAAATTCTCTTTCTATTACCAAGCCATAGATCCATCTACAAAAGCAGGAGTAAGAGCTAGATGAAAAATTAAGATTCATTGTCCTAGAACAAAAGACCTAAATACTGAGTTTATCCTATGAAAAAACATTTCTTAGTGTTTGGGATACTTATGAAAATAGGTTATGATATGCTGATACAGTATTTTCAGTTTATTTTCATAACTTCACCAAAACTCGTGCGGGGTTTCCTCTCATTCCCTCTTCAGTTATAGAAAACAAGTATATATAAGCACATATATGATAAACAATTGTTGAATAGGTGCTTAATTAAGTTGATTACCCCAAACACCCCCTTGATGATAAAATTTACCTATCATATAATGAAGCAGAGAAACGATAGAGAATAAAATGTGAAAATTTCCAGTTAAGTATAAATTGGAGCCTATTTAGATTGGTTTATTTGAGCTTATCTACTGACATAGGCACTTGCGAAGTTGTGAGACTGTTTGGGAGAGTTTATGCCCGTGTTAACTTTTGAAAACAGCTTATAACTTATATGAAAACTATTTGACTTTATTTTATTTTCTTGTTATAAGAATAGTTTATGCACAAAGACTTATATGATAAGTATTTATGTTATAAGCACTTAGTTTATCCAAAAGAGTCTTTGTTTAAGACAACAATGGTACACTATAGAGAATAAAGGCATACACATACATGAACATTATTCATGTTAACTTGCCTGTGGATGACTTGTAGACATTGGAATTCGCCCATCTCGCACCTCTATAACAACATCCATCAACTTAAGCTGTTCCTTCAATTCCTTTTCTGCTTTTGCAATATGACCAGGAAACCACTGTCCAAACCGAGCAATAACCATATCAGCACCCTAAATTTGGACATGAAGCAAGAACCAACACATACATACAAAATTGCACATAATAAATACCTGCACAGGGCGTAAAACCTTTGTCCAGTGATAAAGATCAGTGTCAAGATCAGTCCAAAGATTAGTTCCTCCTTGGTTACTACCATCAAATGTATGGTTGCCAATTATCTGCAACATTTCCATCACAAGGAAAAAAAAACTCAATTTTTAATATATATTTTTGGTGTTGACCATCCGGTTTCCTAGAAAAAAGACCCTGATAATCCGGAGTTCGGCTGCAAGGTAAATAAAGTTCGGCAACATGAAGAAAGAAAAAAAACTCAATTTTTTTTGTTAACCATTTGGTTTCCAAGGGAAAGGGCCTAATATTTCAGAGTACGGCTGCGAGGTAACTAAAGTGTGACCAAAAATTGTTTCACCAGGAATTGAATTCGGATTCTCCTAAACGATTTGTCCTTTTGATGGAGCTCATTAACCACTTTTGTTCAATTACTTGGTTACTGAATTTTTAATTAGGATCAAGAACTCGTGCATACTACTCAAACCCATCACCACTAGACCAAACCTAGTGGCTTAGTAAATTGAGGGTTTAGTGTATATATACAAGTTCAAAACTTGAATTTGAAAAACAGCACAATACAACACAAAAATGAGAAAAGTGGTTGAATTTTGGGTTACCTGAATGGTGGGAGATTGAGAAGAGAAGGTTGGTGTGGCAGCGAGAGGTGAAGATGAGAATCTGGTAGTACGAGTGGGAAGAAATAGTGGAGAATTTGGTGGAGATGGAGAGTTTGGAAGCCATAAGCATGATGATGATGATGATGATGATACTTGAAATTGAACACTCATCGTCACCATGTTATTGTTATTCCTTCTTCTCTTGATTTTCTGTTTATTGCTTCATGTTCTAAACAACACGCACACACACACGTTCGGTTTGATTTTGGATAATACAAATTTGTTTTTTACATGATTTTTTTTTTCTTTCGTTCTACTGTTCTACAAAATATTATTAATTTTTTTTTATAATAGGTTCTGGTAAAATATTTATTTTATTAGATTGAAGAAGTAAAAAGTGACATTCATTGTTTGGTATTTGGATTAATTTTTATATTGCAAGTTTTTTTTTTTTTTTTACAAAATGTTGCAAGCTTTGAGTTTAACACTTTAACATGAATATTTGGCTTTTTTGTATATGCAAGAAATTTATAAATAAGTGTAAGAAAGGTAATTAGTGTATATTGTTTGTTTTTTTGTTAACATTGGTACGAAGTTTCCACCATAATTAGCGATGACTAATTTTCGTCAGAGAATCCATGGGGCACACAAGGTGAGTTCTTCCATCACAACCGAATTTTTTCCATACTCATCAGCCACAAATTGAACCCCTAATCACATGTTTAAGGTGATCAAGATCATTATCACTTGTATCAATTCATTCTTTATAATTTATAATTAGTGGATATTGTTAATATTTGAAATTATTTGTTTTAGTGGAATGTTTATTGGGTTGGGATGATAAGGAGAGTTAAATACAACTTTAATTCTCACAAGTGTGGCTTAAATGATAGCTACCAGAGATATTATTGGAGTGGTTGAGGTTCGAATCCCGGATTTCACATTTCTCCATATTTAAATGTGCGAGAGTCTAACCATTAAGTTACTTTACAAAAAAATACAACTTTAAGGCTTTGTTTGGATTGGTGGTATGTGATGAAATGGAATGGAATAGAATGGTAAGTAATTAAGTTCCATTGTTTGGATGTGTAAATAATGGATGGAGTGGAATGGAACATAATGGAACACATTCCATCCCTTACCATCCAATCTTTCAATTTTCCATTCCTCCCAATTTGGGGTGTATCCAATGGAATGGAATTTTATAATTAAAATTTTACCTTTATATCCCTGTTTACCAGCTACCTCTTCCTTCTATATACCTTTTCTTCTGCTCGTCGTTCATTGTTCATTGCTTGTTGCTTCCTCATGGTCAATAAATTCTCTTTCGTTTCTTCATTGCCAGCATGAGTCTTGCTATCGTCAATAATTTTTATTCCATGTTGTGAAACTTTTGCTTATGTTTATATATGTATAATCTTCAATTTAATTTTTGCTAATGTATATACAACTGAGCTATAATAACAAACTGAGAGGTTTGCCTATATATACTGTTTTTTAATAGAGTTTTGAAATAACAGTTTGGTAAAAAATTGATTGCCATCGTAAATCAAATTAAGAGGCTTTATATATAATACTCCCTCCGGTCCTTTTTATAAGGAACAATTTGGAAAAAAAATTTGGTCCTTTTTATAAGAAACAATCATTAAATTTATTCTTACAATTCCATTTCTACCCTTATTAAATTGTATCTATTCCAAAGTTATGCATTAATTAGAGTGACATATTCCCTAAGAATAAATTAATACACCAAGGTTAGTTTTGGAATAGATTGTAAAATTTTAGAATTTTTATTAAGAAAGATAAGGTTTCTTGGTATGTGTGTTTTTACCAAATTGTTCCTTATAATAAGGACCGGAGGGAGTAATAGTTTTTAACTAAGGGTAAAACTGGAATAAAAAAAATTATAACTTGTTCCGTCCCGTCCATTTCCAAACAATGGAGTGGAAACGTTATTCCGTTGCATCATAAAATACCCAAACAATGGAATGAAATTTATATTCCATTCCGCTCCATTCCATTATGTTTCATTTCATTCCGCTCCATTATGTTCCATTAATCCAAACATAGCCTAAATGAGTGGATAAAATAAAATTGTATTAGTTTTACTATCTTTTTTATTTTATTTTATTTTTGAAAACTCTCTTTTTTATTCATACCCCATCATTTTTTTTTGGTTACATTCATACCCCATCATTTATTAGTATATTTTATTTTATGTGACTTTAAATCTTTGATTTTACCAAAAAGAGAAAGAAAAAAGTTTATAGGTTCATTGGAATCTTTGTTTGAGGCATGTTCTTTGAAATTATAGGAAAAATCTTACAAGTTATTACATCTTTACCTTGTTTTTTAAAAGGGTCTCGTTAACATGTGCATATAAGGCACATGTTAAGGTATCTTAATATAAAAATTCAACATTTAATAATACAAAAAATTTAATGCTTGAAAAGTTAAAATACATAAATTCTAAAGCATAATTCCTTAACATGTGTCATATATATGTACATGTTAACATTCTCCTTTTTAAAATTCAAGACTTTTCTTAACTAAAAATAGTCTTTTGAAATCTCAATTTAATACATGTTGCTTAATATGAAATAATACATACATAACTTGAAAATGGTACTTTCAGAAAGAAAGAAAGGAGTATGACTTATAAGATGGCTAGTGGCTACATTTTTTAAACTACTTCACTAGTTTCTATTTTAGACTTGTAAACATGATCTTTTTATTTATTTTTAGGTATAGTGATCTATCATTTAGGTCAATTTCACATAATTTAATTTTAAGGTCTAGTGCTCTATCATTTGGCTCTGTAAAAATTTAAAAAGAGAACAAATTTGCCTCAAGTTTTCACACTTGATTCATGCAGCTGTCAATGTAGATAGTTGTTTCTTGATAAAGTAACATAGTAGGAGCTTCTTATGTAGCAAATAAAAAACCCAGAAGCAACAGCTCTATTGTTAAGCAATGAGAATAGAGAATACTGCAAACAAAGTGCACTTTCATCATCGATTATAACCACCGACAATTTATGACCAAAACCAGCATTCCTAAGATTAATGTCAAAATAACATAAAGTTCAGTATTGGATTCTTGTAACTCTTCTACAATATAATGACTTTCCCTACCAATCAAATGTAAGTTTGAAAAAACTACAAAATCACAGTGCCCCTGTGTAATTGGACAGAAGCTACACTTTGAAGAGTTTGTTCACAGTGCATTCAGCACATGACAATGCAGAACCAAACATTCTGAGGTTTTACCAAAAAATGACATGCAAATATGTTTCTAATTAATTCGACATCTACAGCTTTGTACATTTTCATCCTTCCTAGTGTAAAGATTATAAATCTAAGGATCCACAAGACCAAATTTAGTGGTAAGTAAAGTTGAGAAGAATTTGTGAATGTCTGGCACAATGCAATGAATAAAGTGAGAATACCTGCATATGGAGAAAAAATATGATCAATCCAATATTCCAATGTACTATAAAAGTGCATTTCAAGTTGTAAAGAATGTAAGATATAACATACCATGGTTTGGAACACAAGCTATCAAATTGATTCAGAACAAAGAGTATGCATGAATGTCTTAACGATGTAGCATTGAAAGTCTCTGACATCGCGTACATTAGTGAAACATTTTCCACAGAAATACCCTTCAAGAATAATTTAAAAATATTAAATTCAACGATTAAAAGTTCAGCAAAAATAAAAGAAATAAAAACAACTATGAAACTCAAGTCGCGCGGCCTACCTTAGAAATGGTATATTCACAAATACGCTTAAGACCGTCAAGAAGATATTGATCTGCAGCTTTAAGGAGGTCCACAGCAACATCCAAATCAACATCCACTGTTCCAGTGTATATAAATCTAAAATTCCAATAGAAAATCAGTTCATACATAGAGCTTATTATAGAAACATCAAAATGTTAGAAAATGAACTGTACCAAAATACCTCATCATCAACTCAAAGACATTCCATTTAATATTTGGAATCTCTATATCTTTGGCTTCCTTTTCCTGCATTACACATTGTAAGACATTAGTAAGGATATTTACACTTAAATCCATAGATCCATTAGTCCTATTTAAATTGCAAAGTGATTATGAGGATTCAAAATTTCCAAAATGTTTGTGGGGAAAGATAACTAGTACCCTTGCAGCCATCTCAATCAGAGTTTCTATTTGAATATTTGCAAAAGAATAATAGTTATTAGTTATATCTTATGGATTATCTTTTATGCAAAGAATAATTGTTGAGAAAGAAGGGAGGAACGTTGTGGGAGTATGACCGGTGTCAAGATGCATAAAATTAAAAAAATACTTGATACAAAGTTGAATGTTTGATAAGTACTTACCCTATAACCTCCATCGAACATTGCATGAAATATATCAGAAGAAAGTAAACAAGACCTATGAGCATAAAACCTTTTTCCTGAAGAGAAAATTAGTACCTATATCAGATTCAATACGCATACAAAAGAAAAAATAATAGAAAACAATAGCAAAAACTAGCAGTAGCTTCTTTACCTTCAACTATGAATGTGACGTCAGAAAGTATAGGATTGTTTACATATTCCTCGCTCATGTAAACCTACATAAAACACAAAAACAAAGATCTCATTTTCCATTCTCATCCACATAATATAGACAGTAGAATGTGAACAACTCAATTTCCAAAAGAATAAGTTCTAAATTCTGCAATTATGATGCTACAGAACAAGTGCTTCAACAGGTGAAGAACAAAAAACCAAAATAAATGTGATGAGCACAATGCGACATTAAATGCAAAATACCTGGGGAGTTGGTGATGTAGGAGCAGGATCAAGAATAGAGGCACGCATTCCTTTGGCAGCCATTGCGTGAAGGGCTGCTGAAGCTTCACCCTTCTGCTTTTGGTTTGTAGATTGAAGAAGCTCCAACAGCAATTCTAATCCTGACAATTTAGCAGCATATTAATTGAAAATACTTTCTAAGTACCAGCAGAGAGAGGGAACAGAAAAGTGTATATTAAAGTTTATTACCATTATTGTCAATGAAAATAGTTTTACGATCATCAGGGGAACATAAATGTGCAAGAGCAAGAACTACTCGTATTTTAACACCCTTGTCCCCAGTGCGCATAAGATATAGCATGTGTTTCAGTACCTGCAAAAGAGGAATTAATGCAATAACCAAAACCAATAACGTAAGCAACAGTAACAGGATTGTTTGAATTGATTGTGATTCATCTTCAAATCATCTTATGACTAAGTAAATAAATCACCAGCCAAAGGAACTGATAGTTCAGGAGAAAACTTACTCGCCCTTGCATCTTCTCTTCCAATCTTTTTAATGTCTTTGTTACACACTCTTGAGTGGGCTGCAAGTCAAACAACAATCATAAGGAAACTAAATTGGCAATAAATTAGTGAGAAAAAGTGGTTCTATTGGTGACCTTGATAAACAGCTAAATTATCATTCCCAAGAAGAAATGCCGGTAAATTAAATGCAAAAAGTATTGGAGTGATGTACTAGAGTAAATAACGTACTTGAGCATTGAAATGTCCCTCATGCAGTTTTTGAAAACCGCCGGCCTTAATAATAACGGCAACATTGTCCTATCATACAAAGCTGTTATGTCAGTGGCAGCATTTCACCAGACATCAATGATTATAAAGGGCCGCATACAATGCTGACCAAGTAAAGAACAAGGAAACCAACTTCACCTCATTATCCGCAAGAGCATAAAGAGCAAAAGATGCATTGTGTTGGACAGAAGTATTCTTTGTGCCAAGAAGCTTGAGCAGAGGCTCTATACCTCCATTGTAAGCGATACCAGCTTGATTGTGTGAGTCCTAACATGAATTATATAAATGTTTAGTGTTGATTTCAAGAAATTAATTCCCACATACAAATGAATAATGGCTGCTAGTGATAATCACCTGGGCCAACCTCCCAAGTGCAAAAGTTGACATTTCCCTAAGCTGTAAATCTGAAGACTCAAGCATGTCAATTAAGGGTTTTATCGCCCCTCTTTGGGCAATGTGAATCTGCATGAACCATGAATGAGGATCAATAAGAGAATTCCACGCATGGCAGACTTATTGCATTGTAAGTTTGTAAAAGACAAAACTTAATCAACCTTGCAATCTGAATCCGTTGTAGCAAATTGACCGATTAAAAGAGCTGCTTCTCGTTGGCTCTCCAAACAGCAGGAACTATCATCGAAATCATAGATTAGTGAGAAAAGTGTATTAAATGATTAATATTAATATAGAAGTAATATCTTACTAGCACATAGCAGCTACAATGGTTGATAAATAAATCACAGTCTACTAGTCCTATAAAGAAAAGTCACCTTAGTAAGCAAATAACTGGCTGTAAAGCCCCGGCTAGAAGAACCTCTTTCTTAATTTCCGGCGAAGAGTGGACCAAATTTCCGATCACACCAACCTACAAAACAAAATGCTCATTCAGCTAGTTCATACTACGAAAATCAAGATTTAATATAAAGGATTATGTGAATTCATTTGTGTCATACCGCCTCATAATGTATTGTAGGATCCTCTGATCCAAGCATCAGTACAAGAGTGGGCAACGCATTCCATTGAATAATCTGCAATTTTCATTCTTGTAAGCAACTATAACAAAAAAACCAGCCATAGTAAGTTGCTGTGCAAAATTAACTACCTGGTTTTTATTTTCAGCATTTTGAAATGCAAGAGTTCGCAATGCCCCTGCAGCTGCTCTCTGTACCTTGGTATCATTGAATTCAAGCAATTCAACAAGAGGAGGGATACCACCTTCCAACCTGAACATAGTATCTATTAAGAACAAAGAATATAATATATACGACATACATATATCTAAGGTACTGGAATTTGGAAAAACCTGACAAGGGTCTTGATGCTGGTATTTTCATGGGCAAGGTTGGTTATTGTGTCAGCTGCTTTTCTAAGAATACCCGAAAAAAGAGCTTGAGAAATGATAGGGCTTTTGGGTCTCTTTAACAATTCTACAAGATGGGGCAAGGCTCCAGCATCAACAATGAGTTGTTGATACTCTTGCTGTTTGAACATAAAGATCAACATAAATAAAACCCAAGTTAATATAATTCATGATGTACAAAAAAAATCTAAAAAAAAAAATGGCCAGTGTTCAATATTCAAATGTAATCCAAATATCATGAAGAATCAATTGTATAATTGCATATACATAGTATGATATAACTACTCGTTGAGAAGGTGCTTAAATCCGTAAATTATACAATAGATAAACGCTTAAAACTAAACTTTCAGATTAATGAACCAGTCATTGTAGAAAATTATTGTCACTAAATATTTAAATCCTAGTTTAAACATTTTGAAATAAATCATTTCTCAACCCTAATCTTCCAACTTAACTTACTCTGCATATAATTTTTTAAAACAACTGAAATGAATCATTTCTCAACCCTAATCTTCAAACTTAACTTACGTACACCACATATATTTTTTCAAATTGAGATTCATATGAACAGAAATTGATTAACTCATTGAATCAGTATTAAGACAAAAACATAACCAGATTAATTTCTACACAATAGTCACAATTTCATCAAATAATTAACATTATTACAACAAAATACATCTTAAATTACCTTGACAGCGAGTAGACCAAGGACGAACGCGCAATCTTTCTCCATTTCATACCGATGACGATCGGCATGACAATCAGCATGACAATCACCATCATCACTCACCTTCGCGTTCGCCGTCTCCAGAACCTTCACCAAAGCAGGAACAGCACCACAATCCACTATAACATCCACAATATCCTCTGCAATATAAACAAAAATCAAACACAAAAAATAACAGTAAAAAACTAAAACAAAATCAAATCGAAACAAATCGAATCAAATCGAACACGAGGGAGTAAGAAAACGGTACCGTCTTTAGCGAACTCGGTGAGAACGAAGAGAGCACTTCTGGCAGAGCAACGATCTGAATCGGATGATGAAAAAGCAGATTTGAGGAAATGAATCCGTTTGGAAATATCGGCGGGAAGATCTAAACGACGACGTTGGGGATTGTTTGGTAATTCATCTTGTTCAGTGAAATCGAGTTTTCGCTTCATGTTACGCGTGCGAAGATCCATTAGATTAGAAATTAGAAAATGAAAATGGTTGCGGAAGTTCAATTTCGAATGCTTCACTTCATTTTTATACAGAGTTGGCGCCATATTTCCCGCTTTTAGCCCCAAAAATTTTCCCAGTTTTTTAATTTGGGCGCTACTTTGTTTTAAAAGGACAAATCCCGCTCAGATTCCATTATTATATACATTCTTTTTTTATTATTATTTACATTCTTTTTTTTATACAGTAGTAATATGAATTATATTTTTTAAGCCAAAAATAATATACCTAAATTCCACTCAAAAAGAAGATATGTTAAGAAAGAAATAAGACAAAAAGTCAAATTGTCATCATAAAAAGTTTTTTTTTTTATTTTGAATTCGGTCATTACATAATTAAAATAATTAATTTAGGTAGTTTTTAGTTGAAAAGATATTTGATATTTGAAAAACTAATTTATATTACTTAATTGATCACTTCACACGGCTAAAAAAAAATTGTAATAATTAAAGAGAGATGAAATGTGACTTTTACTTAATTGTCCTTCAAAGTTATTGGTAATTTTGTGAGATGTGAAAGTAGTAATAATTAGAGGGTATAGTTGTAAAATGTTGCATTAAAGGTTTAGTGTGTCGAGTATTTTGGAACTAGAACTAATTTTTATTTTATATAGTTTATTTATTTTGGGATGGACGGAGTTATATCATTCTTTTATTAGGTTTTCATATTAGATTCTTTAAAACCACACAAATTAGTTACTAGAATTTTCATTATTTTCACATCATGCCTTTTTAAAATGTGGATCAGATTATCATTCTAAATGATATAACAATAGCGACAGCAACAATTCAAGTCATGTGATTTCCTTCTAGAATCATGCAAATCAACATTACGCATGCATTCTCAAACTTGAAAATACATTGTGGTAAGATGAAAGATCTTTTATGCATGGCATTACATCTTATTTACAATATTATATCGTGTTTGATGGGTGAGTAGATGATGTACGAGTGAATCGTGATATTTCAGTATGTCACTCATAATTATTGAGTGATTATTGATGATACCAGCAGTTGGCTAATATGAAAAATATATATTAAATGAAATATAAAGAGTGATTGTGTGTAACAATACGATTATTGTGAGCATATGAGTTTAATACGAGTAGAGTTGCACATGATTGAGATGAATCATCGTATTTGAGTGTCATCAACCTCCATAAATAAATTGTGTATGAAAGTCCATTTATAAAGTATTACCATCTTGTAGAAATTATTACTATGCAAAAATAATTTTTAAAATTATTACTAGGTAATTTGGATTTTAAGTTTAATTACTAGTATATTGGGAACTTTTGAACTGGTTGTTATGTGACTGATTTGAAATACCTTTTAATTTTTTTGGGGTGTGGTTATGGTGCATAAGCCCAAACTTATGCACCATGCATAAACTTGCTTCCTATACTCACCATATTTGCTTCCTACACCAAAAGTCAGCTCAAGCCCAAAATTAGGCAATTCATTACTCGCGCGCCCCCCATATACTACCTCATTACTTGTGCGCCCCCCATTTGCTTAGCGCACCCCCAGTTTTTTTTTCTTTTTTTCCTAGATTTCTTGTGAGCCCCCCAATTTTTTTTTCCTCTCGTAGATTTCTAGCGCGTCCCCAATTTTTTTCCCTCCTCCAAACTTCTAGCGCACCCCCCCCCAATTTTCCTTTGAAGTATATATTATAAAAATTTATTTTTAATTAATTTTCGTCATACACCCCCTCGAAGCCCAACATAATAACGAATGGTTCATGTATATATAAAGCATACTTGTCAAACATACAATTTAATTTTAAGTTTTATCAATCATAATCACAATATAAATAAAATCTCATACATTAATTACATATATATATATATATATATATATATATATATATATATATATATATATATATATATATATATCGATTTTTCTTTACAATAAAAAAATGATCAAATCCAATATCTCATGCATACTATCCAAAAAAATTTCAACTAAACTAACCCTAATTGCTTTATATGATTTTTTGCTTTATGTAGCATGGTTTTGTAAAATGGTTATGTGATGTTTTACTTAATAACAATGGTTTCAGTGTATAACATCTTGACACTAATGCCCATATGAAACCATTTAACTAAAATAATGGTTTCACTTTTTAACTCTCTGAAACCATTTAATCAGCATAATGGTTTCCAGGATTTTTAAAACCATAAAAACACAATATTGATTTCAATAAACACATAAAACCATTTTATAATACAAATGGTTTCACTTTTTAACTTTCTGAAACCATTTAATCAGCATAATGATTTTCAGGATTTTTAAAACCATAAAAACACAATATTGATTTCAATAAACACATAAAACCATTTTATAATACAAATGGTTTCACTTTTTAACTATCTGAAACCATTTAACCAGCATAATGGTTTCCAGAATAATTGTAACGAAAATTCATACTTATGGTTTCACTGTTGTAACGAAAATTTATATTCTCGAGGAAAACATACAACCAGAGAGAGTGGCTGGCCTCAAAGGGTCTCAAAATATTCAAATAATTTTGTATAAAATTCTGCGAATTTTTCAAGAAATATTAATATTTTTAATAACATTTATTCCTCATTTAAATAATTAAAAATAGTTACAGGTGTCCAAAAATTCTCAAAGAGATACCCAAATTTCAAGAAAATTATGTATTATTTTTATATAAAATAAAATTAAAAAAACAGATTTCATAGGAGCCACACGCGATTCCACGCGCCTCAGCTGCGACCGGGCGTAGATGACGCGCACTGTTCATCTCCATCTTCACCCATTTTCTGCAATTCGCGGGTCACGCGACCCGGTTTACCGACCCGGTTCGTTCTCTCTTGTTTCTCAACGGAAGACGACGAACCTTATACCGTTTTGATCGTCGTTCGATTTTAGAGAGATACCTTATGTTATTTTCAAAAATAGATGCCTCATGGGAGAGAACGGAGTGAGCGAACGCGCGAGAGAAAAGGTTGAAGAAAGGTTGAAGAAGAGTGGCTAGGATTATTACATGTGTAAGACTCATCTAATGATTGGAAATGGTTTATGCACCATGCATAAATTTGGACTTATGGATATTAACTTTTGCCATTTTTTTGATGCACTTTTGAAAAAGTTTATTTTAACATATTTTAAATCAATTTTAGCATTGACTAGTTTAAAGAGTTAAGACTGCATTGCATATTTGATTGTTTAAATTATATATATAATATTATTAATTTAAATTTTGGAGGTAATTTTTCCTCAATCTTATCCTCTTCAATTTTTCAATGTCCAGTTATATAGTTAGTTTCTCGTTGTATTTTATGTTTTTTTCTCCACAATATAAAAGTTTATATTGTGTCACCACTTTCGCATCATTTAATATGATGTACATTGATAATATTTATTCGGTTGAATTTCACCTTTAATTCTCCTCATTTATCATTGTCACAAAGACACAAACAGAGTCCTTTAAAAAAAAATGGACATTTTTTTTGCTCAAAACAAAATGGACTTTTTGATCTTCAAGTATGAAGCATCACATTTGTTGCAGTTCTAATCTCAACCCAAAATTGATGCTCCACGAATAATTTTTTATCTTCAGATTCATAATCGAGAAAATAAATTACCAATGTTGGGGTAAAAAATATGGATTGAGATCAAAAGTGCAACAAAATTAATCTTTTAGATACCATAAGTTCAATTTTAAAAATACGAGGAAGACTATTTTTATGAGCGTGATAAAATAATGGAAGCAAAATTACATTTCAACATGTTTAATATTATAGTCTTTTCACATCATTTCCATTAAAATTACACAAATTTACAAACAAATATATATTCATCTTATTTAGAACATTGAAATATCTCCGTTTCGCATACAATGTTGACCAAGTAAAGAACAAGGAAACCAACTTCACCTCATTATCCGCAAGAGCATAAAGAGCAAAAGATGCATTGTGTTGGACAGAAGTATTCTTTGTGCCAAGAAGCTTGAGCAGAGGCTCTATACCTCCATTGTAGGCGATACCAGCTTGATTGTGCGAGTCCTAACATGAATAATATAAATGTTTAGTGTTGATTTCAAGAAATTAATTCCCACATACAAATGAATAATGGCTGCTAGTGATAATCACCCGGGCCAACCTCCCAAGTGCAAAAGTTGACATTTCCCTAAGCTGTAAATCTGAAGACTCAAGCATGTCAATTAAGGGTTTTATCGCCCCTCTTTGGCCAATGTGAATCTGCACGAACCATGAATGAGGATCAATAAGAGAATTCCACGCATGGCAGACTTATTGCATTGTAAGTTTGTAAAAGATAAAACTTAATCAACCTTGCAATCTGAATCCGTTGTAGCAAATTGACCGATTAAAAGAGCTGCTTCTCGTTGGCTCTCCAAACAACAGGAACTATCATCGAAATCATAGATTAGTGAGAAAAGTGTATTAAATGATTAATATTAATATAGAAGTTTTTTTTGATAAGCAATATTAATATAGAAGTAATATCTTACTAGCACATAGCAGCTACAATGGTTGATAAATAAATCAC
The DNA here is from genome assembly GCF_020283565.1 of Trifolium pratense. Taxonomy (NCBI): domain Eukaryota; kingdom Viridiplantae; phylum Streptophyta; class Magnoliopsida; order Fabales; family Fabaceae; genus Trifolium; species Trifolium pratense. The sequence continues at coordinate 38,604,873 of NC_060064.1, read as the reverse complement.
ATTCTACTAGTCCTATAAAGAAAAGTCACCTTAGTAAGCAAATAACTGGCTGTAAAGCCCTGGCTAGAAGAACCTCTTTCTTAATTTCCGGCGAAGAATGGACCAGATTTCCAATCACACCAACCTACAAAACAAAATGCTCATTCAGCTAGTTCATACTACGAAAATCAAGATTTAATATAAAGGATTATGTGAATTCATTTGTGTCGTACCGCCTCATAATGTATTGTAGGATCCTCTGATCCAAGCATCAGTACAAGAGTGGGCAACGCATTGCATTGAATAATCTGCAATTTTCATTCTTGTTCTTTGAATAAATTTGTTACCTTTCAAAAAAAATAAATAAATGTTTGCTTTAAATTAAATAAATGTGGAGGTCTATTGAAGTTTGAACCATAAGAAATAAAAACAAAAGTGCATGGGCTTAGAGGTGATCTTATATCGTTGGGCCGGCCTTCAGTGTGTCAAACAAATTTGATATTTTCTCTCCGGGTCCCCATGTATCTTTTATACCCCCCAATATTCTAATTTTGCCCTTGATAAAATCTTCGGTTCGCAGAAACCGAAGTTTTTTCTAGTTCAAATTCAGAAAAATTTCGGTTAACAGAAACCGAATTTTGTTTTCAAGGCAAAAAAAATTCGATTCGTAGAAACCGAAGTTTTTATTGAAGGGCAAAAAAGTAAAATCCAGAGGGTGAAAAAGAACCATGGAGGGCCTAAAGAGAAAATATCAACAAATTTAGGAGATTACTTTTCTCACGTCCCAAACTAGGTAAAAAGTTGAAACTAAAATATGCCTTTGGAAAGAATAAAAAATCACTAAAGCTTCATGTTCAGCGGTGTGTTTTTGACTTTTTGTATATTTTTCATTCTGTAAAGTAATCTGCGAGTAATTGCTAAAGTCACTCATTTTAAATACGAAGAAGCAGAGTATTTGAGATTTAAATCACGACCGCTCCAATAATATATCTATTAGCTATCAAATGTGTTTACTTAGGGTCAATTTGGCCCAGCTTTTTTTAGAGTTTATTCAAACAGCTTATGCAATATAAATTAGGTTTTATGCTATTTTATAAGTTCACACCAGTGAAAATTATATTTTTATAAGTTATTTTATCATAAACGACTACCTTGACAAACTTATAATAATATCTCAAATTTGCATAAGTTGTTTGCACAAGCTCTAAAAAAAGCTGGGTCAAACGAGCTCTTACACTTATTAGACAGCTCTTGTATAAGTTATAATATTCATAGTATCTATTGAAGGGCATACATCCATAAATATAAATGATGTTTTAATAGGAGTTGCTAAACAAAACAATACAATAAACAATAAGTTGATTAAAGTACTAACATAAACATACATCATAGTAGAGTAGTAATGTAGCAATAGTTAGTGAGGTTGTACACTTGTCGGCGAGGGTAAAGAAGCTTCCTTGGGGTTGTTTTGTAACAATCACCACATTTGCTGCCATTTCCCATTGCTCCATACATTTTCGTTTGTCCCTTTCTTCCTTGTGAAGTACTACTCACGTACAAACCAGTTATACTCAATTTTTTAGGTTCATTAGTAGTACTATTTTAATTTTTTTTACAAGCAAGTCAAGTAGTAAATGTTATATCATTAGGGAGTACTTATTTAATTAAGTGTTTGTCACTATGTCTAAAAAAAAAAGTGTTTGTCAATTATGGTTTACTTTTATTTTTAATTTCATTTTTTTGTCAAGTAGTCTAACAATTAAAATTTCATCTTTTAAGACAAATAAGCATGACTAATATAATTTAAACTTCAACTCCTACATATTACATGTAATGTATTTGTAACTGAACTATGATAATGAGAATTTTTTGATACACTCTTTTTTTTTTTTTGTACATAATTTTTTGATACACTCTATTAATATAGACTATATATATAGCAGGCACTATGCATTAATATATTTTTAATGCTACATTTATTTTTATGATTCGGTCAAAATGGACCGTTTACTAATGACTAAAGAAAGAGGGGTCCGGTCTACTCGTTAGCTATGACTATTTCAATGGGAGGTCAGGTCCTTCGATATAGACTATAGTATTTGATACATTGAGGATGGTGATCTAGAGATAGCTATTTATAGATAGGAATCAAGATGTCAAGTGATGGCATATTCCTTAAAATTTGGTGACCAATTAAATAATTTGATTCAAGTGATTAAAAAACTTTCTCTAAAGTATGTTGTTTAAAGAATTTGAGTTCAATTTATAATAGATAATAGGTGCATATCGACAGTCCTTAATGCTGAGGTTGCAACGGTGTTTAGTTGAACTTAAGCTTTGTCGGAAAGCAGGTCTCGAGAATGTTGTGTGCTAAGTGGGGGAGTCATAGTGCATAGTGAGAACCAACGTTTTCACCATTGTGTTCATTTTTTTACCTCATTAGGGTATTCATGTCTAATGAGTGAGTGATCTCTATTCATAGTATTTAATATTTATTGAGAAGAGAATGCTTGCATATAGTGGTATTTTCTTGCAAAGATGGAAGCGAGTACTTTAGAATGTCTTTAGATCGAACAATTTAAAATTTTAGAGATTTAGAATTATCTTTATTTTTAAACGTGTGTTTGGATAAAGTAATATAAAATTTTATTGTGAACATTTTTGGATCACTTGAAATGGTGTTTGTTCTGATTTTCAATCTTAATACGGTGTTTTTTTTCCCACGAAATATGAGTAGCAAAACCACCAAGCATATTAACAAAACCTAGCTAGACCAAAACCTCCAAAACATATTAACAAAACCTAAAGCTAGGTTGTCGCAATCTATTTTCAACAAAACAACTTCGAATTTGAGCAGGAATATCATACCTAATAGCAGTGGCGGATCCAGGACCTCAGGTCAGAGGGTGCAAATCATATTTAAAATGTATTATATATATCGCGAGTTCTATAATAGATTCCTTTATATATAAGTTATAACCTATAATAATTTACACATGTGACCGTAAATAAATGGATATAAGATTGTAAGGACGTCGTGTTATCGGTTCAAATCCACTAGGCTATGCATGATTTTTTATTTTTTTTTATAAAATGGATATAAGGTTTATATATATTTTGTAGCTATGGCAAGTGAGTTAAGAAGTGAAGTGATATCGTAATCGATGACTTGATACACTTATAAAATACAACTAACAATATTATCGTTGCTTGGCTCAAACTATGATAAAGTAGAAAAATACTACTAAACATAACGATTAACTACTAATTTACCTATAAAAAACAAGTTCACTCGATCCTCAAATTTTAAAGTTTTTTTTTTTTAATTTAAAAACAATTGAAATTTTTTACTCCTCTCCAATACACGTACATGTAGCAGCTCTCTTTGTAGTGTATGGACTGATAAATGAATGTACATTGTATGGACAATTATAATTGGTAAAGTTGTAGGAGAAAAGAGAAGACCAAAGTGCATTTGGTGCAAACTTAAAAATTTGAGTGGGTGCAAAAAGTATAAAATTGGAAGTATTGGTGTAAATGCATAAACTTGAGGGTGTGCAAATGCACCCACTCAACACAGCATAGCTCCGCCCCTGCCTAATAGTCAACCTATCAATGTTGAGATCTAGCGAGATCATTCGCACATTGATTTCCTTCCATATACACATGAGAAACCACAAAATTCATAATATTAGAAAGCTTCCTACAGTTCATCCAACAATTACTTAAAGCCCAAGGCACTAAAGCTAATGAACATCTTAATACAATGTTTATTTTGTTTAATTTACATATTTGCTTCGATCCAAATTCATTATAGATTTAATGATTTTAGTGTTTTCAACGTTACATATCCGAAGACATAATTATTCCGAACATTTCAACTTTGTCATATCAATTGTAGGTTTTGTCATAATATTATATATAAGTCTTATATTAGAATTAACTATACCTTTTTCTAAAAAAAGTATAAGTAATTAATCTAACTCTCATCCCATGCATAAAAATAAAAGTATACAATAAGTAATCTAACTCTCATGCATATAAGTGGTGAAATTTGAGTTTTTTATATGTCTAGTTACACCTACACACACGGGAGGGGAGGGGACTTAGTTTTAGGAATCTCTCGTGACCCAGCTGCCGCCTGGCTAATGAGAAGACAAATATATACCAACTAGCTAGTAACATATATATATATATATATATATATATATGTAATGTTGACAGAAGAAAGGAACAAAAAACCTCAACTATATTTTCTTATCTGGCTATTAATGTTTTCATCATTTTATTTTGTTTGAGTCAGAAGAGATTCCCCGCATAATATGGCTACATTGTTGTCACTATGGCGTAGTAGGATATGTCCATTGCCAATGGGATTGCTATCTTTTACCCAATCAGAATCCCACTTCCACAAACACTTGTATATATCAGAATCAAATCTTTGTTTATGATTTTACACACATATATTGTATTTTTATTTTTATTTTAAGTTTTTACAATGAAATTGATATAATTAGATTTGATCCCTAATCAATGGGTACATGGAGAAATATATGTCGGGAGATCTCAACTTTTGAAATGAATTTCAATTATTTAAGGAATTAACCATCATTACAAAATGTTGAATATATAAAATAGATGATTTATATACCTAATATCTTAATATTTTAGGTAGAAATGCGGTCTCTCATTTTTGGTCTTGAAGCATTAGCTTATTATTTCTCTTGACACTCTTTTAGACTCCCCAACACATAGTATAGAGTTCTGCTTTGCTTGATAGAAGATCGCGGGAGTAGATCCTAATGTTTAATCAAGCATATGCTTATGATGTGGGATAGTTCACCAAATAAGATATTTTCATGAACAAAAAAACTATCTTTATTAAGCCTAAGTCATTCGCACACAACCTTTCGCACACAACCTAACATGTTGGCATGATGGTGAAGACTTGAGATATTGAAGTTTGCTCTTTTCAAAGTCTCATGCTCAAATCCTCTCAATGTCATTTATGTATTAGTCCATACAGCACAAAAGATCTAACTTTAAATGAGATCCCCATTAGTGCATAGTAGAATTGGCGTTCCGATACAGAATCTTAAAACAAAAAAAAAATGCTTCCTTCATTCCGCTTCCCCTTCATCATTACCTCACCATATACCATATATTAATTGCAAAGAAAAAAAGTGTCACAAATTAAAGGAAGGTAATTTGAGTTACTTTTTTGCAATGAATAAAGTTGTGTTATTAAACTTATTCAATTAGGCCTCATAACCTTTAGTAAAAAGAAGAAATTCAGAATATGACAGTATGTATATAGATCTATTAATGGAATTACCAACTAAGAATTCAGACGGGTGGAGCCCTTCTTACTAGGCCCTGAGGCATACCCTGACATTTACATGAAACCAGTATCCAGACATGTAGTTTTTAGGACAGTACCTTATGGTACAATAAGGTTATGTCGTTTTCTTCATTTGAGATATTCATCAATGCCGCTCAACAACTCATTCATAGAGTAATGACATTGAAAGTTTTTACTATCTTCTTTGTATTCTCAAAATAGAAGTAATTAATAACAGGACAAGTTTTGTACTATCAATTATGTATGTGCATGGGTGGACATGTGCATGCTGTGCTACAACAATTTCACGGTAGCTGGTCTAACTAATCTATTAATTTAAAATCAGACGATTTATATTTCTTTTTTTTTTTGGTCAGGTAGCCTAGTGGCTTGAAATTCCACCTAGACGATTTATATTTCAATTCAAATATGTTACAGCATTCTAATGACTCTCTTTGTCTAAATGTTGATGGAAGTTTGTTAGGTTCGCCGCAATCGGCTGTGGTTTTAGGGGACTTATTCGTAATAGTGTCGGTTCTTTCCTTGGAGGGTTCTATGGTGTGACGTCGTAGGCTAGTATCTTATATGCAGAGATTATGGCTATGCTTCATGGTTTAGAGTTATGTTGGGATAAAGGATTCAAGCTGTCATTTACTTTTCAGACTCTCTACAAACCGGTCACTCTTGTCAAAGATGGCGTCTCGCCTTATCATAAATTTACAAATGAGATTAGTAGTATCCGACAATTACTAGATAGAGATTGACATGTTGTTAATTATTGATCACATGCTCTGAGAGGGTAATACGTGCGCTGATATGCTGGCTAAAATGAGAGCTAATTCTATCTTTCCACTTCTTGCTAATGCATGGGAAGGGACTAGTTTTTGTTTTTTGTTTTTTTGTTGTTAGCTTTCTCTCTTGTAACAAAAAAAAAACCAATTTATTAATTTAATTATTAACTAAATTTATTTTTATTTATTTTTCTAAATTCTTTCATTATTTTTTATTTATTTTTATAAATTCTTTCATTCAAAGAAATTTGGTTATAACAAAACCAACTAATTAGAGAAAAAATTGCAAATAATTAGGGATTTTTTTCCTTTTAATTGGGTTTGGGGTGCAAAAAAAAAAAAGTTGAAATTTTTTTTTAAAAATATTTTGAATTTTTTTCGTCGGGGTTTATTTATTCAGATATATTTAGATTAAAATTTGTTTTAGTATAATGTATTCAGGTGGTTAATGAACTGTTCCTATGATGATTTGTTCAGGATAACTCGAGTTTGATTTCCAATAGAAACAATTCTTTGTTAGGTTTTATTGTATTAGTGTTTACACTGATTTTTGGTAAACAAGCGCTAGTTTGAGTATTTAAACTTGTAGGATTAACTAGTAAATCCTAGGACATATTTGTGCATTATTTTCTAGAAAAGTATGAATGTTCATTGTTTTCACTTGAACATTTATTGTTTTTTCAGTGTTAGAATCGCATCCGACACTTTTAGTGTTAGAATCGCCTCCAACACTTTTTAATAACAAGTTGTCTCATGACAACATAAAAGAAAAATTAAGAAGAAAAAAAAAATGCAGAATTGTAAAGGAAAAAGGAAAATAAAAGCAAGAACAAAGCAATATTAAATTGCATGAAATGTAAAGGGTGGTTGGAATCCATCTTCATCAACCTCCGAACCCATTTGCCCCGCGGCGTGGGTGTTGCAAGGCATTCAGAAAATATGATCCAACCCTTAATACAAAGAAGTTACAAGAATTTATAGAGAATAGAAAATAACTTCCCACTTCTATGATTTTGACAAGTGTCTTATTTAATAACTTCTTATATCAAAGATTGACACATATATCCCTTTGATAACTTCCGATAACTTTTCGTAGGAGTTGCTTGCTTGATCGAAGACCCATGTAACATTCGACTCGTCGAATGTCATAAAATATATATTTTAGTCGAATTCCACTTAATATGGCTAACTTCGACAAATCACGTTTCATGTTCAGTCGAAACGAGTTTTCTTCTTCTATTCAAATTATAACACCAAGTCGAAATGAATACTATCTATATTATAAATCTGGTGTCAACAGAGGCCCCCAAAAATGTTGTTTCTCGAAGGAAGTGAGAGGAATAACATTTTTAAATTCAAGGAAATCACTTAAAAAGCCTCTTTAAAAACTTAGCAAAATTTTGGAGAAGATAGTATCGACTCCATATTGATATTATATAAAAAAGATAGACCAAGATTTTGCCAAATATTAATTTGATTGGAAAAGTTAATTCTATAACATACTAAACTTTTGGTCGAAGATTAGTATACTACCATGATCAATCCAATAACTTCATTGGCATTAAAATATTTCAAGGTGGCATGTTGCAATATTTCCATCTTCGATCTGTTATGATGGTATCAACAATAACTTGCCACTTTATTCTCTCTTTTTTCAAATATGGCTTAAAAACCATTTCAATGATGGTTCTTGATTCTCTAAAACCATTTTTACAATCTTTCCAAAAAGAAAATAACACACAAAACAGTCCCACTGGGCGTGCCAATTTGTTTACACTGATTTGTGGTAAACAAGCGCTAGTTTGAGTATTTAAACTTGTAGGATTAACTAGTAAATCCTAGGACATATTTGTGCATTATTTTCTAGAAAAGTATGAATGTTCATTGTTTTCACTTGAACATTTATTGTTTTTTCAGTGTTAGAATCGCATCCGACACTTTTAGTGTTAGAATCGCCTCCAACACTTTTTAATAACAAGTTGTCTCATGACAACATAAAAGAAAAATTAAGAAGAAAAAAAAAATGCAGAATTGTAAAGGAAAAAGGAAAATAAAAGCAAGAACAAAGCAATATTAAATTGCATGAAATGTAAAGGGTGGTTGGAATCCATCTTCATCAACCTCCGAACCCATTTGCCCCGCGGCGTGGGTGTTGCAAGGCATTCAGAAAATATGATCCAACCCTTAATACAAAGAAGTTACAAGAATTTATAGAGAATAGAAAATAACTTCCCACTTCTATGATTTTGACAAGTGTCTTATTTAATAACTTCTTATATCAAAGATTGACACATATATCCCTTTGATAACTTCCGATAACTTTTCGTAGGAGTTGCTTGCTTGATCGAAGACCCATGTAACATTCGACTCGTCGAATGTCATAAAATATATATTTTAGTCGAATTCCACTTAATATGGCTAACTTCGACAAATCACGTTTCATGTTCAGTCGAAACGAGTTTTCTTCTTCTATTCAAATTATAACACCAAGCCGAAATGAATACTATCTATATTATAAATCTGGTGTCAACAATTAGGGTTCGAACCTTGTCCATTTATTTTACTTACAACGTCTCTACCAAATATACCAACTGAGTTATTCATGAAAACAATACATTAATTTTTTTAACATGATACAAAAGATCAATTTGAAAAAAATGTCATTTTATAAAATAGAAGAACTAAAACTGTATTTAAGAAACAAAAGAAAGACCTGTCCAATAAAATAGTTATTTTTAAAAGGGTTATGTTAATGTTAAGCTACCTAAAAATAAAAATATAACATTTAATGATACAAAATATTTAATGTTTAAAGAGTTGAATTTACAAACTTAACATTTAATATTTACCACATTTATCTTCTTTCACATGTTTTTTAAAATTGGCCAAATCTTAACACAATGTAACTTTTGCCTATAATTAATTAAGTTGGTCCCCAAGTAAAATAAAATAAAAATTAAGTCGGTCCTCTAGCCTCTAGGAATCTAGGATGACCCACTAAGTAGAGTATACTCTCTCAACTCTTAAGTCTTAAGTCTTAACCCCTCTCGGCATTTTTGCCTCTTCTATTTGGCATTGGGTTGCTAGGTTATATCCTAAAATTCTAGTATGTGATTATTAAACAAGAATTTTCACCAACTACTTATGCTGAATCTTATCCTCATCACATTGATTTTGAATGTCCTTATGGCTAACTTTTTCAAGAATTATTGGTTCAAACTAAAATTAAATTATCATAAAGTACTAATGCATTTAGTGGACCAAACTAGTAGTACAATACTAGTATTTAAATTTAAATTAAAATTAAATTATCATAAAGTAGCCAATGCATTGAGTAGACCAAACTAACTACGTACAATACTACTACTAGCTAGTGTTATGGTTCATTTACTATTTGTGGTGGTCGGTAACTAGATAGATCAAGCACAGTTTGAGCCTTGGGGGTGGAAGTAGTAAAATTTTCTAATGTGAGAAAGAAACTACTATCAGTTATTGTTGCCGGTTGGTCCATGACAGCACAAGCTACGTACATTTTTATTTTTTTTTTAATAATGACAAGCTACGTACTAAATAAATGTACTAATTACTTAGAAATTTAATGGTACAGTACTTTTTTACCTTTCTATAAATGCCCCAAAAGCTTTTGTGTGACAAAACCATTTTACACGTTTACAAAAATATCCATACAAAATTGGGTACATGCATCTTAAAGCAGGACCGTTCCATAAATTGCTATACTTGAGGCCACTCTCACTCAATCTCCAAATGAAATTGTATTGGATACAATCAAAATGAGTGCAGTCGAGGTGCAATAAACATCTCGATTCAGATTTTAAGATAATTTTTAATTTAATTTAATGGAATATTTTGAAATTAAAATCTGAAGGTCTGATATCAATAATTATAAATTATTGACTATATAATTGCATGTAGTCTTGGAATACATGTTGATAAGATTTATTTTGATTATTAAATCTCTATTTTTTTTTTTGTGTGAGGGCTCTCATAAGGTGTGGTGTGCGAAACTAGTTGGATATTTAAGGTGCATAAAAAATTTGGTCTTCGGGTTATACTTTAGCTAGAGAAGGAATTGGAGCTGGAACATTGGGTGGGTTGGAGCTGGAGATGTCAATTGTTTGCTTGGGAGGAAAATTTGTTAGAAGAATGTTGTGCTTTGTTTCATAACATTGTTTTGCATAATAATGCTTCTGGCAGGTGGACGAGGGCGCTACCGAGGAGGGATACACTGATTTTATTTTGATCAAAAGTGTCTCCATGAAGGTTTCAGTTTTTGCTTGGCATTTTTTGGCGGATCGACTACCAATAAATGACAAGTTAATAAGAGAGACTATGAATGTTGGCTCTCAATTTTGTAGTCTTGACTGTGGGTGTGTTTAGTCTTTATCACATCTATTTTTTTTGTTTGCGAGGGCTCTCATAAGGTGTGGTGTGCGGAACTTGTTGGATATTCAAGGTGCCCTTCCCAACAATGCTCTTTTTTATGCTCGTATCTTCAGTGGCCTTCAGCTACGTTTTTTAAAGATCAAAGATAGCTTTAAAGTCATTTGATTGGCGACAATTTCGATGCTTTGGAAATCTAGAAATGATCGAGGAAGGTTTTGGTGTGGATTATGTGATTCATAATATTAAATTACAGGTGTGGTGATTTAAAACAAGCTTCAAGACTTTTAATTGTTCTTTTTAGATGTGGGATGTGAATCCCTTAATTTGTTTAGGGACATCATGACATGATTCTCTTGAGGCACTATCTCATTTCTATTTTTAGTGTTCTCGTTGTAATTTGACTTTTATTTAACCTTTTCATTGTGCATATCTTGTGCTAATGGAGAGTGTCTTTTAATTTAAGGGTAAATAGTTATTTTCCCCCTGCAAAATTAGCAAGATTTGATTTACACCCTATAAAAATATTTTTTGCGATTAATGTTAAGATTTCGTCTTTTACCCCTAAGTTGCCACTTGGATTTGGATTCTTCATTTTTGCTGACTTGGCATGTATACATGGATTTAACTTTTTAATTTTTTATTTTTTATCAACAACTCATTAATAAAACATATTAATAAATGCATAATTGTTATTTTTTACTTAAAAAAAAACTAAAAATCAAAGAAGTTTAAAGAATCCAGAAAACTCATTCATCTTCTTCAACAAGAACAAAAAATCATTCATCTTCTTCAGGAAGAACAAGAAAGAATCCAAAAAACTCGCTGATCGCCATATGCATTCAAACTCAAAAATACACAAATCAACAACAACAACACTAAGAAAAACATCATCAATAAACCCAGAAAGTGAAAGAAGATCAACTCAAAACAAACCCATAAAGTTGAAATCCGAAAAAAAAATTATCACAAAAGATGTAATTTAAGATGAAGATTCATAGAAGATGAAATTGGTTTGGATTTTCAAATTGGGAATTAGGGTTTTAATGAACACAGGAAATCGAAGATGAATGGGTTATTGAAGATGAAATTAGGGATTTTTTAAATGGAATAGAAAAACAATAAAGGTGAAGAATAAGATGAAATTAGGGATTGTTTGATAATGAGAGAGAAAAATGAAGGTGAAGATGAAACTAGGGATTGTTTCAAATGGAACACGTTTTTTTTTATCCTTCAGGAACATGTTTTTAATCCTTGGCTTTTAGTTGTTTTTTTAAAATAAATTTTCTTTGATTTTTTTAAAATTGGAATATTAATATTTCAATTTTAGAAATGTCATGTGGAATATTTTTAATTACAAATAAATGAAATTAATCCAGTCAGCATGCCATGTAGGTTGATTCAGGTGATGTAGGCATGCCACATAATTCATTTGATCCAGTCATACGCTAAGTTGTCTAAAGAGGGGGTTAAACGACGGAATCTTAACATTACAAGGGGGGAATCACATTTTTTTTTACAGGGGATAAATCAAATCTTGCTAATTTTGCACGGAGTAAACAACTATTTACTAAGCATGTGGCTTTTGGTTGATTAAAAAAAAAAGTTATACTTTGGCTTGTGATGGTTTTTATATATTATTTGCTTAGATTCTCTTGCAAGTTACAGCACCAAACAAACCACTTTAAGCCGCCAAGTTCATTGACTTCATAGTGAATTATTTAGGACTCTCTTCATGTGTGTACATGTGTTTTTATTACATGTGTTTTTATTGAAATACTTTTAATTGTTGTGAAAATTTTACTGATATGTAAATATAAGTTTTATATACCAACAATTAGTCTTTTGTTGTATTGTTAAAGGTTATTTAGGTACAACCTAGATCCCCTAAATCGTGATTTATGGTTAGACTATATATTAACATAGTATACTTAAAATGGTTGAATATTGCCATTATTTTCTCCAACATGAGTGTACTATCATAATCTGCATGTGAGGTTAATTAAAGGCATAAAATCAACCCCTGATGGCTTGATCTAATGGGTGGACAAATCTTAGTCGGTTTGTCGTTTATGACTAACCAAAATTTTAGTCATGTGTTGTGCACGTACTTGAAATTAATGGCCGATTCAAATCTCTTTTCATGCTAATTTAATGGATCTTTGATTTTCTATTTTAAATGTTAAAGGAAATAAAAGTAGAAATAATATATTGGACCTTGTGTATTTAATTTTTAAAGTTTGTTTAATCTATTAAAAAAAAAAAAGAAATTGGGCATGATAACTTCAATTGTACTGTGTTTGATCCTAAATATCTTTAATTTTTTATTAGTAAAAATTATAAAAACTCGATATTTTGAAAATACTCATCAAAACAAATCAAACAAGATATTATTTGCTAATATTTATATCTATATATTATTAAAAAATATGGTCAAAGCAAGATAAATAAATAGTGTCATTTAGTCAAACTAACTCTTATAAAATGAGACGGATGGAGTACTACTAGTCTACTACTATTATATTGAATTCAATAATTTCATTTCATTTATACATCAACAAAATTGTATGACAAAAGTCTAAGCATCTTAATTTTATATTTTGTGGTTTAATATGATGATCAATGCCACAAGATGTCTTCAACTTAGCACATAAATAGCTTATTTTAAAAAAGAATGATTCCCTGTTGTAGCCATTCACACATTTCCACACAATAATTGATATCAGTCGTTGATTTAATTTGTAATCCAACGGTTTAAATTTACCCAATTAAATTTAACAATTTAATACTTAAATTAATCTTGACCCATTTTTTTTATCACACGAATAAGAGCTGTAAATCTTGACCCTTGTTTTTTATCGCATGAATAAGAGCAGTTATTACGTATAAAATCCAAATCTCATTTTAAAGATATTAACTCGAACACATGTTTTACAGTAGACTTTTAGGCTCTTTTTGGATTGATAGTACATAACAGAATGAAATAAAATGGAATGATGCGAGACATAATGCAAAATAAATTTCATTCTATATTGTTTGGACATTTTATAAAGTAGTTTTTTTTTTTACGGTATTTTATAAAGTAATTATATTCTATCTCAAATTTAATACACCCAAATTAGAGAGGATTAAAAAATGAAATGGAATGAATACCTTCTACTCATTTTTAAAGAATTCAAACAATGAAACTTTATTTCATACCACTTCGTTTCATGCCACTTCATTTCATTTTATTTTATTCAGGCCTGTTTGTTTCAACTTAAAAAAAATAGTTTTTTTTTTTTTGTATTTTTGAAAATAGATTTTCTAAAACCGTTTTCAAAATATTACAAGTTTTTTTATATTCGTTTTTTTCTAAATTGAAACACTAATTTTAACATCATATAACATAAACAGACATTCTTGAAGACCAAAACATGGTCAAAATCACAATTTTTTCAAAAAGTTGTATTTCAAAAATGATTTTTATCAAAATCTATTTGAAATAGCTTCAAAATTAAATGATTTTTCAAAATTTTGATATCCATTTTTTTTTAATAAAATGATCAAATACCTAAAATAACATTTTAAGAATAACTATTCAAACCAAATTTTCATTTAAAGTTTTTATAAAAAATTTATTTATAAATTTTTTTACACAAAATTATTTAACACTATAAAAATCTATTTTAAAAAAATCTATAACAAACAGGCCTTTAATCGATCCAAACAAGCTTTTAACTAAAGTGGTTCAGTGGTGGTGACCTCTCACCTCTTATCATGTACAATGGTGGAAAATATTCAACACCTCTTTTTCACTTTCTAACACTCCACATCATTTTCTCTTTCTTCCACCTACTCATTCAACTTTTACACTCTCCAATAGTTTTTTCATTCAACACTCTACCCCACAACTTTTTATTTCATATTCTTATTTAAATTTAAATTTTTGTTTTTATGATTACATAAAATTACAATTATCGATTAAAATTAAATTAAAATAATTAACACTTAACGATTTATTTTTTAGTTTTTTGTAATAAAAACAAAATTTATTTAAATAATTTATATGATACAAATCATCTTAACTTAATTTAAAATATAACACACAAGTAACATAATTAGTACGATACAAATAATTTGAAATGCAATACAACACACAAGCAACATAATTAGTAAGATACAAATATGGATGAAAGTTTGGAACAAATGATGATTGGTTGAAATTTGGTGTTAAACCAAAATTAGGTATGTTTTGTGGATGTTGGTTGAAAAATTGATTTGGATTTTGATAATTGTTAGGATTTTGATAATTGTTGGATGATTAGAAGAATTTTGGGTGTTGTTGAAGTAATTATTGGGATCCATTTTTTTTCTGTGTCCAAATCAAATGAACCAAGTCTCTATTTATAGACAAAAAAAATATGAATTTTGGTAAAAAAATAAAAAATTAATTTGCTATGAAATAATTGAGTTTAAAGATTTAATGTGATAAAAATCCAGCAAACCAATCAGATTAAGACATGTGTCCCGCTCAAGATTCTCTCTCCGCGTCCCTCTGATGTTCACGCGCCCTGTCAGCGAGTGGTTACACGCGCCAGTTTGCGCGAACCAGAACACGCCACGTGTCCCCTACGACAGCATTCAACACAGTTGAAAATTTTCAACACTTCTCTCCTCCACATCATTTTCAACACATCATCTCCAATCATTCAACACCTCTCAACACTCATTCAACACCAATAAATTTAACCATGGTCTTAATCTTAACCATTCAATTAGTTTTGACCGAATATGGTACTAGTGAAGTGATTACTCTTAAGACTTATACTTGCATTCAAAAGAATTAAATGAGTTGATTTTGACAATTTTTTTTTTTTTGACTCGACAGTCGAATAGTGTTATTTTTCCTTTCTTGTTAAAGAGGTTGGACACGCTTCACGAGTGTAGTCGTGGTGCTCCAAACTCCACGAATCACGCAGCCATTTAAGGAAACATTAACAATCACATTATATTATACTGTACAGCAGAACACTAATTAATCAGTAATCACCCCTATTTATCTACTCCCTCCGTCCCAAAAAGAATGACCCAGTTGACCGAAACACGCATGCCAATGCATAACTTTGGCGACTAATATCTTTAATTGTATAATAGTAAAAATTATAAAAAATTGATATTTTGAAAATACTCATCGAGACGAATCTAACAACATCTTATATGTTAATATTTATTTTTATTTATTAGTAGAAAAATATGGTCAAAACAATATATATGAATAGTGCATATATTCAAAATGGGTCATTCTTTTTGGGACGGAGGGAGTATCTAAACACGTTCCATAAAATAAACAACCGTTGTTATACTTATTATGAAACTTCTACTTACCTTTACCCATAATCAAATTAATCAAGAAAGCTACAAAACAAAGTTGCTCAGAAACCACTACACATATTAGCTAAATTTATTATTAATCCGGAACATATAAAATAAAACATCCAGACTTAAAACAAAATTAAATAAAAAAACATAAATAACATTGATCTTAATTCATACAAAGTTAACCTCAATTAATAAAAGTTACAGCGTCAAAAAAGGACCCTTCCGTTAGCAAGAAACTAACGGCGTAACCTTACAAGGACTAGGTGGTAAACTAGACTTTCCAGTAGCAACAAGACGTTGCACAAACCTCTCAATTCTGTTACCGTTACTTTCTTGTAGTAACCGTTTCCCACCAAACGGTAACGACTCCAACACTCTCTCATTCAACACTTCCGTTTCTTCCCAACTTCCCTTTTCTCCTAAACCAAACGCCTGCAAAAAAAAAAAATCACCGTTAAAATTAATCACTTTCCACAGTTAATTTTCCTTTTCTAGTTCATCTGATTTTATCCTTCTAAGGAACCAAACAGTGAATTAGTACCTGAATTCTGGCGTAGTCAGTACGGTTCCAACTGAAAGCGTTTCCTAACATCTGATCAACGGTTTCCGATACGCCGTCGAGAGCAATGTCAACAACCGTCGACGTCGAACATTCACGAACATCACGAACTCTATTCGCCGGAGCTCCGTTTCCGATGGACAGAACCATCAGATCCTCGACGCTGTTCACCGCCGGGAAATCGCGTTTGTTATGGAGAACATGCGTGACGGCTGCAGCGGCTGGATTGTTCATCACAAGACCACCGTCTACGGCTGAGCAAGAGGTTTTTCCGTCGACGGAGGAGAATTGAAACGGTTTGAATAAGCTTGGAGTTGATGACGTGGCGCGACAGACTTTCCATAGCTCGAAGTTGAAACTCGGGGACTCGGACGCGTCGGCTCGTGAGAAAACGAACGGCGCAGAGCTTTTTAGATCGAAGCAAGGAATAAGCAGAGGCTTACACGTGTCCTTTAACGTCAACGATTTTCCTTTGTTTTCTTTTCTTTGAAAAACTCGCTTCAACAAATTCTCAATGCTCGTGGATGAGAATCTCCGACGCCGGCGAAAAACTCCGACGGTTTTCGCCTTATAAAATTCGTGATTCCTTTCGGTGATGAAGTTGACAGCATCTCTGGCTGTGTACAGAGGTCTGCCGAAACCGTCATCGGCGGTGATCATCGCGGCGAGTATTGCGCCAATGCCAGTTCCGGTTATGATGTCGAAGTAATCGGTGATTTGAGCGTGAGGATTGTTGGTTTGTGAGCGGATCTGGTCCTCAAGGTGGATTAAGGCAGCACCGGAGACAATGGCGGTGGTTCCTCCGCCGTCAATGCTGAGTATGCGAGTTTTGGAAGTGGTTTTGCAGGGTGAGAGTGAGAGCCATTGTTGTTCGAGTTTTGTGAATATTTCTAATGTTACTTTACTAAGCTCCATTAATGGAAAGTGGGAAAATAGAGAGTAGTGTTTAGTTGAGGCTTTGTTAAGAAAGAATACGGTTTCTACTTTCTCTTTGATTGTGAGTGAGTGAGTGTGTGAGTGATAAAGCAGAGAAGTGAGAGTTGCAGTTACTTTTGGTTTGGGAATGGGGTAGTTATATGGACGATTCTTTTGTCCGTCCTTCTATTGTTTTAATATATTTTTATTTTTTATTTTTTATTTTTTTATATATTTATTACATTATTAATAATCGTTGTGTTTTGGTATATAAAAAGTTGATGCGAAATGTTAACGATCAATTGATCTAAGTTGTGTAAGGATTTTGGTTCTTTCGAATATGGTAGTGATTAACAGTAGTAAAAATTTCGTACCAATATTATGGTAACTAAAAAAAAGTGGATGTGAGATCAACAACATGTGATACAATACAAGTGATAGATATTTGATCTCTTAATCATTTGATCTTGTCTAATGCATTTTAAAAAATTATTTGTTATAAATTTCAGTCACATTAGTTGTGTACAGAAAATACCTTAATTTATAAAATAAAAAAAATAGCGCTATGAAGACAAAAAACGTATGTGAAATTTGATATCAAAAGTTCAACTTAGTGATTGAACTTCTTACGAAGATATTTACAAATTACCCACCAATAATACCGTGAATAATTTGTTAAACTCTTATGTATATAATGTGATGTTTCTATTAATTGAATTAAGTTTACCAGAACATTATTTTATTTTATTTTTGACTAAAATTACGATATTCATTCCAACAATCAATAGAGTACATCAGATGCAAGTACAAATTCAACATAAAACAAAGAGGATGAATATGTCTTTCAAAAATAATATGATGAATATGTGTACAAACTCACAACATCCAAATTAATAGCGTACAACGGCAAAATACGCACAAATAATATGATAAAATGAAGTCACCAGAATGTCCATGCTTCTGGATCTGCAACGTTGATGCCCAAACCCAAATCATTGATTGAATCCAAGATAATTTTTTATTAATAATAGTTAATGAAATAGTTAGATGAATTAAAATACAATAAATATGTTATGAACTATTCCTAGAGAATAACAAGAATAAAGAAGAATAGAGATGAAGGAGAGAAGAGAGAAAGATTAGAGTTTGTATATTCTCTTCAAGGTGTGTATTACATTGTAACAAATGAGTCATATTTATAGGACATATTTAGGGGACAAGAAAACCTACACAATAATGGACATTCATTACATATTATTATTCATAACACTCCCCCTTGAATGTCCATCAAGGATAAGCCTCGTTAAAACCTTACTAGAGAAAAAACCATTAGGAAAAAAAAATCCTAGTGAAGGAAAAAGAGTACATATCATCCTTTATATGTGAACAGCCTCGTTAAAAACCTTACCAGGAAAACCCAGTGGGATAAAACCACGGTGAAGGGAAAAAGAGTGCAGAACATATATATTTATGTCTCCCCCTCATAAAAATAGTTATATATGAGATGAAAAAACCAAATAATCTTCGGTGCTAGTTCCTCAAAAGATTTGCTTGAAGTTGATTTTGTAGAAAGATTTGACATATTTTCTTGATTATACTCTTCTCCAAGTTAGCAGTGCTTCTTATGTTATCTTCATATTGAATTGTTGTAGGAACCATCCTTTTGTAATAAAAACAACAAGTTTCTTGTATGCGTTGAATTACATGCCTCGAGCCTCGACAAAAGTGCATTCTCCACTTGCTTGATGTAGTGCTAAAATCTGCATATGATTGGATGATATTGTTGTTTCTTTAAGGTAAATAATATGCTTGACTTTGTTCCACTATTTGTGTTGGCTGAAAAGACTAAAATAAAATAGTACATGTATAACGAGTAAAATATATTAGTGTCCTCAATTGAATTAATATATCATACTTCAAGACCAATTCAAATTGTTCATCATTGTCTTGAGGGTTGACACATCAAATGACATCGCATTCATTTTAGTACACAACAAATTAGATTTGTCAATGTCAAATATCATTTTATTGAGGCACAAAATTTTATTCAAATTATAAATTTGCAATTTCAAATAAATTTTGCGCATCCAGATATTTCTTTAATCTACAAATTTCAGATGCTCTTCAGGAGTTCTGATAATATTTACAACAAATGATATTTCTCAACAAATATATTAGCATTTGATATATGGTACTTCAGGACCAATTAATAATTCACTATTGAGGAACTTACAACAATTTCATATAAAATCATGTTTTCTATAAGATTCATGATTCACGAAGCATTCTTCAATTACTTATTTTGTAAGAAAAATGACAATATCTCATAAGCTCTTCAGGAGTCTTAATGATATTTTTTATCATCGATATAAGCCTCAAATATAACAAATTCATTTTCAAATATTTTCTTAAAAATGGATAAATGATGTCCTTCTCATATTCCTCATTTGGAAATATTCACATGCATCAAAATTGTTTGAGAGACAAAAGGACTTATTCATTTTTATTAAATCATCTATTCAATAGTCTATTTTACATGTCTCACGAAAATTAAATCCTTCAGGGATTTTCACATAATCATTATCTAATGAGCCGTTCAAACACGTTGTAACACATCTTTCAAATAAATCGAGCATTTCATGTGCTACAGAACTTAATCAATTATAAAGAAGTATTGAATTCACTTCAGGTGAATACGCCTCTTGAAAATTAATGGTAGACGTTTATCATCATTATCTTTCGTGCGAAAACTAATTTGTACTAGTTATTTTCATCTTCAGGTGTACGGACTGCTCGTCCAACAACCTTTTGCTTTGCAAAGCTAGTTTAATATTGTATCAATCGCATCTACCTATTTAGTCAATAATTTCATTGTCTATAATCTTTAATAGACTTTGATCCATGATCCTCGTTCTCATTTATCACATATAGCGCTTTATTATGTGCAAAAATATTGTCAACGGTTACTTCATCTCGGTTCCATCGTATTTTATTCATGACATAATTTATTGAGATCTTTTTGTTTTAATAAATTACAGGTACCTGATGAGTTCTTCTGGAACTGAAAAAACAATTATGTCAAATGCTCTTTTGAGATTTTCATATCCTCACTTGGGTCATCTTTCTTTTTTTTAGCTCCTTATCTTATTTGAGGAATTTATCCTTGAAACTGATTTGCTTACCATGCTTCAAGCGTGGTTAAGAATCATTTGCAATATTAGATTGTCCAACAGAGACATTCATATTTATTGGAGCACTAGCAGCTGTTGATTGATTTCATAAACTTTGCAAATGAGTTATCTTTTGAACTTCTGGTTCATATTGATTTCTAAGATGATCAAAATAACAATTATTAATTTATTTCAAAACATTTCAATTGAACTTCTAGTTCATATTTTTAGCTACTTATTATCTCCCCCTAATATTAGGAAAACTAATTCATCACTTGAAAATTAGTCTTCTGGGCTATAAACAAGTCCCTTATTGGCTCAATATAATTTATAAGGGATGAAGAGTTATATCAAATATATTTTCCCAATATTCTTTTACGACCTATTTAAATGCATTATATTGGAGCAATTGAGACGTACCCAACACATCCAAAAATGTTTATATATGGGAAATTAGGTTTATAAACCAAAATTCAAATAAATTAGGGGAGAACTTATGTATATAATAATTTGTTGGCATGATGCTATTTAATATCTCAACATACATGTTTGAGTGTTCCCAACTATAATTTAGAAGTTACGATCTCATAAGTATCGGTCATGTGATTAACTTTAGACCTCTAAAGAATGAATCTTCAAGTCCATTATTTTTGTTTATATGAACATATTCTACAAAATGTTCAGTATAAATTTCAATTAACATATGATACTTATCAAATACTTTCTATAATAATATAGATAAAATGAGCTCTTAAAAATAATCTCAAAAACTTCTAGCTGTGAGTTTATAACAATCATACATGTGACCATTTAGTTGATGCATCAATTAAAATTTTAGGAATCGAATCGGTCCACATGATCGGTGTATTGATTTACAAATATCACTTTATATATATTCTAAAAAATAAAAGATGTTCATTTACTTAATTTATCAACTTCCTTCGGGAACTAGTAACACATAAAATTATTAGATTGAAGAAACTTCAGGCCCTTCAATTCATATAAAATTATTTTATATTTCACATCATAATAGATTCGGGATGACCCATCCGATCTTGCCAATTACAAACTTAATATGATTTAAATTGTAAACTTCTGGTTTACTTAAACATATGTTTAAGTTGCACTAATATTATAAGTATGCCCTCAAACTAGAGAATTGATAATGTGTCTCGTAATATAGAGATACAAGATCTCCTCCATTACTTGTTTCAATATGATATTTATTTATGTGAATATCCTCCAAGTATATATACTAAAATTCTTTAAAACTTTAAAATATACAATACATTAGCGAAGTGTAACTTTGTTTCTCGATATAACAATGTATTTGCTCTTCTGGAGCTTCAATAATTTTTGTACTATAAAACATAGGATTTAATTCCTTCCAAATTATTTTTTTTTATGAATAGTAATATAGATACATACTTTCATGCTAACAAAAATATGTTTTAGAAAAAAAAAATCTTTTCGGTAGAACATAATAAAAAATAGTAATAATTTATTGGGTAAATAGTATTATACCCCCCTGCAAAATAGGCGAGTTTTGCGTTACCCCCCTGCAAAATATTTTTTTGAGATTACCCCCCTGCAATGTCAAGATTTTTTGCGTTACCCCCCTGGCTCAACAAGTGGGCATATGACATGGAAGAATCTTGACGTGGCATGACACATGGAAATTAATTTATTTTTTATTTATTTTTAATTGCCAACTCATTAATTAATGTGGGTTTTTAATTAAAAAAATGAAAAAAAAAACTTAAAAGTTGTTATATTTTTATGAACTTACTTAAAAGAAAGTTTTTTTTTTTTTTACTAAAAGTTGTTATTATATATATATAAAAAAAAATTCTTATATATATATATATATATATATATATATATATATATATATATATATATATATATATATATATATATATATATATATATATATATATATATATATATATATATAATAACTAATAATAGAGTAACCAAAAAAAAAATGAAGATGAAAAAAAAACTAATAATAATAATAGTAACCAAAAAACTAATAATAATAATAATAATAATAATAATAATAATAATAACTAATAATAATAGAGTAACCAAAAAAAAAGTTTCTTTAAATAAAAAAATTTCTTTAAAAAAAAAAGTTTCTTTAAAAAAAAGTTTTTTTTTTAAAAAAAAGTTTCTTTAAAAAAAAAAAGATTTCTTTAAAAAAAAAGTTTCTTTAAAAAAAAAAGTTTTTTTCATTTTTTTTAATTAAAAAATAAATAATTACTGAGTTGGCAATTAAAAAAAAATAAAAAATAAATTAATTTCCACGTGTCATGCCACGTCAAGATTCGTCCATGTCATATGCCCACTTGTTGAGCCAGGGGGTAACGCAAGGAATCTTGACATTACAGGGGGGTAATCTCAAAAAAATATTTTGCAGGGGGGGTAACACAAAACTCGCCTATTTTGCAGGGGGGGTATGACACTATTTACCCTAATTTATTTGTATGAGAATTAAAAGAGTAAAAATAAAGTATAACAGAATAATGTTTATGTGGATTTCAGCAGAATTAGAAATTAGAAGATTGTAACCAAAATAAAATAAATAAATTAGAAGATAGTAACAATTAAAATATTTTTAAAATTAAAATCAATAAATTGATTTAAATAAGTAACCGAATAACTAAAACCAATTTATATTTGAAGAGAATAATCTTTATTATGAGAGGGGAAAAAAACGTATGAACCATGCATTCAATCATGAGCTAAATATATCAATAATATTCATCCAATGTATGTGCAACAATTGATATACAAAATATTCTTGAAATTATCTTTTCAAAGTTGCTACTTCAGGAGCATATTCGAGAAACATAAACAATTCTTCTATTAATTTCCTTTAATTTTGGTCCATCTTATACCAAGATCAAATAGATCATATAGATTGTAATTCTGCCATAAGAATTTAGTTCTTCAGGAACTCAATAACAAATCTCTTTTTAGAATGGCCGGAGAAATTCACAATTTTTACAATCTTTCATTGAGCGATACTACAAGAATGCTTTAATATTGGATTTTAAGTTCTTCAAGAACTATACAAATAATTTTTTTCATTAACAATAGTTAAGGAAATCCATAATCTTTGAGCAATCCATCCATAATGCGTTAATATTAATTCCATATTCTTTGTGATGTAGTTCTTCAAGAACTATATCACAAATGATCTTCATAAGGATGCTCGGTATTAAATTTATAGTTCTCCAAGAGCTATGTCTGAAACCTTCAAACATTGATATCAAACTACTTTCTTTGAGCAATTCTTCAAAGATACTTCAATATTAAGGTTTTTTCTTTTTTCTTCTTTAGTTCTTCGGGAACTACTATATCACAAATAATTTTCATAAACAATGATTAAGAAAAAATCATTATTTGAGCAATCGTTCAGGGATACTTGAATGTTGAATTCTTCTAAAATTCATAAGACTATATATAATTGTACATGTAAAAATAAAATAAAGAATAAAGAATTAAATATATATTATCAAACAAAAAATTGGAATTAATGTAAAAAAAATGGAATTAATTCTCTTAAAAGTGTTGAAAACGTTTTCATACATGATCCAAGAGGTTACAAAATAGTAAATGTATTTTAATAAGAACATAAAAGGGTAAAATCAAGAGGTTATAAAATCTTCATATTTTCATAATGATATGTAATCTTCATATGAAATCATATGATCCAAGAGGTTACAAAATAGTAAATGTATTTACATTCACTCTTTATTTGAATTAAAATAAGAACGTAAAAAGGGTTTAGTTCTTTAGGGACTAACAAATTATACCACATGTTCTTCTTATGTCATTTTCATAAAATTCTATATATAATTCTATGTATAAACAAAGGAGATAAAATACACTTGTAGTAATTTAAAACTATCACAATACATATGAGTTAATATTCCATGATTTTTTTTAAGTTCTTCAGGAACTATATAATATCGTTATATTGTAAGAATCATTCTTTAAGCAATCTTTCAGAGATTCATATATAACGTTGAGTTCTTCAGGAACTGTATAATATATACTATAAAGTTTGAGAAATATATTGGTGCAATCCTTCAGGGATACATATAGATATTGAATTCTTTTGGAATTCTAAATGAATAATAGATCAAATCAGTTATCTATCCAATTCATTTTACTTATATCTATAAATCTTCGGGATTCATTCTTATATCTATGAATCTTCGGGATTCATATTTTAAAAATATTTTGCGGTACTTCTAGAAATTGAGGCTTATGAATCTTCAGGATTCATATTTTAAAAGTTCATCACACTATGAATCTTCAGGATTCATAATTCAAAAATTTCACTACGATACTTCTGGATCGTAGAATTCATATTTTAAATTTTTGTCAAACTATGAATCTTCAGGATTCATATTTAAAAAAATTTTACCACGATACTTCTGGATCGTAGGCTGTGAATTAATATAAAAAAAATGAGAAGAAAAAAAATCTGAAAAAATAGAATAAAAAAAATCATAGATAAAATAAAATTGTCACTTCCCATTGTTGCTATACCTTTCTTGAAAGGGGAGAGACTATCATGCTGATAACGTGTTATGAACTATTCCTAGAAAATAACAAGAATAAAGAAGAATAGAGATGAAGGAGAGAAGAGAGAAAGATTAGAGTTTGTATATTCTCTTCAAGGTGTGTATTACATTGTAACAAAGGGGTCCTATTTATAGGACATATTTAGGGGACAAGAAAACCTACACAATAATGGACATTCATTACATATTATTATTCATAACAAAATAAGAGTATATTGATAAATAAAAAATTACATTTACTTTTCGCGAGCATAACTTAATGGACAAAACTTACATGCATTTCCATACATGCATTTCTTACTTTTCCTCTCACAAAGAGATAGTTTTTTTTTTATTAAAAATAATTTTCTTTTATTTTTTCAAAATGAAAAAACACAAATAACCACCTCTTTGTGAGTGGAAAAGTAAGAAATGCATATATGAAAATGCATGTAAGTTTTGTCCTAACTTAATTGATAAATATATTTACATTTTATATATAGAGTCGGAGTTTGAACCCACCACGTATTTATTTTTAGAGGTGAATTTCATTTTTTTTTTTGACTAAAAAAGATAACGATATTCATTCATTTCAATAATCGACAGAGTACATCAGATCCAAATACAAATTCAACATCGCTAAAAACAAAAAGGATGAATCTGCGAACAAACTCACAACATCTGTGTTAATAGCATACAACGGCAAAATGCCTACAAATAATAATATGATAAAATTAAAGTCACCGAAATGTCCATGCTTCCGGATCTGCAACGTTGATGCCCAAATCATTGATTGAATCTGCAATTGATTGAAGATGATCTTTCAATATGAACTAAACGAACACCGTAACAAGACGGAGAAAATCAACAACGCCGTACCAAGACGACCACCAACACAAACGCCGCACTCAGACGACGATATCACAAATAGAAAAGAAAAACAACTAAAACACTCAATCTATGTGAAAAATCACTTATTTAGATTAAAACAACAATAAAAAAGACGCAGAGGGGTGATTTTAGGTCAAATATGACCTAAAATCACCCCCTAACTGATAGAGGAAAAAGAAACTCAAAGAAAAAGAAAATAGAATATTAGAGTTGAATTTCATTAAAATTTAAAAAACTTGTAAAGAGGACATGAGACGGAAAGAGTACTTGTGTTGCATGGTTTTTGTTTTCTTTTGATTAATTAAATTAAATTAATAATTAATATATGAGTCCCACTCACTGTTTCCAGTGTGAGTGTGTATGTATGTATGTATATACGTGGGAATGCACGTGCAAGTGCGCGTGTTGTTTTGGGAGAAACGTGAAATTCGGCTTGTCAGCCGGCTCGGCTACCGCTTGCTCACTGTAACTTACTATACTGTTTACTACTGCCACTGCCACTCTGTTTGTTTTTAGTGTTAGCTCTGTTGTGTTTTTTTTTATATGTTTGGGATGTTTCGGAGTTACTTTCCTGGAATTTAATTTTTGGTCAGCTTATTTTGTGCTGATTACTATTGCTCAGTTATCTAGGTAAGGAAGATTACTGGGAATTTCCACTCATGTTTCCACGAAGGGAAGCCAAGGATTCAATGGAGAAAACCAGTGAATAGCTTGTGGATTATATTATTACTATGTGCTATTCCATTTACTCATTTTTATAATAGACAATTTTAGATCATTTTTTTTTCATGAGTTTAATCTTCTGATTTTCTTTATGAGAGATAATTTGATCAACAAAAATTAATGTGTTTGTCGAAATTACAGTAAACCATCGTAGTTTTACAAAAACTGTACTATAGTATTTTTTAGATAATCATAGTAATTTATGAACACTAGTTCGTTTAGAAAATAGGCATTGCTATTTACTTTTTGAAGACTAGTTCGATATTAACACCACAATTTTTACTATCACACTTAAGTTTTTAAGAGCATTATTTTTTTAATAGAAAAAATCATATGATAGTTTATTTTGAAATGGAAAAATGTGTATGGAAAACCTTCTAAACAAGGGCGAAGATGAAGGCAACTTTAATTGTGAGCGGCGGAAATTGTGGAAATCTCTAACAAGGGCGAAGAAGAAACCGTGGTATATATTCATGAGTTTAGTGACTCACCGCGCCTCCTTCATGTGCACTGCAGAAATAATGAGAATCATAAATTTAGGGTTTGTCAATTTTGAACAAAAGATAGGAGATATTAAGGAGCGGGATTCTGAAATTTCTCTTGAGAGATTTAGGGTTCTAGACTAAAATTGAGGACCGGAGAAATTTAGAATTCTGATTTAGGGTCACAGTTTCATGTAAATTGTAGGGTATCAAATTTAAAGGAGTTGTGGTGGTGAATTGGGGTTTAGGGTTCGTGAAAATTGCAACATGGTAGGGACTAGAGTTTGTGACTAGAGTTTTTTGTTGGCAGAGAGTAGAGTTTTTTTGGTATATAGAGACTAGAGTTTGTTTAACTTATTTGTTTTATTGTTTTATTTATTTTGAATCAAAATTAAAATAACAAGAATTATAAGAGCACGAATATCCTGTCAAAACATATAGAACAATTTTAATACGTTGTAATAATGAATTTGGACAATAAAAGAACGTCATCGGACTGTTGCGTAAAAGTTCATATATTTTCACACAAGAGAACAATTTTAAAACTTTGTAATAATGAATTTGTACAATAAAAGAACGCCATCGGTCTGTTGCGTAAGAGTTCATATATTTTCACACACTACTACAAAAATTTGGTGCTGCAGACTGCAAACCGGTTCTAAACCGGTTGTGAACCAAACTGTAACTGGTTTTAAAAATAATCTAGTTTGTATAAAAAATAGTTTCAGTTACTGAACCAAACCATTTATATGGTTCAGTTCAGTGCAGTTCCTGAACCATGAATACCCCTAATTGCAGTAGGGCTAAAATGTTGTAGTAGCTAACTTGGACTTAGAAATTTAGTATGGCTAATTTGAGCTACTAATCTACGAATTTGGATAGCCTATAGATAAAGCACGCGGTTTCACGTTGTTGTAAATCACGACCATTAATTTCTAATCGGACATCCCAAATTAAAAATACAAAAAGTAACACTGAAAAAATCACATTTGTCAGATCGTGATCTTCAAGTTCATTACTACATCAAAACTGTGTGAAATTCCACATCACAAAATTTGATTCCCTAATCTACCCACATATTATGAGTAAGGTGATAATGAAGAACAACTGTACGTGGAAACTATCATCACTGTTGAGTAGAGCTGTAAAAAGGGCCTTAAGGGGCCGGCCCTTTAAGGGGCGGACTCACTTATTCCTGATTATTAATTTTATTTAAATTTTAAACACAGTTTTTTTAGGGTGCCGATCGTGGACAGTGCTGATTGAAGAAAAAGAGAATAAGTTCACGACACTAGAAAAATTATTTAAAATTTAAATAAAATTAATAATCAGGAATAAGTGGGTCCGCCCCTTAAAGGGCCGGCCCCTTAAGGCCCTTTTTACAGCTCTACTGTTGAGTCTGTTGTTGTGCTAAAGACATGAAAGAAAAGGAGGGGAAATAATGTCAAGTTATGCATTCATCAAATAAACACTCAAACTTTGATCACCACACATCGTCGATAAAGTCCAGTGATATTCTGCTCTAAAACAGATAATATATTATTAATACTAATAATACCTTTAGAAAATTATCCAAACTTTCTCTACAATAGTCGGAGAATTCTTTTCAGAATGGAAACATGTCTATAAGAAAACTTACAATTAAATACTAATACCCTTAGAAAATTACCAAAACTTTGGCTCTGTTTGGTAAAAAAATAACGGATAGCTGATAAGCTAGCTTATAGCGGGTGAGCTTATAGCGGATAACTTATAAGCTAGCTTTTAGCGAATAAGCTAGCTGATTGAATTTGTATTGTTTGGTAAAATTAGCGGTTGAACTAGCTTATAAGTGTGAAATGACATAAAAAATTAATATTTTTTTTTTCAAGTAAGATGATAGGGGTAAAATTGGAAGAAAAGATGATAAGCTATAAACTATATAAGCTCACAATCTACTTGAAATATCGTTTGAAAAATAAGCTATAAGCTAGTAAAATAAGGTATAAGCTCTTTTTTGAAAACTGTTACAATACAGAGCTTTTAGCTTATAAGCTAAAAGCTATAAGCTACCTTATTGACCTTCATAGTCCATTCATTGTCATTATAGCCCAAGGTTCCGGTTGAATTGAATAGGATAATTTCTCTTCCGACCCCCAGACTTTCTTTTATATCCCCAAACTGACATTTTTGCCCTTGGGGGTAATTCGGTTTTTACAAACCGATTTTTTTTCCATGTTCCAAAATTTCGGTTAATAAAAACCGAAATTTTGTGTTCCAAATTTGTGCATCGTTGTTTCTTCTGCACTGTCGAACGAACTTTTCCTCTGCACCATCGAACGATTTCGATTTGCATCACAACACCAGGAATCGATTTGCATCTTCCTCTGCACCGTCGAACAAACTCTTCTCCTCTTCCTCTTCGCCGTTGTTTCGTCTCGATGTGTCATTCTCCTCTTCGCTACCGCTCCGTGTCGTCTTCTTCTCACACTGCAACTCATTCTTCTTTTTTATTCATGCTAAAATTTGAGTCGTTGTTAAACTTCATACTTTTTTTGGGAAATGGAATTTTGTTAAGTAGATTGAAGGTCCCTAGCAGTCATATCCAATGCTAGAGCATAACCTGATATACCAAAAGCAAGATAATATATTCAATTAACAGAAAGAAAAAAATAAAAAGGAACGAGTGATAAAGTGAGATATACCAGCAACGTAATCCATGGCAGGAGGAACACTTCCTTAGACACAATACTAAATAATAGGTGTTGGGCACACATACATACTTTTAAAAAAATTAAAAGATAAAGTAATTAATTAATATTAGATGATGTGACTAATTTATTAAATATTTATTTTTTTTCTATTTTATGTGTGTGTGCCTAAGAAATACTTATCTGGGGTTGTGCCCATATAAGTATTTCTCCCATGGCAGATGATTCAGGAACATCACGAGCTTTCTTGGTGATAACGACGACGAGTTTGACTTCGTGACGGAGAGAATTCTCCGTGTGTGCAAATCTATTTCAATTTTATTTCAGTTTATATAAATCGATTTTCTTTTTCATGTTTAACAATTTTGGTTTGTAGAAACGGAAATTTTATGTTCCATTTTTTTTTAATTTACAAGGGTAAAATGAGATTTTAAGGAGTATAAAAGAAAGTCTAGGGTTGGAAGAGAAATTATGACAATTTCTCATCCCATCTACTCACTTTCTCACCCACCCCCTGTTTTTCCATTTTTGCCCTTGGTCAAAAAATTCGTAACGCGTTTTTCGAATTTTTTTAGTTCAAATTTGGAAAAAATTCGGAAAACACATTCCGAAGTTGTTTTTAAAGGCAAAAAAAAATTCGGAAAACGCGTTCCGAATTTTTTGACCGAGGGCAAAAATGGAAAAACAGGGAGTGGGTGAGAAAGTGAGTAGGTGGGATGAGAAATTTTCGAAATTATCATTGAATAGACACACCATTCATTGGACCGAAAAAATGCAGGCCAGTAAGGGTATCCCTTCCAGCCCAAGAAAAGTTAGAAGTCCATATACAGGGGACAGAAGAGCTGCATTGATTTTTTTTCCTACTCCACACCTAGTTAGTAGTTAATCCCCTATCTCCACATTTTATATATTATTATATTATTCCTTTCTTAAATTTTATCATTTTTAAATTTCTTTTTTGGACTAGAAATCGTTTATTGTTAAACAAATAGAAAGCACAAGTCAATCAATCCTTTAGGAGTAACTGATTTTAGTTAATGTCTATTCAAAAAGAATAAAAATATTTCCAAATTAAGTGAGATAGTTTCATGGATGCATCTAATATGACCCCATCTTAAAGATCCAAAGATGGTACAATTTTTAATCTTTGGACTTTTAATTAGTATTTAAATCTCATACAAAGACCGTTCAAATAATCATTTAACA
Source organism: Trifolium pratense (assembly GCF_020283565.1). Classification (NCBI taxonomy): domain Eukaryota; kingdom Viridiplantae; phylum Streptophyta; class Magnoliopsida; order Fabales; family Fabaceae; genus Trifolium; species Trifolium pratense. The sequence goes on along the minus strand of NC_060064.1, from coordinate 38,573,784 downwards.
ATTTTTCCTTCTCCAAATTTTCTGTAAAAATAAATAAATCATTTTTAATAATTTTTTAAAGTATATTCCTCTTTTGTCAATAAAATCAAATATATTATTAATTACATATATTTTCATCTTTTTATTCTTATGATGAACCTTCTTTTCATAGTTACGGACCTAAATTATATACAAATTAATATGTATATAATATGTTGGACATATAAACTTTGAAATTATAGTAAATAACAAGAACAAGTAGTGCATCATGAATTTGCATATGTCCTTTTGCCTTAGTCCCATGCCTCCATCTTTTTGTGTGAGAGATAGTTCCAAGTTCCACTATCCTTTTAAATTATTCCTTCAATCATCTTTTTATTCTTCTAGAGGTTTGTTAATTAGTATATATGTTTTATTTATTTTTTCAATCATATATTATATTCATATTTTAAATTGACTGTCTTTGTTAGAGGTTTTAACTAGGTATAGGAGTTTAAATATTTTTATAATCATATTAATTTTATATTCATATTTTAAATTGACTGCCTTTTGTTAGAGGTTTTTTTTTCTTTTGTTTTGTTAATTTGGTTTTCAATCATATATTATATTTATATTTACCAAATTTTTAAACTCCAAAAGTCAACTCTTAGTAAATGTTATGTCATATATTTTTTGGTAAGGAAGCTAAAAAGAAAAGGAAAAAAAAAACAAAAATGGAAAACTATTCACGAAAAAAGAAGGTTTTCATTGCATCGTTTCTCATATTTGTGTGAGTGTTGATTTTGTCTTATTTTGTTTAAATAAATAAAAAATATACACATTTTTTCTCAAAAAAAATAAATAATATTCATCTTAATCAAACTAGAGGATTTAAATTAAAATATCTTTTAAATTTAAGTGTGTAGTGATTAATTTATTCAATATTCATATAGGTATACATCATGTCCGAATTATCAAAGGAAAACTTGATAAGAATTCTGGTGGATTTCAGCCAATACATGCACAAGGTGATATATATTTTTTTTTGGTTTTTGAGAAGAGATTCATATTTATGTGCATTGAAGTAAAAAAATTTAACACACTATCAAAATTCATATAATGACTCTATTTTGCATAATATGTTAATAAAGTTTCTCAGGATATTGCGCCTTCCATCAAATGGCTTGAGATTTTGAAGAAGGATAACAAAGATGAGGAAACTTTTTATCAGGTGTGTCATCACTATTAACTCATTCCTTTGATTAACAATATGAACATTGGTTCAAGTTTAGAAATGTTTGGTTTTACTGGGCCCGTTTGCATTAGCTTATTTTTGAGCTTATGCAATATAAATTAAGTTTTATGCTATTTTATAAGTTCACACTCGTGAAAATTGTAATTTTATAAGCTATTTTATCTTAAACTACCTTGACAAACTTATGATAATACATGAAAATTGCATAGGTTGTTTGCATAAGTTCAAAAATAAGTTAATCCAAACGGGTATCTCATGCTAGAAACTTGAAGTATATTCTTTTGATAAAACGGAAGAATGGTCAAACTTGGTTGACTATATACATAACCGGAGTTAACTTGATTAGAGAATTTTTTTTATATATTTTTAAACCTATTAAATGAGAGATTAAACCTTTTTTAGTATTTTGTAAATAAAATGTATACCGAACAGGCCAAGTTCAATATATGATATTTCGGAACCATGGAACTCACACTAGAGTATAAAGTAAATATTATCAATAATTGATAAATAAATATATGAATGATTAAGTCGCTTTTGTGTCAAGTCAAAAGTCGTTGCACTTATATATGTTATTGTGTGAGTTTCACCTCCAGACATTTTAAAACAAAACAATAAAAATTGTTGCCCCTATTCCTTTTGTTCTCTACTTACATGCAATCTTAATTTTGACATCTAGTATTTGATTACTTTAAAGGTTTTGGAGAAAAATGAGATCAGGAAGCAAGTTAGTAAGGTGAAATTAATGTTGAGGTTTATGGAAGATGGAGAGATAAGCATATCAGCTTATGACACAGCTTGGGCTGCTCTTGTGAAAAATGTTGATGATGAAAATAAGCCACAATTCCCATCTTCTCTTCAATGGATTGCTAATAATCAGCTTCCTGATGGTTCATGGGGAGATGAATTATTTTTGACCCATGATAGAATTCTCAACACCTTGGCTTGTGTTATTGCCTTAAGATCATGGAACATGCACCCTAAGAAGTGTGAAAAGGGTAATTTTGTACATAACATGGAAAATTTTCATTGTTTTATGCATTATTTTGTTTTGTGCCCCTTATTTTACATTATTTTTGCAAAGTAAATATTTGGTTGGATGACAGAGTTAGTTTTCAGCGAACAATAATGGTGGATATTTCGCACCAATAATATAGTTAAAAAAACGACTATTAAACAGACATTAGTTTAAGGCCTTGTTTAAGAGTTAAATTTATTTTTTATTATCCCTATAAAAATAGGCAAACACAATATTCATTTGATATATAGCACAATATTTTTATAAGAGTTAATTTTAGTTTCATAAACATTTATTAAAAAATTAAATTTGGTAAAGAACTAAAAATGAGTATATTTTTATTGGAGATCAAAATAAAGTTTTACCATTTTTTTTTTACTAAAAAGTTTTACCAATTTTAATCAAGTTCTAATTGTGCATGCATATTGATATTACAGGAATGAAATTTTTTGTGGAAAATCTATACAAGGTTAAGGATGAGAATTTAGAGCACATGCCAATAGGGTTTGAAGTTGTTTTCCCTTCTCTTCTCAATATAGCTAAAAGTTTGAACATTCAAGTACCAGATGATTCTCCTATCATAAAAGATATATTTGCAATGAGAGACCAAAAACTCAAAAAGTATGTATTCTTATTACATTAACGTAACGTATTATACTATGTAACACAGTTGTAAAATGGTTATTAGTAACGTAACGTATTATATGATAATAGAATACCAAGAGAGGTGTTGCACAAGGTGCCCACAACATTGCTTCATAGTTTAGAGGGAATGCAAAATTTGGATTGGAAACAACTTCTAAAGCTGCAATCACAAGATGGATCATTCTTGTTCTCTCCATCCTCTACAGCTTTTGCTCTTATGCAAACCAAAGATGAAAATGCTCTCAACTACTTAGCCAAAATTGTTAACAAGTTCAATGGAGGAGGTAAGCTTTTCTTGCCAAATTAATGCTTATTTCTCCAATAAAATAATATTGGGGCGTTTTTCTTTTTTGGTCAAGTAGCCTAGTAGCTAGAATTTCACTTTTAAAGTGAAATAGTGGGAGTACTAGGGTTCGAACCCTGGTCACCGCTTTTCTTAATCTACGTACAATTAGTTATTTTTGTTTATAATTGAGTTTGAAGAGAGTATTTATTTATTTATTTTGCCAGTTCCGAATGTCTTCCCGGTGGATTTGTTTGAACACATGTGGGCTGTCGATCGGCTAGAACGCCTTGGAGTTTCAAGATATTTTCAGCAAGAGATTGAGAACTGTGTGAATTATGTGTCAAGGTACATAGGATAAGTTGATTTACCATTGCAAATACTTGAAAAAAAATGTGTAAATGTGAGAAAATATACATGCATTGTCTTCTATATAATTATTCACTAATTTTCAGATATTGGACTGAGAAGGGTATTTGCTGGGCAAGAAATTCAGAGGTTCAAGATATAGATGACACAGCAATGGGATTTAGACTGCTAAGGTTGCATGGCCACCAAGTTTCAGCAGGTGAGTGAAGAGTGATATATATATATATATATATATATATATATGATCTTCACAGATGAATAAAAGGTTTAACTTTGATCCCTAATTTGGCAGATGTTTTCAAGCATTTTGAGAAAAGTGGTCAATTCTTCTGCTTTCCTGGACAGTTAAACCAAGCTGTGACAGGCATGTTCAATCTGTATAGAGCTTCTCAAGTGCTATTTAAAGGAGAGAAGATTCTTGAGGATGCCAAGAACTTCTCAGCCAAATTTTTAACTAAGAAACGTGATGATAATGAGCTCTTAGATAAATGGATCATAACCAAAGATTTAGCTGGCGAGGTGAGTTCTAATTTCAGTTCTACTAACCTCAAAGTTTATCATAATCACAGTGACTTACTGCGATTCTGACAAACTCATTGTGATACCAAACATGTAGTTAATTACTTTATATGCATATAAATCAATACAGTAACACACTTTGTAAGATACTCTTTTCAAAACACTATTATTAGTTGAAATTCATGACTGGCATAAAACTCATTCTTCAAGTTATGTGACAATGTACATTCTAACCAAAAAATGTGTCACTGTATTGCTAACATTTCTTATGTATGTATGCAGTAAAAAACAAGAAATAAAATGAGGATCAGTGGTTGTCAAAAAAAAATAAATGAGGATCCGTGAATTTCTGTTGAGAATTTTAGCTCATTAACATTGCGATAAACACTTTACAGGTTGGTTATGCTCTGGATGTTCCCTGGTATGCTAGCTTACCCCGGTTGGAGACAAGATTTTACCTTGAACATTATGGTGGCGAAAATGATGTTTGGATTGGCAAGACCCTTTACAGGTATCTTCAGTCTTATCCCTTATTCTTAACTGTTTGATCTTAGTTTCGACTAATCGAAAACTTAGTATCTCTATTGCTTGATCTTCATCAAAGACTGAGATCATTTACTGATAACTATTTCACTTTCACCTAATAGCTTCTGACAAAGTACCAGAGTCTTTAATGTCAAAAAGAGTTGGAGTTTAATACTCGATGCATAAAGGACATGTTAGAGATATATTAATATATATATAAAATTATTTATGTGACTTAAGTAGTGTCAGTGGCAAATGAAATTACTGGATTTTGATAGGATGCCATATGTGAACAATGATGTTTATCTTGAGCTTGCAAAATTGGATTACAACAACTGTCAAGCAGTGCATTATAAAGAATGGGAAGAAGAAATTCAAAGGTAAGACTAATAACCAGAGAACACTATCTTACATGCTTCACTGAATGAAAGCAACAACTAATGAACTTTCCAATATTTGCAATGGCAAATATATATGTTACAGGTGGTATATGGAATCAGAACTAGAAGGGTTTGGATTGAGCAAAAAGAGCCTTCTGTTTGCTTATTTTGTAGCAGCAGCCAGCATATTTGAGCCTGAGAGGTCGCTAGAGCGACTTGCATGGACTAAAACAGCAGCTTTGCTCCGAACACTGAAGTCACATTCCAAAGATGAAGAAACTAGGAGCACATTTGTAGATAAGTTCAATAAATACATTACTGGAGGAGACTACTCAAACAGGTAAACATATTGCCATTCTCATACCTAGTACTAAACATCTAATATCCTTATAAAATTCGAACTTTGGTTAATAACTCTCCGTAGACATCAAATTTCACCACGGACTTATGCAATAAAATGTTTTGAACGTGCATGTGTAATTTGTGGCAGGTGGTTAAACAAGAACCAGAGAGAGGAGAAACTCCTGGGAGTTTTGCTGACAACTCTTAATCAGCTTGGCCTCCAAATGTTTATGCATCATGACCAAGAAAATTCCCGTTATTTGAATCAAATGGTGAGTGGAAAAAAATTCTTTTGAGGCTTGTAACTTCATATGCTTTTGAAGTTATAACTTTGTTTGAACACAGCTAGAGCCAAGTTTCAGTCAAATGAAACATGTAAAACTTTAGAATAGCAAATAGGAAGAACTTTAGAATTTTTTTTCCTAAAGCTTTTCATTTTGTTAAATAATCAGTGGCAAAGTTGGCTTTCAAGCTGGCATGATGAAGGAAACATATCTGAAAGAGAAGCAGAACTACTTGTGCAAATCATAAATTTAACTACTGGCTATTGGTCAGAAGAACTACAGTTCAATCCTCAGTACCAGAAATTGCTTGAAGTCACTAACAGAGTCTGTACTAGTCTCCGTAATTGCCAAAGCAACAAGGTCAGTAAAGAATACTACCTCCGGACTTAAATATAAGCAAAAAAGGCGTATCTATTTGGTCTAAATTTAGACTAAATACATATGTTATGCCTTTTTGCTAGAAAAAGTACTAGTTTTATGCGTAGATTAAGATCCATGACGAGACTTAAATACAAGTTAAATAATAAGGTGAAAAATTCAAATAAAAATATTTGAAGTGCAAGATCATCATGACTTGGCTCATTCAATACTCCAACATCTAAATCCAGATTTTTTTACATTTCTGTTACTTACAGGCGCATACTAGCATCAATAACCGCCAAATAGAGTCAGAAATGCGAGAACTTGTGCAACTGGTGCTTCAAAATTCTCCAAATAGCTTGCACTCCAATATCAAGAATTCATTCCTAATGGTGGCCAAGAGTTTCTACTATGAAGCATACTGTGACTCAGAGACCATTTACTCTCATATTGATAAAGTTCTCTTTCAAAAAGTTAACTGAAACAACTAGTAGCAAGTAGCAACCAGTAATGTTTAAAAAAAAGTGTCACGATTCATTATTTCATTATGTTGTTTTTCCTTCTAGTCTTATTAGATTTAACATTTAGATAACCAAGATGGTATTTCCAATGCTTGGTGTCAAATGAACAATCATCTTGTTTATTATGTACATAAGTATGCAATAAAACCAAAGGGAAACGACAGGTTTTCAAATAGTAGGGATATGTTTTCAAAAGTAGTGTACTTGGCCGCTTTTATCACGCTTCAATCATCTCTCTTGCAAATTAGCACACTAGAAGTATTTTTGTTATCTCTTCCAATTGAGTGGGAATTTTTTAATGGAATCCTCTTTTATCGTCTCATGTTTTAATGAACTACACATAAAATAGGATTTCACTCAAAAATTATCATTCGATTGGAAGAGATGATGATAGAAGTGTTCAACACTCACCGTATAAATTGTAAGTTTATAACTTCTGTTAGCTTTTCTCCACTAATTTTCTCAACCTGATAGCCAGCCAGCAATCTATTATCAAACCTGGCATGCACTCTTATCAAAGAGTAGAAACCAAGAACATACATGTCTTGGTGAATAAAGAAAGTTATGAACATAAAGTACTGATGCATGAAACCTTAATATGTACTAATAACACCTATTTTAGTGGGATTAGAAGGTCTCCGGAAACTCAAACGTCAAGAACAAAGTGGTCCTCTAACCAAGATGTTATATTTACGAGTGGTGGGGGAGGGAAAATCAATCACAACTTATAGTAAAAGCTCAAAAAAGTTGCAAGCATAAGGGATAGTAATAGTAATAAGATATGAATAAATTTATGGTATAGCAATCTTGAAGCCCAAGGGATACATTAACGAGATTAAATAACTTACACGATATCGAACAAAAATTACTAGAGGCATGGAATTAGCAAGGATTGAACCCATGTCTTACAGAGGATTTTTATTTAGCAGTCTAACTTTGGAGGTAAGAAGCCATGTTGAGCTCTATTTCTTCTTTGGCCTGTTTATCAAATGGTTCCTCGCCAACATATAAATCTAGGATTGATCTACACAGGAGTTTACTTTGGATGCTTCCTACTTCCTCTCCGTCAACTACAACAACCAAGACATTATTAATGTCAAAGACTCTTGTTTGCAATGTAACATCAACAAGAATAATATCAAGCAAAAGAGACTGAGGGTCTGTTTGGCAAGACAAATTTTTGAACTTATAGCTTATAAGTTCATATGATTAAAAATGATTTGTTTTGTACTCGTACTTGACATTTCTTTAGTTAGACTTAGACTCAGTACTAGTTGAAGAAGGAAGAAAATATATGAAACAGATGCATGATTTCTCAACTGAATCTTCTGAAATAACTTTTTAGAAGACCTGAATTATCCTGATTTGAATAATTCATGAAGCACAAACAAGATTATGTATGCCCTGCATTATAAATCTGAAAGTTAAGAAGATAGAAATGCAAACACGGGGAAGGGTATCTTACTTGTTGTACGAAGAACATGGCCCTTCTCTCTTGTGAGATGAATTACAGATCCACCAGGTATTTTGATTTCATCTCTAAACTGTGAAGTAAACCTACACCAAAGCATTGCTAGTCAAGCATAACTACAATATGCAACATGAAATTCTCGCCCAACTGGATTCATATATGATTTAACAAAGTTAAACACTTCGCATAAAATCTTCGTAACAATTATAAAATGCTTTTAATTTATTAAAGCACAAAAGGATATAGATATCCACGACAAACAAAGGAAACTTAAAGAGACCTCTCAAGTGTTATAGTGACATCCACATGTATGCTTATTGTACAGCAAAAACTTCTACAACTTCATAACAAGTTCTACACAAGTAGTAAATATTATGTTTAATTCTCAATCTATGAAATGCAGCACAATTTCACCTCTGAAGCAATTCTTTATTATCTGATCCCCCATATTTTTGCAGTCTTTTTCCAACAGACTCTTCAAACGCACTACGCACAGAACGAATGCTCAATTTTCCATAAACAATTTGAAGCCTTACTGTAATATGTATATCATTTTCCAAAAGATCTTCAGTAAACTCCTTATTCCCTTTCAATTCGGAAGCCGAAAATTTCCCATATTTTTCAGAAAGATACCTCTTTATCTCCTCATCATCAGCATAAACACCTGAAAAAACAAATAACATAATTCTAACACTCAGAATTTCAATCTAACACTAACCAAGACATTAGCCTCAAAGTGGTTAATAAGCTCATCTAGGATGAATTGTTCAGAGAACCCGAATTCGATTCCCGGTAGAAACAATGTTGTATCCGACTTTACTTACTTCGCGGCCGAACTCTAGATTACCAGATTAATACTATAAATAAATAAATTAAACTAATACTAATAATGGTAACTACAACTAGTAAAATGAGTAGACAAAAAAGGATTTATTTTTATGAAGTAACTTACCAAATGCATATACATCAATGTTCTTCAAACCCAAAATGCATTTCTTTCGCAACCCAATTCCACAAAGTTTCTGAGAAGCTTCTAGAACAGAAGGAAATGAGGATCCAGTCCTTGAGTCAACAATTGGAACACCACTGTCAGCTAAACTGAGACAACCCCAAAGAGGCGAGGTGTTATCAGAAGAGATTAAAGAATTCAATGCATTCTGGAGAAAGAGACGGTGGCGGTCATTGGAAGAGACAGCGACGAATGCTGCGGTGGCTCCGGCGAAGGCAGCTGCGGCGGTGAATTTGGAGAAACGGCGAGGATTTTGAGGTGGTTTGGGGTTAGAAAAGATGAATGGGAAGCGTAGTGAAACCATGTTTGTTTGTTTCGGAAGTTACGATGTGATGTTGTTTGAGAGTGGTAACACGATGAGACATGTTCGGTTCCTTACACTGGAAAATTACTGCACGCTTAAAAATATCTCCCGGAACATTTTCCCAAAATTGTATCTCATATTTATCTTGAAATATATTAAAATTGCAATTAGTTCCATAAGTAGGCTCTCCCATAAGTATACTGTATATCTAATTAACGTGTCGGTCTTTTTATAAGAAACAATTTAAAAAAAAATATTCAGATCAATGAAGCTAATTTTTTCACTAATGATTCTAAAATTTTATGTTTTATTCCAAAAGTAACTTTGGGCTAACATGAGGAATATGTCTTTAATTAATGCTAGTGCATTGGAATGAAGTATTTGATTTCATTTAATAAGGATACAAATGGAATTGTGTATTTAATAAAGAATAAATCTAAAGAGTGTTTTTTATAAAAATGACCAAATAAAAATTCAAAAATGTTCCTTATAAAAATGATCTGAGCGAGTAGTTTCATAATCTTTTATTAATTATTTTGATTTCAAATATGTTTTTTGTTAGTCAATTTAGTCGATAAAATTACTAACAAACAGCATATATGTTTTCAATTTTGATCCATTGATATGAGTTGGAATTACACTATGCTTTATTCTTGGCTACTAGTAATGGGTTGATTGCGGGTTGTTGGTAGTAGCCATTACTAGTAGCCAGGAAGAAAACATAGTGTAATTCCATTACTAGTAGCCAAATATAAGGAATTACACTATATTTTCTTCTTGACTACTAGTAATGGAATTCTTATGGCGAAGGAAGTATAGTTGAAATAAGAGTGTCAGTTGGTTGTTAATAAAGAAATTATGTGTACACTCCTTATACTTTCAAGTTTGATGTGTTTTTTAATAGTTCAAAAAAAAAAAAGTAGTTTTCTTAATAATGTACAACAGATATCATGTGGGTTTCTTAACAAGATGTCTTTGTCAAATGTTATTTTATTGCCTTTCTTTTGGGGGAGATGCATTGATCATTTTTCCACTTATAATCTTTTGGAGGAAATATAAAACTACTTTTTTTAAAAAAAAATTAGTTTAGATATGTTGTCTTGTAAATATTTTTACACTTTGTCGTAAATAAAAATTATTGTCGTGAAGATACGATGACCATAAAAATTTGAAAACTTGGAGTACACTTTTTGTTTGTGGACCACACGTCTCATTGCTCTATTTCTGCTTCACTATCAAATGAAGTGTCACTAACAGAACAATTTTTTTTACCCGTATTTCGGTCTTTTAAAATTTCTAATATAGTTCAAAAATCAGTTTTATCATCAAGTGGTTTCAGCTTCCTGTTAAATTTTTTTCCTTAATAAGTGTGAAACTAAGGCATACTTAAAATTCATAGGAAGATCACAATAATAATAATAATAATAATAATAATAATAATAATAAAAAGAAGAAGATAAAAATCAGCCACATTAAAAATATAAGAAAAAAAATTAATTTTTCAATTCACAATAATAATAGGAAAATCAATTTTTTTTATTTATAAATTGGAATCATGTGTGTGCCCATACTTGGTTGTTCCCAAAACATCGTCGTTTCATTCAAGTCTCAAACACACACCGCATCTTCAAAATTCCTTTCCGATCAGAACACCGATCCAACCACCACCGCGCCGTCGCCCGAAACCCTAGATGGACCTTCTCAAGCAAGAGCTTCTCAAGAAACGCCAATCCCTAGCCGAAGAAACCGGCGGCAAAAGAGTCTTCAAACGCTCCGAAATCCAACAGAAACAAATCCAAAAGCTTCGCGAAGAAGAAAAACGCGAATTAGAAGCCAAATCTAAAAAACGCAACTCATCTTCCTCCGACACAATCTCCACCGTCGCAACTTCATCAACCACCGCTTCTTCTTCCACCACATCCGCCGCTGCCTCATCCAGTGCCTCTCTCCCCGATGAGCTGAACATTGACAGCCTCGTCCTCCCTAAACAAGAAGTCATTCGTCGTCTCCGATTTCTCAAGCAACCGGTAACGCTCTTCGGTGAAGACGATGATGCTAGACTCGATCGTCTCAAATATGTTCTCAAAGCTGGATTGTTTGAAGTTGATAGTGACATGACGGAAGGACAGACGAATGATTTCTTGCGTGATATTGCGGAGTTGAGGAAGCGTCAGAAGACGGGGATTGTGAGCGATAGGAAGCGGCAGAAGAATGAAGATGGTGCTGCTGAGGATGGAGAAGGTGGTGCTGGTAATGATGATTTGAGTGATTGTGGTGGATCCAGTGGTGCTGATAATGATAAGGATTTGAAGAGGATGAAGGCGAATTTTGAGGAATTGTGTGATGAAGATAAGATTTTGGTGTTTTTTAAGAAGCTGTTGAATGAGTGGAAACAGGAATTGCGTGAAATGGCTGAAACGGAGAAGCGAACGGCTAAAGGGAAGTCCATGGTTGCCACATTCAAGCAGTGCGCACGTTACTTGAACCCGCTGTTTAAGTTTTGTAGGAAGAAGGTGAGTTTTATTCTGTTTTGGGATGCATAATTTTAATTTCCTTTGAACATGTGTATATTGATTGTTTTTGTTTATGCATTTAGCAACTTACTTTTGTTGTATTTGATATTAGTTTAATCGGAAAACATACCCCTTAGAATGTCGTTGGAAATAAATTAGGTAGTCAATCTTGATGTTTAGTGAAATGGGAACACACTGAAGTTTAAAACAAATTGAACTAGGAGAGGTTGAAATGTAAGTTGTTGTCATCATGTTTTCAAAGAACTTTGTGCATGGAATCTAGGCATTCATAAGAATATGATATTGTATATTTTAAGGTGGATTTTGGAAAGGTGGCGAATTATCCTAGGAACTTAGGACCATTCTGAGGGTTGATGTATATGACTCTGCAGTACGCACTGTCTTTTTCGGTTTATCTGAAGTTTTTCAAATTTCAACCTTTCTTCATTGCATCTGTATGCATCTAGGAAGGGAGACGAGAAACTGCCATTGGCATTTCAGTGTTATAGGACTCTCACGTGGTGAGTGAAGGAAAGGTTTCAGATCTAGTTTTGATCTATTATATGCAACCTTACCTTGCATTTTATGAGAGGTTGATTCCATAACTTCAACATGCGACCTTGTCGCACAATCAACTCCAGTTGTTGTGTCAATTCTGGAGATAATTTCAGTTTGACACCATTTACCTATATCACAGATTCAAATAGAGTATCTTTAAGATAAAAGGGGAAACTCAACAGGAAGATATTAATGAGATAAAAACAAAGGATCAATAGTTCATAAACCCTACAAGAGCGTCACATGTCAGTCTACACCCATTAATTGAGCCATACAAACGATGAACAGTTGTATTCTCCAAAGTATAGGTTAAATTTAGAACTGAATAGTTACTCTCCACAAAACTATTCACAAACAGTACATGCGTAGTCCCATGTAGGTAGAGCTGGGGTGGTGACCTAAGGGTACTGAAGCAGGTTTAAGAAGAAGGTCCATGATTCAAATCCTATAAACTATCATAAACACTAATATCAACCAAAAAAACAACCCACTAACTTGCCAACATTTGCCTATAAAAAAATGTGCATATAGTAGACATTGCCCAATAATTCAATATTTACAAGGTAAGACAATTAAGTAAAAATTACACTAAACTTAAATAAAAGACTGCCCATATTGTTGACTAGATTGAAAGATTGCCAGTACCTCCTGCCCCGGATGTTTATCAGCCCTACATCTCACTATAGATCGGGGATCTTATCAATTGACTTGTTATCTTATGGGATTCCCTCTGCTTTTGGATGCGATTCTCTCAAGATTCATATTAGTTCATCAGAAAACATAGTACATGCTAGTGTTGTTATTCACCTTATAGAATGTGATTGGAAACAAATTTGATAGTCAATCCTACAGTTTGCCGGAATGCTAATTTTTTAACGAAATGGGAACATACTGAAGTTTAAATTTTAAAACAAATTGAACTATGAGAAGTGGATATATAATCTGTTCTCATTATGTTTTCAGAGAACTTTGTGTATAGAACCTAGATATTGATATGGTATTAGTATATTTTAAGGTGAACTTTGGAAAGGTGGGGAAGTATGGTAAGAGCTTAGGACCATTCTGAGGACTGATGTATATGACATTGTAGTCTGCACTATCTTTTCCGGTTTGTTGAAAGTTTTACAAATTTCAATCTTTCTTCATTGTATTTGCATGCATCTAGATATCATGTGTGTCTGTTGGAAATACGAGGCACATAATTTTGAGCTAGACTGTTGGAACATGTCTTGGAAGGGAGAGGACGAATTGCCATTGGCAATTTAGTGTTATAGGACACTCACGTGGTGAGTGAAGGAAAGGTTCAGATCTAGTTTTGAATCCAACCCTTGAACATGCCACCTTGTTGCACTAAAACAACTCCAGTTGTCGAGTCAATTCCGGAGAGAACCGTAGTCTGGCACCATTTACAAATGTCAAATTGTTTTATCAATGTGCTGTTGGGGTGTGCAAAAAATTTGGCTATCCTTAACCAAATTACTAACCAATCCATATCCAATTTTAGTTTGCAAAATCCATTTAAAAAAAAAACCACACCACTCCAATAAAAAAACACCAATTATAAACCATAACCACATTTTGTAATTTGGTTTGGAATTGGTTTGAAAATTTAGGCCCAATAGCTAATTCAGGCCCAATCTTCAATTTTTTAAAATTCTTTATTATATAATAAAATAATTAATTAAAAGAGGGGGTGGAGGACCGGTGGTCAACCGGTGGTCAACGCCGGACCACCGGCGCGGCGCTCCGACTGGCGGCGGGCGGCGGTTTCCGGTTAAATTTAAACCATGCACACCCCTATTGTGCTGCACCAACCTATAGGCTATATCACAAATTCAAATAGAGTAGGGAGCCTCGTTTATGTTTTGCCCGGTGATTTGTGTTTCTGTTTTCCTCTGGTATAGGCAGTCCTGTTTTTTCTGTTTTTGCTCCGGCTCTGTGGGACTGTTTCTGGGTTTCTGTCGTGGCAGTTGTTGTATGTGTTTGGCAGTAGGATGGTGTACTGGGTACACAAGTGCTGATGGGGCTAGTTTTTTTGGGTTTCTGGCGAGGTTTGGTTTTGTTTTCACAGGAGAGTGCTTTTGTCTTCTTTGTGTTGTATAGGTAGTTGATGTTTTCTTTGTTTATTCCTTGTTTTGCTTCTTGTAGTAGCTTTTGTATCTTTTTGCCCTCTTGAGTATTTCTTATACTTGAGTTTGTGGTTATTAATAATATTTGCTGCTTCTAAAAAAAATAAAAATAGAGTATCTTTAAGACAAAATGGAAAACATAATAGGAAAATACTAATGAGATAAAAACAAAGGATTGATAGTCCATAAACCTTCCAAGAGCGTCACATATAAGTCTATACAACCATTAATTGAGCCATACAAACAAGATTAACAGTTGTGTTCTCCAATGTATAGGTAAAATGTAGAAAGTAGAATTGAATAGCCACTGTAAACAAAACTATTCACAAACAATACATGTATATTTCCATGTAGGTAGCTGGGTTGGTGACTTAAGGGTACTGACGCAGGTTTAAGAAGGAGGTCCAGGGTTCAAATCCTATAAACTAACATAACTATTAACTACTAATATTAACCAAAAAAAAAAAAACATAACCACAAACTTACGAACATTTGCCTATTAAAAAAAAAGTGCATATAGACACTGTCCAGCAATTTGATAGCCTGTATTGAATTGGATTTACAAAAATAACCAACTTTTCTGAAACGGGGTTTAAGAACTGAACCAAACCAAAAATTTGGTTCAATTTGGTTTTGTTTATGAACCATGCACACCACTAGGAGTAGTAGGTTCTAATATTTTTTAAAAAAATTACTATATGTTTGCTTGAGCAAATAAAAGCATTCCAACGTCCTGTAGTTGTTTATTTGAGATCCCATATGAAGTGTGTCAGACATCGAATATTTAGCATACTATTCTGCTTCAAGTAACGACTTTCATTTGAGTTTTTTTTTTTTTTTTTGAGTAATGCTTCATAGGTCATTATAAGCATAAAATCATATATGGAATGTGTCAGTGTTACATGTTTTCTGAAGCATTTGTTCCTAATAAGATAGATTTGGTGCGTGCTATTTTCAGGTTCTTCAGGATGACATTCGACAGGCACTGTTGTTGATGGTTGAATGCTGTATGAGGCGAGATTATCTGGCAGCAATGGACCATTATATTAGGCTGGCTATTGGGAATGCTCCCTGGCCTATTGGTGTTACTATGGTTGGTATTCACGAAAGATCTGCCCGTGAAAAGATCTACACAAACAGTGTTGCTCACATCATGAATGACGAGACAACTCGGAAGTACTTACAATCGGTAAAGAGATTAATGACATTTTGCCAACGACGTTACCCGACATTGCCATCTAAAGCAGTTGAGTTTAACAGTTTGGCAAATGGGAGTGATTTGCAGTCACTTTTAGCAGAAGAAAGATTTAGTGGGGGAAATCAGGCATCATCTGATGAGAGGCTTAGGATAATGCCTGCTCCAAGAGAAAGTTAGTCATTCATGTCCTTTTCCCTGAAATGACAGCATCATATGATATGTTATTTGTTTTCAAAATTTCAACTACTAAATACAGTCTGCTTCTGGTTTTTCTCCTAAGTGATTGTATAAAAGGAATGCATCTATGAAAAAGGAGAAAACGTGTAAAATTCTGATATTTTTATGCTGCTATTGCTCCCCTTGGTTTTAAGTTCCTCCTTGTGTTAGTTTTTAGTTTAGTCTGCTGTCCAGGTGCTGTTAAGCACCATAGCTAGGCTTCGTTCTTAGGTTCTGTGGCCTGAATTATCTTCACATGTCTATTTGCTTTTGTCTGAAAAGTTAATGAGATGTTTTTTCTACACCCAATTTGTTGGTCTTGATACCCCACATCTCAAGTGAAATTTCCAACGTGCTTTTTCTGAGGTATGAGTTTTCTCAAAAAAATACTATATTTGTTCTTGTCCGTAATGATCGATTTATCTTCATATTAATTTCAAAGTATTTTTTTGCTATACATGAATATAAAAGGTTATACTATTTGTCAATTGGATGGTTATTAGTCCATAGAATATAAAATAAGCAAAACAATAAACAATACATAAAAACAAAGCAAAAGAATCGACAACTTGCAAAATTAAAATTCATCAATTCCCAATAGAAAAATTGCTATATTTGATTCTAAATTGATTCCATCATTATTTAAGTGATTAGGAGTTAGCTTATCATAGATGTGTTTATAGAGAATAATTTATAAGCTAATTTATAGTGTATATATTAGATAATTTAATTTAAAGTATTTAAAAAATAAACGGTTAAATTATCTTATAAATATGAAATGCAAAAAAATATTTTGATTTTTATTAAGAAAGGTGACATGAGTAAAATTAAGAGAAAAGTAATGTTATACAATGATTCAATTAATTTATCAAAATAAACTATTAAAAATAAGCTATAAATCGTCATACGAGCAGTATTATTGATATATATGTCGTCAGATGTTGCAAACAAAACAAAAGAAAGGACTTGCAAACAAAACAAAAGGTGGAGGAACACCAACACGATGCTGTTGATCATAGTAGCGTGTTCGTACCTCATAGTACTCTTGAGGAGGATACCCTTGTTGAGTGTAACCTTGAGAGGTGGAGGATACCCTTTAATTAAAAAACACAATTTCATCAAATTCAAACAATTTTAACAAACCAAGAAGAAAAAATGAATGAAAGAAAGGTAGGTACCTTGTGGGGGAGGAACACGAACATGAACATGAAGCTGATTATTGTAGTTGCTCATCTTGCTTTGATGGAATTGAAGAAAAGTGAGAGAGACGTAGGGTTTTTATGTTTATAGTAGTGTCGTTGAACGCGTTGGAAGCTGATGATTTTAGTTGCTCATCTTGCTTTGATGGAATTGAAGAAAAGTGAGAGAGAAGAAGGGTTTTTATGTTTACTAGAACATCGACTCATGCAGTGCACGGACCTGATTAGTTGTAAGATATATAATGATTAAATAAGATATGATAATTCTGATAATGTAAGGTATATGAAAAAAGTTGAGTAACATTAAACGATAGTTCAACAATAATTTTGGATAAATATTCATACAAAGAAAATTATGTTATATTACGGAAAACTTCCTTATAGACCACATTGAATTCTTAGTCGTATCTTCACCGTTATCATCGATGATCAATATTTTTAATTACTTTCAAGAAGTAACTCTTGAAATTGCAACATACAACTGACCATGTGAAAACACTGGCGATGGAAGATATATCCCAACATGCTTTAAAGATTGTCCCTGACTCTTATTAATAATCATCGCAAAAGAAATTATTATAGGAAATTGTCTCCGTTGAAATTTAAAAGGAATTCTCAGGTCAGATGATGTTAAAGAAAATCTAGGTATGAAAACCTGATCACCAATATTACTTCATGAAATAATTTTTCCTTCAAGAGCACGTTTTTCCAATCTCATAATAATAAGTCTTGTTTCATTGCATAATCCTAATTTTTTATGCAAATTCCTTAATAGCATAACTGGAACTCCAACTTTAAGTCTCAACTTGAGATTTGGAAGTCCCGACGTAGAAATCGTGTTCAAAAATTCGGGAGTATTAACATCATCCACTGTTTGACCATCTACATTTTGTGTGAGTGGAGTATCATAACTCAAATATGTTTTTTCTTCACCAGAAATTAAATTCAACATATAATCATTTATTGTGTCGACTATTAAATTTTTAGGAGCTAGTATAACTCTATTTTGGAAATACGTTATATCGTTCATGTTTTGTAAAAGTTGGGGATATGTGCTTTCAACGATAGAAGCAAGAGGATCACATGAATTTGAAATCAATAAATCTGATGGAATGTCAAGTTCTAAATCATTATCGTTGTCATCTCCAATTTCTCCATCGCCAACACCCAAAACCCATTCAGAAAACAATCTTCTTTGTTCAACGTCTGCACTCGAAGCACCACCGAGAAGCCTCATGTTTTTACTAAATGTTAAAACTTCACAAAAATTCCAAAGAACCGAAGAATTAATAGTAGCATGAACAACTTTTGACCGTGTACCTTTGGGTATTACTGGTAGAATTTGTCTAAAATCTCCACAAAAAACAACAACTTTTCCACCGAAGGGAATGTGTTTATTTTTTTCATCAACAGACTTGAGAATATCTTTTAAAGTTCGATCAATAGCTTCATCCCATATAATGAGCTTTCGTTTTTGTATTAATAGCGTCAAAGGGCTTTTAAGAACTATAGTACATGTTAAAAACTCGTCAACATTTAGAGGAATACAAAACCTCTTGAATGTGCTGTTCTACCGCCAGGTATAAGCAATGCAGCGATCTCACTTGAGGCAACTGTTAAAACTATCTCACCTTTTGAGCGTAATGCGGCTGACATGACCCTCCAGATAAATGTCTTCCCTGTACCGCCATAACCATAAAAAAAAACACCATGTTTATTTTCGTTAACTCTTGTCATGATTGTGTCATATACTTTACGTTGCTCTGAAGTCATAGTTGACATCAATCTAACATGTTCCTCAGCTAATGATTGTCTGTTATAATTTAATTCCTCGTGTATTAAACTATTTTGTATATCATGAACTAATGATGTGTCTGCTCTAGGCATTGGAGGATAATCTTTTAAACTCTTCCCACAACTACATAACATTATCTCAATATCTGCTAGTGCATATTGTATCAATTGATCATCAGTTAATATTAAATTTGCAATGTTAAAATCAAAATAATGAATGTGATTAGTGACATGACTATAGTTGTGTTTGGTTGTATTGCAAAAAAATTGATTTAGCAGAATTGAATTTGATAATAACTTTCCAAATCACACGTGATAATAACTTTACAAATCTCACATGATAATTATTCTCTAAATTTATGATCCGGTAGAAAAAAAAATCATTGATCAGGAAAGACATAAAAATATTTCGTGATGAATAATATAGTTAACAATAATTTTGATATGATATACTTTTAAAATTGATGGTGCTTATCAATTATTGCACATAATTTTAATCACAATTGGTATACTTGTCAGAGTGGTTGGAAATATTGTTTTGCATTGAATGGTTGTGGGTTCGAATTCTAGTCAAAACAAAATTGTATTATTTTTTAATAAAAATTGCAACATAAAATGGAGGGAAAACAAAAAAAACAAATTAGAGTTTAGGGTTTGCTTGTGTATATATGTGTCTTAAGTATATGTAGAGTGTATTTTAAAAAAAAGTATATGTAGTAAGTAATTTTTCTTTTATAATTGAAATATTTCTTACAAAATTTGTGCATTTACTTTTCAGACTGCTCTTTTGACCGCTTGAACCCGGATCGTCAGCTAGTCAGCTGCAGCAAATGCCTACTGCAATACATATTTAAAATGTTAGTTGATAAACTAAGTGTATTTTATAAAAATGTTTGTTAGTAAAATAATATAATTAGTAAAATAGTTATTTTTAAACTACACATTTTTACTAATAAACATTATTTTTACTAACTGATATTTTTTATCAAATATTATAATATAATACTAATTATAAAAGAAAATAGTTAGCTTGTTAGAAAAATACAGGTGATAGTTTTAAGGAGAATGTTAACATGTGCATATATGACACATGTTAAGGTAGTAAAAATAGAAATTATGCTTTAGAATTTGTGTATTTTAACTTTTCAAGCATTAAATGTCTTGTATCATTAAATGTTAAATTTCTATATTAAGATACCTTATCATGTGCCCTATGTGCACATGTTAACAAGACCCTAGTTTTAATTTGATAAATAGTAATTAATTTGACTCATCACTACTTTAAGAGCATTTACAATGGAGCATTCCAACTTTGAATACTTAAATGAGTCTTACATTAACACATCACTAATTTATTATTTTTTAATAATAGTACTTAATAGGTACTCAACCCCTCCAATGAAACATTTCTTAAAAAGTTCTAAAATGGGTCTCATCAATAACTCCACATCATTACAATAACTTATTATTTAATTATCTATTTTATAATATAAATTGACTGAATGATAAAATTACAAAATTAGTATGTATCATTTTTTTTATAATTCGAAAAAATAATTAAAAATTGAAATTTAATTTAAAATAATATTGCCAAATTTTAAGAATTACATAATTAAAAAATAATTTAAAATAACATTCCATAATTTTAAAAACAATTAATTTTGTTGATCTTCATGCCCAAAACGTTGCCAAATATACTCGACAAGATCATGTTGAAGATGAGTTCGTCTATCTTGAATTTGTGCTCTTCTTTGAAGGTATGGTGCGAGATTTGAATGAAGACTGTTATGTGTGTCACTTGTTGAAACATCATTGTTGGGGGCTGATCATAAGAATAATTAAAATGACCAATTCAAAAATTGTGCTTTTGTGATGCACAAAAAAAAAAATTTGTGAAACATCATTTTTTTACATGCCAATTCAAAAATTGTTTTTTTGTATAAATATCGATTAATTCAAATTGAATATATAAAATAAAGTGGGTCCCATGAAAAGAATATTTTAATGAAAAATACGGTAGATCAAAGAGGAGAGAGTTCTTATTTTAGAAGTGATACCTATTAGGTACTCAAATGGGTGGTACTCCAATGGTAGTACCTAATAAATACCATAAGTACCTAATAGGTACTACATCATTAGAGATGGTCTAAGATGAACATATCTAGTAGGCTATAAGGGCTTAATTAGTAAAATGGTCCTTAAAGATATTTTTGGTTTCAGATTGATCCCTTAAAGAAAAAAGGTCCGAATATGTCCCTTAAAGAAAAAAAAGGTCCGAATAGGTCCCTTAAAGACATCTCTGTTAATCAGTTTGGTCCCTAAAACATCTCCGTTAATCAGTTTGGTCCTATTCGGACATTTTTTTAGGGACCAAACTGATTAACGGAGATGTCTTTAATGGACCTATTCGGACATTTTTTTCTTTAAGGGACTTATTCGGACCTTTTTTTTCTTTAAGGGACCAATCTGAAATAAAAAATGTCTTTAAGGGACCATTTTAGTAATTAAGCCTATCTAGTATTATCCAAAGAAAACTACTCTCATCTTGATAGTAATTTTGATATATGTCGTCGGATGTTTATTACTAATAATAATTGGAATGTCATTTATGTCAAATGACAAGTAAATCGAGTAACTCGTAAGTTAGCTCAAACAACTCGTTTTAATTTTTAATTTTATAATTATTGTCCCCCTTATATTAAACTTATTTATTATTTGAAATGAAATGAATTAATTTTATTTTTATCAGAAAAAAATATAGAATATTTTTTCAAAAAATTTTTCCTGTAAAAGGAAAAGAATAACTTTTTGTAGCTTTTATAAACTACTACTAAAGAGAGTAGTAAATGTGGAGGCATATCAGGCATCAGCCATGGGATGATACATGTGGTACTAGAAGACAAAGCACAGGCACTGAAAAAGGTAAACATGTACGGAAAGAAATGATGTGGCTCCTATTTAATTTCATATTTATTTTTCACATTTTCAATTCATTCTCTACCTCTCATTTTCTCCTTACTTCAATCTATAAACCAATTTTTACTCTATTTTCAGATTTGTTCATGCGACTAATTTTTAATTTTTTTAATATAATTATAGGATAAATTATCCTTAATTCTTTAAAGTAATTTTGAAAAAACTTTATTTCAATTGTTTAATTTATAATTTTACTATTTTCATCTATTTAATTTAATAACTTTTTTTTAACTTAATTTGTATATAAAGTCATAAAGATAATCTAATTTTTTTTTCTTCATACATTCATTTAATCAAACCACTTCATAATATTAATTTTTAAGGTTGTTTCTAAAATATATTTCTCTGTGAAAAAAAGAACTTATAACGAAAACCAAAAAATGAGTAGAGGGAAATAAATTCCTCTAAAATCATCACGAAACATTAAAAATAAAGAAGACTTGATGGGGGAGATAGGACAAGAGTTTTAGCTTTTGTCTCCCCTAAATGTTTATCAATTTGATTCATTTATTGATATTTATTTACTTCATCCGTCTCATTTTATAAAAGCTATTTTGATTAAATTGCACTATTCAATTATCTTGTTTTGATCATTTTTTTAATAATATATAGATATAAATATTAGGATATAAAATATTGTTTGATTTGTTTTGATGAGTATTTTCAAAATATCAAATTTTTATAATTTTACTAATAGAAAATTAAAGATATTAGTGATCAAAATTGTGCTTTGATATACATGCACTAGTCAAACTAACTCTTATATTTTGAAACGGAATGAGTACTTTTTAACACTTTAAATGCACTAATGGGAAGTGTTAAATGTTATGTGAATAATGTTATCACGCAATTTAAGTGCACGTGATTAATAATCAATTTAAAAACAATGACTATTTAATAAAAAATTGGTAAAGACATAAATTAATTTGACAATTAGTTAAAAAAAATTATAGACTATTTTGATAAAAAGTGAATAAAAACATATACTTATTTGACACCGAGTGAAACATATATTTATTGATGAACTAAATTGAGAGACATTTAATAGCGATAAATATTAATTTGAAATATTAAATGGGACACAAAACTTATTTAAAATTGAGTTACAAAGATACTGATTTAATGATTTATAGTTTTTTTTTATCATTAAATATTTTAATAGCTAAAATTTCACTTATAATATTTTCTCCCTACCTCTCTATCACGTTTCCTCTTCATGGTTGTCCTGCTACCATAGATAGTGTCACGATTCATTATAGGATATAGACATTGAAAATATATACAACAACAACATGTTTCAACAACAGCAACAAACCTTGTTCGTCATTATTTTTTTAAATTGTTTTTTGTTTATTCATTGATTTTTTTTGTTAGAATTTTATTCATTGATTTTTTTATTATATTAATGATTGTTCATTTTTTTAAGGAATGATTAATTTTCATTGATTGATTCATTATTATTTTAGAAGGAATTTATATCGAATTTATTGACTCATTTAAATCTTAAAAGTCTATAAGTACTTCAAAATCTCAAAAGTCTGTGTCATAAAGTCTCACAAATTCTTGTGTTAAGAATCTTGATTGAAAAAGTCATTCAAAAAAGTCTTCTAAAATCTCATAAAATCAATACAATCTCACAAAGTCTTTTAAAATCTTCAAGATTTTTTTTTGCTAAAATTGTCTTGTGAAATCTTAATCCAATACACCTCATAAGATTTTATCATCATAAAAAAGTCTTTTAAAATCCATTGAAATCCTAATTAAATACACCATTGAAATCCTAATTGAATACACCCCCCTTAATTTATTTTTTTATAAGTAAAGTGTTCAAAGTTCAAGTAAGTGAAAACCACTAAATTTGATCTTCAATTTCATCGTAAACAAAAAAGAACAATCCAAGTAAGCGAGTGTGAGACCGAGTTAGGAACTAAGTTAACTCTGTGTTCGACCTTTAACTTCATTGTAAATTTAAAAAGAACGATTCAAATAACTAAATGTAAAATCGAATTACAAACTGAGTTAAACTCACAAGTATCACGGTATAAAAATGGTTTACTAGTAGTAGTTTATTAGTGTGTGATTGAAGTCAAGTAAGTGAGTGTGGAATGTAAAATCAATCATATCAATTCACGAGACAGTAACATGAATATTATTATGATGATGATGATATTATATTCTTCTCATACATAGTTACTTACTCTACTAATAATAATGTATTGATGCGGTTGGTTATGGATACGGTTGAAGAAGAATTTGTTGAGATTCCAATTCCAATTCCATCATCTACTTCTTCATCATCAATGGCGAAAAGACCTTGTCCATCTCAAAACCCTAGAATGGAACTCGAAAATCTCCTCTACCAATTCCTCTCCCTTTCCGATCGTCCTTCTCTCTCTCTCGATCTCTCCTTCGAGAATCTTCTTCAATCAATGCCTCCTGATACCGATCTCATCGATCGCGCTCTCAAAATGGGATCTCTACTTCTTGATGCTGCCAAACACTCCTCACGCAAACGCGCTTCTAATCATAATTCAATTGTTTGGCCTCTCCCTCCTGATCTCACTTTCAAGGTTTATTCCGATTCTCCATTTTTTTTTCCAATTCTACGCTACCTTTACTTTTCATTATCCGTTTTTTTTTTTTTTTTAACTTTCTAATTCGTCGATTTAATCATCATGATTAAGCTTACAATTACATAGATGATTATGCTTTCGATTTACTTTTTCACTGTTAAGCTTTTTCTTTAATATTCTCATCATCCATGTAGTTCATCAACGGTTTTGTTTTTTCTATTTTGATTAATATAATCTGATACTAGTTTTTATGAGTGTTTGATCCAAAAAGATGCTGAGGTATAAATTAAACGAGTTTATCGAGGAATATGCTGTTTTCGTACTTACAGTTTACTTGAATGATGATTGTACTTGTTTGATGGTGCTGAGTGAAATCAAAATTTTCGGTTACATGCTACTAGTACCAGTGATGTCAAATAGAGGCGATATATAGTAACGGACTTTGAACAAATCAACAAATCTTTATTGTTTTAGGATGCGCGGTTTAGGACAAAATGTAGTTGAATAGTGGCTTTAACAATGCAACAGTACTCTAGCGTAACTGAATTTGAGCAAACTGAAATTTTCTGCGATCTGTGGTTGACAATACTTACTAGTACTAGGGGAAACTATTAGTATTACTTAGGTTTTGAATATAGTTTACTCAGAGTGAAATCTCCGGGTACTGATTATGTGTTATGATGTGCAGATCTTCTCGATGCTTGATACTCAGAGTCTGTGCTATGTATCTGCTGCTTGTTCGTTTTTTAGCAAATGTGCTAAAGATCCTTTGTGTTATGAGAATCTTGATTTGACAACACTTGTTCCTAAGGTTAACAATGCAGTAGTTGCTACTATGATTCAGCGAGCTGGAAAGGCACTAAGGTATGCAATTTTGGGTTGTACTGATCCATGTACTTCAATTTTATGTTTAACGTTGCCAAGGACACTTCAAGTAATTGCACAACTGATGATTTTGAAGACATTAATTGGTGATAATGTTAAAATGAATCATCACCTACCAGCCATATCATTTCCTTATCATACTTAACCTTTCCCTGTAAAACTGAATAAGAAAAAAGGAAATTTAGTTGTATCATGATTATTTGTTTTGATTTCCTCATTTCAATACTCACTCATGTTATATGACTTATTACATACGTACTTCTTCCATTAAATTTTGGTTCCTGTCAGAATTTTACGTATAATTAGTGCTATGGTTTCTAGTGTCTTTTACCGTGTAAACATTTTTTATGCTTTCAATATGAAAATCAATTAACTCTTTCTATCAGGAAGGGAAAACTAACTTCCATTTGACTTTGTATTAACTTTTGGTGTGTTTCTTGCCTTATTTTACCCTAACATTAATATGTTTTAATTTTTTTTAATAAGGTCTCTTAAACTTGGTGTTGTCCCTGCTACTGCTTGTTCTCCTGGATTTTGTCAACCAATGGTTTCTACCATCAGAAAGGCTATTGTAGAGGCCCCTAACTTTTCATGGAATGATAAGAGATCTCGCCAAGGGAGAGAGTCATCCGTTCTTACAAGATGCTGTTTAAGCCCTTTAAGTGGGGATGGTGGTGCACCAGGGTACGGTTCTCATGGACTTTGATGTTCAGTACTTTTCCGTGATTATTTTTGAATGGCCTCTAAAAATTGTATTTTTGTAGGGCTCTTTTGAGAAAGTTACACCTGTACAATATTGAGAGAATGGACAGCACATCCCTTTGTGGTGCATTGTCGGCGTGCCCATCTCTCCTTGATCTGGAAATTGTCGGAATGTAAGTTAGTTCACTTCAACTCTCATTCTTTCTTTTCTTTTTCTTATTACTACTTATAAGCATTACCCACCGCTGGTGGCTTATGGATACGAGGATGTCACTTTAAACTTGTTAAACTTAAACATGAAGAAAATGGAACTCTTTCTTGATCTGGAATATGCACTATATTAATTTCCATTGGTTGGTTGGTTTTATTACCATATTTGTTTCCTTTTCCTTTTAAGTTCTTATGTGGATATGCTGTATATGCATACATTTTTTACTTTATTTTAAATTGCATTTTTTAGTTTTTAGTTTAATTTGCAAATGTGATTATTATCGCTTGTAAGCATTTGACGTGTATCTGTATCCTTGTATCCTCATGTTTTTCGCTAGTTTATTTGTTTAGAAAGAGAAGGTTGTTTCTAATGTATTTATTGATGGTAATTTTTTTTAACTTATAGCCATGTTGAACTGAGGCAAACATTAATGTCAGTAAGTGCAAACTGCCACCTGATTGAGCGTTTGTTTTTTGAGTCTTCAAGAACAGGTATGTCATTTTCTCTACTGTACTTTTCTTTGGAGGACACTTAGTATCGTTGCTTATCTATTTTTAATTATCAGGTAGAGATGACAGCTTGAAAGCGCAAACCTGTTCTGAGCTAGTAAACAATTGTCCTAATCTAACTTCTTTATCTCTTCGAGGGTTTAAGCTACATGATTGTAAAGTTCGTATACTGGTTAAGGTTTGTTTTCAGTTTTCATTGTTTGTTTTAAGTTCTCATTTCCTACAGTTTTTCCATTTTGTCATTGTTAGGATTTGATGAACTATGGTAGTGTCTTGTTATGTTGAAAAAACAAGTCCGACATCGGGTAAATAGACTAGGGCTAAAATGTTTACAAGCAAAAGGAGATCTAGTGTCCATTGGTTCAAACTTTTGGACAATGTTAATGTTGGGAGTTTTTACCTATTGAGTATATTTCCTCGGGTTTCAAATATAAACAACAGGAATCACAAGTTTGGCGGTCCAAAATGTAAAATTCAACTAATTGTACTCTACATAATGATATCATTTTAAAAATACCCTCCAATTAATTCGTATTCTATTAATAACCTCTTTTATTTCTATGAATGAAGTCTCTATGAAGGACATTGGAGTATACATTTATTTATTTGATTACACCAATAAAATTAAAAGAGAATACCTGCTATTCTTAACAAGCTAAACAATAAATTTTTGTTACTTGTATTCGAAACCAGAGAGTCTATGTTTCCCTCAATATAAATGTTGATTGTCTACATTTTACTTAAGTTTGTGGAAGCATTTGCAAGGGAAAGGGAGGTGAGTTGCACATGGAGTAAATAATCAAGTGAAGCAAGCTATGCATGAACTTAAATTGGCTTTTGTGCCATTTTTGCACTTTCTGTTGTGAGTTTTAATTTACTGATTTCGTTTCACCTTTGATTAGGTAGTATGCAAATTCAATTGTCTGAATAGTAATTTTGCAATGGTACACACCTGTGTCCGTTTTGTTTTTTCAATGTGACAGTTTTTTCCTAGTTCTACCCCTAAACGAATATTATCTGCACTTCTTTCAAGTCATTATATATTATGACAATGATTAATAGTCAATAGTTAATAACGATAATTTTGTAAAAGTAAAGCATTAATTTCTTTAATGTGTCAAAAAACCTAGGACAATAATTATTTTGAAATGGAGGGAAGTAAAGGCCCATATTTGCACGTTTACTAATTTCAAATTGCATTTGTAGGGATTTCGGAAACTGAAATATGTTGATTTTTCATCATCATATTCAATCACAGGAAATTTCTTAAGGTTAGTGATCTTACACTACTTTGCAAGAGCCTTTCAATTCTATGTCACCTGTGATAGTTGCTTAGAAAAACATAAAACCTTGATTTGTCAGGAACCTTGGAAACTGCAATGGTGGGAATTTGCTCGAGGTCCTAATTCTAAGGGATTGCATGCATCTCAAAGAGGTCGGTTATGATACATTTCTTGTTTCCTTATTTTATTTCCAAACATCTGTCTGAAATGCTACTGATTTCATGTGCAGATGGAAGTTATTAGGTTTTTGACAGCAATTCTTGCAGGAGATTTCAAATTGCTTATGCATCTTGTGGGTACATTGAAACATTTACATTACATTGCTAAAAATGAGAGTAGAATTTCTTCTTGATTCTCAATTTTGATTTCATTTCTCAAACTTGCCATTAAACAGGACATATCCAATAGGGAAGGCCTAGCATGTGAGGCTGACTGGTACCACAGGTGCTACAGCTCTAAGTAATGATTATCATTTATAGATGTGATTCTTTAATTTTCCTAATGACAAGTTGTTTCTTATATATCTAATTACATAATTGGGGTTATATGATGCAGCAGTAATATGCCTATCAAGCAGGTTTTGGAAGCAAGGCCTGATATGCGATTGGTGGCTGAATATCCATCCGAAGGAAGGTTAGATATTTTTACAAATAGGGTGGAAGGTTTTGTTTAAAAAAATTTCATTTTGAAAGTGGCTAATTTTGTTGTTGTCGGATTGTGTTGCAGCTACGCCGAGACATTTGATGCTGAAATGAATAGTGATATAAGTCTGCAATTCAGCAGCCCTACATCAGATGGATCAATTTTTATGAGTACATCTGAAAGCAGCTACAACAGTGACCATGGTAGTGGCAATGAGGAAGGACAAGATGCGGTGATTTATGGGGAAAGTTCAGATGAGGACAACAATATGAACCTGTAACCAATCCTCAATTTATGGCATTAATGGAAAAGGACAACAATCTAGTGAAGTTGGTACCCACTCTTTTTCTATTTACATATGCTTTTTGTGGAAAATGATAAATTTGGTTTATATTTGTTAAAGCATTTAGAAAAATTAGATATATGGTGCCTTTGGGTTGGCCTAGGTTGCAAACTTTTATAGAAGATTGTGAGGGAATAGATATATGGCGTTTTGACCTTTTGGTGAATGCCGTGGCTGACATGTGATAAGTGTGGGCATATAGTAAATCTGTTTGAAATTAGAGATAGGAATGACTTAATTTGATATTTTGATAAAGTTAGGTCCTGAAGCTCGTTTCCTTTCTGATTCAATGTTTGTAAATAGCCATTTCATTAGCTTTGTTCAACTCTTGCGTTTCCTAATAGTTGTTATTTGTGTTTTAAATTTATCCACCAGGGGAGCAGTAGGGTGAAGAAGGATATACCATTCGCCAGGATCGATGTCAACTGTGGACTCTGGATTTTTCAGCTTTTGTTTTGCCCTTCACCAACGCTATTGAGGATTGGAGATTGGTACCAATTTTGTTATTGGCCTTTGTTTCCATATTTGCAGAATGTAAATATATGGCCGCACCATCCCGGTCTACCCCTAAAAAGAGAGGTGGTTTTTCCTGAGCATCATCAATCCATATATAACATGGGAGTTTTTGTTCTCTCTCTATCTCCCACTCCCTTTGATACTAGGCACTAGCTATCTAAGAAGCAAAATAAAATTAATAAACAATTATCTGTTTACATTATTATTATTATTATGACCGAGCATGGCATGACATTTATTTCGAACAAAAGAAATGTGGACAATTTTTTTAAGGTATAATTGGTGGGTAATGAAATTTTGATCATGATCTCATGAATTACTCATTTCTTTTTTTTTTGGTTACAAGAATTACTCATTTCTTCCTATGTTTAATTTCAACTGCCTGAAAGCCAACTGATGAGAGAGAAGCTCTTCCCTCTCTCTAGAAATTAGGGTTTCTTGGTTCTCACTTCCTCAATGGTTGTGAGCCGCCACTTCCACTCTTGTAGGGATCTCTCCTTTGCCATCAGAGCTCCTCCTCTCCGAAATGGAGTTTGTCCCCTCCCCTGTGGAGGTTCTTCTCCCATGAATGTGGGTTTTTCTTCTTTCTTCTTTATCCCTGTTAACTCTACATCTCCATCGTTTCTTTTTCATGTTCCACCACCAATTTCCATCGTGGTTTCTCTTCTCTCTGTCAACGAGCACGCTGTTGTGCTCTCAAATCTGAATCTAACTTTCCTAACCAACCATTTTGAGCTCTATGGCCATGGAAGAAGACCCCCACCGGAGCCACCACCACCAGAAGATGCAGAAGGTCTGAGATTATGGGTTTGTGGGTCATTTATTTTTGTTGTGTTGTACTGTTTTTATGTGTTTTGTATTGTGTGTTTAAGTTTAGTTTATTTTAAGTATGCTCTCAAGGTGTTTGAGGTAAGGCCCCAAAGATGTGTGGATGTTAAGACAATTGTTTTGAGTATGGATCTAATAGTGGTTGTTGCAAACAAGTCTCTCTTCCTCTTCACTCAACAGATGGATCATTCACGTGTGGTGAGTTTACCCGATTTCGAGAACCCGTATCGTCGATCTGCGCGTCCACAAGCCAAAGAAATGATCCGTAATTGGATAGATTTAAAGACTGTGGTTCCTCAACCCACTTATCACTTGTGGAAGAAATTTGCTTGGGTGATTGGATTAAGTTATTTGTTTGGTCATGCATTGTTGGTTTCTATTTTCTCAAAGCTTTTTGATGCTCAAGTCTTGGTTGGCTTAATTGTTTGTGTTGTTTTTCAATTGTGGTTGGGGAATGTCCTAACACAATGTGTCTCTCTTTGTTTGTATTTTATTTATATTATCTAATGCAAATGTTTTTTCCTGTAAAAAAAAAAAAAAATTTCAACTGCCTGAAGAAATGTTACTTATTATCTATCTAGCATGGTCCGTCGTTAATTGCGAATAGGCTATTTTTTTCTTCTAGCAATCAACAAATGAACTAATTACTTCTAGTTGCTACACGATAGAAAAATAAGCAACACCATAACCAAACGTGCAAAACCTGGTTTAATATAATCAAGTAATAGCAGGTGTGTCAAAAAAAAAAAAAGTAATAGCAGGTGAAATCTTTCCCAAAGTTGACCATCATATGGGTATGACCAATATTCGACCTTGAATGTGATGTGAAGTTTTTGTTCAACATATAGGCGATTGAATTAAAAAGAATATTATTTTTTTTGGTGAATAAAAAGAATAATTTTTGTGCTTAAACAAATACTCATCATCCAGCACCAGTATCAGACTATCAGTCATAGTTTTGATAGATTCACTTGTAAACAAAATACTCACTATCCAGCACCAATAAAAGGTATGAATATGATTGGCAACCTAAAAGGATGTATAATGATTATTCGTTGTTTTATTGAGTTCAAGTAGTAACAATTGACATTCACTCAAACAACCAAAGTAACAATTGAAATTAAAGGGTATATTGAATTGAATTTTTAAAAAAGACTACTTTTTGTATAAAAATATCTTTTCGATTTTAATAGCTTTATAAATTACATCATAATTTTAAATTAATAGATTTATGAGTTCCAATAATTTTATATGTATGGTTTTAACAAATATTCATAATTACAAGAGTTGATGAACAAATAATAACGAAAAACAATATGATTTGGATAACAAAATTTAATATATTTGTATCCAACATTGAAAAGTTAAAACTATATGGCAATCCTTGATAATTTTTCTAAAAAATGCATGACAACAACTAATAACTTATTTTTAATTTGAGTATCATGACTATGATACGCACCGTCTTGTTATAAGTTTATAACACATTTTTAACATAGATTATAGAACAAATTATGAAATAGAGTTTAAAAATTAAACTTATTTAAAATCACAAGCTATTAAAAAATATTGACCTAACTATATATTATATACAATCCTTACAAAATGAATAAAATAATATAGAGTGCTAAAAAGTAATTATATCATAACAAAAAAATAAATGTTATTTTATATTTAAATAGATAAGATGAATATTGAGTTTTATAAATCATTCTTACTTTTTTTTTTGTCAAGTAACAGTGACAGAGTCTCATTTTTTAAGGTGAATAAGTGGGTGTACTAGAATTCGAACTTCAGTCCTTGCATATTACAAACAATATCCGTACAAATTGAGTCATGATAATAGGAACGCCTACTCATTTTTAAAAAGTGAACAAATAGATTATTTTGGTTTTTAGATGTCTTCCTAGTGACAAAGAAAGACTCTATTTGGCGGTCGTTAGAGGCAAAATATGGCTAGATATTCTTACAGAGAAATGCACTCACTTTTATTTGGAGCTTTTTTTGACGTCCGATGTACTTCTCGCACGTCTTTTTAGTTTCTTATTTTATCCTTACGCTACTTAAATAACGTACGTTACAAAAATGAGAAATTTGAGAAAAAAAACACCTCTAGCATGAAATTTTCAAGATTTTACATGTCCGCCACTTAAGTAGCAGACATTGTAAAAATGAGAAATTTGAAAAGAAAAAAAAATCTCTAACATGAAATTTTAAAAATTATACATGTTTGCTACTTAAATATCAGAAGGGACGTTTTTCAAGATTGCACAAGAAAACTCGGGGGCCAAGAGAAATTCTCCTTTTATTTAAGGGAGGAGAGAGTGGGTTAAATGAGAGAGCTGGACAGACAAGAGAGGTAAATTATAAAAAATAAAATAAAAATGAGAGTAGATATAAAATGAGTAGAAATGAGGGAGCTGAAGAATGAGAGGAGAGAAAGGAGAGTGTTATTTAAGCCTCAGCATTTAAAAAACATTGAAAATTCTTTTTTTTTTTTTTTTTAAACAAACAAGCTTAATGCCTATACAAGGCTATACAAGGAGGAATTACATGGAAATAATGGTGAGTAGTATATGAAACAGCACCCTCACAAGAGAGTGGGCAATCATATTCGCTTGTCTCGTACAAACTTTACCTCAAAGTTGGACAATAAGAGTAAATTATTCTTAATACTAGTAATAAGAGAACCAAACTCTGTTTCTTCCGTGTAATTAAAAGCAATGGCATTAAATAAAACTTGACAATCACCTTCAAAGATAACAAAGTTCCACCCATGATGAATATGTATCGCCTCCAGCATTGCCATACCTTCTCCTTTCACTGTCGAAAACCGTGAGTTAAATTGGCTGGTCTGTGCACGTTGAAATTCTTCGTTGCTGTTCCAAATGCAGCAAATGACTGTAGTAATTCCTCGGCTTTCAAAATATCCCGCATCAACTTACATTTGATCCATCCGTCTTGAGGTTTCACCCATGTTTGCATCAATAGTTTGTTGCGTGTTCTGCTGGTTGTGGAATTGCAGTCTATTAGCATCAAACCATGTTTGCCACGTCTGAAACGCATTGAAGCTAACTTGCTCCCGCATCAACTTCACATTATTCCATCAACTTCAAATTATTCCAAACCGCGTCATTTCTGTTCTGCCAAATGCTCCATATGAGAGCTGCAACTCGGCCAGCTGTGTTTGAATCTTCAAGGCTGCATATATTAGATAATAGTCTGCTGCATTATGGTAATTTAATAGTCTGTTGGTAATTATATGAGCAAGACCAGCTGCTGCCCAACTAAGAAAAACATGTGAACATGTAAAAAAGGCATGGTAAATCATCTTCCATATGCTCATTGCTTAACAGACAATATGGTGTACAATCAACATGGCATTGTAACAATCTAACAAGTGTAGGAATACAATCACGGCACACCCTCCACAGCACATGGCGTGCCTTTGGAGGAGCCTTCACGGTCCACGGTTGACGCCAATTCTTGTGCCGTCCCTTCCTCCTACTTCCATAAAAGTTCATGAGCATACGGTACCCCTCCCTAACCGAGTACCTACCATCTTGATTCCCATCCCATGTCAATTTATCATCCGTGACTGATTGGAAGACTGGTATCAAAAATATATTATTTGCTGCATCACTAAATACTAAAGAAAGTATTTTATGTGTGTCCCATCTCATGTAATGTCATGAAACTTTTTATTAATAAAAAGCCACCAAAAGGTCCAACAGAATTGATTTTAGAAAACAATCCATTTAAATTATTATATATATTTTTAAAAAATACTATTTGTTCGACTGGTTTAAAAAATCTCTATTAACATAATTAAATACCATAAGACTTTTTTTGATTATCACATAATTTTTTTTATTGAATATCACAGTAATTTTTATTATATAAATTCTTTTACAATAGACCTTTTATATTTTTGCACCATCGCACCATAAACCTCCTGATTTACCTTGTTTTCATTTAGTAATTTATTTTCCTTCTTTTGAGCCTTGGCTCGGGTGTGCAACTAACTCACGTCGCACACCATGCAATATCAACCATAACCTTTGATGGAACAACTCTATAGGACATTATCTGTTAGCAATAGAAATGCAAAGTCATCAGTTAGTAACTGTAAAAAGAGTGTATGATGTGTGTTCAAAATAAAAACAGCTTGCATTCAAACTTGAAACAGGGAATTCTCTTAATGCATTTTCATCCCATATTATGAATTACCAATCTAACCAAATGTAACATGTATTATTTCCTACATTATCTTTCTAGTGTATAACAATACAAACTTACACAGGCAAATATTGCATTACTTTCTACATTATCTTTCTAGTGTAAATAGTCATCACATGCATTGTAAAATCCTCATTAACTAAGCTTGCCAAAACCTTCCCTTTAGATCTTATAAACAGGTCAATATTCCAAACTTTAGCTATACTTGAATTATGTAATTTTCTTAACCAATAGAAGCTGAAAATAAGTTCAGAAAATAATACACTTTTTCAGCCATACAGTGTGTAGACCAGATAATACAACAAATCAATTTCCAGCATATACAATAACTTGATAGTCAAAATCACATATAGTCCAATACACTATCTCCGTCCTTGTTGAAACTAAACCATTATTCAAACCCAATATACACTATCTCCGTCCTTGTTGAAACTAACCATTATTATTGAGAAAGTTGATGTATTCCAGAAGAAAGGACTGCTATAACCTAAAAGAGACTATTCTCTCCCTACCCAACATCGAAGATTGTAATTGAAAATGATCCATAATGCTTTCACCCTAGTATGCCTCTCCCTATATCTTTGTCACCTTCCCTAACTAATTAGCCATGGCAGCAATTGCAATTATTTTTCTACTCTGCCCAATAGTTGGGCTAAGGCAGATAGGAACAAATTGGAGTATGCATCTATTGAAACCGTTTTACAAAAAGAAATATTAACACAAACAGTAGAATACAAAGATAATCATGGAAGAAAACTAATACAGAAACCAAAACACTATAGGAAGAGAATGAACAAAATAGTAAATAAATGAAAAGGACAATAAACTGGAGAAAGAACATACTGTTTTTTATGTTGATTCGGGAAAATAGTTCTGCTACTGACCTACTATGCCCAATAAGATTCAAATTATTGCCGCCAACCGTCTTCATCTTCAGCAACTGATTAAATCCCCATTGAATACGTTCATTCCATATCTGATGAAAGGCTCTGATTTGGCAAATGTGGTACTGCAGAACTTTGGTAAAAACAAGATGGACCAGAGTTATAATTATTGATCAGCGCCGTAAACTTTCTATTTCAAACTTGTAAACCTTGAACAAAATAGTATTCCAAATTTCCAGTGTAATACGACTGTTCAAAAACTTGACGGCTTTTCCTTTTGACAGGAACACTGTCGTGTATAATATAGTAACCACAAATTACATTGTTACAGATAAGACTTCCTTCCATGGGCATCCAAACAAAAGTAATCATCCTTTCGATATCCATTCATACAGGAAATTTATCGGTTCCAATTATATTGGTTGAATAATCACTATAGAAAGGAAGATTATAAAACCGAACCAATGTTCGTAATTCTATTTAATTGATCGTGATATAAAAGTTATTGTTATTTTTCGGTTTTGAAAATCGTTTTTGAAAATAATAGCAACTGTGAATTTATCGGCCGAGTCGCGGTTCGATACGCTCTCTTTAAGACGTTTCACGGCACTACCCAAATTGTGCAAGGTAGACTATCAACCGTGAAGTCCCCAGGATAAAACAGCCAATTCAAGCGAAATACCGTTAACTACTGCACAGTAGAAAACAGCCAGAAAACACCTCCGATGGTTACTACGAACCAGTCTAGATTGATATGCAAATATCAATTCGAAGTGGTAAACCACTTTCTCTGAAACAACAAGAAAAAATAATTTGAAGTAAGAATATTGAGAGAGAGAAGAGAGAGTTGCAGTTTTTTTAACGTGAAAATAAATTGTGAGAACTGATGTGTATTTATAGGGAAAGAATGCAACTGATGTGGAGCAAGAAGTGGGAGAGAATCAGGGCCAGCACATCAAAAACGTGGCCATGATTTTAGGAATCTCAGTTATGACTGAGTTCAAATTAATAACGGTCATAATTCCGTTTGACTTGACATTAAGCACAAAAAACATGTGCGTTTTTGTTGAACCGGTCACACTTAGTGAAAATTAATTATTAATTAATTTTTTCACTTCTGAGTATTAAAAAAATTAAGATATCACCAAGCCCAGGCCCGGCCCGAACCGAGCCGGCCGGACGGCGGCGGCGGCGCGCGTGTGATATTCGACATTGTGTGCGGTCTCCCTTTCTTACAAAAGTGGGTACCCCAAGGGCACACCCTTGGTTGCCACTTTGTGGTATATAAACACTACTAAAGGTAGTGACCCATCCAATGTGGGACTTAAAAGTGAACTTTTTCAAATTCACACCTTTAGTTCTTTCACTTGTGTTTACATCTATGCCAAGTTCATCATACAAGTAGCTAAGTTGCTATCTTGTTCAACAATGTTCCAACAATCCCCCACTTGAATTTAAAAAAGTTGTTTCAGAAGTAACGATAAACGTTTCTTTAAGATTATGCATAAGCAAAGGTGACGCTTGTCTTGAACCTTTACATAGCGAGTAAGAGCCCGATTTAACAAGAGTGACGCTTGTCTTGAACTCTATCTCAGATTTTTCTCAAACCCGCACATAACCTTTTCCTAAGGTGTTTTCTCAGCCCGTGCATTTCTGGCCCTGCACGTATATCCCAGTTTCATGAACGTTCTAGGAGTTCGCCCCATAAACTCCATAGGAACCGGCCTCAGTTCCACATTCATATAGGTGAGTCTATCTAAAGTACCCCTGAAGTGTGGTACTCCTCTGACACAGAGTATAGATTTCATTAAGAGTTTTATTAACTCATCCTTTTTCACTTCAGGATACATGCTTCTTATACTTGCATGTTCATTCCCTATTACTCATGACTTGTTGTTTACCCATTGAAACCTAATTCTTGGGATCTCCAGTCTTTTAGGTTGGGTTACCATCATAAGTAATTCACAGTAGGCATTAGTCCCATCTTAACAGATGTATTGTAGACTTTCTCTCTAGCTAGTCCTTTCGTCAAAGGATCGGCTAAGTTATCATCAGTGCGTACATGATCCACTCTAACAGCACCTTTAGTGAGCAAGTCTCTCACGGTGCTGTGCTTTCGTCTTATTTGACGTCTTTTACCGTTGTAATAACGGTTCTCAATTTTTGCGATAGCCGCGGTACTATCACAATGGATCAACACAGCTGGCATTGGCTTTTCCCATAGGGGAATCTCGGATAGCAAGCATCTCAACCAGCTTGCTTCTTCACTAGCAGTTGCTAGTGCTATCATCTCAGACTCCATAGTGGACTGTGCCAAGATGGTCTGTTTCTTAGACTTCCATGATACAGCTCCTCCGGCTATACTAAAAATGAAGCCACTCGTTGCTTTGGAATCATCTGACAAGGTGTTCCAATCAGCATCACTATACCCTTCAAGTACAGCAGGAAATCTCAGATAATGTAATCCGAGGTTCATGGTCTTTTTAAGATATCCCATGACTCTATTTATAGCTTCCCAGTGCTCATTACCAGGTCTACTGGTAAACCGGCAAAGCTGTCCCACGGCATATGCAATGTCGGGTCTAGTGCAATCAGTGACATATCTAAGACTGCCAATGACGCTCGCATACTCAGACTGTCTAATACTATCACCAGTGTTCTTAAATAATTTCACACTGGCGTCACAAGGAGTATTCGCAGTTTTACAGTCGAAGTATCCATATTTCTTTAAAACCTTTTCCACATAGTGAGATTGGTCTAAGGAAATCCCTTTTTCAGAACGAGTGATTTTTATTCCTAGAATCACACTCGCTTCACCAAGGTCTTTCATATCAAAGTTGTTGCACAACAGTGATTTCCCAGCATTTACAGCAGAAAGGTTTGATCCAAAGATGAGCATGTCGTCCACATAGAGACATATCATAGTGCAAATGTTGTTATCTGACTTGTAATAAATACATTTGTCACTTTCGTTGAGTTTAAACCCATTTGATACCATTAAATTATCAAACTTTTCATGCCATTGCTTCGGTGCTTGCTTGAGACCATAAAGAGATTTTTCTAATTTACAGACCTTAGTTTCTTGGCCATGTACTACAAACCCTTCAGGTTGTTCCATATAGATTTCTTCTTCCAAGTCACCATTTAAAAAAGCAGTTTTAACATCCATTTGATGTACTTCTAAGTTATAAATCGCAGCAATTGAAATAAGTACTCGAATGGATGTAATTCTCGTGACAGGAGAAAAAGTGTCGAAGAAATCTATATTTTCTCTTTGTCTAAAACCCTTGGCTACAAGGCGAGCCTTGTATTTATCAACAGTACCATCAGGTTTTAGTTTCTTTTTCAAAATCCATTTACAACCAATCGGTTTGCAGCCTGGTGGCAAGTCTACTAAGTGCCATGTCTTGTTGGATTCAAGAGAATCCATCTCATCATTTATAGCTTCTTGCCAAAGATCAGCATCCATCGATGACAAGGCTTCTTGAAGATTTGTAGGATCTTCATCTAATGTATAGGCCGCATAGTCTGGCCCATAATCTTTAGCAACTCTTACTCGTTTACTCCTTCGGAGTTCTGTTTCTACTTCATCATTGCTATCCATATTTGGTATCACAGGAATGTGATTCTGTTTAGGAATATTACTCTGTTCGGTGCCCCCACTATTTCTCGATTTGAAGGGAAATTTATTTTCATAGAAATCTGCGTCAACAGATTCTATGACCACTTTTGCATTCAGGTCGTAAAACCTATATGCTTTACTGTTTGCAGCATAACCAATGAATACACATTCATAGGCTCTACTAGCAAGTTTAACTCGCTTCGGATCCGGAATACGGACATATGCTAGACATCCCCAAGTTCTCAAATAAGACAAGTTTGGTTGCCTTTTCTTTAATGTCTCATATGGAGAGATCATTTCTTTAGACTTGGGAACTCTATTCAATACAAAGCAAACAGTCAAAATAATTTCCCCCCACCAATGGGCAGCGGCACCAGAGTTCAACATAATAGCAACGACAAGTTCAGTAAGAGTCCTATTCTTTCTTTCTGCTTTACCATTCATTTCAGGGGAATATGGTGCAGTCGTTTCATGTATAATTCCATGTTGTTTATAAAATTCATTAAATAAACTAGAATTATATTCAGTTCCCCTATCACTTCGAAATCTTTTGATTTTCGTATTAAATTGATTTTCAACTTCGTTAACAAACACTTTAAACATATCAAATGCATCACTTTTATTCTTCATTAAATAAACAAATGTATAATCAGAACAGTCATCTATAAAAGTGATAAAATAGCGTTTGTTATTTCTAGTTAAAGTTCCATCTAATTCACATATATCAGAATGTATAAGTTCCATAGGTTCAGATTGTCTAATTACTGATTTATGTGAGCTTTTAGTAATTTTAGCTTGACTGCAAAATTGACATTTTTCTACATTATCAAAATTTAATTTTGGAATTAATCCTAAGTGACTTAAATTTGAAATAGAGCGAATATTAACATGACATAGTCTAGAATGCCAAACATTTAAATCACACAAGGAATAAACGGAAGTAGAAATTTTATTCAAATTCAAATCAACATTCAATTTAAACATGCCATCAGTGGCGTACCCTTTCCCAATAAAAGTACCATTCTTAGTGATGGTATACAAGTCTGCCCCAATAGTCTGACTAAACCCAGCCTTATTCAAAAGAAAACCAGAAACAAGATTCTTTTTCATCTCAGGTACATGTAAAACTTCTTTCAGAATCAGAGTCTTTCCTGAGGTGAAATTCAGCTGAACTTCTCCAACACCAGCAACATCAGAAGTGTGGGCATTGCCCATCTGCACTTTCTTGTTCTCAGCACTCGTGTATGTTTTAAACATAGCACGTTCATAACAGACATGGCGAGTGGCGCCAGTATCTATCCACCATCCATCAGTTACACCGACCATATTGATTTCGGTGATCATAGCAGTATATGCTTCATCAGTAGCATTTACCTGAGCATTCAAAGCAGCAGGTCTAGGCCTTTTCTTGCCTCTACATTTTCTTGCTACATGACCTGGTTTCCAGCAATTGAAACAGAGGAATTCACCAGATTCATTCACAGGAGGTGGTGGAGGCTGTTGCTGCCTTACAGATGGGGCCCTAGGTGGGTTCCCATTCTTAATCCGGTTTTGATTGCGGTTCTGATTCTTAAGAGGTTTGCCCGTAGGCTTCAGAGCCGCACCGAATTTCTTTTTGTTGTTGGAGACAACGAGAATTTTTTCTTCTTCTTTCTGATCTTGTTTTCGAGCCTCTTCTTCAATGCGAAGACGAGTAATCAGACTCTCGATGGAAAATTCTTTTGTTTTATGACGAAGCTGATTTTTAAAATCTTTCCAACCAGGGGGCAGCTTGTCTATTATCACAGCAATCTGAAATTGTTCATCTAAAGGCATACCTTCTGTTATTATCTCATGAGCTATTTTCTGGAGTTCATGAGACTGCACCTCTACAGACCTTTCATCCACCATCTGGTACTTCAGGTACCGACTCACAGCATATTTTTTCACACCAGCCTCTTCAGTATCATATTTCTTTGACAATGCTTCCCAAACATCACGAGCAGTACTGTATGTTCTATAGTAATCATACAGGTCATCTTCCAGTCCATTAATTATGTAGTTTTTGCAAACATAATCATGACTGATCCAAATTTGTTTTTCCTTTTCAGCTTGCAAAGCCTGGGCTCTTATCTGGTCTGTGTCACTATCTTTTTCACCAGACACAGATTTTTCACCGTTGGTAACCGTTTGGTCCTTTGTTCCTGAACCAGAAGCAGCAGGGATTTCAGGAACAACAGGAATAGGCTCTTTCAGAACGTAGGCACATTTTTTCAAAGTTAGAAAGAAAAACATTTTTTGTTGCCAACGTTTGAAATGAAGACCTTCAAAAATAAACGGTTTTTCAGTGTTACCAACAGCAGAATTACCGATAACTTCTTCAGTTGCCATGATAGTTTGAAACGTCTTAAAATTGTTATTTTTCGGTTTTGAAAATCGTTTTTGAAAATAATAGCAACTGTGAATTTATCGGCCGAGTCGCGGTTCGATACGCTCTCTTTAAGACGTTTCACGGCACTACCCAAATTGTGCAAGGTAGACTATCAACCGTGAAGTCCCCAGGATAAAACAGCCAATTCAAGCGAAATACCGTTAACTACTGCACAGTAGAAAACAGCCAGAAAACACCTCCGATGGTTACTACGAACCAGTCTAGATTGATATGCAAATATCAATTCGAAGTGGTAAACCACTTTCTCTGAAACAACAAGAAAAAATAATTTGAAGTAAGAATATTGAGAGAGAGAAGAGAGAGTTGCAGTTTTTTTAACGTGAAAATAAATTGTGAGAACTGATGTGTATTTATAGGGAAAGAATGCAACTGATGTGGAGCAAGAAGTGGGAGAGAATCAGGGCCAGCACATCAAAAACGTGGCCATGATTTTAGGAATCTCAGTTATGACTGAGTTCAAATTAATAACGGTCATAATTCCGTTTGACTTGACATTAAGCACAAAAAACATTAATTAATTTTTTCACTTCTGAGTATTAAAAAAATTAAGATATCACCAAGCCCAAGCCCAAGCCCGGCCCGAACCGAGCCGGCCGGACGGACGGCGGCGCGCGCGCGTGATATTCGACATTGTGTGCGGTCTCCCTTTCTTACAAAAGTGGGTACCCCAAGGGCACACCCTTGGTTGCCACTTTGTGGTATATAAACACTACTAAAGGTAGTGACCCA
Source organism: Trifolium pratense (assembly GCF_020283565.1). Taxonomy (NCBI): domain Eukaryota; kingdom Viridiplantae; phylum Streptophyta; class Magnoliopsida; order Fabales; family Fabaceae; genus Trifolium; species Trifolium pratense. Next base: position 38,531,561 of record NC_060064.1, on the reverse strand, counting down.
TCCAATGTGGGACTTAAAAGTGAACTTTTTCAAATTCACACCTTTAGTTCTTTCACTTGTGTTTACATCTATGCCAAGTTCATCATACAAGTAGCTAAGTTGCTATCTTGTTCAACAATGTTCCAACAGTTATTGATAAAATTCAACCTATACATAACTCAGACTAAATATCAGGAGACAGCTGTTGCATTTAAAAAAAATTATTGCACTACTCTAGCACCAGCTATTACCCAGAAAAACAAATACAACTCATCGGCTCCAAATGCATTCAGTCAAGGAACAGCAGGAACCGGAACAATTCCCAGTTTTCTGCGAACATCTTCCAAATCTTCATGAAAATGCTGCTCATAATATACACACATGAGATCAGTGCACTGTGCACCAGCACGAACAGCCCATGGAAAGTAGTGCTGATAAAACAATTTTCTCTGTTTTTCACTGAATCTTGCTGTGCCCCCTACAACAGACAACATGCACATAGGAAGATACATCTGTTGAAACTCGATTACCTTGAGTGCTGACTCCCCAATCAAGTTAGTAGGAAGGTCAAAAAGGGTATGCCAGAAGTCATGGACTTCACGAGCTCGCATGGCAACATACGCTAGCTCATCTGTATCCATAAACCGCACAGGAGGTCGATCATCTGGGGAAAAGTTCCTGGATCCCATAAATCTAGCATAGGTAGCACCAAATGTATTTTCTGGTAGGTCCCAAGCATGTCCTACATTTGCAGATATAACACGAGGGCGCTCCAACAGTACAGCCTATTTTAAACAAGATTATGAAAGAAAATGCATTGGTATTAGTTAGTACAGCCTATTAAACAAATTTTGTCGAGTCGAGACTATACCATCTTAAAATGTAAAATCTAACTCAACCCTACAAAACTAAACATATCTCCCACTATACTAATGAACTCTTTATCTTATCTAACTAACGTTGCAATCTTAACATATATGAATAAAGCAAATAAAAAAACATGCAAATTGATTGAAAGAATAAAAGAAAATGAAATAATGATTACTGACCCTCCCTTGAGGGGAAGATTTCATCCTTTGAAGAACCCTTTGAAAGGCAGGTTTTCCAGTTGTTTCACCGAGAGCAGCTATCAAATCAGCTCTCCGTGGATCCAAAAGTGCTCCCACCGCCGAACCTAATGCCACCGCCGCCTGCTGCCATGGCTTCAGCTTCATTATACCGCCGCCGCCGCCAACCACCATTCTAGGCTGTTTCGTTGCACGTTCGTTCGTTCAACTGCTCAAACTTAATTTGAGAAATCAATTCAAAATCAATTCCAATTGGTAGCTTCTACATAAAAGAGAATCAATCGATTTTGCTTACGGTGTTCATAAGAAAATATTATTAGATCTTGCTTAAAAAATTGTAATATCTTGGTTTAATTTTTTTGATAGAATAATATAATACAAGGGGTAACCAACTTATATTTTCTTATATTTTCTTTAGTAAAAATAAATAATAGAGTTTAATTGTGGTGGACAGATGCAAACCACTTTGCACACTCATCCAATAGTATTATGCCACATCATTTACTCTTAAAATATATTTTTGATTTAAAAAAATCTAAAATCACCATAATAGTTCCCACGTTCACTTTTTCCAGGCTTGACGATGTGCATCTCTCTCTTCTGCATCCTTCATCATCTATTCATTCAAGAGTTTCTATAATTTTGATTTAAAAATTAATAACAAGTGTCGGAATTTGAGATTGAGAGTAGTATTGAAGGGAAAGTACTTTACTGTTACTGTCGACGAAGTTCGAACGCGATTTCGTCGGAATTTGAGATTGAGAGTAGTATTAATAACAAGTACTTTTTCCAGTCTTGACGATGTGCATCTTTCTCTTCTGTTGATAACTGTCGTGGAAGAAGAATCTGGAAGTTTGGCCAAGACCACAAATGCTTACCAGGTCAATCAATCACGCCTTCAATTACTTGGTTTCTTTAATTTTATATTTTTTAATTTGGATTTATTCAATTCAAATACAATTCCTCTGACCCATTGTTATCCTGCGATTAGGTTCTTTTGTAAGACATGACCAAATCCTTGATTTTTTATTTAAAATCCATGGGAAACGGATCCTTGAATCAAATATAGTGTTAAAAATTGGTTCGAGTTTGATTCTTTTTCTTTTCTTTTCTACCATTCGATAGTATTTCAACTTCAACACTATATTTGATACACAAAAATGATTGATTACAACAATGGCTCAAGCATGCCTTTTATAGGCTTGGAAAATAATTAGACTTCTAATTCTTATACTTGTTAACCAAAATTAATAGCTAAGCTTGTATCGGAGGTTAAAATAATATCATGGAGAATTCTTAGAGCCCGGTCCAAAGGGTTTGTTTGCAACTTAAATTTGTGGCGTATAAAACCACGAGAATGTATTGGAGTAGCCTGATAGTGGCCTAAATATAATGTTAGTGCATGTTGTTGTGCTTTATTCCATATTTTGAGATTTTGTTATCTGTCTGCTGGTATTGCTTCTATTCATAATGCAGGTGTTGAGACTGTTCTAGATAGGTCTGTTGTGTGTTCTTTCTTGTATATATTCCCTGTTCTTAGTCGTATCCCATAATGTCTCTGTCCAGCAGTCTCGGAACGGAAGCAATTTTGTTTCTGAAGTCCGAGAGTTATTTTGTGAAAAGACACCGAGATTCTAAGGCGCTATATATTAGGAATGCTGCTGCAAGTGCAATATTGCAGGGTTGAGTTTTGGGCCATTCCTTCAGCATAGTTCTCCATGTGTTTTTTGGATTGCATTCCATGGATTGGTGTGACTTAGTTCCAAAGCCTCTTTGAATATCTATGTGTTGCTGAGCTGTTTCTTTACATTAATAAACTTTTGCCTTTTAAAAAAAATAGCTAAGATAAAAGCAAAGATTAAAAACGGTGCTGGACATGATAAAATGGTGCCTCTTAATCTCTTTGAGGTCCGATCAAATTATTTCTTTTAATGTGTAGTATAATTGCAAGTCAAGTTTCTCAACTCTTCTAGTGATATTTGATTTAATTTCTAACAATTCAGAGTCCCTATTTTCACAGTATATAGTGGCCTGTAATTTTATTAGATTTTGTGTCACATGGGTGTGGAGTGCACTTTGATAAAACTCACCCTCTTTGCATCGTATCTGCGTTCTGATTCACCTCATACTGCAGTTCAGCCACCTAGCACACCATCTATTTTTTCAATGTTTGTTGATACAGGATGCTTTTCGAATGGTACATTGGCTGGGGACTGTCTATACACAATCAGGTTGGTGAAACCATTTTTAGCGCTTGCAAAAGAGAGAGCATTTCTGTCGAACCTATCATGGCTGCAAATTGCTATTGATCAAGGTTTTTCCCCAGTCTCTATTAGCTCTTATGCAATAAATGTTGTACAATGTATTACCAAGAGGGCCACCTTTGCATCAATTATATATCAATTATATATCAATGTTTCAAAATGACATTTCTAACTTAATACTATAATTAGCAATATATTCAATTATATATCAATGTTGTGGACTAGGACAAGTAACAATGTTCTGTCTTTTCTTCTTTTGCAAAAGACTTATCTAGCTTTTTGAACTAACAAGTAACAATGTAATGACTTTTCTTCTTGCACCATTATGCAGGCACTTGTGCACAAGTTTTGTGTGCAAGAAATGATATACAATCAGTCAGTTGAGATTATTATATATACTTTCATGGAAGTTTGATAATGAGATGTTTGCTAAAGAAGAGAATAGAACACGTGTGGATACAAGGCAAATGAATATGATCGGTAGCTATGGACATATTCCCTCAATCTTTTCTAAGAGCACTTTGACAGTTTGATCCCAAATTTGAATATGAGATGGAAGAGAATGAATATCTAGAGAAGCCCGAGACTTCAACTTATGCACCTCTCATCTAGACAACTATTGTCCACCATTTTTTTATTTACTTTTTATCAACTTGTCAATGTACCATGTAAAAGGTTGTGTTTGACAATGGGAACATGCACTATATTGTCTGCCAACTATTTATAATCACTTTCACATTGCAAATATAAAAGTGATATACTTTTGAATTGTTTATGGTTTGTGAAAATAAAAGTGATATACTTTTGAATTGTGTTGATTGTATTTTACTCTTTTACCATTTTATTTTTTGAAAAGGCAAAGTAAAAATATATTAGATAAATGAGGCATAAGATAAGCCAAAGTCAATACAAGTCATAAATATTAGAACACCCAAATACAAGCCCAAACAGAATTTTGACTAACATTAATACACCTAACATCCACTACAAGTTGGCTATCACCTAGCACCATATACACAGCACAACTACTCCACACTTTGATTGATAGCTGAATGCAAACAGAATCAAATTGAAGCACCAAAATTCCATACAGCCCCTATAACTTGCAGAACGGAATTGCTCAAATAAAACCTGGCTTGGGCAAAGCAAAAAGGAAAGCAAAATTCAAAGCTCTCTTAGAAATAATTAGACTTTTATTAATAATGTCTAGTTTCGGCATGACCACACTCATGTCATACACTTCATGAATACACCATCAACACATGAAGACAAAACAGAACCAACTGTCATAACTATTTAAAATTAAAAGAAAATTAAGATTTATATGAAACCAAATCCATTGAAAGAAATAGACATGAATACCAGAACAAGTTGTTGAGACTGTTATATATAAATCCTAACTAAGTAGTACAAAGTATCATGACATTGACTACAAATATTAAATTAAACTAAAAAACAATAATATAAATCCTATAATCTAGAGTAAAGCCAAGTTGCAAACTATGAGCTAACAGCTCCTGCATCATGAATCCTGTGATCTTGTTGAAACTTGTTAATGTACTTTCCATATTCCTACAACATACAATTGTAACAATAATATTGTTAGGATCAAAATAATAATTATATAGCATTGCCAACAAAATAATACTTATACTTAATATCAATACCTCTTAATCAGCCAAACCAGAAGCTTTAACCTTGGAATTTGAAAGTTGACCATTAATGATATCAAACCTTAAAAGGCATTGGTTTGTCACTAAATCAACTTAACATGGTAAAATAAAAATAAAAAATCAAATTTATTGCACAATTACTTGTAACATGTATTTTTAAGATACCTTCCATGTTTTAAACTTGGACATTTAACTTTTGTATGGCCTTTTTCCTTGCAATAACCACAATTGTATGAACCTTTTTTGGACAATTCCAAGCTGCTTTTCGTTCGCAAAGTGCGTGGACGACCTTTAGATGCTGCAAATGGAGGATCACACAAATTTATGGTCTGATTGTTAGAGGCATTAGGCATAACTTCAAATGTCGAATCAACACTCTCTTTAGTTGTTTCTTCAACATCCAATAGATCAAGTTCCGTGATTGCCTTTCGCAAAGCTTGAATTGCAATATCATGATGTTTTTTTGATCGCGAACCTCTTTCAGATACTTGAAGAGACTCAACCATGATACTATTAAACAATGAAGTACTTGAAGTTTTGTTGCTGCCTTCCTGAAGGTCTTCAATTGCAGTCCCTTTAATGTTTTCTTTCTTAGCATTTGTGGTCCATCGATGCAGAACATATTGAGATGGGAGAGAATAAATGTTTTCCTTTATGAATACATTAAACACATGTCTACAAAGAATACCCACAAATTCAAACATGTGACAACTACATTTTGCTTCTTTTGAAATGACATCAAAAGTCACATAATAGTTAGGTTTTTCTTTGAAAATTTCATGAATCTTGTATTTGGAAACTTCAACAGAAGATTCAACTTTATCCGCAATAAATATTTGGGATCCAACCAACTCATCCTGAAATTTCCTAAACACTTTTCTTGTATAAATTTTTGAAGCCTCTTCTTCCATGGGATATAAAGTGCGCAGCTGTGGTTTTGAATTCCTTGTCTTGACGTTCTTCTCTCTTTCCTTGTTATAACGTGCATCAAGAGCCTTATCATACTGTTTCACAAACTTGTTCAATTGAGTGCTTGAATTCAAAAAGTCCTTAAAAAATTTATTCATACTTTCACTCCTTTGGGTGGTGGACATTCCAGCACAAAAGTTGTGACGTACATAGGAAGGAATCCATTTTGCACGAATGGAGTATATCTTCTTTAGCCATTGATTATCTTGCAACTCATATTTATCTATCATTGCTTCCCAATCAGATTCAAAGTCTTCAATGGTGGTAGATTGATGAATGCACTTCTAAAATTGATTTTTAAACTCACTATGTTCATGATAGATATGGTTCAAGTATTGTGGAACTTTCTTCTCAATATGCCACATACAATAATGATGATTAACATCTGAAAAAATCTTTGCAACTGCATTAGAAATAGCAGTGTCTTGATCTGTGATAATAGTTTTAGGACTAACTCCATCCATTGCTTCTAACCAAGTACTTAACAACCAAACAAAACTCTCTTCAGTTTCGTCCCATAACAGAGCACAACCAAATAAAATAGATTGTTGGTGATGATTCACTCCAGTGAATGGAACAAATGGCATTTTGTATTTATTTGTTAAGTATGTTGGATCAAAAGTCACCACATCACCAAAATATTTGTAAGCCATTCTAGACCTAGAATCAACCCAGAAGCAATTTGCTAATTTGCCATCTGCGTCCATTTGAAATGCGTAGAAAAACCCAGGATTCTTCAATTGACAATTCTTAAAGTATGATAACATCAACTGAGCATCTCCAGCTTCCATTTGTTTTTGTCTCTTTCCACTTAAATAATTAATAACATCTTGTTGGCTAATTCCAACATTATCAACACCACCACTCTCAGTACACAACACTGATGCTATTTGACTAGGGCCTAAACCAGAATCATCTAGCACATCAATAAGTTTTTTTTGCACCATGGTCTTCTTTCTATGTACTCGAAGAAATTACGAACTTCTTGGAGAAAATAGTTCATGATTATGGTCTCTTATAAATCTAGAAATAACCCACCTATCTTCCTTTTTCTTGATATACAACATAGCCTTGCATCCTACCCTTGTTTCATCATGAACTATCAGACTACCATTTTCTTTTTTCAAATTTTTTTTGGACCTGAACCCTTCCTTTGAACAAAGAATCTGTTGACCAATTACCACACCGTCTGTTCTTGATTTGGTAAAGCGGCCCATGCGAAAGCTAAAACCTTTCTTCTTGGCGTAGCTTACGTAGTAATTCTTTACATCTTCAATTGCTGCAAACTCCATTCCTTCAAAGGGCTCTAACGCGAGCTCTGATGTTATTCTATCATTTAGGGGATCTGCATCAGTAGCACTTACATGTATTTCATCGGAGCTAATCATGGTGGTATGTTCATGCATATCTACCATCTCATGATCTGTAATTGTAGCACACGCAATCCTGTTATATATGTAAATGTGTGATCAAATCAGCATCCATGCTTACCTATCAATATTTATAATTATAAAAAGTGGTTTCACTTGAAAAACAACAAAATAAAATTCTGCCATATTATACTTCCACACAAGAAATATCCACGCCTCAAGTAATGATACTCACAAGTCACAACAGCAACCCAAAGATTACAAGTCATAAATATTGTCATGAAAATATTCTACCTATGTAACCATATAACTAAAACAACTAGTAGAATAGAGGTATAGAGAAGAGAGGTGAGAATTGTCAAGTTTGCACAAAAACAAAAATATAAATATTATCCTTTCACATATCAAAAGCTTACCAATTTGGAATGCAGAGGTGGTGGACGTTACAACAGATTGTAGTAGAGATGAAGATTAGTGTGTTACAAAACCACAAACAATGGAATAGAGTTTTTTTTTTTAAGGAGGAACAATGGAAGAGAGTTGATTGCAGAGTTGGTTGTCGTGAAACTCCTAGAATGAAGGGGATGTGATTATGTTGGCCAGTTCCATGACTTGTAACAAAATCATAATTAATTTTAGATTTTTTTAAATCAAAAATATATTTTAAGAGTAAATGATGTGGCATAATACTATTGGATGAGTGTGCAAAGTGGTTTGCACTGTCTGTCCACTACAATTAAACTCTAAATAATAATATGTACCAAAAAATAAATAAATAATGTTAGGGAATTTAAATATTAGTGCCAAAAAAATATTTTTAATTTTTCTATGTAATTTCAAATTATTTTGGTTTTAATCTTTAATGTGGTCATGTCACACAAAAATATTAACATGGTCAGAATTTGTTGACTGAACAACTATCACATGTTTAGAGAGCGCTGACTTGGCAAATTACAGCATCAAAACACAAATTCGCTCAAATCACTATCTTGATCGGAGAGTTTTATGCTAAAACTAGGGGTGTTAAAATCTAAACTAAAACGACACTTAGGTATCGTTTGACATGACTTTTTTTCCCTCTTATTTAGAGCTTATGCAATTTTTATATATTGTTATAAGTTTGTCAAGGTAGTTTATGATAAAATAGCTTATAAAATTACAATTTTCACTATTGTGAACTTATAAAATAACATAAAACTTAATTTATATTGTATAAGCTATTTGCATAAGCTCAAAAAAAGCTAGGCCAAACGGACCCTTAAAAAGTAATATAACTAATTCATAATGTGACAATTATATTTTTCTTTGGTTTTTTTGATTTGTGGGTGCTAAAATCTTGCGTTAAAACAAGTGTATCTCCAAGAGAGTAAGGGCGCGTTTGGAGTAGCTTATTTTTGAGCTTATGCAAACAGCTTATGCAATATAAATTAGGTTTTATATTATTTTATAATTTCATACTAGTGAAAATTGTATTTTTATAAGCTATTTTATCATAAACAAATTTGACAAACTTATAATAATATATAAAAATTGCATAAACTGTTTGCATAAGCTCAAAATTAAGCTAATCCAAAAAAGGCCGTAATTCTTTTATGGGTGCAACTAATAAGATACTCGCGGTTCGCATAGTCTTGTTTCAATAGTTCAAGCACGTTTAAAAACTCAAATCTTAAAGAACATAAGTCAACTGACTTAACTAACAATATGTACCGTAAAATTTAAATAAGACAACGTACTATGACGACTTTACCTAACATATGTAAACTAAGTTCACATAACTTATCTAAATTCAGATATTGTGCAACTGTTTTCAAAACAACTAAATTTCCATTTTAAGGATATTTTGGTTACTTCATGTGTAACTAGTTTTTTTGGGGTTCACTAGAAATTGTGAATGGTGTTTGGTAACGACACAAAATATTTACCAAATAATTGCCATGCAGGGCATACAAATATGCAGATTTCAAATAATTACCTTTCATATTAATACACAACTCATATTATCATCTATTTATATTCCCCCAAAATTTGTAAAGTTACAGTTGCATAGTCTGTGTGCAAAATTCCATTGTTCAAACCACCATTTCAATGAGGTTTCACAACTGTAATATGCATCCTTCTGCCATTCAGTCGAGCGTTCCTGAATCTCAGTAGTCAAAATTGCTCAAGAAAAAATAAGGTAGGCAACAATCCAGCAAAGGTGTATGACAGTGGCATCTACACCTTTTGGACATCAATGGTTTACAAAATACCAAGGACATGCCCCTTACGAAAACTGTCATCACCGAAAGCTACAAAGCTACCTTTACCTTCATAAACTAGTGGCCGGACATAATCTAATGCTTGCATTGATCTGTTCCAAATTAAGATAATATATTTCAGACTTAAAGTTGATGTGAATATAGGTCATCAAATGTGCACATAATGAATTTATAAATCATAAATCATCCAACACGATCAAGCACAAAATGGAAATATATCAAAATAAAAATAATTCTAATTACCTGTTTACAAGTGGCCCTATCAAGAACTTAATTCTGCATAGCATAAAACTGAGGAGCCAGTTCAGTTAACCATAGGGAGTCAACTCTGGTTAAATTACGGACATACTTGTTATTAGTTTGAATCAGTTCGTTAAATATTATGCAGTCTGGTTTTTTCCGGAACAATACAGAAGAAGGGTGGATCTGCACCACCTGACCGCTTGCATAAGCCCTGTTGTGTGAAGAAGCAGTAAGAGTCTTTATTATAGAAGTAAAAGAACAAAAAAGCAATATATCATAAGATTGTATATGCATGTAAGGGTTCCAATTAGCAAGTCATAATACCAATAAAGAACTTCAAAACTAAATATTTTCATGAGTGGAGTATGTATGACTTTGCTACATAGGGAATAGATAGCAAGCAGAATCTTTTGGATACCTGTAGGTTCCATCTGCCTGCTTCATAGCTGCATTGAGGAAAAAGGAAGCAACAAGGCATCTGCGAAATTGAAGCATATCATCTCCACAAGAAGCAAGTTTCAGGCCCATTTGTTGAACATGTCCTTGAATCTGCCTGCAAAAGGTGTTTCAAAAATGAGAATGCATAAAATGTCTTGAGTATATCATAGATACCTCAAAATAAAGCTTAAGCACAATAAAACAACCTGTGAATGTCACGAGCATGTCTAAGAGAACGGCTATTGATAAAATTTTCGTTGCACCATTTTCTCAAAACCTTTTCACTTTTTGCTTTATTCATTTCCACAGTTCTCTTCTCTAAAAAATCAGTAGCTGCTCTATACACATTAATCAAAGTGATGTGGTCTCCCTCTGGACTTGCGAAGCACTTAGTTGCAGTTCTTGCCTGGCCATAAATTGGAGAAGCACAATAAGTTAGTATGGACAAGAAAGACAAGTTGACTCAAATAAAGACTAGAATCATCCTACGGTCATTACCAATCGCATATATTTAAACCATCCATATGATATTTTTTAAATATTTTGTTAAATGGTCAATATACCAATAGAGTGGCATAGTACACAATCATTGATTCATGTTTGTATCTAAGTTTCACCAAAATAGAATAATAGAATATGACAGGGATGGATTACAATCAGAATTCACTCTTCAAACCTCTTCATACTTGTCGCGCGGAGTATAAAATATGGATTCCACAGAAAGCATTGCAACAGTTATCAACATCTCCTCCAAGCAGTTAAACTGACTTGCTAAAATAAGAGCTTTGGCATAATCAGGGTCCAAGGGCAGTCGAGCCATTTGACGTCCAACCGGATCAGATAGTTGACATTCATCTGTTAAAGCACCTAATAAAAATAGCTGCTCCAATGATTTTATAATAGCGGTCCTGTTTAGACATGTGACAGGTACAGGTTTGAGTAATATGTTGCCTGGTAATATACTTTCCAAAAAATAAAGAAAGAAACAGGGAACCCTATAAAAATGTTAATTTGGTTCAAATACAAATATTTGAACTAACTACTAACCGATGCAGAGAAATAGATCTCTACATCCATTATGCACCAGTAAGTCGAACATAAGTGTTTATAAACTCAGGTACTAATATATTTTCTCCATTCATTCAGTGCAAAAAAATTCACTGAAGCACACTTTTAAAAAAAATTAGTTTTCAGGTATATAGAAGTTTATCTTTATCTATATACAGATACATTTTAAGGTGCAAGTTCATGATCCAAGCCAGGTTATATTAGGTGTTATATAAGTATTCTTCTTAGTTTCTCCATCAGTGTACACTGTACACATATTCCTAAAAGTATTCTGCATTAATAATATATATATATATATATATATATATATATATATATATGGTATTTTTATTGATTTTTTGGTTATTTGCCAATACAAATGTCATTTCATTCTTATTGTTTCTGCATACGAATACAATATAGTCAATCCTAAAAAAAATTAGTTTCATGAATTTTCAAATAGTTTCTTATAGTTTTATACAAATTTAAAAGATCCCCACTCCCTAACGGCTGTTAACTTTTGCAAAATTATAAGGACCTATTTGAACATTAAGATGTACAGGGACCTTTTTATCTAAGTTTTCAAATTCGTCCTCATAATTAAGAAAAAGCTTGCAGAGTCTTAATAGTACTTTGTAGTTGGCACTCATTCAAAAATCTTTTGAATCATAGACACCAATTGAAAAAATTTGTAGCGTAGGACTAGGAACCTATTTAAAAACAAAGTGAAACTTTAAGAATCTAAAATATAATTTAGCCTTAAAACTGTAAGAAGTAAGGACTTATCCACAAATAGGCATAGGTAGGGAAGTTATCAAGCCAAAATTTTGAAAAGGTCCTCACCTTGAAGGTTTCTCAATGAAATCAAACCCTAATATGTCGTCAACTCCTAAAGCCTTAAGCTGCAAAATGACATTCGAAAGGTTGCAACGCTTAATTTCCGGCATTGTAGAATCCTCAAGTTTCTCAAATTCATTTTCTGGATATAGCCGAAAGCATTTTCCAGGTCCTTCACGCCCTGCACGCCCACTGTTACCAAAATGTAGATAATCAATTTGCATACACTTCTAGCAAAATCAAATATATTGCTTTCATAGATAAACTTACCTATATATGTAACATAACAATGCTTATAACCAAAATATGATTTAAAAACACAAGATAAACATAAATTACAGTTCAAGAAAAGCTATATTTGAACCCTTAGTTTTTATAGTTCTACATGTGTTTCCTGAACATATAGCCGACCCCAACCAGTTGAATAAGGTTTTGATTATTGTTGCTGTTATGTCTCAGCATGTGTAACAAAAAAGCAAGTACTAGAAATAATGATGCTAGATTACATTTCTAAAGTTTTTGCTATAAAAATACGCGTTTTTATGAAAATCAAAGGTATCCCATTAACAAACTGAACTTGAAATGAGAAAGGAAGTCATCCTCGGTTAAACTGAAGTAAACTTGTCATCCTCGGTTAAACTGAAGTAAACTTACTTCATTTTCATTACATTAACTAATTAATTCATCCAACAATTGCAGCAACAATTAAACATCAAACAGAATCAAATATTAAACAGATTGAAACATAATCCAGCACCATACCTTCTTTGCAGTGCCTGGGACTTGGACGTAGGTACTACGATCAAAGATTCCATGCCTTTTCCAGGGTCATACGAACGCGCTTTTACAAGTCCAGGATCAATTACATACTTGATTCCAGGAATTGTTATTGATGTCTCAGCAATATTAGTTGCCAATATCACCTAAAAACAACAAAGTGCCAAGTTGAATACAATTTAAGACAAGTGATTACCTACTATGATAAATATCAGATGTTACTTTGAATATACATAAGCTCATATTAAAGGCTTTACTGATATTAGTGTTATACACAAGCTCTAATTAAATAGGTGATGTTCAAGTGTGGAAAAAAATATATGGTCCTAGCAGCCACTGTTTTGTATATCTGTGTACTATTTTATAGGGATTATTGCTAGTTCAGATGGGATAGTTCATAAAGCAACAGTGTTGGTCGAGTACAATAGAACATCAGAGGTAGTATAGGTGATGGCAAAAATGTCAAGAGTTATTACAGACCCTTCATGACAATGGATTATGCGATGTGGGTTTTAAGTAAACGCAGATGCTAGGTTGGTATACGTGAATAGTGGTTGAGACATTTGGGTAAGTTTACCGATAGAAAAAAAATTGTACAAATAGTACATCACGACCAAACGATTCACTGATAGCAGCAGCAAAGCAAAGGACGAAGTTGGAAGAATTTTTTTGTTGATTCTGAAATTGATATCAAAGAAATTGAACCACAATGGCAATGCTATCACGTGATATAGATTAGAAGTAAGACGGTGTCCAATGTCCATTACAATCAATCACAATTCATGATTTCATTCATGGAAATGGAACTAAGGAAGACGTTAGCAAAACTCTTATTAGCAAAGTTATGAGCAGGGGACTAAGGAAAAGTGGGAAGGAGGGTTATAAAAAAGTGTGGAACTAGAAAGCGGTGAGGTTTTGATAGTCGTAGAATTTGGAAGTTGCAGGTACTTGAAACCCGAGGAATGCTGTATCCACCACTGCAATATACTGGCTAGGGGTTGCATATTGCTATCAATTCAAGATCCACGGGTTTGAAAGTTTCATTTTTTCCGATCTTTCTTTTTCTACTTTTGATCCTATTTCTAACAATCATTAGACAAGTTGTGTTTCCTTCCGAGAGAACTTCCGGTGATGAAACTTGCATGTGAAAAAATAACCAATATCAAATCACGAGCATAGTTCTAAACACGCTGAGATACCAACTGAGACAACCAGGAACCCGCATTTACTTTAAATCAACATGATCAGATGAAACTGGGTGCTTCAAGAGAGTGAATAAAAACCTAGAGGGATATGTCAACTGCTTAAAGTTTAAATAAATAAAAATTACAAACACTTAAACTTTTTTTTCCTGTTTTTATATAGAATTCTATGCAGAAGTGATACAATAATTGAACAAAATATAAAATGCATAGCTACAGGATACCTTGCGAAACCCAGATGGAGCTGGTGCAAAGGCTCGCATTTGCTGTTCAGGTGGAAGAGCTGCATATATAGGCACAACTTGAAGGTTCTGACTTCCTTGTGGTAACTTTGTAAGTCTCTCTTTGATAAGCCTTTCGACAGATTCAATCTCTTCTTGCCCGGTCAGAAATACTAGAATATCACCATGGGTCTCCTCTAGATGAACCTATAATATCAAAGACAAATCACTTTAAGTGACAAATATATGAACTTTACTGTCTCGGCCATCACCACAATGTTATATTGTTATGTGTGTGTGCAAGCAGCAATATGCTGAATGACTGATCCAATCCGCAAACATGAATGGAAAAATGAGATATGCATGAGACATGAAACTATATACCGTAAATGCATATATAGAACCACTGTGTCAATACCCAGATGCATTAGGATCTATAAATCCCTTAAAATAAAACAAGTTAAACCACACTATTAAATTACACTGATTAAACAAATGACCTGGAAAATTGTTATCAAGGCAGCATCTACATAATCTGTTTCTGGATAACGAGTATAAAATATATCCACAGGAAACTGTCTCCCTTGAATGTGAACAGCTTTGGCACCACCAAAGTACTCAGAGAAAGTGCGAGCATCAAGACTTGCAGACATGATGATTAACTTCAATGGAGAACTCTTTTCACGGCGGTCTTTTCTATCAAAACTGCTATTCTGGCCATTATCTTTATCCAACAACATGAAACCATTCGCATTCTTGTTCCCGTTATTAAGGTTTTGACCATCATTGATAGATTCTGACCGAGCAAGTTGCACATTTTTTAGCAAGCCCATCAATACATCAGTGTGGACGGTTCTCTCGTGTGCTTCATCGACAATTATAACGGAATACTTAGAGAGATAAGGATCCAGCAATGCTTCCCTGTAAAGTAAAAAAAAATACTTATCAACACTCCCATAAGAAAAATTGTACTAAAAAACCATGAAAAACAGATATTTTAATTTGAAATTTCCTCAGTTTAATTCAAAACACGTAACCATCTTAAACCGCATCAACGGCAGGGAAGACAATGTTAGTCACCCGCCACTGAATACAGTTGACTTAAAATAATTGATATAATATTTTTTGATTGACATCAAGAATGGAAAACACAAACATAGTATCATGTTGTCTTGATAGGAAACACGCCAAGTAATTGAAGCTGCACAAAGTTTGTACCTCAGAAGCAATCCATCTGTCATATATTTGATCCTTGTTGAGTTGGAAGTAGAATCATCAAATCTAACAGAGTACCCAACCTTTTGGCCCAACTCAACACCACATTCGTCAGCCACTCGTTTGGCCACAGTGACAGCAGCAACACGTCTGGGCTGAGTTATTCCGACAACTTTTCCGTTGTTGCAAAATCCAGCATTAAATAAAAACTGTGGAATCTCTACACAGTATAAAGCAATAGAGTCATATACATAAATACCGTTAAACCCGCCATCTCTAAAACCCCTTTTTCAGTTTCAATTCCTAAAAATCTAAGACCCTATTTGAATAAATCAATAAACAGCTTAATTAAAACTTATAACATAAACACTTATCATATATTATACATAATTTTTTAAACAAAAGATAAAATAAAGTTGGACTGTTTTCATATACCTATAAGCAGTTTTCATAAGCTATCCCAATAGTCTCAGGCTCCGTTTGGATTTGGCTTATTTTTGTCTTTTAAGCTTATAAAAATAGCTTGTGCAAACAAATAAACTTTTATGTTTATTCATGAGTTTTTAGTAACAAAAATTGTATCTTTATAAGGTGTTTTCTCATAAACTACCTTGAAAAACTTATAATAGTACATAAAAGCTTATTTATTTGCATAAGTTGTTTCGCATAAGCTCAAAAATAAGTCAATCCAAACGGGCCCTCAGTGTCACACAAGTGCTTATGCAACTAAATAAATTAAAATAAGTTAATCCAAACATACCCTAGTCCCTAGATAAAAATGGATATGATCATGCCGTTCAAAAAAATAATAATGGATATTCATATGATGATAACAACATTCCTAACTAACAAGGATAAGATGTAACCTACGTGTAGTTTTTCCACTTCCAGTTTCACCAACAATAATCAAAATATCATTCTTCCGAACCTCTTCAATTAGTCTCTTCTCAACTACAATATAATCAACCCCAACATTAACATATTGTGAATGTGTTAAAGTATAAGAACATAAAAAAAAAAAGGTAATAAATACATACCAGAAGCAATAGGAAGAGATTTTCTCTGTTGTGCAATCTTTTGTCTCCTGTAAAAGTAAAAAAAATAAAAAATTACAATCAAATCAATAGACTAAAACCCTATTAAAAAAAATTAATTTTCCTCCAAAAAGATTGAAATTTTATGCGAATTATGAGAAGTAATACCAGGGAGAGGAATTGGTTTTCCCATTCCGATTTGCATTAGAGAATTTACCATTGCCATTGCAATTGGCGTTTCCATTGGCATTAGCATTGGATTGGTGACTTCCACGAGCCACCCAGGACATGCTATGAGCTCTTTCAGTTAACACAGTGAGTTGTCCTGCCTGTACTGCGCCGGTAACAGCGGAGGAGGAGGAGGAGCGAAGTTGTGACGAAGTTGTTTGGTGGTGAAGATACCGGAAACGGCGGTGGTGTGAAGTATGGAAGACAGAGATGTGTGTTCGCGGCTCGGAACTGTGGACTCTTGCAAAGTTATGACCAGAAGAATGATAGGTTAAGAATTACAAATAAATTAAAATAAGGCGGATGCTATCATGGACTTGTAGCACAAATGGTCCATATGGACCATGTTTAATTAACATTGGATGATGAAGGTTTACCACATCATATGATACACCACTCACACAATAATTGCTTTCAACTCTTCTTTTTTCCTCTCTCTCCTTCGGCGCTCACTAATCTGACATACACCCAATCCAATGAGACACATCACGCTGCATCAGACCAGAATCACCGGTCCTTTCGTACCACAATATAAGTTATTTTTAACACTTTTAGACATATTAAGAAATGTAATTAATGTTGTATGGAAAAAAAAATTATGAGTTGATTTACAAAATTGTTCTTCATTTATTATAAAGAAAAAATAAAGTTACGAATTAAAAGAAAAAAGTATAATAAATAGTTAAGGTTTTAATATAAAAAAGTTGATTAAATGTTTTATTGATAATGTAAAGCGACTTATAATTTGGTACAATTTTTTTTTCAAAAGCGACTTATAATTTGGTACGGAAGGAGTATTTTTTTTCTTCCTAACGAGTGTTTCCGGGACACTTTTTAAGCATTCTATTTTAAGAAATTATTAATTTAAAAAGTGAAACATTTCAATTTTTACTGTGTTGACTTCATACATTTGCTATATAAATTTTTTACAAAAACTAGTACTCCCTTCGTCCCATAATGAATGACTCAGTTGACTATTTTACGCATGTCAATGCATAACTTTGACGATTAATATTTTTAATCGTATAATAGTAAAATATTATAAAAATTTGATATTTTAAAAATATTCATCGAGACGAATCCAATAAACTCTTATATGCTATTTATTAGTAAAAAAAATGGTCAAAGCAAAATATATAGTGCACATAGTCAAAATGGGTCACTCATTGTGGGACAAAGCGAGTACTATTTAAGATGTTTAAAGAGTGACTCGGGGACACTCATTAGCATTTTCCGTTTTTTATTTTTTATTTTATAACATGTGATCTAATGACATATATTAAGGATGCAAATATATAAATATTTTGTATTATTATTTTCTATACATAAAAACTGAAACAAAACAAAAAAACAAAAACAAAAAAGTTTAGTCAATAAAAAAATTATAGAAATAATAAGATGTATACAATAAAAAAATTATATATGAATCTATGTATAAATATATGAACAAAACAAGAACAATAAAAAGCTTATAGAAAGTTTAGTTAATGGTACAAAAAGTTATAGAAAAAATAAGATAAATACGCATAAAAATAGAAATATGAAAATAGAATCATAAACAATATTTTTAATATAAAAAAAGAAACATTGCTACCAATGAAGGATATAAAAAACAATATTTGTAATGCATAAACCCTTTTTTTTCTATAATGTTTTAGGCTTGTATTCATGTATTTTGTTTTCTTACTATTTTTTACGCTTATTCATCTTATTTTTCTATATTCTTTCTATAATTTTTTTATCTTATTTTTTCTATATTCATTCTACAATTTTTTATTGACTATAATCTTTTTATTGTTTTTATTTTGTTCTTATATTTATGCTTAGATTCATGTATAATCTTTTTTATAAAAGTAATAAGGATAAATTAGTAACTTTGGTGGTAACCGATTTTAATATATTAGTAATAGATTATGAATTTTTCTGGGTTTGTATGAGTTCGAAGAAGCAAGAAGCCTAATTTTTTCTATACTTCTTTCTATTATTTTTTACTTTTTATCTATTACTAATATATTAAAATCGATTACCACCAAAGTTCCTAAATTATCCTTATTGTTTTTAACCACGTTGCAAGTTTTATATACTTCGTTGTAATTTCACTAAAAAAATATATAGAAAGAATATAAGATAAATAAAAAAAACAAATATATAGAAAAAATTAAGATAAATACAAAATAAATATGATATGCTTAAAAATAGAAACAAAACAAATTATAGATAGAAACAAAACAGAACAATCTATACGCAAAAAAATATGAAAAAAAAAACAATAAAAATATTATAGAAAGTTTAGTCAATAAAAAATTATAGAAAAATAAGAAGAAACCGCATAAAAATAAGAATATATAAATAATTAATAAAAAGAACTTTATAAAAAAAATTAACATAAACAATAGTTTTCATCAGAAAAAGAAAAGAAACATAAACAATCTTATTATCAAGTTTATTACTAACCACTGATAATAATAAAGTTAAGTAGTATCAAACAACTTATGCAAACAACTAATGCAATTTTTATATATTATTATAAGTTTGTCAATGTAGTTTATGATAAAATAGTTTATAAAATTACAATTTTCACTAGTGTGAACTTATAAAATATCATAAAACTTAATTTATATTGCACAAGCTTAAAAAAAGCTGGGCCAAACAAAATATGCCTAATAAAATATACTCCTATAATTTTTTATTAAAAATATACATGAGACCATTATTTATCACTGAAACATAAAAAATTGAATAAATAAATTTACAATAAAAAATAAAATAATTCCACTTATATTTTAACAATGTTATATAATAATTTTTTTAAATATTTAATTCTAAATGAATTTTTTACCTTAATATAATAACAAACTTAGATATCAAATAAAAGTCAATAGACCCGTGTTTTAAACTGGTTTAACTAAAAAATACACGTTACATAAGTTATCAGTTTTTTTAAATAAAATATGTTAAAAAAAATTAGTTTAACAGAGAGATAATGTGAGAGTGATGGAGAGAGATAGTTGAAATGAAAGAAAGATAATGTGCTGATGGTGCATGACATTATTATGTGTTGTAGATTAATCTAAAGGTAAATTAGGCTTTTTTCATCATGGACCATCATGGACCATTTTCTAGGCTGGTCCATTTTAGAATTAGTCTTAAAGGCATTGAATTATTTGAGTTAGTTTTTTTTTTTCTTAAGTTAGTTTAATCAATTAATTGCTTATTACCAAAAAAAAAAACAAAAATAACGTCATTTTGGCACGGCCGCGCGCGAGAGGTATTAATTTGCATTAGGTTTCGAGGAGTGGTGGCTTTTAAAATCGATTTGAAAAAAACTTATGATTGTGATTTGAGGTTTTCTTTTTTTGGTCTAATAGATATAAATTTCATTTTAAATGTGAATAAGTGAAATATCAGGGGTTCGAACTTCAAACTCCAGCTCGTACATATATAATATAATTTCACTGATCGAGTTAAGCTCACGGGACCGAGACATTATAGTCATCGTTCTCGTGGAATATATGTGGATTTTCTAAAATAATCATTTGGTACATTTCTTCGTCAATGTTGTCGTTGTTGTGGAATAGGGCAAATTGTGCTCAATCAAGTCTATTGTTTCGTCTTTATTGGTTTATACTAACTATGCATATGCTTGTCTTGCCCAAGAGCATTGTAATCAAATTGATATTCACTCACTAAGAGAATCTTTTTGGGTAAAGATGAGAGTCAATGAAGTTTGCACCTTGTTAATTGGAATGTTATTGGTTATCCATTTTCGTCTAGGATGTCTTGGCATTTGTGCATCTCACTTTCTCAATACGGCCCTTCTTGGTAATTTTGTGAGGAGTCATCTTCATTATAAAGGTAAGTTTTGGGTGCAAGTTCTCATTTATATAAATACATTCAACAACATTATATTTGGTTTGTAGGTGTTTTAACTACGATTTTTGTTGCTTAGAAAGGAACACTTAAAACCTTGTCATTCTTAGAGAGAAAACTCATATGAAATTGTTTGCTGAAAATTCATCCATCTAGTTTTCTAGTTGAACTAGTGAATGTCTCATGTGTAACTTGTAGATTTTATTCATATTTTAGATTCTCAATCGAAGGTGAGAAAAATACAAGAAATAGAAAATTTGAATTATATTTTTTTTTCTTAAATATTTTAATCAAACTAGATAAAACAGATTGAATGAAATACGAGTATAAAGAAAGAATGATGCATAAATTTATACTTGTTCACCTATTAACCAGTTGCATAGACGTCAAGTTTAAGACTTCCTTGCGCACGATACTACTGATAAAGAGACTTCCAGTGCCTTACTATTAAGAACTTTCAATTAAGCTGCAACAAACGAAGAGTTTGTTTCTAAACTACTTAGATATTCTAAGATACAAGTTTTTTAAGAATCCATGTAAGTGTTTTGCTTCACAAATGTTATTGATTGTTGTGAGTTTGTCATAGTTTAGAAGTTCTAAAGTAGGATCGCAAGTCTTCAACTTTCAAGTTGTTCATAGTCCCATATATATATATATAGAGATGAATAGAGTCGTTGTTGAAGACTTTGCGAGCTGAGATAAATCCGTTGAAATCTAACTTGAACTTTGAAATTCTTTCTCCTTTTGATAAAACCATTTATTTAATAAACAAATCCTTTGCAGTAGTCTTTAAGGTGAGATCTACTCCACTCCTTCATAATTTGAGGGTATTTACTCGTCAACTAGTGAGAATAAGTCACATAAGAATATTTGCATGTGGTACCCACAATTAACTTATAACTAACTTTTATTTTACATGCACGTGACTTGTTCTCGTTGGTTGATGGACAAATACCCTAAATTATGAAGGGGTAGTTGTTCAGCACAGAACTCAAGTTTTATCTAAAGAGATAAAAGAGAGGTAGATGCCTTATGGTGGTGGATCGGCGGAAGATGCTCTGAGCTGAAGGTCAGAATTCGAGCATTGGAGACGACCGACCATGGCGAAAGGGAGCGTACCTGCAAAAAGATATTTATTTATGATATTTATTTATCATTTTTTTTTAAGCAGATATTTATTTATCATTTAAAAAAATAAAAAGAAGTGAAGATAAAATAACATGACGACGGTCCCTCTGTTGGTGCTGCCGATTTCTCTCCTCCACCACCGTCAACCTTCTTCTTCTTCTTCTCCTCTAACTCTTCCACCACACTCTCACACCCATAATTTCCCTTATCCCATTTTCTCAAATTCTTCAAACAACAAAAAAACCATAGTGTTTGGTATCAATCCCAGTGACTCAAGACCAGACAATCCTCTCTTCTTGGATGAAAACAATGCTGTTGTCGATGACATGGATGGTTACCTCAATAACCTATCACTCGAATATGAATCTGTTTGGGACACCAAACCATCTTGGTATGTATGGTTCTTCATCATTTTCAATTTTCCATTTTTTTTGTTTTTCAATTAATTAATTACTAAAATATAGTTTATGTTTTGTTTAGGTGTCAGCCATGGACAATTACTTTAACAGGGGTTTCAATTGTTGCTATTAGTTGGTTAATTTTCCACTCTATTTTTGTTACTTCAGCTATATCATTACTCATATTTGCATGGTGGTACATCTTTCTATATTCTTATCCTAAGGTTGGTTTTGTTTGCTACTATCATTTAAAGCATTTTATTATTTTTGACCAATAATTAAGGCATCATAAGTGCTTTATGTGCTTAATTTGCCAGCAAAAAGCTGATGAGTATTTTTTGTTTTTGTTTTGACACTAAGTTGATGAGTATTATTAATAAGAAAAATGATAACGAGCGCCTAAGTAATCAATTACACTAGTACTGTACTAGTATCGATGTGGGACTCTTAGCTCTGATATTATCTTAGAATTGAGTGTTAGGTCTAACCCTACAAAATGGGCTTGTAAGGTGATGATTATAAACATATGTTCAGGCCATCTCGCAGCCGATGTGTGACTATTAAAAAATACAAAATTTATTTTTTTGGTTCCTTAATAAATGTCCTTAAGACAATCGTTGGCATAACCATGTATTTACAGATAGTTGTGAGTAGACAATTGAGTGTAGTGTTGTAATATAGACAGTAGTACTAGAGCATTGCATGTGACTCGTAGAGTGCCGGTCTCTATTAGTTGGAATCCGCCACCTTTGGATTTGGTGAAGCTGAACACGGATGGTGTGTGTGAATAAAAGTAGGTTGGTGTCTGGATGTGGGGGGATGATTTATGTAATTCATATTTATTAAGTTAAATTATACAACGTTTCTTGTTCACTGTCAGGCATATTCAGCGATGATTGCTGAGCGCAGAGAAAGGGTTACAGATGGTGTTGAGGACACATTTGGTCGTAGGAAGTAGCAGTGATTTGAATTATCCCACTCTTCAGTTCTGCTCATCTTTCTTTCTGTATGTCTCATAAGTTATCTCTACCTGTATTTTCATATTGTTAACACAACCGTAGCTGTTAAGGCCTTTGTTCACACTATTTCTGTAAATTAGCTTGGAGATCATATAATGAAGTGCAAGTCTTGACAACTAACAATTCTCTTCTACTCTGTGTACAAATATTGGACTTGGATTTGATGCCGTGGAAAAACACTGCTGCAACAAATCCAACTGCTAGATGAAGATTCAACTTTGTATTTAAAATCTAATTTGATTGCTGTCTTCACATTCTTGGGCGAGCACGAACCTGTTCTTTGGTTAGAACTTTTTTAGTTGCTCCTTTGATTTGGATGTGTGGAAATGAATATTTTTCTGTAAGAAACAAGTAGCACATATCTGTCATATATAAGACTCCCTGTTACACTCTCAACTCATACCAGGGTGGTCAGGGAAAGACTTAGACTACCGATACCGAGCCGGGGTTGGATCACATGATAGATATCCTATGGTTGGTTGGTCTCTATGCCCGCTTCACATCGTAGCATTAAGGGGGCAGTGCAATGAGGGAAATCAACTAGGAATACGATGTCTCACCATAAAATTAAGAGTGGAGGGGACTTCGACTGCCTTGTATTGGGTGAAGAGAAGGGGGTGCTAGGCTTAGTAGTGCTCGAACCTACAATATTACCGTTATGAGCGGACGTTTCAATTTTGTCACCGTGAAATTATGTTTTTGAAATTTGACTATACTAAATTGAAAAACATAATCTCCTCAATGCTCTCAACATAACAGTTGAAATTCACAGTTTTAAATCGGAGCCATTAATTATAGATTAGACGGTTCACTACTGACCACCGTGTTAGAAAAATCTCCACCGTTAGTGCACCATATACATCTCTTACGTATTATCTTCATCTCATGTCACCCACAATGTACAACCATATCAAGTATATATGTTTGCTCATAGACCACCAAAATAGCCGAGGGTGAATGTCTCTCATGTAACCCAAAATGTACAACTTAAATACCAAACCTCTGAGCCATTAATTATAGATTGGACGGTTCACTACTGACCACCGTTTTAGAAAAATCTCCACCGTTACTGCACCATATACATGTCTTACATATTATCTTCATCTCATGTCACCCACAATGTACAACCATATCAAGTATATATGTTCGCCACCAAAATAGCCGAGGGTGAGTGTCTCTCATGTAACCCACAATGTACAACTTAAATACCAAACCTCTGCCGCTCATTAATACTATTCTCTCCAGTCCTTAATATAAGAGACTTTATTTTTTTAGATTCATTAAGAATCTAATGTATCTAGTCTATAATATGGACAAAATACATTAGATTCTCAATGAATTTAAAAAGTAAAATATCTCTTATATTAAGGACAGGAGGAAGTATATAATAGTGCTCCATATACATGAGTTACATATTTATCCTTATGTTTTCTTCTCCAATCACCATCACTATTTCTCTATCTTCGTCTTTCTACATGCATCACTCCATGCAACGACACCATCTATGAAACAAAACCCAAAAACTAAGGACTGAAAAAAATCTCAAAGCTTCCAAAACCATCTTAACAATTTTGCAATCAATTTCAAATTAAAATAATATTATATCAATTATCTTGGTCCAAGTTGCAATCGTGCAAAATACTTTACCCCATATTGCATACTACGTACATACTAGTCTTCTTAATTATATCTCTCATGTATGAGTAAATGACACATGAGTTTACGTAATTTATCACCAAAAGTTCAAGACAGAGTCGCAATCGTCGGTTACCCCCATATTGTATACTACATACTAGTCTTCTTGCATCTTCTATTTAACTAATTAATTAGTATGATCATCAGATCCATCTAACATAATATTTATTCACCACCATGGCTACTTCACTACCGCTTCAAGACAGAGTCGCAATCGTCACCGGCTCCTCCCGCGGAATAGGCAAAGGCATCGCAATTCACCTAGCTTCACTCGGGGCAAAACTTGTCATCAACTACACCTCCAATTCAAACCTCGCTGACTTAGTCGCTGAGGAGATAAACGCCAACCAACCCACTCTACGAGCCATAACCATCCAAGCTGACATCTCTGATCCAGCCGGTGTGAAATATCTCTTCGACTCCGCCGAAGAAGCATTCTATTCTCCGGTTCACATCCTTGTCAATTCAGCCGGAGTTATCGCCTACGATTCACCTACCATAGCCAACATAACCGTTGAAAACTTCGATCGCATCATGAATGTGAATGCAAGAGGAGCATTTCTATGTGGAAAGGAATCGGCGAACAGGTTAAAGCGTTGCGGCGGAGGGAGAATTATATTTCTGTCAACTTCGTTGGTGGCGGCGTTAGAGCCAGGTCAGGGCGCGTACACTGCGGCGAAGGCGGGAGTGGAAGCGATGACGAAGATTCTAGCGAAGGAGCTGAAGGGGACAGGGATTACCGCAAATTGTGTGGCTCCTGGAGCTACTGCGGCGGGGATGTTTTTGGTAGGGAAGACAGAGGAGATGGTGAAGAAAATTGGAGAAGAAAATCCAATTGGTAGAATTGGTGAGAGCAAGGATATTTCCCATATTGTTGGATTTTTGGCTACTGATTCTGCTGAATGGGTTAATAGTCAAACTATTCGTGCAAACGGAGGTGTTGTTTAGTTTAAGAGTAGAGCATTCAACAATGTTAAAATTCATAGTAGAGGATTGTCATCTATTTAGATTTCATAAGATTCAAGATATTGGTCTCTATAGTTGTGCACAAAAGATATTTGATTTTAAAAAAATAAGCTCTTCTTTGTCTTTAAGTTATTCTTTATATTTTTCATTAAAAAAGTGTTGGTTTTGAGTTTTTTTTTTACCTAAAATTAGAAATCAGCCTCGTGCTGTTTTTTTTCTACGTTTTAATCTAATAAGTCGTTTATATATTTATTAGATTTTTCTTTTGTTTCATTTTGTGATTTTGTCTGTCGTCTCAATGCAGTGTTGCCTGATGTCCCGTCTTCATCAAGTGTTTGTCTGATTTTCCGTCTTCCTGTGATGCTTATTTATTTTTCCGTCTTATTATGATATTCATTTGATTCGGATTGACAAGTCAATTATGGTCAACTACTGATTCACATAGTAGCTAAGTTCGCCAATAATGCAAATCTAGAGGCATATATAAGTATTCCGGTCAATTTGATTTTATCGTAATATTTATATGCATGACTCCATGGGTACGTACCTTTTTGGATGTTGCGACCTTTTTTTATATTAATTCACATGTTTTTGTTTTTAGCGGTGTTGAATTTATACTTAGTAAATTTTATATTCTTATGTACTCTATCAATGAATATCTTTTTATTTTAATTATAAAAAATTGTTTTACATATGGTTAATTTTCATGTTTGTTTACCTCATTATAATAGTTTGTTTAGTAATCTGATCACTATTTTTAATAAAAATTCACTTTATTTTAGGTTGATTGAATATGTTTTTATTAAAATGGCGTGAGTTGTATGTAGCATATGTAAAAATTCACTTTATTTTAGTTTCATAATGTTTTTCATATAAGTCATACATGATGGTGTCAAGTTTGCAATTTTTAAAAAATATATTGAAGTTGCAAGGTTTTTTTTTATGGATTTAATTGATATGCACCGACGGTCTAAAATAATTTTATACTGTCGACTAATATCAACCATGTTTTTCGCCACATCACCACACTTCACCTGACTTTCTTGACATGACATGGCAAAATGATGGTTATTTATTGAACGATCGTGTAAAACTATTTTACACCGTCAATAAATATCAATTAAACTCTTTTTTTAATCCTGGTATCGATTTATAATGTTGGGGACCGATATAATATAATCAATATTTTTATGTTAATTTTTTTTTTATTGAAATATTATGTTTTTTTTTGTTTTACAATATTGACAATGAAGATCGAACCTAGGACCTCATGCATACTACCCAAATCCCTCCTGACTAAACTAAAAATTTATATTTTGTCCATAAGTCTTCAACCGGCAAAAAATGCTAAAATTGTTGTCATTTTGTCTATCTAACAAAAAAATAAAAAATATTCACATTTTAAATAAATTTTGTCTAGAAGTATGTTGTAATACCAAAAGAAGTATTTTTATATCGTCTTCAAGGGACTGATGCGATATTACTTAACTAAAGATATTTGTTTGCTAAAATTAAGAGAATAAAACAACGGTAAAAGTTGAGTAAATCGACATAGAGATTAAATTGGTGGGATTAGACTTAATTGACTCATTCATAAATATTTCTCTGACCAGTTATATAGGTTCTAACCTGTTATTAATATATTATCACGTGTCACTCTTCGTACGTTTCCGTCCCCATATAGCGACAATAAATCTATTATACCTATCAACCCCCGATCCCTCGGGTGATTAATCAATATGATAGCGTTAAAATCCAACACTTTGAGTGAATATTAAACCTAAATCTATTCCTAGAGTTTAGAATTTAATAGATATTATCCTAGTTCAAGATTCAAAGAGTATATTCCTGTAACAATTCAAATCCAAATATCAAAACAATAGAAACAAAGATAATATCAATATTGGTTAATAACTAAAACCATATATAACACCATGATCTAAAGAAATACATACTAATAGAGTAATTTACATCTAATACCAACAAAAGTGTCTTTAGCTACTCATTATCATGATAGCTTTGCACAAGTGAGAAGAAAAGAGATGAAATAACAACACCGGTTGATTCCTCAAACAGTTGGTGTGCATCGCACCTTTGTCTTCTTCCGTTTCTGATCTTCCTCTCGTCACTCACTCTCTCATGCTTTCATCTCTTCCGTCTCTGTTTCTATTGAGCGTGTCTAAATATGTTGAAAAGCTTCACAAGTTAGCCTTTTACATGCTCTCTAAACTTCACACTTAAGTTATCTAAGTGCTTGCAAGAAGGCGTATCTGGATAGATTTGGGGAGCATGCAATTCATTGTCGAGAGCTCTCAGGCTTCAAGCACATACATGACTTTGTTCAGAATGCCTTTTTTGATGTTTTTAAGCGCGCATGAGTATTTGTGAAAAAAGAGGCGCATGTGAACTTCTTGACTGAGTAGATTTATATTGATGGCAACTGATGTTCTAGTGTACGAGTGAGTAAGAGGAAAACATGTATGTGTGAACTTGACCCGAGTTTCCTCACTTGTGGGATTGACGACTGAGAATTTTATTGTAGGACATACGACCCTCAAAGTTGCTTCAAACAAAGTGGTCAATAATGAGAGAATGTGTTATAACTATTAACATGAGTTTATACTATTTTGCATTTGACACCGTTTAGTTTCCTAGCACAACAATTGTGGTGTCTCTTAGTATTTAAGAGTATTGGTTTTACTATCTAAAAAAATTAGCAGTGCCCATAAAATATGTACTTATAGTTATAATTAAAAGAAGAAAACAATTGATTAATTATTTAACTATTTTATTTTGTCAAAATCTGTTTTAATTTTTTAATAAAAAATAAAAATACCTCTCCCCTTGACCCAAAAAAGAACGGTTTCAACCCGCCGTCACTGCTCCGACGCACCCAATCGGACCTTAACAGTTATCACAAACTCTCTCTCAAAGGTTTCCACTCAAAGGTTCTTTTCCGCATCTCATAACCTTTCTTTTTCCCTTTCTTTATTTCTTCACCAACTTAATTTGGGACTGTTATCGTTTCCATGTTTTTTTGCTTTGATTAGATTTGTGAGTAGTTTCTCTTTCTTTGGTTATCTTATAGCAATTGTTTTTATATATTTTGATTTTATTGGAATGTGGACTGTGGAGTTCATACATGTTCATACTGCATACCACTTGTTTGTTAAAATGCCTTTGTTTGCTAGTTGGTTTTTGGAGGGTTTCGGAGGGTTGAGAGTTTTAAGGGGCTATGTCCATATTGAAGAATACGTAAGCTTACATATTCTTCAATGACCGTATCTCATATAGCTCTGTTTTTTTGTCGTCAGTCACTGAGGTTTTAAATCGCTGTTGCAATGTCCAAATGGCTGTCATGTCACCGTACTTGGTACTGTAAAGGATAGCAGTCAATTGTGGCTGGTGTAGCCACAACCGCAGCTGAGAAACATGAAAAACCCTGATGTAGTTTCCAAAATTGTTGCCATAGACATTTGTTTAAGACCTTGATTGTTATTAGAGCGCTTTTAGGGATACACGATCTTATATGCTTTGTTTGTGTGTTTTGATGTATAGTATCTTCATTCTTCACTATCTTGTCAACATGGATGTTGCCATCACGTGGCTCCTTGGGTCAGGGTCTGTTCAATTTGATTCTCCAATTATATAATTAAATTAGTGTTCTGGTGCTACTAATTTTCTCTAGCAACGGTGGTAAGTTGCAATTGATATGGAGTTGATTTGTGATTTACTATATAGTAGGAAAAATGAAATTTTATCAGCTCAAAATTTCTCTACCAACATAAACTTATCATAGAGGGGTAAGAATTGATCTTATATACATATTAATAAATAGTTAATTTTGTTAGTAAGATTGGTAAAGTTTGTAGTTGAGGTTTAGAGAAAAGCAAGGATAGTCTTTAATTAACATTAATTAATAAGTAAACGAAATAGCTTGCGTTGTTGAAAGTCATGTTACTAAAATAAGAATTCAATTATCAGTTAACAATTTCTGTTTCTTTTCCCTAAGTCTCTAATTCCCTGTTAAATCACGTCTCTATTGTCATGGGTTAGATATTTTCTTACAATTATGCATTGATCTGGTACTTTTGGAAAGAGTTGTTCATTTTCTGTTAATACTTTGAAAATCATCATTTTATATAGTTGCTCAGCTCATGCCATGTCTTCATGTGTGACATATACAGGTTGAATTATAAAACAATTCAATGGCTGAAGAAACGCAAGTGGTTGAACCTGGAAGAGGTCTGGGGAAGAGGAAGTTTGGTAAGATCCAAGGCCGTAAAAAGTCAAGTAAGAAACAAAAAGTTATGCAGCCACCTCATGGACAGAAGAAAGTTAAAATCAACCAAAAAATGAAGAAACTTTACAACAAGAGGGCACGAGAATATAATTCTGACGATGATGAAGATGAGACAACTGCGCCTGCTACTATGAGGAAGACTAGAGGTGTGGCATCTATGAAGACTAGAGGTGTAGCATCTATCACCAAAATAAAGCATGAGGAGGAGGAGGAAGAAATAGAAAGTGAAGAGCTATCTGAAGATGAAGGAGCAGCAGGAGGACAAAGAACACAGAAGAAAGTTAATTTCTCTGAGGATGAAGGAGAAGATGATGATGATGAAATTCAGCCAGGAATTACTAAATTCTCCGAAGGTTGTAAAGCATTCAAGATGGCCTTCAAGAATATTATAAAGAAGAGTGTTTCTGATGACTTGTTGGTAAGTCATGCGATCTTACAACATGCTAATGTTTATTTGAGAATTAGAAAATTGGTATTCTAAAACTTGGATAACTCTATAGGGTCCAGTATTATCAGCACACAAGAATCTTGTTATAGAAAAGCTTGCGGAAGAGGAGGCAGAGCGCAAGGTTAAGGGAGAGGCAAAAAAGGAAAAGCTGCTGGTAATTTGAAATTTTAAGTTGACTGTGATTTTAATGATATGTGCATCTCCAATTTTTGTAACCCAAGATATTTTCTATATTGTAATCAGTCTGACAAGTTCTATCTTATTGCTTGTTACAGATAGCTGAAAAGGGACATGTCACGCCTGCTAATTATTTGGACTCACATGAAAAGTTTCTAATTAGTGTAGCGACAAAAGGAGGTAAATGAGATGCTTTTTCCCTTAAATCAATAATGGTATATGGCTTCTTTATTTTTATTTGTGACTTACATTTCCTCTTACTGATGTGACCGTTGCTGTGAACATGGACTACTTCCGATTTCTTTCAGTTGTCAAGTTGTTCAATGCTGTAAGTTTTGTCTTAACATTTAACCAAAATTTGTTTCCTCCTAATTTTCATCCTCTCTTCTTTGTTGCGTTGTATCTTTATCATATTATTAAATCGAAGGTTTTGTGCATACCTGTTGCAGGTCAACAAGGCACAAGTTGCTCAGAAAGGGCTGGACCCCTCAAAGAATAGGGATGCAAAAGGTAAGTTGTTTTATGCAAGACATTAGGAAGATTCTAGTTAGTAGTTCACTTGCAGGATAACTGAATCAAGTAAAGAAAGAGAAATCTCATTTGGGGGATTAATTGTTTCAGTTTATATGTTATACTGGGAAATTTAACACAATTATTTTGGTCAAACAAGCTCAATTTTTATTCATTTTGTCAATGTTATCAAATAGAAGTTCAATAGCGCTATAGCGTAGCGAATTTTGAAGAATCCACTAAGAAAACCGCAATGCTGTGTCCCTGTTTCTCTATTAGGGCCTTCGGCCATAGCAGTTGTAACATCAATAGTGAAAAAGAGAATTTCATGTTTGATTAATAATAGAGCTTGTGTCAGCGTGTGAGCTGTACATGACCTATTTTTAAGATAGAAAACTGAAGAGTCAGAATATTAGCACTCCTATGATCACCCTAATACGTAAAGCCGTAAAGCTCTCAATATGTAAGTCATGCTCTGCCTCATTTTCTTTCAACACATCTTCCTCCTCCACCTCCAGCGAAGAGGATAAACCTTTCAATTCAATTTTTTTAGAGGCAGCTTGTGAGCTACACATGAGCACCTGACCTATTTTTAACCCTCAATGCACTTCTTTTTTTGCAGCATATCATTGTTTTTCATATAATTAATTTCTTTAAACCGCTATGCTACTTCTGCTATTTTCCTGCAATGCTATGTCCACTATTCCACATAGCAGATTTTTTTTTGGTTTACAATAGAGCCAATGAGGATCGAACCTAGGACTTCATGCATACTACCCAAACCCCTCACCACTAGACTTCCACTATTTTCCACAATCCTTATTGATAACTCTTAGAAATGAGTATTGGACCTAACTCATCCTTACAAAACCGGCTTGTAAGGTGAGGATTGCCTCTAGTATATAAACACTTAGTCAAGCCATCTCTCAACCGATGTGGGACTTCTTAACACACCCCCTCGCGTCCAGCGCTATTGGGCTTGGTACGCGGATATAAATGGTAGGTGGCCCGATATCGGGTGGCCCAACGGATCTTGGAGAGGCTCTGATACCATCTTAGAAATGAGTATTGGACCTAACTCATCCTTACAAAACCGGCTTGTAAGGTGAGGATTGCCTCTAGTATATAAACACTTAGTCAAGCCATCTCTCAACCGATGTGGGACTTCTTAACAATAACACTATTGAAGCACGGACAACGGACACAACATGGACACTGACATGTCAACACCGATAATAATCTAAGAAAATGTCATGATTCAATGTAGTCTTATGTGTTGGTGTCGAGCACCGATGTGTGTCCAACATTGGGACACGCCTAAACCAAGTAGTGTTCGTACTTCATAGGATAACACTGATTTTTGTTCACGACGGGGACGGAGCCACGTTGGTCACAATGGGGGCTCATGCCTGCACTATTTTTTAGAAGCAAATTTTTCTAGTAGTATACTACTACTATTTGATATTGCACACCCAAGAGAAATTGTATAAGCTGCTCCATTAATCCACTTACATAGTATAATTAGTTGTTACATTATCTTTGAATGTATCAAAATGGTAAACATATTCATAAATATTTTTATTATTAGTTATTTTGATCATCAAGACTGTTTTTATGTAATTCATTTAGTCATCAAATGTAGTTTTTATTGATCAGTTTAATCCATAAAATTACTAATAATAGGGACACTAAAGATATATTTGCAATTTCGATACATTTAGAATTTATAGTGGCAACGTCTCACACATTTTGAGACTAAAATGGTTGTTTGACCAAAGAAAAAAGAAACAAATCACACAAGTATAGTAACGATAATTGATATTACTTCCTCCAATTTTAAATATAAGCAAAATTTAAATTTTATTTGATCTAGTGCCTCCTCTATTAAAAATTTCTGGCTCCGTCACTGGTTCACGATATCACGCTCTAAGTATGAGAGGAAAAAGTTAACCATTAATCTATTTTTGTTTATAATTGTTGAAAAATAAGAGGGGTTGGGACATGAGACCATGCTCCCCCTAATTTAACCATCCCTGCTAGAGTTCTCTGTTTCACTTTTTCTTTTGTTCATACCTATCTGTGCTATCTTTGTGGTTCCTAATATATTCAAAATGTGTGCCTAATTCTAACTATTTGATTTGTGGGTGCTATCAGAGTTAAAAAAGCGCACCAAAGAAGCCTTTTATTCAGAATTAGGGAGGCCAGCAGTTGGCACATCTGCAAAGGTGATTGTTACAATTCGTTCTCTTTCAGTCAGTTTTTCATTGCTAGTCATTTTTTTTGACAATTTGATAATTTGAAACACTGATTTAAATTATGGTTTGAGTTAGAACTGATCTGCCCTATGTGTCTGCTCAATTCTGTTGAAGAATATGTACCACGTTGCATGGAACAAGGAGAACCAAAATGTACATAAGTGAATGCTCAAGTCCAAATTATTTACTATACTTAGATTTGAGCATTTCTAACTTATATACACTTTGGTAGTTTATGCTCTCTGAATTAGTTTGATATGAAACACTTGATATATTATTATTTTTATTAGGTCTTCTACTTCAAAATTATTCTATTTTATCTGATCTGACAAATTGTCAAACTGATTAAACTTTCAACTGGTGGCTTCAATGTTTGGTGATTTTAGTACCCATTGCATTCATTGAAGGAGCAAAAGTATATGTAAAGATGTTATAGATCTAAACTACTACGTTTAGTACAATTCTAATTTTCTTTCTATAAACTGCTATAATTGTTTCTTGAATGAGATAGCCTCGAATTGTTGCTTAATTATCAATTTGCTTGGATTTTGGATATGCAGGCCAATACAAGCACAAGCAAGGGAGAAGATGAACAACCTTCTTGGGCTCCATTACGAGATAATTATATGCTGACAAATTCAAGAATAAAGGATTGGGACAAAAACATGCCAGTAAGTATCTTTTGAAGTTACTTTTATGCTATAATCCAGCTACCTTGCACTCATCTTGTTCGCTTAACTGCAGGGTAAAAATGAATCAGATGATATGGAAAACATTTCTGAAGAAAGCAGTTCCGATGAAGATTAAGGTTTTGAAGCTTGAGAAAGCAGCATTGAGGTGTTTCTAGTGGTACAATCAGTTAGATTTTGAATATTGTATTCATTGATTTGTGTTCATTTTGTTAGTAATACATCACCGATTTTGAATGCGTTCACTGAACTGAATTTACTGAACAATGTGAACATGATGAACAAAGTTTCATTATCTTTATTTTCCAATTGTATTAGGAATAGGATTATCTATCAAGGCCTTTGTTCACAATATTTCTGTAAATTAGCTTGGATATCATACAATGAACCGCAAGTCTTGGAAACTAACAATTCTCTTCCCCTCTATGTACAAATATTGTACTTGGATTTGATGACGTGGTAAAACACTGCTGCAACAAATCCAACTGCTAGATGAAGATTCGACGACTCATATTTCAAGTTTGTATTTAAAATCTATTGATTGAGTCAAAATATAAGTCGTTCAATCTTCTCTAACAGCTGCTGAGATGTGTTGACTATGCAGCGATTGTGGGGTTTGGCAACCACACAACATTTTGATCCATAAATATTTGACATTGTCTTTGCATTCTTGGGCGAGCACGAACCTGTGCTTCGGTTTGAACTTTGTTAATTGTTCCTTGGATTTGGATTTGTGGAAATGAATATTTTTCTGTAATAAATTAGTAGTAGCACATATCTGTCATAAAAGCTTTTGCGCGGGAAAGGCAGCCTGCCTTTGGCTCATCTGCAGCCGTCTAATCAATCGTGTGTTCCAAATCATGACACGTGTCAACGTTTTTAAAAAATTGAAAAACTGATCCAAAACGCCAGATTGCAACCCGTCCTCCTCCAACAACACATGACTGCGGTACTACTTCTCCTCCATTGTCTGGCGAACCTCGTCTTACTGTTTCTCTGTCGTTGTCCCAATCCCCGCTGTATTGTTTCTCTGTCTTCATCGGATTCTTTCTCAACTTGTTTCACGTCGCCGCAAACGTATGAAATTTGGTGGGTTGAAGATCTGGATTTTATTTGTTGGTGGTCGGAATCGACGGAGCGGCGGTGGTGTTACATGGAGGTAGTGGGTGGCGCCATATATGGAAGTTAGAGGAGCTTTGTAATGGAAGCATCAGAATCAACGAAGAAGAAGAAGAAGTGTGGTGGTGTCTTAGTTTCTGAATTTTTTCATTTATTTATTCTTTTCTGATTTTTTAATTAAAATGACATGCAGCATAATCTGGAGTGTCAGATTAATCTGATGGCTGTGGTTAGGCCAAAGGCAGGCTGCCTTTCCCTTCACAAAGTCATGCAATCCTTCTCCAGCATACTCATACAGATATGTGGTGCATGTCCAGAGTTTAGAAGAGAGAATTTAAAAAAGGGATCACACAGAATAAAAGTTAATACTAAAAGTGAAAGAAGTAGGAAACTTTCAAAGCATAGATAGCATTAACGTGCTAAAAGGGTTAGAAACAGTTAAACAATTTATTGCAGAGTCCACCATTATGATTGTTCAGTGTCACGCCATCAATAGAGTGCAAAACAAAATCATTTCCAAGCATTTTCATTTTTCCATGCATTGCTGTATTGAGGGAAAATTGTTGAAATTTATTGACAACTGAGTCCCCTCCAAACAAACTCTGTAGATTTTTATTTTTCAATCATGATATTAAGTCTTTTTATAATTAGAGTTTTTTGTACAAAATAGTTAGAATTTCTGTCAAAGACAACTAAGCCTCTGTTTATTTCCGCGGTGGAGTTGTGCGATTGAACCTAAACTAGGATTTCTGGCTTCTTAAAATCAGTGGTACCAAATTGGGAGTGCGAGAAATACAAAACGCCAAACCAAACATGCTCTAAATACTTAACTATGAACTACTAGAACATAAGTGAACAAAATCTGTTTTGTG
The DNA here is from genome assembly GCF_020283565.1 of Trifolium pratense. Taxonomy (NCBI): domain Eukaryota; kingdom Viridiplantae; phylum Streptophyta; class Magnoliopsida; order Fabales; family Fabaceae; genus Trifolium; species Trifolium pratense. The sequence goes on along the minus strand of NC_060064.1, from coordinate 38,495,287 downwards.
CCTTAACTTCCCTGGCATGAATAGAAGAAAGAAAGGCTCTCCAAACTTTTGAGAAAAAGTTGATTAAAACTTCAAAATGTTCTTTCAGATTGTGAAAGTGAAACAATCAGCAAGAATTTCAGTCTTGTTCAAAGTCAAATATCATACTATTAATTTTGGAGTGATTGATTAGTGAAAATGAAAATAGAAAACAAACATCAGAAACTTGTTCTTAAAGAAGTTTGCACTTAAAGTTAACTCCAATCCGAATTGAAATCAAATCCAAGGACTCTGCGGCGGTTGCAATTGCAGAGGATCCAAACACATATCTAATAACCAATTTCTGCATAAGCAGGTTCTAAAAATTCCTGCAGAAGCAGATTCTATAATTCATAAAATGCAAACAGAAGATGTGCTAATAGAAAAGGCTAATTTAGAGCTTGAATATATATATATGCAATATAATCAAAGAGAAGAAAAATGGGAAGTATTTAGCAGTTTCATATAATCTGATCACATAATTGTTGAAAACTGTATCTTGCAATCAAATATCACTTCATTACTCAATAATAAGATTCAGCTCTTGTATCTAACTACTCATTTTTCCAAGCATACAAAATGAGAGAAAATCCAAGACCTTGCAACTGAGAATCTCTAAACTGCTGAGAATAAGCCCAAGTCAGAAGAGAAGGATCAGAAACAGATTGACCAGACCACAACTTATCAGCTGAAACACAGGTTTGAAACATGAAAACTGCATTTCCAGTAGCATTTCCAAACAGCCAATTATGAACATCCCAAAACACTTCAACTGGTAAACCATCCACCAAAATAGTTTGATTACCGCGAAACTTCCACTTCAATTGCTTCACCTGCATCATTATCTTGCTATCAATTCTAATCACAAGACAAGGTTCATTAGTCCCAACAAGTGTATCACACTCAATTCTCACATCATGTACTTTACCCTTGTCACAAAATTGAGCTTTTGCACAGTAAAATTTCTTCCCAAAAATATGTTCTCTTTTTGCAATAAAAATTGCATCAGAATTATAAACACCAACATTGTTGTCACTATCAATCTTCTTACATGCTTCCTTTTTCAGATCTCCTAAAAGTAACACAATCTTTTTGTTGAACACAACAACTAAATAATACCCTTCCAAAGGTTCTGGTCCAGAACCAAATTTAGCATAACTCAAATCCCAAAGTATAACAATTTTACTAGATTCAACTTCTAAATTCTTACACCCTTTTCTTTTTGAAAACAACCATGGCTTTATATCAAACTTACATAAACAATGATTACCCAATTCATCAATTCCAACACTTAAGCCTTGGCCCATCAAATTTTTTGTCCATGAAACTGTAATCAAACATGAACGACCTCTTAATTTACATTGATAGATACAAGTAACAACATTTTGTGGTCCTCTTATGGTACTTGATGATGATGATGAAGAAGATGAATCTGCAACCTGAACACCATTTTCTCCAAAACAAGAAGGAAACTCCTTCATGACAGAATCAGCAAAAAAATTCAAACTTTTTCTTAAAAATCTGATCTTTATCAGTTTTTCTGATGAAAAAAAGTGATTTTGATCATACACAAAGAAGGGTCTTGGTTTTGGTGAGTCCCAAAAGAAACCATGGATGAAATTCTTCAATAACAGCTAAAAAAGACTTCATTTTTTTTTCATTTGATTCTGTATTATTCTGTTTGGAATGAGATGTTTGAAGAAAATATTGATAGAGAAAGAAAAAAAGTGAGATTTGCTTTTGCTGTCAATTATATGATGAGATTGATAAAGTAATAAAGAAATGAAAAAATGTGTAATTTGAAAATTTGTTAAAAAGAGAAGTTGCTTTTAGCACATGGGGTAGCAAAGAAAAGTTAAGGAATGGATAAAGTTAAGAGAATGGATGAAATTGGTGTAAGCATGAGAATGGCAATTGGGTATGGATTTGATTTTGTTGCATAAAAGATATAAAATGATGTTTGTTTTATACATAGTTCACCTTAGCTGTCTATGTTTTTTTTCCGCTTAAATCAGATATCTTCTGTGCTCAACTGATAGAGACTAATCATTCGAGTTTTATATGATTCAAATGAGCGGTAAACTCTTTCTACGAGTTTTAATACTGTAGCATATCTAAGTTAGAGATCAAACTTAAAATCTTTTGATTAACCTATCAGAAATTCACATCTTTTCATTTAAATGTTCTTTGATTATGTTTTTTTTTTTTATTACAAGAGAAATGAAATGATGCAAACAAAATTATGAAGATTTATAATTATGTATCCGATGAGAGGAGACATAGTGGTAAAAATTGTTGAAAATAACTACAATAAGATGATTAAAATTCATCAAAGTAACGTAATATTTAAGAGTAATGTTGGATGAACATAACAGCATGTCATGTTAGTATGAAACTGGTATAATGGAGTATGAAAAAAACAAGTCGAATGATAGAAATTCAACAGATTATAAATTATATTTATATGTTTTAAACAGTGTTGTCAATATTAAGTTAATCACTAGGACGGTGTAATGTATAGGGCTAGAACAAATTTGTAAGTGATAGTGAAATTGACTTTTAACAAAACATGTGTATACAAAATATTCCTCAGTGCTGTTATAATTATTGTTTTTAAGAAACTAAATGAATCCACATAAATTGACATCAGAGAGAATCAAATCTAAAAAATTATTCTTCCTTAATTAATTACCTTATGAAATTTAAGAGGTTAAAACCGCATTTAACCATATATATATTCTAATTGACATCACTTGTAGCATTGTACATCAAACCTCAACCATCTCTTTTGAGTTTTGATATTTATTAGTCTTCTTGCAAGAAAGACAGAGAAAAAGATTGAAGTTTATTTGTCTTCTTTTTAGAATCAACGATGGTTCCTTTTTCTTTGAGTAGTTCCTCTTTTAGATATGCTACAAGAATTTAAAAAGGAAGATCAAAACAAAAATCTTCAATCTATTTTTTTAACAAATTTGTCAAAAAACATTAACAACTTTTTTAAAGTCTTCATCTATTTTTTTTCAAGGTTTATTTAGCCTTCAACAATTTAGCTAATTCAAAATCAGAGATGAAAATGTTATTTGAGAATTAGACATGAATCTTCAGATTCACGGTTTTTCAATCACAACAGCACAACATGACATCTAACCCCTAAATGTGGCTTTTTTCAATAATTGTGTTTAAGACAATCAAAGTTAAATTTGACCATAGTTATAACGTATAACTAACTATCTAGTTACTTATCTAGTGATCAAAAAAGTAACTATCTAGCTGTGTATGCAAATTGATTCAGCTAGTAATGTTTGTTCATGTTATGTAAAGACGTGAGTTCAATTTTCGCTTAAGATACTATTATTACTGGATACTAATAATTAAGTATTTTTTTAGATAATAATTAAGTATTTATTTTTACATCTTTTAAATTTTTATACTTACTCTGAATCTTAAGTACTAATTAGCATCAAAATTCAACTCACCTAATTTTTTTAAAGATTACTATCTTTTTAATCAATTTTAAGTAGCTTTTGCCCCTAGAATTTCAATAAACCACATTTTTTTTTTATATTTGGAAAAAGTAAACCATGGTTGTTTGATGAAGAAATTGATCGCATATTAATTTGAAACTGACTTTAAGGGATTATGATTACATGCAGTTAAGTTTCCATGCAGTTTCATATGATATCAACTGTTGATTTAAGATTGGATAGTCAATCTGAAGATGTTTTTGGCGACATTCCAAGCTTGCACGCTCTTTTGAGTCAATTGTTGGGTCGCTCATTACGTATTTCCGGTATTTACGGCACACATCAATTCTAGATTCTCATTGACAACGGTAGTACTCATAATTTTATTAACCCGATGTTGGTGGAACGTTTAGGGTTGGAGATGACACCATGCCCACGCTTTAGGGTCGCTACCGATTGTGGTTTGTCACTCCTATGCCAGTATTGTTGTGCGTCTGTCGCTTTAAAATTGCAAGGTATCACTGTATAGTCAAATATATAATAAAATGATCTCAATCATCGATTTAAATCGAACGATTGAGAGCTGTAACTCTGACTTTTAAGGGCAATTTTGATCTACATTAGAGAAAAATAATGGGTAGAGTGAGTTCCATCACATGTAATGACACTTGGCAAATTGAGAAATTGCAGGCCGCTTGACCATCATGTTCAAAAATTAATTTCATGACATAATTGATCATCTTTGCTTTCAACTAAACCAGGAATTAGGTGCCCCACCAAGGGACATATATATTTTAGACGGGCCAACTGCTTAGGACTTTAGGACACTGTTTGACCAATTATGCATTTTTTTCTTCCTTGTAAATAATTGAAGGTTGTTAGTAGATAATAATTTTGAATTAATGTTCTCACTTGTATTTGATTTTCTTGATTCTAACTAAAAACTTAGCTTTTATATTTTGATTTACTCATTTGCTTTGTTTTTATTGATTCAATTTTGTATAAATAAAAGATTAAGTACTCACAATAATGTTAGAGCAAACCTCAAGGTTTATGTTTGGTTTTATGGTGAAAAAAAATTGATTTTGAATGAATTAATTTTATAAAATTAGTTCATCTGAAAAGTGAATTGAACATTAAAGTTGAATCTAAAATTCAATCTAAAATTAGAAGTTACAATTTATAACTTCAAATATAATCAATTTTATAGACAAACTCAAATCTACTTTAGAAGGAACCGAACACATTAAAAGTTACATCTCTAAAATTAATTTTGATCTCTTAACATACATTCAAAATATGTTTACGGAGGCATTCTTGTGTATTAAGAGTTAGATCCTCATCAATTGAACCAATTTTTTTTTCCTTAACAGTTGAAAATGTACTATGAGAAATTACTGTAACTAAACTTAATGGATAAGTTATAGTTTTTGTCTCATCATGTTGTTGGTTGAATAAAGTCAAAACTCATGTATGGTAGATAACTATATACAGTTACAGTGCATAGCATATGTATTATGTACGTATGTCTAGTTCATAAATAGATAGCTACAAAGAAAGAGAAATGATATATCAACACAAATTCTAGACACAAATCAAATAAATATACATTTTTTTTTATTTTTTAAATAATATAATATTTTTTTATAGATTTGCGTGCACACTCATTTTCTCTTGTATTTATACGTTGTCAAATACGTGTTGATCAAATTTGTGTTTAAATTGGAATGAGTCCGGTGGCTTAGTTTAGTTATAGTGAATAGAGAATGGAAAATGGACACAAAATATTAATGAGCAAAAGAGTAGGGTCACTCTAGACTTGCCACACAACTGCATGAATCTGATTCCCAGGCCAATATTGCACTCACAATATTATGTGAAAGATAAGTTACAAGACACATTGACAAGGCATGAGAGTGAGACACCAATCAATACCCACTTTTTCTTACTATTTAATTGTCAAAAAGATCAAGATTTTTTTTTTTAAATAATAATAAATGAATAACAAGAATCACTCGATAGGACCCTGAGCTATCCGAGGACGGATCCGGATTGCATGCGATTGTTACCCATAAACATATGTAGTCAGTAAAACCAGAGCTATTCAATACCAAAAAAAAAACAGAACTATTCAATTAAGATCGTACAGTTATTAATTTAAGATAAAAAAAATTATATTTTAGAATATTAAAACTGAGTTAAAATCTAAACCGTCTGATATTAATCGGACGACTCTAATTTGACAGCTGTAATTTGACTACACATAAATTGGCGGGATTGAATCCATTTCCAGCTGCGGACCCATTGAAATTCAAAATTGAGTGAATATCCAATAAAGAAATTTGGTATAGTCATTTAAATTCCGCATTCACATAATTATCATATTAACAATTGTTGGATTGGAATCAAGAACAAATAATACACATTTTAGAAATTGAGGTTTTAATTAAGGTTGAAAGTTTGTACTATCTGATATCAATCCAACGGTCACCAACATGATAACTTAATGTGAGATTTTAACAAGGCCCTAAAATTCAAATTAACTTTAGGAAAAAATTGTAAAAGGAACCAACAAATATAGAAGTGGTGTGGAATCATTAAAAGAGATGGAATAATGGCAAAGACTATAAGACAAAACATTGCTTGAAAATTTAGGTTAATTATATTCCTTCTACAGTGCCAATAGTGAAAAAGGTTTGGAATTTTGCTTAACTTTTGGCTTGCTGTCAGGCCCCTACCTTAAATGGTAATATAAAAGCATCTACATACTTATAATCAATTGCTATTAGCAACAATGATGGATTTTATGCGATTTGTTGGATTGAATGGATTTGAGAATTGAAAATTGATGTTGAGATTTTTGATCAAGCCTAGCCTTCCCATGTGATGAAAAGTTACAAGTCATTGGGTCACTTGTCAAAACAAATTTATACAAGGTCGTATAAATACACAAACATATCATGTTAGAGGAGGATACAAAATTGACTTAGCCTATTGGACTGGGCAATGGGCTTAAAGGCAAAATCAAACTAGCCCAATTAATATGAGAAAGGAAACAGGCCCAAAACAATTAAATTCTAAACGTCCATTTGGCGATATAAGGCCTGGGCGAGGTAGGCAACGAAGGATAACGCCCATAAGACGGATTTACACACGATAACAAAATATCTTCATCCTTCCCTTCCTTAGCGATTAACTTGGGAATGAAGAAACCAACTCCTTGAAACTGCCATGGCTTGGAGACCAAGGTTTTACTCCTTCTTTCACGCTGCATCACCGGAAAAGGTGCGGAAGACCGGATTTATAGGAACCCTAGCTTGGAGAAGAAGACTAGAAGCTCTATAAATAGCTCCATACTTTCATTTGTAAACAGAGCGAATTCTGACTTATAAAACTCCCAGAGTTGTTGGGATTGAACTGAGTGTAATCATACCATTTAATCAATAATACAAACCCCCTTGTTTTTTACCAGAACATTTTGGCGCCCACCGTGGGGCTGCGGTAAAAACATTTGATCCCAGCCTACCACATCAAACTAGACAAAAATTAAACATCTCCACATGGCTGGAGAACATGCATCTGTTCGCACACCATCCAAGAACCGCCACGCCGCCACGAACACACGAAACTTCTAGCCAGTCCGCCCACTATCTTCTCTATCGCGACTCTGCTCGCAGTCCAGATGGTGTTTTGTTCCAAATCTCACGCGTCACGTTGTGTGTCACTAAAAGAGAAAGCTTAATTTATCCATATGTGTTCGTTATGGGCGCTGTTGGCCAAGCTCCAGGCGGCAACAACGAAGCCGCCGCCGCCGTCGGTTGGGGAGAAAATGGCATCGCCACAGTCAGACTTGTGAAGGAACCGTCGCGTCGCCGTCGGATTTGTGAAGGAATCGCCGTGTCATAGTTTGATTCGTATAGGAAACACCACATCGTCGCCAGGTTTGTGAGGAAATCACTCCTGCGAGCACATAGGGTTCTCAACTTAGAAGTCAATTTGAAAGGACCAACAAGCGACATGGAGAATACGAATGAAACGCTTGGAATAAGAAAAGGTCAAATACAACTTAGAAGATCGGATCCGTCACGTTTGAATTGAAATGATGTGGCCATAGTTGTTGTGAATCTAACTCGCCGAACTGTCGCCACCGAATTACCGTCCAACATCATCGCCTCACTGTCGATCATTTTGTTGCTAGGCACTCCCGATCCAGGTGTTAATGTTCTTTTCCTCTAACTTACCACTTAATCATATAGTTCTCGCTCTCTCTATTGTGATAATATATTATTTGTGCGTATATACGTTATCGGTTTTATCAACATGGTTAATTTATAGTTCATGAATCACATTCTATCGCCATAATAATAATAATAATAATAATAACAATAATAATAATAATAATAATAATAATAATCCCATCAATGAGTAAAAGAAAAGAACATCGGTACTTATGTATTTCAAGGTTAATCACTAGAATGAGACTTGTTCTTCTCTTGGTGTGCCACTTTACAAGATCTAAATTCAAGAATCGCTGTTCTGTTTGGTTCAAAACTGTTTGTGCTTATTTGATATGTGATATCTTTAACCCTGCTGTAAATTATTCTAGCACACGATAAAATATTTTGTGTGATTGTATGAACTAACTTTCTTAAGACCTCATGTAAACATTTTAAACATGAAAGAACTTTTGCATGAAAGAACTTCAACTCTGATAAGTAGAGTAAGTCAACACTTTAAATTAAAATGACCAAGACAAATATAACCAACAGAGGAAGTATAAAAATTTTCATATGTTTCTACATTTTTCCGGTTAAGAACTAAATTAGTATTCTTCTTACAAAGTATTTTGCTTTTTACTTATAACTAACATGAATATGCTTTCTCTACGTATCACATTTTTATTTGTTTCGTTTATCGATTAATTAAAATTAATCATACATGCAAAGTTTCAATAACTAATGGAGTATATGAGACTTATTATTAGCCGACCCGTTTTTAGTGCAGATACTTGAAGCACTTGCTATAATGTCACCTTCTTTGAAATTTATTCTTTTGAAATCTTGATTAGGAAATTTAGTTTATTCATCTATGATTTCTATTTTGATTCATTGATGTTAATCATAGTGCAGGACAACGAATAAATGTGGAAAATTAACATGAAAATTCAATAATTATCACTCGGCGAGATAGAATCCGCCAACTAATATTTCAGGTTGAAACATATTCCGCGATAACTACCGCAATGGAACTCAGTCTCGCCACGCCAAAACATAATTGTTTTTCTTGCTAGGCGAGGAGCGCCGCAACAAACCGCCCGTGGCGGTATCATTTTTGTTTGTCTTATTTCTCATATATTATTATTGTTGAACTTCTAATGTATCAAAGCTTATTTGCAGAAAATAAAGCAGCAATGGGATACTCTTTTCTCTCGAGAAAACAGGAGTTTTTATCGAGGCTCATTGAATTTCAAAATTCTAGTAGTTTTTATCTCCTTACACATGTCAAAATATTTGCGTCAATAAAGGTCAACCTGATTAAGTTACGGGCTCTGAACCAACAAAAAATGGTTATCTCAAACTTGAGCTCTGAATCTTTATTAAAGATCAACTCAGATGTGAGCGCTGAACCAAAAACAAGGTTGAAAGGCCTTGGCGTTACCTGTAAGTCTTACGAGTTGGGTACGTCAGAAAAAGAAAAATTAAACAAGGTTGCAAGGCCTTGGCGTTACCTGTAAGTCTTACGAGTTGGGTACGTCAGAAAAAGAAAAATTAAACAAGGTTGAAAGGCCTTGGCGTTACCTGTAAGTCTTACGAGTTGGGTACGTCAGAAAAAGAAAAATTAAACAAGGTTGCAAGGCCTTGGCGTTACCTGTAAGTCTTACGAGTTGGGTACGTCAGAAAAAGAAAAATTAAACAAGGTTGCAAGGCCTTGGCGTTACCTGTAAGTCTTACGAGTTGGGTACGTCAGAAAAAGAAAAATTAAACAAGGTTGCAAGGCCTTGGCGTTACCTGTAAGTCTTACGAGTTGGGTACGTCAGAAAAAGAAAAATTAAACAAGGTTGCAAGGCCTTGGCGTTACCTGTAAGTCTTACGAGTTGGGTACGTCAGAAAAAGAAAAATTAAACAAGGTTGCAAGGCCTTGGCGTTACCTGTAACTCTTACGAGTTGGGTACGTCAGAAAAAGAAAAATTAAACAAGGTTGCAAGGCCTTGGCGTTACCTGTAAGTCTTACGAGTTGGGTACGTCAGAAAAAGAAAAATTAAACAAGGTTGCAAGGCCTTGGCGTTACCTGTAAGTCTTACGAGTTGGGTACGTCAGAAAAAGAAAAATTAAACAAGGTTGCAAGGCCTTGGCGTTACCTGTAAGTCTTACGAGTTGGGTGCGTCAGAAAAAGCAAAATTAAACAAGGTTGCAAGGCCTTGGCGTTACCTGTAAGTCTTACGAGTTGGGTACGTCAGAAAAAGAAACAGCAGAAAAAGGCGAGATTATCAACACCGCCAGAAGAAGCTTGCACACAGCCAAAGTAAGGCGAGTCATTATAATGCCAAATGACAACAGGTATAAAGTTATTTTCTATCGATTCACAATTATTATAGAATGTTGAAGATATAACTGGTGTAGGGACAAAGTTTCTAAGGTAAGAATGACAGAAGGCGTTACCTCACAACGTAATGCAAAATTCATCCGCGAAGTTATGAAGAAAAAACTTAAGAGCGAATTCTGACTTATAAAACTCCAGGGTTGTTGGGATTGAACTGAGTGTAATCATACCATTTAATCAATAAGGGCGAATGAAGAAATTAATAAAGGACCCAACAAAGGGCAAATTGTTTAAAGCCACAAAGGGCATACAAGATAGTTACAAAAAAGCCACAGAAGGGCAAAAACAAGATCATTACAAAAGAGATCATTCACTGAGGAGGAACATAGGGAACGAGCTTGCCGTCAACAATTTGATTCATTGCATCAGCTTCGCCAAGGCGCTTAGCATCGAGATCTGGAAAAAGCAGCTTGACCTGCTCAATGGCAAAAGAAAAGCCTTCGTCATATTGACTGGCGGCATAGAGCTGAAGCTCTGTGACATCACTCTCCAACCTAGCCTTTTCCTCGCCCAAAGTCCCAGCAGAAAACACCGCTGCATCCCTCTCCTTGGAAAGCTTAGAAATTTTCTCGTCCTGAGCAACTGCATTCTCTTTAAGCTTAGTCTCAGAAGCGGCGTAGCTTTCCTTAATCTTGGCCAGCTTCTCCTCATACTCTTTCCTCAACCTCTCCGCCTCGCCCTCCTGGCTCTCCTTCAGTTTCCTGATATCCTCCTCCAGTTTGGTCTTGGTCTCGGAATATTTCTTCTCAATATAAGCAAGATGGTCATCAACGACCTTCACCTTCCGTTTCGCCTCTTGGACCTCCTGCTCCTGCCGATTCGTCAGCAAATAGTTGAGAAGAGTACCTTTTACCTCATACTCCAGGGCTTTTCTCCTCAAGTCTTCAGTGGAAGTGTCAGTAAAGCGAGTCATATCGCCAACCATAGTCACCCCTCTCTCAATAAACTCCAGAGGATCGAAGGAGCTCCAGGAAAGGGGCGCAGCAGCTTCAGCATCTTGAGAAGGAGGCTGAGAAGAACTGGAAGCCGCACCTTTGCCCTTGTCGGCACCCCCAGCCTTCTGAGTAATCTTCTCAACTTTTTGCTTTTTGGGAGGAGGAGCAACACCCTCGTTCTCCTCTGCTCCAGAAGCCGTTTTTCCCGGGATCTCGACACGGATGCGCCCATCATGCTTTTTCTTGCTCCGTCCCTCTTTAACTCCAGCCTCTTCCACTTGTAGCTGCTTCAGAGGATCGGTAACGCCAGCAGCAGGATTGGCTTTTTGTTGACGAGCTTTTGCCAAGAACGCCAGTCTTTCTTCATTCGAAATGGTCCTCATTCTTTCTGAAAAATAAAGGAATCAGAAAAATAGAGGTTAGTAATAAGGCAAGATCAACATTAAAATAAAAAGAAATATGCATATATGCCAAGTTCATCACTTACGTAAATACTCTGTCAAAGCTTCGCTATTACCCTCACATCTAAGGATATCAGCAGTGTCCATAAGAGCAAAAGAATCAAGAAAGTGGACAATGTCCTGCTCAAAGTCACTCAAAGTCTCAAAGATGGTTCCCTTTATAAGCCTAGGGTTGTCAGTCCAGTAGAAAGGGAATAAGGGATCTCCTATCTCATCATACATTAGATCGGGAAGTTGGTCGCCACTGCGAACCCTAAAGAAGGAGTCCTTGAAGCCTTTGAAGTTGGAGGCATACAGACTCATGAGGCGATGATTGGGTTGACTACTAAGAGAAACCATAGTCTGGGGTTTTAGGTTCTTGATATGGTAAAAACAGAAGAAAACACCATTCGAGGGTACCAGTTCAAAACCTAGGCACATCACCTCGAAGGCTTTTACGAAGGCCCAGCTGTTAGGATGAAGTTGAGTGGGGGCGACATTGAAAACCCTCAACATCTCCGCCTCGAAAGAAGTAAAAGGAAGCCAGAGGTTTAGAGGTTGGATCACGCCAGTGTAGAGGTAAAAGTAATCCGGCGGGGTGCTGTTCTTGAAAAAGACAAACTCATCTTCTCGGACAGGCTCAGTGATGATAGACTCCTCATGTTTGGACTCTGTAAGTCTGACGGCTTTCCTAAAGCTCATCACCATCTCCGCACTAGTGTATTTTGAAGGAACTTCCATGGTGACGGGAGTATAGCCAGCAACCACCAAATCTCGGCAAGGGTTTTTCCGCTTTCCTGTGAAAGAGGAAGGGGAAATTATGACACAATCACTATCACTACCGCTACTACTATCGCTATCACTGTCACTATCGCTACTGCTTCCAACATCAAAACCCCACAACTCCGAATAAAATCCCCGGCTATTAAGAACGCCGTTTGCCCTAGTATAATGGGCGCGAACTTGTCGCGCCCACTCAAAGTAACCAGGAGAAGAGGCCGAGATTCTCCCCTCATTCTCATCTAACTCCCTCAGGATAACCATTCTCTAAACCTATGAATTAGGGTTTTTCTCCTTTGAGCGAAACTAAATTAAGAAAAAGAGTAAAGGTACGAAATAAAATACCTTACGGGTAACACTTCAAAGCCGAGAGGAACGGACGTCTTTAAAGGAAGACGACTGAGAAGCTCTACCGAAGGTTGGAGAGGAAGAAAAGAAGCTCTACTGAAGTTACGAAAAGAAAGACAAGTGGGTAGAACTAGGTTAGAAGTTGCAAAGGGAATAGAAGAAAAGAAAAGAGCAAAAACTCCCTATTTATAAACCTCAGTCCTAACGTCGATTCGAAGTTATAAGGTTCGAACGAGTAGTGTCACACGAGTCGTCGGATCGCGTACGTGTCAAAGCGCACATCCCAAGAGTAAATCATAGAAGATTTATCGTCAGATGTTTAATTACAACGCCTATAACGCCTTTAAAGGAAGGGCCACGCCAGGACAAATTATCTCGCCGAAAAAGTTTGATTCGCCCGTGGGGCGCGGCGAAGATATCCAAAACAACGCCCAACGAGAAGAAGCCAAAAAATCAAGAAAAAATGAAAGTAATGCATTCCACTCAAAGCAAGAAAGAAAATCTTTATTATTAGCAGCAAATAAAAAGTACAACGAGGAGAAACCAAGGCTACATGGAAAAATCCTAAAATCCTATCAATCAGACTCCGAATCCTTTTGCACAGGCTCAGGGAAAGTCATCTTGGATTCCACGGTGACCCGGGACCCCTCTTCCTCACTGGACGAAGAAGCACGAAGCTCAGGAGGAACATAGGTCTCCAGAAACGAAACGTAATCCTCATCGCCACTACCAGAATCGGAGGTATCCGAGGAAAGAACGATAACCTCCACCTTTTTGACATCCTTAGACCTTCGGGAGCGAGTGGAGTTGGAGGTAGACACCTCTACCCTTTTCTTCCTTCGCTGAGTTTGAGACTTCTCAGCAGCAGGCATTTTGGCATTGTTCTTTTCCATCGTGATGATTCAAAACAAATTGATATAAATTTGAGTTTTATCAGGTGATATTTATAGTCAACTTTTAACCTTAACATCGTTATTAACGATAGCAATAAATGTTTGGACGGTCGTAACCACCAACTTTTGACTGTCTCGAGAAATGTCACTTTTACGTTTCCAAGGAGTTAGAAATTTGACCCATTTTAGTTATGGAAGATTGCAAAGGGAGGCGGCACTAAAAGGAACAAAGGAACAACACATAAGGAAAGGAAATTGCTTAATATTCAAATTTTTCGCAAAAGAAATACAACGGAAGCAAGAAACAGAATGAAAATAACGAAGGTTCAAAGATACGGAAACAAATTACAAACATAGGAAAAAGACATAAAAGAGCAAGTAAGTAAATACTTCATGGCATGGTAGAACTCCCCAATTCACCGGCGTCGGCGACGGCGAGACGGTGCATTTCCTCCAGCGCCCGTTTCACCCTCTTCGCCTTCACCATGTTTTCTTCAATAGGCTTCAGATCCTCTCTCAGCTCGTTCTGCTTGTCCAAAAGGTCCACCAAAGAATGGCGCCTGGAAATCAGCTTAGCAACATCATCCCTAATCTCGCCTTGGAGAGCCCTCTTCCTCTTCACAAGCGGCTTCATCTCCTTGTTCAGCAGCGCCAAACGATCGTCCACTCTCCGCTCCTCGTTAAAGCATATTCCCAAGATTTCCTCCTGCACACCCATGGTCTCTTTCGTGATCTCTATCTGGCTGTCGACAGCTTCGGTAACTTCGGCATGGCACTCCTTCACATTTTCCACAGCAATCACAAAGGACGCATTATCCTTCAGTTCCTTCTCCAAACGTAACACACTATCAAGAAAGCGTTTCTCCTCCTTGGTTAACCTCCAGCAATAATCGTTCAGCTCTTTGACGAACTCTGAGAACTCGCCAAAATCATCCATCAAGTCCTCCGTGCCTAGGGTCAACATACGCCGGAGCCGCTTAATGACGGGGGAAGCCGGGGATTGACCACATTCGAAAGAAGGATTTTTGGGAGACATAACTCTGAAAGGAAAGCTTAGAACTTTGCAGGTAAGAAGGGATGAACTGATTATTTCATCAAAGTCCCACTTTTATAGACGAAGAATCTCATCGTGGCAGCAGCAGGGGGGGAAACGGTTAATGAGAGTTGCTCATGAACGTAAGAACGTGCACCAGAGAGTGGGAGAGAAACGCGGTATGTCACGCGCCAAGAATTTTGGAGGGAAATTCGAATTGTACTTAAGCATCTCATTCCTACGGATTTCATGCTTGGGGGGTTGTGGACTGGGCAATGGGCTTAAAGGCAAAATCAAACCAGCCCAATTAATATGAGAAAGGAAACAGGCCCAAAACAATTAAATTCTAAACGTCCATTTGGCGATATAAGGCCTGGGCGAGGTAGGCAACGAAGGATAACGCCCATAAGACGGATTTACACACGATAACAAAATATCTTCATCCTTCCCTTCCTTAGCGATTAACTTGGGAATGAAGAAACCAACTCCTTGAAACTGCCATGGCTTGGAGACCAAGGTTTTACTCCTTCTTTCACGCTGCATCACCGGAAAAGGTGCGGAAGACCGGATTTATAGGAACCCTAGCTTGGAGAAGAAGACTAGAAGCTCTATAAATAGCTCCATACTTTCATTTGTAAACAGAGCGAATTCTGACTTATAAAACTCCCAGGGTTGTTGGGATTGAACTGAGTGTAATCATACCATTTAATCAATAATACAAACCCCCTTGTTTTTTACCAGAACACCTATGATTAATATTATAATAGATACGTTAGAATTACGATAATCTACCAGAAACTACTCCATATTTTGTAGTTTTAGAAAAATTATATAGTGATTCTAAATATAAGTTTAGTGGTTGGAACGAGTGCGATAAAGAGTTAAGTGACAAAAACTGAATTGACATCACAAGACCTACGTTTCCAGCAACTAAAACATGCTTATTGATACCAACTAGTATACTACTATATGTTCATATACTTCAGAAAATAAAATACCTTATATAGTAACAATTGTGGAAACATCTTCTCAATGCACAGAGTTGTGTAAAGAAATAGAGAAATGTAAATTTCAATTGAAACTTTTACCTACGTCTTGCAAGTTTTATTGGGCATGAGGGGGGTCATTCGTCTAATAATTGGTTCTTTATCCAATGCCGCAGGTTATAGGATGAAAAAAAAAGAAAAAGGGTCCAACCCGCCTCACATTTGCCCCGCTCTACCACCAACCTATCTAAAATGGTGTGGGCAGTGCAGGCCAACTGGAGGTAGCCGGATGAAATTCTCATCCCGCCCCAATTTTGGTCGGCGGGGCTACCCCATCCCTTTTTTTAAAAAATATTAATTAATTTTTTCACTAAAAAATGTAAAAAAGTTTAAATTGTGGCCCAAATAAAAATTTGTTGAATAATGTGATTTTTTTAATACTAATTGATCCGATAGGTAACTGGTCCGATCCATCTCCGCTGCATCATTTTAACTGGTTAGATGGGAAAATTTCTCATCCCACCTACCCACTTTCTCACCACACCCCTGGAAATTCCATTTTTGCCCTTGGTCAAAAAATTCGGAACGCGTTTTTCAAATTTTTTTTGCCTTCAAAAACAACTTCGGAATGTGTTTTCCGAATTTTTTCCAAATTTGAACTAAAAAAATTCGAAAAACGCGTTCTGAATTTTTTGACCAAGGGTAAAAATGGAATTTCCAGGGGTGTGGTGAGAAAGTGGGTAGTGGGATGAGAAATTTTCGTTAGATGGGGCAAACCAATTAGTGGTGGTGGATTGAAAATTTCAACTTGCTATAAAAAATAATGGGCTAAACGAGCCGACCCAATGAGCCCAACCCATTTTGTCATTCCCAGTAGTAACAGGTTCAAACTTCAAAGAGCTTATAGTGTGGAACTGGAAAATGCTTTATTGAAGAGGAGGGTTCAAAGAGCAAAGTAAGTGATGATGAGGTAGTGATAAATGTGGAGCCGCTAAAATTGAAAGCATTGTTAGTAGGCATGACAATGGGGCGGGGCGGCGACGAGTTTTGCCCTCCCCAAACCCAAAGCCGTAGAGTTCGGGTTTCCCCAAATCCATCCCAAATTCGAGCGGGAATAAAAATGATAACCCCAAACCCATACCCAACGGGGATCGGGTATCCCCATCCGGTTTAGGGTATCCCCATTACGCCTCTTTCCACATGAATTTAGATTATATTTTAGTATTTTTTTATTAAAAAAAGTTAAATGTCCAAAATTATTTTCTCTCAACAATATTTTTTTAAATAAAGGAAAAAAAAATAGAGAAAATGGTTTGCTTAATACTCAAATTAAAATAAAAAATAAATATATGAACGTAATTTAAGAGATTGTTTAAGCGTTTCTAATTTAAAAGAGGTGAAATCTAATTTTTAGTATAAGCGGGATGAGTTCGGGGTGGGTATCATTATCAATGTACCTATTACCCGCCCCAAACCCATCTTTTGAAATCGGGGAAAACCCAAACCCGAATTCAAACCCTGTCAACTCGGGTTTTTCCTGTTAAAACGGTTATGATTTGGGTGGGTACCCGCAGGTATGAGTTTTATTGCCATGCCTAATTGTTAGAATTGCAAAAGAAACCAAAACGGTGTCATTCGATAACTAACCAATTATTGGGCCAATGGCTCAATACCCTTAGGCCCAATGTGGAGGCACGTAATCCTGAACAAACAAGTTGTACTTAGCAAATAATGAAAAATTTACTATGTTAAGACTTGTAGCAGCAGTAGCAACTAAATGAGAAACTAACACCATCTCCAATGGTGTAGTACCTATTAGGTACTCATGGTACTTATTAGGTACTACTATTGGAGCAATATCCATTTGAGTACCTAATATGTACTAGTTCTACAATAAGCATTAGTACCTATTTTGTTTTTGCGTGTCTAATTTATAATGATGTATAGTTATTGGTGAAATGTGTCATTGGTAGGACCTAATTAGAACTTTTTAAGAGATGTTGGGTTGGAGGGATTGAGTACTTATTAGGTACTATTATTAAAATATTATAAATGAGTGATGTGTACACGTGGGGTCCAGTTAAGTACTCAAAAATGAGTATCTCCATTGTGGATGCTCTAAGACACGTTTACTGTGGTGACATGTTAAGTGTGAGTTAATGTTGAGTAATTATTAAGTGTGAAGATTTATAAATCCACTGTCTCTTGAGGTTTGAGTGATGATTTAAAAATTGTTATCAATTTTCATAAAGTAGTAGTCAATTTAGAGATTCAACGAGTCAGTTTCCAGTTAATTTTCAACGCAACCAATAAATAGATAAGTTAAGGCAGGCCTCACCCACATGCAAGAGAAGTTTTGGAGGGATTAGGGTTTGCAACAAATTCAGGAGATTTTGAAATAAGAGATGCAAGCAGTTAAAAGATAAGTTAAGGTGAGCTCCACCTACGTGTGAGAGAAGTTTTGGAGGAAATTAGACAGGTAAAAATAGTGTCTCAAACAATTTTAGGGGATTCGAAAATAAGGAATTAATGTAGATGATCAAAAGTCCCAATGTTTTAATTTAGATTACCAAAGGAAGAAGCTAGAAAGACATGCATTAAAATGAGTGATATTTAAGAAGTTTCCATTTTTCAATACAAATAATTAAAGAGGTTAATTAAGTGTTAAACATGGGACCCACACCGGTGAACAATTGGTTGCATGGACAGTTGAAAAGATACTTAATAAATGCTATGATGTCATGATTTTCCAAGAACCTCAAAAAGTGTGGTAATTAATGTATATTAGAGCATGAATATCGCCTGAAATTTTAGAGTTTCTACGGATTGTTACTACCCATGTGTCAGATTGAAACCGATAATTAGCTTTGTAAAGCGTTGCTACATTATCAAACGTTCTACTGTTCAGCAATGTCTCTTTTGTTACTTTGGTGTCATAGTGCCATTACATGTGGAATATTGTGGGATCTACTCAAATATTTATACTTCTTTTATCATACAAATAAGGATATATTGTGGGTTTAGTGGGACCTATATTAGATTTTTTGATGGATTGTATGGATATTTAAAAAATGTAGGTGAATTGTTTAAATAATTGAGAAGTGTAAAATAGTATAAAAAATTAAGTGGGACCTATTTAAAGAACTCAAGTGAGTGCAATAGATGTGGGTGCTCTTATGTATTTCATTGGGAAGGAAAAATAGTGTTTGAGAAGTCTTGAAATTGAAATGAGTAAATAATGGTAACATTGGAATACATATAAATGAAGCATTGAAATTCATCATACAATTAAAGTTGTTATCAATTCTCATAGTAGTGACCAATTTATAGATTCAAATAGTCACTTTTCAATGCAAGCAATTAAGAGATAAGTTAAGACAAGTCAATGCAAACAATCAATTTTCTAATACAATAATTGTAGTTTTTTATTCTTCTTCTAATAATAATGATGATTCTCCTACGAAAAAACCGGACCACCTTTCTACAAGAGAGACCATTCTCCCCGTATCCTTGAATATTATATTGGTCCAACAAACCTCCTGTGTTCATCATAGCAGTGATATTTGTCATCGAAATGTGGTTCAGTTGCAATGCACTCCTCCATTATATCATCAATAATTAAAATGGTTTTGGACAACATGTTGATGACTCCCCAAGTCTTTAGGTTTTCGAAGATGTGTTTTATAACATAAAAAACAATTGCTTCTATCATAATAAGATAAGATGAGAATCTGGAGGTAAAATATTCTGATTTTGAAGAGTATCAATAGCCATTAACACGACTTTGTTTGTTGTGGGGGGGGGGGAATAGGAAACATTCTATCAAACTCATTAAACCCTTGGCACATTGTGTAATTGCTCTCTTGTCTAAGTTTGAGATGGCTTGGTTTGGAGTGATGGCAATGAGTAGATTAACTTTTGTTATTGTATCTAACTTTTTTAAGATCAATCATGAGATGAATTTTTGAAATACTTGCATGCATAAATCTTTGAAATTTTGTGGTTAAAATATGACATTAATTCCTGTAATTAGAGTATTTTTTAGTTTTAATCCCTGTAATTTTCTTATTTGAATTTAGTCCCTATAAATTAAAAATTGTAGCTTTTAGTCCTCAAAGTAATTTTATTGGACCATGTGGTGCCACGCGTCATGATTATATTGGACCATGTATGACATAAATGACTCAAAACAACAATTTTTTAATTTGCAAGGACTGAATCTAAAAAAAAAATTACTAAGGACTAAAACAAAAGGTAAGTTTAGACTTATATATATATATATATATATATATATATATATATGATTCCATTCAAATAGTCATATTTTCAAGTTTGCCTTATTCACTAAGATTTTGATGCACTATTTGGAATTAAAAGATGATAACTATCGAGATTGATCACTAAACTATCCACTTATGAAACAAACTTTTTCCACTACGTCATTAAGATCGTTTGTGTTATAGATGAAAAAAAAAAGTTTTTTATGATAATTTACTCAAAAATAGTAGAAGCTATTTTGAGGTCATTTATTATAAATTAAAAAGATATTTTTAACATTAGTAATTTAAATATTCATTGTTAAAATTTTTATTATAATAAGTATAAAAAAAAACTCTAAAAAATAGTTTTAATTAGAAATTATTCATTTTATAATGAAGAGTTGGCCTAATTCAATCCTACAAAACCGACTTGTAAGGTGAGAGTTGCTTCTTACTTATAAACTCATGTCCAGACCAACCCATATCCGATGTGAAACTTCTTAACACACCCTCTCACGCCAAACATCATTGGGCTTGATGCGTGAATATAAATAGCGAGTGGTCCGATAGCAGGTGACCTAACGAATCTTGGAGAGACTTTGAATCTAATACCATCTTATAATTGGAAGTTGAGTCTAACCTCAAATCATATAAAACTGAGTTGTAAGATGAAAATTGCCTCATACTTATAAACTCGTGTCCAAACCAACTCACATCTGATGTGAGATTTCTTAACGATTCAAAATAACTTTTTATTTTTAAGTTACACCTTTTTGAGTAAAGTACAAAACCATCGAGAAGACTATATAGTCTATAAATAGTACCACTTGAAGAAAACCCACCAAATGCGTAGAAATTTAGTAGGTATAAAATTGTAAAGAACACTTCCATTTTTTATGAATAAAGTTGTAAACAACCCTTGTGATTCACACACATAAGTGTTTTAAATATAATAATGCAATTAAGTAAGATTGTTTGAAAGCGTGTAAATTCCCAAAAAAATGGTTATACTTTATAGTTTATTTATACACACACGAGTTTAGCTCCTTGCATAAGATAAAAAATGTGACAAAGACATATCACCGAGTGGCCATGTTTTTCTTGCATGATTACAAAATGAATTATTTGGTAAATTACATGAGAAGCATTACTATTCAAGTGTCTATATTATTCTAACTTCCAAGCAATCACCCTTTTAAACATGTCTTATTTTCTTCCAATTTTTCACCTACTAATATGAGCCAAAAGTACTAACACATCTCCAAAATGGGCTGGCTTCAATCCCTACTATGCCCATTGAAGAAGCTCTGGGTTAGGATTCACTCAACCAATAAAAAAAGTAAGTATGAATTATAATTGTAGTTCCAATTCTAGTTACAATATGATTCCATATATCTTTGATTATGCAATTGTATCTATTTTTCTTCTTTCTAATATGTGTATTGTGATTGTTTTATCTTGTTAGATCATTGTTCAATCCATATATTCATATATATGTTCATATAATTAATACTACTTATGCAAAATAATGATGATATTAACCATTGATTAATTTTTGTTTATTGTGTCAAATAGGTAGAGGAATATACATCTTATATAAGGATGTGAAGTCATGTCCATGCGAAGATGTGCAAGTTCTTTGGGCAATATTGGTTGAATCAAACGCGGCCTCTACTTTGCCATCAAAATATACACATTAAAACTATAGTGTAATATTGTACCACAAAAAAAAAAAAAAACTATAGTGTGTGTATATAAATGTGAGAGGAAAAAATTTGACAGAAAATATATGTGAATGTAGAGTATGACTTTGTTCTATAAACTATCCTTTCAGCTATCAGCTAATTTATAGCTGATAGCTGAAAAATTAGTAAATGAAATTAAAGTGTTTGATAAATTTAACTGTTGTAATTACAAAATGATATAAAAGTACATGATTAGTGGGTAGTTATATTTTGAACAAAACTTACATGCATTTCTTACTTTTCCTCTCACAAAGAGGTAGTTTTTTTTATTAAAAAATAATTTTCTTTTATTTTTTCAAAATGAAAAATCACAAATAATCACCTCTTTGTGAGTGGAAAAGTAAGAAATGCATGTATGGAAATGCATGTAAGTTTTGTCCTTATATTTTTTAAAAAATAAAATGAAAATAATAAGGGTAAAGGTAGAATAAAGAGTAAAAAGTTATAAGTTCAAACGCTACTTGAAATAAAATTTCAATAAATGCTATAAGTTAATTGGAGAAGTTTGTTATCAAACAAACACACTTATTTTTATCAAATAAATTTATAAGCTAGTTCAAATAAACTATATATAAACTAGCTTATTGAATTTACCAAACAATCGCATCAAATACTTGTAAATATTTATTTAACATTATATATGCTGATTTCTGGTGGCTTCTTCTACATAATTTATATACTCCCTCTGGTCTTATATATAAGGAACATATAGAGAAAACACATGTACTAAGGAGACTTATTTTTTTTTTTTATTAAAAATTCTAAAATGTTATGTGTTATTCTAAAACTAACATTGAAAATATGTTGCATTTAATACAATTTAATAAGGGTATACAAGATATTATCTATTTAATAAAGAATAAATTTAGAGAGTATTTCTTATAAAAATGACCAATTTTTCTCTTCTAAAGTGTTCCTTATATAAAGTAGGACCAGAGGGAGTAGAATATATTTTTGTGAAAGTGGTTTGGCTAGGACTGTTGTATCGGGCGATTTTGGGCGGTTTCGGGCCCAAAATCACCAACCCGAAAAAAACCACGAGTGAAAAAAACTGGCCCAATTTCGACCGTATGAAGCATCGGTTCCGTCGGGTTTCGGATTGGGCGGGCGGACTTATTCAGGTTATCTTCTTCAACCTCATGAACACACCGGTCCGCTTTTCACGACACCAACCGCTCTCTCGTTTTCTTTTTTAAGAAAATTTTTACTGAAAGAAAAAGAAGCAGGGAAGAAGAGATAAATCTAGACAGATGAACAAACATTTGAAGGTTACAAACTCATTCGAGGTGGAGTTTGATGCTTGTAGAGTGGTGGTGAGTTCTCGCCGCCGGTAGTGTAAAGAAGAAAGTGTATTCCAGAGTATGTGTATCTGACTTTAGAAAGTGAATTAGAAAGTGAAAGAACTAGAAGGTCATGATGAATTGGTTTATTCTTTACTTTACTAGTTTTTTCAGATTCATAAATAAAAGAATTTAAAGTTATACTTGTTTTTTTTTTTCTTTCAAATACGGACCAGAATTCTATGCAGTCAAAAAATACATGCAGTCATGTCTTACATGCCTTTAGATTAAATTTTGATGGGTCTAATTTTAAAAATGAATGACCAAGATTCATCAGTAGTCATAGTGACTGCTTCAAATACTCCTAGATAAAGTTCTAGTTTCAACTACTATAGTGCTAGTGTTGGTACTAGTAATATTATTATGACCTAGTGGTTGGACGTGTCTTGAAAGTTGGAAGTTGAAAATAGTAATTAGTGGTGATACCGTGTTATTGTGTGTCTCAAGAACCATTCAAGTACATGTGCGAGGAAAAAGTGTAGGTAAATAGATTAGTATTAATTTTATTTTCAAAAAGTTGATAGACATGTCTTGTAAAAAACAGCTAGATACTTTAAGTTATCGGTCGAGCTTGGGTATCGACTGATCAAAATTTCCAAAATCAGACCTGCTTGAGTACACCCACAAAGATCCAATTATTTTTACCCGTGACTCGTTTATCCGACCCAACTCGCCTATGTCGGTTTACAGCTTTTCGGTCACTTCGGTTTCGGTCGGTCAGGTAAATTCTGCACAACCCTAGTTGTTTAATGGAAACTACTGTTATATTTTATTAATTAAACTTTAAAAAAGACTGTTCAATCATGATAGAATAATCATCAATAAGTGATAAACTATAATGTGACTATGGGTCTGTTTGGTAAAAATAAGCTATAAGCTAGCTGATAACTGATAAGCTAGCTGATAGCTGAAAAGCTAGCTTATAGCTGATAGCTGAAAAGCTAGCTTATTGAAATTAAAGTGTTTGGTAAAATTAGCTTTTAAAGTGGTTATTAAATATAAAATTACATAATTGATAGTGGGTAGTTTATTTTTTAGAGTGAGTAGTTATTAAATTAAAGGGTAAAAATGGAATAAAGTGTAAAAAGCTATAAGCTATAAGCTCAAATGCTACTTGAAATAGCATCTGAAAAAAAGCTATAAGCTAGTACAAAAATCTTGTTACCAAACACCTCTAATTTTTTGAAACAAGCTTATAAGCTCATATAATAAGCTATAAGCTAACTTATTTGTGTTACCAAACAGAGCCTATGTGGAATGCTGCAAATTTTGTCCGGCTTAATGAGTTGTGGAAACAAACTAAGCCTACATATTCATGTTATATGCTCACTAACAAGATTTTTACATTTTATTCCTTCTTTTCGTTTAATTATTTAAAAAGTGAGGCCTACTGTACCTAGAGATCGGAATATGTGACCTATCATAGACTTATTTTTTTGGTCTGAGTCTGGCTTTTTGAAAGCCTAATGTAGCGTGTTAGCCTGTTTAAAAGCCTATTTCGCATGAACATATTTAAATAAAGGAGAATGTTAATATGTGCACCAAATCCACATGTTAAGAAGATAAATGTGGTAAATATTAAATGTTAAGTTTGTGAATTAAACTCTTTAAACATTAAATATTTTGTATAATTAAATACTATCTTTAAACATGACGCTTAAATAAATAATTATATGTATTTTTAAATAAGGAAAATGTTAAACAGTGCCCCCGGGGCATTAGTTAAGGATATAAATATGGAAATTTCATCTCGTAAATTGTGCATTCAATGCTTTAATATGTAAAAAGTTATTATCTCTCATAATTAACTTTTTCATTTGTTTCTTTTTTTAGTATGCTTAACTAGTGCCCGGGGGCACTGTTTAGCATGACCCTTTAAATAAACTTATAATCTTTTTTGTTTATTAAATATACTTAAGTTTATAAATCTTATAAATGTAGATTTATAAACTTAAACTATCGAAGGACCCAAAGTGTGCTACATCAACAATCATCAATAATAGATGGAAGGACCAAAATTGATGGAAGGGCTAAAATTGATATCAGAAACAAACTATAGGTTTTTTTTTATATATTTTTAAAATATAATTATTATTAAATATCGAATAAAATGTAAGAACTAAAAATGTTTCCAAGTACATGAACTCTAGTTATAATTGTGAATTGAAATGTTTAATGTAAATGATTCATTGGGATTTTTCTGTGTGTGAAACTTAGAGGGTGTATTGGATTATGATTTCATAGGATTTTAAAAGACTTTTTTATGATAAAAAAATCTTGTGGTATTCAATCAAGACTTTTAGAAAAGTTAAATAAATCTTGTGGTATTCAATTAAGACAATTAAGATTTTTTTTTCAGGGCAACAAAATCTGTTGGTATTCAATTGAGATTTCTTACCACTTTTAAAATGTCTATTGGTATTCAAAAGTCTATGAATTTTGATGGATTCTTCTTTGTAATGGATTTTGATGGACTTTTTAGTTGAAAATACACACAAAACACTCCTCCAACAATCTCACCCAAACCCATGAGACTTTTTATAATATTTCAAGACTTTTTTTTTCCTATCTACAGAATAGAACATTATCAATATTCTGATTTTCTTTTCACCATCAACTCCCGTTCAA
The DNA here is from genome assembly GCF_020283565.1 of Trifolium pratense. Classification (NCBI taxonomy): domain Eukaryota; kingdom Viridiplantae; phylum Streptophyta; class Magnoliopsida; order Fabales; family Fabaceae; genus Trifolium; species Trifolium pratense. The sequence continues at coordinate 38,469,818 of NC_060064.1, read as the reverse complement.
TCTCTTTCAAATTTCTTCATGGTGATTTCTTTTGAATGACAATTGACATGCATACAAGTGTACTCAATATTGTTTATATATATTATTGCCCATCGATTTTAATTTTTTCAATTCATTGTTGTTTTCTTTCTTATACATTATGAATCTATGATCGATTTTAATTTTTTCAATTTATTGTTGTTTTTTTTCTTTCTTTCTTATATATTATGAATCTATGATCCATTCAAAATTTTTTTGCCCTGTATCTCCAAATCAAAGGAAGGGATGTACTTGTTTTTTTCACGTTAATTATCATTCAACTGGTTTTTTTCACGTTAATTTTTTTTTTCATTCATTTCTTTTTCTTTTTCACCAAGAATGGAAAGTTTTTTTCAATATTAAAAATTCATAAAGTCAATTGAAATCTTAAAAATCTGTATTATAAAATCCATTAAAGTCTTTTAAAATTCAAATTGGAAAATCCCGATTGTAAAAAAGTCTTTTAAAAAGTCTTAAAAGTCTATACAATCCTATAAAATCTTCAAGATTTTTTTTGTTAAAATTGTCCGTCAAAATCCTAATCCAATACACCCCCCTTAATAATTAATATTCATAGTTCAGGAAGTGTTGTTGCCAACGTTAATCCTTTTCAAAACAAGAGTAGCAGCCTTAATTAGTTTCGGTGCAATTGGGGAAGAGAAACAATTGGTTAATTTATTTTTTCTTTAATATAATTTTGGTCCCGAAAAATATACCTCGTTTTAATTTTGGTTCATGTAATTTTTTATTTTATTTTAGTTCCTGCAAAATCTCAAAACTTTTAAAATGGTATATGATGAACTAGATTTTTTGTTGACATATCAAATTTATGATGATTTTGCAGATGTTGAATAGATTTCCTTTGATTTACACACCCCCACCCTCAAGACAAGCTTGAATATACTACACTTATCTCCTCTCTTATATTAGAATATATGCTCTAATATATTTTAACAGAAATAAATATTTTTATGATAACAATTAATGTTATGCCACCATTTAATGTCAAAAAGACTTAAGCCATCAATTAAGAAAATATTTTTCCTTTCTTTTAAGCATTTATTAATTATTAATTTTTGAAAATAAAATCAATTTAAAATAGTTATTCTTAACCGGCTTAGTAATTTGTTCAAGATTCATATTTCAGTTCGCATAACTTCATATTTTCATATTTTATGATAGCAGTTAAAATTATATGTTAATGATTTGAATAAAAAAATAATAGAAACATATATGTTACAAGTTTGATTATATATATTTTGGGGGGAAAAGTTCTATTGAGGGTGTATATTTTTATAATTTCAAGATATTGAATGCACAACGTTTAAAAATATATTTTCTTTCTTGTTTTTTTAACGAGTGTCTTGGAACGCTCGTTAATATTTTTCTATTTATACAAAAAAGGGAGTATTTAGTATAGTGTAATTTAATTCAAGAAATAAGAGTGTATTTTTTATTTTTCTATTAATAGTGTATTTAATTTACAGGGTCAAAATTTTCACATAGTCAATCTTTTATAAAATTTTGTGATGGAAACATCATTACTAATACTCTAGAAATGGAAGTTTAAACTTAGGGTTATGCCACATTGTCGTCGGGGGATAATGGTTAAGAAAACAAAAATGAAAATAATAATAAAAGTTTTAAGAAGAAAATATTTGTTTTTAAAATTTCAATGCATTGAATGCACTACTTTCAAAATTATATTACTATTTTTCCTTCCTTAACCATTGCCCAGTGACACTGTTTAAGTTTTTCCTTAAAGTTATGCCTAGCTAGTACGTGTTACCACTAGTGATTTGTTTTTACTTAAGGACCATTAAGTGAGGTAACACATACAAAACTTTTAGGAGAATGTTAGCATATGTCCTTAAGATACATAATAAAGAAGTGAATGTAAAAATCAATTTTTGAAATTTGTACATTTTAACTTTTCAAACGTTAAATATTTTGCATTATTAAATGCATAATTTCTATATTAAAATACCTTAACATGTGCCTTTAGTGCACACATTAACGGGTTTGGATCTTCTCCTATTTTTCTCTCTCATGTTTTCTCTCATTTTCTTATTCTAATATGGTTGATAAATCACAAAGAGCATAAAAACATTTAAGAAGAGAGATTATTTTTTTGAATCAATGACTAAGATTACTATAACATGACCAACATGAGAGAAAAATTGGAGAGGATCCAAATCCCACGTTAACATGACCCAAAAAATAACTATATAAAACGAATTGAAAATAACTATTTTAAATTATTTTTTATGATTCTTTTTCTTAAAATAATCTTAGTCAAAAAGTTAGCTGAGGTAACAAATTGGAAGATTTTCTCATATTAATTTATGACAGTTCTGTTTTTTGGGGTTTATACTTATGGGTTATATATTTGTTGCTTGTATGATTTGTGTATCTTGTGGGTTGTGTTTTTTGACAGAAGACTTTGCACTCATTTGCGGCATGTTTTTGTGCTTTAGTTTTTCTCATTGTATAAATTGAATAAATATTTGCGTTTTCAATAAATGAATCCCCCAACCGCGATTTCGAGGGGGTTGGAACCATGTGAAGCAATACGTTAGATGATTGTTTGTCTCATACAATTTATGACGGTGTTGTTTGTTGGGTTTATACTTATAGGTTATATTTGTTGCTTGTATATGTGTGTATCTTGTAGGTTGTAATTTTTGACAGAAAGCTTTGCACTCACTGCGGCATTATTTTGTGCTTTAGTTTGTTTTATTGTATTAATTGAATAAATATTTGCGTTTTCAAGAAATGAAATCCCCCACAGCTGCGATTAGAAGGGGGTTGGAACCACTTGAAGCAATACGTTGGATGATTGTTTGTCTCATACGATTTACGACAATGCTGTTTTTTGGGTTATACTTATGGGTTATGTTTGTTGCTTGTATGGTGTGTTTATCTTGAAGGTTGTGATTTTTGACACAAGGCTTTGCACTCATTACGGAATGTTTTTGTGCTTTAGTTTGTTTCATTTTATTAATTGAATAAATATTTGCGTTATCAAGAAATGAATCCTTGCAACTGCGATTTGGAGGGGGTTGGACCACTTGAAGCAATAGGTTAGGTGATTTCTTGTCTCATATAATTTATGACGGTGTTGTTTTTTTGGGGTGTGTTTGTTTCAAGGTTTATAATGTTATTCCTGGGAATATGAGATCTGGAATGTAACATTGCTATGTTTGTTTCAAGTTTTGAAAATTTGTTCCCAGGAAATCTAACTTTTAACCAAACACATGAGTAAGAATGTTATTCCTGGAAATAATATTCCTAGGAATATCATTCCAAGGAATGCAATTTCATACCTTGAAACAAACACACAATTGGATTTATACTCATTGGTTATGTTTGTTGCTTGTATGATGTGTGTATCTTGTAGGTTATGATTTTTGACAGAAAGCTTTGCACTCATTGTGGCATTTTTTTTGTGCTTTAGTTTGTCTTATTCTATTAATTGAATAAATATTTGTGTTTTCAAGAAATGAAATCCCCCACAACTGCGATTAGAAGGGGGTTGTAACCACTTGAAGAAATACATTGGATGATTGTTTGTCTCATACGATTTATGACTGTTCTGTTTTTTTTTTTTGTTGTTATACTTATGGATTATGTTTGTTGCTTGTATGATGTGTTTATCTTGTAGGTTGTGATTTTTGACATAAGGCTTTGCACTCACAGTGGCATGTTTTGTGTTTTAGTTTGTTTTATTATATTAATTGAATAAATTTTTGTGTCTTCAAGAAATGAAATCCCCCACAACTGCGATTAGGAAGAGGTTGGAATCACTTGATGTTTTTGTGCTTTAGTTTGTCTTGTATTAATTGAGTAAATGTTTGCGTTTTGAAAAATGAAATCCCCCACAACTGCGATTAGGAGAGGGTTGGAATCATAACCTATAATTTATGACGGTGCTGTTTTTTGTATTTATACTTATTAGTCATGTTTGTTGCTTGTATGATGTGTGTATCGTGTAGGTTGTGGTGATTTTTGACAGAAGACTTTGCACTTACTGCGGCATGTTTTTGTGCTTTAGTTTGTCTTATTGTATTAAATAAATAAATGTTTGCATTTTCATGAAATGAAATCCCGACAACTGCTATTAGGATGAGGTTGGAACCACCGAATGTTAAAACTGACTCCCGTACCATATTAGACAGTTCAGTGGACTATCATAGTCAAAGTCAAAGTCAAAGTGTAATTGAGAAGTTATTGTTATCTTATTTTAAATTATTTTATTGACAACATCTCTAAAATACATTTCATTAAATTTAAACTTTTGAATTATCAATGAATTCATTTAATTATTAGTCAAAAAGGGTAATTTAAGAAATATATTTAATTTTTTTTATTAATAAATATAAATTAAGTATTATAAACTATTTTCTTAATTTGTAAAAAAAAAAAACTATTTTCTTAATATGCATAATTTAATAAAAAATTCCTTTAAAAAATTCATAGAATTTATCTTTATTTTTCGATTATACTCTTAATATAATTAAGACAATTTAATTTTATGATATTTTTCTATTTGAGTATAAATACTATATATAGTCTTAAGTTTAAAAAATGAGAATTTTTTTATTAAAAAAAGATAAATTTTATGTAATAATTAATGATAACACAAAGATTAAGATATGAAATTGAAAAAAGTGAAAAAACTACATGAAATATAAACTTAAAAGGACCACATGAGTTTCATACAATGTCACCCTTTTTTTTTTCTTTCTCTTTTTAATACTTTCAACTAAGAATAGCGTCGTAAAACTTAATTTTAACTTCACTCATCTCAAGACTAACTACACTCTTCTTAAGACCAAACGTTCACGCTTCTTTAACGTAAAAAAAAAAGTTCACGTTTCTCCAATTTCATCATTGATTGGTTATTAATCCTTTTTTCCACCAAGTCTCAACTTAAAATATTCATTTGCAGAAAGGTGAGCACAAAACTCAGCGATCCTACATATATTTTTGTGTCTATACATTAGGATTCAGATCTTCATCTATTTGTGAGATGTGATTTTTTTATTGTATGATATTTTTAGGTGATTCGATAGGAGTGAAGGAAAATTGATACGATAAAAGCAGCGGAATTTTAAAATTTTCCTTTTGTGATCCTTACGAATGGTCATGAATTGTGTTTAGAGTTTTACCTTTTGGTTCGAAAACTCCCTTTAAATCACGAACGGCTATCGAACACTTCGAATCACGAACAAGGTCACGAACAAGAACCTCGAACCGTCACGAACAAGGTCACCACCAAGTCACCAACGAATTTGATCACAAGCGTTAAAGGTATAACGCCTCTAGCCAGTCCACACGAACAACAACCTTCAATGGAGTGCTAGCTCCAATGGTTTGAAGGGTTAGGAGAAAGGAGGCACAAAATAAGGATTAGGGTTTTTCACAAAAACTCTAGAAAGGTGATTAGGGTTTCTCAAGAGAGGAGAGAACAAAGGCTCATGAGAATGAGTAACAAAAGTGTGTAACTTTTTCTCCTTACCACAAGGGTTCTATTTATAGAACCACTTGCCATGGCAAAATTACACTAAAGCCCTTTTAACTAAATGGGCTATAGTGGGCGTCATTCTCATGTAAATATGTCTAGTACATATTTGCACCCCCTTCTTGCTACATCATACCATATGATGTAATGCTCATTTTAATTACCATAATACCCTTATCATATTTCCTTATTTCTCCAAGGTGCACCGTACCTTACGGTGTTCCAATCTCACTAGATTGTTCTTATGTGTGTGACCCTGTAGGTTTCCGTAACATTGACAATTATAATAAATCACTATTTATTACAATAAACAGTGAGCGGTATCTAGCAACACATCACTGCTACTCAAGTTACGAGAAATTAACATGTGATCTAAACATAACCTCTTGTGATAATATCAGTGTGTATAATTACCCCTTTGCCCTTTATGTCTATATTGAACACAAAACATACTTGGTGTCATCTTTGTCCAGTTCAATATTGGGCCCATGACATTTATCCTGTTATGCAGGATTGGCAAATTCCATCTAGGTCACTACTGTCCCTCAGCATGCTTTGTGAAGTACCCATCAACTGCCTTTATGGTTATCCTGTTACGGATAACGTTAGATCAGCAACAAAGTACTTGACTCCACATCTAGGGTACAAAGTGGTTTCAGGTCTAAGGGCGGTTTACACCATTATCACCATGAGAGTAACTTATGACACTTTGCATAACTTTGCATGTAGTACTCTCATAGCGGGTCAATCCAGTATAAATATTACTCCTAATATTTATACCTACGTCAAGACTTGATAACTCCTTATCCCATGATCCATGAGATGTGATCATCAGTCTATCTTCATAATAGTCTTTATGCTTTTAAGGTTATCCCCTTTACCTTAAAACTCGACTACAGATACTTTAAGAATAGTGTCCTTATGTTTAATATTATCTCATGATTAAGTCACACTTAATTATTAAACGGACTTTCTATTCTAGGGACTTCATTATTTTGCAACCTTACAAATATAATAAAGAAATGCCATATTTATATTCAAACTCCTAAAGCAAATACTATGAAAATAGATTGGCTCTTAGGGCTTACTCCAACAATCTCCCACTAGCACTAAAGCCAATCTAGGTTTCTCTTAATACCTATAGACTTAGTATGCCCATCACGCTTCAACTGCGCAAGAGGCTTTGTTAGTGGATAAGGAACTATTTCCTATGTTGGTATCTTACGTATCTTTCAACGTTCTATTTCGATCTCTATCGAAATATATAAGTGTCTAAGTATATTCATGAATCGTCGGTGAGATCTATTTTCAAGTGTTCTTGCAAGATTAAACTATTACCATCACTAATGTGATTAATGTGACTTGTAACACCGGAAACATATCTTTAGCTCAATCATGAGCCAAACGATCCAATCTTAAATACTCAACTTATTTAACTGAAACAAACATATTACGAAGCTTATCTTATAGCTTTCAATGCTTGTATTCAGCCATGATATACAATACATTGGTATGGAAACTTCCTTCATTATAACTTCCTTATAATGATCCTTCCCATACCTATCTATTTCAAGAAATAGGCCTTAGTTCCTTTAAGGTCTTTAGGGATATTCTTGAAGGTAAGTTAGTGTCAAACACTAATTTCAATTTTGGTACATAGGTTATTCCTAACTCTTTAGGAATTCTTGCCTAAGTGTTTCATCAAGAGTTATTTTCTTAGTCATGTCTCACATGTATAAGAAAAATGTCTTGATGATTAATATGATATCAGATATTATCACTCCCACTAAAACTTTGTATGCACAAGATTTATATTTGTCCTTCATTTGTTTTCCACAAAACTTTCAAAAGGAACAAATATTCAAATTTATTCGATCTAATCAAAGTTAGATAGGTTTGTCCTTGTTAATTTGTTTTCATAAAACTTCATAAAAGGAACAAACAATAATTTAATTTTCTGAGAACTCTATCTAATCAAAATTAGATAGCTACAAGTTATATACCTTTCTAGCATCATTTGGATCAACAAAACCCTTACGTATATGTCCAACGCATATATATGAGGTCATTCCAATTAAGGAATGCAACTTTGTTATCCATCTACCAAAACATGTAGTACAACATTTAGCAGAAGCAATCAAATATTATAAGGTATTCTTAATACCATCCATATCAGTGTTCAAAAAGAATACTCACTTTCATCGTATGAGTCTTACTCATCTTGAAGACATAACCATTATCTACATAAGGTTAGTGTATATGGATTCTGTATGAGATTTCATGGCATTTAGCCACTTCTCATAATCTAGATCGTCTTACGACCTTTTAGAAAGTCAAAGACTCATCTTCCATGAGAATCATATCACATTGCTGAGTCATGATAAAACCATACCTTGTAGCCATATGTGATATGTTAGACTTATCTTGGATTTGTGCAACTTTAAAACAATGGTTCTTCAACAACCTTGAGGAACCGGTTTGCATTCCCTTTTAAATAAATATGTTTTGTGGTACTTGAATTTATTCAAGTTCTATATCACTCCCACTGTCTCTTTTAGAGACACACTCCCACTAGAGGAATGTTTCAAACCTAGCAACAAAACAACCTTTTGTCCTTAAGAGTGATATAGGACCAATATCCCTTTCTTTAGGATATTTCCACTTATTCATTCATTCATTTGGAATTAGATTTATCTAATAAATTTTAATCCAAAATTCTCATAAAGACAAACTTGGTACTCTTACCTCCATATCGCATATGGTGTCTTTATGATCATTTTAAAAGGGAACTAATTGTGGGTGAAGATTAATTATAAGTAAAGAGATTTATAGAAAGAGTCAATATATAATTAAACTATCCTTAAATCATGTCAAACATGATGTGATAAAATAGTTATTATAGTCTTTTAATTAAGTATTTACTGATATGACTCATTCATATAACTTAAATACTTTTGTCGAGTTCTATTTTCTTCATTGTTGAATTTCTTTGACAAATTCAAAGATTTCTAATTGGTGTCATACACCTACCAACATCTAATGATTTTAATCATCAATGTTAATGAAGTAAAATAAACTCAATATACAAAATATGTTTAGTGGTCGACATACATCTCATGTATATTGTTCAAATAGGTCATGCGTTATTTTATTGACACATCGAATATTTGTACTAAACAACAATGCTCTTGATATATTTAAGGTCCAAATCATATTTGGCTCTTATCACGATTGTTATAGATAACCCTATCAAGACCATGGAACCCTAGTCCATTACTTGACTTGGAGTAATAGTATAGAAAACTTTGCTTAAATGATAGGACCATTACTTGTCTTATCATTTAAGGCTTCAATTCATATATTGTCAATACAAGATATACAATTGCTACTTCTATTACTAGATGGAATTCAATAACAATTATTGTGTTCCATTTCAAACTCGATTTTAAGTCATTGCATAAGCTCTCATTATCAATGAAACAATTTTCATTCTAGATATGGGTTGACTTAAAATTATAGCCAATGTTCTAATTCTTTAAGCATCTCTATTTTCGAAAAATTGAGATTCAACATCTTGTATCATATACTTTTGATGTAGAAATAGAAATTTTGACTTTCTATAACAATATGTGCATTATTGAAGTCTCACTTCATACTTTTGGTTTGACTCTTCCAAGAACTATTTACGTCATTTTTATTTAATGGTCTAACCATAGCCGTTCTACTTTGACAACCATTTTGTACTATTCAAATAAGAGGAATATAAATCTTATTTATATTATATCTCAAATCTTTGATAGTGCAAATTAATTCTCATTCAACTCAACAAATTCCGGTAGATATTCAAAACAATTTTGTCTATATCTATTCCATTATAATTTGTTAGATTGATCCTATGACCAACTTTTGATCCATTGAGAAATTTATCATACTCTAAAGTTCTTTCAAAAGGATCTTACTTGAGATTAAATAATCACATCATTTATTATATATTCTATATCTAGACGTCAACTTGATGCTTCTAACAAGTATCCCTTTTCAATCTAGTTATGGTAGGTTGTTCACAGTTTATAGTTCAAGACTTATAGTTTTCTCGCATTTGAGAACAATTCTCAATTTGTACCAATACAGAAACTCCTTTCTGAAAATCTTGTCCTTCATAAGGACAACTTAATATGTATTGTATTTCGAAATTCTAATTACAAAGATATGTAAGATATTATGACTAAATCATATTTAATTTGGTCTTTAATTAAATACGCTCTCTCACTATTTTACTCAAAACAAATGACCCTCGACATTTGATTCGGAAAATCCCGTTGGAAGATTTTCTAGTGAGAATGAGATCCATATTTCACTTCGTTTTAAGTCAGCGTTGGGCTGATTACACAAAACTTAGTTATTTAGGTAGGAAACTCCTTTCCAATTGTATCTCATACAACTCTCATATCCTTTCTATTGGGTGAATAACACTTATTCTAATCCATCACATGGAATGACCCAATACTTGCTTCTAAAGTCATATAATCTTATTATATTTTCTTTAGTTAAGTTAGACCCATTAAATAGCGATCGGATAAATAAATTACCTCACCGCAACTTATCAATATTGACAATGCACTTCGCGTTGGCAAAACCTACATTGATCGATATTGATCTTGAAGGGCGCTATTCGTTGGAAAGCAATAAAACTTAATATTAATTCCTTTGAGGGCTTTTATAATTAATTTGATCTCACCTTACCACGGCTTACATACAATGACGTCACTCCATTCATAACATGCATCAACATACATAATATAATAAAATGAAACAGTTATGGCCCATAGCGCATTTGTTCTCCCAAGCCAATGAGAGAACCTAATCTAACCTAAAACGATCTATACTTCTCCAAGCATGATCTCCAAGGTTGACCTCCATTGTTCTTCTTCTTCATAATATTACATAATAATATAAAAGAATACTCGTTTTACATACGAGGGAGTGGATGAGAAGAGAATATAGAGAATAGAGATAAGGCACGACACGCAGGCCGTATTTAAAAACCAAATGCAATAAAATAAATAAACTAAGGCCATAACCGATCATCAAATATAATAATAACAAACAAACTTTATTATTATTAAAGTCTCATAATTAATTAAATCCGGCGATTGATCAAATCAGGTAAGTTTGATTCAAATATTTAATTCACAATTAAATATTTCGAATCAAAATTTGCTAAAATAAATAACATTATTTTAAAGTAGAATTAAATCTTTTGACAATTCTCCAAATATGGAAAATTATTTAATCAAAACCTTTTTGAATAAAATATTTCCAAAATTGGTAATATTATCTTTTAAAACAATTTTAAAAGATATTTCTAGAGATTTGAAACGATTTCATAATTAAATATATTTGTCAAATATGGAAAATTATTTAATCAAAACCCTTTTGAATAAAATATTTCCAAAATTGATGATATTATCTTTTAAAACAATTTTAAAAGATATTTCTAGAATTTTGAAACGATTTCAAAATTAAATATATTTATCATCTACTTTTCGCATCAACACTTGATACGTTTTGCAAATCCTAATTTTAATGACACAACATTTGTGCAACCCTTTCATGCCGTCAAAATTCCTTATGACCAAATTCAATCCAATTGATCAACATGTCATTGTTTCACCATACAAATGTCGGATTCCGAAACAAATGAACACGGCTCGCTTTAATTGAATAACTTTCATAATAATTTTAACGAAATTACTAACGGTATATCACATACACCATTTTGCATTACAGTTACTTATATCATATATAAGTTTATGGTCGTTCTTGATTGTGTAACCTTAGGACAATTAACATATCGCATGCTTCACCATACAAGTGTCGGATTCCGAAGCCGTTTCAATGTTAATTACCCAATTCATACACAAAACTTACATCACATGTAAGTATTGACCGTTCTTGTTCGTGTAACCTTAGGACAATCAACATATCGCATGCTCCACCATACAAGTGTCGGATTCCGGAGCCGTTTCAATGTTAATCATCCAATTTATACACAAACAACCGTCAAATTTTAATTACTCGATTTTAATCTTTTATTAACTGTTTTAATCATATTAAAACTGAATTCATGAATTTAAACAAACATCAATTCATGGTTTCGTAAGTGGCTCTGATACCACTGAAGGAAAATTGATACGATAAAAGCAGCGGAATTTTAAAATTTTCCTTTTGTGATCCTTACGAATGGTCATGAATTGTGTTTAGAGTTTTACCTTTTGGTTCGAAAACTCCCTTTAAATCACGAACGGCTATCGAACACTTCGAATCACGAACAAGGTCACGAACAAGAACCTCGAACCGTCACGAACAAGGTCACCACCAAGTCACCAACGAATTTGATCACAAGCGTTAAAGGTATAACGCCTCTAGCCAGTCCACACGAACAACAACCTTCAATGGAGTGCTAGCTCCAATGGTTTGAAGGGTTAGGAGAAAGGAGGCACAAAATAAGGATTAGGGTTTTTCACAAAAACTCTAGAAAGGTGATTAGGGTTTCTCAAGAGAGGAGAGAACAAAGGCTCATGAGAATGAGTAACAAAAGTGTGTAACTTTTTCTCCTTACCACAAGGGTTCTATTTATAGAACCACTTGCCATGGCAAAATTACACTAAAGCCCTTTTAACTAAATGGGCTATAGTGGGCGTCATTCTCATGTAAATATGTCTAGTACATATTTGCACCCCCTTCTTGCTACATCATACCATATGATGTAATGCTCATTTTAATTACCATAATACCCTTATCATATTTCCTTATTTCTCCAAGGTGCACCGTACCTTACGGTGTTCCAATCTCACTAGATTGTTCTTATGTGTGTGACCCTGTAGGTTTCCGTAACATTGACAATTATAATAAATCACTATTTATTACAATAAACAGTGAGCGGTATCTAGCAACACATCACTGCTACTCAAGTTACGAGAAATTAACATGTGATCTAAACATAACCTCTTGTGATAATATCAGTGTGTATAATTACCCCTTTGCCCTTTATGTCTATATTGAACACAAAACATACTTGGTGTCATCTTTGTCCAGTTCAATATTGGGCCCATGACATTTATCCTGTTATGCAGGATTGGCAAATTCCATCTAGGTCACTACTGTCCCTCAGCATGCTTTGTGAAGTACCCATCAACTGCCTTTATGGTTATCCTGTTACGGATAACGTTAGATCAGCAACAAAGTACTTGACTCCACATCTAGGGTACAAAGTGGTTTCAGGTCTAAGGGCGGTTTACACCATTATCACCATGAGAGTAACTTATGACACTTTGCATAACTTTGCATGTAGTACTCTCATAGCGGGTCAATCCAGTATAAATATTACTCCTAATATTTATACCTACGTCAAGACTTGATAACTCCTTATCCCATGATCCATGAGATGTGATCATCAGTCTATCTTCATAATAGTCTTTATGCTTTTAAGGTTATCCCCTTTACCTTAAAACTCGACTACAGATACTTTAAGAATAGTGTCCTTATGTTTAATATTATCTCATGATTAAGTCACACTTAATTATTAAACGGACTTTCTATTCTAGGGACTTCATTATTTTGCAACCTTACAAATATAATAAAGAAATGCCATATTTATATTCAAACTCCTAAAGCAAATACTATGAAAATAGATTGGCTCTTAGGGCTTACTCCAACAAGGAGTTAGCCACCCCTTCAATATTTTTACTTTTCCCCCATTATACATTCTTTAAAGTGCTCAGATTTATAAAAAAAGTACCAGATAGAACAATTTTTTTTCTCGGTGTTTGATTAGTAAAGTGGCTATAAATTTTCTCCAACTCTCCTGATCTTTCTGTGCTCTCCCCCCCCCCCCCTCTCTCGCAAAAAATTGTTCAGAAATTTAAGTGTTTGTCTCTTTTTAATACTCTCAACTAAGAGTAACGTCCTAAAACTTAATTCCAGCTTCACTCATCTCAAGATTAACTCCAGTCTTCTTAAGACCAAACGTTCACATTTCTCCAATTTCATCATTGATTGGTTATTAACTTAAAGTATTCATTTGCAGAAAGGTGAACACAAAACTCAGTGATCCTACATATATTTTTTTGTGTGTGTACATTTGGATTCAGATCTTTATCTATTTGTGAGATGTAATTTTTTTATTGTATTATATTTTTAGGTGATTGGATATAGGAGTTAGCCACACCTTCAATTTTTTATTTTTTTACTTTTTCCCCATTTTATATTGTTTAAATTACGCAGATTTATAAAAAAGGGTACCAGATAGCTAGAACCAATTTTTCCCCCCGGTGTTTAATTAGTCAAGTGACTATAAATTTTCTCCAACTCTACCGATCTGTTTGCTCTCTCTCATATTTTTCATCAAACACAATACTAGATAAAAAATTCAGAAATTTAAGTATTTGTTCTGTACTCCTTTGCAGTTTTTTTTTTTTTTTTTGGAGTTGGAGTTTGTGGTATGCAAAATTGGGATTTAGTTTGATAGTCACTATTACGGGTGTTTTAAACTTAAAAAATAAGTTTATTTTCTATGATTGAGTGTCAAAATTTCATAAATTAGCAGAAGTCTTTTTATTGTACAAGGTTCTTCCTCCCTAGTTACTTTTACTTTTATTTGAATTTGTTTTTGAGTTGGAATACTCCTTGTATTCCTGTTTTAATCAAACTTTTATTTCTTCAAAACAATAAAATAAAAAACCATCTTTATGGGTTGCTTTCTAGTCATGCCTATAATTTTCGATTTGAAGTCTTGCCTTATTTTCTAGTGTATGTTACTTTTTGTTATTTGTTCTGTGTATCTCTAATACTTTGTACTTTGGTCTTTTGACCTATTTTTTATTATAATATTTGATATTAAAAAAAACTTGTAAGCTTTTTCTTGAAATTTATATTGATATGTTGTTATACATTTGTTCTTTCGGCCGATCCTATACTTGAAATTGACAAGTTGTTTTTGTAGGAGCTAAGACTCTTATTATAAAATGGATCAGTTACCTGAGAGAGTGTTTGAGGACCTAAATGATGTAGAATGTGCTCTTTGTGAACTAGGAGGAAATATACTATGTTGTGATTGTTGTCCTTCATCCTTTCACATAGAATGCTTGGGTATACAAGTATGTGTCTTAATCTATGATACTTTTTAGTTGATTTTTTTTATTTTTATTTTTCCATTTTAGAGATCATTTTTTTTCCTTCTGTTTATCAATTTTGTTTCTTTCTTTTATTAATTCTCATTATATATATTTGTTAAAAATTAATCATATATGGTCTTCCGGTCAAACATAGGATATGGTAAGTCTTTTTCTAATGATAGCAAATATATTAAACTAAGGAGAACGAAGGATTTGGTGAGTTTATTTTGACATTTTTGTAAAAAGTTGAATTATGTGTATTTATTAAAAGTTTTATATTGAATGAGATAAAATTTGAATACATGGATATCAGTATAATCAATTTTCATCGTATAAGTCAATTTTTTAGTACGCGTTCAATTGGATCCAAATGAAAAGTTGGAAGCCATAAGTTTATTTTGACAATTGCAAATTAATTATTATCTAGTCACAAAATCACTACCTAAAAAACTTATAGTGGTCACGTGACCACTATAAGTTTTTTAGGTAGTAATTTTTATCACGTGACCACTATTATTTAATAAATTTATTATTTCTAATTAGTGTGTATTTTTTCAAGTAGCTAACACATTTTTCATGAGGAGGAAATCTAAATCTTGAAATAATTTAACTTTATTTTTTTTTTGACCGTATAATTTATCTTTATTTTGTATTAATTAGAATATGTAAATTATCTTCTTCTTGTCTCCTTTTGCAGATGCCATCGACTCCAAACTGGTACTGTCATTGGTGCTGTTGTAAATTTTGTGGATCATTTTCAGAAAGGGAAACTACAAATAATCCCAAATATGGATGTCTGTTAGTCTCTTGTCGTTCATGCAGGAGAAAATGTATTTCCTCATCCTCTTTATCATATTTATTTTTCTCATTGTATTCAGCTGTACGTTTATCCGTCAATTAATATTATTTGACTGTATGTAATAGACCGAAATGAATAACTGAGATTGCACATCACCATTAACCACCAGAGAGAATCTGGTTCCATAAATAATATGTTAATTAACATCAAACTTAACATGACAAATATATATTGTCTCCTCACCTACGAAGGATGGTATCATGTTTACTCTAGTGGGACGAAAGATAAACTAACTAATCTTTATAACTTTTGTAGATCATAGAGCTTGTGGTGATACCAACAGTGATGAGACAAATCATTTCAATCGTCCATTTATATGTGGAAAAGAATGTCACGAGGTAGGATATTTATTCATATTTTTGAATCTTGAATATTGTTCTAAAATTTATTAGAGTGATGCAAAGATTGTTAAGTTGAGTATTTATGCTAATATTTTTTTTCTCTTCATGTGGATATTTATTCATATTTTTTGAATCTTGAATATTGTTCTAAATTTTGTTAGAGTGATGTAAAATCATTTGTTTATCTAGATTTGTTCTATGTAAAAAAATGTCTTGTATATATGAGTTTAGATTTTATTCCCATTGTAGTTTTTAAAAATTTGAGACATGCTAGAATCTTTACATCACAAGGCAAATAAAGCTATAATTTAGGTCATACACATTCTCCCTCATGTTACGATTCAAACAATTTTTTAGATTAGAAATTATTGATTAATAGATTACAAAATGTGTTTCCTATTGATGTTTTTTAATTACATTAATATTGATGAAGGAAAGTGCTCCTTTTAATACCACAATTGAAGTCAATATTCTTGTTTATATAATTTTTCAATCATTAATATATCTTTTGACCATTGAAGTAATAACTAACTGTTAAAATTTGTGTTTTCAGATATATGAGAGACTTGAAATGCTTTTAAGTGAAAATCATCAAATAGGAGATGATTTTAATTGCAATTTTTTGAATATATCACATGATAATGGCTCAAGTGCTTCAAAGTTGGATGTTGCAATATCACTCATGGAGGAGTCTTTTGGACAACCTTATATAACTCGCAGAGGTCGAAATATTTATTTCATCCCGAGCATTCTATATAGCCAGTGGTATGGTCATTTTTTCTTCTTTTATATAACTACTATGTTATTGATGCAGAGTATTAACTTATTTTTGAAAATATAATTATCATATTATAGATATTTTTTATTGTTATTTAAATTCGGATTCTTATTATCTTGTTAGGTCGAATTCTCCATATATTAATTTTGAAGGATTTTTCACCGTAACTCTAGAGAAAGGGGATGAGATTATTAGCGTTGCAACTATAAGGTACTAAATGTCTCTTAAACTTATAATCTCTTTTCATGCAAAATATAGAGTTATTGATGGAATAGATTGAAGTATGTGTACTTATGAAGTTTATTAATTTGTGAAATAGGGTTCACGAAAATAAAATGGCAGAGATGCCATACATTGCAACACGCAATGATTACAGACAACAAGGAATGTGTCGCAGATTGTTCAACGCTATTGAATCAGTAAGTTTAATTTATAGTTAAAATTATTAATTTGTCTATATTTCATATACATGCATGCATAATTTTTTTTACTCTGAGCTATTTATTAAATATTGACATGTTGATTATTTAAATGTATATATTAGGCACTGAGTTATTTAGATGTTGAGACATTGATACTTCCGTCTATAAACGAAGTAGCAACCACTTGGGTTGCGCATTTTGGATTTGAGCCCATGGATGAAGCCGCGAAAGTATTAATAAAAGAAAGAATATTAATGGTTCCTTTTAAAAATGTAACAATGTTGCAGAAAATCATCCCAAAATATATTCTTTCCTGTGATAACTTGAGTTTTATTGAAGGTAAGTGTCTTTTGATCGCTAATTTTATTTTATTTCTACTAGAATTTGGTTTCTAAGTAATGTAATTTATTGCAGTTTTCAATATCTTCAAAAATCAAAAAGTAGATGAAAAGAAACAAGTTGATCACAAGATTACTGAAAAGAACATTCGTGGTGGAAGCTCTTCCCGCCGCCGCGGTAGGCCACGAAAATCTACTCATAAATGATTAGATAGCTACCAGAGCTTTGGTTGTGTTGCTTTATCCTAATCAGCACCCAATTGTAAACAAAATGAGTTGATTCTGCTTCCTGTGTGGATCTGTTGAACAAGTTCCTTTGAGTTAGTCTCATCGTTTTTATTGTTATAGTAAAATTGTATTTTGTTGGTGGAAGAACAATTATGTTTATTTGATGTCCCTGTTTTATTTCTTTGTTAGATAAGTACTAGTATCAATTTTATCCTCATTAGTTCTGTTTTAGTTTTCTTTTTTGATTTTCCTTTTTTTGCCATTGGGTATATATAAAAGGGAAATTTTCATATGTAAATTCTATTGAACAATATTTACATTAAAAAGAAGAATATGCAGTTGTTTTATTTGTTCTCTAATCTTTCATGAATGACCAATATTAAGCACTGTCGTGCTATCTGTTAAATGAGTTTGAGTTTCATGTTAAAAATTAGCTCAAAGAATGAGAGAATTTGAGCAATGTGAGACTACAAATAACTTCAATACACATATCCTCACGTCTAGCGTGGATCTTGAGTCTAATTTATGCATTGCAATCCTTAATATGGTCTTGATATCATGTTAAATAGACATAGATCTCATCAGATGATTCATCTAGTCTTGAATCGCAAAATGCTCATAAAGGAGAGTGTTAATCCAAAATAGTACTAAAACAAAATCGTTTGAAAATAATTGCTATTGTTAGTTTCTATAACAAGGTGAGAGATGCCAATATGAAAAATCAACTTCATAGTTCAAACCATGTTTAGTTTCGTCTGTGGGTAAATTAGATTTGAGAATATTTTTTTTTGTTGTATTTTTATTTTTAAAAAAGAACATTTTTTTTATCAGTGTTGCATACCTTATAATTTATGGGATAAGACAAACCTTAATAATAATTTGTCAATGTAAATCTAGGGGATAAAATATTTAATTTGTCGCAACTTATCTGTTTTAATCCATGTAAATTTGATCGTTGTTTGTATAATTCTTGTGGTCCTTTCTGGCACACCTTGTGCTAGTAAGGACTCTTTGTTGATTTTAATGAAATTCATTTTCGCTTGTTCAAAAAAAAAATCCATGTAAAAAATAAAATTGAACGAGTCATTGCAAAATCATAAGTTGCCTCTATTCATCCTTATTGTTAAGGTATGCAAAAAATGTGAATTAATAGGACTTTGGTGACGGTAATAAGAGATATATTTAGAAAATAATACTAGAGTTTAGGGAGACTAAAATATTTTTTTTTAGTTATCATGATATAAATACAAAGTTTTTATACCGTTAAAATTAATTAATCTCTGTCATGGAACTTGTAGAACACTAAAACAATTTAATATATAAGTAATTAGGTGTAACAAAAGTCAAATGTATTTGTCTAATTTTCCGACCAAATACATTTGACTTTTGGAACAACTTTTTACTATTATATACATTTTTTTCTAAAAAAAGAGAGAGTAAATTACAAACTCCTCTCTACAAAAATAAATGCAATGCAAAGACTTCCGGCAAAAATCACACAACTTACATTACATGATACACACATCATACAAGCAACAAACATAACCCATCTTTTATATTATAAGCTTGTATACACAAGCAAACCATAAACCCTAATTTGTTTTCCCTGTTTTCCCTTCATTTTATCTTGCAATTTTTATTAAAAAATAATACAATTTTGTCTTGACAAGGATTCGAACCCGCAACCATTCAGTGCAAGGAAATATTTCCAACCATTATGGCAAGTATACCAATTGTGATTAAAATTATGTGCAATAATTGATAAACACCATCAGTTTTAAAAGTATATCATATCAAAATTATTATTGACTATATTATTCATCACGAAATATTTTTATGTCTTTCCTGATCAATGATTTTTTTTTCTACCGGGTCATAAATTTAGAGAATAATTATCATGTGAGATTTGGAAAGGTTATTATCAAACTCAATTATGTTAAATCAAATTTTTTTGCAATAAAACCAAACACAACCATAGTCATGTCACTAATCACATTCATTATTTTGATTTTAACATTGCAGATTTAATATTAACCGATGATCAATTGATACAATATGCACTAGCAGATATTGAGATGATGTTACGTAGTTGTGGGAAGAGTTTAATACAAAATAGTTTAATACACGACAAATTGAATTATAACAGACAATCATTAGCTGAGGAACATGTTAGTGTTGAAGCAAAATCCTTTTTAATATGTGTTTTAATGACAACAAACCTTATGGAATAAATGTTAAGTTTTATGAATGGTGATCTACTGATGGTTGCACTTGAGTTTTTGTTCAAAGACAGATAATGACAAAAGTGGACGAGCTAGAGGCCGCTCACATCAACAAGTGCATTATATATACTCAAACAATGAAAGAATTGGAGTATCATCAGATAATTACAACATTAGTATCACAAGCTTCATGAAGATTTTTAAAGACTGTTGTTTGAATCATACAAGGATTCATTGAACGTTCAAGCAAGAAAGTGAACTTCATGGTTAATAGTCTTCATCTTCACCACAAGTTTTACAATGGGAATTAAATATTCAAGGAAGATTAAGAGGATCGTAGTTGAAGAATCAAGATAGAAAAACATGCATCACAAGCTACACAAGAATATATTTGATGTTGTGTGATAAAACTTACATTGAGTTTTGTACTACATGCTTTGAAGAATTACAATTGCAATTAATGTCAAAAGGAATGATGCATGTACGAAAGATCGTCAAAAGCTACTCAAAGTATCATCCTACCAAAGCTTGTCAAGATGACAATGTTTTGAGAATGATCTTCCACGAGGTTTTCAAAAGAGCTTATGCACAATGCATAAAAGTTTAATCATTCTCAATGATGAGTACACTCACGCCTCCACTAAATAATCTTACAGATACTCATTGAACAAGCAACAATGTGTGCAAAACATCAAAGAGGAATTGTGGGAAGTTTGCAACAACAAAAGAATTCAAAGTTGATTAACCAAAGAAGATATTATCTTCTCATAAAGAAAAGAAATATTATCAACTCTTATGAAACAATGTTCTCATCATGAACATGTTTATTTTCCTCAAGAGCATTCATATCAGTTCAGCACAATTACAAGAATCAACTTTGAAGAAGAAATCATTTCAAAGGTTGAATTATAAGTCAGTAGAACGTTCTCAGAACGGTCTCCCAAGTTTGCATGTTCAAGGATAATCACTTTTCATAAGTCAACTTGGTACAAGACAAGAATGAACTTTTATATGAAAGTTATTTCAAGGATCATAACAGTGGAATAAATCATTTAAGGCAACAAATGAATTATGACTAGAGAACATTCTCTTGTTGTCATATTCAAGGAGTTACATGAACACATCTTTTACCAAAGGCTCTATGTTCTCCAAGAACATCATTAAAGAAGATAATCTAGACCAATGAGAACTCAACAACAAGTGGTGACAGCTTGCAAGGAAGCTTCACATCTGATCCAAGTACAAGAGTATGACAAGGGTGGCAACATTCTTCCATAAAAGAATAATTCCTTTACTATTCATGTGTCCTTTGAAGGACAAATGAACAATGACTAGCTACTCTATGCCTTTCTTGAGTGTTTACAGCTGTTTGACAACTTGCAACAACTCATAAATTCGTTGGACCTTATCCACACCATTTCAGAGAAAGGTCTCCAACATCCTGGAGAATGATCTCCTAGGTTTTTGCACTTATGTGGCAATCTTATCCAAAGCATCCCAATCTTATTTCCACACACATGGGGAGTATATTTACAACGGATATATGTCAGAAACAACTCATTTACAGTTGGCAAAACAAATATCTCTGCCATCTAGTACTATGTCACAGTCAGAGACCATCGGAAGAATGGTCTCCCAGATTTTTGCACTTATGTGGCAATCTTATCCAAAGGCATCCCAATCTGATTTCCACACATGGGGAATATGTTTGCAACGGATATATGCTCAGAAACAACTCATTGACAATTGGTTAAAGAATATTTCTGCCATCAAGTACAATGTGACAGTCAAAGACCATCGGAAGAATGATCTCCTGAAGCATCTAAAGGACAGATTCACATGGACTGTTTTGTTTCTCTCACAACAGCTATTTCTATACTCTCAACGGTTATAATTGATGTTCAAACTACAAAGGGACATCTCCATCTATAAATAGCATGGTTGGTTGTACAAGAAGAGCAAGAGTTCAAGCTACAAATCATCAATACTTGTTTGTGTCAACAAGTCATAAAACTCTTCTTTTATCACTCACACTCAAAGATCTTCATTCTTATCTATACTTCTGGTATATTGAGTGTTTTTATTTGCTTCTCAAACTAACCTTTGAGTTTCAACAAAGCAAATATCTCAAGAGACCACTTTGCTACACAACTCACTTTTAAGTGGTTGTATCTTTGTCTCTTCTTTTTCACTCATACTCTAAAGCTCTCTAGAAATCTAGGATCATATTTTGTAGAGTACTTTAAGTGTATCAATTTGTAAGCTTCACAACCGGTTAGGTTTATAAGCTTAGATCCAAAAGAAATCATTGAAAAATCCTTAGGATTCTCTCAAGTCAATTGGGTATAATTGATTGAGGTTACCTTGTAAAGGTAGATCAGCTGGTTATAGCTGGATACTTTTGTGATCTTGGTTTTAGGTCACAAAGGGTTTTTGATCTGGGCTTAGATCAAAGGGAAGTTTCTGTAATCTTGGTCTAGATTATAGTGGATAATCTCACGCAAGTGGGGACTGGAGTAGCCCATACTATTAAGGGGTGAACCAGGATAAATTCTTTGTGTGTTTTTCTTCTCCCTTACTCTTTTATTTTGTGCAAACACTATACACACTAATCACTTAATTATTTGCACTTATATTTCTGAGGAGAACGTTCTCCAGTTGATCTAACAAACGTGGTATTGTAGGCTGTTATTATCTTAATTTATTTTGCAGTATAAAATTTTAAAAGGGTCACAATTCAAACCCCCCCTTTCTTGTGACTATTTCTTCCACTTCAGTTAGATTGATGTCAACTATGACTTTAGAGCAACGTAAAGTATATGACATAATCATGACAAGAGTTAACAAAAATAAACCTAGTGTGTTTTTTCTTTATGGTTATGGCGGTACAGGGAAGACATTTATCTTGAGGGTCGCTGCATTGCTTATACATGGCGGTAGAACAACACATTCAAGGTTTTGTATTCCTCTAAATGTTGACGAGTTTTCAACATGTACCATAGTTCCTAAAAGCCCTTTGGCGCTATTAATACAAAAAGCAAAGTTCATTATATGGGATGAAGCATCAATGATGCACAAACACTGTTTCGAAGCTGTTGATCGAACTTTAAAAGATATTCTCAAGTCTGTTGATAAAAAAAATAATCACATTCCCTTCGGTGGAAAAGTTGTTGTTTTTTGTGGAGATTTTAGACAAATTCTACCAGTAATACCCAAAGGTACAAGCCAGAAGTTGTTCATGCTACTATTAATTTTTCGGTTCTTTTGAATTTTTGTGAAGTTTTAACATTGAGTAAAAACGTGAGGCTTCTCGGTGGTGCTTCGAGTGCAGACGTTGGACAAATAAGATTGTTTTCTTAATGGGTTTTGGGTGTTGGCGATGGAGAAATTGGAGATGACAACGACGATGATTTAGAACTTGACATTCCATCAGATTTATTGATTCCAAATTCAGGTGATCCTCTTGCTTCTATCGTTGAAAGCACCTATCCCCAACTTTTACAAAACATGAACGATATAACGTATTTCAAAAATAGAGCTATACTAGCTCCTAAAAATTCAATACTCGACACAATAAATGATTATATGTTGGATTTAATTCCTGATGAAGAAAATACATATTTGAGTTATGATACTCCACTCACACAAAATGTAGACGGTCAAACAGTGGATGATGTTCATACTCCCGAATTTTTTAACACAATTTTTACGTCGGGACTTCCAAATCACAAGTCGAGACTTAAAGTTGGAGTTCCGGTTATGCTATTAAGGAATTTGAATCAAAAATTAGGATTATGCAATGGAATAAGACTTATTATTACGAGATTGGGAAAACGTGCTCTTGAAGGAAAAATTATTTCAGGAAGTAATATTGGTGATCAGGTTTTCATACCTAGATTTTCTCTGACACCATCTGACGTGAGAATTCCTTTTAAATTTCAACGGAGACAATTTCCTATAATGATTTCTTTTGTGATGACTATTAATAAGAGTCAGAGACAATCTTTAAAGCATATTGGGATATATCTTCCGTCGCCAGTGTTTTCACATGTCAGTTGTATGTTGCAATTTCAAGAGTTACTTCTTGAAAAGGATTAAAAATATTGATGATCGATGACAACGGTGAAGATACGACTAAGACTTCGAATGTGGTCTATAAGGAAGTCTTCCGTAATATAACATAATTTTCTTTGTATGAATATTTATCCAAAATTATTGTTGAACTATCGTTTAATGTTACTCAACTTTTTTCATATACCTTACATTATTGGAATTATCATATTTTATTTAATGATTATATATCTTAAAGCTAATCAGACCCGTGCACCGCACGGGTCGATGTTCTAGTATATGTGTATAAACCCTTTTCTAACAAAAAAAATGTATAAACCCAAAAAATAGCACCGTCACAAACACTCATCCAATATATTGCTAGAGTTAACTTTTTTACTAAGATTATTATTTTATAAAAAAAGTATTTTCAAAAAATATTTTAAATATTTTTTTCATTTCATTTTATAGTTATTATTCTATTGGCTTAAATGCACTTTTGGTCCCCCTATTTTTTAAAAAATGAAGTTTTGGTCCCCCAATTTTAAAAATCAGTTTTTTAGTCCTCCTATTTTCATTTTTTTTAGTTTTGATCCCCCATCCTATTTTGGGGTTAATTTTGTTGATGTGGCCTTGTAACTAATGATGTGGCAACATTCATGTGGACAAATTTAATATCCATGTCATTATTATATATTTTTAAATTCAATAAAACTTTATTTATAAAATATATTAATTATTAGAATTATATATTCAACTGAAATAATAATTGTTAAATCTTATAAAATATGAAATTTGAAACCCTAATTATCAAACCTTCAACTACTAGAGTTTTATTCACCGTCGGAGAGAATCCTTCCTTATGGATTTCACCAATCCTATGGTTTCCGTTCAAACTCAACAATTTTTGGATTTTTAAAAACAAAAATAAATTAGAGATGATTTTGTGTTTCAATAGAAATTACTCATACTCTTTAAACTATCTATGACTTTGGATGAGTTTGAATGAAAACCCAGAAATTGTTTTAAGTTTGAAGTTTAATTATAGATTGGTTTTATATAAAGTTTGATGATGATGAAAGTTGGACGTTCTTGAAACACAAAACTCACTTTCAATATGCAATTGTTTGATTTGAATCAAAGAGGATCATGTCCATGTTGTGATTGTTTGTTTTTTCTTAGGTTTAATGAATTAGAGGTTGTAAATTTTGGAATTTTTTATTTTAATGAGTTTACGATGATGATATGATGATGAAACGTGATTATTTTGTTTTCTGGATTAGTAAGAAGAGTAAGAATAACTGGATAAGTGGATGATGATAATGTGAGCTATGAATTGTTTGGTGTGATTTTTGATGTTTTTGAATTATTTTTTGATTGATTTCTTTTTAAAAAATACTATAATTTTAATAATTAATTTATTTTATAAAATAAGTTTTATTGAATTAAAAACAAATAATGACATAGATATTAAATTTGTCCACGTGGACGCTGATATGCATTAGTGGCAATGCCACATCAACAAAATTAGTCTTAAAATGGAATGGGGGATCAAAACTCAAAATAAAATAAAATTGGGGGACTAAAACGTTGGTTTTTAAAATAGGGGGACCAAAACTTCATTTTTTTGAAAATAGGGGGATCAAAAGTGCATTTAAGCCTATTCTATTTCTTATCTTCTTCTTTTTTTTTTGAAAATAATGGTTTTATATTCTTGGAAAAGTAAATATTTATTGAATTAATATAATAAGATAAATTAAAGCACAAAACAAGCCGCAAAGCAATACAAAGGCTTCTGGCAAAAATCACGCAATCTGACTGTATTGCATGATCTGAACATCATATACAAAACCAACAAATGTAACCGATAAGTATTTATAAAGCCAAAAAATAGCACCGTCAGAAACATTCATCCAATATATTGAAACAATTAACTTTTCGACTAAGATTATTATTTTATGAAAAAAGAATCCTATAAAATATTTTAAATACTTTTTTTCAATTCATTTTATAATTATTATATATTGTTTTTGTTTTGAAAATAATGTTTTTATTTTCTTGAAAAGCAAAAATTTATTGAATTAATACAACAACAAAAAAAACTAAGACTCAAAACAGGCAGCAATGCAACGCAAAGACTTCTGGCAAAAATCACACAACCTACATTGTGTGAAACACATCATACAACCACCAAATGTAACTAATCATAAGTGTGTATAAACACACAAAAAACAGCACCGTCACAAACACTCATCCAATTAATGTATTCATACAATTAACTTCTTGACTAATATTATTATTTTATAAAAAAATCGTCAAATAATATTCTAAATATTTTTTCAAATCATTTTGTAATTTTTTTTCCTTCTTCTTTCCATTTTTGAAAAGGATAATAATATTTGGTACGACAACTGAATTCGTCGAAATCACAGCGAATGCACTATTAGGCTCTGTAGTTTGCATTTTATCATCCAAAAGAGCAAAAAGAGCAATCCGCCTCTGCTACCTCAATCTGTCCCAACATAAAAATACTAAAATAAAGGCAATATGGATAAAAAAATATTTAATATGAATTGTCACTAAAATGAGTTCAATCTGAATACGCTATCCAAAAAACTTTGATGTACATGAGATGAGACGGTCAAGCAAGAGGTGAAAAGTAGCATATGAGTGTATACTTTGACTGTTTAATTATTTTTGTAAAAAAAGTAGAACAAGAGAACAGGGTTTAAAAGTCAAGCGTACCAAATTGCACTGTTCGTGCCTTTTGTGCGAAAAATGCTTCGCACCATATAGCAATGCCCTTTTGAAAATAATGTTTCCACTTCTTGAAAAAGCAAACATTTATTGAATTAATACAACAAAACAAACTAAGACACACAAAACATGCCGCAATGCAATGAAAAGCTTCTTGCAAAAATCACACAACCTACATTGCATGATAGTGTGATACACACACATACAACCAACAAATGTAACCTATCAGTGTGTATAAACACTTTTATGTAAAAAAAAAAAGTATATTTAAACCAGAAAAACAACACCATTAAAAACACATCCAATATATTGTTACAATTAACATTTTGACTAAGATTATTATTTGGAAAAAAGGATCATAAAAAAATATTTTAAATCTTCACTTGTACGCATATCGCCATATGTCTACCTGCTGGATCCCACTTTTTCCTTCTTTCCATCTTCACTTGAATAGTGCAGCCACAAGGTCTCATTGAACAGCGCAATAAGTATAGTATATTATATTAGAAAAATAGAATTAGTACAAGAGGTACTAAACCCACCTCAGTAGGAAAAGTACATGTAGTACTCGTCCCAAAACTATCGGACAAGTTCAATTTCAAGGCCTATACATACCTACAAAAAACTAACGAGCAATACAATCAAGGAGATTTATACACCATTCATATACCTTTCAGAGCAACAATATGATTACTCTGTATCATAACCACATTATACATTTTCATAAACACATGAAATGAAAGACAAGGTAAAGAAAAACTTAAAAAACAAACAACACAAATCAACAACGATAATAAACTACAACCATTTCAGATATATAAAATTCAACATTTGCCACATGTATTTCAATTGTTTTGCATACAGATTCTCAATGTGAGATTTCAGGAAAAGAATAAGAGCTAAGAAAACAAAACTCGTAGTTTTCCAATATCAAAATCATTTAGAATCCACCTATTTTTCTCCTTATCCGAAAAATGGTGAGCCATTATAATTAGTCTTATTATACACCAAAAAACACAGACGAAAACACACAAAAAAAGACTCTAGTTCACCCTTCATTAATGGTTTGGCTGAGATGATTTAGTTCACCCTCTAACAAAAGGACTAATGCTAAGTCCTCCTAAAAAAATAATCCATTTTAAAATCTAGTTCTTAAATTACCCTAACACAAAGTAATCAATTAAAATGAAAAAGAAACACTGAATATCTCACAAGAATCCAAAAAGCATTAAACAGATAAATGTCACATAGTTTGATTTGGTTTCTGATACAAAAATTGAAACACAAAGTATGATGCATTCAGGACCATCACCAGCTGCTTCCACTATAGCCCCATCACCCAAATATCAAAGAAGACCTAGTTCATCATGATTCAGTGAAATAAACTTTAGAACACTAATCCTAGTTCATCAGGACTCAATGAAATCATAATGAACTACGATCCACAACACTATCAATTTAACATCAATTGATACTATAGATGAAACAAATTTCAATTTACCTTTTAACCTATGTGAATGCATCAAGGAAATCAAATTGAAACCTAACCGAAGAAGTAAAATTAGAGAACAATAATGAAAAATCAGAAAGGAAAATCATACGAAGGAAATCCGAATAGAAACCTAACTGTGAGTCTTTGAAGCATCGCGATTTGCGATGGCTAGGTGAATCCAAACAAAGCAAAATTGAAGTTGTGTTCACGCAATAGCTCGACGAGAAATGAGAGCGGTGGCGGAATCGATCGGTGGCTGAATCATCATTGGTTCAACGAGGTTAGGGAAGAAGAAGGTGGATGAAGAGGTTAGGGATTGAGGAATTTGGAAGAAGAATGAAACTGAGAAATTGGGAATCCATAGCGCTAAGAGTGAAATTGGGAAAGTGAAAACCGAAAAAATTTGTGTTCTCGCGCGTACTGAAAGGAAAAAAAATTAAAAATCTTAATTATTATTTTAGCCACGGTTAAACCGTGGTAAATGACTTTAATGCTCACGGCTATAATAATCGTGGCTAATTAACTGTGGCTAAACGCCGAAATTTTTGTAGTGATAGAATAAACATGGGGCATTAATCTTCTTAGCAACCAACCATTTCCATGAAGTAATAACTCCAAAAGAAACTATCTTTGCTACAAGGGTTCCATCTAGCAATATACAACAATACTTTAATCTCACCATCTTCTTAATTATGCTTTATTTTTTTCCATAACTTCCACAACCTTAATGTCATTTATAGTTCCTTCATTATGAATCATCCATGCTAACACACATAGTATCCAAACAACATGAATAATATCACTATCCACCCTATGAATAAACACATTTGCCTCAAGATTGTAAAAGTTCTTCCAATATTCCCGATACTCATTGAAGCATTTGTTGGAACTTTTAGGCCAAGCTTTTTAAGAAGATCAACTTTGTGGTTTTGCATATACATTCATGTGGACATTTTATTGAGGACCATGCTTGAGAAGAATAGAAAAAAATGTAATATTTGGAGTGGTATAACAAAAAGCATAAGTGTTGTCTAAATCCAATGAAAGTGAATAAGTGTAGACTTCCCAGCCATGTACAAATTTAATCAAGCATAAATGTAGACTTCCACGTTTTTGTGACCTTCCGTTGTTGGAAAACGCACCTTCCAGCCAACAGGTTAATGTAACAAATCTAATTATTGTTGAACGTTGCTAGTAACGAAGATTTTGGTTAAACCAGAATAGATATATTAAGACCATCCACAATGGAGCACTCCAACTTTGAGTACTTAAATGAGTCTCACATTGACACATCACTAATTTATTATTTTTTAATAATAGTACTTAATAGGTACTCATCCCCTCCAATGGAGCACTCTTTAAAAAGTTCTAAAATAGGTCTCATCAATAACTTCACTTCATTACAATAACTTATTATTTAATTATCTATTTTATAATATAAATTGATTGAATGATAAAATTATAAAATTAGTATGTACTATTTTTTTCTAATTCAAAAAAATAATTAAAATACAAAATTTAATTTAAAATAATATTGCCAAATTTTAAGAATGATATAATTAAAAAATATTTTAAAATAACATTACATAAATTTAAAAACAATTAATTTTGTTGATCATCATGCCCAAAACGTTGCTAAATATGCTCGACAAGATCATGTTGAAGTTGAAGATGAGCTCACCTATCTTAAATTTGTGCTCTTCTTTGAAGGTATAGTGCGAGATTTGGATGAGGACCATTATGTGTGTCACTTATTGAAACATCATTGAGGACCATTAAATTTTTTTACGGAAAAATTGTGCAAGAGGAGAGAGAGTTGAATGAAAAGAATATTTTAATGAAAAATAAGGTGGGTCTAAGAGGAGAGAGAGTTCTTATTTTAGAAGTAGTACCTAATAGGTACTCAAATGGATGGTACTCCAATGGTAGTACCTAATAAGTACCATGAGTACCTAATAATTACTACACCATTGAAGATGGTCTAAGAGATCTTTCTCTTCACCAAGTGGTGTTAATCTCTCTATAAACAGAGAAATTTGGGAAGGAGTAAGGACATGTGAAATTGGAAAAAATCCAACCAATTTCTCTCCCATTTACATTATTTTAAATCATCGTTCACTTAATTAATGCATGAATCAATTGTAGGAATTATCTTTTTGTGGAATATCATCAAAGGTAGACATTTTTTTTAACAACAAATATATTATTAACCAGGTCTCTTGTAACGCCCCAACTTTTAGAATTAGTTTATTAATATTTTTTTATTATTAGAAGTTGCTTGTGTTGGTTGTTGTGTGGTTATTTAATTATATTGATGTGTTAAATAATTAATCATGGGGAAAATAAATGAGCAGAATGATGTTGGTGAACTAAAATAAAATTAAAAGAATGAGTAGAATGATGTTGGTGAACTAAAATAAAATTAAAAGAAAAAGAAGTAGAAAAATTAGATAATGAGGTGTTGAGAGCAAATAGGAGGGGTGTGAATAAGATTGTAGTAAAAATAAAAATAAAAGAAAACCATGATTTTAATTTTAATAAGAGAATGAAGAGAATGAAGGGGAGGAAGGAACTCGATCTCAAACCTTAGGAAATCACTACAAAAACAAGTAAGGGGGCTTTATACTCTTGAAATTCTGAATTCAATAGGCATACTTGTTGTATTCATTATGTGTGCTTTAAGTTGTTGTTCTCCTCCATTTCCTTTCCATGATGTTGTGATGTTTGAATTGTTGGGTTGTTGTTGCTATCATTAGAGATATTTGTTGTTTTTGAATTATGTTGTGTGACATCTGATGTTGTTGCTCTTATTGTGTGTGGTTTTGTGTTTGAAGAATTCGTGTCCCAGGTACGGTTAAGATAAAATGAGTTGTTGAGTTCATGGGGTTGTTCTAAAAACTCAAGAAATCACAATCTCGAATTTTAGGGGGTTAATTCAAGGAATCGAATTTTTATTGTGTTTTAAGAGTCCTAATCAGTTTTAAAACAATCCTGGAATTTTTCTGGGTAAAACAAATTGTCCTAACCGAAAACCTTGAATGATTTTTAATGGAGTTGTTGTTGTTTTTAAAAAGAGAACTTTAGCCTCTTCTTTATGTACTATTCGATTGCCGATTTTTGAAAATAATGACGGGTATCCTTTAGAAATAAAATGACGATCAAAACGATATAAAGAACGTCGATTTTCGTTGAGTATACAGGGAGAACAAATCGGGTCGAAAAACTGGGTCGTGCGACCCGTTTACAGGAAAACGGGTGAGAGTGATGATGAACAGTGCCGAGCATCACGCCCAGTCGCGAGTCTGGCACGTGGGGCGCATGCGAGGTCCTGGAGATCGTTTGTTTAAAACTTGTTTTTATAGAAACATTGTAAATAATTTTCTTGAAATTTTGGTACCTCTTTTGGAATTTTTGGACACCTATAGCTATTTTTAGTTAATTATTTGAGGTAAAAATGCGATTAAAAATATAATAATTTTATAAAAGTTTCCCAAAATTTTATGTAAAGTATTTTGAATATTTTGGAACCTTTTGGTGTACTTCACTCTCTCTGATTTATGTCCCTCCAAGGATTTGAATTTATATCACAATTTTTATTAATTAAATTGATTTAAAATTCGTACATTTCGTAGATAAACTAAATCAAGATGATTTGAGTTAGTGGTACTGTTAAAGAGGGGTAAGGGGCTGCTGTTTTGGAGAGGAGTGAAAGATTAATCGAGTTATGAAGTTTTAGGTGGTGTTGTAATCGAAATTGCTAGTAATTGTTGTGTATCGGTGTTGTTTTAAATCGTTGCTCGTTGATAGTAATTGTGTTGTGAATAGGGATTTTATTTTTTAAAGAAAATAATTAAAAATAAACTAATAGAAAGAAACTAGTTTTGTTTGAGGTGTGTTTGTTGTTGTTTGAGAAGTGAGTTGATGATGATTTGGTAACTTATAAACGTAAATAAATAATTAAAAAGAGAAAACAAATAAAAGTATAGAGAAGATTAAGTTCTTTGAATTATCATATGTGAATCGATATCATAGTTAATTGAGTTGATGCTTACAAGGTGTGTGATTATGCCGTTGTATTAAAAATAAATTATCGTTGTTACCGTTGATTGCTATGGTGGTCATTGTGTTGCCGTTTGTCGTGTTGTCGTTGTTGTTATAAGCCGTTGTTTATAAGCAGCTATAATATGTCGTTGTTTATAAGTTGTTGTCTTTAAGCCGTTGACTATTGATGTTGTTTCGTGATTAAGCCATTGATTATTGATGTTGTTATAATGACGACGAAGTTGTTAAATGATGTTGCCTATTGGCGTTGCTTATTATAACATGACATGCATTCATTCATGCGTCAAATGACGTTGCCTATTGTATAGATGATGTTGAAAATGATGTTGATCCTTCATGATATAAAACTGGAAATGACGTTGTTATTGGTACCACATGCATGTAGCGAGCCTAGGCGCATTGCATGCATTTTAATTATATTTGTTCATTTAAATGTTGTTGTTTATTTCTCTTTATTTAATTGTTGATTGATGATTGTGGTTGATTGATGAATGCGCGTGGTCATCCGCTTAGGTGGTCTTGTTGTTGTTTATGATGTTGCTAGTTATTACGTTTTAATTCAGTTACTTTCTTGATGTACTGTCTCTCACCTTTACATTCTCTCTTCTGGCTTGGCCTTACGGTGTGCAACCGTAGATTTTCAGGTAGGTGATGAGTCATAGCTGATGCGTTCGGATAGCTGTTGTTTTGCTATTTAATTGGAGTCACTTTGTTAGGATGTTGTTGGGGAAAACTTTTATTTAATTATGCTACTAATTCTTTATTAACAATTGGACTATGACATTTTGATTCAATAATTTCAATTTGGACTTTGAAACTTATATTATTGGTTTAATTTTTATTCTCCGCTGCATAATTTCTAATCATTTGAGGACATAATTACGTTGAGTGTGTGTGACATCCTTATTAAATAAATGAAATTAACTTTTTCACGAATAAAATAAAGGGGTAAATCAAGGGTGTTACATCTCTGCACAAGATGAACAGAGACCAGTATAAAAGCAACTACATAATAGGGTGCAATATATATGCGCCAGTGGCGGATCCATAAATTTTATTTAGTGGGGGCTTGAAAATGTTACTAATAAATTTTTATAAGATGTTGGTTGATTTATTATAATAAAACAAAAAATATATATTTTTACAAATTTGCAATCGTTCACAAGAGAAATAGAAGACAAATAATTTATTTTAAATTTTTAGAGGTATAAGGCCATTGCCTTGATAGCCTTATCTTAGGGACGGTCATTAAAAAATGGTTTATGTTGATCCATTAGGAGGAGAGGTTGCATATGATTGGAGAAAAATAAAATTAAAAGAGAAAGAGATGGTGTATGGAGACTTTGATCGGAGACCAAGAGAACCTACACATAAATATAACTAGAAAAAAAATTAGATTATGACTTATTTTATTTTAATCAAGCTTATTAAAATTTGAAAATGTGAATTTGTAGTGAGTTTACAAATATAAAGTATAAATTAATCGACTTAATTAATTTTTATGGGGGTTAAAATAAATATATAATTGACTTTTCCTTATAACAAACATATATCACAGTATTATTATAAGGAAAATTTTTGTGCTTGTGGGGGCTCAAGCCCCCAATCCATTAGGCATGGATCCGCCCCTGTATATGCGGAACGCCAAAAATAAACACCAAAACAAACACCATCTAAAAGAGGTTCACCTCCTAATCCCGAAATCAGAAAGACACCCCTCAAATTTCGGGTCACCAAAAGACACCAACCCAACCCCAAAAGTTTCCACTAGATCGACTATAACTCCCAATCTCGAATAAAAAATGATCGGCCCATCAGAATCCAAAAAACAGCTCTTTCAGGCTCAAAGGTAGACATGTTGTGTTTGTGCAAATCACATCATGGTATATATTCAAAGTATCCTGAAGAGAATTTACTATTCTTCTCAATTGCATCCAATATACATTAATTGGTGTATATACATGCTTTGAATCTTCGGGTACAATCGTCATCAACATCTTCTTATAGAAATTCTCCAACAAAGAATTCGTATGATTGATCTTTATTTTCCAATTATACTATTAATATAATTAAGAGAAATTTTATGATATTTTTGGATTTGTGTATATATAGTTTAAGTTTAAAAATGAGAAATCTTTTAATTATAAAAAGAATAATTTTTACGTAACAATTGTACGTCTCCCTGTATCTTTTACCTCTCATCTCTCTTTTTATCTCGCATATTTTTCTTCTCTCTCCATCTCTTTAAAATATCTCTCTCTCTCTCTCCACTTTTTCTCAGTGTTTTAAAAACCGGACCGAACCGGCCGGTCGGACCGGTCGAACCGGAAACCGGAGCCTTTCCGGTCTGGTTCATATGTTGGATCGTCCATGCAGTTGGACCGATGGGAACCGGAAAAAACCGGAAAAAACCGGGAAAACCGGTGAACCGGCGGTTCCCCTGAACCGGCGGTTTGATTACACCCGTTTTTATTTTCTACCAAAACAACGTCGTTTTGTTATATTTTTTTTTTCTTTTCAAGATACTGTTTTGTTATTATTAATAATTAAAAAAATGAAATAGAAAAATTAAAATAAATCAGAATGAAAATAGAAATGAGAAACAGAGACAAGTTGTTAGCGTTTGGAGATTCAGAAACAGAGACTCGGATTCAGAGAGATCGAAGATGAGAAAATAGCAAGCGACATGAGAATTGAGTTTATGGTAGCAGACATGAACGGATCCACTTTCAAGGAAAAAGATGTGAAAGAAGAAAATTAGAATTAAATATGGACTTGCAATCTCACATAGAAAAAGAAAGAAGAAAAATGCAGTACATAGTAATAAAGGAAAAGTGAAGTGAGATAGAAGTGACGGCTGCAAAACATGTAGCAAATATTATATCTACAGTTTAGGGTTTGTAACTTTATATCACATGGTTTGGGCTTTTTTAATACATGAATTCAAAATAGCCCAATTTAGATGCCGTTCATTTTTTCCATATACAAAATTAGGTGTATCCTAAATAATATGATCTTTATGAATATAATATTATTTTTTTTACATAATATTACAGTATATATATTTATATTACTATTACACTCGCCACCAAAACAAATCACATGTTTATATTATAGATAATTTTTTTAAATGGGTGTGTTTATGAAATTTTCAAAATTTCATATATTTTAATAGAGACCGGTTCAATAACTATATAGAGACCGGTTCATTTTATCGGTTTAATCCGATTTAATTCGGTCTATTATGCAGTTCGACCAGTGACCCAGTGGTTCGACCAATGAACCAGTGACCCAGTATCATCACCGGTTCGATAACCGGTCCGGTTTTTAAAACACTGCTTTTTCTTTTTGTTTTCTCTCTCTCTCATATAATTTTCATTAAAGACAAACTAGATAAAAAAAAACAATTTTCAATAATTTTTGTTAATAATTTCTTGTGGTATAGTTGTCATTTAGTTTTTCATCAAAATAGTTTAGATATAAAAATATGTATATATAATGAAAAGAAAAACGTTATTTTCAAAAAATAAAGACCTAAAATGTTTGTTTTTCCAAGAAAAGAAAAACGTTATTTTCAAAAAATAAATAAATATATATAATAATTATAAAATGAATTGAAAAAAAAAATTAAAACAATTTTTTATGATTGTAGCAATATATTGGATGAGTGTTTGAAACAGTGCTATTTATTGGTTGTATGATGTGCATATCATGCGATACAGGTTGTGTGATTTTTGCCAGAAGCCTTTGCATTGCTTTGGGGCTTGAAATAACATCTCAATAAATGCTATAAGTTAATTGGAGAAGTTTGTTATCAAACATATCTAATTATTTTTATCAAATAAACTTATAAACTAGTTCAAATAAACTATAAACTAGCTTATTGAACTTACCAAACTTATATACTTGTAAATATTTAACATTATATATGCTGATTTTCGGTGGCTTCTTCTACATAATTTATATAGAATATATTTTCGTGAAAGTGGTTTGACTGTGGTTTAAGGAACTCGAATTCACTACGGTTATTTTTTTACACATTAACTAAACTTAAATAAAGACTGTTCAATCATGATAGAATAATCATCGATATATAAGTTATAAATTATAATGTGACTTTGCGGAATGCTGCAAATTTTATCCGGCTTAACGAGCTATGGAAACAAATTAAGCCTACATATTCATGTTATATGGCTCGCCGGCGCACTAACAAGATTTTTACTTTTTCTTTCTTTCTTTTCTTTTAACATTATTATTATTATTTAAAAAAGGTGAGGCCTACCGTACCCAAAGTAGGAATAGGCTAGGTCGAGGTAGGCTTTGCCAAGCCTGAATCTGGTCTGTCAAAAAATTGAAGACCTGAGTCTGGCATGTGGCCTATCATAGGCTTAACTTTAGGTCTGAGTCTGACCTTTTGAAAGACTAATGTAAATAATTATATTTATTTTAAATATACTTATGCTTATAAACTAATAATCAATGTTCCTTTTGATATTTAACATTGTATTTTAAAGAATTTGACTATATATGTCATCACATTTTAATTCTAGTTTATAATAATTCATTTATATATGTGAAAACTAATGTAGATTTATAAACTTAAACTATTGAAAAAGTTAATAAAGTTATAATTTAATAAAATTACAAATTTTAATATATATATATATATATATATATATATATATATATATATATATATATATATATATATATATATATATATATATATATATATAAATAATAGTAGTAAAAATATTTTTCATATTAACTTAAAAAGGCTAGCCTAGTAGGCTAAAATGTTTTTTTAATGGCCTTTCGTCTGACCTATTTAACTAAATAGACTTATGCTTATCAAAAAAAAAACTAACTAGACTTATAAAAAAAGTCTTGGTCTCCTCTATTTAAATAAATAGGCAGACCTGGCCTGAGCTTATGTAGGCTATGGCATAGGCCCCTATAGGCCGGCCTGACCTATTCCCACCTATTATACCCATTCATAATTTGATGGTATTTATCCACCAACCAATGAAAACAAACCACATAATTAAGTGGATTTGCATGTGGTACCCACAACTTACTTGTAACAAACTTTTGAATTTGCATATTTCGATTTGCATAAAACATGTTCTTATTGGTTGATGGGTAAATACCCTCAAATCATAAAAAGGGTAGATTAGAAAAAACCTCAAATATGAAATATTAAAGCTTTTGTTTTATATTTAAAAATGTCATTGTGTTGCCACATGTTAACATGCCATTTGCTAGCTATATAAACAAAGACCCACAGTGTGCCACATCAGCAATCATTAGTAATTTGTTTGGTGACTATGAAGAAATAGATGGAAGGACCAAAATTGATGGAAGGACTAAAATTGATATCAGAAACAAACTATATGATTATATATATAGAGGATGTATATTATGAGAATGGTAAAGTTATATGAAAATATGAGAATGAACTACAATCATTAGATTTAAATGAAGAAGTAAGATTAGAACATCATTTAAGTGAGTCATGTGACATTGTCATGTGCCATTTTCATTATTATTGAACTCTTTCTCTCTCTTCCACTATTTGGCACCAATTCTTCTTCTCCCTATCTATTTGTCTTCTATCAGTGACTTCTACCAAAATTTATCGTCACCATATTCACAGTTCCGGCGGCCACCGACCTTTGTTTACTTGCTCAAGTTGTTAGATTGTTCCTCAATATGTTATTAGCTTTTCTTTTCATATTTTAATTTTTACTAAAAATCATGACTTTGTTTTTGTTACAGTATCAACGCCTTAATATGACTTTATATAGAGACATGATTATATTGTTTTTCCCCATTATCTCTACATGTTTATTCTGATACAAGTTTTGTATATTTTAGGTTTTTTTTTTGGCATATTAGGTTTTATTTACATCATAACCAATTTAGGAATAATTTATATGGCCAATGTCAATTTAGGAATAATTTATTTGTTGTGTTTAGTTTTAGGAACAATTTTTATGGAGAAGGATTCAGCCTCGTCATCAAAAGACTTCGATTATGTCGGAGGAGTGGATTCCTCCGTGCGGTAATGAACTCAAACCTGTGATTGGCAAGGTATTTGATACTTAGAAGCATGTGGATACCGGCTTATTTCAAAGATACATTTATGGCTGGAATTATGAGAACAACCTCAAGATCAGAGAGTGAAAACTCATTTTTTGGAAACTATTTGAATAAGAATCTTACTTTAGTAATATTTTGGATGCGATTTGATTCTGCTTTAGAAGCACATGGACATAAAGAACTTCTTGCTGGTAATGATACACTTCATTCTAATCCAGAATTGAAG
This sequence comes from Trifolium pratense, assembly GCF_020283565.1. Taxonomy (NCBI): domain Eukaryota; kingdom Viridiplantae; phylum Streptophyta; class Magnoliopsida; order Fabales; family Fabaceae; genus Trifolium; species Trifolium pratense. The sequence continues at coordinate 38,431,223 of NC_060064.1, read as the reverse complement.
ATGCACATGGATTTAGAGAAGCACGGTAGAGAGGTTTATACATATGAATTTTTTTACATGTTTCAGAAGGAGTTGTGGAGTGCATGTATAGATTGTGGAATTGAAGGAACGAAAAAGAAAGGTGAGAATTTGTTATTTTCTATACTTGATAATGTTGTGGTTAATATGGCACCAAAATGAGCAAACATAGAGAAGTTGTTTATTGTGTTTCTAATAACATTGCACATTGTTCATGCAAAATGTTTGATTCGGAAGGTATACCATGTCGACATATATTCTTTTTGTATTAAAGGGGAGAGGTTTTAGTGAAATTCCAAGTCACTACATTGTAAATAGGTGGACGAAGTTGGCAACAAGTAGACCGGTTTTGATTGTGATGGAAATGTTTTGGAGGCATGTTCTAAATTTGAAAGTGAAAGGACATTAGTTTCAAAAAGCATGAGCACAATTGTTTAAATGCATGCATATGGCTGATACAAATAAAGAGAAATTGCTCCTCATTTACAATGAGGGTTGTAGTATTGAACAAAAAATTGTAGTACACCGGAGACATATCTTTCTATTTTGTAACATTGTCTTAATATTGTGGTACACTGATAAGGTGCACTGATATTATTTCAGTTAGCTAGTGCGTGTATGAATGCAGGCTCACTATCAAAGTCTGTTATATTTTTGGTATACTTTTGTTATAACCTGTGAATCAGTTCTAGTGCTACACTATGTTATATATATAGGGGGTAATTTACAACCAACTAACAACATTAAGGTGTAAATTAATGCGCACCTTTTTTAATAGGACAAAAAAACCCTTATATTTACTTATTTAACACTAGGAAATTTAGGGTTAGTTAGATAAAATTTATTAAATAATGTGCACCCATTTGCTAATTTACACCCAAACAATTATAAATATATACAACCATAATAAACACAAGACAACCTAGAAAATCAAAAAATGACAACTTGAGAAAATACATACAATCCAATTTTATTTAGGTTGCATCGTATTGATGGGTTTATGTAAATTATTTTGAATTGCATCGTATTGAAGTAGAATTGAATTACCTTCATAATGAAATTTATTTTTCCCTAAACTCTGATTGCAATATTTTATTATTGTTTGTTTATGCTTTTATTTATTTTTTCAATTGCTTCAAACTCGTATTGTTAACGTTTTATACAATTAGATAATCTATTTTCCAATGATCATTGTTTATGTGTAATGTTTATTCCAACTTGAAAAAAAATAACTTGTAAAAAAACTGTTTATTTAGGTTGCACATATTTATAATTATGTGGGTGTAAATTAGTAAACGGGTGTCCAACATTTAATAAAAGTTACCTAACTAACCCTCAATTTAAATTTCTAGTGTAAAATAACTAAATGTCAGAGGTTTTTGTCCATAGTGAAAAGGTGCGTATTCCTAATTTACACCTTAAATTTTTAGTTGGTTGTAAATTAGCAACCCATATATATATATATATATATATATATATATATATATATATATATATATATATATATATATATATATATATATATATATATATATATATATATATATATATATATATATTATTAAATATCGAATAAAATGTAAGAACTAAAAATGTTTCCAAGTACATGAACTCTAGTTATAATTGTGAATTGAAATATGTACCCAAAAAAAAATTGTGAATTGAAATATTTAATGTAAATGATTCATTGAGATTTTTCTGTGTTTGGGACTTAATAATTGATAGTTTAGGGAATGCTATTGCCACCATTAATCCTTTAAATATGATTTTGGTCCATGTAATATTCCTCGTTTTAATTTTGGTTCCTGTAAATTTTTTATTTATTTTAGTTCCTACAAAATCTCAAAACTTTTAAAATGGTCTATAAACTAGAGTTTTTGTTGACATGTCAAATTTATGATGATTTTGCAGATGCTTTTTTTTTATCAAGCATGATTTTGCAGATACAATAGGAGTGTAATTTTCTATTTATACAAAAAAGGGAATATTTAGTATAGTGTAATTATAATTCAAGAAATAGGAGTGTATTTTTTTTATTAATAGTTTTTTTTTTTAGCCAAAAAGGAGGAGTAGCAAAGTGCTACTACCTCAAAAATTATATATATAGATAGATAAAAGAGAATAAGGAGAGAGAACTTACAAAAAAGAGGGGGACTAGGCCAAAACCTCCATTAAAAGTTGATAAACTTAAAATTAGGCCTACCTGATTTATTAATAGTGTAATTAATTTACATTGTCAAAATATTCACATAGTCAATCTTTTATAAAATTTTGTGATGGAAACATCATTACTAATACTCTAGAAATGGACGTTTAAAATTAGGGTCATGCCACATTGTCCTTGGGGGATAATGATTAAAAAAAATGAAAATAATAACAAAAGTTTTAAGAAGAAAATATTTGTTTTTAAAATTTCAATGCATAGAATGCACTACTTTCAAAATTATATTACTATTTTCATTCCTTAACCATTGCCCAGGGGCACACTTTTTAACTTTTTCCTTAAAAATATGCCTAGCTGGTACGTGTTACCACTAGTGATTTTTTTTTACTCAAGGACCATTAAGTTAGGTAATACATACAAATACACATGTTAAAGAAGTGAATGTAAAAATTAATTTTTGAAATTTGTGAATTTGAACTTTTCAAACGTTAAATATTTTGCATTATTAAATGCAAAATTTCTATATTAAGATACCTTAACATGTGTCTTTAGAGCACACGTTAACGGATTTGGATTCTCTCATATTTTTTCTCTCATGTTTTCTATCATTTTCTTAATCTAATGGTTGATAAATCACAAAGAGCATAAAAACATTTAAGAAGAGAGGTTAATTTTTTGAATGAATGACTAAGATTACTATAACATGACCAACATGAGAAAAAAATTGGAGAGGATCCAAATCCTATGTTAACATGACCCAAAGAATAATTATAAAACGAATTGAAAACAAATTTTTCTTAAAATAATTCATGACGGTGTTGTTTTTTGGGTTTATACTTAGTCAAAAAGTTAGTTGAGGCAATACGTTGGATGATTGTTTGTCTCATATAATTTATGACGGTGCTGTTTTTTGGTTTATACTTATGGGTTATGTTTGTTGCTTGTATGATTTGTGTATCTTGTAAGTTGTGTTTTTTGACAGAAGGCTTTGCTCTCATTGCGACATGTTTTTGTGCTTTAGTTTGTCTCATTGTATTAATTGAATAAATATTTACGTTTTCAAAAAATGAATCCCCCGCAACTTCGATTTGGAGGGGGTTGGAACTACTTGAAACAATACTTTGGATGATTATTTGTCTCGTACAATTTATGACGGTGTTGTTTTTTGGGTTTATACTTATGGGTTATGTTTGTTGCTTGTATGATGTATGTATCTTGTAAGTTGTGATTTATGACAGAAAACTTTGCACTCAATGCGGCATGTTTTTGTGCTTTAGTTTGTCTTATTGTAGTAATTGAATAAATATTTGCGTTTTCAAAAAATGAAATCCCCCACAATTGCGATTAGGAATGAGTTGGAACAACTTGAAGCAATACGTTGGATGATTGTTTGTCTCGTACAATTTATGACCGTGCTGTTTTTGGGGTTATGTTTGTTGCTTGTATGATGTGTTTATCTTGTAGGTTATGATTTTTGTAATAAGACTTTGCACTCATTGTGGCATGTTTTGTGCTTTAGTTTGTCTCATTGTATTAATTGAATAAATATTTGCGCTTTCAAGAAATGAATCCCACGCAAATGCGATTTGGAGGGGATGGAACAACTTGAAGCAATACGTTTGATGATTTTTTGTCTAATACAAATTATGACGGTGTTGTTTTTTGGGTTTATACTTATGAGTTATGTTTGTTGCTTGTATGATGTGTTTATCTTGTAGGTTGTGATATTTGATAGAAAACTTTCCACTCATTGCGGCATCTTTTATGCTTTGGTTAGTCTTATTTATTAATTTAACAAATATTTGCGTTTTCAAGAAATGAAATCTCACACAACTGTGATTAGAAGGTGGTTGGAAAAACATGAAGCAATACATTGGATGATTGTTTGTCTCGTACAATTTATGAATGTGCTGTTTTGTTTGTTATACTTATGGGTTATGTTTCTTGTGTGTATGATGTGTTTATCTTGTAGGTTTTGATTTTTGACAAAAGCCTTTACAGTCACTGCGGCATGTTTTGTGCTTTTGTTTGTCTTATTGTATTAATTGAAAAAATGTTTGCGTTTTCAAGAAATGAAATCCCCCACAACTGCGATTAGGAATGGGTTGGAACCACTTGATGTTTTTGTGCTTTAGTTTGTCTTATTGTTTTAATTGAATAAATGTTTGCATTTTGAAGAAATGAAATCCCCCACAACTACGATTACGAGAGGGTTGTAATCACAACCTACTATTTATGACGGTGCTGTTTTTTGGGTTTATACCTAGAGTTTAAAGACTACGCACCGTCAGTGTAAATTAATTTCACACTGACAACCAATAAGAATGAAGCATTCTTATTGGTCATGTTTGTTGGTTGTATGATGTGTGTGTGAATCTTGTAGATTGTGGTGATTTTTGACGGAAGACTTCGCTTCACTGCGGCATGTTTTTGTGCTTTAGTTTGCCTTATTGTATTAATGAAATAAATGTTTGCATTTTCAAGAAATGAAATCCCCGCAACTGTTATTAGGAGGGGGTTGGAACCACTTTATGTTAGAACTGACTCTCAAACCAGATTAGATGATTTAGTGGACCAGATACTGATGGTGAAAACAATAAAAAAATTGAAATTTTCATTTTAATTTTAGTAAAATGAATTACTAGTACCATCATAGTCAAAGTGTAACAGAGAAATTATTAATGTCTTTTTAAAATTATTTTATTGACAGCATCTCTAAAATACATTTCATTAAATTTAAACTTTTGAATTATAAATGCATTCATTTAATTATTAGTCAAAATGGGTAATTTAAGAAATATATTTAATTTTTTTTATTAAGAATATATAAATTAAGTATTATCAATTATTTTCTTAATATACATAATTTAATATAAAACTTCTTAAAAAAATTGTAGAATTTATCTTTATTTTTCGATTATACTCTTAATATAATTAAGACAATTTAATTTTATGATATTTTTCAATTTGAGTCTAAATATAAACACTATATAGTCATAAGTTTAAAAAATGAGAAACTTAAACACTTATGTAATAATTAATTATAACACAAAGATTAAGATACAAAATAGAAGAAAGTGAAAAAACTAAATGAAATATAAACTTAAAAGGACCACATGGGTTCTATACAATGTCACCCCTTTTTTCTCTTTTTAATACTTTCAACTAATAATAACGTCATAAAACTTAATTTCAGCTTCACTCATCTCAAGACTGACTACAGTCTTCTTAAGACCAAACGTCCAAGTTTCTCCAATTTCATCATTGATTGGTTATTAATCTTTTTTTTTTCCAGCAAGCCTCAACTTAAAATATTCATTTGTAGAAAAGTGAGCACAAAACTCAGTGATCCTACATGTATTTTTGTGTGTGTACATTAGGATTCAAATCTTCATCTATTTGTGAGATGTGATTTTTTTTTATTGTGTGATATTTTTAAGTGATTGGATAGGAGTTAGCCACACCCTCAATTTTTTTACTTTTTCTCCATTATACATTCTTGAAAGTGCGCAGATTTATAAAAAAATGGTACCAGATAGAACCAATTTTTTTTCTCGGTGTTTGATTAGTAAAGTGGCTATAAATTTTCTCCAACTCTCCCGATCTTTTTGCTCTCTCTCTCTCTCTCCCTCCCGCTCTCTCTCTTTCTCTCTCTCTCTCTCTCACATTTTTCATCAAACGCAGTACTAGATAAAAACATTGTTCAGAAATTTATGCGTTTGTCTGCATTATCCACTATACTCCCTTTTTCTCTTTTTAATACTCTCAACTAAGAGTAACGTCCTAAAACTTAATTCCAACTTCACTCATCTCAAGATTAACTACACTCTTCTTAAGATCAAACATCCACATTTCTCCAATTTCATCATCGATTGGTTATTAACCCTTTTTTTCTTTCTTTCCAGCAAGCCTCAACTTAAAATATTCATTTGCATAAAGGTGAGCACAAAACTCAGTGATCCTGAATGTATTTTTTTGTGTGTACATTTGGATTCAGATCTTCATCTATTTGTGAGATGTGATTTTTTTTTTATTGTATTATATTTTTAGGTGATTGGATAGGAGTTAGCCACACCCTCAATTTTGTTTACTTTTTCCCCATTTTACATTCTTTAAAGTACGAGGATTTATTAAAAAAAAAAAGGGTACCAGATAGAAACAATTTTTTTTTCCGGTGTTTGATTAGTAAAGTGGTTATAAATTTTCTCCAATTCTACCGAAATTTTTGCTCTCTCTCTCTCTCTCATATTTTTCATCAAACACAATACTAGATAAACAATTGTTCAGAAATTTAAGTGTTTCTTCTGTATTATTCACCGTACTCCTTTGCAAGTTAAAAAAAAAATTGGAGTTGAGTTCGTGGTATGCAAAAATGAGATTTAGTTTGATAGTCACTATTACGGGTGTTTTACACTTAAAAAATAAGTGTATTTTCTACAATAGAGTGTCAAAATTTCATAAACTAACAGAAGTCTTTTTATTGGGCCATATTATCAACAAGGTGTTGGATGTTTTGTATAGGTTTTTCATCCTTAGTTAATTTTACTTTTATTCGAATTTGTTTTTTGAGTTGGAATACTCCTTATATTCATGTCTTAATCAAACTTTTATTTCTTCAAAAAAAAAATCATCTTTATGAGTTTTTTTTCTTTTCATCTTTATGAGTTGCCCTCTAGCCCTGCCTATAATTTTCGATTTGTAGTATTGCCTTATTTTCTAGTATATGTTTCTTTTTTTTTTATTTGTTCTGAGTATCTCTAATACTTTGTACTTTTGTCTTTTGACCTATTTTTTATTATAATGTTTGATATAAAAAAAAACTTGTAAGCTTTTTCTTGAAATTTAAATTGATATGTTGTTATGCATTTATTCTTTCGGCTGATGTTATACTTGAAATTGACAAGTTTTTTTTTTTTTAGGGAGCTAAGACTCTTATTATCAAAATGGATCAGTCACCTGAGAGAGTGTTTGAGGACCTAAATGATCCAGAATGTGCTCTTTGTAAGCTAGGAGGAAATATACTTTGTTGTGATTGTTGTCCTTCATCCTTTCACACAAAATGTTTGGGTATACATGTAGGTGCCTTAATCTATGATGCTTTTTAGTTTTTTTTTTTTTTTTTTTTGAGATCATTTTGTTTTCTTTTTATCAATTTCTTTCTTTCTTTTATTAATTCTGATTGTATATATTTTTAAAAAATTAATCTATATGGTCTTCCAGTCAAATATAGGATATGGTAAGTCTTTTTCTATTAATAGCAAATATATTAAACCAATGAGAACGAAGGATTTGGTGAGTTTGTTTTGACATTTTTGTAAAAAGTCGAATTATAGTGTACTTAAAGTTTTAAATTCAATGAGATAAAATTTGAATACATGGATATCTGTATAATAAATTTTCATCATATAAGTCAATTTTTTAGTGTTCAATTGGATCCAAAATGAAAATTCTAATAGTATCAAATTATCTTCTTCTTCTCTCCTTTTGCAGATGCCATCAACTCCAAACTGGTACTGTCATTGGTGCTGTTGTAAATTTTGTGGATCATTTTCAGAAAGGGAAACTACAAATAATCCCAAATATGGATGTCTATTAGTCTCTTGTCGTTCATGCAGGAGAAAATGTATTTCCTCCTCCTCTTTATCATCTCTCATTTTTCTCATCTTATTCAGCTGTTTATCCGTCAATTAATATTATTTGACTATATATAATAGACCAAGATGAGTATCTGAGATTGTACATCACCCTTTAACCACCATAGAGAATCCGGATCCATAAATAATATGTTAACATACAACTTAACATGACAAGTATATATTGTCTCCTCACCTTTGAAGGATGATATGATGTTTACTCTAGTGGGACGAAAGATAGACTAACTAATCTTTACATTTTTTGTAGATCATAAAGCTTGTGTTGATGCCAATAGTGATGAGACAGATCATTTCAATCCTGAATTTATATGTGGAAAAAAATGTCAAGAGGTATGGTATTTATGTTGGGAAAAACCGGCATAGAGAAAATAAATGAACGCAATCAACAACACAAGAATATAACGTGGAAACTCCAAAACCGGAGAAAAACCACGGCCGTTGTCAAAACCGACAACCAGAGAATAAACACTATGTGAAAATTGTTACAACACATAGACTTCACTCTCAATCACCCCATGCCCCAATACACCCACACTCTCCAAAGTAAATATTTGAACTACATCTCAAATACTCTTAAACAAGAGCATAAGAGAAAAGCAAAAAGACACAAATATAAACTTAAAGTGTTTACAAGTGTTATTGCTTGGTGCAATTATAAACAAAGAACTTAGGTCCATTATATAGCTTTGATTTCCTCCTTGCTTCACAATTCTAAGCGATGTGGGACTTTCAATAGCTATTTTTTAACCTCCTTCTTTTTCTTCATTAGCAATGTGGGACTTACATTGCAATCAATCCCAACAATCTCCACCTTGATTGTAATGGTCTTCAATCTTCATTGTCTACACCGACAATCATTATCTTCTGCTTCCATTGTCTATACCGACAATCATTGTCTTCACTGACAATCATAATTCTCATTGTCTATACCGACAAATTAAATTATCATACTCCACCATAAAGAGTATACTCCACTTGGAACTAAACCATCCCAAGAATTTTCTTCACTTGAAACTAAACAATCCCAAGATTTTTCTTCACTTGGAACTAAATCATCCCAAGATTTTTCTTCACTTGGAACCAAGCCATCCCAAGAATTTCATCTCGAAACCTCGCTGAAAATTTATGGTGCAACTTCCATGTTGGCTTTCTCTGGAAGTTCATCAGCCATCGAGATAACCGCGTACCTTGCATCAATGCCAACCAATGCCCGCACGCTATCATCACACACCTTGCATCCATGTCAACCGATGCCCATGTGTCACTTGAACAACTTCAAACATCCATGAAACCACCTTCAGGCCATTGTTAGGCTCCAACAATTCCAGTTTAGTTACATCACCTAGTAAACCTTGTTTCACTAGTCTAACTAAACTCATGTCACTAACAAGTATCCACCCGAAGATCCACAACTTAACCAAAACATGAGAATCACCACTAGTAACAGATGCATAACCAATAATAGTAGAACTATCTAACAAGTATCTACCTACTATCTATGCATCAAAGTTCAAGAAAATACATCGCATTGTGTTAAAAGAAACCCACACCCATACCTTGAACCTTACAAGCTTTCCGTCACCAAGATGAACAACTCCACCTTCAACTAGCTCTAGGGATTCAAAAGTATTTCTTCTTCAAACACATGTGATATAGGAGCTTCCAAAGTCGATGACTCAACACTCCACCGATTCTCAACTTCCACTAGCACCTCCGCATCCTCATAATAAGTTGTTGTTTCAGACGTAACCCGAGTATTCTTATCACCGCCTCTCCAGACTGATGTTGAGTATTATTACCACCGCCTCTCCAGGCTGATGTTGAGTATTATTACCACCGCCTCTCCAGGCTGACCTTGTGTAACCCAGATTGCATCACCACATCCTTGACTTGATTTTCCACAAGCCAAACATCAATTTTCTCTAGCCTAAACTTCACAGCGGAACTCCCTCCTCCTGAATCAAACCAAGAGCTCTGATACCAGTTGTTGGGAAAAACCGGCATAGAGAAAATAAATGAACGCAATCAACAACACAAGAATATAACGTGGAAACTCCAAAACCGGAGAAAAACCACGGCCGTTGTCAAAACCGACAACCAGAGAATAAACACTATGTGAAAATTGTTACAACACATAGACTTCACTCTCAATCACCCCATGCCCCAATACACCCACACTCTCCAAAGTAAATATTTGAACTACATCTCAAATACTCTTAAACAAAAGCATAAGAGAAAAGCAAAAAGACACAAATATAAACTTAAAGTGTTTACAAGTGTTATTGCTTGGTGCAATTATAAACAAAGAACTTAGGTCCATTATATAGCTTTGATTTCCTCCTTGCTTCACAATTCTAAGCGATGTGGGACTTTCAATAGCTATTTTTTAACCTCCTTCTTTTTCTTCATTAGCAATGTGGGACTTACATTGCAATCAATCCCAACAATTTATTCATATTTTAAAATCTTGAATATTGTTCTAAATTTTGTTAGAGTGATGCAAAGATTGTTAAGTTGAGTATCTATATATGCTATTTTTTTTTCTTCATGTGGATAACTTTAAAATAAACTTTTAATTAGCTTAGAGTTTGGTTGGACATCCGTACGGTATAGATAAAATTATTTAAAATTTAAATTAATTTTAGTATCAAGGTCCAAACAAATCCAGAGCATCAAAGTATAGAGGATCTTCGTTATCTTACCTCTTACCTCTTACCTCTTATCTAAATTAATTTAGAATGATATGCATGCACAGCTAAAGCACTAGATCTTTTTTAATTGTAAAATCTTTGTTTATCTAGATTTGTTCTATGTAAAAAAAATTATATATGTAAAAAATGTCTTGTATATATGAGATTAAATTTATTCCCATTATAGTTCAAAAATTTGAGACATGCAAGAATCTTTACATCACAAGGCAAATAAAGCTATAATTTAGGTATACACATTCAACCTCATGATACAATTCAAACATTTTTTTAGATTAGAAAATATTGATTAAGAGATTACAAAAGGGTACTATAAATATCTAACCTAGCCAATGCTTAAGTTAATAATGTACATTAATATTGATGAATTCCTTTTGCCTCGCTAGAAGACCTTTACTTTTAATACCACGATTGAAGTCTATATTCTTGTTTATATAATTTTTCAATCATTAATATATTTTTTTTCATCATTGAAGTAATAACTAATAGTTAAAATTTGTGTTTTCAGATATATGAGAGACTTGAAATGCTTTTAAGTGAAAATCATCAAATAGGAGATGATTTTAATTGCAATTTTTTGAATATATCACATGATAATGGCTCAAGTGCTTCAAAGTTGGATGTTGCAATATCACTCATGGAGGAGTCTTTTGGACAACCTTATATAACTCGCAGAGGTCGAAATATTTATTTCATCCCGAGCATTCTATATAGCCAGTGGTATGGTCATTTTTTCTTCTTTTATATAACTATGTTATTGATGCGGAGTATTCGCCTATTTTTCAAAATATAATTATCATATTATAGATATTTTTATTGGTATTTAAATTTGTATTCTAATTATCTTGTTAGGTCTAATTCTCCATATGTTAGTTTCGATGGATTTTTCACCGTAACTCTAGAGAAAGGGGGCGAGATTATTAGTGTTGCGACCATGAGGTACTAAATGTATTTTAAAATTTTATAATCTCTTATAAATAATCATGCAAAATATAGAGTTATTGATGGAATAGAGGGAAATGTGTGTACTTATGAAGTTTATTAATTGGTGAAATAGGGTTCATGAAAATGGAATGGCAGAGATGCCATACATTGCAACACGCAATGACTATAGACAGCAAGGAATGTGTCGTAGATTGTTTAGCGCTATTGAATCGGTAAATTCATAATTAAAATTATTAATTTGTTTATGTTTTATATATATGCATGTATAATTTTTTTTTACTCTAAGCTATTTCAATATTGACATGTTGATTATTTAAATGTATATATATTAGGCATTGAGCTTTTTAAATGTGGAGACATTAATACTTCCGTCTATAAACGAAGTCGCAAAGACATGGGTTACACATTTTGCATTTGAGCCCATGGATGAGGCCGTGAAAGTATTAATAAAAGAAAGAATGGTTCCTTTCACGGGTGTCACTATGTTGCATAAGAAGATTCCAAAGCATACCCTTTCAGATGAAAATTTGAGTTTTATTGAAGGTAAGTGTCTTTTGATAGTTAATTTTAATTCAATTTTAATAGAATTTATTTTCTAAATAATGTAATTTATTGCAGTTTTTAATACCCTCAAAAATAAAAAAGTAGATGAAGAGAAACAAGCTGATCACAAGATTACTGAAAAGAACATTCGTGGTGGAAGTTCTTCCCGCCGCCGCGGTAGGCCACGAAAATCTACTCAGAAATGATAAAGGGATCTTTGGGTGTGTTGCTTTATCCTAATCAGCACCCAATTGTAAACAAAATGAGTTGATTCTGCTTCCTGTGTGGATCTGTTGCACAAGTTTCTTTGAGTTAGTCTCGTCGTTTTTATTGTTATAGTAAAATTGTATTTTGTTGGTGGAAGAACAGTTATGTTTATTTAATGTCCCTGTTTTATTACTTTGTTAGACAAGTACTAGTATCAATTTTATCCTCATTAGTTCTGTTTTCGTTTTCTTTTTTAATTTTCCCTTTTTTGCCATTGCCACATTGGGTATATATAAAAGGGAAATTTTCATATGTAGATTCAATTGAACAATATTTACATTAAAAAGAAGAATATGCAGTTGATGTATTTGTTCTCTAATCTTTCATGAATGACCAAGACTAAGGCCATTGAAGGATTACTTGTTACGTTAAATTAGTTTGAATTTCATGTTAAAAACTAGTTCAAAGGAGCAGAAAACCTGAGCAATGTGAGACTACAATACAAGTAACTCCAACACACATCCTCACGTTTAACGTGGATCTTGAGTCTAATTTCTACATTGCAATCTTTAATATGACCCTGCAGATATCATGTTAATTTCTGCATTGCATCACACCAGATAATTCATATTCAAATTCGATATTTTTAAATACAAACTAAAATAATAAAAAAAAAAAAATTGGTACTTGTTAATTAATTCTTGTGGATACAATAATGTTTTATACTACTTTTGCAATAGAGTACACTTGTTCTAAATGTGTTTTTAACGCAACAAACACTCGAGGTGGAATTTGACTTCATTGTTATGAATTTAGGTTACACCCTTAGTGTTCCTTGTTGCTACAAGACACCAAATCAAGTACTCTCTCTCACAAAATTAGCTGATTTTGGTGGTCTTCCTCGCTTCTTAGCCTGGACAGGCACAACTTCATCAACAGGTTTCTTGTTCCTTTTGTCAGATCGTTGGAAGGAAAATGCTACCGGTGTCTTCTTAGTGAAGAAACAGTAGAAAATAAGTACTAAATAGTGAGAAAGAAGACTAAACAAAAAAAACAAAAAAGAACTTGATGTTGTGTAGATTTTCTTTATCTATGTAAAAGAATGTCTTGTACATATGATATTAAATTTCATTCCCAAATCGTTTTTTAAAATTTGAGAGATGTATTAATCTTATATCACAAGGGAAATAAAGCTATGATTTAGGTCATACATACTCTCACACTACTAAAAATACGATTTAGCTCTAATTTCTTGTCTATTTAATGTTTGTTTTCTGTTCAAGAGCTCTTCATTGTTTCGCTTTATGATAAATAAATGTTTTTGTAGTTATTACAACATAATTCTATATGTCTTCTAATTGTGTTTTTTTTTTATACTAAAAATATGTATATTCATTCATTCAAATTGAAAATACACCGATCATTACAAATTCAAGATTGCTAAAAACTGAAAAAGGTGAATCTACAAACAATCTTGCAGCACCTAGGTTAATAGCATACAACGGCATCATGAAAGTGGCTACAAATATGACAAAATAAAAGTAACAGGAATCTTCATACTCTCGGATCTGCAACGTTAACGTCCAAGTCTTCATCAGATCTGTAATGAGTTGAGGTAGATATGTCAATTTGAATCAACGAAACACCGTACTAAAATGAAAAACCAACAAACGCCGCACAAGAGGACGATAAACACAACGCCGCACAAGACGACCACAAACTTAAAAAACAAAAAATGAAGAAGCAAATCTATATGAATAATCACTTATTTAAATGAAAAGAAAAGCAAAAACAATTTAGAGGGGTGATTTTGTGTCAAAAATTAACCCTAAAATCACCCTTCTGTTGGTGGATGAACAAAAGAAAAAACTAGGGTTATGGGGAAATGGCGGCTGTGCAAGTGAGAGGTGATTGTTTTAGAAGTTGTAGAATGTTAAAATACTTTATTTAGATGTGTTTGGAAACTGATTGTGTGAAATGCATTTTACTTTTACCTATAGTTTTTTTTCCTCACTATTTAGTACATATTTTGTTACGGTTTCCTCACTTAGACCACACTTGTTCTGGTTACCTTCCCACAATCTGGCAAAAAGGACCAAGAAGTCTGTTGATAAACTTGTGTTTGTCCAGACCACAAAAAACAGCTAATTCTGATGAGAGAATACTTGATTTGGTGGAGTGTAGAATAACAAGGAACCCTCATAGTGGAACTAGACTTCATTTTTGTTATGAATTTACTTCATAGTTTTTGGAACAAGTATAAGTAAAATGAACTACTTCTATTTTATTTTATTTTATTTTATTGATAGCATGTCTAAAATATCTTTTATTAAATATAAAGGGTAATTTAAATATACTTAATTTTTTATTGAAATTATATAAATTAAGTATTATCAACTATTTTCTTAATATGCGTAATTTATTATACAATTCCCTTGAAAAGAGAATGTAAGAAATATTTTCAAACTATATAAACTTGAAAATATGTATTGTATTACTGGTTATTATAATAATTACTGTTCAAAAATTGATTAATATTGTTGAAATTGTTTCAATGGTTGTGCAATGAATGTGGTTGTATGTACATGGTTCAATTTCCACGTTTTTGTGACCTTCCGTTGTTGGAAAATGCACCTGCCAACAGGTTAATGGGAAAAATCTTATTATTGTTGAACGTTGATAGTAACGAAGGTTTTGGTTAAACCGGAATAGACCCATTAAGAGATGTTTCTCTTCACCAAGTGGTGTTAATCTCTTTATAAACACATAAATTTGGGAAGGAGTAAGGACATGTGAAATTGGAAATAATCCAACCAATTTCTCTCTCATTTACATTATTTTAAATCATCATTCACTTAATTAACGCATAAGTCAATTGTAGGAATTATGTTTTTGTGGAATATCATTAAAGATAGACTTGTTGTGTTAGTGCAAATCACATCATCATATTCAAAGTATCCTGAAGAGGATTTACTCTTTTTCCCAATTGCATCCAATATACATTAATTGATGTATATATATACATGCTTTGAATCTTCAAGGCAGTCGTCATCAACATCTTCTTATAGAAAATCTCCAACAAAGAATTGGTACAATTTATCTTTATTTTCCAATTATACTTTTAATATAATTAAGAGAAATTAATTTTATGATATTTTTGTATTTGAGTATATATAGTTTAAGTTTAAAAATGAGAAAAAAAAAATTATTATAAAAAAGAGTAATTTTTACGTAACAATTAAGGATAAATATAAAGTCACATTAATTGAGGGAAGACCAAATCCTCGAACCTTGTATTTCACCAAACCATGGGGCAAATTAAATCATTGTATAAAAAGATGTTCAAAGATACACTATCAAAAAGACAAAAATAACCTTACACATTTTTATATATTTTATTTCAATTTTCTCTTTCCACTCTCTCGTACCTCTCTATATCTTCTACCTCATCTCTCTTTCTATCTCGCATATTTTTCTTCTCTATCCATCTCTTGATAATATCTCTCTCTCACTCTCTCATATAACCTTCATTAAAGACAAGCTAGATAAAAATAATAATTTTCAATAATTTTAGTGTTTTTTTTTAAATCAACCAATAATTTAAGTGTTAATAATTTCTTGTGGTATAGTTGTCATTTAGTTTTTCATCAAAATAGTTTAGATATAAAAGTATGTGCCTTGATCTATAATATTTTTTAGTTAATTTTCATTTGCTGGTTCTCTATTTAAGAGATTATTCTTTTATTTATTTATCTTTATTTTTTGACATAATTTGTTTATCTACTTTTTTCCTCATTATATATATTTGTTAAGAATTAATCATATGGTTATCTAGTCAAATATTAACAACATAGAATTGGACCCAACCAAGTTTAAAAGAGAGCTGCTTATCAGTATGACGGGGTGCACTTAGTATTTTTATTTCAGGCTTTTTATTTTCGTCCAAGAGGCCCATGGCCCATAACAGTTGAAAACCCTAGCTATATAATTTTAATGTTGATGCTTCAATGAGATATTAAAAATCTTGTGCAGTTTCATGTTCCTTCTTCTTTAACAACCTTAATTTTATGTTAGCTAGTATTGCGGTCTATCATATGATGCTTTCATCTTCAATTCTAATGGAACTGAAATCCCTACCTCTAAAGACCTATAAGATGCTATCCAAGGTGTTCATGAACACATTGATGATGCACTCCAATCTACCAACAATCATATGGATGAACGTTTTCATCTAGCTAAGCAAAATCTGAAAAATCATCTGGGGGGATGCACACCAAAATGGATAACCAACAACAGACCCAAGAAGCTAGAATCACCTCATTGTCCACTCAAATCTCAGATCTGATGCAACTGTTGGTTCTACAGCAACAACACACATTTGGATCTTCATCAGGTATAACATAAAACCCCTTTTTTCTCTGGTTATGAAAAAAATTGTTTCCTCCTTCATTCCCACCACCCCTATTTTGACCCATTTTGTTATAAACCCTAGCTACACTCCCGCTATCTCACACCCCTTAACTTCAAACCCAATACAACTTCTTGTTTTCACCAAATCTTTAACCTCTATCTCAACAAGATTATTATTTTATAAAAAAAGAATCATAAAAAAATGTTTTAAATTTTTTTTTCAATTCATTTTATAATAATAATTATTATTATTATTATTATTATTATTATTATTATTATTATTATTATTATATTTGAAAATAATGTTTTTCTTTTCTTGGAAAAACAAACATTTTAGGTCATTTTTGAGCTGATAGACATTTTTTTAAGCATTTTATGTCATTTTGCATGTTCAAACCACTGTCAAATGATATAATTGTATCCACAGATGACAGTTTAATGCTAGGATGACAAACACACTCTCTATCAAGAAAATAAATTTTCCACCTTCTCTATCGTTAAATGTGTCCAAAGGCACAACTTGATTCTTAGAAGGAATGTAACCCCGACCATATCTTACATAGCAGTCGTTTCCAAATCTTTGACAAAGAATATTTGTGTTCTCTCTCAATGATTTGGAAACGACTGCTATGTACGATATGGTGGGGGTTAAATTCCTTCTAAGAATCAAGCTACTTTGACCACATTTAACGATAGAGAAGTGAAAAATTTGTTTTCATGATAAAGAATCGTGCTTGTCATCCTAGCATCAAGCTGTCATTTGTGGATACTATTATATCATATTTGACAGTGATTTGAACCTGCAAAATGACCTAAAATGCTTACAAAAAATGTCTATCAGCTCAAAAATAACCTAAAATGTTTTTTTTTCCAATAAAAGAAAAACGTTATTTTCAAATATATATATATATATATATAAAATGAATTGAAAAATATTTAAAACATTTTTTATGATTTTTTTTATAAAATAATAATCTTAGTCGATAAGTTAATTGTAGCAATATATTGGATGAGTAGTGTTTATGACCGTGCTATTTTTTGGGTTAATAGATACTTATGGCCTACATTTGTTGGTTGTGTGATGTGCATATCATGCAATACAGGTTGTGTGATTTTTGCCTGAAGTCTTTGCATTACTTTGTGACTTGATTTGTGATTTACTTTGTCTTATTGTATTAATTCAATAATAGTTGCTTTTCGAAGAAAATAAAAACGATATTTTCAAAACAAAAAATAAAATAAAAAAGATAAGAGAATTAAAAAAACAATATGAATAAAATGAATTGAAAAAATATTTAAAATATTTTTTGACAATTCTTTTTTTATAAAATAATTATCTTAGTCAAAAACTTAACTGTAGTAATATTTTTTTGACAATTCTTTTGTGACAGTGTTGTTTGTAACAGTAATATATTTAAAATATTTCTTGTCCCTCTCTTTCGATCTTGCATATTTTTCTTTTATCTTCATCTCTCCCATCTCTTTATCATCTCTCTCTCTAAACTTTTTCTTCAAAAACAGATGAAAAAATGTTCAGTAATTTAAGTCCTTGTTTTGTATTATCTAGTATATACTTCTTTACTATTCAAACAGATCTTTAGAGTTGTGCTTTGATTATTAAAATAATTGTATTTTTTATAATAGAGTGTCAGAATTTTATCAATCAAAGTTATTTTTTATTAGGGTCAAATCAACGGCGGAGGCTAGCATGGGAAAGCTCCCTAGGTCTCCCACCATGGGAAAGTAACGTGAACCGTCGGATGAACAATGTTATGATGTACCACATGTATCTTATAATTTTCCTTTCTCTCTCTTCCAATCATCTCTCTCGTCTCTTCCGGTATTTCCCCTTCCTTCTTCTTCCTCAATGCATATTCTCTTTAATTTCTCCAAACTTTATAATAATAGACAGATCTCTCAATTTAACCAACTATTAACTTCATTCAAATTTCAAACCAATGATATACCACCAATCAGTGGATCTTCTACATCATAAAGCATTCATAAGTTAGTAGAAAAATTCAATCAAAAATTGAAGAATTATTGATTTATAGCTCCATTGAATCCATCACAAAATCAACTACAAAAATGAATGTTTGTAAACACCAGGCATAGTTATGACTATAAGCTAACTTCAATTTCCCCTTCCAACTTTTTTTAGGATCGTGAAGGAAAAAAAAGAAGAAGACTTTAAGCTAACTAGATCTAGATCTGATACCACAAGGATCGTGAAGAAATTGTAGGGTGTAGAGTCAGTTTTTAAATTGGGAAATTGACAAAATTATTTGATCTCATCAATTTTTTTTAACAATTTTTTAAAATTGGTTTCTAAAAAGTGATGGCTAATAGATCTGATAAAGGATTTGAAAAAGAGTTGCGTTTAATTAAACTATGAACACAAAAAAATTGAAGAATGATTAAAGGAATGAATGTTGCATAGAACAATCTAATAAAAAAAAGTTGCAGAGAACAGTAACAAAAAAAGCATAGAGATGATTGGAAGAGAGAGAAAAGAAAATTATAAGGTACATGTGGTGCATCATAATCTTGTTCATCCGACGGTTCACGTTACTTTCCCATGGTGGGAGACCTAGGAGGCTTTCCCATGCTAGCATCCGCCCAAATGAACAGGGTTTTGAGTGTTTTGTATAAAGGTTCCTCCCCCTTATTAAGTTTTATTTTTTGTTTGAAGTTATTTTTGAGTTTGAATAGTTCTTGTTTTTCTGTTTAAAAAAATCATCTTTATGTGTCATGTGTGAGCTTTTCTAAAAAAGAATTAAATTGATATATTGTTATGCATTTATTTTCACAGCTGAGTAGCTGACACTATTTGAAATTGACGAGTTACTTTTACAGAGGATTAAGGCTCTTTTCATAAATTATGAAGAATGCGCTCTTTTTTTTTTTTTGATAAGCAAAATAATTTTATTAAAAAGAGTACAAGGAGTACTCTAATCCATATACAAGAGTGTGATTCGTACCCAACATCATAGCAAGAGACACTTCCCACCTTCTATGAAGGGTTGAAGAGTTCCGCCAAAATCATGTGCTCGAAAGTCGGACAAAAAGAAAACAATATTACAAAACCAGCCAAATTACAAATAAAATGATAAAAACAATGCATTATTTTGACAGTGCAAGGACCTGCTACCAAAACTAATGCATCCAGACTAGCATAAGCTCCCACTTCCAAGTCAAGCAAGTGACAACAAAACTCCCTTCCAAAGCTAGTTCACGATGAAAAAACCACTAGAGCAAATAAACAAGACTGCAGCACAACACTCTACATCATTTAGTTTGATCATCACAGAAACATAGTCACATTATGCACACCAGTAACTTAATCATCCCATCTTCCAATCCTCAAAAAAATTTGGAAGTAATCCTCATATACTTTGAAGGCAGTAAAGAGGATTAGCACACCAGTTATAATATAGATGATCGGCTCTACGGCCTGCTCTACCACTAAACCAAAGCCACGAGATGAATTTAATGGAATCAACCAACGCAGAACAGTTCGCCGTCTCTCCTCTGAACAAGATATTATTCCTCATGCGCCAAATACACCAAGTTGTGGCTAACCAAATCAAGTGCCTAACTTTCATTCCCTTCTTCACTTTAACTAAGGATCCAAACCTCAAAAAATGTATCCAGCCCCCTTCTTGATGATTGTAATCAAAACCCAACCACAAAAAAATTTGCCTCCATACTTCATAGATTTTATGACAGCTAAAAAAAACATGGTTGCAGTCTTCCACTACTTGAAAACAGAAAACGCAAGATAAATCATGAGAATTGGTTAAAATACCTTTAGATGCTAGGGCTGCACGGGTAGGAAGTTTCTCAAGAAGCAAGCGCCAACCAAAGACTCCTACTTTTGACGGAACATCATTCTTCCATAATTTGCGCAAAGCATAGGTTAAATCTGATGCTAAATGGATCGGAGCCAACCGGGAGTGCAAGAAAATATAGGCAGATTTGACACTAAAAATACCTGAACCAGTCAATGTCCAACGCCATCTATCTTCCCTATCCAAATACAAATTCAGACCAAACAAAAGTTGTTCAAGAGCAGCCTTCTCTGCACCTTCCTCTTGAGATAAAGTTTCCAGCCAATCTGAATTCCAAAGTAGCACACAGCTGCTTGCTTGAATTAAACTAGAAACCACGCGATCTTTATGTAGCTCCTTTTCAAATAAAAGTGGAAAAGAATCCCGTAAAGGAGCATCACCAAACCATTTCTCTTTCCAAAAACATATAGAATCACCCTTGCCCAAAATGCTACTGACATTTAAAGGGAACCAATAATCATCAGCCCTCCCACCTACTCCCGCCACATCTCTCCACCAAATCGAGTCCTTATTGCTAGTTACTACAGCTTCCCAACTAAGAAGTTTAGAAGACAGCGAACCATATCTATAGCAGAGCAAATCAAACCAGAAAGCATCCTTCTCATTTAAACATCGCCATTTCCATTTACATAATAGTGCCATATTAAACAACTCCAAATCTTTGACACCAAGACCACCCTTATCTTTTGGTAAGCAAACTTGTTCCCACTTGATCCAACAAAGTTTTTTATCCTCCAATCCTCCCCCCCAAAGAAAATTCCTTTGAATCCTCACCAATTTATTAATAATGCACCGAGGAGCCTTGTAAAAGGAGAAGAAATATAACGGAAGGCTTGACAACACAGAATTAATTAAAGTAATTCTACCTCCAATCGAGAGATTACGACCACTCCAGCTTGATAGTCTCTTTGTCAATGAATCTACAATCGGTTGCCAAGTGTCTTGTCTCCTCGGGTTTGCACCTACCGGAATGCCCAAAAATTTGAAAGGAATGGAATCGAAGCTACACGAGAGGAAGCTTGCAGCTGCAGCAAGAAAGTTCGCATCCACATTAATACCATACATCTTGCTTTTAACAAAGTTAATCTTCAAGCCCGACACTAACTCAAAACCTCTCAGAATAGTTTTGATTGTTCCACTAGTACAAATATGACATATTACACAAGTAGTTTACATCTGACGAGCATATGTCAGATGTAAAATACTATATGGAGTAGTCTTTTCATCTGGTTTCAATATCCAC
This sequence comes from Trifolium pratense, assembly GCF_020283565.1. Classification (NCBI taxonomy): domain Eukaryota; kingdom Viridiplantae; phylum Streptophyta; class Magnoliopsida; order Fabales; family Fabaceae; genus Trifolium; species Trifolium pratense. Next base: position 38,409,480 of record NC_060064.1, on the reverse strand, counting down.
AGATGTGAAAAATATATAGACAAAACGTTTTACATCTAGCCACAATATCCCCAGATGCAAAGCTAAACGCGGTGGCAATCCTGTAATTATGGTAAAAATTGTCTAAAATAATTTCACATATGACCATAATATCCCCGGATGTAAAAAGACTTCAAGTGATTAATAATTGGTCTCACAGTAACAGCTCTCTCACGATCTCCTTCATCTCTCATTGCTCACTCGAACCCTAGCGACCGGCCTCATCTCTCACGATCGATCTCATCTTCTCTCTCAGATCTCACTCGAACTCGGAGGCCTCATCTCTCTCACGATCGATCTCGTCTTCTCTCTCACTGATCTCACGTACTCGCTCATCTATGTCGTCTCTCTGTCTCACTGAAACATGAATTGAAGGCTGAAACGGAAATTCCAAAACCCAGTTAAACACAAATTGAAGGCTGAAACACATCTCTGTCATCTCTAGCTGAAACCCAGAGAAAAGGTCAAACCCTAATTTACTCATGAATTATGAATAATTTTTTTTTATTATTATGAATAAATTTTTTAGTTGGGTTTTTGAGTTCAGTGATATTTTGTTCAATTTGGCTTCAATCACTATTCATTCTATTTTTATGCATAAAGCTTCTTTTTTTTAGGTTTAATTGGTAGTGCATTCGCATCGAAGGGTTGATTTGGTTAGGTCAAGATGTTCACTAAAGGACCTGACAAAAACCCATTTAGATGGGTCAGAGAGGTATTATTCTTCACTCATTACTGTTTTTCATGTTTTTATCATAATGGATTTCTTTTAATTATCCTTATTACTTGAAAAGTTGCGATTTTTGTTGCTGATGTTGTTTTGTTGTTGTTTTTGTTGTTGTGTTGTTTGTTGTAAGAATGTGATGATTTTGAGTTGAATTCTGCCTAAAAAAAACTACATTGTGTTCATTAGAAGGAAGTGTATTTCATCGAGACACTTACTGGAAGACAAGGAATGACGAGGGATCCGGTGATGAGGAGTGCTGCTAATGGAATGCAAGGTCACGGGGTGTGTTTCACTTGCTGTGTTGATTTGAGGTAGGTTTGTGGTTGAATTGTGTAAAGGTCCGGTATTTTTATACTTCTGGTAGTTTGTGCTGAGCAACGATAGACGTATTTTAAACTGTGGTTTCGATATAATAAAAGAAAGATATTGTCAGTTTGATAAGAACTAGATTTGAGAGAAGGAATTAAAAGAATTCCCTATTGGAATTGAATGAATGAACTACACTGAAGTGTTCTAGAGACCTTAACTCTGCTTTCTCTAGTCCACAAATTTCACTTTCTGGTGTCTTTAATTCTACTTGCTTACTAACTGCTAGGTTTTTTGAGAAGAAACACCGGTAATCTAGTCAAATAAACAAAATAAATCCTAACCTCCGAGCTACACTTGGGCATCCTTATATAGACCTCCAAAGTTACAAAAGGATAACTACCAATTAACACCCTAACTAAACCTAACTATCACAAGGGCTACAAAAGCCTAATTCCTAAACTAACTCAAACAACTAAAACAGCAACTAACTAAATAATGGAAACACATAGTTAATTAGTACCACTTTTGTTCATTCTTCTGCTATATACTTTAAAAGCTGGAACTGTGGGAGTGTTATTCCTAACACAAACACAGAGGTGTAATCCTTTATTTCTCCTTACATACACAATATTCCTGTGTCTCAGATGTATTTGGTTAGATTTCTGTTAGATAATTGTACAATATTTATATTTATGTTGTCTTGTTAAAATTAACAAAAATGACCAATGTGCAAGCCTAGACACTCAACATTACCCAAATATTATCTGTTTCAACACATTATATTAACATAGGAAAGTTATTGCAAATGTAAAATAGCTTTTTGTTTACATTTGAGGTAGGTGATGAGGAGTGCTGCTAATGGAATGCAGAATGATTTCACTGAGGATGAATTGTCAGATCAGATTCTGCGGCAAGCTCAGAATTTTCTACCACACAAGTATGAAGTAGTATCAATGGTTCTCTTCCAAAAAGTAAGGCTTATATGTTACCAGGGGATGCTTCTATGTGCAAAGTTCTGCAGAAAAGGTATGAAATATCCTAAGAAATTTTTCTGCAATTTTTTTCATTTCAATTTTGGTTTTTAAGTACTTGCCACTACTTTCTCTGAATGAATGAAGTACTAATGTAGCACCAGCATTTTAGATTTAAGGCATGTCCGACATGTGTCAGTGTCCGATGTTGACACCGACCATGTGGTTACATTCAAATATTTTACTTTCTCAAATTATTATTGGTGTGTGTTTGTGCTTTATAGATGTATTATCTTGGCCTGCTGGAATTAGCCTAACTGTGTTTTGTGCCATGATAATTTTCAAAATGGAAAACTATCTGAGTGCTCCGCCATTTTGTGCATATATATATTAGATCCTGGATTATTGCATTTTTTTAGATCATGTAGTATGAATAAGTTGATCATGTATATGTATTGTAGGTGTTCAATGATCCCATGTCATTAACAGAGGAGGAGCTGTATGAATTGCGAAACAACTAGGCAACTTGTTTTCTTGACCTATACAATCCCGAGGTAGATTATGATGTTGCCGATGATGAGGCTTAGGAGCTAGCTAGGTTAATTTATGTGATGGATTCATATTAATTATGATGTTTTGAATTGTAATGACTTGTATTTTGCTTGAATGTTATAACATTTTGGATGAATGAGTTGGTATTTTGCTTGAATTGTAATGACTTGGTATTTTATTTGAATTGTAATGACTTGGTATTTTGTTTTAATGACATTTGATCATATTATGTAATTGTATTTTGGTTGAATGTTGAATCGTAATGCTATTTTGATTTTTTTTAATTACAAAATAGGATTTAAAATATAAAAAAAAAAATGCAGGATTTTGGAAAAAAAAAATTAAATAAAGTGACTATTTCACATCTGGTGACTTGGTCAGATGTAAAAGGTCCAATTTAATTAAAAAAAAAATTGGTCAGCTGAAACACAAGAACAGAGGTAAAAGGGGATAATTTTACATCTGGCGAATGTCAGATGTAAAAAGCGTAAACTTACTACTTCTTGTACGTCTACCTCTGACTGGGGTCAGATGTAAAATGGGGTTTTGGCCAGATGTAAAAAGTGTTTTCTGTACTAGTGTTCGAACATTATCCCACGAAGCTTCTCCCAATAAAACAGTGTCATCAGCAAATTGTAAAATCTGAAAACGAATTGAATCGTTCACTTTGTATCCAACAAACTTTCCAATATCCACTGCCTTGTTAACCATTCCAGTTAAACCTTCTGCTGCTATCAGAAATAGAAACGGAGATAGAGGATCGCCCTGTCTAAGTCCCTTTCCAACTTTAAAATCCCCCGTTGGGCTGCCGTTAACCAAGACTGACATTGAACTATTGAATATGCAAGCTTTCATCCAACGCATCCATTTCCCGGCGAACCCCATTTTCACCATCAAACGATCCAAATAGTTCCAACTAACAGTATCGTAGGCTCGCTCAAAGTCCACTTTGAACAACAAACAAGTGTCTTTTCTCCTTTTAGCTAAATCAATAACTTCATTCAGAACCACTACACCGTCGAGAATCTGTCTTCCAGATAAAAAAGCCGACTGACACGTAGAAATTAACTTACCCAAAACACTCTTCAACCTGGATGCCAGCAATTTGGATAAAATTTTATATAACATACCAATCAGACATATCGGGCGATAGTCGGATAATTGTTGAGGGTGATCCTTCTTAGGAATAAGAGTCAAAAAAGACGCCGTTATTGCTTTCGGTAAGACTGCATTATCGTGAAATTCATTCAAGAAAGCCATAACATCGCCGCTCTTTGTGATGACGGAGGATAATTACTTTAAATTGTTGTGATTGTTGCCCCTTGGCCTTTCATAAAAGAGGTTTGGGTATAGAAGTATTTGCTTTAATCTATGGTACTGCTTAGTTGATTTTATTTTTTTTTTCTTGTTCTCCATTTTAGAGATATTCTTTATTTATTTATTTATTTATCAATTTCATTCACTATTTAGTAATTATTTTTCTATTGTTTCCTCACTAAGACCACAACTGTAGCGTTTCCCTTCCAGCGATATGGTCAAAGAACCAAAAAGCATGCTGCTGATAAAGTTGTGTTTGTCCAGACTAAGAAGTGAGCAAGACCACCAAAAACAGCTAATTCTGCTGAGAGAGTACGTGATTTGGTTGCTTGTAGTAATATGGAATACTCAAGGTGAAACCTTACTTCATTTTCGTAAATTCATATAAAGAAAATGAAGTTACGTTCCACACTGAGCGTTCCTTGTTACTACAAGCAACCAAATTAAGTACTATCTCGCCTGAATTAGCTGCTCTGGGGTCTTCCTCGCTTCTTAGACTGGACATGCACAACTTCATCAACATGCTTCTATGTCCTTTTGCCGGATCATTGAAAGGAAACACTTTAGGTGTGGTCTTCGAGAGGAAACAATAGCAAAATAAGTACTAAATAGTGTGTGTGTGTGTGTGTGTGTGAGAGAGAGAGAGAGAGAGAGAGAGAGAGAGAGTAGGCAAAATGTATTCCACACAACCATTTTCGAAACATAAATCTAAATAATATCATGTTAAATAGACTTATATATCATCACATCTTCCAATTTCTTTATAATCTTCTCTCTCTCCAAACTAGATATAACATTGTTAAATAATGTTAGTGTTTATATTGTTTAGTACTTTCTCTCTTGTGTTTTTGGAGTATTTGGAATTATTGTTTCTCTCGTGCCTTCGAACTCTCCAATAATTGATATTAGAGTCTTATTCCGGAAGTGTGGGGTTGAAAGTCTCACATTGCATAAAAAAATAGCGATTAAGTACTTTATAAAGAACTCATAAACTTAATACTTTAAGATTTTGAATGTGTCCAACTCACTTATGATTGAGTTCATAAGCAAATATTATAATTAATCTAAAGATAAAACTTGATGGACACATATAGAAGATCCTAGTTAGTTGCATTCTAGGAGCATTATTATAAATAAAACTGACAGTCATTGTTTAAATCATTCACCTAACTCATTACTCTTCTTACTTCCAAAAGGAATCAACAAATTCTAGGGTTAAGGGTTTTACATTTCAAAATTCAATCATCATCATGTTATCGACTAAGAATATCATACTCGAGAGTTATATACGATGGTGGGACCTTTGAAATTCATAAGGCAGCTAGTGGCGTTGAAATCGCAAACAATCACAATTGTGCCGAAGATGTTGTAATCCATGTTCCCAATGTAATTGGTAAGATTTTGGCAAAGGTTATTGAGTATTCAAATAACCATGTTGAATTTGTTAGTTTCGAAGAAAAATATTTTGATGAAGAAGATCTTGATGTTTGGGACACTGAATTTGTCAAGGTTAATCAGGGTACACTGTTTGATCTCATATTGGCTGCAAACTATTAGACATGCAGAAAGCTTGATGGAACTTACTTGTAAGACTGTAGTAGACATGATGAAGGGTAAGACGCCTGAGGAGACTCACAAGACTTTCAAAATTGTGAATGACTACTCTCTCGTTGCGAAAGTCTTACGAATTTCCTTAGAGGTCTTACCCTTCATCATGTCTGCTAGAGTCTTGTAAGTAAGATCCAACAAGCTCTAGATGTCTAAATAGTTTGCAGCCAATATGAGATCTAAGAGTGTACCCTCAACTTTGACAAATTCAGCATCTCGTGCGTTGAGAGTTGAGACCATCTTCATCAAAAGATTGTTTCTCGTAACTCGCAGCTTCAACATGCTTCCTTGAATACTCAATAACCTTTGCCAAAACTTTGCTGGTTACTCAAAAACTCAATTTTGTTGTAGTTTTAGTACTGTTATTTTTTTTTTACTGCTTTCATTTCGAAAACAAAATTCATCCCATTACTATAGGGATGATCCCAATCCGGAATATGAACCATAAAAGAAAATACCAACTAAACCAATTACGACAATATAGATTTCTAATCCAATAATTTTTTGTGATGGAACAAAAGATTTCTAATTTCTACTTCGAATAATTTTTTTTTTCCAAGGTAATCTTCTTATGTTGCCTTGACCGTGAACGGTCCATTATTCTTTTGAATCCGGTACCAACGGATATCATTCCCCCTAAAACAACATTTTCTTTAAGACCAATTTTTTCTTTAAAGTTTGTAGACAACAATTTTTTCTCAAGGGCGAAACCATAAACTCAAGTTTTAAATCAGATTAATGTTCCTCTCAATTTTATGACCAAAACTAAGGCTCGTGCTAGGGTGAGAGACCATCTCATATCTCTCATCGGTGCATCACAAGTTTTATGCATTGGATTGAATTTGATACATGATATTATGGTGTATCGTCAGTATTATATAATTTTCTTTTTTCTATTTTTACACTCTCTTTTGTATATCAGCAAAAAAATTTAGGTGAACATTTCGAAACTGTTTTCCCCGAATAAATCGGGAACTTTGTTTCCAAAAAAAATTTCTCGAAAATATTTGAAACTTTTTTTTCGATATCCGAATAAAATATCGGAACTTTTTCCATAAAAAAGATCGGAAACCTTCTTCCGGAAAATATCCGAAAAAATTTTTTCAAATAAAATAACGGAACTTTTTTTCCGAAAAAAAATCGGAAACTTTTTTTCCTAAAAAAACTCTGGAATTGCTCATGGTGTCCACAGGTGAGAGATATGAGATGGTCTCTCACTCTAGCATGAACCCAAAACTAAATCTAAATCGTCATAATAATAAGGCAAGATCTTTATAATTTATCCACAAAAATCATCATTTGAAGTATTTCACTATTTTTTTTTATTAGTTTTATTTTGATGAATAGTTTAGCATAATATATATGGGCCATTAACAACTAGACTGTTCTGTTCCTCTACCCACCGAAGCACTATTAGTATAGGGATGCTCAAACATGTCTTTATCATAAATTTCCATTACAAAATTATTATTGAATTTGTCTTATTTCACTTTCTTCTGTTCTGCCACTTTCTGCACTAAAAATACACTAGTAACACAGTATCAATAGTTGCACATAACTCAATCCATGGACTGCTCCAAAAATTTCAGTGAATCTTCAGCATGGCTTATTAGATTATCAATAAAAAATTATGATTCCAGAGGAAGGAGTGTGATTCCAATTTCAATTATTGATTCTCTTGGCCTTTTCCTATAGCAATATATTATTCACAGTCTAGACGGAAAGAACTCATATTTGTTTATTGATATGGACTTGTCACAGTTTAATTAATTTCAATGTCCAATAACAGTTAGTAATTAATTAATTAAATAAATACAAATCTAGGTATTATATAAATCGTTCTTGTACACAAAAAACATAATTTAACAAGTTGCGTTACATAATGATTATTTTGATTAGTTAAATAATATCAATACTGAATCCTGACTGGGATTTAGGATATGTGACAAAAAAATTATCATATTGTATGCAGTGGTGGGGCGAAATAATTAGTCATGTGCCCCTATGGGATGATTCTGTCTCACAAAAATGAAGTTGAAGATAAAATAATTTGTGTTCGAATGCAATTATATAAAAAAATTAGTTAAATAATAAATTTGAATTTAAAAATTAACTTTAAAATTAGAAGCTATGATTTTTAATTTTAAATAAAATCAATTTGAGGGATAAAATTATTTTAGTTTAGAAAAATCAAACATGTTAAATCAGTTAAAATTTTGACCGCTATAAAAGTGAAATCAAACATACTTTGATGTGGTAAAAATTAAGTGATGGGATATGACAATTTAAATTGTCGTGTGTTTGATTTTAAAATTGTTACTAGGACTGGACAAACTATGAGCCAAGAGATTGGACAAAACCTGAAATTCTTGTCTCCCACTGAATCACGGAATAACCTTTTGTCCGTCAAATAACGTACAAGACAAAATTTATTCAATATTTTAAACTTTATCATATGATATTCTATCTAGTACTTATATTTTGTCTATCAAACTGATCCTAGACTAAACTTGTCCTTTACATGTGGTAGACCAAAGAAACTTAACATTCCTAAGTCAAACTTAATTTTGCCCCCTAACAAACTGACGAGATTTTTAGCAAACCTCCATGGTCATCCTTCTTTGTTAAAAAAGCGTAAAATACAACACAGAGAAGGGAAGATGAACCAGATTGTTTCGCCGGAAGGCTCCGATTCTATTCGTGGGTCAGACAACGCATTCCAGGAAGCGGATGAACATTTGATCTGTTCTTCGGCCTCAAATCTGGAAGGGATTGAGCTCGAAGTTGGTTTACCTGGTACGAGGAGGGGTCAGCATGTGGTGTCTCAAGTAGGCCAATCTGGTGTTCGAGATTTGTGTAGTGTAGCCTCGGAGGCCAATATTGTTATGCCTAGTCAGGGACGGGAAGGTGATTATAGAGAAGTAGTGGAAGCAGTGAGATTAATGGGTCTTCAACAAGAGTTGGGGGTTCGATTCCATGGATCTGATGAGGAGGACTTGCAAAGAGCTATTGATGTTGAAACAAGAGATAGAAAAGAAAAGGAAGACTGGGAGCAACAAAGTTTCCAATGATTGTTGGAACCTTTAATATCAGAGGGTTAGGAGGTAGGGTCAAGAGGAGGAAAATTAGAGAACTGATCTTTGTGGAAAAGATCGATTTCTTTGCTATTCAAGAAACAAAGATGGAGGTGATCTCAGATGGTTTGTGTCATGGATTATGGGGTGATGCAGGGTGTGATTGGGTCTTTCTCCCGGCTGTTGGCAATAGTGGGGGTTTGCTTTCATTGTGGAACAAGTCGAAGGCAACCCGTGTTTTCGACTTTTCTGGTGAAGGATTTGTGGGTGTGTGTTTGGATTTACATTTAGAACAAATCCGGTGTTGTTTTGTTAATGTATATGCCAAGTGTAATATTCAAGACAAGAGGAAGATGTGGGAGGAGATTTCTATGTCTACCAGAGGCTTTGGGGGCTGTGTTTGGTGTATTGTTGGTGATTTCAACTCGGTGAGAGATATAGCAGAGAGAATGGGGCGGTCCGCCCTTACCCTTATGCTACAACCTCGGAAATGGTGGAGTTCGATTCCTTCCTCACCGAGTTACAGCTAGAGGACTGCCCGATTATTGGTCGAAACTTCACTTGGTTCCATCCAAATGGTGTCGCAATGAGTAGATTTGATAGGGTACTTATTTCCTCGGTGTGGTCGGAGATGTGGCCAAATCCTCATGTTCGCGTTCTCTCAAGAGATGTCTCCGATCACTTCCCCTTGGTTCTTAAGTATGACGCATCTAATTGGGGGCCAAAACCTTTTCGGCTTAATAATTTCTGGCTTCATAACAAGAAGTTTAAAGAGTTGGTGGAGAAAACTTGGAGAGAGCAGGTAGTTTCAGGGTGGATGGGATTCATTCTTAAAGAGAGATTCAAAGGCCTTAAAGTGGATATTAAACAATGGAATCAACAGGTTTTGGGCGATTCGGAAGAGATCAAGAGGAAACTGATATTGGAGATTATGACTCTTGATCAAAAAAGTGAAGTTACAGGGTTGTCGCAACAGGAAGTGGCTATGAGGAAAAACAAGTTTGACGACCTCTTGTGTATTCTAAAGAGTATCGATGCAGCGATCTTTCAGCGGTCACGATCAAAGTGGCTGAAAGCTGGGGATGCTAATACTGCTTATTTCCATTCGAGGGTTAAGATGAGAAGGAGAAGGAATAGTATGGTTGCTTTGTTGACACTGACGGGCTGGGCAGAGGGGCCTGCTAATGTGCGTGCTGCTGCGGTTAATTTTTTCAGAACTCATTTTCAAAGTGCGGGTTGGGATTGACCTACTCTTGATGGCTTGGATTTCACTCAAATAACGGCCGACCAGAATATGGATTTAGTGCAGCCTTTTACGGGGGTGGAGATTGAAGATGTTGTTAAGGCTGCTAACGGCACAAAAAGCCCCGGGCCAGATGGATTAGTTTTCGCTTTCATTAAATCCTTTTGGGCCTTGATGAAATATGAGGTGAGGATCATGTTTGATCAATTTCACGGTAATGAATGCCTTCCAAAGAGTCTTTTGTCCTACTTCGTGACGCTTATTCCTAAGGTCAATTCTCCTCAATCCTTGAGTGAGTTTAGGCCTATTTCTTTACTTGGTTGTCTCTACAAGTTAGTTTCCAAGGTGTTGGCAGCTCGATTAGCAAAAGTTATTGGGTCCGTAATTCCAAAAACTCAATCGGCTTTTGTTAAAGGAAGAAGCCTTGTGGAAGGGGTGGTGGCCAGGGACGGATCCAGAAACTAACCAAACGGGGGGCTGATCATTTTTTTTAATAAATATTACATAAAATTTAGTTGTAATTTATATAAATAGGGATCAAATTATACCGATATAAAACTATTTTACATTGATTTATTTATCAGAATTAATTTACACTATGATTATACATATAAATTATAATGTATTATTAATAATTATGTATAAAATAACAACTTTAAATATATAGTATATACAACATTAGGGGTGGGAGGGAGGGGCCAAAGCCCACCCTTGCCACCCCTTGAATCCGTCCCTGGTGGTGGCGGTGAATGAAATTATTGATTGGGCTAAGAAGAATCGGGAAAGCTGCTTGATTTTTAAGGTTGACTTTGAGAAAGCGTATGATTCGGTGGATTGGGGATTCTTGGACTACATCCTTCGGAGGTTCGGATTTAGTGATAAATGGAGGGCATGGATGCGGGCGTGTGTTTGTTCCGGAAGTATGTCGGTGTTGGTCAATGGAAGCCCAACCGAGGAAATTAGTATCAAGCGGGGGCTTAAGCAAGGCGACCCACTTGCTCCTCATTTGTTCCTCTTAGTGGCAGAAGGGTTGGGAGCCTTGATGCGAAAAGCGGTGGAGATTGGAAGATTCAAACCGTATTGTATTGGTAGGGAAAGGTTTCCGGTCTCGTTATTACAATACGCGGACGATACTTTGTGTATCGGGGAGGCCTCGATGGAGAATCTTTGGACGCTTAAAGCGGTCCTAAGAGGTTTTGAGATGGCTTCGGGGCTTAAAGTGAATTTTTGGAAGAGTAGTCTTATCGAGGTTAATGTAGCGGCTGATTTCATGTTATTGGCGGCAAATTTTCTTAATTGTCGTATTGGTAAAACTCTGTTTAAGTATCTTGGGCTGTCGGTAGGTGCTAACCCGAGACTAATGGCTACATGGAAACCTATGTTGAATGCTATCCGGGGAAGAGTTGGCTCTTGGGGGAATAAATATCTCAGTTTTGGCAGCCGTATTATTATGGTGAATGCGATTTTGAGCGTAATACCAATTTTCTACCTCTCTTACTTAAAAATGCCGGTTAATGTGTGGAAGGAGGTGATCAAAATTCAAAGAAACTTTCTTTGGAGTGGTTTATCTAACCGGCGGAAGATTAGTTGGGTCAAGTGGGAGGACGTGTGTAAACCCAAGAGTGTCGGAGGCTTGGGTGTTCGTGATTTAAGGCTAACCAATATTAGTCTTTTAGCTAAGTGGAGGTGGAAGCTGCTCCAACCGCATGATGAACTGTGGAAAGATATAGTAGTCGCTAAATATGAGAACGGTGTTGTAGGAAGGAACAGTTTAGGAGAGGCTCAAATCTCGCGGTTTGGGTCGACTTGGTGGCGTAACATTTGCTTGCTGGATAATAACTCCAGTTGGTTCGAATTAGGAGTCTCCAAAGTTTTGGGGAATCGCAATGCAACAAGCTTTTGCAGGAGTTGAATTTAAGTCAGATGGGGGGCGTGGTTCAGGGTGGTTGGAGGTGGAGTTTATTGTGGAGACGGGAATTCTTTTCGTGGGAGGAACCTATTTACCACCAGTTTTTAGCGATAATTGACGAGTTTCAGCCTGTGGAGCGGGAAGACAGCTGGAGATGGAAGATTGATCCTCAACTAGGTTACACAGCGATGTCGACTTATCACAATTTAATTCTGTTACATAGACCTGCTGCGGGTTTTGATGAATTGCAGCACTTGGTTTTTAATAATATCTGGAAAAGTGCAGCGCCGTCCAAAGTTAGTGGCAAATGTTGTTGGACAGCAAGGTTGTCAAAACCGGACCGGCCGGTCGGACCGGTTGGACCGGGAACCGGACATGATGATGGTTCGGTCAGGTCTGAAAAACGGACAGAATATGAACCGGTAAAAAAACGTTCGAACCGGTTCCAAAACGGTACAAACCAGTGAACCGGCCGGAATAAAATCGGGAAAAACAGACTAAACCGGCGGTTTAACTGCTTATACAGGTCAGATCGGAATTTTTTTTTTCCTTCTTATTTTCAATTAAATTTTTTAAAAAAATTCAACAGAAATAGTTCTTTTTTTGTTTTCACGTCCCCTTCTCTGTGGTGTTCCCAGATCTGTGTTTAAAAGAACATATTAAAAGACCATGAATCTTGTTTTTATTGGATAGATCATGAACTTTCACAACATCTGATTTTGAAGATAAAGAAATTTTGAAAGAAACAAATAAAATAGAGACATGAAAAAAGAAGAGAAAGATGTAGATGTGTACTTCTTTTTTTTTTTTTGGTGAGTAGATGTGTACTTCAATCCATCTATAATTATAAAATGAAGGAGGAGGAGTGTCAGAATAAAATGAGAGAAAATGAAGGCACACATAGTCATATATGAGAAGCTTCTAACGAAAGAGAGAGGAAAAAAAATGAAGATACGTGATGATGCTTGCGGCGGCTATTGGATTTATTTAGTAATATTAGGGTTACAATACAATAAAAGTGGGCTGGGCTTCATATAAATAAAATGAAATAACAAGTAAAACACATCCACACCGTTAACTTTAAAAAAAAATGTATGTTGTTGACTTTTTAATAAATAAATATTTGTTTATTACTATTTATATAATATTTAAAATATGTAAATATAAATTTAATTAAAAACGGCCCGACCCGGTTAAACCCCGGTCCGATCAATTGAACCTTGAACCAGTAAGCTCGCCGGTTCGATGGCCGGTCCGGTTCTGACAACTTTGTTGGACAGAATTCCAACTAGGTCGAATTTGGCCTTGAGAGGATTACCTGTTGGTAGTAATACCTACTGCCCCTTTTGTAATTCAGGTACTGAAACGACAGCCCATTTGTTTCTTCATTGTGCAACTACGACTAAGGTTTGGTACGCAATTGCTCGGTGGATTGGCAATTCCTTGATTCTGCCACCAAGCCTGAGTCACGCTTTTGCTACGATGGTGGGTTGTGGGGTTGGGAAGAGAGGTAGAAAGGGGATGATGATTATTTGGCATTCAATGATTTGGACGATTTGGCGGGCTAGAAATTTACGGATCTTTAATAATGGGGTGATTGATGTGGAAGAGGTGGTGGAGTCAATTATAAGGTTGTCCTGGCAGTGGTTTATTGGGCGCATGGCCAAAGGCCCTTGTCTCTTGTATGAATGGCGGTGGAACCCAGGTGACTGCTTCCCCCGGTGATGGTTCGAGTGTTTGCTTCGCTTCGCTTATGTTAGGGCTCGCTGTAGGATTGCTTTTGCTGTTGCTTTCTGTTTTGTCCTCTGTGTTGTGGTTTTCTGTTTTTAGCTGGATTGTTTTTTGGATTGTTGAGTTTGGTCCTATTTTTGTGTTTTGGTTCTGGGTGATCGGTCCCTCTCTCTGTACTGGTTTACTAAACCTTTAGCACCCCTTGTGCTTTGGTTTATTTTATAAATATACTTCCTTTTTGCCTTAAAAAAAAAACATATACATATATAACACTGTTTTCTTGGACAGTTAAGTTTCACATCCCAATTACCAAATACTTCTCTTTGCCGCATTAACTTGCTAGCTTCTATAGAAGGAAATAAAGAACAATTTTATAGAATGGACGCATTTTCTGTATTTGACAAGCTAGTTACCTAAAAGAACATTCAATCCCCATATCAGAACTGGTAGTGAATAGCAATGTAACTAACAAGTATGTACTGAAATAAAAATAATGGTCACGGACCACAAAAAATGATAGAAATATGATACCAAAAGTATCCCTTCCCTTTGATAAAATTAGTCTGAAATAAATAATGTCCTTCAAAATTATTTATGTACCCTATCATGTATGTACAAAATAAATAAGTATATACATAAGAATATAGAGAAAATGGAAAATAACGGGAGAACAACACAACTAGCTAGAAGACATCAAATCAAATCAAATGATAGGGGACCAGCATTGTGTTCATGGTTTCTTTAGTCCCCACAGGGATCCAGATCGGATATCATAACAAAAGTATACAATTTCACACCGTAATCAATCACACCAGTTAATTTGAGATCAAACCGTCTAATTATATATCAATTTTAACATTGTTCAATGATCTCAACAGTTAATCTAAATCAGACCGTTAAAAACAGAAACTGTGTGATGCAGTTATAGTGAAAAATTGAATTTCGTCCCCACACTACATAAACAATTCGTACTGTACTTGCTGAATTAGTAACTTAATTAATCAATTAATTGAGAACACAATAATGCTATGTGATCATGCAAAAAATCAATTCATACTACTTTTAATATCTTCAAAACTATAAATGTGAGTAAGATACCTAAATCTCAACCAACATGTGTTTAATTAAACACATTAATTTATCACTATGGTTAAGAATTTAGCCATACTACTAATAATTAATCAAATTAAGTGAGACAATGATTATCTGTCACGCACGTTACATTATCAAATTACACATGCACATGCACCTTCTTATTAATCAACAACTACAACTATATACCATATAATAAGGTTTTTTCTAATTACTTATTAATTAAATTGCAAATTTACAATTAATTAACATCCACCGCCACAGCCACCACCGTTAGAATTCTGCGGCGGTGGTGGATAAGAACAAGAAGAAGAAGATGAAGAAGAAGATAATGACATAAGAGTAACGATAAGATCAGAAAAAGCACCGAGAATGAATTTGTGTGTACTTTTTGGATTAAGAGAAAGATAACTAAGAAGAAGCTCGTGTAATGTATCCCAATTGGACTTCACATCGTTCATCAACTCCGGTCGTGCTTCCACCATTTCTTGCATTGACCGTCGGAAATCGACGTAAGGATCCGGCGAGTAAGTTGGCACCGCCACACTTCCGTCGAAAATTGCTTTACTTTTGTAGTTTTCGGAATCATTCACCGGCGCCGGTACCGTGGCTGTTAATGACGAGGATGAAGAGGAAGATGAAGAGGATTCAACGATGGAGTTGGATCGACCGGGAGAAGAGAAAAAGAAACGGTTAGAGGCGAAGGCGGTTGCGAAATCTGCGGGTTCGGGTTCGGAATCAGTTTCGGTGGTTTGGTTTTGGTGGTGGTAGAGTGTGTTGAAGTTTTTTATTATTAATGATGATGACGTGGCGGAAGCGGTGGAGAGAGATGGACGGTTGTGATCAATTTGTTGTTGGTTTTGAAGAAGAGATGTTGAAGGAGGAGTGAAAGGGTTTATGAAAGTTGAGAAACATAGATAATTAAGGCGTTTGAAATTATTGTTTTTTCTTCTTTTTTCTGTTGTCATTGTAGTTGGCATAGTTATTTTTTGTGTATGATATAATGTGATGAATTGAAAAGAAGGAGAAGCTAGGAAGTGTTTGGTTGATGGTTATATATAGTAGTTGTTGTGATTTGTCACCACCAAAGTTGGAAAGTGGATCAGTATCACATCCATAAGTTCTACTACCATGGATTTTTTTAATAAGTAAATAAATAATTGAAAATGAAATGAAAATAAATGATTCGGTGGCTTTTTGGGTCGTACCAAGGATCATTGTATTGTACATTTGTACTGGTACTCAAAATCATAGGCAAGTAGCTTAAGGTTCAGATTTAGATTTTTGAAACTAATATAGTAATAACTAATTTGGCTAGATAGTTTGTAAATTTTGTTAATCTAGCTCGGTTGATAGTTGTATGGCATTCTATGGAAAAATTAGGATTCGGACTCTAGATTTCTCATTTCTCCATGTTTAAACTGTGTGAATCTAGCCAAATGGTATATCTAAAAGAGGAAGGTTATGTAAACAGTGTTTGGTTGGAATCTATGACAGATATAATGTTTGTCCGATGATTGGAATATACTTGTAAATATTGTGACGCTCAAAATTAGTACATGATTTAAGTGGATGAGTGATTTAGAACAAATCATACATTTATTTATACACGTGAATTATGTGAGGTTTATAAATACAAAGGCGGCCACATTGTGTCGGTCCAAAAAATCACTCTAAGACACATTAAACCTTTCTCTCTTTTTTTTTTATAACCAAATGTTATTGATCAACTCAACATCAAGAGATGACGACGGTCTCTTTTAACTTAATTAAGGTTTTGGGTTCGATTTTTAGTTTGGACATGCAGCAGCGTTAAAACTCTTAGGGAGAGTTTACCGCTCATTTGGGTCAAACAATAATACGCAGAGGATACTTGATTTAAAAAATAAAATAAAAAATAGTGATTTAACGACAAGAAATAGAGATCAAACACATATAATTTTTTCAATGTCGCAACTCATACTACTAAACTACTCAATTTGGAGAAAACATCGACTATTTATATTAGACCAAGTCATAATTTTGTTTAAGACCTCAAATTGATCTCTAAAAACAGCCTCCTTTGCTAAGTGCTGAGTTGGATACTTGGATTAAAAATTTATGATTAACAGGCTGATATATATCATTGTTGTTATCATGTTAATTTCACCTCTATAGTTGCCCAACTATTTAACAACCAATTACCAAACAACAATTCCTCAACTCTGTACCAAAAAGGCTATTATAGTCAAACACTTTTGGTTATGAAAACTATTTTATTTGTGATGAAAGCAAGGTGCACATGGGAAGAAACAGTAACAAAGAGGCATCAAACAAATGCAAAGCACAAACATTTCAATCACCCTTCAACTGTGTAATGTGAATCTGAATCATATACACATACATAAAATAATAAAACTTGAGAAAGGAAAAAAAAAAAAACAGGATTCCAAATAGTACTCTATATGACAGTTTTTTTTGGATGAAATGGCACACTCATAGTTGGTCCACTTCATTGTGAAATCATAGCACAGGAAAGTGATGTATCATTTTATTATTCATGCAAGATATCACAATGAGGACATGTCCTAAATCAGGTCCCCTCCTTTCCAATACTAGTTCTATTTTCCTGCACAAAGCCAGATAACTCAGATGGCGTACATTACCTATATATGGATATAAATTTTATAGCACATTCTCACGTTATATAGTATATCATATATAATCATCAAATTCATCAATATTACTATCTAGGAGATGCTAAATTATAAATGTTTATATGTATCTAAAAGATCTTTGATTAACTCTCACATTATAGTATGTTTTTTTATACTAAATCTAACTCATATCCTTTACAAAATCCACTTGATAAATATATGTCCCACACTTATATAAGACTTTCATAATGAGGAAAATAATTTGTGAGCACTGCATAGTCTATTGTGGCATAATATAGTATGATTTACGATCCTATGAAGCACGACCGTACACTCTTTGAATTAGGTGTGTCTCGATGTCGAACACATACTGGTGTCTGATCCTGACACTTATGATTACATTGAATTAACTGACTTGAGCGTCGGAGAACTTGCAAGTACACAATTCAATGCCGGACGCGGTCACTCTTCTGATTTGGTACGATCAAGGAGAGAACCACAACTGCAATATTGTAGCTGCATCGTGTGATTTTGGGCTGCAATTAGAAATATTTGAGTGAAAAAGCAAGCGTATGTAAATTTTTGGCTGCATCATGTGATTGCCTATTGTTGACCTTTCACACAGTTCCACACAGTAATGAACATCAGTTGTTGATTTGATGTCAGACGGTCTAGTAAAGAATCGCAGCCGTCGATTTAAATTGAACGGCTGAGAACGGGAAATCCAAGTCCATAAATATTGAGGATGGTATATCACAAATCCGTTAATATCTTGTGATTCCTGTCCTTGAAATTCCAATGATTATCATGACATAGCTTTATCTTGGTCAGTGCTGTATTTTCCTGCAATTTCCGTATAACAAAAAAGAATGACCCCTACTACTCTAACGTATTCCATTAATTAATAATGTACCTATAGTCCTATACTGTGATCGCTGAATTATAAACAGTTATGATTTTAAACTACGTATCACATGTAGTATTCAATATACTAATTCATTTTTGAATTGCTCTGTCTTCATATAGATCACAATTTCAATTCTTGCTTAGTCTTTTCATGTAGTAACTCTTTAGCGTGTTTGTAAGTGGTTGACATCAATTATTTTTGTGATGAGTCGAAGTAGTATAGTATAGTATAGTATTGTATTCTATATAATTTATTTTAAATGAAAAAAATGTGTTTATTGTTAAGCAGTTATAGTTGTTGTTGTACATTGATTCGAACTTGATCGAGAGGTTAGCTTCATTGACGGTGGTTGAGCAATGATTTGTGTATGATTGGGTGTTACTGCATACACTTCAACATTCAAGTAAGTGAAACCAAAGCTATAGAAGTATGTGAGATAGAAATTATTTACATTTCCCTTTAATTTATTTTATACACTTCTCTTTTCAAAAAAAAAAAAAAAGTGTATTTACGGAAGGCCCGAAGTTTCTACAGAAAAGGAATTTTATGATTGTCGTCGTAATGATCACAAGATTTGGTCACACGCACATAAAAATATATATTATCTAAACTTTCACGATTGTAACAGCCAAACCGATCCCTTGACCTTTGCCTTGGTCTTGGCATCTGTTTCACTAGGCAACGTGCTGAAGAAGTTTGATCCTTGAAATAGATCGTAATTTTAGTTTGAATTGTGTTAAGAGTCTTACATTAAATGAAAAATGATGAAAATTATATTTATAAGTGGGAAACAATCAGATCTTATAAGCATGTTTAGTAAGATTGAGTTAATTTCAATTTTCAACCCAAATTCTTAATTCTAAGAGATTGTTATGGATTGAGCCTAAATTCAATTTAAAACATATTTTGTGGGTAACATCAAGAAATAATTAGAAGGTTGTAACCGTCACTAAAATATAAAATCTTGAAAACATCATAACCCACTGAAAGACACATTGATTAATCAGATGGGCATGGAAAATGCCAAAACCAAACTCTATTTTTGTTTGTTCTCCGTGAATATACATGATTTTGTCATCAATTGTAATTTCAATCTTCAAAAAAGATTTAATAGTGAAGAGAATACCGACATGCACATGAGACAGGACCCAAAAATTTGTTCACTGAAGTGATATATGTTTTGCAATACATACATAAAATGATTATATGAAAGTGATTTTTTTTATCAAATAGCTAATGGCTAGAAATTCTAGCTTTTAGGTGGATAAGTGGGATGATCATGGATCGAACTCTGGTCCCCTACATATATAATGCAATATTTCTGCCAACTTAGTTAAGCTCACGAAAAATATGAAAGTGATTTTTAATTTTCCTTTAAAGCTTTTACTACCAAGAAAAAATCATAAACCGCGCCAACATTTTAATGTGAGATTTTTTTTAACAATTTTTCAAAAAAAAAATGATAGTTCTATTCGAAGAGAGATAAACACAAAAAATAGGTAGTGAGACCCATCATTAAATCGGTCGAGTTCATAAATGCTCCAGTTTTGTATCTAACAAAAAGGCGCTAAGAATATATTTACAATTTTGATACATTCAAATATCAATATGGCAGTGAATTACAGTACATTTCTAAAAAAATAAAATAGTGATTTGCTGAGTTCGATCTTCAACTCCATTTTAAACAAAAATAGTGATTTTCTGTACAAATTAAGAGGATATTGTTGTGTACACATGAATTAAAAAAAAGTGTAATATACAAAAAATTAAATTAGATATTATCCTTGGAGGGAAACACATGTTTAATTTGATGCATAACTTCGAAGTTTGAACCCAAATAAATTTCTTACTCCGAGGACTTTTCTGCATTACAAGATCATGGATCTGCTGGTACTTGTGTGGAAAATATAGGTTGGTCCAAAGACATTTATAAACTTACCAGAAACTTTAACAGCAAGCACATGGACTGGTGGGGGGGGTCTTTTAGATTGAATGGACGAAATATTTTTTGCTTTATTTTGCGTCTAAATATCTATTTCCATTCATTCTGGTAAGTGGTAACTATCACTCTATCAGTTCATGTGATATGTAGTGAAAAAACATTTTTTTTTTTTGCAGTAGGTAGTACAGATGAAACTCTAATTATGCACTATAACAACATTCTTAACCTATAATCATATTCATGTTATTTCGTGTAGATATCAAGTTTCATTTTTATTCTTAAACTTATTTATATTTTCATGCAATGATTTGGCGGGCTGGTGGGATACCCGTTTTCATGAAATTAAATGGGAAGAATGGACATAATAGTTGTTTTAGAGGATTAGGTAGAAAATAAAGGGCAAAGACGTATATGTTAAGAAGTTTCACATCGGTTGCGAGATGGTCTGAGTATGTGTTTATGCAATAAAGACAAATCCTCACATTAAAAGTCAATTTTGTAAGATTGAGTTAAGCATAATACTAATTCTAAGATGGTATCACGATCCGTTAGGCCGCCTGTTGTCAGGTTTCTAATCGGACCATCCACCATTCATATTCGCGCACTCCACGATCAGTTGGGCCGCCTGTTGTCAGATTTCTAATCGGATCATCCACCATTCATATTCGCGCATTCATATTCACACCTCAAATCCAACAATGTTAGGTGCGAGGGGGCGTGTTAAAAAGTTTCACATCGGTTGCGAGATAGTCTGAGTATATGTTTATAAAGTAGAGACAATCATCACCTTAAAAATCGATTTTTTAAAGGTTTAATTAGACTCGATACCAATTCTAAGAGTATATAGTTTGAGTTCTACTTTTTTTTTTTTTTGAAAGAAGTCAATTGTTAATTTAAGTTCAACTTATTTAATTTATAAACCAAGATCAAGAACTAATTTCAATTTGGTTTGTTTGATTGTGGCCCTACTAAACTTCAACCAAAGGTTCCTTATAGTCAACTTCCCGTTGATTTGGAAATGGCACGTGTGTTTTTTTTGAAAATTTCATTTTTGAAAATAATGTCAATTAAGAAATTATCAGGTTGAGTCGCAAATTAGATCGATTTACAAAATAAAATAACTCAATTTTAAATTGACACCGAATAACTACACTATAGAAATAGAAATTGATTAAGAATTTACATAAACTATTTCACATAAACTCGAAAATAAGTCAATCCAAACGGACCTTAAATTGATTATAGTAGCTATAATTGGCATATTTTGTTAGACTTTATCAATAAAGTATGGAGAATGTTAACTTGTGCCCTTAAGGCACATGTTAAGGGCACATGTTAAGGAAGCAAAAATAGAAATTATTAAATGTTAATTTGTGTATTTTGACTTTTGAAGCATTAAATTTCTTGTATCATTAAATGTTAAATTTCTATTTTGGTATATCTTAACATTTGCCCTAAGGACACATGTTAACAAAACCCATAAAGTATTAATAACATATTATGACTAGACAGCAGGGTCGTGGATTATGCAAGGCTATTAGGCCACGACTTTAGTCCCTTGAGAAAATAATTTACTTATACGGGGGCCTACTCTTTTTCTGTTTTTTTTTATTTACGGAGAAACTATATTTATATATTAATACGGGATCCTATTTTATTTTATTTTTGATAAATATGGAATCCTACTTTTTTTTATGTTATAATTTTTCATTCTTTTTATTTGAAAATTATGAAAATTTTAATATTAAAATGTTATTTTTTATATGTTTGGCACGGGTTCGGATACTAGTTATGACTAGACAGCAAGGTTGTGGATTATGCAAGGCTATCAAGGCCACGACTTTAGGCCCTTGAAAAAAATAATTTTTTTAGTACACATTTATTAGTATTATACTATTGTATAGAAAAATTAGAAAGGATTTGGCAAATATAAAAAGTGAGATCATGTGTGCTCAACAATTTATGAGCTTGAAAATTTTGAATTTTTATTAGAATTTGGTATGATGTTTTGGTTGCTGTCAATTTCCTGTTAATAAGATTCCACGGTCAAAATATATGGATATAGACATTGTTATAAATCATTTAAGAGACCTTATTACCATAAATCATACAGGCAAAATTTCGTGAAAATGCTAAAGTATTAATATAAAAATTAATTATTAATATAACAGAGGTATTTTTTTGGGATTGTCTCTTAATCACTTGAGCAATTTTTGAATAATCTACAGATGTACCTCACTATTATTCATCACCATCTTCTTTATTCATCACCATCTTCTTTATAGACCTCCTTCACACATGTTTGTAAGCTTGTGAATAGTTAATTCGCAAATTACCTGCAAATTTGGTATGCCAACTTTGGCAATGACTAAATGTAAGGGTTGAAAATTTATATGCAACCCAAAAGATAACAATAGAAATAAAGTAAAATTGAACTTGTGATGATAATCATAGATAATGGTAAGGGTTGTGTGTGGAAAGGAATAGATGATGGACTTAATCGAACAGGAAAGAGACTCTTCTATCCGTTAAAAACACACCTTCAACGGGAAAAAGACTAACTTGTATGGCAAGGCATCAAACTGCTGCATTGGCAAAAGAGCAGACTGGAACAAAATAAAACGGAGTCAGTTTCCAGTTACCATGAGAGGTAGGTGTTCCAAGAGCAATAGCAAATGCAGAAACGTACAAATAAACCTGCCTTTTGAGTATAAACTTAGTCATCAAGGTAATAATAAGACCGAGCATTCTTTTGCTCTCTGTCCTTTGTTGATCCATGTTTGTTGATCCTTGGGCGGAAATTAGTTGGATCTCTTCTAAATGTGATATCCAGATGCTGCAACAGTGATTAGATTAGACATATCATACAAACAAGTACCACCAGAGAGCACAACATAATTTTTTAATTTTAACATGTGTTATACCCTAAATTTTTAAAAGGGAACAAATTAATGAAACCATTGAAAAACAATGACACTTACAGATAAGAAAAGGTTCATCCCGGTAACCAATGATTGTGGACAATTTGCAGTACAATCAATTGAAGGTTGCCCCTCGTAAACGATAACTCTGTCAGCAAGATAATTTGCCATGATGAAATCATGCTCAACGATAAAGGCTGTTTTCTTTGCATGAAGAATAAACCTCTTGATGACTTTTGCAGCAACAATACGCTGTTCCGAATCAAGATATGCACTTGGCTCGTCTATCAGATAGATGTCTGCAGGCTGTTGTTGTAGGACAATAGCAACTGATTAGAAAACTATAAATGCTATTTCGTTTGAAATGAATAGATGTCTAAAGTAGAAAAAATAAACAGCAGTTGATGAACATTCATAACAAATCACGGCAGATCATAGATTGTCATCAATCTAAAGTAAATCACTCCCTCTGAAAGAGCCAAATTCCGCTGGTATATAGGAAACTACAAATGTATTCATGAATGTAGAAGGGAAAGAAAACACGCGGCAGACACACAAACTAAGGTGCACAAGCAATCCGAAGGATGAAAATTAAAATACCTTTCCGAGACAAAGGCATAAGGCAACTCTTTGCAACTCTCCACCAGAAAGATTCTGAACGTCTTGGTCCATCAACTGTTCAATAAGCAGTGGCTTCATCACATCTGAAATAAACTGGGGATGAGTATATGCATCACGGATTTTTTGATGTAGCAAGTGTCTAACAGGTAATTGGGACTTTGGGCTAATTTTCTGAGGTTTGTATGATACGTTGAACTCGGGCATCTCCGCATCAGATTCACCTTCTATAGTATCGGGTTTCAACAAACCAGCCTGAAAAAAAAAAAGAGGGTGAATAAATACATGAAGAATTATGCAGTTTGATAAAGAAATAATAAGACTAAAAGAATACCAGCATACGAATGAATGTTGTCTTTCCTGTCCCATTCTCGCCCAGCATCACAATAATCTGTGAATCTGTAAATTCTCCTTCAACTGCACGAAGCCTGAAATTGCCTTGAGTTTTAGTCATGGTTGGGTATTTGAATCGAGCATAAGTTTGAGCTTCCTCAGCAATTTCCTGTGGAGTATCTGCAACCTAGACAAAACATTAGAGCAAGGTTAATTCGATAAAATTTATTTGTTTTATTTAAAATAGAGAACTGAAATTTACAGTAATGAAAATTAAGCACCAGCATCTAATTTATTAGAATATTTTCATTTTGAGGTGCAGAAAGTATCAATTATATGAAGGTCAAATAAAAATGACACTGTATGTTCTTTCTTAAATTTTATATAAGTGACTCATATGTCCCTTATTACCCTGTAGATCTGCCTTATATTAGCAATTTATTAGGGCTCGTTTGGTGCCCAGGATAGGGAGATAGCATAAAATAAGATTATCCTATCCTATTTAAATCCCTTGTTTGGTGCATCAATAGGATATGATAAATTAAACCTATTATCAATCCTATCCTATTCACTCTTTGTTATTTATATCCTTAGTTTTTGGTGGCCTAGCAACCTAATAGGATTTCTCTTTCAGAGTTCGTCTGTATCCTTCTATTCATAAACGACTTCTTTTTTCTTCTTCAAACACATTCAAATAATCAATAGTTATATTTTCCAAACGCAATGTATGCTTTCAGAAACCAAATATTTTCAGCACTTCACTCATGTATTTTTTGATATGATATGTTGAAACAAACACCATTGAATCAATCTCAGTGCTGCACTATTCATTTTCCCCACCCAAATTGGCTTTATATTCCATAAACGGGAGGTAGGAGATAGACTATTTGTACCTTGAAAGTAAGAGACATCCCGAAACCTAAGATTTTCTGTTGGAACAAAGCCGGACAAGAAGATATTAATTCCTTCTCTGACTGAGAAAGGGAGTGTTACAACACCGTATACACCAGGCTGGCCATACAAACAGCAAATAAAGTCTGATAAGTAGTCCAAAACACTAAGATCGTGCTCGACAACAATTACATAGCTGAAAAAAAGAAGAGGATTTCAAATAAATAAAGATTCTTAATAAAAATCAATGACAATGCACATAGTAATATCAACAATATTTAAAGCAGAAACTACAGAGTTAAGGAAACAAACCTATTAGGCCTGAGCAATGACCGAACAACTTGAGCAGCTTTAAGCCTTTGTTTCACATCAAGATAACTGGAAGGTTCATCAAACATGTATATCTCAGCATTTTGGATGGCAACACATGCAATGGCAAACCTTTGGAGCTCACCCCCAGAAAGATCACCAACATTACGATCTAAAACTTGATTAAGCTCAAGATCAGCACAAAGCTGTTCCTTCATATCTCTCTCATTTTTTTGGTCTAGCACCTGCTCCACGTTCCCTTGCACATTTTTTGGAATGTTGTCGACATACTGAGGCTTGATGATAGCCTGTATTGTAACGTAAATAAGCAAGCCGGAAGGGAAAAAAATCCGTGACACACTACTTATCAATTGAATTAACATTAAAAAAAGACTGATGTTAAATTGAATTAACATAAAAAAATACGTGACACACTACTTATCAATTGAATTAACATTCAAAAACAACAAAATTTAAATGAATTAACATTAAGAAAAGATAAGGCACAATTGATGTTAATTTTTTTGGGACAATTGATGTTAAATTGTTACATTATCGAGTAAAGATAAGAATGTTTTTCAGAAATAAAGGATAAAGAACTCTGTAGTGATTATTATTATTATTATTATTATTATTATTATTATTATTATTATTATTATATTATTATTATTATTATTATTATTATTATTATTATTATTATTATTATTATTATTATTATTATTATTATTATTATTATTATTATTATTATAATGAATGCTGCATTTACTTCCAGTGCAGAATCAATGCTGAGACATGAAATCATATATAACTAATTATGAAATGTGGGAGTAAATCCACCCCTTTCGCACCCAACACAATGTAGGTGCCGGAGGCTGCAATGAAGGCAGCCCAAATGCCGCAATTAGGCAGCTAGGAGGGACCGCAATGATATGGCTAAGGGTGTTGAATAAGGACATAAACATCACCTTCGAATCATCCTCTAGCATGCGAGTAAAGTAGTTCTGCAATTCAGATCCTCGAAAATGAGTCAAAATTTCCTGCCAATCAGGGGGGTCCTGCAAAGGGAGAGAAAAGTTAAAAATGAATGCAATGAAACCTCAAAGAAGAGTTCTGCTAATTATGTGGTTCTTACTGTGAAACGACCCAAGTTGGGCTTCAGATTTCCAGACAAAACCTTAAGTGCAGTGGACTTCCCAATTCCATTTGTCCCAACCAAACCAAGCACTTGCCCCGGCCTGGGAACCGGTAACCTGCAATTACAATTACAATTACAATTCTTGGATTGATTACAATAACAATTACATAAAAACCAAGGTTTTAAATTGCGGTCCGCATCCGCAATTGCAGTGTGATTTTAATTCACATGTACGGCCGCATATCGTGTGCATCGTAAAGGCATTAGACTATTTTGGCTATGTTCATTTGATTTTTCTCACCAAAAAATAAAATTTATGAAACTCAAATTCTAATTTGAGTCAAATCCAATGAAATATCTTACTTTTAACAATCTCTCAACAGTGTATTGTAAGCACATTCGAATTAGTGTTTTATGGAATAAACTAAGACTTTGCAATGGCATGTAAATATTGTAGTGGCATAGTAATGTCATTCTACATAGTTTGTGAAATTTCAAAATGATTTCATCATTGCACGCTGCAGCAACCGCAATGACGACAATCGCAGCAACCGCGACGGTTACCGCATCGGTGACCCCAATTTAAAACCTTAATAAAAACATAAGAAGTCGGAAAACGAGCGCGGACACACACATACCTGTGTAGCTTAAAGGTATTAGGACCATATCTATGAGTGGTATCTTTTTTGTCCAAATCCTCTGGCAAGTTGATAATTTTGATGGCTTCAAAAGGACATCTCTACAGCAAAGCAATATCATCACATAAACCCATTATTATAACAAGAAAAGAAAAGCGATTATCTTTAAAAATAAAAAAGTGAATAATAATATAATACCTTAATACAAATATTGCATCCAGTGCACAATTCCTCAGATATGTAAGCAACCTTGGAGGCAGAAGTAACCTCAATACATAAACTTCCTTGTGAGACGACAGGACAACTCTTCTTGCACTCTTGACGACACTTTTTGGGTTTGCATTTGTCTTCGTTAACGATGGCAATACGTGTCATGTTGTCGACGACTGCGCAAACAAAACCTATATCCCAAAAGAGAATCGAATCGAGGGAATTGGAGAAGTGTTAGAGTTGTTAATTTGAGAGAAATTTGAGAGAGAATTAATACGCATTAATATTTATTCCTAGCTATATTTGAGAGAGAATTAATACGCATTAATATTTATTCTACTAA
This sequence comes from Trifolium pratense, assembly GCF_020283565.1. NCBI lineage: Eukaryota > Viridiplantae > Streptophyta > Magnoliopsida > Fabales > Fabaceae > Trifolium > Trifolium pratense. The sequence continues at coordinate 38,382,046 of NC_060064.1, read as the reverse complement.
GACTTTGCAATGGCATGTAAATATTGTAGGTATGGATATCCAATTTTCTCAACATATATTTTATTTTAAAAAATAAAATATTTAAAAGAAAATATATGTTTTCATATATTTTTTTTTCAAGACATATTTTTTGAAGATATATTTTTTTTCATATTAGTAGTACATTAAAAATATTCCATAAATAGTGACAGAATTAAAAAAACTCAAATAAAACAAATAAAATTAAAGGGTACATACTTTTTAAAAATATTTCAAAGGGACATATGTGAAGAGCATCAACCTCATAGTTCAGTTTTTTTTTTTTTGACAATAACAAAATGGTATTCATTCATTCAAATTGATATATTACATCAAATACAACCATATAATCAACATCGCTAAAAACGTAAAGGATGAATCTGCGAACAAAACTCACAGCATCTGAGTTAATAGCATACAACGACAAAATGCCTACAACAAATAATATGATAAAGTTAAAGTCACTGAAGTATCCATGCCTCCGAATCTGCAGCGTTGAAGCCCAAATCATTGGTTGAATCTGTAATTGACTGAAACCGATCTTTTTAATAGAAATCAAATGAACACCGCACAATACGGGACAACAAAAACGTCGCACAAGACGACGAACAACACAACGCCGCACTCAGACGGCGAAATCACAAAAAAGAAAACACAAAAGAAAAATTTGATCAATGTGAAGATCACTTATTTAAATAAAAAAGAAAAGGAAAAACAATTATGAGGTGTGATTTTGGGTCAAAAATTGACCCTAAAACCATCCCTCCTTGATAGATCAAGAAGAAGAAAAAAAACTAGGTTAAGGTGGGGGGCGGCGGCTATGAAGAAAAGGAGAAGAACTCATAGTTCAGTTCTTTTGAGTAAGAGATGATGACCCAAAGCCTAAAATCAAAAATCATAAAAATAAGTATATGAATAAATAAAAAAGTAAAGGAAAGGAAAGTAAAACAACTATTACATAATTCAATTAAAAATAAAGTAAATATTATTTAATTTGTATCATAATAGAATATGAATACACATATACAGTAACACTTAACTAAACCTATAAATGATGTGCAACACAAAAGTTGAATGTATGATATACAACAAACAAAAAATTTCAAATTCTCTTAATTTTATTTGTTATGCAAAAAGTTAATTTTTGCAAAAAATAAAATAACTACAACAAATCATGGTTTTAAAAAATAACATAAGTATTTATATCTGATGCACAAAAGATGAAGAGACAAGATAATGGAAAGAGAAATTGCACATATAAGATATGAAAAAATCTATTCTCACATTCAACCGAAAAAATAAATGGTAATCTTGTTAAACACATGATTGAGTATCAGGGGATGAAAATATTTGTTTCTAACATTCGTAATGGTTAATTAGAAAAATATGAATAGGATACAAATTAAAACAATTGTAACCTATATATCCTTTATTTATAAAGACACAAAATATGTTTTCCCTCCTAAGCTACATTAAGAGCCTAAATCTTCTGCAAATCCCGCCTAAACCTTTTTCTAATTTATTTATTATTTTCTTGGGGATAAAAACCTGCGTAATGCCTTCTTAAATCCCTATTTTCTAGGATTTTAATAAAATATATTCCCCTTTTTTCTCAACCACTTATTCTATTTTCTCTTTCCACATTTAATTATTATTAATTATGACAGTTTAGTCTAACCTATGTTATACATTGCACGCGTAACTTTACTTTCTCCCCATTCTATTTTCAAGTCTGCCTTTTCAATTTCTGGATATCAATTTCAAGAACTCTACTATTTCCTCCGGTCCTTTTTATAAGGAATAATTTGAAAAAAAAATTTGGTTCTTTTTATAAGAAACAATCATTAAATTTATTCTTACAATTCCATTTTTACCCTTATTAAATTGTATCCATTCCAAAGTTATGCATTAATTAGAGTGATATATTCCCTAAGGATAGATTAATACACCAATGTTAGTTTTGGAATAGATTATAAAATTTTAGAATTATTATTAAGAAAGATAAGGTTTCTTGGTATGTGTATTTTTTCCAAATTATTCCTTATAATAAGAACCGGAGGGAGTATTCACGTTACCCCAAATTTCTGTTTCCATATTTTTTTATATCCTCCAAATTTTGCATAGCAAGATTGCATCAAGTTTCTTCAAATTATAAGTATGAAAGTAAATCGATGCATAAAAATTTTCGATGCTTTCTCGGCTTATTCTTATACAAAATCTGTTCGAAGCTTTATACAAAATTAGGCTTAGAAAACATGATATCTCAGATTTTTCCTTCATAAATTTTAGAATTTAGGTTTACATTTCAATATGTTTTTCTATAGGTAAACTAAAAGAACAACATAATGTGTTAACCCACATCTCTGTCATTTCAATATGCTTTTTTAATGATTAACACATTAAAAAAGAGAGAAGAAGAAGAGACCTGACATAATAAAAGTGGCACACTTTACTTGACCCAAAGAAGAAGATGCTCTCAATCATCTTACATGCTTCATTTTTTTTTTTTATCTTTTCATTTTTCAATTGCAAGTTCATCATACCCCATTGAGTTTAGTTGCTTATGTCCATTGAATATTTTTTTTATCTTTTACATTTTTCCATATACATGGAATTCCTAATCACTGATACAATGCAAACACCGTGTTTATGTCGAGCCTAACTTGCACCTAACAGGTCCTTCATCATGTTTCATGCCATACTTTTATTCTGAATTGTGCATCATTTGTGTATATGACTCTATTTTAAAATATAGTTTGAAGATAGACACCCCTTGAGGTTAATCATTAAAAAATCTATAGGACTCTATTTTTAGATGATTTGAACATGAATTGCTTGATGATTTTTCAATTCTTTTTACATCGCTGTTTGCAGATGATAGTTTTTGTACCTTCAATTAAAATATGGTCTGTTTATGCAGATTAAGACCTTAATGGAGTTTATTGCACTGTTAATACAGAGAGAAGATTTTATTCCTCCCACCTCCACACCCTAGCGAACAATAACAAAAAAAAACCGGTTTCAAAATTGGTGTCTTCATAGATGAATAACTTCACAATGTCCAAGGTAAGCATGTTTTTGTTTTCTTATGTCTGCTCTCACTACTACTAATGATGAAATAATAGGTCCAAGAAAATCATTCCCAAAATATAGATCTCCTATTAAACTCTTCTATATATGTTGTCTGCATCACTATGAGTGTGATCACTAGCCAATTAAGACGGTACCAAGTAATGAAGCAATGTTATCATATTTGTAAGAAACTCACTCAACAATTTTTTTAAAAGATAGCATCTGAAGGTAGTTTATGTCAATTTAGTAACATCTTTATGATATTATAGCTTGCTCCCTTTTTGGAATACTTATGAGCTCTGTTGCTTTTAGATGCTTATCTACTACAGGATCTTTTTATATTATTTATATACGACAAAATTACACCTAAAGTCCTTTATCTTATTTATTTGTAACACTTTGGTCCTTTATCTTTTTTTTTGTAACACTTTAGTCCTTTATCTTTTATTTGTAACACTTTAGTCCTTTATTTTTTTTATTTGTAACACTTTAGTCCTTTTTTTTAACAGTTTGGTCCTTTATTATTTTTTTTATTTGTAACAGTTTGGTTCTTTATTTTTTATAAATAAATAAGATAAGGACCAAAATGTTATAAAAAAAAAGATAAAGGACCAAATTATTATAAAAAAAGATAAAGGACCAAACTGTTACAAAAAAATAAATCTATCTATATATATATATATATATATATATATATATATAGATTTATTTCATACTCCTTTTTCCTTTTTTTTTTTTTTGGTGTACCCCTTTTTCCTATTTTTATATTCAGTCTACTTGCAAACGATCTCAGATATTTTACGCCTCTATCTATGATGACTAAGCAACAAACCAAACCTAGGGGCAAAATAGTAATACCATATACTATCATGCGCCCGTTATTCGGTGAGTGGCGACAAAAAGACAATGTCACGTTCGTAAATATCTCGAAAACAAGGCCCAAACATATTCCAATTGCAACAATATATTTCACTCACACTCATCTCAGATCCCTTCTTCTAACCCTTACCATCTTCCTCTTTACCCTTTTCATTTTCTGTAACAGTTAACACAAACAACATACACAAACCTCAAACAACAACAAAGAAAGAACCACCACAACCTCTGTCACAAACAAACGTTGTCTTTTCTCCTTCACTAATCGGTAATTTTTTCACTCTCGTTCAAAAAAAAATTAAAAAAAATTACCAAACACAAACACAGTAGTTCTGTTTTTTATTTTTCTTTCGATTTTTTAATTCCAACCGTTTATTTGTTTCTTACATACTTTAATTTTGTTTTTCTTCTGTTTTTTTCCAGTGTCGGAGAATTTGATTTTGTCGCAGGTTTCGAGATCTGGTTGATCTAAAACCGTTAAACGGTAAACAATCTGGTTAATTTATTCAACAACTTGTGTAGAAGCTACTTGTTAACGTTAACTGTTAAGGTTGTTGTCTCTATTTGGATAACAGAATTTGTGTTGGTTAGTAACACAGTAACGACATCGTTTTTGGTTTTTTGTTCTGTTTTGTTGGTGGTTTCTGAAATCTGGTACCTTAAACTTGGATCTATAACTAAGATTAGTGTTAAATGGAGACACTTGTTGTTGTAGCTCAACATAGGAACCAATACTATAGTAGTAGATCTAAAGCACAAGATCATGGTAGATTTGGTTCTTCTTCACCTTCTAGTCAATTTAGAGGAATCAATTGTAGAACTTTTCAAACTGGGTCGGGTATTTTACCAACACCATTCAATTCTACTACTACTACTACTGCTACACCTGATAATGATACTAAATCAAAAACAACCTTAACTACTCCAATTTCAAAATCTGATACCAAAAGTTGTTTTACCAAAGTTGAACCAAGTAGTGCACCAGTTCCTATCAAAGGTTGTAAAAAGGAGATTACTTTTGTTGACCCTAATGGTAGTTTTTTACTTTCTGAACTTTGGGCTGGACCAACTTACTCTAATTCACCACCGCCGAGTTCTTTGCCTATTCCGAAATTTTCAGTTAGGCCAAAGAGGACTGTGTCTCTTGATCTTCCTAGTTTGTCTTCACTTGAGTCTGAATTGCGCAAAATTGCTAACTCTGCGCCTTGTTCCCCTCGTCAGGAGGATTCCCCTTTTGCTAGAGATTTTCTTGTTAATGATGATTCTGCGACTAGGACTCTTTGTCGCATTCTGAACCTTAACTTGGATGACGATGAATGATGCTCGAAGGAGCAAATGGTTACTGTAAATAAGTCTTTTTTATTTATTTATTGAAGTCGGGTTAGTGTTAGTTTGTTAGTTTCTTTGTGTATATAGAGTGGCCAAATAAAATTTATGGTACGTGTTTGGTTGGTTGAGACTTGAGATTGTGTGTAGCTTTCAGTAGTGGTGTGGTACCCTTGACAATAATGATGATGATTAGTGGCTGTGGTGGGTTGACATTCTCCAGGTTTTGGAAATATGATCAGGTTTGAATGTGGAAAAAGGGTAAATGGGTGTATATGTATGGCTCTATCGGGAGCAGGTTTTGGTTTGTGACTTAGTTGACATGGATGGAAGGCTGCAGGGAAAATGGTATGGAGGTAGAGATGATGGTAATTGGTAGGAGTGGTATGATGGAATAGACTTGGTTGACGACTATGCTTTATTTAGTTTGGCCTGATGAAAGTTACTGGTTTATATTCAAGCTTCGTTCCGAATTCATAATATATATAGTTTACAGCATCATTTCTTCAAAGAATGATTAACTTAATTCTGATTAAGGATTTAAGCCTCTTGCTTTAGTACATACTCTAGGTTGTATCTAATCTTGAACTTAAACTCTTTTGAGATCAATCCTTTGGTCCTTTATCCCCCTTTCAAATTTTCTTTCTTATCCCTTCAAATTTTCTTTTATTATCATCTTCCTTTATCATATATGTACTCTTCTAGTCTTCTATATGGTCGACTGTTTAGAAGTTAGTAATTAGTTACTACCTTTCTTTCCAATCTTCCTTTTCTCCTAGTTACTTACCTTTCTTTCCGGAAATTGTCCCCTTACCATCTTTTCTGATTTTTGAAAAGAAAAGCTGGAAGGTTTTGGTTATATAATCTTTTGTAGCTGAATGCCTTAGTTCTGTAGGTTAAATCCTTGTCACACCATGTTACTTACTATATCCCTTTAATCCCGTATATTTCCCGTTTTCACCTATATCTTCACCTGAATTATCCTCCATGGAGAGTGTTGACTATACTATGCCTAAATTAAGGTAAGATCTTGCTATATACTAAATGCTTTTGTATTATTTTCATGCATTAACCTCTGTTACTGATAATTGTTTTTGTATATATGAATCAGGGAGGTGTTACTGCACCGATGCTGTCATCTTCTACATCGCTGGTTCAACTACAAGTTTGTCTTTGTTCGTGGAGTTCCCTGTAGTAGTTCGTAAACTTTCATGTGTTTCTTTCTGTGTTTTTGTGATCAGTTGGACTTTCTTGATCTGATGAAATAATTGTTTAGCGACTGTGGTCTGCATTTCATGTCTTATATCTTAGTTAAGTATTAAGTACTTGTATTATCTACTCAAATTATAGGATTGCTTTGAAACCTATGAGCCTATGATACTGTTTTATGTTTTTATTCTAATGTGGACGTAGTTACTTTGTTCTTAAATTGAAATTTGTCAGTCTTTGGTATGTATTTGGTTGAAATTTGGACTACGAAATATTTTCAGTGATGATAGTGATTGCTGCACATCAGACTTTGGTGCAACATTTGCTCCAGTTTGAAATCTCGGGTAAGTATTGGTGTATGATACACCGTGTATCAATAGCAGGAAACACAATATGTTTTAATAATGAAAAACATAATGACTAATTGAATCTGTGGTGTCCTTAAAATGTGAGAACCTACATTTTGTTCCGACATAGTGTTGGATTGCCCATCAACAGTGTTAATATATGGATTGCCCATAACTTTGTTTTTTCAATATACACCCATAGAAAGCTGTACTATCTTCTGATTAATGATTACTACCAAAGTACCAAACATCAAAATTTTGATGTCAAATATGGCATGCATACTTTGTTTTTTGTATGTACTTTGTTTTGTATTTTTGGCTGTGATTAGCCTGCAGTCAAATGGTGAGTGACGGTAGGGAATCCATTTCCGTACTATAGATATACAACAGAAAGTAGACATTGTGATTGTTATTGGTTTAACCTGTGAGTAAATAACATTTGCACGAAACAAGTTTTTCACTTCAAAAGGAAAAAAATAGTAATATTTTTTATTTGGTTTTAGAGGGGAGATTAGATGATCACTTTTATGCCCAAATTGTCGTGTGGCCACTTCTATGCTTATTCCCCCTCCTCCCCACATATTTTATTCAGTACCATATTGTATTTGACCACTATTCTTTTTGTGCATGTATATTATATCATGGAAAATTAAATGAAATTTTACATGGTTCTCCGGTCATATTTTATTTGTTTTTGTTATATTACTTTATAAAGTAAGTATATGAACAAATATCTATATCTATATACTAGATATGATTGGATAATCATGTTAAATATTTATACATTGGCACCCCCACAAACACATTAAACCTAGTGGTCACTTGACAAAATTAAATCCCTATATAGAACTTTTGTTTTGAAAGCATGGGAAGGAACTGAAATAGAAAGGAGAGAAATTTGTCACTTGTTTGGAACAAACATTTAATAAGATGAGGTTATGATTGAAAATTGTTTATTTGAGAGTAATAAGACAGAGAAAAATGTTTAAGAAAGAGAAATGTTTTGGAGCATTGTTGAAGCTCTAGAAAACCTTTTTACTTGCTTTTTTTCCAAAATATTTTGTGCTCTCTATACAAAAAAGATTTTGAGAGTACTATCATCCTTTTTTTTTTTTTTTTTGTTTATCATATAACTTCGGTACAAAATTTTCACTATTATTTAGCTATAAGCACACAGATAGACCCCTTCAATTTTCCTTTTTCATTTCTTTTACCCAAAGTCTTTACTTCATTTGCCTTCAAATTAACGTTACTGATATCCAAATTTAAAATTACAACCACACATTATAAAATTTCTAAATAATTGCATAAACCACCTAAAACACCATAATTCCAAAGTGAAATTTTTCAAAAGTTCACTTTGGAATCAATTTCTTTTTCAAAATCATATAATACTATATACTCTTCTAACATTAACCCACTAAACTAAGAACATCAAACTACATCCAAAACACTACACCCAAAGTTGAAAAGTCATCATCATAATGCTAATTTATATATTATCTAATTACGTATTATATTTTTTGACTAAAAAAGATGTGCTTATTTCATTTCATTCAATTTAATTTTATATTTGTCCTTTAACTTTTTTACAAGTATAATACTAATAACATTAATATTTCCACTTTAATATGAGGCGCCAACAACCAACGAGTCTAAGTTAAAATTTGACTTTGTATAAAAATTCTAACTCCTTAGAAGTGAGTGATTCTCTTTACAATGTAAAGTAACTACATCATAATAAATCATGAGTTTGTAATCATCACGACGCTTAATTTTTTTATTTTACCCACTTCAGAGGATCAAAATCCATACTTTAATGACAATAGATCAGTTTAAACATTAGTTTTTTGTGACGAATTAAATTGGGTAAAAAATTTGTGAAAGGTAAAAATGAGTCTTTGGTGTACATTTATTGTTGATCTCCATCCAATTTGTATTCTCCAGCACAATTAGACTGTACCATATTCATCAAATGAACTACCTTCAATCCCACCCAAAAACAATGTCAAGAAAATCAATATTAGTTGGTGGCTCATAGCTATGATAGTGCAACAACAACCGAAAAACTTGTTTTATAAGAAAGAAAAAAAAATCGAGTTAAGATTATGCTTGCAATGCAACTTGCATCATCATCCACCTTTGCTGCCATATGAGTAGTAAATTCCATAAGCTGACATTGCTTTTCCTTCATCAAATACGGTTCTTTAGAGTAATCATAACTAAAGCCAAAATTAGCCAAAGTGTGTATACTATTTGTCTAAATGTTGTTAATTTAGACAAACCATGTGGGTTGGTAGGCACCAACATTGTATGACATTTTTTTGCTCCTTATTAAATTGTTTATAATTTCATACATCCCATATTATATGATGTGATGTGCTAGAAGGGAGACTATTCAAGGTCATGGCCCCCAAATCCCAATGTGTTGATATTATTCATGTATTATTTGTTGAAAATCTATATTATTGTTGGAGTTTAGCTAATATTTGTTAGTTTAATTAGACTGGTCCGAACCACACCCATGTGTTGGATGTGTGACGACATCAAATCTTCAAATTTTTGACTATATAATAACAGCTATATATTGTCGATGTTCGTAACCAACTTCTAATAATTCATACATTTAACAAACTAATGCAATATCTAATAAATTAGTGTATTTTAGATATGAATGTGTACTATAAACTAATGCAATATCTAATAAATTAGTGTATTTTAGATATGAATGTGTACTACTTTGGTCATAGAACTCAAAAATAATAATTTGGGCTTTGTCTTTGTCCCCATGACTAAAATTTTTGCCTCCTCCTTTACATATTCTCTAGTCATATCATTCATACATACTCTGAATAAAGGGTGATGGATGTATGAGTTTTGTTGTGTAGCTAGCAATGATGTTTCATTCCGTTTTGGGTTAAATGGGAGTAATGTTTGTGATTATCTTGAATTGATTAGGTTGATATATATCCATATGATATGAATGAATTATATATATGTGACAATATGTTTCTCATCACATGTCAAGTATGACAATGAAAGATGCCAAAGGAGTCACCATCTTTTAGGTTCCTTTTGTTTGTTCCATACTATTGGAGTACTATCATTCACCTCAGCATCTTAGCATGCGCACTTTTTCAGTTCTTTTGGGTCCCAACTTGTTTTGTGTTGAGTTCTTCGGGCCAGCCTTAGGGTACCCTGCACCTCTAGATATATACTAGTATCAAATTCTCTTCTCTTAGTAACGGTTCACTAAGCAAGCAAGAAGATATTGGGGTCACCAATTTAAGAAATAAGAATGCTTATTACATTTACATTTAATTTGTCATGGCTAATTCCAATGATGCTATAGTTCGAAGAATTATCCCTATGTTTAAGTGTCTATTTGGTTGGTTCAAAAAAAAAAAAAAAGTGTCTATTTGGTTGAGCGTATATACCTCTAAATGCATGTCTACTCTTGTGCCAAGTGATTTTTGAGACACTATAATACAATGCTTATGTGTTGCTATGATTTTTTGCCGTGATTTTGACAAGTGTGACCCATATCTATACAGACACCAAGTAAAATAAATATATAAGGATTTTTATTTTTTTTATAATTTTCACCACCAATATCCGGTTTACTGGACCACCTAATTTGGTTTGGGGTCAGTTCTGACATAAAGTGGTTACATCCTCCTTCCGATTGCAGTTGCGGAAGATCGAATCATGTTCCTCATTACCAAGTCCAGCGAAAATAACCACTGAACGAACTAACGATTGATAATACAAAGGAATTTTGGAAAAAAAAACACACTCAAAAATGTGTGTGACGCATATATAAGAGCGTGCGTTAGCACTCCTTTCAAAGAGCTCCTTCTCTGTACGCATTCTATTCCTATTTTTTTACTATTGAATCAACCTCTCCCGGACACTAAGTAAAAGAAATACTAAGGGATTTTTTGCCGCAATTATGATAATATTTCAAATGACATTAAATAGTGTGTATCAAATAATAATTCATTTAGCTAATGATTTTAAGGTCAATTGAATTTACAATAAAAATCCTCTTATTGTAATGAACTTTGAAAATGTTCAAAAAATATAAAGGGGTGCCATATTTAATGATTAATTTGTCCAAAAGCAAATATGGGGCCTCTTATCTTATCACATATTCTCTAATTTGAGTCAAGCTAATGATTTAATTTTTATCAGCATAATAACCAGATGTATGCAATTAAGTGCAACAAAGAAAAAGGAAAGTATTAAGGGATATCATAGAATAGACACCTTTACCACAACTATGTTTTACCTTTTTTCCTTTTCTTTTTGGTATATATATAAATATTTTGGCTTTTCAAGTCCATTTGCTTCTGCTTATACCTTTAATCATGACTCTAGTTATTTTATACCTTTTTGTTTGCTTGTGATTGTTCTTGATCAGAACACGTAGTTTGGAAATCATATTCATTCCCTGTATTCACAAATTTGCTCTATTCATGCATTTGACATATATCCATTGTTGTTGAGTAAAAATAGACGTTTAAATTTCAATGTACTTTTATTCTGTTTCAAAAGTTGAAATTTAAACGATTTAATCTTGATTAAATGACTGATCATGTGTTTGATGTGTAAATGCGGCAGAGTTGTAAATCAGAGCCGCTCCAATATTAATGAGCTTAAAGCAAATATTAACGAGTATTATTTTAATATAAAGTCTCATAAAAAGTTTTTTTTTTATATAAAATATTTAGAATGAGGGGAGATGTCTCGACCCAAAACATAAAAATCAAATGACTCAAATAACACTTAGGTTACGTTTGGTTCGTAAAACACTAAGAAATGTACTGAATAGTACATGACAGAACAAGATAATACAGAACATAACAAAACTGTACCGGCGAGATATAAGACGATAATATTTTTATATTCGAAAATAAAATGGGTATTTTTATGTTTTTTATAGTTGTACTGTGGACAAAAAGTTGTCATGTGGTTCAGTGAGGAACAAAATATCTTGTTTTTGTCCTGTTCCTTACTGCCTAATTTATCCAGTTCTGTAACCAGTTTCAAATCAATCAGGGTACAATAAAAGTTGTTCAGTCCCCTGTTTTTTAGCAAATCAAACACACCCATAAAAAATATTTATATTTACCTACCTCTAATGACACTAGCAAAAAAATTTATTCGTTGTTAAGAGAGTACAAAGTCTCTTTAGAGGAAGCCCATGCAACACATTGAGCACTCCGTACTCTCATCACAACGAATTCTTTTCTCCATCACTCATGGACTGTCAGATTGATTTCAACGGCTCCCTCACAGGGATGGATCCAGAAATTTATGAGACGGGAGCCAACAAATGCAATATAAAATGTTAGATAAAACATGATAATAGTTTTTTTGTTAACCTTTAGATTCAAATGAGATAAGAGGGTTGAAAATACTAGATTCGGCAGCAGAATAAGTAAGTCTGACAAGAACTTGTTTCTTCGAAAAATCAAACTCAATTTCTTCGAAATGATTCTTCCTAACCTGAACTTAATAAGTATTAACTAAATTCAAATCACTTGATTAAAATATTATATTGGGAATTGGGAATATATATTATTTTTTACTGGCTTTAACATTTTTTAATGGAATTGATGAATTTATCATATACTATAAGCCATAAAAAAATACATATTGTTTGTTATGAAAATATATAGACAAAATTAAGAACCTTTCACACGTGAATGGAAAATCTCTACTTCATATATATGTACGTATATAAATATAATCCTTTTGGTTAATACCACTACCTATATGTTCATAATTATTATTATGTTTGGTTAGAAAGGTAATCAATAAGATGGAGGGAGGGGCCCAAACCCCTGCTTGCCCCTGCCCAAATCCGTCCCTGCTCCCTCCATTCCCCGCTAGACATCGCGGAGGCAGTTACAACTATCTCCCCTGTATTTAAGCGTGAACACAGTTCGCTCTAAGTACTAATCACACTACTAGAAAACTGCTTTGGAGCGTCGGCCAAAATGAGACGCTAAATGGCCAAAAACGGACGCTACAAGGTATTTAGCGTCAGCTTAGCGTCCATCACACAATAGACGCTTAAATGCCCGAAGCAAGACAGTTGCGTCCAGTAGACGCTATTTGGCATCCGTCTGAGGAGACGCTAAGCCGAAGCTACAATCATAGTATACAGCAGACGCTAGTAGCATCCATTTTTGTGTGACGCTATACTTATGGTTTGGTTTTATTCAATGTTGCCTATAGAGTCTGTTTGGCGGACGCTATTTTATTATTAAAAAAAAAATATATTTTTTAGTAAAATTCTCTCCCACCACAAAGATCCATAAAACAATAGTCATAGTCATATATATACAAAGTGACAAACACAATATCTCAACCCACAAACAAATTAAACGTAGTGTGAAACTGAATTTTGAGAATCTTAAAAGTGACAACCATTATGTCATACAACAACACTAAGAAAAAAAACCAAGTATATGTCTAACAAATCGAAAGTAAAGTCTACACCATAAAACTATCAAAACCAAACATAATTTGTAAGACAAAATTGTGGCAAACATAAATTCTCTCGTGACGACGGCGTTTGCATAGTGTTGATTACTACATGTCTGGATAACTTACGAAGCATCCCTTTTACAAGTTGCACTTCCATATCATCATTAACAACCTGCAAATTATACACAAAAGTGGCTAAATTAATAATGAGGCAATTCAAAGAGTAAAAAACAAATTTCAAACTCAACGGAAATACAGCCAAAGTGATTCTCAATGAAATACAACAGTTCATGATATAGGCCGGACATAACAAAGGTAGATACAAACTATATATAAAGAGAAGATCAAAGAATCGTCTTCACCATCAAATTTTGACAAAGTTACATGATACTATCTATAATTCTGCCTAGTAGTAATGTAGGCTTCAATATATTGATTATTATAGGGTGTGATGTAATGGTCCATTAACAGAAATTACAGAGCCACATTGGGTAAATTTCAAATTTTACATTGGCTTTAAGAGTACAAATAGATCAATCATGTTGTAGTTATATTGCATTATAAGAAAAATTTGATGCTTACCATTTGGAAAACATACAACCAAGACTCAACAAGAAGCTCCATACCATGGACAATCATTATATATTATGGGACTTTTCATCCCGATGCATAACAAGGTTACTTGTTTACCATATCAAAATTTCAGAGCCATTTTGAATGCCTTTTATAAACAAGAGTTGATATGAACAATCACACATATTTTGTTTTTTAAATTGTATCTTTACAGAGCATAACATAAATATCATGTATTAAACTTACTTGTAAAGTGTTTCTGAAGCATTTCCTTCCATAGAGATCACAAATGAGCTGAACACTGAATACAACATGCTGAAATACCATGGCACATTAATGAAAATCTGAAAGCAATCAACACAAGCAACACTAGATAAACTAGAGATAAACGATTCCTAAATTATTACTATTACAATAATCAGCAACAAGGACATGCAAATAAACACATTTACAAGGCATAACTAAAACAATGGATTTCAGAAACACAACAAATACACATAAATAAATTAAAGTAAAAAAATACAGAGACAAATTACAATGGTTCAGATTCTATTTATGCTTAAGAGAGAGGAAGAGAGGCTTACTGTGTTCATTAGAAAAGACGGAAAGCGAGAGAGATGAGGTCACACAAGATATTTGATGCAAATCAAACCATGATGGCGTCAGCTGTTGATGCTGCTCTAGCAGTGGCATATTCTTCTGCACAAAAATGGCATGCATTGTCATAATTTACAAGTTTTTATCTTGTACTAAAAGTAAACTTCAATGTCATACATAAAGAATAAAGTGCTTCTCTATTAACAAAATGTTCATAATAACAACGTAGCAAAACATTGGATGCAGTGGCAATATCTTAATGTAACATATACCAATGAGTTTGATCGTACTATACCTTCAGGGTAAGCCAACTTCTGCAAGGTTGTAGGAGTAATCATAATAGGCATTGTTGTTTTGAAATAATGACTTTAAAAACACCAGGATTCCGTCTGCACCTAAAACCAGCATTCTGGAAAGGCATTGTTGTTTTGCTTTGAATTATAGATAAACATTTGAACAAATAGGACCAACCCTGATTAACTCCCTCAAATTATGACAAGGAAGCTAGGACTAAAAAGGATTTCAAATATCAATCAGAAAAGGATAAAGAAAAGGAGATGATATATAGGAAAGGCATAAATTGTTAAGCTAGAAGTACAATGAGAAGATATCCAATGGATTTTATAGCATTTATTTAATTCTTTCTTTGAAGACAATCTAAATCAAATGAGAACATATGCATCAAATTAAACCTCAACATGGTGAAAACTTGAAACACGATCAAACAATATCATAATCATAATATAAACATTAGATTCAAAGTTCACATCAACTAACAAAATAGTTCACATCAGCTAGCATCAAATTAACAAAAAATAAATACTAGCCTCTCATGTTTTATTTGCTCTTTAAATAAATACTAGAATGCAAATTGAATCAATTGATTAGGCAAAAAAAAAATCTAGAAATAGCTGAGTCTAAACCCAGATATTTAGAATCATGCAAAACATTAATTTCTCAACTTCCCAATTTCAGATTCAATAATTTTTAAGATCCCTACTAACAAGTAAATATAAAAACTGTCACTTTGGAACCCTATTCCTTAAAATCAGATTCAGAAACATATAACTACCAAACCTAATTTCTAATTTCGAAACAAGAGCCTACCACGAATCTGACCTGTGAAAGATATCCGAAAAGAGTTGAAACGGAGAAAGAGGGGAACAGAGTCCCAGAACCAAAGACCTATGAACCTAGTGCTACCACAAATTCGGTCTCCGTCATATCACGTCACGACATCTCTTTATGGCGGGTGGTGCTCGACGGTGGGTGGCGGTAGGTGGTTTCCTGAAAGAGGATGAGGAATTTAATAGTTACTAAAATAGAATAAATATTGTGACCGGTGAATAGACGAAAGTGGCAAATAGACTCCCGGTAGAGAAGAAGAAGAAGATTGAGTCGCTGGGAGAAGGAAGAGAGGCACAATTTTAGGGTTTCAGTTTAGTTTTTTTCAACGGCAACGGAGAGGAGAGATGCGCGACAAGAGATTGAAGGAGAGTTGTTCTTCGACGGCAACGAGAGTTTGAAGGAGAGTTGCGCCAAATGCTTCTTCGACGGCGGAGGGATTAGGAATAGATCTCAATTTCCATTTTTGTGTCTTGGATTTTTTTTTTTGTCACTTCATATATTTGGGGAATTGATAAAGAAAATATAATTAATTCATATTATTGCAGTGTGAGAATTAAATAAAAGTGGGAAACTGAAGTGAAAATTTTTGGCTCTTAACAAATAGTTTTTTATTTTATTTAATTTATCATTAGAGTCCGCCTCAGCAGACTCAATGAAATAATAAAAAAATTATAAAATGAATTATTTATTTATTTTTTCATAGCGTCTCCATGGTGTCTCCAAAAGCAGACGCTAACTTTAAAAATTAAATTAAAATAATAAAATTACAGTAGCGTCTGTCAATCAGACTCAAAAGAGACGCTAGTAGCGTCCGTGTCGTGGCTGACGCTAAAAAATTTGAAGCTAAAACCCATTTTTCTTGTAGTGTATGAACCACCACCCTAAAAACCTATAACTACCTTAACCGCCTCAAATTTCGTCATCGAAATCAACCGGTTCTACCTTGTTTAGAGAAAAACTTATAACTCTTATTTGAATTACTTTACTCTTAAGTCGTCCTTGATGTAAATGCTAATGCTCCCATAGTTTGTTAGTTGGCATTACAATGACAAGGAATAGATGAGGACAAATTAATGTGTTGGTCAGAATAAAAATTTGGGTTTTAATTAATCGGAAACGTCTTTTAAAGTTTAATCCAAAGTTTGAAATTTGGGTAATCTCTCTATTATTTCATGCGTATCAAAGTTTCTAACCGTAACCTAATATTCAAATAATTGGATAATGAAGTAATGGGTAAGGAAAATGACATTTAACAAATGTATAATTTTCTGTCACTTTCATTTTTTTGGTTTATTATACTGATTTTGCTGAAATTTTTCTCAACCAAAGATGTAATAATAATAGTATTAAACATTCTACCAAAAAAAAAATAATAGTATTAAACATGATATGCACTAATATTAATATTACAATCTAACCACATCATAATTCATCATATCTTACAATAATAATATACCAACATGTTATAGACTCCAAGTAAAATTATACTCAAATCCCTTAAATAAAATCTTTTGTTTGAGTCTTATCGATAAAAAAAATTGGTTAAAGGAATAAATTTACTAAAATTGGCGAGAAAATGGAACATGTACTAACAATATTGTAAAATAATTTTACACGGTCAATTTATAAGAATAATGTTTTTTTACCATATTATCAAACTTTCTTGATATAACACGACAAATTAATAAGTGTTTTATCAAATGATTGTGGAAAATTATTTTACACTATCGGTTCATAAAACTTTTCATATAATATTACAACCTTCCAAAACATTTTACTGTATTAAGATCCTTAATTAAGGGACTAGTGTCCGTAAAATAGTAGTTAACATTTTCCTTAATAAAATATCAGCTTAATTTTGCTTAATAATTGTGTTTATACATATCCATTAATTAAACAAATGCTAATAGTGTTTACATGCAGTGAGGGGAATCTTTGCGAGAAATAATTAAATGGTCCCATCTATTACAATAGGTAGCACCATCATTATCATAAGCATAGACAGAACAAAAAGAAAAAGAAAGTTTTCAATCATAACATTAACATCATCTTCTACTAGTATACTTTATCCGAAAACAATGGGGAGCAAAAACCAGAAGCAATCAAATTAAGAGTCATTCATTTCTTGGAATTAACTCAACACCCTCTCTTATCTCTATTTCCATTGGAGAGCTCAAAAACAAACAAAACCAAAAAAATTCTTCAACAAAAAAAAAAAACTTAATTATTGATTACAATGAAAGATATACTATCAACAAAGCTAGTGATGATTACAATGAAAGATATACCCGACTTCAATTCCTGGTTTAAACAATTTTTCGCGAGACTTTCCTAACCTCATGGTTGAACTCTGATTTGCCGGAATCCTCTTTCCCCGTAAGCTAGAGAGGACTAATACCAAAAAAAAGCTAATGATGATATCATTGAGGAATAATAGAAAAATTTGTTTTTGACTTTCTGATTAGCTTGTTAATCATCATCCTCAATAATACTAGTAGTAAGCATTAATTAGTACTTTCAATTTCTTCTAAACTTTCTACACCATCTAACAACATTTCTCTGTGCCTGCATTCTCTACTGCAAAAGGCTTTCTCTCCTCTGCAAAAACATAAAATTTAACTTCGTAACCATTAATCAACACTTAAAATCTTTTTCTACTAATTAAGTAGAAAATATGAAGTAATTAAAATTAAAGCAGTGCTATATGTTACGAACGATTTATATAAAAAAGAGAAGAATACATAAAAATAGAATATTTGACCAATTAGATTTTGGTTGACCATACACGGTAGAGTGATGGTTATTATTTGTAAATGTTACATGTTACACGGAATTCTTGCGTTTAAATCCTAGTAAAAATAATCATTTTTCCTATAATCCTAATGTCATATTTCTTACTAAATAAGATATCATTTAAATCTAAATACAATACAAATAATAAGAACTAATATTGCTAAGGGCAAAGGTAGAAAACTAGAAAACTAGAAAATGATACTCACCCATAAATAAAAATGTCCTTTGTATGCTCAAGATGTTTCTTGCAAGTGTGACATATTCCAAGAAAATTCCCATAAGAAGAGTTAGAGTTGTTTTGTGGCAAAGAACAATAACTTTCCTCCACAATGCAATTATTGAATATATGAGTAGTTCTTGGATTAGGACCATGAGATATCACACATGTATATTCCTCACAAAGTTCCATCTCACTCAAAGATAGAGATTGATCTTTTGTATAATCACTTGAATTTGGTGAGTCTTTGGTTTTAGTTTGAGACTCAAATGGAGAAAATATAGGAGAGGGTAAAGATGGAATTTTAACTCTAAGTTGTGTTCCAAACAAAACATTTCCTTTGTTTTGTTCAACATAATTATTCTCATCAATTGAATCATCTTTAAGGTTACCTATAAGAGCAAGACCAATATTGGCTCTTGATGAGAAGGTTTTGTTTGGAACATTTTTCATTTTGTTATCATACAAAAATGAATTTCCATAAGGGAATAACATTCTAGTGTCAAGAATTGAAGTTGGACTTTTCAAAACTTCTAAGAGAGTACTATTGTTGAAGGTGGTGAAATCTTTAATAAATTTTGGTGAACCAAATAAAGAAGGGAGAGTTTTTTTAGCACAATTTTGATTATTTGAAGATTGTTGAGAACTATGATCAGCCATTAAATTTGGCTTGGTCACTGCTCTTGATCTGTTCCTTAGCATCATAAGGAACATTATCTACAAAAAAAATAAAAAAATAAAAATCAATAATTATATTCAAAACATAAATAATAATAATAATAATAATAAAATAAAATAAATACTATGGAATATGAGTGATTAATAAAATCTCACCTAGATTATAGAGAGTGATTTTTCAGGCAAACCACTTTGATTTATCATCTATGCAAGTTGCTATTTGAAGATCCTTTTTTGCCAAGGCTTGTGAGAATGTTTATGTAAAAGTAAAATAAAAAATAATAAAATAAAGAGGGTATATCTCTTTTTGTCAATTTTCTTGACTAATAAGAAAAAGTAGTGAAAGACATGTGATTAGTAGAAGCTTTGCCATTGATCTAATATACTATATATAATCTGTTGTTGTTGAGAAACAGATTATACTAATATATAGTGTTTCATATTTCTCATGACATATAACACAAAGTGTAACTTTAGAATATTTTCAGCAATCTCTATAAATCATAGCTAGCTCTATTTTGTTTTCTTTCTTTTGATCTAACTCTGCAAAGTTTGCTAAGTGTTTAAAAAGCATTGAATTTAGGAGTTAGGACAGAGAGAAGGAAAGAGAGAGACGTGTTTGGATTCATATGCCAGTTAAGTGTTAAATGGAAGAGAAGAAGAAGGTGTCGTATGTGTGCATGAAAATCAAACGGTATTATTACTTTATCTATGCTATAAGATATATAGTGCCACATATACATATATATATATATAATAGATATTTATCTTTAATTTGACTTTATATTAAGAACTTTAATGTATAAAATTATTTTTACTTTATCGTGGATGTATAAATTATAATATTATAGTTTCGTGAGTTTAGCTTAGTTGGCAGATACGTTGCTTTATATATAGAGGATCAGGGTTTCGAACCATGATTATCTCACTTATCAACTTTATGATGGAATTTCTAGTCACTAGACTATTTGACAAAAAAATATAATATTATAATTTTGTATAAAGGAAAAAGTTTATTATTATAATAACATCAATTCAAGGTGTTTTTTGTTTCTTGACGAAATCAATTTAAGGTGTTGTTTACTTTAATTTTATTAATTTATTTTGGTATCGTCAGAGAATTTTACATTTTTTGTGCACATAAAGTGAATTCTCCTTTGTGATCTAATTTTTTTCGTATGTAGAAGTCAAAGATGAAATTCTCATGAACATATAGCTCAATTGATAGTGATATTTTATTTTATATGTAGTGTCAGAGTTCAAACACAAAATTTATCACTTATATACCTTAAGAGGTGAATTACAAGGTATTAGACTATTTTACAAAAACAAGAGTCAAGGATCAACATTTACCATCTATTTTTTTTATTACGCATTTACCATTAAATGGTCCAAATTGCATAAGACTATAAATTTGAATATGACTATATTGAAGTGTCTGGAATATCCATGTCTTTGAATCTAGTAGTTAAGTTGTTGTTTAATTGATACTATGAATAATTGGTCAAAAAATTAATACTATGAATAATAATTATATGGTGGATTGATTTTGAAAGAAATTGCATACCCCACGAGGAGTGATATATCAACATAAATTTATAGATAAAAATACGACACATTCTCTTTTTTTCCTCACAGCACGCAATTCGAAACATGCAAAAAATATTTTTTTAAAAAAAAGTATATAAATGTTGTATATTTGTTTGATTATTGAGATGAGATTATTAATGAGACATTATTATTGTGCAATCAGGAGACAGTAGCTTATATTCAGGGGCTGTTACTTTTACCTTGATTAATATATTATTAGTGACGGGAATTTAATTAGTTTTGTAACCATTCTTTGGCTTTTCATTAGGCTGTAATATTGTGTGTATATATTGATCTGTTGATGAATGAAATAGACAGAAAAGAATTTTGTGGCAAATCTTATTATGGTATACAGAGCTAGGGAATATCCTAGGGAAAATTAAAACAAATTTTACAGATCAAACACCATAATAGATTATGGCTAGTGATGATGAGAATGCTAAGAGTAGTGGGAAGAAGGTCAACAACGGTGAGCCGAGCGAGAAGAAGGTCGACTTGACTTATTTTCTTGGCTCGAGTGACAATCCTGGCAACGTGATTACGCCAATACAATTGCGCGGTCAAAATTATGATGAATGGGTGAGGGCAATTCGAACCTCATTGCAAGCAAAGAGAAAATATGGTTTTGTGGAAGGGAAAATTACAAAACCAACAACACCTGAGAAACTAGAGGACTGGACTGCAGTGCATTCTATGCTCGTGGCATGGTTACTCAACACCATCGAGCCATCACTGCGCTCTACTCTTTCTTATTATGATGATGCACAATTATTGTGGACACATCTGAAGCAACATTTTTGCGTTGTTAACGGGACTCGCATATGTCAATTAAAAACATCTCTAGGAGAATGCAAGCAAGGCAAGAATGAGGAGGTGTCAGTCTACTTTGGTCGTCTATCTCGCATATGGGATGAGCTCGTGACCTATGTCAAAAAGCCGACCTGCAAATGTGAAGGATGTACATGTGATATCAACAAACAGGTGACTGATTCACGTAATGAAGATTACCTTCATCATTTTCTGATTGGTCTTGATGGGAATTATGCAACGATTCGCTCAAATTTGCTTTCACAAGACCCTTTACCAAACATTGATCAAGCATATCAGCGAGTTGTGCATGATGAGAGACTGCTGCGAGGAGAGTCATTGAATCATGTGAATCGTGACAAATTTTGTAATCACTGCAACAGAGAAGGGCATGACGAGAGCACATGTTTTCAAATCCATGGGTTCCCGGAATGGTGGGGAGATCGTCCCCGAGGTGGACGTAGGTCTGGTCGTAGCAGAACAACACAAGGGAGAGGAGCAGGCCGTTCTGGTGGGCGTGGTAGGAGCTCTCACAACACTCATGTACGCGCCAATATGGCATCTGCAAGCACCAGCAACACTGCTTCTAAGGGTGGGCAGTCTCATGCCCCACCAAAAACAAGTGAGGCAGCAGGTATAATAGGCATCACCCCGACACAGTGGCAGCAAATTCTTGATGCTTTGAACAGTCTGAATACCAATGACCGTCTTCACGGTAAGAACGATAATGCTTGAATTATTGACACGGGAGCCTCAAATCATGTGACAGGAAATTTAAACTGTATGATTAATGTGAAAAATATTTCTAATTGTCCCGTGGGACTGCCAAACGGGAAAGATGCTACTGCTACAAGACAAGGCCAGTGTGATCTTGGACGGTGGTTTGCGCCTTGACAATGTCCTTTTTGTGCCTCAATTAACTTGCAACTTGATTTCTGTAACACAATTAATCGATGACTCAAACTGTATCGTTCAAATTACTAATACATTGTGTGTAATACAGGACCGGAAGACGAGGAAGTTAATTGGAGCGGGTGAACGAGCTGATGGACTTTACTTTTTTTGAGGTGTTCCGAAGGTGTGTGCACTGACAGTAGCAGGGGATTCGTCAATGGATTTGTGGCATAAACGTTTGGGTCATCCGTCGGAAAAGGTGATGAGGTTCATTCCTAATGTAAGTCAGTTTAGTAGAAGAGAGAATAAAAGAGCATGTGATGTTTGTCCACGTGCTAAGCAACATAGGGAAAACTTTCCTTTAAGTGAGAATAATGCTAGTAGTTTGTTTGAATTGGTTCACATTGATTTATGGGGACCTTATCGTACTCTTTCATCATGTAGGGCACAATATTATTTAACTATTGTAGACGATCATTCTCGTGCAGTTTGGGTTTACTTGTTATGCAATAAAACTGAGATTGAGACTATGTTTATGAATTTTGTTGCGTTTGTTGACCGACAATTTGATAGGAAAATAAAGAAAGTACGAAGTGATAATGGAACCGAATTTAATTTCCTACATGATTATTTTTTTGAGAACGGCATTGTGTTTGAGACTTCGTGTGTCGGTACTCCTCAACAAAATGGGAGAGTAGAACGAAAACATATAATGAATGTGGCACGGGCACTTAGATTTCAGGGTCATTTACCAATACAATTTTGGGGAGAATGTGTGTTAGCTGCATGCTATCTAATTAATCGAACACCGTCTAGTGTACTTAATTATTTGACACCTTTTGAAAAATTATTTGGTAAAGCCCCTCAATTTGACAACATGAAAATTTTTGATTGCTTATGTTATGCCCATAATCAACGACGTGATGGGGATAAGTTTACAAGTAGAAGTCGCAAGTGCATATTCGTGGGGTACCCGTATGGGAAAAAGGGGTGGAAGTTGTATGATTTGGAATCAAAAGAATATTTTGTTTCTAGAGATGTGAAGTTTTATGAAAATGAATTTCCCTTTGATGTGCAACAAGATAAAACACATATGACTCCTCCTGTTAGTTATGATATTGTGAATGTTGATGATGATATTGGTTGGGAAACTTATGGTTCCCCACAAGGAAGGAGTGGCGTATCAGTACCTTTGGAAATTGGTGACGGTAGTTGTAATGGGACTGCTGTGGCAGCAGACAATAATTGTGATGGGGATGTTGTGACAGCAGATGAAGGAGAAAATGTGAGTAGTATGGTTGCTGGTATGGGTGACAAGGCAGCGTCCACCCACACAGCTGATGGACGTGATGTTGAGGTAGTGCAAGAGGACAATTTGGAGCCAGAGGTGGTTGCTTCAAGGGAAGAAAATAGTGTTGCAGTTGAAATGATGGGAAAAGGAATGAGAAAGAAATTTCCTTCGACGAGATATAAGGATTTTGTTACTCATACGATTCGAAAAGTAAAGTCCTCGGAATGTTCACCAGCCCAACAACATGCCTCAGGTACTCCTTACCCTATTACTTACTTTATATCTTGTGAACGATTTTCTCCTAGACATCGAAATTTTGTTGCAGCTATAACAACAGGGAAAGAGCCTAAAAATTTTAAGGAAGCCATAAAGGATTCAAGTTGGTGTGATGCAATGGCTAATGAGATACGAGCCCTTGAAGAGAATGACACGTGGGTATTGACGACTCTACCACCCGGAAAGAAGGCTTTGGGAAGTAAGTGGGTGTACAGAATAAAACACAACTCAGATGGGAGCATAGAACGATTGAAAGCGAGACTCGTGATTTTCGGACATCACCAAATAGAGGGAATAGACTATGATGAGACATTTGCTCCGGTGGCAAAAATAGTGACTGTTCGTACATTTCTGGCGGTAGCGGCAATAAAAAAATGGGCAATTCATCAAATGGATGTGCACAACGCATTTCTTCATGGCGACTTGGATGAGGAAGTCTACATGAAAGTACCCCCGGGTTTTAAAAATACTAATCAAAATCTGGTTTGCAGGTTGAAAAAGTCATTATCTAAAAAAAAAAATACTAATCAAAATCTGGTTTGCAGGTTGAAAAAGTCATTATATGGCTTGAAACAAGCTTCACGGTGTTGGTTTGCTAAACTAACTGCAGCACTAAAGCATTATGGATTTGTTCAATCTTATTCAGACTACTCTCTTTTCACAATGCACAAGGGAGAAATACAACTCAATGTGTTGGTCTATGTGGATGATTTAATCATTGCAGGAAATGATATTGCAGCCCTGAATCTTTTTAAAGCTTACTTATGTAAATGCATTAATATGAAGGATTTAGGAGTCTTAAAATATTTTTTGGGGTTAGAAGTAGCCCGCAATCCTGAGGGGATATATCTTTGCCAGAGAAAATATGCATTGGAGATTATTGATGAAACAGGGATGTTGGGTGCTAAACCTGCTGATTTTCCTATGGAACAACATCACAAATTAGCCTTGGCAACTGGTGCATTGCTTAAGGATCCAGAATCTTATCGAAGACTTATAGGGAGGTTGATATATTTGTCAGTGACCAGACCTGATCTTGCTTATTCTGTACACATTTTGTCTCAGTTTATGCAGGAACCTCGTATAGAACATTGGGAGGCAGCCTTAAGGGTTGTTAGATACTTGAAGAAAAATCCGGGCCAAGGCATTCTACTTCGGTCTGATTCTAAATTGACATTAGAGGGATGGTGTGATTCGGATTGGGCTAGTTGTCCACTTACGAGGCGTTCTTTGACAGGGTGGTTGGTATTACTTGGTCTTTCCCCGGTGTTTTGGAAAACTAAAAAACAACCGACTGTGTCACGTTCTTCTGCAGAAGCTGAGTATCGCTCGATGGCAGCAACTACATGTGAGTTGAAATGGCTCAAACAATTACTTGGTGATTTGGGAGTTAGTCACCAAGAAGGGATGCGTTTATATTGTGATAGTCAATCCGCTTTACATATTGCTCAAAATCCGGTGTTTCATGAAAGAACGAAGCATATTGAAGCCGATTGTCGTTTTGTTCGAGAAGCGGTTACAGCAGGTATTATCAGTCCCTCATATGTTCCTACAACGATACAACTAGCGGATATCTTTACTAAAGCCTTGGGAAAAGCACAATTTCAGTCAGTCCTTCGCAAGTTGGGCATTCGAGACCTTTATGCTCCGACTTGAGGGAGGGTATTGAGATGAGATTATTAATGAGACATTATTATTGTGCAATCAGGAGACAGTAGCTTATATTCAGGGGCTGTTACTTTTACCTTGATTAATATATTATTAGTGACGGGAATTTAATCAGTTTTGTAACCATTCTTTGGCTTTTCATTAGGCTATAATATTGTGTGTATATATTGATCTGTTGATGAATGAAATAGACAGAAAAGAATTTTGTGGCAAATCTTATTATTGATATTTGTGTTTGAATAACATTTTTGCTTTATGATATGTTATGGTGTACCTATAATACTGAGTATATACTTTTAATTTGTTAACAAATATCTAAGATTGTTTACTTTTTACACTTAAAGAGAATTGTTCATTTCGTCGGATCCTTTATATTTATATCATTTTTATTAAGTGCAAAATCCAAAGTACAAAATTAAACCATATTTGGGGAACGTTGCTTTTACAAAATTCTTCATCTAAGAACCATTTTTCTTCTAATATATCTAAGTGCAAAATCATAAGTTTAATGTCAAACCTTATTCGGGGGACATTGCTTTTATAAAGTTGTAAACCTTATTCGAGCTATAACTTACTCTTTTTGCTATAGCCACCACCACCACATACGTTATTCAAGATGTTATCGTTAAAGAAACGACTTGAATTTGTTTCTTTGAAAAAATTGCAATTCTCATTTCAGAAATATCTGTCAATGGTTACATAAATAAGGAAAACATCGCACGACATTCAAACTAAAATTTAGGTCAACCAACCTAGACATCAACACACGTTAAGTTAGTGCACGATTCATTAATAATTCCTTGGTCTCAATTTTTTTTGTCATTTTAGAGTTTTTTTAGGTAGATTATTGATAAGTCATTTTTTATAAGTCATTTTTGCCCTTACTCATTAAGAAATAGAAAAATGTCTCCATAGTTTATAATGGAGTTTCATCGAATTGTAAGGGTTGAGTACACCTTGTACTCCTTATAATTCATATTCATATTTTGATTATAAAAAAAAAAAGATAGAAAAATGTATTTAATGGAAGCTTTTAATTTTTTGTAAGGGTGCAAATGATAAAATATAATTAATTGTATTTTGGTTTCTTAAAAAAATTAAAATTTTGTGACAAAAGTACAAAGTTAAAAGGACCAAAGAACATTAGCTATGAAGAGAGTAGATGATGATTGTATAGATTTACTCAATGTGGATTAAGAAATATATTGACTAATAATAATAATAATGGAAAGGGTCGTATATCATGCTAGCTAGTGAATGTGGAAATTGTTGTCGATCAGATTAGTGCCGAATATTGAATTATTTTATTTGAAAAGAAAAAAAGAAGTCAAAATTTAAAGTAATAGTTAAAAAAAAAAACACTTGGTCTCAATGAATCTCAATATGCAAGTTAGATAGATGGTGAAGAATTTAGTCCTTAAACTATCATCCTCTCACCAACTTAGTCCCTAAACTATTAAAAATAACTAAAAGGTCCCTAATATATTTTCTATCCGTCAATTTAGTCCCTAAACTATCAATCTCTCACCAACTTAGTCCCTAAACTATTAAAAACAACTAAAAGGTCCCTAATCTATTTTTCATCCGTCAATTTAGTCCCTAAACTATCACTCTCTCACCAACTTAATCCCTAAATTATTAAAAACAACTAAATAAATTGGTTTGTGATTTTATAAGGGTTTGTGATTTTGTTTTATCCGTTTGAAGTTTATTGGTAATACTAGTAGGAGCTAGTTTTTTTTCATCTATGCCAGTGTGTTAAGAAGTGTCTTGGAGATATTATAACAGGTTCGTTAGGAATCATAAAATGATGTTTATGAGGGACTAAATTGAAGGATGTGAATATAGTTTAAGGACCTTTTAGTTGTTTTTAATAGTTTGAGGACTAAGTTGGTGAGAGAGTGATAGTTTAGGGACTAAATTGACGGATGAAAAATAGATTATGGACCTTTTAATTGATTTTAATAGTTTAGGGATTAAGTTGGTGAGAGAGTGATAGTTTAGGAACTAAATTAACTGATTACTCAACAAACTACATAGCAAGCTCACAAACGATGAAATCAACACTTGGTCAGTCCCTTTCAAAAATAAGCTTCAACAAAGCTGAACATGGTGCAATACAAATCATTGATATGCATGATGGTTTTTTCGTTAGGTTATCAAAATATATGTAAAAAGTTTTTCACTGTTATTAGCCATGACTAATCTTTAACAGGGAATCTTGTGAAATATACAATGTAGTTTTCTCTAACAAGAGTTGGGAATTGAACATTTGACCACCTAATTAAAGGATACAATACCCTAACCGGTTGATCAATTCATGATGGTTTCTATGAAGTCAATTTTTTTAATAACAAAAAAGATTATAAGCATATGCTTTTCCTGGGTCTTGTAAAAGTTATTTTTAATTTGAATTAATTAAAACAACATTAAAATTCCGATTTTTTAGGTGAATTTAGATTCAATATATATTAAAAATAATTACACATAAATAAAAACATCAAGACAACAAACCACTAATCATTTATAAAAGAAAAAGAATTGTAATTTGGAAAAAATTGTTATTTTTTAGATATTTATCACTCTTTGATAAACGACAATTTATGATAGAAATGACTGATAAAGAAATTTAAAGAAAAATAGAGTTAAAATTATATTGATAATGATAGAATATTATAAATTAGAGTGCATAAGACTCATGTGGCCAATAACTAATATGGAGAATAAATTTTTTCTTTAAAAAAATACTCCCTCCATCCCAAAATAAATGACCTAATTTTGACTTAGGATACTATTCATATGATCTCCTTTGATCTTATTTTTCTACTAATATATACATGCAAATATTAGCATATGAGATGTTGTTTGATTTGTCTCAATGAGTATTTTCAAAGTATACAACTTTTATAATTTTTAATAATACATAGTTAAAGATACTAACGATTAAATATGTGCATTGACAAATATAATTGTGGTTAGGCATGGCAATGGGGCGGGGACGGATTTTGTCCGCCCCAAACCCAAACCCATAAAGTCCGGGTTTCCCCAAACTCATCCCAAATTCGAACGGGGATAAAAAGTATACCCTCAAACCCATACCTAACGGGGATCGGGTATCCCGACGGGTTTCGGGTATCCCCATTACGCCTCTTTCCACGTGAATTTAGATTGTGTTTTAGTATTTTTTTATTAAAAAAAATTAAATGTGCAAAATTATTTTCTCTCAACAATAATTTTTTAAATAAAAAAAAAATAGAGAAAATTGTTTGTTTAATACTCAAATTAAAAATAAAAAATATACATATGAATGTAATTTAAGAGATTGTTTAAGTTTTTCTAATTTAAAAGAGGTAAAATCTAATTTTTAGTATAAGTGGGGCAGGTTCGGGGTGGATATCAATATACCTATACCCGTCCCAACCCCATCTTTTGAAATCGAGCAAAACCCAAACTCGAACTCAAACCCAGTCAACTTGGATTTTTTCCGTCAAAATGGGTATGATTTGGGCGGGTACCAGTAAATATGAGTTTTATTATCATGTCTAATTGTGGTCAAACAAGCCATTTATTTTAGGACGGATGTAAGATGTAGACCATTCGTATTGATTGTCTTCGTGGCATGGGACCCCCTAGTGAGACCTATTTGTCTTCTTTTTATTATCTCTAAGTCCCATAAGTGGACCCTATTAAATGAGACGTGTCGTTCTAATTACTATTCAAAGGTCTATTTTTGCCTATTTGGGATGTATAAGACAAAAGTATATTTTTATAACATCAAACTTGGCAAATTATATCTCCTTGGAATTATTTCAATTAGTAAAGATATTATATTATATATATCTAGGCGTTATGTTTAAACTTTAAACACTTCAATTTTTTATTTAAAGTGAAATTTCTAGCGGTTAGACAAGACTATTTAATTTTTTTTTTATAGTTTATGTTTTTCTCAAATAATAAATTAGACTTTAGACTCATGCACATTGTTGAATGTTTTAGTCGACTATATATTGTGGTCACAAAGGTAAAATGTTTTAGTTTTATTATTTGTGGATCCAACTCTTAACTAGTATTGCTTTTCTTGAAAGATTGTTACCCAATGTCTTACCTATATGCACCATTGGTGCCCCTGTCATGAAGGAAATATTTGTGCGAATTAATCTGCTATGTCTAGTGTTTCCCCAAATCAGCATTAAAGTGAATCTTGATGGTAGTTTCATCCGGTCAACATTTCTAATGGGAACAAGCAGTATAATTCGATCTAGTTCTCAAAATTGGAAGGTCGTGGATTCATGGTGATGCTTAGCTTGCTGAGGTTTTAGCTGTCTATAGAAGTCCTACTTTTGTTTGGGATTTAGGATATAGACGTGTTATATGTGAGATTGTTCTCGAACAATCGAACCGTATCGAACTGAACCAAACCGCCGAACCGTATCGAACCGAACCGGAAATAACCGAACCATACTATAAGTTTACAAACCAAATCATTAATATTAATCTCAAGATAGTTCTCAAACTGTTAACCGAACCGTAAATAACCGAACCGAACTGTGGATAACTGAACCATTAATCTCAAGACTGTTTATTCATTTTTTTTAATTGTGTTTAACAGTTCGGTTCGGTTAACCGGTTAACTGAACTATAACTATAATTATGTTGTGCTTAATAGTTCGGTTCGGTTAACCGATTAACAGAACTATAATTACAGTTCGGTTCAGTTTTGCTATAAACCTTAATGGTTTGGTTCGGTTATTTGAACCATTGTTATGGTTCAGTTCGTTGCCCGAATTGAACCATGAACAGTCATATGTGAGACACTCACTTGATGTTGTAAGAGCTTTGCTTCATCCAAGTAGACATAATTTCCATGCCAATGCTCCGACTTTGCATTCAATTGTTGCTCTGATGGAAAGAGATTGGACGGTTCATGTTTTGTCATGCTTTTAGAAAAGCTAATATGTGTTGATGACAGTTAATTATATGATGTTTTTAGTAGTAATTTAGGGTAGTTTTAATAGCAACTGAAGCTCAAAAGCAAGCAAATACTTGGAAAAGTGAAGTTACTTGGCCCAGAAGCAAGAAAAGTGGAAAAAGTAGCAAAAAGGGCAAAAACGTAATAAACAGCGCAATCCATCGTACCTACGATGAGATCCAGCGTGGCGCGATGAGAATGCGGTTTAAATTGAAGAAAATCTGCAACAAATCTTTCCCATCGTACCACGATGACTTGTCATCGTGGCACGATGAAAGGCGGTTGAAGAAAGCAGAAAATCTATAGAAAATCTTCCATCGTACCACGATATGATCCATCGTGGCCACGATGAGGCAAAATTACACGCCATCGTGGCCACGATGGGTGCGATGGACGCGCAGAAAAAGCCCAAACCCAGCTGAAAAACTAGGGATGACAATTTGACTCATACCTAATGGGCACCTGCAAAAAATACCCATAACGGGTAGGGTAAAAACCCGCATTTTGGGTAGGGGCACGGACATGGGTAATTACCCGCAAAAATGAACGGGTATGGGTGCGGGTACGGGTACCTTAGTACCCATCCCGCCCCATACCCGCATAATATATATTTATTTATTTTATATATATTATTATATAATTACATATGTATATCAATTTTTAAAAATACAACACTATTAAATTATTACACATTTTTAATAAAAAAGTTTATTCATAACATAATACAAACACAACGTGAATATGTCAACAAAGAAATGAATTTTACAATGAGGTTAGTAAAATTTTTGTTTATAATTTTGATGAGTCAACATTAAAATCTTTAAAAAATAATTAATTATATTAAAACAATATGATATTTTATAATTGATCAATTTATTTTTAGTAAAATTGCGGGTAACGGGTATGGGTATGAGTACCTAGGTACCCATAGAGTATGGGGATGGGTACGTGTATTTTTTCAAACTGCAGGTATGGAGATGGGTCTATAGTACCCTACGCATACCCTACCCATTGTCATCCCTATGAAAAACTATAAATAGAGTCTTCCTCCTTCACTATTATTCATTCAGAAACATTCAGAAATATCAGAACATGTTCAATATTGACTATAGAGTTAGGAGAACTATAAGGAGGAGGCAAGGAGGCCAAGAAACTCTAAGGCCAATAAAGTTATTTTCTTTTGTCTTTGTAATTTATTTTTCCTAGGTTAGGTGAAGTCGATGAACTCCCTTACGAAAGCTTGGTTTTGTATAATTTGGGTTTAAATTCAATTGTTCTTATATAAACTCTTTTATTATCCGGTTTTTATTCTTTATTTTAATACTGATCACATTAGAATAAACTCTAAGGAAATTAGTGGATATCGGATAGGAAACGAAACTAATTGTCCCGACCGAAGGACGGTACGCTAGAACTTATATGAGACCATTAAATTCAGTATCTGCGGTTTTAGTGTATGATTAAAGCTAAGTCAAGAACGATAAATTTTATACCTGAAGTTAGAGTTAGGACTAGTTTAGGCACACATGACAGCTTGCGACACCATTGGGCCTTACAGGTAAGAATACCTAAGTTTACAACAAAAAAGTGGAACCGACTAGGGCAGGATACATATAAGCAGAGTAAAGGCAACCTAAACTAGGCTCTAACCAGTTTGTAATAGAAATAGGCAAAGAATACCTATTTTATAAGGCTAATCCTAATAGAAGGGAACAAAGGAAATTAACCACCAAACATGAGTAAGGGAGGGATTCGAAAACGCTTAACCACCCCGTGTGGACACACACACACCATTTTACTTTTATAATCATTTATTTTCCTGTAATTTTCTTTTACCCGCACAACTATCTCTAAACAAAAAGTGAATGCAAAACTATCTAAATTCCTAAGCGAAACTAGTAATTTTGGCATAATCCCTGTAGAGAACGATAATTTATCACTTTATTACTTGGTTGCGATTCTGTGCACTTGTAGAGCCACCAATGTGTGCAGATTTTCTTGCTAAGTATGGTGTGCCACATTGCTTATGCTGGAAGATTTGGGGCACTATGCCTCCATTGATGGGCTCGCTTTTGCTCAAGGATTGTTTGGATGTTAAGCCAAAGTTGGCGTTGTAGTTTGTTTTGTTTTCATCTTTAGCACCGAAAAAAGTGTTGGCATTCTTTATTTTTATTTTTTATTTTACGAAATATTCCTTATTCTAGTCTTCCTTATTTTTGATAAAAAAACTCTTCTTAATCTTTTTTTTTAAAAAAAAAAACAACTTGGTATCCGTCCCTAGGATCGACTAATCCAATAGGACCAATTCCACCGCCTACTTGCGAGGATTCCATTTAAAGCCAGAGTTTTTTTGCTCTGTATGGACTTAGCCTACCGAAATTAGCACCAAGGGGAATCAAATCTGAGACCTTGAGAGGAGCATATTCCAATGACCCAAATCAACATCACTAGACTAAGTGGGTTTCAACTCTTCTTAATCTTATTGGTGCAATAGGGTTAATTTTTTGAAATCTGTGTTTTTTTTCCCATATTCCTATTGATAAAAAAAATAAACTTCTATGTTATTGTGATTAAGTACATGTTTGGATTGGATCATTTTATAGCTTATGTTAAACTAGTTTATATATTATTATAAGTTTGTCCAGATAATTTATGAAGATTGAATTTTTGTTAATAAAAATTTATAAATTAATGTAAAAATTTATTTATTTGTTTTTATAAATTTAAAAATAAATTAATTTAAATGCCCCATAAATACACAACAATAGAGAGGAAGAGGAAAACATTTACGCAGGAAAAAAAAATTAAATTTAACAAAACAACAACAACGATAATAATAATAATAGAGATTTTGTAATATTATGATTAAAAAACATTACAATGTAAATTTCTTAAATAAAATTAACTGATCAATAACATTTTTAATACTCTTATAGGATATCACTAGTAATAGACTCGTGCTATCGCACGAGTCGTAACGTTACGACGATATATTTTTTAAGTTATAGTTTAGTAATTAAAATTGGTTGTAATTATAAATATTTAAATTGAAAAAAACAATTACATGGAACATATTTATATACCAGTTAGAATTTATCTCGTGTAAAATAGTTTTTTAAAAAAATTTATTAGTAAAAACTTGTCTCACATATGATAATTATTTTGCATTTTTAATCAGTGATAATTTATACTGTATATGATAGTTAAAATTTATATATTAATTAGAGTTTACCCCGTGTATTTTTTGAAATTTTTATTAGTAAGAACTTGTGTCACATATGATAATTATTTTGAATTTTTTATCGGTGAAAATTTATCCCGTATGTGATAGTTAAAATTTATATATGAGTTAGAATTTACCCCGCGTATTTTTTGAAATTTTTATTAGTAAAAACTTGTGTCACATATGATAATTATTTTGAATTTTTTATCAGTTAAAATTTATATATTAGAATTAACCCCGTGTAAAATAGTTTTTTTTTTAAAAAAAAAATTATTAGTTAGAACTTGTCTCACATATGATAATTATTTGAAATGTTTATCGGTAATAATTTGTCTCGTATATGATAGTTAAAATTTATATGTTAGCCGTGTAAAATAGTTTTTTTGAAATTTTTATTAGTAAGAACTTGTCACACATATAATATTATTTTTAAATTTTTATCGGTGATAATTTGTCTCATATATGATGGTAAAAATTATATTAGTAAGAATGGTCAAATTTTAAAAAATATTTTAAATACCGGTTGTTTTTACGGATTATATTTGTAAATAAAAAAAAATATTGACTTTTTTTTCATATATCCAATGTCATTTTTGTTAAAATTCAAACCCATATTTTTTTAGTTCATGCCCAAATAACTTGACCCAGCTCAAACCTCTTATCATTAGTTTATCTCAAACCCTAAATTTATTCTCTTTTCCTCTTCCATTTTATTAACAGCGGCTCCTTCCTTTCATTTTTCCAACTTCTTCTTTCAAATATTTATTCATAAACTCACATCTTTCAATTTGGATTTTTTTAGATCTTTATATTATTTTATAAAGTACAATTTTGATGAATAAATTTCTTTGGAAGTAGTTATAACTACTTTTTTTGTGTTTTCTTGGGTTAATTTAATTTATTTATTTTGGTTCTGGTATATTTTTTATTCAAAAGATCTTGTATGTCATTTATGTTTACTGTTTGGATGTTAATTTGAAAAAGAATTATGAAAGTTTTTTTTGCATACCGCATGATCTTGATGTAATTTGGTTGTGATGAAGTTCTTCATGTTGTTGTTTGTTAGATAGAAAAAAAATATCTTTAAATTACATAATCGAACTATTAGAAAAAAAATGTAGTTTAACATGAGTAGAGAAAGAAATAATGAATACAGAAAAAAATGTGAGGAAAGAGGAAATGATATGAAAATTTATGTAGAAGATTTAATAGAATTTTGAATAAGTGAAGAGAGGAAAAAAAAAATGAATTTAAAATTCGGTGTCATATATTGAGAACCAAAATTGGAAGAAGGAAAGAGTTAAAACCAGTGTCATATGGTTTATTTGTAACTTGAAGAGTTTTTTTTTCATGTGGTTGACTTATATGACCTGGTCCAATCTCAATGATATATTTCCTTTCTACTCACAAAATGTCATATGGCTTAAATGGTTTGGTTCAATCTTAATGATACATTTCCTTTCTTCTTACAAAATATGATATGACTTAGATGACTTAGTTAGTAGTGTACTTTTAGTTTAGTTATCAATTTTGTGGACACCAATTGCTCTTACTTTGAACACATGACAACATTTTAAGTAAGGGCAATAGAGAGTTTTTCAGAACAGTCAACTTTTCTTATATAGATTAGATTACAAAGACAATATATTAAAATAAAACTCAACTATCATCTCCAAACAAAATATCTAACACAAAAATCACCAAGTCTAACACAGTGCTGAGTGTATATTTGTGCAAATATCTTTGCTGACTTGTACACACGTATATATACGTCCGTTTATTTATGTGTATATCCTTAGATTAAGGTGAGCATAGAGTCAGAGTCAGACTATTACACGCAACTTATCATCATGTCATGTCTCGTTGCTCTTTACTCCGTTCATGATTGTCTCATTTTGTTCTTCAAGTCATAAGCCACATACTCTCCATCTACCACTTACAAACAATTATTCAACGAAGTTCTTCTCCGTCAACACAACCATTATATCCACACTTAAAAATACTAAACCCATGTTTGGTTACGTGTGTCATGTTTGTAAAAGTCACGGTGAAAAATCACCTCAACATAAATAAAGATTTTTTTTTTATATATATTAGACACTAACATATAATCTAAAGTTGATCATTTAATGTTAAACAGGTTGAGTTATCCAATCCTGCATTCTATATATATCTGAATAGGATTATCCTTCTACCATCCAATTCTACATGAATGTACAACATGGTCCTACGAGAGTGGTTAAAGATTGAGACGACCTAATTAAACAATTAATAGATCGTATCTGCCAATGTTGGTAGCTATATCATCATGAAAATAATTATTGTCATATTCTACAAGTTATATTGAGTAAGAAAAAGGTTATATATTCACTTAACACACAATTAACTAGTGGGTATTTTGTGAATATCTTAGTTATTCAATTAATTTTTAATAATTTTGGCAAGTTTAGTTGATTCAAATGAGTGGTATAGATTTCTTCCTTAATATTTATGAGATGAGATACATACTTGGTTATTGGACTATCAGAAATATTTCTCTATCTCGAACAACTATATCACTACCTCTGCGCATAGATCTTTAAATCCAATAGTTGAGGAAGGCAACTGATGTAGGAAGGCTGACTGCGCGTATCGAAGAAGAGATTTCATGCCGTCAGAAGAGGATGAACTTTAATCCTACTTATTAGAATTAGTTGTTATTATTTTTTGTTTTGTTTTAGTTATATCACTGTTGTCCTAAAATAAAATTTGAATTAAATCAATATTAAATATATATATATATATATATATATATATATATATATATATATATATATATATATATATATATATATATATATATATATATATATATATATATATATATATATATATAACTTTGCACGTTAATCTTTAAAGCACTCTTGATTAGTTAACAAAAGAAAAATTGCCCATTTTATTTTGGATTCACCTGCTCGTTGATTTAAACTTTGCTACACATTGTCAACAAAAGAAAATTGCCCATGAATTAAATCATACAGTACATACACATCACAATGATAATGAATCTAAAAACTAGTACCAAATACAGATTGTGTACATTTCATATTTGACTAAATTTTATTGCTAGCAATTTTTTGAATATTGTAATGCATTCATTACATGCTTTAGAGCTAAAAATGGAAGAGTTGGAGGCTGGCAATAGAAGGTAATTCTTGGATGGGCCCAACCCAAGTAGCATAAACCGACATGTTAACAAGCATAGCCCATGACTATATTGAGACAATCTTTCTTTCTATACATACGTAATTTCCTAGTCACGACAATGAAACATGCTGGCCCTAAAATCCGGAAAAGCGGAGGGCTGCTCCCACGTCTGAGCAATCGAGGCCAGTCACTCAAAAAATAGAACGTTAGCCATCCCTCAACCAGAAGAAACTCCATATGATTACCAGTGCATTCAGCTTAGCATTGAGGTTCAATTAAGTTGTCACACAAATTAGAAATGGTTATAGATGTCACGGCATAGGAAATGTAATTCTACTGCACCACACTACATAAAATCATGAACAATAGTTACTAGATGTTTCAGACAATTTGAAAAAGGCTGGCCACAAAACTGATGGCAATAGAAATATGGTTTTCAGCAGAAAATAAATAATACAGAACAAAAGAAGTCTAGAATATATAGTGTTTAAGAATTTCTAATCAAGGAAACTACGCTAAGCTGCTACATAAATTAATAAAAACAAAATTTGATGGCATATTGCTATTCTTTGAGTTTTCTGTCATTTCTGGTTTTCTTTCTATATTCTCTATTCTCGAAAGGGTATTGCTTTTTTATCAATAGGTTACACATTGCTGCTTTGACAGCTTCAGCTGCTACCGAAAAAGCATTGTCGTCAACAGCTGCAGTTCCTTGTAACGTTTCTAGCAGCTTTACTCCCCCAGGTATCTTATCGTCTCCCAGAACAACTGGCTCTTGGTCAGCATCAATACCAGAAATTACTAGAACACGAGCCAAAGAGGGGTAATCATAACCAGGTAAACTGGAGACACCTGTAACCATCCACAATTCCCTTGTAGGCGGGCTGTTCGCCAGGCAGGTAGGGACAAAGGTGTCTCCTGCAATAGAAACAACCTGCAATTTTGCCGTTGGTATAAATTTCTTCCTTTAGAAACAAATATTTTCTAAACCAATATTTCAATCTAGCTATGCTTCATAATAACAACGCATACGGAGAAATCCAACTTCACACAATTAAATATAGATACCTAGTCTAGAAATAAAAGAGACAAATAAATAGAAATAATTATTAACGTCAATGATCATCTCAATCACGTGATGTCACAGACATTACCTTGGCTACAGAAAGTGTTTGTGCAGAAACATTGTAACTCAACAACACAATTCCTCGCAAGCTACATTAATATCAAATAAACTTGTCAATAAACTATACTTAATTCTCCTTAAGAGAAATATGACAGAATACAGTAGCAAGAGACTTGCCTCTGAATGGCCACAGCAACAAGCAAACCATCCAGGGTGGTACATAAATCAGTAACAGCATGGCCATGCTCTTCTGTGTTGTCATTGGACTCTAAAAGCCCTGCCTTTGGAAACAGAAGACGAAGAACGATAAAGTGAACACCAAGTGCAACAACAAGAGAACGAGAAATATCAGCTTGGTTGAAATCACTAGAATTTATTTTATAATAACAAGTATTAACTAGTCCGGTAATAATTTCCAAAAAAGCACTACGAATGAAGTGGAGAAGCTATACAAACTACTTTAGCCTCTGAGAAATATAAATATACCTTAACTGCAACCTCACAAGTATCTAGGAGTGCTCCAGAGGAGATATCCCACAATCGGACCTACAGAAGGAAATATATGTCACTCTCACTTTAAAACAGAATTGTAGAGAAAATAAACAGGATGCCTGAGTCATCAAGAAATGTTTAAGGAATCACTAACTGTGGAATCACCACTTCCAGATAGTAGAAGACTGTGAGGGCTTTCCTGAGCAGGAACGAAGGCAAGGCAGGAAACAAACCTGCAAACAGATATTGGATACATAAAAAAATCTACAAACAAGAAGACAACTTACACTTATCTTTTATAAAAAAAACCATGTGATATTCACTCATTTGTATTAGGGTGAAAGTAGGAAAACAATCTCACTGACAATATCTGGAATTGAAAAATTCTAATATGATCCAAACATAACCATTTGAAATAAATCACACTCAAATGCAAGAATAAAACTATAGCTGACTCTTTAAGTTGAAGGCGTATTCGAGCATCGAGAATATATTGGTGTCTGACAATCGTACAAAACAATGTGCCAGTGCCAAAGTATAAAATATTTTTTCCGGGCTACGACATATTGAGGACACAGCTCAGACAAGACTCTAATACATAGTCAACACTTCCATTCAGCTAGTCATTAAAAGAGATATGTCTGGTAGCAAGATATTCACTTATTTTAAGTGAAAGACATAGTTCACTAATTCATCATCATGTTTTAGAATCTCTTTTTTTATAAACAAAGTGTTCAAATAGTATGATGTGTCCTATAATGGAAAATGTCATACTTAACAAGTTCTTTTAACATACTTAACAAGTTCTCAATTTATATCTTTTATAAATGATGTTCATACTTAATTTTGTTTACTATACATAGGTAAAACATATGCATACACATATATAAGATTAAAAAAAAGCAAGTCTCACTCTGTATGACCAAGACAAAAACTCTGTATCTCGTGAGCTCCATTTAAAGGATTCTTGGGAAAATTAGTAACCTGTAATATTATATCATCATGAACATAATTATAAACACAAACAAAGAAAAAACAGAATCAAATTACAAAGTTTACAAACTACTCATTATCACAATAGATATCATAGCTTACACGAATTTTAAAATCCCTATCAGCACTGATAATAAACCGATTATCCGGCGAAAATTCCTGCAAAAAAAACACTCAAATTCAAAACAATGAACCACAAAATAAGAAATTAAAAGAAAAACAGAAACAAACACACAAGTATCTATCTACTAACCAAACTAGTGATAATACTACAATAATGCGAAAGAAGCGGCATCGGTTTCTTATCAATTGAAGTTTGATTAAGATCCACAACCCAAACAAGTCCAAATTTATCAGCAAAACACACATACAAACCGTCGTTGCTTATAGCAACAGCAGTAACTCTCTTCTCCGACGAAACTGTCAAAATACAATGCCAAGATTCCGCTGACCAAATTTTTAGGGTTTTATCATCACCAGCGGATACGAATAGTTTTCCTTTAGCACCGAATCGAATTGCTCTGATATTATCTTTATGGAAGTGATTGTCACCGGAGATGGAATCGTCGTGTAAAGAAACTGCAGAATTGTTACTGTAGAAATGGTGAGAATGGAAATTGAAATTGTGGAGAGTGGAGAAGATGGGATAAGGTAAGCTTACAGGAGGTTGAAGATGCGGAGCTCCGGTCCGACTGCTACGGCGATGTGGTGGCCGGTTGGGTGGACGGCGATTAGGGCTGGTGCTACTTCGGTTTCTTTTCTGCTTTCAGTTGTAACTTCTTCGTCCATTTTCGCTATTTGAAACTAACTCTCTGTTTTAGGGTTTGGCGCTTTACTTCGTTGCTACAAATATTACCTTGTCTTTCTTCGCAGTCTCTCTCGTTTACTACTTGCTAGTTACTTGCTGCATCTCTAATTAATTAATTTTAATTAATTAAATTAAAAAATATTTTCATTTTATTAATCATCAAATTAATGATATGTTTCCCTTACCAAAAAATAAATAAATTAATAATATGTTTATTACAAAAAATAATAATAATACTCCTAACTAACTTTCACTTTCTATGCCCCATAGATCCTTCCTTAACATTGTTATCGCTAGTGGCAATAAAAAATTCATAAATATATAAAAAGATGTGTGTTTGATTTGCAAAATAGCAAATACTTTCTTACTCTTTTATTTTTTACGTGTTGCTGAAGTGACGATAACAGCATATGACATAATAAGATAGTACAAGACATAACAAAATTGTATCGGGGAGAGATAGCCGATAATATTTTTTATATTCGAATATAAAATGAGTACTTTCATATTTTTATAGTTATACTGTGGATAAAAAGTTGTCATGTGGTTCTATGAGAGACAAAAATTCTTGTTTTTGTTTTTCCCTTGCTACCTATTTTGTCATAACCAGTTTCTTAATCAAACAGGGTACAACAATAGTTGTTCAGTCTAATTCTCTGTTTTTTAACAGATCAAACACACAGAGTTCAATATCTTCCTATAATATTTCTCCACCCTCTCTAATAATTGACACTTGTCTATAAAAAAATATTTATCGGTTTATGCTCATGGTTTTCTTTTAGGCAATATTTATCGCAATGGTTTATACTTTTGAAGTT
Source organism: Trifolium pratense (assembly GCF_020283565.1). Classification (NCBI taxonomy): domain Eukaryota; kingdom Viridiplantae; phylum Streptophyta; class Magnoliopsida; order Fabales; family Fabaceae; genus Trifolium; species Trifolium pratense. Next base: position 38,340,573 of record NC_060064.1, on the reverse strand, counting down.
AACAAAGTATAATTATAGAGAAAATTACTTTTTAATATGAATTTAGATTTTTTTTGACAGTAGACTGTTAAGTTGTTGGTTATTGTAAACTAGATGGACGATGTCCTTTTTGTAAAGATTGTTGGTCCAAATAAATAAGTGATATTGTGAAGATTGTCAGCACATTTATTTGTTTCACGATAGACATGATGAACTCTAACCTCCTAATTCGATCCAAGAAGCTTTCTAATTTTTTGAATTATAGCACTTCTACAAGGGATTCCTTTGCTATCATCTATTAAAGCTTGAAGCTTGGAAATTCATTCTTCTTGCAAGCTCTAAACCTTCCAACACTCCCCGAAGTTCAGCTATATATGCATTCCCTTTTTCAATGAATTTTGCATATCCTCTCAACCATTCACCTTTACTTCCTCTTAAAACACCACCACAACCTATCCTTCCATCTTCATCACATGAGCCTTCAGTATTTAGTCTAATCCAACCACTTGGAGGAGGCTTCCACCCGATTTGAATCGCCTCTTTCGGCCTTGAAGTAACAACCTTGCTCACACCGACAGCTTCCGAATATTCTCCAGCCCTTCACAAAATGTAACTATGTGGACGGTTTGGCTGAACAAAATTTCCTCATGATTTTCTTTGTTTCGCCTAGGCATGGCAATAAAACTCATACCCGCGGGTACCCGCCCAAACCATACCCATTTTGACGGGGAAAACCCGAGTTGACTGGGTTCGGGTTTGGGTTTTCCCCGATTTCAAATGATAGGTTTAGGGCGGGTAATGGGTACATTGATATCCACCCCAAACCCGTCCCTGAACCCGCCCCGTTATACTAAAAAATAGATTCACCTCTTTTAAATTAGAAACGCTTAAACAATCTCTTAAATCACATTCATACATATATATTTTTTTTAATTTGAGTATTAAACAAACCATTTTCTCTATTTTTTTCTTTATTTAAAAAGATATTGTTGAGAGAAAATATTTTTGGACATTTAATTTTTTTTTTTAATAAAAAAAATACTAAAATACAATTTAAATTCACGTGGAAAAAGGTGTAATGGAGATACCCGAAACCCGTTGGGGATACCCAATCCCCGTTGGGTATGAGTTTGGGGTTATCATTTTTATCCCCGCTCAAATTTGGGATGAGTTTGGGGAAAACCCGAACTTTATGGGTTTGAGTTTGGGAGGACAAAATCCGTCTCCGCCCCGCCCATTGCCATGCCTAGTTTCGCCACATCCATAATAAATGACACGCCATATCCCATATATTCTTCCATTCCATGTCTCCTTTCTTATTATCAAATTCCCAAAGATTAACAACCACCTATTGTGTTTTAGTAGCACGTTAAATGAATCTCTGTAATCAAATCAATGTCTTCTAATGGTAATGATACATAAATTATGTATGGATCATAACATTTACATAATCGTCTTGGAACACCGCATTCCCTATGCCTCACCTATAAAAAGTCTTCGGTCTTTTGGTGAAACTAATGGCCATTCTCTATTATGGTTAACCTTTAGTTCTATTCCTTCAAAAAAAAAAAACTTTAGTTCTACTAAAACCTAGTAACCATTCACTTGGTGTGTGTATTGTCCTATGAAAATCTTTCACAACCACTCATCCAAAGCGGATGCTAAGGTGGGTGAGTTAAATAATTCTCCCACCGTGAGCGAGTTATGTGAATCGTCGGATGAACGATGTTATAATGCACGGTTTGTATCCAATACATTTCTTTCCTCACAATAATGAAAAATGATTCTTTCAATTTTTCTCTCTCAATTCTTTGATCCCCTTTTATTGTTTCTCACAAAATTGTCTTCTATTTTTCAATGATCTAGATCTAAGTCTAACACATTATTTTCTCAACTTTTTTTCCACTTGAGAGGATGTAATCCAATAATTGTGTTGCAATACACGTTGAAGAAAAATAAAATGTCACGGTAAGTGTTAGCTTAGCAAAATAATAGCACATTCATTAGGAACAGCAATTTGAGTCACATACAAAATTGCGTTTCAATATTCTCAAGCAATTTCTAAGTATGTGTCGGTTCAAAAATGATATTGGGATCCAGCAAGGCAATGCCATACTCCAACAAAGTCTACTCCATTGGTCCAACATGACACTCCAATGTGTACATCAAATGCAATGTTGATACTACTTTTACCAAGTATATCAATCCTTTCTAAAATCCTTTTTTAGTTTATACATTTTCTTCATATTTCACCTAAGTTAAAGTTACCTGTTAATAAATCATATAAGTGAAATCTTTTCTGAACTTTGCAACTTAAATATTTAAGAATGATACTTGGCTGAAGAAAGAATGAAACCCATCTCATAGCTAAATTTAATTCCCACATATTAACAAAATTATGAGATTATGATGATGTGGAACATAATCCATCTAAGCAACCTTCAGAAAAGAGTAAAAGAGAATAACTAAATGAAGTTGTTGATTTGTGCTATATGAAGCGGTCTTCCATATCATTCGCAAAGTGAAGTAAGTCCGATTTGTTGACTGCTTACTGTGATGGACCAAGCTGTTGTTATGCTTCAAACAGACAGAAAAAACTCACCTTGTTAGTTGTTACCACATGTTGTCAACACAAATACTCTTTCATCTAGTTGAAGGGATGCAATGCAATACAAAGTACATGGGAACCTAGCTAGAAAGAGAGGGTTTAAATTCTCAGCAGTGTACAACCAACAATGGTACCACGGCATCTTGTCATTGGAGCTACTTGGCGCCAAGTTGGTCTCTCACTCCCAAGTGTGAGAACATCAACATCTGATAATGGTTTAATGTCCCAATTCCATCTGTCAGGTCCAATGACGCCTCCGATCATATACAAATTATCGCCAAGTCCAATCATTGCAAACCCAATTCTCTTCTTAAAATCTGTTGCTGAACTTACAATCTTTCTCCCTTCTTTGTCCTGCTTTATGATAGATCCATTGCTCATAACACAAAGTGCATCCTGGACTACTGCCATTGGACCTTGAAGCCAATCACACTCCTCAACGATCCATCTAGCCCCTGCATTGTCTAAAACTTGCACTGTTGACATGTCCTTGTGCAGTACATGCATCTTTCCACCAATCACTATTCCTGAACAGGCTGAATTTTGAGTGCGGTGAAGATCAGGCAATGGAGTCCATAAATCCTTCTCAGGGTCGTAAATTTCTGCTTGAGATATTGTTTTTCTACAGCTAGTGAATCCCCCAGCGACAACAATTTTCCCATTCAAAACACAGCACGCGAACATAGAACGGGGAACAAGCATTGGAGCCCGAGGAGACCACTGCTTGATTATCGGGTCATATGACCAGACTTCATCGGTTGCAAAACATCCATCATGATCACCGGTCGAAGGATCAACAGCATCACTTCCACCGCCAATGACAAACAACTTTCCAGCTGTGGATACAGCACCAAAGTGAGAAAGGTGCCTGATCTTTGAGGGAAGAACAGGAAGCGTAATCCAGAGATCTCTTAGAGGGTCATAAAGCTGCCATACATTCTCTGGATCAAAAGCACAGACACACAAGAGATCCTCAGATGAAGCAACCTCCTGTCGAATTTTGGATAGTTCTGGGCTGTGAATGGCTGCTTGCCAAGAACGAGAGACAACCTCTAACTTTGGGTGGAGGTAGAAGGGAACACGTGCAAGGCACCTTATTGCAACAGCATCAGGAAGTCCTTCAATCAGTTCAGACATGATAAATGTATAACAAATCTAAGCCGGTTATGTCCCCACCACTGACTTCACGTTATTATGGAAGGTCCACCTGCAGCAACAATTTGAAAAACAAGGTCAATAGAGAATTAAAACACTCAACACGTAAGAAGCAGCAATAATCTGAAAAACATGGTCACTGGAGCAGCATCCAGCATGTACAAAGTTTCAACAAAAATTTGTTGTTTGTAAAGCATAGTAGATTTTCTTGATTTTAATATCAGAAATAAACTATACAGTATATTTTTGTTCAACCAATCAAACAGCAACAGGGATAACAACAACAAAAGCTGTGAAATTGCATATAATTTATGATTAGTGAATATTAACGAAAAAGACAACAGAGACACATAAAGACACTCAGGATTTCAAATCAGCGGTCCATCCCTCCAATGATGGAAGCAATGTTGACATTAAATGATAGCTTCTGTTCTACCAGTCAACCAAAGACAAGCTGGTAGTTTAAAATAAAGCTAAAATGCCTTCTAAAAGTGTCTGATACTTTCAACCACCTACACCCAACAACAGTCTCATACTCTCATGTTTTCTTATAGCCTATAAACTTCTATCATTAGTTTGCATTATACCTATCCTCTACAAGACTACAACCCAGCAGATAACTGAGGTCGCATATTACTTAAAGAGATATTGTTTCTTAATCTCCCCCCTTAAGAAAAATTAAACAAACAATTGCTTGACTGTTTAAATAAAACTATAATAACTACTCATGGCAACTGGTCTGGCCCATAAAGTTTAACATGCTCATACTTATCAAAACTGCAGGGAAAATAGTTACAAAATCTCAATTCAAAATGTGAATCACCGAGTTAATGTTTTGAATAGTGGGGGGAGTTGAACCCATGAGCCCACTCCTTCATCACTCCAACCCCATATGTCCCTTCCACCAAAACCTCAAGTGACCTTATCACTATAAGTCCTTATTGTAATAGTTTTAACTTTTAAATCAGAAATCCATAAAACAACTTAACCACAAATCTCACAAACCAAAAGCTAAGTTATATGTCACAGGTCAAAATGGAAAAAGAACAGAGGGTATAGCCATATGAGGTGTGGGACAGTGAGAGTATGCAAATGCATGATTGGCTGTTTGAAACCCCCCGTATTTCTAAATAATGAAAACATGACAATAGAAAAATAAATAAAGTGCATACAGAAGCGCTCTTTTAGTTTTTTATTTTATTTAAAATTTTAAGCTTATCTGACATGTTAATTTCTTTGATGAGAATTGGAGAAAGAAAAAACAAAAGAAAAATGCAATCATTGAATCATGAAATTCAAATAGGTGATATGAATTGCACAAAATCACACACAATTTAAAGTCAATTATGATTCATCACATGATGGAAATCAAATAAAACCGTAGACGTCTGAATGATTCTATAAGGGTTATTTGACCACGAGGATCAAATCCCTAAATCATGCCTCCCATAAACACCTCAGGTCGATTATAACCACACAGCAGTTGCAGTTACATGCCTGAACCTGTTATTAACAGTTACATAGACACTCTCTAGGCTGCATTAACTTTAGCTTGACATATATATGTTCCATGACTCCAAAATACAGAAAAAATGCATACTAAGGAGTCAAGCAAGAGTTAGTTTAACATTAAACTTCCAAAACTAATTGTCCAAACTCCAACCAAACATAACACAGCCTTATAAGCATAAACTAAGATGTTATAAAGAAACACCAATGTAAGAGACACCTAATTAGCTATTTCATCGAAATTGTAAAATGGTCATATCAAACTCCTTTTGTTTTCAAGTACAAAATATAGCAATTAGCAACACATTTATTCGTCATTTCGAAAACCATGAAAAACGTATGCCATAGCAAACATATGCAAGAAAACTATAAAAACTGTTCATTGACCATGGCAGAGAGAATCGAATCCAAAGGCACACCAACACAAGAAAATGAGACATAAAATTTTGAGGAAAATTCAATACATTCATAACAGGCTGTACATAGATTCATAAAGAAATTTGACAAAAAAAAAACAATTCCCAGTATCACTGCATGATCCAAAAAGCAAAAAACAAAAATTTCCTTCAAAAAATTGTCTTAACTATGAAGCAACAAAACAAAAAGACCAAACTCAGGTCAACTAGGTATTAAAAAAAAAAAAAAAACTGTTTTTAGATTCAGCCCTAACATTTTTCATCAAAAGCTATAACACCCAACACGTAACTCTTTAAATTGAAATTGGGGTTACAACCCTAACATTTTTCATCAGTTAAAAGAAGGATAACAAGAAAATCAAATAGAAGAAGATTAAGCACAAGAATTGCAACATTGGGGTTAAAACAAATAATGAAAATAAACGCAAATTGTTATTCCCGATTCAAATTACACATTATTATTTTTGAAAATTGATAAATAAAATAGAAAATGGAAGGTAGGTTGAATACCTGGAAATGAAATGAAGAAGAACAGGAATCGGAAAGATTGTTGAAGGAAAAAGATGAAATTGGATGGGTCGATTGAGATGAAAGGGCGAAGAAAACGGTACGGTGAAATAATAATAATAATAATAACACTTTGTTGCAACCCACAAACAAATACAGAGTCAATGTGAATTAATATGAATATGTTTGTGAAATTGTGTTTAAGTGTTACTTCCCCTTCCTTTCCTTTCCCATCAGAATGAGATGATGATATTTTGTTTCTTTATCGACAAAAAAATAATAATGTAAATTCAATACCTATTTTATCTCAACACAAGATTATTTTATTTTAGATTAGAATCTATATCGCAAGTCAATGAACCCACTATCGTTAAGTGGTGATTGATGTAAGACTTGATATAAATTGATCATGTAACTACGATTAGAAGGAAGCTGAAACAACTTATCTTAGAATTGATCCCTGAATTAGATTAGTGCACATCAAAAATTATTTTTACTAAAAAGTGAATTCAAATTTTCTCAAACAAATTATCTTAGTGGAGTTCATTAACCGGTTGAAACTTAATATCTTATATTTTTTGAATATTTTAGATATATATTTAAAATATATTATTATTAGTATTATATTTTAATTAATGGAAGAAAACAAAAAGAAAAGATGAAGGAATGGCAATAAATCTTGTTGTGTAAAGAAGTTGGGGTTATTTTGGCATGTAGCTGAGTAACTTGATGTTGTTTTGCGTGTCGACCCGGACTTACTAGTTACTACTCATTCATTCATTGCACAGAGTCAGTCACATATGAAGAATAACATCTTGGCATATTCTTTAATTCTTTTCTCATTTTCCCTTTCTTATAGACTATACATTACATACCTTCTGGAATCTCCAATCTTTTTCTCAAAACGTTTTTCTTTTCCTTTTTTTGTTCTGTTTCCTTAGTCCAAGGGCAAGGAGGGGTTATATTCACATTCTTGTTTGTAGTATAGTATATTGAAATACTAATTGCGCGTGCACAAGGAAATTCATTCAATTAAGAATAATATAAGAAATGTTTTTCAATCCATAGCTGGCTATGTTCAGATGGATATTGACACTTTCATTTGTTAGCTTAGGGTATTTATCAATGGAAAATGCTAATAAACGTCTTATAGACATTTTGTTTTACAACAAGTCCTTATAGATATTTAGACACTTGTTAAAAGGTAAAAGAAATATGAAATTTTACATTAAAAATTGTGTATTTAATACATTGAAAAATATAAAATGGGAAAAAGGTTCAACAATGATATTTTTCTATTATTATTATTATTATTATTATTATTATTATTATTATATTTTATTATAGGTTTAAAATTTCCACCATAATTTAAAAGTAACTGATCTATGTTGAGTATATTTTCCTTCCAACTGAATTTCTCTCCGCACAAGAGACAAGATCGAACTTTTGACTGCTTATTTAAGGGTCCATGACCCTTAGTACTTGGATCAATGTCAACTATAATAATGAGTTTCATGTTGTTTTTATTTAAATCGGTTTTTAGTTTTTATTTAGACAATTTTTTTCAATCGTCAGTATCCAACCAACTGAACCGCTTAATTTGGTTCAGAGGTCAGTTCTGGTATCAAGTGGTTTCAGCTCCATCCGATTACTGTTGCAGGGGATCGAATCCTAGTATTTTCCACCAAGTTCAGCGTCAATCACCACTGGACCAACTAATGATTGATTATTTAGACAAATTTAAATGCAGTCACTTCTACTTCTACATTTGAGAAGTGAATCATTGGTTAGTCACTCACTTTATACAAATTAAACTCTTAAAATAGGTTTATGAAATCACGAATATTTTAAAAATTTCTCTTACTCTATTAAACTAGTCCCTAAATTTTAACAAGGATTGGATTACAATGTTTACGATGTAAAACCTTACAATTGTACTTAAACTTCATGAATAAATTATTACAACCATAGTACTTTACATGTAATGCATACATAGTCGTAATGTACCCTACAGTTTGGTTCATCCCATTAAAGTTTAAACATAGTTAGGTAGGCATGCCTAATTTGTTGGAAGTAAGCTACCTTATCTAATGTGGCTTGATTATCACAATTTCTTAAATTTGTTACATGAGCAATAACTTTTTAACTTGACAAGTCACAAAAGTAGCTTCTTAATTTGACAAGTCATAGAATACTCACCACCAATCATCACAAAAATATGCACATAAATAAATCAATCACTATTCTTTCACTTAAATTCTTAAATTCTTAGGACCTTTGTGATCCACAAGCTGTGTATTTGTACCGAAGACTCCAACATGCTTCTTTAGATCTGATTTTCTTAAATGGACAAATACCTTTTAGGATCCAAAAGCTTCATTCTTTTAGATCATGAATTATGAGATTTGTTAAGGAAAATGATGCATTAAGAAGTGAAGAAGAAGAGTAAGAGAGAGAACAAAAGGGAATATACTCTACTAGAGTTCAATAGAGATGCAATTTACGATAGCTGTGGAAACAAGTAAAAGTGTAAGGATATATAGAATAGAAAAAAGATTCCAACGATAAATTAGTCTAACTGATAAGGGTCTTGAATCCCTAAAGCAGATGATTGGAGATTCGATTATTGACTATTGCTTCTGTGTATCAAAAGAAATTGATGAAAGGAAAAAGCTCACAAAGTGTTCCATAAATTTCTCAACTGTGACTAGTCATTGCTAATGACCGTGGAAACTTCGTACATGGTAAACCAAAAAGGTATAGAATATGAAAAACACAACTAGTCTTAAAAAGAAAAATAAATAAATCAAAAGCATAATACTAATTACTAGTAATTATCGCACTAAATATCATTTTTAATGAGTTAGGTTTATGTTCCTTGTGCCCAGCTCAGCTTTAAAAAGAAATCATTTTTTTATCAAGTATTTTATTGGCTAGAATTTCATTTTTTTTAGGTGAATAAGTAGAGTAAGTTTCAAATCTCATCTCTTGCATATAAAATGTGATGTCCCTATCTAGGGGTGAGCATGAACCCGAGATCCGACTCGAAACTGATATAACCGACAACACATTGAAGCATTCGGTTGGGTGCGGGTCGGGTCTCGGGTCAACAAATTGCGAAAAATCGGGCATGAACGGTTGCATACGGGCGGGTGCGGGTCTCTAAAATTCTATCTCTCCATAACCGAAACCGACCGAACAACCATTAGATGCAAATTATTTTTTTTTCTTCTCTCCCTTTCAATCTAATATACTCTTCTCTTTGTTATTTTTATCCATCTTTGATATAAGATAAAAATGTTATATTTTACAAAGCTTATAATTAATAATATGGTGATAGAGAAGGTGGGAAAGATATTCTAATATATATTCTAGATCTATTTTAATTTCTACGTCTCTTCTACTTGATATTTTATTGTCTTTAGATCTACATATTGAAAGAAAGTAATTGCATCTAACCCTATTTGTTTTTTAATTTACTTCGTCTATCTTTTGTTGTATTGTGTACGAAGTATTAAACTATTCAAAAATTAGGAATTTTTGGATAATGGAGGAGTTTTAGATGTAAACAAAATTTCGATATAACCCGTAATAACCGATCCGTTCAACCCGCCACCCGTAAGACCCGAACCCGAACAAACCGAAGATATAGACGGTCGGAATTGGGTCCAAATTAAATGGTTGCGAGTTTTTATCGATTTAGTGATTTTCGACCCGAACCCGACCGAAACCGACCGATGCTCAGGCCTATCCCTATCAACCATATCACCGTGATACTAAACATACACTTTTATTATTCAAAAATACTTTGATGTTATGTTATGTAAAAAAAAAAAAAGAATTTATGTTATGTAACATTGTATTATCTTCTCCCTGTGACTCTCTTTCCCACCTCCACCTTCAAATTTCCATCTTTGCCCTTGAATAAAAACTTTGGAATGAGTTTTTCTAGTTCAAATATTATTTTTAATGGCAATTTTTTTGGGGGGGGGGTATGAAAAGTAGGGCCTTCGCATGATTTCATCTGGCCCAAGCCCAATAACTGTGCCCGAGTCACCCGGTAAACCGGTTCATCCTTCCCAGTCCGGTTCGATAAATATCAGGAGCAAGCAGTTCAAATAAAAAACACTATATTTGACCGAACCGGCTATACAAGAAGACACTGCACTCAAATTCTCTGATTGTGTTCGAAATTTCCAATTTGAGTGATTATTGTGTATAATCTGAAACAACATGTCTGGTGAAGAGGAAGAAAACGCCGCAGAGCTCAAAATCGGAGATGGTAATCTCGCTGTTTTTTCCCTTTCCACAAATTCAATCATGTCACTTTATTTCTTTATTCTTTGTGCTTTCTATCATGTTATTTTCTTCGTATGTGATCTATATTTTTGTTTTGCGATTGACTCATCATTAGTCACACTAGTTAGTTAATTAGTTAGTTGGAGTAGTTTATATTTTTTTCATTGGCAACATAACCCTTAAAATAAAGCCACTAGGTTTGGTGTACTCGTCAGGGGTTTGGGTAATACGCTAGAGGTCTTGGGTTCGATCCTCAGCTCATATGTATGTTGATATGAGAAAGTGACGATCAACATGCTTTTATACCATTTTTTGTTTTACACTTTTAGCTTCATAGCAATAGACCTTCTGAAAAGAGTTCAAAAGGTCATGCACAACAATGTTATGTCGCCTAGGTCTGCGAATGTAGTTTTTCGAAGACTTGGTTTTGCTATACAGAACGATTAGTGGCGCAGCTTGTTGCCCATTTGCCTTTTGTTTCATGTGTAATTATCTTGAATAATGAATATATATTTAAATCGACACTTGATATTGCTATGGTTAGTTGTTATCTAGCACCATTCACCTTGCAGGTAGCACTTTTATTAGACCATGGAGAATTTCATAGATTCTTTTATAGATGATCCTGTTCATCTATTGTATTATGTCTTGTTGGATTGTTTGAGCATGTTTATAGTTTGGTATAATTGTTATTAGTTTTTGTTTTTACACTAATAAAGTATATTTTTTCAGAGTTTTTGAAAGCAAAGTGTTTAATGAACTGTGAAGTTTCATTAATTCTTGAACACAAGTATGAGCAGCTTCAACAAACTTCTGATGATCCCACAAATTCAGTTTCTCAGTGAGTTCAAATCCTTTATCAAGTTCATGCTTTATTTCGACATAAAGTTAACATTTTTTATGCACCTAGACTAAGGCATGCATGATCTGGTTTATACTTATTGCTTAATGCCCAAGATCTTGGATTTTGATACCATTGTTGGAAAACCGAAAAAGAGTCATGCTTTGGTGTCTGTGACTGTAAACATATTGATATTATAGAGCATGTCTTTGACCTTGCCAATCCCAATTGATATGATATATAAGTATAACAATAATGTTGAGATGGAAGACGAGAAATGTTGCTGGATGTAATTAGCACCTTATACAGTTATACTAATGTTTTTCTCCTCCTCATTTTTCAGGGTATTCGAAAAGTCATTGCAGTATGTGAAGCGTTTCAGCCGCTATAAAAATCCTGATGCTGTTAGACAAGTTAGAGAGTATCCTTTCAAATTGAGTCGAAGAACCCATTTTTATTTCTCCTTGTTCATACATTTACTTTGAATCAATATTGTGCTGGCATCTATGTCATGATCTTTGATAATTATGATCGACCTAATTTCCTAATTGATTTTTCCGTTGTCATTCCTGAATTTTGGGTTTTCTTTTAAGTAACATCTCTTCCTCTATTTTGATAAAATAGAGGATTATTATTGTATCGAAGTTTTTACATGTGAGAGAATTGGTCTATGTTAATTCCTTTTTTTTATGGAAGGAAATATTGAAAAACTTGAAATTCAAAGCCTTGCACCAGATCGTGATCTTAACTTATATAAGAATTCTTGCTCGATATCAGTTAGCCGAGTTTGAGGTAAATATGGCTATTCTCTTGATCTCTTCATGAATTCGGTTTAGGAAGAAAGTTTACATTTATTCAGAATATAAAGAAAATGAGTTCTCATTTAACATGTCAAAATATATGATTATCTAATTAAATGGATTTATTGCAGCTGTGTGTCCTAGGGAATCTTTGCCCAGAAACTGTGGAGGAAGCTATTGCTATGGTTCCATCTATCAAGGTAAAAATAGTTTGCTTCTCCTTCTGCAATTTTTTCCCTTTTGGGCTTACATCAATTTAGAGGATTTTTATTCTCCCTGCCACGCTTGTTAGAAATAAACAAAGGCAGGGAAATAGAAGCTTCAATAAAGGAACGATAGATGCTTTTATAAATTTATCGTTTTTAATACGTACTCTTGAAATTTAGTTTGAGTCAATAGGAGTAGGAGGACAAAGGCATCCTTTGATTCATGTGGTTAATCATATCTAGCGAGAAAAAGCTTAGCATTTTTATTATGTGCCAAATTCATTATTGACAAGCGAAGTTAGAAACACCTATAACTATAAGACATCTGATTGCTCGAGGATGTTTGGGTTACTGCTCATTTTTCTTCTTCTCCTTAATTGCATCTCACAAGCCACAACAAAAACAAATCTTCATTTATCTTCCCCCTAAACAAGAGGTTTCTGTTACATAATTACACTGTTCTCTTGGCATTTACCCTAAACATAGTATTTGCAATAGTGGATACGGTTCAATTTTTTTTTCTCTCTTTCTAATCATCAAATTAAGTATTATCTTTTCAGTGTCGATGTTTGTTGTCCAATTGTAAATTAAACTTTCCTCTATGGTGGCAGTGTGTCGGTTTGGAGAATTGATAGGGTGATTGACATTTAATTTGTTCATGCATGCTAACTCTGGAGTCTTGAGTACCATGGAATTAAATTTATAGCACTTTTAAACATTATTAAGTCCTATGTTTATTGATTTCCTGTGTCACATGTTGGTTGTGATCAAACATGAAGTTTTATTGCTTTTACTGATGAGATAGCATAGGCCACCATTGAGTTTGGTGAAGCTGCTAAGCATGTTACATTATAGTTTTACGCAATACACGCTATATTTGTATAATAACAGCTAGGACATTTTTATGTTATAATTCTTTTCTTTTTTTTACACGCAGACAAGAGGTCGGGCTCAAGATGATGAAGCAATTGAGAAGATGTTGAATGACCTATCACTGATTAAGAAATTTGAATAAGTGTTTCTTCCAATTTTCGTAAATGATAGTTATTCCTTTGATGTAATGGAGTAAGTAGTACTGTATGACAACTGCAAGCAAACATCTTTTGTGATTTCTAATTACATAACTCACATTGGTAATATAGCTAGTTTTCAGTGACTTTTATCCACTGACCTGGTTAAAGGTGTAAGGGGCATTACAGAGTGTTTACTAAAAATCGGTAGAATTTAGACAATAATAAGGTTTACAAAAATATTCATGGCGCAGCCTAAGTCGTGGTCATGAAACTGATGAAAGTGAATGTTAAGTTTGCAAAGATAACCAGAACAAGCAAAGAACATTGTAATTTTGCGGAACTTGATGTTGCATAAGATGAGGATGAGCCACGGATAGTTCCACCACCGGCTGTAGTTGATGAAAAAACCCCTATACCAAAAAGCATAAAATTGATTACAGCGATTAAGCACAAAAGCTTTTTGTGGAAGTTGTGACAGATTCAAAAGTAAATGTACCCTTATACAACCATATTATCAGTAATAAATTGTTAAATGTACAATAATAAAACATTTTTCAATTGAAAAAAAAAAGCTCAGATACATTACATTCTTGTTTATGTTTATTTGTACAGTCAGTGGTAGTCATAAATCATAATACTGATATTCACAAAACATAGACCAATTAATATTAGCTTTACAAAACACCAAATAATTCCTTTTTTAATTTGATACCTGAAGGAGAATTTGGAATGTTTGAAGTAGAAACACCTGCTGGAGGAGTAGAAGAAGAAGCTGAGCCTGAAATCACAACAAAATATTAAGTTTTTCACATCTCACAATTACATATAACATATTTTCAGGCAAAAAGTAGTACCAATGGAATCCGTGTAGAGAAAAATAGACATATAGATTAGATTAACAGATAGAAAAACATGCAAAGGCATTTAACACATACCACTGCAAGTGTTGATAAGAGGTGTTTGGACATTGCAAGCAGTGGGAAGTGCTAAAGCACGAGTCTGATTGATGTTGAGACTAGCAGCAATAGACGAAGCACCACCGTTAACAACCTCACATAGACACTGCGGCTGTGACCCCATCACCGAGGCAAGTTGTGAGCAGCAACCAGATGAAGGGGTGGAGGTCTGTCCTGTGATGTAGTCAAGGCATGGAGAAAGACTTATGAGCACATTGGAACAACTTGAATCAATTTGTGCCACTGTGACACCCCAAAGAGTCACTACAACAAAGAACATGCTTAGCAGCATCTCAATGTTTCTTTGTGCCATTGTTTTGAGATGTTGTGACAAGAGTTTAGGTGATCAAATGGCAATATTTAAATGCTGAATTGGTTTGTTTCTTTGGATGATAGTAGTTTTTTTTTTTGGTGGAAAAGTCACTAAGGGAATTGCTTATAGCGACAAAAAGAAGTGTGAAATAAAGAAGGGGAACACTTTTTTGCTTTACATTAACATTAGATTCTTTGTTAAGAATATAGCTTATACTTTACAAATTTGATTTAATAAAGTTGCCTTATGTGTCCTCTCTTATGGTACTTAAGATCTTTTATTCTTTGCTATTTTGATGTGTTCTTAGCATTTGAGTATAGTATAAAGCAGCCGAATGACTTTATAAATGCATTTTCTTTTCATGATGATGGGCTTTACTTTTGATAATGATTTGTGCTAAATATAATAATTGGACTCGGATTGGGTGCAGTTTTCACCCATGACAGCATGCAGTCAGTAAGATCATAGTTGTCCAATTAAGATCGGCCGATTATTAATTTAAGGTAAAAAGGTAATATTTTAAAATATTAAAACTGAATTAATATCTAAGTTGTTTGATGTTGATCGGATGCCTCTGATGAACAAATGCAGCTTGGCTGCATGTGAATTGACGGGACGGGATCCGTTTTTTCTCCTAAATTGATCACAATTCTCTCATGACAATTCATCATAAGATAGTATTTTATTGTAGTGCAAATCATACTAAAAAATATCTGATAGTGTAAATTTTACCGGAACATATTTTTCAAAAGTATTTTTACTTCTGTGAGCAATGCAGAGAAGAAGAACCGTGTATACATGTGGTGGTGGTGTCCATAACCAATGATTTATGCTTTTAGTGCAACAATTATGGAGGGAGTTAAAATTTCAATGCATTAAAAAATTATAAAAACAAATGCTTAACAACGAAGGCAGGTTTTAACTTTTAAGCATGCCCCATCCAACATGCAATACTTTATTCGAACAACTTTTGGGTTTTTTCTACTTACGTTTATACACACGCCAAAGAATAGCAAGTAAAGAACAAAATGGAGACTTTGGATTCACTAGTGTCAAATAATAACGCAGATTTACGCCGTAATCAATTATGATCGTTGATTTGAGATTGAACGGTTTATATTTAAAATATAGTTTTATAAATCAAAGGATATCAGTCGCTGATTAGAAATTGGACATCTCAGATCAATTACAACACCTTGTTGTAACTGTGAGAAATCCAACTGCCAAAATGGAGAAGTAATAATTACTGAACAAAGCTTTTAAATATTATCTATGGCGGATATGTTAATTGATTGAATTAGTAATATTTGATAAAATTATAGGTTGAATTAAAATATTAGATGATGAATATTGAATGACATAAAAAGATATTTTAATGTAATATAATATTTTTTTTTGCAATGAGATATCAAGATTAAAATCGAGAAAAATAATAAGATTTTAAGCTCGAACGCTATTTGAAAGAGTAAAAATAATGAAAGTGCTATCAGATGTGCCATTATTATGAAGAGAATTAGAAGCTTAATTGATTGGGAGGTCATGTCAATTGATGTGCGGATGTTCTTGTAAATATTAATGGTAAAGGAAGATTGGTATTGTATTTTTTTTAGAATCATCCGCCTTAGATTGCTCAAGTTGTTGTTTATGATTGTATGGTTCTTTCTATACTCCGCTTATTTTTTTTTTTTTTTGTTTATAATGGAGTTGTAGAATCGAACATATGATCTCAAGCATACTACTCAAATCTCTCATCACTAAATCAAACATAGTGACTTTACCCCGCTTGATTTCTATATAATCTATTTTTTAGGGTTAGGTCCCGTTGAATATCCACACAAAAATTTGAAGAAAATACATTTGTCTTATGAAGAAAATATTAGGGGAGGGGTTGGTGCTAAAGTAGGGGAAACTTTATAGCACAAAAAAAATACTCACAAAGAGAGTCATATTTACTTTCTTTTACAATTTAAATCCTAATTTCACATTGCACCAAAAAAAAAAAAAAAAAAATTTACAATTCATTAACAATCTGAAATATCTTGCCCTGTCTTCACATTTGATTTTCCACTCTCATTTGAAATTTCAATTTTCTATTAAGATCATAAAACTTGGCATAAACTATAAAGGACTAATTAACTTTAACTATAGAGGAGTAATATGTGACAAGCTCCATTCTAGTTCTAGCCAACCATACCAAACTATAACACTAACTACTGAAATTATAAGGAAAACTATTCCACTAGAAAAATCAAAGTAGTTGAACTTCTTTATTATATATTCAAATCTACCACTTCTCCAAATTATTATTGAACCATTGCACTATATATTAATCATTCCTTACTTTTTAATCAAACACAAACTATCCTCTCCCCACCCAAAATTACTACTACTCAATTATTTTAAAATGATATTAATACTAGCAACCCTTATAATCTCCTCATTAAGTTTAATTAATGGACAAATTAGTTCATCATGTACATCCTCTATGATTAGTAGCACATTCACTCCTTGTGCTAATATCATTACAGGAAGCACTAATAATGGTTTAGTACCATCAACTACATGCTGTGATTCATTAAGGTCTTTGATGAGCACTAATATGGATTGTGCTTGTCTTATGATGTCTTCCAATAATCCAATTTTACAACTATCTATTAACCAAGCTCTTGCTATATCTCTTTCACAAGCATGCAATATTAATGGTACCGCTGTACAATGCAAAGGTGTAAATTCAATTCATTTGTCACATTCTTTTTCTAATAAACTAATGAATTTCTTTATTAAAAAAAATAAACTAGTGAATTTCTAATTATTATTTTTTTGCTATATGTTGCAGCATCAAGTTCTTCTTTGCCAAGTTCTCCTTTACCAGCTCCAGGTATTGATTAATTAGATGCTTTTATGTTTTCAATCAGCCCAAACCCGGCATGTAAAATGTTATGTTCCAACCGACTCCTGCATGTAAAATGCTATGTTTTCGATCAGCTTATTGTTATTCCATTGTTTATATCATTTATCATGATAAAAAAAGTTAATTAGTTGTGTTGGTTAAAACAATTTTACTTTTTGGTTTACTTATTCATGACATATATATGAAAAAGTCTCATAATGGAAAATGGGATTTTTAGCTACTCACACAAGCTTTTTTAGCATGTTCTTCAGTACATTTTTTTTATGTCTATTTCTGAAAAATGATAAATTTATGAGAAATTGTGTTGATTTGTTGGAAAATCGGTTTAATCATGAAAGTGAAAACGATTTTGTTTTGGCAGGCCCAGCAGTTATTGGACCAAACAGCCCAACTCTCCCTTCAAGTGCTCCAACTCCCTTAAGCCCTCAAGGTACTTTAATACTTTAAATAATGTGCTTATACTTTTTAAAATATTGAGCTAAATCCGCAAGTGTGCAGTGAAATTGATCTCTTCGAATTAGTCGACCCTTAAGACAAATTGTAATGAAAAAAAGACAAAGCCTTAGTTTGGTACTCCTGCTTGTTTTGTAAATTTGCAGTGGAAATCCACCACATTAACGTGAAAGTTACATATTTTAGCTTCTTATTTCCTCGTTGAAAATACTTTAGGGCGCGAGAATTTCATCACAAACGCGTATCCAAACATTGCAAAAGTAAATGATTATACTCTTCTCAGCTAAAAATATGAAGAAAATATATATAGTTGTTACCGAAAGTTGATCGATATTTGAGACTATTTTAGTTTTTACAGTATGCATTTACGTATTTGAGACTCTTAATTAGAAGTTATTCTAACATGTTTTTGTAACAAATTCAAAAACTTTGGCTGTAGAAAACACACACAGATAAGAATCTGGAATTGGCAGAGGCAGGGGCATCGACACCATCATCGTCAGCAGCAGCACCCGCTATAACTTCAAGAATCATACCAGTTTTGACTCCTCTTCCTTCAGCATCTCCTCCATCTTATAATTCCTTGTCATCACCTTCTACAATACTATTATTTATACTCATAGGAATAGTATTGGTTTTTGGCATCCATTAAGTTGCTATGTAATTGTATTGCATGCCTTCTGAGTTCTGATTATATATACTCATACACTGGTTATCTACAAATTTTTAGATGAATTTATTACTCTTTTTCCCAAAGATTCCCCCTTATAGGTGTTAACACTTTGTCTTAGAATATGAAAAGTCAACAATAAGATTGTGAGCTGCAGATATTCATACTCAAAAGGTGTTAACAAATCCATAAACTCTGCAGCTGCAACAATGAAACATGGAGAAGTTTTAGCACTTTAACAAAGAAAAAATAACATAGAAGTTGAGAGAAGGAACGTGGTTAAACGACAAACCTTCTTGGAGGGTAACAAAATGTATTGATCACCATTGCGGCTAGCATTCCCCGTAGCATTGCCTACCTGTCATGAAATGTCTTTAAAACTTATTTCATTAACTTATGCAAGCACAATTTAACATCCAAGATCATATTAAAAATACATGTACTTATTCCATAAAAATGGATCTCGTGGTCTGCAAAGTAGAGTTCTAATTACAAAAATTTAATAGCATGGTAGAGTTTGAAATTTTTATACGCCAATTTCAAAGCAAAGTATAATATTGATGAAATAACTTTTTTTTTTTTTGCAATTACCTTTCGTGGCACAGTTTTATAATGTTTCGGTTGAAGTTCCCTCGGTTAGTAAAGTTAATCTCAGGCATTTACGTGTATTCATCAATAGAAATGGAAATCAGTGTAGCCGTAACCATGTGAATGTGGCAATAACTCTTCTACTTCAATCCTGGAACTGGAGCAGTTAGAGCTTTTCATAATTTGGTTACTGTTAATAGACTCAACTTCTGCCAAGAATATGCTACAAACTGGCCTATGGTCGGAGAATCTCGACTCACCACGAACATAAGATACTTGCTGTAGGCCACTTCCATACCACAAGATACGATCACACCTTCATGAATAGAGATTTTGATTTGATTAGATATACACAAAATAACGACATTTTCCACTTCATCAAGAAAGAAGAGTACCAAGCTGGAGTTCTTCTCTTTTGTTTCGAGCGTCTGTCATCGCCTGCATAACTGTCCGAGTTGTTTGAATACTTATATGTGGGAGGGAAATATATTTTCCCTTCACTCCATCCTGTAAAGACACGACCTTGCCATTTCTCTATACACAGCTGAAAGAAAAAGCTATCAAATGGTCAGGTAAATCTTACAAGTAACTATATGCAAAAGAATCATCATAGTTACTTGGGGAAAAACTAACATGCCTGATCATTCTTTAACAAAGTCTTCCAATCATGCATCTCAACAAGAGCTTTTGCTCCATAGTACGACAGCGCTATCCGGTAATTTAAATCGCCCATCCAAATTATTCGGCTATGCCAAATAAACCAAAAGTTTAGTTCTTGAAAATTAGGACTTAGTTGTGATATTTATTAAGATTCTCAATTTCCTAGTATCAGATATATAATACTACTTCCGGCTTTTAATATAAGAAAAAAAGTATTGTATTTAGAGCAAATTTAGACTAAATACACCTACTCTTTTACTTATATTTACGACCGGAGACAATATAGATTAGGAGTAGAGACGGATGAGGGGCATACTCATGTTCGAGAATTGTCTGAGGAGAATTCGCATCACTCGTGTCATGGACCTGAGGAAACCTTGTCTTTCTAAGAATCTCCATTACGTCGGAATTTCTCCTTAGCTCGTCACCATCCTTTTGTCCGGAAGTCAAATGACTACAGACGAAGCAAAAACTTGTTTGGCGCAATGACATACTAATAGATATAGAACCCTGTAGAAATCAAAGAAAATAAGATCGTCTCTTTAAAACCTAGTACATTATAAACTCTGCTGTTAAAATAAACTAACAAATGTACCTTGTTTCCAAGATATCCCATCAACCCTCTTCCAACACAAGACACTTTCATGTTACGAACATCATCTCTGATATCACTTTTCACCCAAACTGTTAGAAATACACCTACCATTTGCTTACTAGCAACCAAACAATATCTCGAATTTCCTCTCGGCCTTTCACTGTCCTCTGTAGGGAAACTGCCACCATATGAAATTGGCGAATAATCTGTTGTAATTGGGGATTCGTCAGCTCCATTTTCATCGTCTGATGAACCCCACCGGCAATTGGTGTCATAGTCACTCGCCCTGTGACCAGATATCATTCTATCGCAGACACTGAGACGGCGATCAAGGCAAGTTTGTGGGATTGACATGTCATTATCCATTCTCATACTACGACTCATGGCTTGAAAGGACCTCCGATGGAAGAACGAGGTTGCCTTCTGCCTCACCGATCCCTCAAAATCAGCATCTAACTCTACAACAGGAGCAGGAACCGGAGAAGGAGTGTGGTATCCACCGCTTGTTCCTGGAAGGTTGTTCAGTGTCTTCCTTATAAGGGCTAGCCATTTTCTTGCAGGACCATTGTCTTCCGTTCCCAAAACATTTCCGGCATTGAGAGGCACAATTTCTTGAAACCTGAATCCAAGAAAATGCAAAAATATAACAATGCATTATAAACTTTTTTTTTCCTAACTAAAGAATATGATGACACGTTATATAATTCCAAAATTACCCGAGAACATAGATATCAGCAGGTGGAGAGATGTGAAGCCATTCTT
Source organism: Trifolium pratense (assembly GCF_020283565.1). Classification (NCBI taxonomy): domain Eukaryota; kingdom Viridiplantae; phylum Streptophyta; class Magnoliopsida; order Fabales; family Fabaceae; genus Trifolium; species Trifolium pratense. The sequence goes on along the minus strand of NC_060064.1, from coordinate 38,319,332 downwards.
CAAGACTTAAATAACTTGGAGGTGACTTCCCAGCCACATTCCAAGTGGCAACGAAGATTCTGTATTCAAAACGAAAAATCAATAACTCAATAGAATAAAATTCTTAAATTTCATCGTAATAATGGCAACAAACATAATTACATAATTAAGCACATGAAGCATACCTATAATTACATACATCTGTAACCTGAGCTTCATCAAGGTAACTCTTACCTCTTTGCATTCTATCTATGTATCTTCTGCTTAATCTATCTATATATCGAAATGGAGATTAAACATTTTATATTAGTAGGAGAGGGTGACCAAAGATATAAAGAAAAGTAAAATAGCAAAAGAAGAATGAACATTACATTAATTGAAGTTAGGGGTTTGGGAATGGTGTGGTGTTAAGAAATATATGAAAGTGATATACTGAACCTGTTTTGCTTTTTTTGATAGAACATGCCTCCATCTCTGAGTAGTTGTTGGTCCTATAGTCTTCATCAACAACTACAAAAGGGGAAAAAACAGAAAGATAATAAAGTTGTTATCTTTGCCTCTTTCCATGGTTAATTTACTAACCTATTCAATCAAACACAACACAATGAACAAACTTAGTATATTTTTTTTGGTATTAACCCCCTGTTCCCACCGGAAGGGGTCGCAGTTATCCAGAGTTCGGCCAGGAGGTAAGTAAACTCGGCAAAAAATTGTTTCAAACAGGAATCAAACAAACTTAGTATTGTCACAAAAGGGTTGAAACCATTTTAGAAGAAAACAAAAAAAAAAGGAAGATCTTGTGTTACAAATACTACACCCCTAATTGAAATTGAAACACAAAAAAATATAAAAATTTATAATTTTTGAGCAGTGATTTCCAATCCAATAAACCCAAATTACATTAAAATAATGAGAAAAGAGAGATGAATAATAATCTGACCTTGAGAAATGACATGATCTGCTTGAAAGTCCTCAGATTTGGTTTTGATATTGAACCACTTTTTGACCAATGTTTTTGTCCATGAAAGCTTCAGCAACAAAAAAACAAGACAAGCTTAGCAATTACTAGTACAATCCCATAATGCAATAATAATAATATATAGAGGAAAGTGAAATAGAGTTGGAATTTGTGAAACCTTGGTGGTTTTTTTCAAGTTGTCATCTTTCATTGTTGAGACAAGTTGTTCATAACAAAAATGGTCCTTTGTTGAGTGAGTGAGTGAGACTATTACTATATATATATATATCTTAGGAGTTCACCCAACAGTGTTGATGGTAACCCAGTTGGTTATTTCCCCTTTTCTTTCAGTTTAAGTTGTCAAGTTTGAGACTTTTTGAGTAATGAAGAAGATAGTGTCTGTAGAACACATGAAAGAAAGAAAGAGAGAGAGAGAGAATTGGTTGGAAAAACCTCGTACAATGTAAAGCAGCGAATTTGAAGGGGAATGAATAAAGTGCAGTGCAGGCAAGGTTGGGTCTGTATCGAGGCCTTTATCTGCAAATACAAAGACATAGAGAGAGAGAGAGAGAGAGAGAGAGAGAGACAGAGTTTGTTTGCAATGGTTAGTTGGTTACTACATTGGTAATGGTAATGGGAACCCACTCACTGTCACACAGGAGGAGAGGAGATTCATTCATACCCAACATAACAAGACCTCGATTACATGCAGTAGAAAAATGCTGTAGCCATGTGGTTAGTGGGTTTCTGACCGTCCGATCTTAATCGAATGATTTAGCTATCATCTCAGAATTTTATATTAAATAAAAAATAATAATTTGACACAAAAACTAAATTTATTTTATCAAATTGACTTATTTGCAATTAACTTTGGAGTACTATCATTTTGGTCGTTCTTTGACCCGGAATCACCCATTTGCATTTGTTTTCCCCTGTTTTAATCTAAATAAGTGGTTTTCACACGGATTAGAGTTTTCTTGTTTTATTTTGTGATTTCATTGCCTCAGTGCGTCCCGTCTTCGTGCGGTGTTTGTTTGATCCCGTCTTCGTGCGATGTTTGTTTGCTTTCTTGTTTTTTACTGTGTTCGTTTGGTTCAGATTAACAGATTTACTTTGATCAACTACAAATTCAATCAATGACAAGGTCATCAACGATGAAGATCCGAAAACATGAATATTTCGGTAACTTTTATTTTGTCACATTATTTGTAGGCCTGAGTATGTCGTTTTATGCTATTAACTTGGATGCTGTGAGTTTGTTCGCAGATTCATCATTTTCGTTTTTAACGCTATTCAATTTGTGCTTGTATCTCATGTATCTATCTATTTGAATGAATGAATGTTATGTTTTAGTAAAAAAAAAACTTTAGAGTAAAAAGTGTACATCTCTTTGTCGCTTAACATAAATACAATTCAAATGATAAAAGATTGCAATAATATTTGATATATAGAGGTGTTTGTAAATTTTGCTACTAAGCTTTTTAGATATACACTAACAATGTAAGACGGTTTTACATAGCAATATTCAATAACAATTCATTATATTATAACATAAGTATATATTATCGAGAGGTTCTGAGTTAGAATCCAACCTTAAAATACATCATGATAAATTTTTTGAAGGAGGGTTTTTCCATTCATTGTGGTTTTATTTGCAAGAACTTTGTCTCTTCAATTACGTGCAGATATGTTACCAGTTCACCAAATAAAAAATAGTGTACATAGATGGTGATGACTATCTAGGATCCGACTTCTAAAATGAGTGATTCACTTTAGAGTGTAATGTGAGTGATATCAATCTTCAAAAAATATTATGAAGTTGTTACAGTCACAATTCTTTTAAAAAAATTACTTTGCACTTTACTTTGTTTAGAAGATCTAAATCTAACCATCTAGTTTTTTGCTGATCTTCTATATAGTTTTAACCCTCAAATCTTCTTTTCTTCACTATTTCGATATAAAACTTTATTTCTCTCTTGTTGTAAAAGTTGGAATTGAACTAGATCCTCCGAGTATTCGGTCTCCTATCTGGTTCCATGAAAAATACTATGAGCTAAGCTACATGTCACTTTCAATAAAAAAAAAATAGAATAAACATAAAGAGTTATAAGAATGATTAGGAAGTTGAGTGATAAATAAGAAGGTCAGATGTTCGATTTCCACTCGCAAATAAATAGATGGAACAAATAGATTAGTCATGTGTTTTCCATTTTGTCAATAAATAAAAAAATAATAATAGCAAATTAGTTGAAGGTATGTTATCTATTATTTTGAATCCCTAAATTTTATAAAATTGCTTAATTAATTAATTAAATGTTTTGTCCGGCCAATGTTAAACAAAAATCCCTTGTGCTTTTCCTCTTGGAAATTGTCCTAGGAATCATTCGTTAGACAATAAGTTCCAAGACTTGGTCAACTCTTTCATTTGAGTTTCTTTAATTCTTAAGTGGTTGATAATGCACAACGTTTGATTGAGAATCATGTACCTAAATCATGACAGGTAAAATGTCACACCATTGTACATTTTCTTCCTTTAGGTTATGTTCCTCTCGTTGTGACAATGATGTTTATAAGAATGGCCAATATCAAAATTAAAGATGAATTAATGGGCCCTATATTCATGCATGGAATGCATAACTAAACGGTATAGTAGGGTGTACCCTACAATTTGAATCTTCTAATTGCCTAGTGAAAGGTAGGCTGCCTTGATACTACATTGTCAAGAAGATTGGGATCTATTTAATTTTTGACTAAAGAAGATTGGGATCTATTATCCACATGCATCAGGATTGGATTCAATAATGAATCATTATTTATGGGGCTTGTTGATCAAGGCTTTTCCTTCTTACCCTTTCTGTTTTTCATTTTCTTATAATTTTATTTGAATTTATGAAAGTACCCATAAGTAAATCACTGCAGTATATCACATATTTAATAACAAAATTTAATTAATATGATATTGAGAGCTATGAAGCACCGACACTTCTATGATCAGGAGTGTTGCGGCGTCGGACACGTGTCGGTATCCGACACTTGTATGACACTCCTCCGACACGTGTCGGATAGCTCAAATAGGTGTCCAAAAAATTTTAGTTTTTCCTTCACTCCGACACTCCTTAGGTTGATGTTCAACACCTGTAAGACACTAATGCAACACGTGTCGGACAAGTGTCCTAAAAACAATTATTTTTCTGTTTCTATTTTTCTTAGAAACATACTCATCAAACATATCTACAAAAGTTATAAATTTCTCGAAACAACAATGTTGATCAATGAGAGATTAAAGAGATTACATTTTGATTGCAATATTTTTTGCTTTTTCGATAGTAGATGGACAAATAAAAGTCAAATACTATTGTATCTTGTTTTAAAACTTTTTCTTAATGAAATAACTTGCTTAACTTTGATGCATATGTATATACTTCGATTCTCAATTTAGATTTTTTATAAATATGTAGCGGTGTCAGTATCTTATATTTTTTACATTAACAATGTCGACGTGTCGACGTGTCTGTGTCATGTCGTGTCGACGTGTCCGTGTCAGAATATGTGCCTCATAGATTGAGAGAGTTGATAACATGATTTTCTTTTAAAAAAATCAAGTTGTCAATTTAGGCGACGGTCAAACAAGCACAAATTTAAAGTATGGTAATTGGGGGCAGCTGCTCTCGCTAACTTTTTATGTTGTGTTTTCTTTTTTTACGGAAACTTTTTATGTTGTGTTTGATAAGTATGAAATATTTAATTTATTTTTCTACCAAAAAAAAGGAATATTTAATTAATTATGTGAATGAGCCCCTGCTTGCTTATGAGTAACTCAACATTCCTTTTATTTCTTACACAACATACCTTACTAAGAAAGTGCAAATCGAACATGCTGCAGCTTTTTTTTTTTCTTCCATATTCACGCATTTAGGATAAATGGATAATCATATTTGTTTGATCAAGATCAAACAATTGTTTCAATTTGTTGTAATTTATGATTTTCATTACAAATTTTAATTTTAAAATCAGAATTTTGATCTAACGACCTCGGTATTCTGAATATGTGAAAATCCAACCGTAGAAAATCATGATCTGGTTAAGTGTTTAGAGAAATCCTAAATGCAGTGGCGGAATTAGAGGGTAGCTAGGATGGACCATGGCTACCCTCCAAAAATAGAAAATTATTGAAATACTCTTGATGTTTTTATAAAATTACAAATATAGACTTTTATTTCTCAAACAATAAAATACCTCGGTGCATGCATACTAAGTATCTAAGTGATAGTACTCCCTCTAGTACTCATTATAAGATAACTTTTATTTTTTAGGTTCATTGAAAAATCAATTTATTTAAACTATATTATAGTTTAGATACATTGACATTCCCATGAACCTAAAAAGTAAAAGTTCTCTTATATATAATTAGGACCGGAGGGAATAATACATATCACAAAGAAGATATCACCAAGACCTTCTTTCTTTAGGGGTGGGGATGATCACTTTGGGTTAAGGTGCATATAATAACTAGTCTATTCCCTCAAATGAGGTGGCAAAATGGTTGATACATTAACGACATAAACATAAAAAAATTGATAAAAATACAACATTATTTTTTCTTCACTCACAGCACGTATATCGAGATATGTAAAAAATATTAAAAAAAGCAAAATATATAATTTTATTGTATTTTTGTTAAAAAAATATATTTGAATAACATTTTTCGTCAAAGAATGCATCTTTGATTAAACTTTGGCTAAAGTAAGTAATGTGATATCATCAGCTGTATATGTAGGATGCATGGAATCATGTAGGGTCTCTTTCTATATCTTTTACTTTTCCAACCTTCATATTGACACATACCATACCCTTTAATAACCGTTTAATGTCAATGTGTCAAAATTTTCTCCCCACACTTTTGTATTTAGAATGTCCTTTTTTTTTTGCTTGTCATTTTCTTAACAATCTGGCAAATGAGAGGGATACACTGGTCCTATTGTTGTACATTTGTACTTGGTACTAATACATCGTGGCTTTTAATTTCTCAAACTACCTTTTTATATCAATATTATTTCCTTATAGCTAGTACTAAAAATATTATCATTATTACAAAACATAAAAATCACCAAAAAAACAAAAATTTATTATTGGTCATGTGGACCGACACAATCAAAGAGTAAGACTTGGATTCTATCTACTCCCTCCGTCCCAAAATATAAGCAAAAATGAATCAATTTTTTTGATGTATTTGGTTAAAGATTTAGACCAAATACATCTACTTTTGTTGACCAACTTTTGTTTATATTTTAGGACAGAGAGAGTATATATTTTAAGGGGGAAAAAACTTCTATTGGTAGCATGTAGAAAAATTTCACTCTTATAGTTCTTTTTTTGGAATATTCACTCCTATATTTTGTCAATGTTTTCTCACAACTAGACAATTAATCTTGCATGGGGTTTGAAGTATTTAGTTATTTTAAAATAATTGTACAAGAAGAGCATCAAGGAAGTTTATGCGGCTATTACCATGTTACTGTTACCTCTCCCCACCTCACAATTTTATTTTGCCTTTTCTAGGTCAACAAAACTTTAGGTTTATTATTGCTCAATTATGGAGGCCATTACTTGAACAACATTTAAAAGAAAATGAAAAACTCAAGCATTTATTCTTTTCAAATTCATGGTTAGACTTTACTTTCCTTGCGGCCGAATTCTGGATTACGGCGGAACCCTTTCCCCAAGAACTAGAGGGTTAATATATAATTTTCTTTTCTTTTTGAACTGCAACTGCATTACATTTACTTTTGACCTGAACATTTCATCAACAGAGCATATAATAACATTATTATTATTAAATTAAAAAAGTGGTAGGTGTTAGAGGCAGAAACAGCATTGTACATAATAAATGGGATACAAGAATGGCCCCAACATTGAAGTGGTAAAGCAGATCAGATTCAGAGCAGAGCACCAAGCCAACCCATGCAGTGATGTAAGATGGAATGAATTTGTTTTTGGACCATTGATTCCTAAGTTGTGGTTAGTGTATGGGGGAAGAAAATCTCAGCATTATAAGGCCATTTGAAGGAGTAAACCGGCATTTCGGTACTTGAAATCGAGAAATTCTAAATTTACGAAATAGCAAACTAGTCTCTTAAATTAATGAATGTCTCAATTTAATTCATTTGGTATCGAAGTACTCTTTAGTAAACATTCATCAAAATCAATAAAAGATATACATATAGACTTAAACAGTCAGCATCAACGCATACAAAACCTTTAAAATCATATTGTTGAATTTGAAAGAAAAAAGTACTAAATTGACTAACATTGTTCAATTTAAGGGATTCAGTTGCTATTTCAAAAATTTTAAGGATTAAATTGACTTACTCTTGCAATTCCAAGGACTAAAATACCTATTTACTCACTAGAAGCATGTACAAGATCACAAGCTTTGCCAAAATCCCATTAAGGACAAAAATGAAAGATTGAATCTGCTACAATTTAAGTAACATAAATGACTTGCGGTTAATGGAAAAACAATATCCCAGAAGGGAAAAAACAAGTCAGTTGAGTCAGTTGAATTTATAAGGCTGGTGTTGATGTGAAATATTTCACCAAGGGGTGGAAAAATGACATGATTTTTCACCCAAGCAACTGTGTTTACAGTTTAGCCCCTTTCTTTATTTTCACTGAACTATGCAAAAGTTAATATGTTCACTGTTTGTCATGCCTTGTCTATATCATTTTTTCTAAGCTTTGGCTAATATATACTCCCTCCGTCCCATTTTATAAGACCTCATTTGACTAAATACACTGTTCATAGGGATGGCAAAAAAATCCAAACCCGAGGGACCCACCCGAACCCAAACCCAAGTCAACAGGCGAAACCCGATTTGACTGGGTTTGAGTTTGGGTTCGGGTGACACCCAATAATATGGGTGTGGGTTTGGTATCAGTCAAACCCACACCCGAAACCCATACACCCACCCGAAATATTTTCTAATTACCTAATTACCCCCATAGTCTCCCTCAATTTCCTTGGAATACCTTAAATTTTAGTTGTAATTTAATTTCTTGAAAGTCTATGTTGTAATTTCTTGAAAGTCTATGTTTGAATTTCCTTGGAAGACCTTAATTTTAGTTGTAATTTAATTCAAAGTCTATGTTGGAATTTAATTTCTTAAATTTTCAAATTATTTTCAAATGTGCTGCGGGTTTGGGTGGAAAAAACCCGAACCCAATGGGTGTGGGCGTGAATGTTGTTTTGCCACCCGAACAACCTTTGGGTTTGGGTGATGATTTCGGGTGAGTTTGGTAAGTGTCAAACCCGCACTCATGGGCGTCCGTTGTCATCCCTAACTGTTCATATGTCTTGTTTTGACCATATTTTTCTAAAAATATATAAATGTAAATATTATCATATAAGATCTTGTTCGATTTGTTTCGACGAGTATTTTCAAAATATCAAATTTCTATAATTTTTACTAATGGACAATTAAAGATATTCGTAATCAAAGTTATGCATCGGTGTACGTGCAATGGTCATCTGGTTCTTATATTATGGGACGGATGGAGTAGTTGTATTTAATTCCATTGTCTTTCTACCTACTACTCCAAACCAAAGCATGCAACCCTTTCTAGGATGATCACTGCTAGTTGAAGGTACAATTAGGTAGCTGTGTAGACCACTTGATTGTTTTCTCTATTAGGAAATGTCATGAACTACATGCTGTACCCTTATAGAAGTTATAATGATACATTGCAGAGGAAACACCTAGGAAATTGATTGGTACATTGATAAGAGCTAATAATGGGATTGATTTGGAAAGTGTTCATTGAGGTAAAAATATTTCAGCCACCTAAAGTTGGTATAAAAGAATTTTTTTTCTTTTCATTTTTAAGTTTTTGATTCATCCTAGCAATCAGCAGACAAAAGAGTGCACATTATATTTGCATGCAATGCAAAGTAATGATCTCTAGCTTGTTATCCATGAAGCTTTTGAGCTTAGCTCATATTTCAGCTGTTAATGTTGTTTTCAAAATTCTTAGTAATAATATTTTAAAGAGTTTGTTCTATGTTTTCAATACCTGTCTTGGCCACTACAATTGTCTTTTTAGCATATAACAATCTGGTAATCTTTTTTTCTTGTCATTAATTTATACCAAGACAGGGATCATCATTTTATCAATCACAAATACGTAATGGTTTGTTAGATCTTGTGTTATTAACAAGGTTTTAAATTACTGTTGCACTACATTGGAATATATCGTGAAAACAATCAAAAGCAATTGAACTAGTTAAGATTGAAAAGAAAATGAAAACATAAAACATCTTTTCTTTGTAATTCAGTGTACTGCTATTCTCAGGACACTAATGGCAAATTATGTTCCAAGTTACAATAACCAATCATGCATATGGGATATGTTACTAATGTTCCAAGTTTTATCAACACTCTTTCAGACACATAATTTGTGAACATTAAGTGGGTCAAACCCAAAAAACTAGACCCATTCTCTTTCATTATTAATGAGCATGTTAAAAGAAAATGTTACTACCATTTTATTAGCTCAGCTGCTCGCATTCTTGTCTTCCCATTTCAGCGCAAAGTGGCAACATGACCCATTGCAGCTGCTCGCATTCTTGGTCTTGACATATAAATTAGATTGGTTTGAACATTTGCCTCCTTTCTGAATACAGGGCAGTCACTTTGTAGCAAGAGTAGCAGATTGACTGTTGTATAGTGTCTTGTATATCCCTCTAATGGTAACAGGAGTCGTTCTACAACAGCCGCCTATAAGGCAAGCCCCTAACTCACACCATTTACTAACATATGAGACAAAATCTTCATTTGTAACACCTGTATTTTGCTGCAATGAGAACAACCTAATATCAGTATCACGTAAGTCAAGAAATCCTTCAAGATATTGCTGTCTCTTGAATTATTAAATCTCTAATAAATTACTCCCTCCGGTCCTATATATAAGAGAAAGTTTACTTTTTAGATTCATTAAGAATGTAATGTATTTGATCCATAATATGGTCTAGATACATTAGATTCTTAATGAATCTAAAAAGTAAATTTTCTCTTATATATAGGACCGGAGGGAGTATCTCCATCTGATATTTGGACTCTCACATAGATCAACATATGCTATATGATGTACTTATCAACTTTAACCGAGCAGAAGGTACATATACTTGTAAATCACAACAAACTAGATAAACAAGTTAAGGTTAGGTAACGCACAGAGGATACAAGGTCACAAACTTTCACTTTTTTGCATTCAAGTCCACATAGGTTCGATTAATTTCTCATGTTTTCAATGTTATATGCACTCTTTAACATTGTTCCAGGAAATCTAGAATTCCGCTGGCTAAACATGATTAAGTAAATTACTCATCGATTTGAATTATGACCAAAATGGTATACAATCACATCTCACTAGTATAGGAAGTTTAGTTCAATAAGATTCATACATGAATCTACTTTCCAAGCTCTCCACAAAACTATCACCTAGTGGAGTAAGGTAAAACGAGAGCCCAAAATTTAAACGTATCGACAAAGCAACAACAGAAAGGCAGGTCCTGCTCTTGGCGTCAGCTTTTTTATCTTCCTTACACGTACTTGTAATTGTATACACAGTAATTAATTAATAAAAGGATGTGAAATCTGTTATTCTAAATTTCTAATACCTACTGGTACTACACTACCATACCACTTACACTTGTGTAATGTTTGGCCTAGTTTCTTTTGGGCTTCTCTTCAGTTGTAAATAGGATATTATTAATATAGAATATTCCGTTCTTTTAATTTTTTCTGCTCTGCACATAATACTGAGATTTTGTGAATCATTAGAACATTATTTTCTTATTCTTCTTGTTACTTATAGGATTCATGTGCAATAATCTATATATTAGGGCCTCTCATTTGTAACTTATCAAGTCAGTAATATGCAGATTTCAAGTATTTTTCAAGTTAGCATGAGAGCCCTTGGGACAGTGGCCCTACTGGATTCTGGTTGAAGAAAGGAATGGAGAAATGAAGGCTGAAAATAATGGCGAGTTTAACATCGTTCGTTTTACCAAAACTTTCATAGAAATAATTTACCAGATAACTTATAAGCTAGTAATATTTCTAAGTTCAACTTTAAAGTAACTTATAATAGTTAATAAAACTAGGCCAAATGCTGCCTTAGACTCAAGCTTCTAAGCACAATTCAGTTTTAAATGACAAATTACACACAACAGTCTCTGAATCAGTTTTAGTATTTAAATAAAAATGAATAGAATGATTTCAGTGCGAAGAATAGGGATAGGCATAGTGTTGGAAACCCAAGAATTGAATTCCAAAGAAAGAACAATTTTATTAGGAAATAGGAGAGAATCTCTCCTCCTGGGTTTCCCCTTCACAATAGAGAATACTCTATTCACAATTAGAATATTCAAATGAAGGCTACTTATTATTTAAAGACTTGCTGATAGGCTTAACAGACACAGCAAATTAATCACCTGAACAGCCATCTAACAAGATAACCAACTAACGAATTACTCTAATAACTACTTTAACTACTCTATTTTCCCTTTATTCTATAATCCTAACCTATCACATAGTGGCACACAGATTAAAAACTTAAGTTTGATTCTTATTTTATTTAAGCATACAATTTTCTATATTTCAGGCAGAATTAACTTTCACAATTAAATTTTCCAACACATATTGGTTCAAAATTTATATACCTTAGATCGCACAACTTTTATCTTCGATAATTGATCTTTGTTGAATTTCAAAGACAGACTTGACCGCCAATCATTTAAAAACAACATAAAATGCAACAGTACAACCAGATGAAATGAACTTACCACCCACTCTTTTCGATCACCATCATAAGTTTCCCCGCTATTTGGATATATAGCAATTGGTTTTGTAGTCACCTGAAAAAATTATATGTGAATCAGAAATGTTTGTTCAACATTGATAAATTGAAAGCTATAGTAATTTATGAACACTGGAATGTTTTCTTACATGAAACTAATGAAAGTAGCAAATAAAATAAGTAAAAAATCCTTGTCAATATTTCCAAAGAAAGAGTTGCACATGAAAATCAAGACCGAGTCAGTTTATATGTTAAGTATTATAATCAAAGAAGCCACCATTTACATAAGCCATCTTAATTAACAAAAAATGATAGACTAACAAAAAAAATTAATAATACTCAATTATTGAACCTATAGGTCTATATGCAGATTAAAATCCGCTAATGTTTTTATCCACCCTAATAGAATATGATTTACCAATGCAAATGCAGCTTGGCAAAACAGATACTGGCTCTTGTAGAAGTGAAAGTACATTAATAAATAAAATTCCAAAAGAATGGGAGGTTGTTTGAAACAATTTTTTTTTGGATTAGTTTGAAACAATATTTTTGAATTTTTGATAAATGAAAAGAAAAATAAGTTCAATAATTAACCCGCACATTCAGTCAGAAAAGAGAAACCTGAGGTTCTACCTTCTTAAGAAGAAGTATAAGATCGTGTATAAATCTAGGTGGGGTACAGTTGATTCCAACAGCGACGACTTTCTTGCATGACTCAGCAATGGAACCACATTCCACCAGAGAATCGCCACTGACAACATTAATTCCATCCTTAGAGTTAAAACAAAACCATGCTGGAATCTTTATGTTCTCTTCTTCCAGAAGTTCTACATAAGCCTGCTTAGTCAAAAACAAAATGAAAATGTAAGTGTTGAGACTTAATTTTTTTTAATGCCCAAACTTATTATTTCCCTTTAGATAGTTGTTTATTATATTCTTGTTTTGCAAGTTGGATAGAAACTAGAAACTGGATCAAGAGTCAAGAAAAATGGTGATTTTTATTAACAAACCCCTACTTCCCAATCTACATCAACCAGCAGGGCCGTAGAGTTGGAAGAGGTAGTAGAATGCACAGTACTACAGTACAGAGATAATGAAACAATCTCCAGGCACTTAAAATACCGGATTTGGATCCTCTAAAGTGAGGAAATCAAGGGCTGTGGTTGTAACAACCCCGTGATTTATTATGATGTACCTATAATATCTACCTTTGATTTATTAATTAACGGTTGGTATTACTCACGTTACACTCTAGAGTGAATCACTCACTTCAGAGGAGCCAAATCCTAAAATACCTAGTTCTTTCCCACTCTAAATTCATCTCTAGAAACCATAGATATCTTTGACTCCTTCTATCCATCTTTATCTATCTTTAAACTTTAAGCTTATTGAACAGGACATAAGGAAGTTGTTAAATAGCCTTAGTTATAACTTATAAGCAAGCAAAGTTCATTTGACTGAATTACCCCTCAATGAAATACTTGAATCAAAATATTTTATCACTGTATCGATCTACTCTCTCGGCTACTAATATTGAGGGTGAAGTTCGAGGAACAAACAACTAATGCTCTGTTTATTTTCTTAAGAGATAGATAAAAAAAAAAAGAATTCTTCATTTCCTCTATATAAATAAAAGAACAAATAAAAATACTATCATAGAGGGTAGATTTATCATTTGAGTGTCCAAAGCTTCTAGGATACCTGAGCTTCGATCTTATTTGGAATTGTTTCAAATGCAAGCAGGTCTGCACCTGAATCTGCCAAAATTTGAACTCTTCTTCGATGAAAATCTTTGAGAGTTGCCAATGTGATAGCATCACCATAAATCCCACTGCCAAGAACATGTCAAGAAGCATAGAAATTGTGAAAAATGTGATTTTTATAAGAAGAAAAAGTTGATCAAACCCTAAAGCTTTTTAAAACATTAATGATTCTATTTTATAAAGAAAAAACTCCAAAACATACATGCACGATGAACACATTTATTTCAGACAACCTTCTGAAAAGTTTCTTTTATAAGTGCAAAAAAATTGTGCCAAAATAATGAATACCAAGCTAAACACACTACCTCAAAAAAGTAATATATCATAATATCATTTCGCTCGTTGATCAATTAATGTACAACATACTAGATAAGATAAGAAATATACTCAATAGCACGAGTAGGGAAAAAAACACAGATGCTGCTAAAATACGAGAGAACCTAATCATTTCACCTGTACTCTGATCCATCAGCCAAATAAGCTCCATAGCTCCCAACTGATGCTGCAATCAGAATAGTGCGTTTCTTGAGGATTCTACCATCAGACTTATCACCCGAAGAGCACGCAGCACATCTTTCATAATACAAATCACGAGCCTCACAAGCAATTTCAACACTTCTTCTTAGCATGTTTTCACCTTCTTTATCAGAAAAACCTTTTTCCTTAAAACCTTGAATAGTAGCCTATGCACATTACAAATAACTACCTCAGGATCCACTTTAATTAGTATTATAAAAAACACAAAACTACGGAGACAACACATTTTAAGTAAACTGAACTCACTTGATAAGATGCTGTTGTTATAATGTCAGCACCATTTTCCAAGTAATCAAGATGCACCTGTTTCCATAGAAAGCATAATCAGTGATAATTTTGATTTGTAAAATAGCATGATTCGATTAAGTTCAAACAATTAACGATTTCCGTAACAGTTTCTAAATAAATGATACACGAAAAAGGAATAAAAATTAGGTTAATTAAAACTTAAACCCTAAGATCACTATTTGTATAGTACTACAAGAAAAACAGAAAATGAATTTACAACAATATGAATTAACACTGTAATGAGATGATATAGTTAGTTGTATAGATACAATGGCACATGTATTATGAATTAACCTAAAAAGTTGAAATAGTGTAACGGTGAAGAAGGAAGAGTGAGTTACCTGGCGAATGAGGTTAGACTGAGGAGTAGAAATGAGGCATTTGGCGCTCCAAAGAGGATCGTTGAGGTCTGCGCCATGGCGTTCAAGCTCTGTTGCAAGACCGCCGTCGATGATGGCAGTTCCGCCAGTTTGGTGGAGAAAATCCGATATCAAAGACGATGACATCTTGACGCAGCCAAATGAGGAGAGGAGGACAGAGAAAAGAAAGAGTGGGTTAATTTATTTATTTTTGACACAAAATAATACTCCCTCTGGTCCTATATATAAGGAACACATTGAGAAAAACACACATACCAAGAAGTAGTAGTTAACAAGTGCTTTCGAAAGGTTTTAAATTTTAATTAAAGAAACTATTTATTGTTAAAAAATTTAAAGAAATTATTTATTTAAAAAGTTAAACATTTTAATTTTAATGTATTGACTTTATATTTATTCAATAAATTTTGAGTTTTTTTTTATTTTAATTTTTTTGTTTAGTTTTGAGTTAATTTCTTTTAAACATTCACATAGTACTTTTATAAATTGTCCGCGTATGCAAATCTATCAGCCACGTGGACGATTTAAACAAAAATTTGACGAAAAAGACAAACTTAAAACTTTTTAAACATAAATGACCAAATCAAAACTTAAAATAAATATAAGGGACTAAATATGTAATTAAACCCAAAATAATTTATAAACAATTTAAAGATAATGAGGTGGACTATTTAATAAATGTTCCATCTTGAGGCAATTAACAGAGTCTCTTTAAGCAAGTTGATACCAACTTTGTCCCGATCCAATATCGGATCATGACCGGCGCACAAGCTAACATTAACTCATATCTCCGGCTGTGCAAGCCTAATACACTAGCTATAACTTATACACTATGACAAATATACTTATTTAAAATATAGAGTTACTGAAATTATAGTTCGACAAGGAGAGTCCTTGGTCCTACATATCCCTAAACGATTAGGAAATCAGGTCCACGTAGTTCTCTAAGTGTTGGTTAACTATCAACAAAATATATATAAAAAACTATCTCATATCGCTTATCTTTTTCAACTACGTTCACATAGACCACATTGTCTATTCGTTGTAATTTCTCACATACTCCAAGCAGACAAGAAGTGCATTATTGGTTCTGGACATACTCCAAGCTTCACTTTTACAAAGAAACAATGTCATATGTATAGCCAAAAGCCTTATAGTGGATAAATCTTCATTAAAAGGGAAATGAAAAGGCAAAAAATGACTTTTACCTCCGTAGAATCTGTCACGGTCGTGCCAGTGCTTAGAACTAAGTTTTCTCCATCTGACATGCTTGACACAATCGTGTTGAGATCCCACACAACCCTAGCAGGGCCAGCTAATGGCAAAACTTGATTTTTCACTTCCTTTAACATTAAGTGACGATATTTTTTGTCTTTGGCTTGGTGTATGAATGAAGAGTTTTAATTATGGGTTGAAAATTGTAGATTCAATCTTTTGACCACTAAAGATGTATTGTGACAATTCAGTTGTGGTTTTATGGCTAAGAATAACAAAAGTGGAAGTCGAATTAAGTATACCGACATTAAGTACTTAGTCGTGGAAGTCGAATTAAGTATATCGATATTAAGTACTTAACTGTAAGAGAGCGCATTAAAGATCAAATGATTGTTATTGATCAATCATATTAGTACTGAATTGATGATTGTCGATCCTTTAATTAGAAGTGAAATCAAATATTTAAAACATTTGAAAATTGGTCAAAGTTTCTTATAAAAAATACCAAAGTTTTTCACAAAATGTTCTTTATAAAAAGGACCGGAGTGAGTATTAATTAGGTTTAATTATTATATAATGAATCATGTATGTATGAATTTCTCGAGACTTCTATTACCACTTTACTATTTCAAACTCCTAGAACAATTTACTACTCCGTTCGTCCTAAAATGAGTGATACAGTTGACCGTTTCAGGTATGCCGATGCATAAGTTTGACGATTAATATTTTTAATTGTATAATAAAAATTACAAAAATTTGATATTTTAAAATATTCATCGAGACAAATCCAACAACATTTATATGCTAATTTCTTTTATTTATTAATAAAGATAATGGTCAAAAAAAAAGTTATTTGAATAGTGAATATGAGTTACTCATTACCGCATGAGTAGTATATATTAAGTATTAACATCAAATCTTTTATGGAGTATATGCTTGCATAATTCGTGTTTATGTGCTTGGTTAACTAACCAACTTAGTGAACGCACCACGTCATATAAACAATCTCAAGATAGTTAAATTGGTCCATCGACTTCTTCTACGATACTTAAATTGTCCTTTAATTTGTTTGAAAATAGTAATTCTGGGTGTCAAGTGTAGATGTTACACACGCTTTAAAGTTTAAACGTTAATATATGTCCGCCAATGTCACTTCTCACTCACTTATGCAGAGACCAATTTGGCATCCATCACTCATCGGATATTAGTTCGATTAATCTCATGGATCGAGCGAGTCAAGGGACGTGTTGTGTGAGTCGGATGTGGCAGTTTGATTGGCTGAGATATATGGTTGGATTGGAACTGATCTGAGCTCACCCAAATTATATTACCAACAGATATAGATATAGCAACAAAAAAATTTCAAACAAAGATATAGCAAGTTATATAGCCATTAGAAAAGATTTTATGCGTAAAAAAAAAAAGATTTTATATTTATTATGATTTTATAAAAGATTTTATTCTAAATAAAATCTTTTTGCATTTATTACCCAGAGGAGAGAGAAAGAGTGAGTGTGTTTGGATTTGTAGTGTGTGTCTATAAAAGGAAGATATCATAAGTTCATAACACAACATTAAGACAATAACATTAGTTTACTACCAACTCACGGGAAGAAAAAAAAAATCTTATTATATTGTTTTTTTTGTTTGCTCAAAAGAAAAAGGTTTTTAATGGCTTTCGATGGAAATAACAATGCAACAAAACTCAATACTCGGAAGAGGAAATTTGGTGAAATCATGAAAGGGGAAAAATCAAACAAGTCTCAAATGACGTTCTCAAATTGTACACTCGGACTTTTCAACAAAGCAACGAAGCTCTCTGTTCTATGCAACGCAAAAACTGCACTCATTGTCGCATCACCAAACAACGAACTCTATATATGTGGCTATCCTAATTGTGACGCCGTCATTCAACAATTATTGACCGGAAAAGACACCATTGAAGAAACTGAGAAAAAGAAGCAAGAGAAGATTGTTGAAACCCTAAGGATTGAATATGAGACAATTGGAGATAAACTTAAGAAACTTATGGAAGAAGAAAAGAATTTGCAAACTATCAACGATGAGGCGGAGAAGAGTGGTTCTATTTCCTCTTGTTGGTGGAATGACCCTATTGATGATATGGATTTACAATCTCTCGAGGAATTCAAGATTTCTTTGGAAAAGTTGAGACTTAATTTAGGTTCAGCCCTTGACGAAAAGAAGTTAATGTCCACACTTCGATCTTAAATTAGGTGTCAATAGTGATATTGCAACTTTAATGTACTACCCCGTTTCTTGATTTTAAAAAAATTTCTTTTTTTCCTTTCTTGTTTCTTGATTTTATTTTATTTGTTACTAAAATGTTTCTTGATTTTATTCTTGATCAAATTGTGTTACGATGCTAATTTAATCTAATGTCTTAATGACTGAATTTTGTTTCACTGTTTGTTGATTTAATTTGGGTTTCTTGATTGTTTTTGTATGAGCAATTGTGTTAACATAGATCCTATGGGGTCGGGGGAATTGAACATATCTATTTCATCATGTTTTATTTACCATAATATGTCAGTTAATGAGTATATAGTTATTTGATCTTTTTTTTTGTCTTCAATTATGAATTAGTTGAAAATAAATTTCAAAATAAAGTTGTTTATCATATATTTGTGTGATTGGGTTGGGGGGAATGACGTTCTAAAGAATCTATTATCAAAACAAAATTGGGATCTTTAATGAATGGTTTTTTAGTGGCTTTTATGTTTTTATCCATCGAACTATTTTTAGTTTATAGAATATTCTTTTTATTTTTGGTACATAGTTTATAGAATATTCTATGTTTAAAATTTGTAATCAAATAAATTCAACAATATATAATTTTCTAAAACTACATTAAATCCTGTTTTCCTGTTTTTGTACATGGCACCTCAGGGTATTCTGTTTTAGTCAACTCTATTTGTTGGGCAAATATCATCAAAATCAAAACTTTTAATTTAATGTACAGAACAATATTTACATGATCAAATTACTAGTGCAATTTGTCATGACCAGATTAAGAATAAAATTAAACAGTTTAATCAAATAACTGGGTTCAAATGGTTGTGAGTTTCTCTTAGATTGTTTGGGAGAATCCAAGTTCAATTTTTGGTAGGAACATTTGATCTTGAATAGCTTTACCGACCTCGTGGTCAAACTTTAAATTATTAGAGTCACTTTAAATTCGTAGAACTACTTGAATGGGAATATACTATATAATTGAAAACCCAAAATCACAAACAAACTGACAGCAAAGATGATAACAAATTATAAAGAGCAATGTAAATGCCGTACACGAGCCAGGCCTAGCAGCAACAAAAAAAAACCACAGCAGAGCTGCATCCTTGAGGCTGTAAGCAACAGAAAATTACCGAAAAGAAGACGCAACAGTTACAGACACAGACACTGCACATATACAATACCGAATAATAGCAGTAAAATTAGCCTCCACACAGAACCAAAAACCAGAAGCACTAGTTAACATCAAAAGCTACTTATTTTTCTTCTTAACTATCTAATTGGTGTTAGTAACTAGTTGCACATACATATTTAAATTTTCTTTAATCATAAACTCTACAACAAACAACTTTCTCAGATTGAATTGAAGGAACTGTAATACGGAAGTCTAGAGCACCAGCATTACCATGACTCTCAGACAAAGGGCCAGAGTTTACAAACCCTTCAATCGTTAAACTAAATGTAATAGTTCAAAGAGTCAAGATTATTTCTGCATGGCATCTGAATCTTGGTCTGATAGGCGTTCCAGAGAACATCAGAAGAGTGAACTCCTCTGCATTAGCAACCACACATGTAAAAAATTTGGAACAATCACGCACACATGTCAAATAAACATACAAGCAGAAAATGGAAACATGAAATAAAAGAGCCAAATAGTTACACAGTGTGCATTGATATACTAAGAAAATAAGAATTTTAGTTTCCTAAATACCTTGTTCGCTGTTGCTTTGTTCTACATTGTTGTTTCAAGCTCCCTAAATTGTCTAGAGCTCCTTCAAACAGTGTTAGCTTCCATGATGCAGGGAAGAATAAGTTAAACCATGAGCAATTGTTTGCAAGATAAACTGAAACTTTTGTCCAAGGAAGCAGCTTATGGAAATAAATAATAACCTAGCTCATCGAGAAACTGTAATGAAACATGATTAACTTCAGAAGACGAACTAAAAAACAACTGGGATGTGTAATAAATTCAAATTAAAAAAACAATTCCGATTTCATAGTAAGTTAACTTTTTATCATTTCATACTCATGATGACAACAAGAGCCTGCAGTTACATGAGCCGATAAGATAACTACAGAACTGTAACACAGATTATGAGACATAAGGTAATGAATTAAAAAGCAAGTTAGTCTTCTGCCCTTGCCGATTTTTCTCCAGCCACAATGGCCAATTTGTGAAGAATGGCGACACCATGGCATTTAATGGCCAAACTGGCAACTTTGAATGGCAGACTTTTTGCCTTATGCCATATGCAATCAATAATACTGCATACTCTTGAAGTAATGCTCAAACTTTATGATCTAAATTCACCACGTGTCATGCGAAGAGTGATACATACTTGTTTGCACCTAGATAAGAACTAGACATGCAAAACAAATGACTATGGACAAACTGTTCCTCTTCAACATCTTTTTTTTCTGTTGATAGGGAGAAGCATCAAAATGGTCTAATGCAGAAAATATAGACAACCAATTTCGTATAAAATTAACTTTTGGAGAGTTGATCATACATATACAAAGAGAAGAAAAGCAGTCGGACAACTACACCTAGAAGATATATATGATCAATACTCGAGATTATGTTCAGACGATACCTCTGAAATGTATTTAAAGACGTGTAAGGGAACATGATTTTTGTCAGATGCATTAAATTTAAGCATGTAGATAACAAAGTATCAAAATGTCTCACGTCAAAATTTTGCAATTAAATGATTTATCTTCTTCAAAAGGTCATTCAGAGTAGAGGTGTCCCATGGATTAATGCCATCAGTTTCCAATGTAGCAGATTCTTTATAATCAGCCTGAAATTAGAAGTTACATAAGAGTTCTTAAATTGATATTTGAAAATCTCAAAATTGAACTGAGACAATGTTGATGAAACAAGTTGCAGAGACCATTAAACTAACTAGGATCACATTGCCATCTTAAACCGAATCATAGCATATTTACTAGTTGAATATAAAGAAAGTGATGGTTAACCAAATCATAGCATATTTATAACGTATACACTATTCAGTTTCAAAGGATTATTTATAGTAATACTTGTCTTGAACTACTAAGTCAAAAAATCTGAAGTGACCAAGAGCTTGAAGCTAATTCAAACAAATCGGATACAAGAGAAACCCGATTTCAAACTGAAAATTGAACACAATCAATCAAGTTGGTATCACATTCAAACAAATCATATATAGAAAAAACCCTAATTCTAACTCATGATTATCAATTTATCACTCTATGAATTGCAACATGTTATAATGAATAAGCCATACCTGCAACACAAACATTCAGTAACCAAAAGTCATAAACATTCAAGCAACATCCACCACAACACAAATCCAAATCGAAACTGTCAGTAACCAAAACTACATGAAATCGAGTCATTGCTTGAGCAAAACAGAATCAAAAAAGGCAAAACTACCTGCAACACAAGTAGAAAAATCTCAATTCTAAAATTACGATCGGAGCATGAAATACAAAAATCGACAAGATCTAAGCAATGGAAACGAAAAAATTGGAATATCCAGAGAAAGTCAATCCATTGAGCGGCGAGGCGGTGTGTTGGTGGCGGCGGAGATCGGAGGTGACGGTGGAGTAGGAGAGGAAGAGGTAGTAGATGCGAGGACCACATAGGAAATTGAGGGAAAAACGAGGGAATTGAAAATTGGGGGGAAAACAGAGGCGCGCTGAATGAAAAGATTTTATTAGGCTGCGTTTGGTTCAAGAGAGAATGGGGCGAGAGAGATAGGGAGGAGAGAAACACAAGAGAAATAGCTTTTTCTTCCGCAAAAATACCCACAACGGGTAAGTTAAAAACCCACATTTTGGGTATGGGCACGTGTATGAGTAATTACCCGCAAAAATGAACGGGTATGAGTAATTTATGCATGATTAAGATTATGCGCTTAAAAGTGCGTATAAAACAGCTTACGCACCAAACAGGATTTTAAAGATTATGCAGGAAAGTACAATATGTATTCTGCCTCTGATGTACATTACATTCGCTCCCTAGATGGCGAACATGGGGGGTGTAGCTCCCAAAATGGCGAACAAGGGGGTGTTCGCTCCCGAAATGACGAACAAGGGGGTGTTTCCTGTATGGATGGCGATCACTGGGGGCGAAATAAAACTTCAAAAAATAAGAATTTATGATTAGACAAAAAAATTACATCATTTTGAGCATTACATATTTACATCCAGCATTTTCATTTTCAATTAAATAAACTAAACAATCTCAATCTCCTCTTTGTCCCCTCATCCTCAGTCGACACATTTGGCAAATTTGCACCTAAGCCGGAAACAAACATATAAATATGGGCCTATTTGTCTTTCAATCTCCACTACCAATCACTTCACCTCAATGGGAGAGTCTCATTTGTGTCCGCTATAGTTTGAACTGTGTAACTCAAATATGGAGCTTGGTAGTACCTTTTTCGATTACTCATAACATTCCAAAAAAAAAATTAAATTACAATAAAAAGTCTCAACCATCGGACTCATTCCAAAACTTTGGTAGTTTGACCCAAAAAGTTTCCTTAGTAAGGCACACACTTAGAGAAAGGAATCGATGTATAGATTTTTCGCTAATATGTTTGGTATAAAAGAGTTGCTCTCTCAAATTAATATGTTTCTCTCTATCACACACTTAGAGAAAGGAATCAATGTATAGATTTTTCCGCTAAACTTGGAGCCTCCTCAAATGTCGACTTCTTGACTCATACTTCTCCTCCAGAAGACATTCATGATTTTCTTAGAAATGATGCAATAAAAACCTTCTTTCTTCGTGAATTTAGTTTTTCTTTAGTTTTATTTTTTCTTTCTTTTTAGCTTTCTTAAAAAAAAAACATAAATAATGTGTTTAGACAAACTCTTATTCTCTAAATGCTTATTAAGTTTTATAGATATAAAACTTTTTTTTTGTCAAGCCTAGTGTAATTTTCCTAAATTCTATTATGAAACTTTGTATTATTAGTAAATCAAAATCAATTGAACTCTATTTAAAACCGTTAGTTAACTAGTTAGTGAGATGATGATAAATAAAAGCAAAGAATGGTTTGTGGGGGGTTTCTTTGGTTTGTGAGGGTTTCTTAGAGAGAAAAAGATCTTTCAAATAGACTGGTTTATTGCAACTGTATTAGTCTATGTGGTGCTTCTTGGTATTCTATGTATTTTGTGTCTGTTCTACGTAAATTTTAGGGCTATTTAAACCAATCTTTGTTTTAAGAAACTGGGTATGGGCCCGACTCACAAACAACTGCTCTGCATTGATGCAAAAAGAATCGGCCAGTGCGCACGATTCCACTAGTTCTGTGGCTCTGCACGGCGATCCTAGCCGCTCCCACCAATTTACGTTTCTTCAAATGTACAAACACAACGAGACCTAGCATGATCGCAGAATCACATGATTCTACGCGCTTACTTGCGATTTAACTACTATGCTCGCGGTCCCTTAAGTGATTTTACTATAGCAGACTAGTCTTTTAAGTTGTTTTATTGTAGTAGATTAGTTCTCTATGTTTTTTTTCCCAACTTGATCATTTAACTCTCATAAACATGCACACCACTGACATTTTTGAGTTTCCGTCGAACTCATGTTCAAAAAATTCCTATGTAGTTGTTATGCCAATTTTGTAATAGAAAAACCCTCCCCATCTTCAACCATTTTATTCTACCCTCACACTCACCACTAACCTAACAAATCAAAACCCTCACCTTGAAATCGAAACCACTACATTATCCGCTTCCCCTCAAGCAAAAAGAACACAAAATTGTCAACCAAGCCTATAGTCATTTCAGCCTCAAAAGTCGCTGGGAAGATGAATGCAAATGAGTATGATTTTACAATATCTATTCACGACTTTAAAAAGCGATGAAAAAATTGCAAAAAAATAATTATTGATTATGATCTTACAGTGAAATCAATTCCAGGATGATCTGAACTCCAAAATATATCATGATCCATGACTACAAAGTTTCCTGAAACTGTATCACCATCATGTAGAACATTCTCTGATACACATTCCATGTTTTGCTGGTAATTAGCTATTGTTTAGAATTTCTGTCATTTTTGTTTTATTGGCTTAATTGTAAACTTGAATTTGATTTCTGAAAGTGGATCAATTTGTGTGGTTATTTTTCCTTCCACTCCATATCCGTACGAGTATTCCTTTTAAGATATCAATGCTTGCCTATGCTTACAAGTAACTGTCCTTGTTTCCTTAGTAAGGCACGTAGCCTAATCCAAGGACAATCTATTGAGTCATCTTCTAAAGTCAAAAATACATATTTTTAACAGTGGTCCAAGTCTAATTCAATACACATTTTGGGGCACACCTAACTTATGTTCATGTAATAGCATACAAGCACTAGTTTTCCAACTTCTTGTTGGCTAGTAACTATGTCACATGTGAATAGACTATTGCAGAAAAATAAATGGTTTAATTACCAACTTAGTAATTCTTTTAGAGAAGTACCATGAAAGGTTAGTGACATGGAATGTGATGTGTGAACCATGTGGTGGACCAAAGAAACATCAATAGCATGTGACTTGTGAATAGTAAATGCGTGACATATCAAACCCCACCATACTTGATAACAATTGACATAACATTCCAAACAAGAAAGTCTTGGTTGATCACAAGATTTGATCTCCACACACAACATATATACTAGTAGTGATAATTTAAGTATTTTTTCCAGTACAAACTCCATTCAACAAATTATAATAGAGACACCTATCCAACAGAGTTACAGAACACCAGCACATAAAATCATGGCTTTGTTCAATACCATCTTAGTTGGCTTTTCCATTGGTGATTTAATTTTGTTATTCATTCCTCTATATCTGCACCATATATAGCCACCATACAGTCAACCAAAGGAAGCTCACCCACCGCTCCACCTAACTCCCTTTCTTCGCACAAACTCCCACCAATTTACTATCCACCATTATAAAATGCCTGTTCTTCAAATGCAGGTAACTAACTATATCGGGAGATGTGGTGGCCGGAGACAAAAACCCGTTCTCATCATCCAATGACAAATTTCAATATGACCAGACCCGCAACATGACTTTCTGGATCCACTTCATATTGAAGTATGTCATTGGGTTGATAAGAACTGGTTTTTGAAGGATATTGTCTGGGCCGAGCTTAGACCTCGGGGACCTGACTCCGCGAGCTTAGATAAGTCGGGATGGCCAACAATACGCGAGCTCAGATTGGATGGTCGGCATCCCAACGGTCATATTCCTGGCACTATGTAACGTCAAAGTCCACCGGAATGATGAGCATTAACTGCTCATCAAGGCTCTCCAGCCGTTTTCTGGCAGCCACTTGATGGCCATTAATGCCATCAATGGCCTTGGCCCTGCGCTGGGGGCTATATATACACGATCCCATTCCATTCACAAGGTACGCATTTTTTAGCAGAGAAAACCTTCACTTCACCTCACTAACTTGAGCGTCGGAGTGCCTGCAGGTACACAACCCCCCTCCGTTTCAACAGAGGCTTCATCAACACTAACGCCGGCGCGGTCGCATCTCCTGATCAGACACGATCAGATATTATTGTATGTGCAGAAGCTGCTACACACTCATTTCTATGCAGGACATTTTCCGAGCTTATTACAGGTATTAAATTCAAAACTTCTAGTCATGCTCTACTTAGTAGTTACTTGTATTTTCTTTGGACTTATATCAATCAGTTTTAAATTCCTATTTTGTCATCTTAGTTTTCACATTCAGTTGATTTTATTCTTTGTGTGTGTTTGGAATAATACAAATTCACGGTGGCAACTGGCAACCCACGTTTTCTCAACTCTACAGTTTGTAGCTTAACCATATTAAGCTAACATGCACTACCAAATAAGAACATATCATATTTAATAGCAATAAAATAATGTGACGACATAGCATATAATTAAAAAAATCTGAACTTCCCACTCATATATATATATATATATATATATATATATATATATATATATATATATATATATATATATATATATATATATATATATAAAAATTAAAAACAACTAAAAGGATAACTAATATTGAAAATTCATATCAATGTAAATTATAAAATGTTTGTAGAAATGAATTAACTAAAATAAAACTAGAAAATTATAAGCTGACATGGTTCATGTACTTGATCTTTGAGGTTCTCATGAATAAGATTACGTTCAAACCAACAACATCCAACAGAGCCATCAGTCCATCTACCAGCACCTTTATAGAATTTGTCAAGAGAACCGAAACTAATTTGCTTAAGGGAACTTGCATTCTTTAATATGCAACTGGCAAACTCAATTACATGTGTGGAGCAAACACAACCATGTAACTCTACATATTTCAAATCATTGTGACAAAACCCGCCATATTCTTTTCTTTGCCTCTTATTAAATCCAACCATGTGTGGATTTTTCAAATGTAGATTTCTAATCTGAAAATTGAAAAATAACAATCATTATACTATACATATGTGAAAAATTAAACTAACTATTTAGAAAACTGTTATTCATAAGAAAGTTAAATTATAACCTTTTCAAAAAAGTGAAACAAAAAACTAAAATAGTTGTATAACTCACCGTGAGAGAAATTTTTTGGAGATTTTGAGAAGCCATTGCAATATCTAAAATCCAAAAGTAATCCATATTAGGATCATATGGTCCCTCGATAAATAATTCCAATTGTCTAAGATTTTTATATTGAACCAAGAGCTCCGTTAATTTCGCTACCTGTTTGCACAAGTAATATTTAAAGTGGATTAAAAGCAACTAGTAGTGACTCAAATAATTGCTAAAAGAAGAAACCTAGGCTGTTAATAGCGTGCTGCTATCGTAGTAGAACACTGTGGAGCAGCAATTTCGATCCACAACAGTTCCTAATCGTCGCATATTAAGATTAAGGTTATGGCTGAAGTGGTATATATAGATTGTGTCCTATTTCTGCAACGCAGAACGCGACACACACACACACACACACATTTGAATAGCAGCAACGCTGCAATGCACCACACTGTTATCTCAATTTAGGACCAACCATACAGAAACAATAAACATCATGAATTAGCAAACATGGTTTTTGAGTGACTCACCTGGGAAGTACTGATGATGATAGCTAAATTCTCAATATGTTGTAATGTTGTAATTGGACCAAAGGGATGTGGATTCAAGGCTCTTTTAGCTGCATTCCAAAAAACCCTCGATAACATTGGAGCGGTAACAGAGATGTTTCTCCTCGTGTTGCCATTATATTCAAAGGATGCAAGGTTCAATGCATTGATATCTATGCGCTGGGTATAGCCACAATCAATTATTTTCAAATGATGCAAATTTGGACTGATAATATTCATGTCATTTATTCCTCTAAAATTCTTGAACGTGACGTCCTCAAGTTGGAGACATTCAGAAAACAAAAGAGACACAACGTTTGTAGGTTGAAGAATTTCACGGAGTCCATTCAACACAATTGTTGTCACATTTTTCAATCCAGAGAATCCAACAGGTTCATATATTTCATAACCTCTGAAGCTAAACTTGGATAACATATGAGCCTCCTCAATGTTCATTATGTGTACAAATTCACCAATACAATAATATTCAAATGATGAGAGATTTGATACAATGATATCTATATTCCTCTCAGTAATAACCCGACAGTTAATAATGTTTAAATGAAACAACGACGGACTGATTATTTTCAAGTCAGATTTGTAGTCACAGGCATCAAGTGTCAAGTCTTCAAGATAGATACAGTTGGAAAACAGATTGTCAAGCCCATTCTGCCTCACAGCAACGTAATGTAACACAAGAGTTTTCAAATTCTTCAATCCAGAGAATTCCAAAGGTAATTTTGGATAGCAACTCTGTAGGTACAGATACGTCAGAGTAGTATCAGTCCCAGATAAGATGTCAAAAGAAAATTGGAATGTCTTTAATCCCAAATGAAAACGAGTTTCATAAGCTAAGAGCAGTTCAATACGTTTGACACCTTTAGCCATTCCTTTTGAAATCAATCTCTCAATAACATCACTATGTTCATAATTTTCATAATTTAAAGGGCATTTAACTCGGATTGAATCAATCACGTCACCTTGATAATGTAGCATGAATTGATCTAACCTTGTGAGAAATTCAGATTGATATCCTCGAATGAGTGAAAAGTTTTTTGGTAATTGTTGAACTTCATTATGATCAAACATGTTACAGAGA
Organism: Trifolium pratense; assembly: GCF_020283565.1. Lineage (NCBI taxonomy): Eukaryota > Viridiplantae > Streptophyta > Magnoliopsida > Fabales > Fabaceae > Trifolium > Trifolium pratense. The sequence goes on along the minus strand of NC_060064.1, from coordinate 38,290,895 downwards.
TCAAAGTTGAGATCTGTTCTTAATTGCCATTCGTGACGCCATAGTTTGGACAATGCACTTGTTTTCACCAAATCCTTTAAACCTAACTTTGAAAAGATTTGCGATAGAATAGAATCAGGTAACTGAATCTTGATCTTCTTAGACCTGTTCTCCATAATTAACACTCACAAAGAATGCAAAAGAAACTTTGGTTGCAGGAGAATACGGTGATGTGGGAAGCTCTTTGAAGAAAATAGGATTAGGTTTGAAATTGCAAGAACCGATTGCGTGCTTGTCAAGTAGGGTGACAGTGTGGGAGGCCCACGGAGAATGGCTAGGAAGCCCAGGTCAGACTTTGGGGTTTAATATACAATTTAAAAAATAAAATAAAATAAAAAGTCTATTTTTTTTTTTAAGGAAAAAACTTATAGCATATCATTTCATTAATCAATAAGTATTCGATACAATGTGGTATGTCAATCAAAATATGAGATATCTCATTTGGCCGCCTTAGCTAAGCTATGTATGTGGTCGCCTACGTTATCTAGGTACTGGTACGGAATACGACATTTTTAAAAAACTAAAGTGCTGGTATGTCTGTATAATACTTTTTAATATAATTATATAAATAAAATTACATTGTTAAAACAAATAATTAAACATAAAAAATAAAAAAAATAAAATACTTTAAAAGTAATTCAAATTGTTCAAATGACAACAAAACATCAAAACTAAAAAGCAATTTGCTCAAAAAGAGTGGTCTTTAGTTCAAGTTTATCGAGAGAAAGACTATTAACTTCAAAAATATCAGCTCCATTAAATAGATTATGTTCATCTCCACCAATATCCTACATTTTTGTTGCTCCTTCATTATTAGGCTTACTCTTTTTCGATAAAAAAAATTCGAACAAAAAAAATCACATTTTTTGTGTTTAGCGTACCCTGTATATACCCGTGGTGTACCCCACACGTACCCTATAAGAATAAAAATTAAAAAAAATTAGTCCGATTTTTGTGTGTACCATACGTGTGTATCGGATACGTATCGGTACTCTCCCTCGAATGGAGTACCCATACTTCATAGTTGATCGCCTTAGCTAACCTATGCACAACCTCATTTATTTTTTTACTAATGAACTCAACACTAAAGTTATAGTAATAATAAGAGAAAAGAAAAGTTTTGTATAATGTGTAATGATTTCTCCAAATTTGATCGCATCATGCTATTTAATTTGTATTGAGTTTCAAGTGTGAGTGGTTAAGTCCCACATCGACTATGTATGGGAAGAATGTTGGATTTATAAGAGGGGTAACCCATTAACCTAATGCTTTAAGGTTTTGGGTGGAGATGTGGTGTCTCCCTCTCTTATGGTCCTGGAGCATTGACCCCATTACTTCTCCTGAGCTCGCCAGGACTCCCCAACAATTTGGAGTGGAAATTAACTACTATTATTATTTTCGAATCAAGCTCAAAATCAACCGAACCTAAAAAGTCTATTTAAATAAAAAGTTAAATATGTTTAGTCCTTGAAAATATACCGTTTAAATTCTTATTATAATTTTTTTTTGTGTGAAATTGGCCTCAAACATATTGTAAAGTTTAGCCTAACTTATTCTACACACAACCCGCATGATCCATCATTCTTCTTTACAAACAATATTGGTGTTCCAAAAAAAAAAAAAAAAGACAAATAAAACCCTTATTAAAAAGATCTTGTACCTTTGTGTCAAAAAATAAAATCTTGTACCTACTCATTTAACTACTTAAGCTGCTCTACTACTTAAGTTTTGTTTTGGTCATTTAACTAATCTTGTAATTCATATCCAAAAGTAAATTATACTACAATGTTTGTAAACATGGATTTATTACTAATAATAGTATAAAATCCATTACAAATAAATTAACGCTACAAAATTGTTATAGATGACCTTTTTATTTACTTCGTCTTTAAGCATTCGTAAAAGAAGAGTATGTTTAAACTCCCAACAACAAGAATCAGGTCCTTTAGTCCATCTTCCAGCTTGGTGAAGATCCATATCGGAAACAAAATAATTTTCGGGAAATGCTGTGTATCACGAAAAGTTGTTTCACGAAAGGATAGCGAAGGAATGCCATTGGTCCATATCACCACAAACCTCCTTGATTTCCGCAAAACAACTTACAATCTTGTCAGTCCTGTAAAAGTGAAACACGTGTTTATTCAGGAAGTTAGCGATGCATGCCTTCGATGTATGTACGGATAATTTTCAAGCAATAATGTTATCTAAACACAAATTTTAAACACAAAACTGACAAATATACTATTTTATAATTTTTTTAATCTGCTTCGAAATGCGTGCACAGACTTAATTTATCTACTATGACAAATACGTGTTTGGAAAACTGTGTTGAAATAACACAACTCATTTTCAAGCCATGCTTAGGCACACTTTGAAGATTGGATCTTCCAAATATTAAAAATGGATCTTAAATAAAATTAAGAGATAATTAGTAATTCTCAAATGAAGTTAACAAATTAATAAAGAATAATAAATAAGCAATTAGAAATGTAGAAAAATTGAACAATTAACAAACAAATCTTGATTTTTTTTTTCTTGTATTGGTTCAGTTTTTCTCCTTTTGTTCATAGTTTAGAACCACTAACTGATCTTCAACGTTGGGTTGGGGCTTTTAATTTTTTTTTTCTCAAACAAACATAAATTTAAAGTTAACCCTACGTCTAGGAGAGCTTCTTTTGGCGCCTCCTGAGTTTTCTTGGCACAAAAAAATATAAGAGGCGACAAAAGAAGGTCTCTAACATTAAATTTTTTTTGGAGGCCTAATATCACATAATAAATTTTTTGAGGTCCAACTCCATAAAATTAATTGATGCATAGCGCGCTGCCAGGTCAACTCTTACTACTGATGCATAAAAGATACACCACACTTATGTTATAATCTAAGTATATAGATTCGTTGCAAAATTTCATAACAAATCCAGTAAATTGCAATGATGATTCGATTTAATGCATGCATCACTAGGAAAAAAATGAGCACAAACTTTAGAAAGAGTAAATCCTACTTCTGATGTGGATTGTGTGGCAAGCAAAAATTTTGGTTCAGTAAAAACCATCAAAAAATTAAGAGGGGGAGAAAAGGCAATATAGGTGTTGATCAGTAAAATTGGAAACATCATATTATATTGCGTTGGTTCTTTATAAAAAAGTTATAAAACAAAGTAGTAAGTTAAGAAATAAGATCTTATATATTAATATTTATTTTTATATATTAAAAAATATATAGTCAAAGTAAGTTATGTGAATATTATATAAAGTCAAATTGTGACATTCATTTTGAAACGAAAACAATATTTGACGATCGTATCTTTTACTGTCCTCATGCAGCTTCATTTAATTCATCATTAAGCATCTCATGAATATGCTTAAAGTTATACCCAGAACAACAAGTATCGGACCCCTTAGTCAAAGGAACTAAAAGTAATTTTCTTAAACGAATTCGCCTTCCTCAGTTAGTGATTAGCTAACTTAATTACATTTTTTTTGGTGCAAAGAGAACCATTCAACTCTACATATTTCAAATCACTATGAATTTTCTATCTATGAATTTATAATCTATGAAGTTCTCATATCATGAGAGTTTCCAATCATATGTGAATTTTTCATTAATAATCTATCATGTAAATTGAAGCTGCATGATGTAAATCTGCATGATCATCAAATCTAAGCATTGCTAAGTGAAAAATACTTTCTTTTGAACAAACAAAATTGTATTAATGACTACTAATAGCACAATAAATGTTACAAGTAGGAAGATATATAAATGAACTCCTATATAATCACCAATCCAAAATATTGATAAGTGCTTATATACCAACAATGAGTATGAATTTGCTGCAAAATTTCATAATCAAGTGTAACTTGAAATGATGATTCAATTTTATATAAGAAGCTTATGACCCTTCCTCAACAAACTAGGAAAAAAAAAAGAGCACACACTTCTGAAAAGTAAATCCTATATTATACATTATTATCAAAGGATAAATAAGTCAAAACTTGAAGAAAGATTATGAACCATGATATTTTTAATATCTTGCTTCTTTATTTCTGCCTGTGAAATTTCAATAATTCAATCCTATATTATACATTATTACTAACAACGGTATAAAATTCATTACAAATAAATTAACGGTACTAAAGTTTTAGCTGATATTCATTTACTTCAGCTTTAAGCATCTCGTGAACAAAAGTTCGTTTGAACCCCGAACAACAAGCATCAGACCCATTAGTCCAAGTTCCAGCACCCACATACAATTTTTCAAGAGAACTATAAGTTATTTTCTTAAGCGAATTTGCCATCCTCAATAAGTGACTAGTTAAGTCAATTACATTTATGATGCAAACACAACCATGCAACTCTACAAATTTCAAATTATTATGAAAAATCTCTGCATATTCTCTTCTTTGTCTCTCAAGTCCAAGCATGTGTGAATTTTCCATCTGTGAATTTCGAATCTAAAATTGAAAAAAAAATAAAAAATATAGTTATAACATTTAAAATAAAACAATCATCCTAAAAAATAGAGTTGCATAACTTACCGTCAGAGAAAGTTTTTCGAGATGTTTAGACGCCATTATAATATCCAAAATCAAAAAGTAGTCCAGATCCGCTCCCTCGATATATAACTCCAATTGTTTAAGTTTTTCAAATTGAACCAAGACCTCTGTTATTTCCTCTATCTGTTTGCACCAGTAATAATTAAAATGTTAATGAATATTTCTCACAGAACAAAAAAAAAGGACGTTGAATTTTAGCTTATTACTTACCTGGGAAGTGCTTATGATCATAGTTAAGTTCTCAATGCCGAGTAAGCTATCATATGGAGCAAGGGCAAATGGTGTTTCCTCTCTCGTAGTTGCATTCCAAAATAACTTGGTTAACCTTGGAGCCCTAATAGAGAATACCCTCGTGTTACCGTTGTATTCAAAGGACGAGAGATTCACTGCATCAATAGCTATTATAAAAGGAGAGTAACCCTTATAGCTACAATCAATTATGCTCAAATGACGCAACTTTGAGCTGATAATTTCCAAATCAGACATCACCCAGCAGTTCTTAAATGTGACATCCTCAAGTTTGAGACATTCAGAAAACAAATGAGGCACAATATCCGTCGATAGAAATTCGTGGAGTCCATCCAACACAATTGTTGTCACATTTTTTATTCCAGAAAACTCAACATGGTGAGAAATTTCACTACCTCTAAAGATAAACTTGGATAACTTATCAGCCTTAATGTTCATCGAATGTACTCGACGACCATTACAAGAATATTCAATGGATGAGAGATTTGATGCAATGATATCTATATTCCTCTCCTCCCTGATTCCAACCTCACAGTTAACAATGTTCAAATGAAACAATGATGGAGTGATTATTATCAAGTCAGAATTGAACTCACAGGCGTCAAGGGTGAAGTCTACAAGATTGATGCAGTTAGACAACAGACCCTCAAGAAAATCCTGTTTCACAGCAACTAAATGTAACACAAGAGTCCTCAAATTCTTCAATCCAGAGAACTCAAAAGATTCTACTAGACAACAATTTTGTAGGCGAAGATACGTAAGAGAATCAGTGTTAGATAATAGAGCGAACGAAAATTTGTACGGCTCAATTTCCAAAATAATATCAGTATCATCAATTTGACAAGAGAATAGCAGTTCAATGCGTTTGGCACCTTTAGCAATTCCTTTGGTAATCAATCTATCAATAACATTGTTGTGTTCATCGTCTAATGGAAAATTAACTCGTATTGAATTGATCGTGTCGCCTTGATAATGTAGCATGAATTGATCCAAACTTGTGGCAAATTCAGATTGGACCACATCAAAGAGTGCAAGTGTTAGGTTTTTTGGTAATCCTTGATCAAACATGTTATGGATATCGAAGTTGAGTTCCTTTCTTAATCCCCATTCGTGACGCCATTGTTTGGACAATGTACTAGTTTTCACCAAATCCTTCAAATTTAACTTTGAAAAAATATTCGATATAACAGAATCAGGTAACTCGGGTAACTCACTCTTGAGTTTTTTAGACCTATGCATTGTTGCTGCAAGGAATTAAGAACAAACACAAGAAAATCAATAAAATAACACTATATTTGATTTTAATAATTTAGTCATGAAGTTGAACATCAGGTAAAGAAAATTGAATAAAGTTTGATTACAAGTTAAACTTACAATTGAAAATTTGGGTTGATGGAGAATGTGGCAAACTTTGCTTAGAGTTTGAATCGGCTGTGATTGAATAGTTGTTGCGTTACACTTTGGGTTGGATGGAATATATCAAGAACAAGGATTTCTTAGATTTTGTTTTCAACATGGATTTCTTAGATTAGATTTATATAGTAATCAAATCATATCTTTGGGTCCAATGTGCATTAAATGTTTCGCTGACTAAATATTATTGTTTTTGACTATTTATTTGTGTTTGGGATAAAATAAAGATTTTCAGTTATTATGTACCAAAACAAGAAAAAGAAAAATTCCGTTATTAATATTATACGATTTTTTGTCTTTTAATATTTGGTTTTTTTTTTTTTTTTTACAATGGAGATAAGGATCAGAACATTTAGCGTACTACCCAAATTTCTCATATCATTATTAAATCAAACCTAATTGCTTTTTAATTTGGTTAATCTTATGAACAATTTTAATCTTATGCCCTTTTATTTTTGTAAATATAGACGGAAGCATACTCCTATGTAGCGTAGCAAAATAAATAGATTGGATGATAATGGCTGAATAAAAATAATTCTTTTGTCCATTAATAATTCACTAAAATCAATTATAAACTCTTTGAGACACCACCCCTCACCCAAAAAATTTCTTGTAAAATAAAAATCTTTATAAAAATTTATCCAATCTATTAAAAAAAATCCAAAAAGGGTATGCAATTAATAAATAAAAGAAAATAAACATTTTATTTAATATCTTTTTTTGGTAAAAAAATTAATATCTTTTTTTTGGTCAAAAGAAAACGTTCAATATCTTTTTTTGGTCAAAAAGCACTTATCATGATTTTTTAGTCTAATATTTTGTTTTTTCTTTCTTTCACAAAAAATGATTTTAGTCTGATTCAAAAAAAAATCTTTTTTAGTAAAAAAATATATAATATCTTTTATTAAATGTCATTAATATACCTTTTTACTAAAACAAAAAGTCATTAATACCTTTCATTAAAATAAAATAAAATTGGTCAAAGAAAGTTGATGTATTTGGTTAAAAATTTGGACTAAATACATCAAATTTGTTTGACCAAGTTTCCCTTATATTTTGGGACAGAGGAAGTATGGTGCAAGAGAAGTCACGCCGAATCTCTAACATCTGTGGTGGCACTCCAGCCAACTTCACTATGGCGTATATTGGTTTTTCAATGGTAGTCACGGCTGAATATGACAATGCTCCAATGTCTGCGGCAGCGATTAGTAGAACTCCGATGGTGGTGGTGGCTGAATTATATTTAATATTTTTGTTTTGAAGTGGGTCACTCAAGGCCTATTGTAAATTGGATTGGGTCACTCTAACCACGCATAGTAAAGCGATGTTTTTTCTCTCTAGGCCTCCCATTTATCTTTTATACCCTGAATATTCCAATTTTGTCCTTGCTAAAAACTTCGGTTCGCAGAAACCGAAGTTTTTTTGTTCAAATTCAGGAAAAATTCGGTTAACAGAAATCAATTTTTTTTTTCGTAGCAACCGAAGTTTTTATTGAAGGGCAAAAAAGTAAAATCCAGGAGAAAAAAGAACCATGGGGAGCCTAAAGAGAAAACATCTAGTAAAGTTGATCATACGGTAGATACGTCCTAAAATGCACGCGATTATCCTCCACTAGGACATGTGGAGTATCTGAGAAAAAAAAAAATTCTACCCCAACATTAATTTTGAATGGACGAATTTGTCCTCATATATAAACTAAAATCCTGAAGAAAAAATTTGGTTACCGGAACACTTTGGAAAAAAGTATTCTGATATGTAAATTTTTTTTTGGTTAACGGAACACTTTGGAAAAAAGTGTTCAGGTACATAAAATTTTTCTAATTTTTTTTTTACTTGAACACTTTGAAAAAAATTGTGTAGGTATGTAAAACTTTTCCAAATTTATTTTGTTACCTACACACTTTGGAAAAAGTGTTCAGGTATGTAAAATTTTTCTAATTTTTTTTTTGTTACCTAAACACTTAGAAAAAAAATGTGCAGGTATGTAAAATTTTTCCAAATTTATTTTGTTACCTAAAATAGAAAAATTTTACATACCTGAACACTTTTGTTTTCCAAAGTGTGTAGGTAACTAAAATAGAAAAAAAAAATTCTACCCTAACAATTGTCAATCTACCCCATCATTAATTTTGAATGGACGAATTTACCCTCATATATAAACTAAAACCCTAAAGAAAAAAATTTGGTTACCGGAACACTTTGGAAAAAAGTGTTCTGATATGTAAATTTTTTTTTTGTTACCGGAACATTTTGGAAAAAAGTGTTCGGGTATATAAAATTTTTCTAATTTTTTTTTTATCTGAACACTTTGAAAAAAAGTGTGTAGGTATGTAAAATTTTTCCAAATTTATTTTGTTAGCTACACACTTTGGAAAAGAGTGTTCAGGTATGTAAAATTTTTCTAATTTTTTTTGTTACCTAAACAGTTTGAAAAAAAGTGTGTATATGTAAAAAAATTTCAAATTTATTTTGTTACCTACACACTTTGGAAAAAAATGTTCAGGTATGTAAAAAATTTCTAATTTTTTTTTGTTACTTGAACACTTTGAAAAAAAGTGTGTAGGTAACAAAACAAATTTGGAAAAAGTGTTCAGGTAAAAAAAAATTAGAAAAATTTTATATACCTGAACACTTTTTTCCAAAGTGTTCCGGTAACCAAAATTTTTTCTTCAGGGTTTTAGTTTATATATGAGGGTAAATTCGTCCATTCAAAATTAATGTTGGGGTAGATTGACAATTGTTGGGGTAAAAAAAAAATTAAATTCATCATATTTTTTAATAAAAAAACTCAACCATTGTATTTTCTTGAAAAATAGTGTAACTTTTTTCACTATAAAAAATAATCACCTATTTTTCGTTTAAAATCACTAATTTACGGGTTAGATAGTTTGCTACCCAAATAATTTTTTTTTGGTTTTTTTAATATCAAATGACTAAAGGATGAATTATAATATATGTTTATGAAAATTATTCTAGCTTTTCATTTTATTTTTTAAATAGTGCGATAAATTATCATATTTGTTTATAAAAATTATTCAATCTTTCTATTTTCTTAAAAAATAGTATAACTTATTTTCAATATAAAAATATTTAATGATCAAATGAAAAAATATTTAGTATTTTCATAAAAAATATTTAGAAAAACATAGCATTAATGGGTAAGTGGATTTTTTGGGTTGGGTCCGGTTTTACCCGAAATTCGACTTTTTTTTATGGATTTTTCATTTTTAAAATCCGTATCCACCCACTTGTCCGACCCAACCCACTTTTTTTGATTGGATTGGGTGGGTTTGACCGGATCAACCGGATTTACCCGATCCATGTACACCCCTGACTAAAATCATTTTTTTGAAGAAGATCCACTAAAATATTTATTCGCTGCCTATAAAAGCCTACCTTATGATCTAGAGAGGGTCAGCCTCAGGTTATGTCTAAATATGAAGAATGCCCTGATAAAAAAAAATACAATAAAATTTAGAAAGAGTCCTTCTCTATTGAAATTGTAATAAATAATAACATAAAAAACATATCAAAAGTAGTCATCATAATAAATATACAACTTCAAACTAATATCAATATTATCAACTTTCTAGATAGTTAAAAAGAGTCGTCATATTATGCATGTACTTCTATTAATTTATTTATTTTCAAACAATTAGAATACTTATTTTCAAATATAATCACAATTTTGTCAAAATAATACGATAATGTTACCGATTTTCAAGAGTTTGAGTTAAATGAGAAAGTTTTGTGCTAAAAAATGAACATATGTTTGTATTTAAATACAAAATGTTGTTGATTTACATTTTGTTTGGTAGTAGTGTTACTTCTTTTTTTACAATCAACCGCAAATTACTTATAAAATTAAAAATGTATTATTAAAAGTAGTTATTAAAATTCTTTTTTTGAGTAATAAAATAGGGTCTTGCTAACTAGTGCCCGGGGGCACTATTTAGATTCTCCAATAAAATATTTAGGGTTAAATATGTGTTTGGTCTCTCTAAATATACAAAATTTCATTTTTATTGCCCCTCTAAAATTTGCTTTTGATCCCTATAAATTTACAGTTTTCAATTTCAGTCCTTGCTTTTTTTTCAAACGCTCTACTTTTTTTTTAAAACATATTATTATTAAAATCTTATAATACTATGACACCTCTAAAATATGAATGTTTTTAGTAGTGGTTTTGCTTAGTAAAACTTGCTTACTAGCTAGTCAAGTTATTAGAACTATTTTACTTCACTTTCTTTGTTTTGTCTTTTGTAGGTCCTAATGCATTAATAGGTGGAAATGTGCCGTTTTTAGGTCCATTTGAATGACTTATTGTCTAAGACATTATGTGAGGGCAAAGGGAGAGTCTCTTTAATGAAGGATAAGTGCTTAATGAAGCAAAACACTAAATTTTGTGCATTATGGCCATTTTGGGTGTTACCATGAGCTTTAAGGTGAAGAAAATCAAAGATCAAAGGTCATAAAACTTGTCACGGCTGTGCCAAAGTTTCACACGGTCGTGTCAAGCACATCAGAAGAGAGGATTGCATCTAGAGACGTCGCTCGCCACGACTGTGCCAATGCTCCATACGGTCGTGGCATTCCGTGCAGTTAGCAATTGGCAGTTTTGGCTCTTTGTTTTTCATTTTTTATGGCACTTATGTGCACTTATGCAAGACTTATCACTTTGTGTACGAAATTATCAGCCTTTAGAGGCTATATATATATACTAGGCTTTTACCCGTGCTTCACACGGGTGGATTAAAAATGAAACCAATTTTAGGAAGAAGTTGTTGAAAACAGCAGATAGAAAGTAAAATTCATAGCCTAAAAAAACATTGACAAGATAGTTGAAAGAAATAAGCAACAAACTTGTATGCTATTCATAAACTTTGTAAACATAGGCAAATCCAGATGCACCCAACAAATTAAACTTAAAACAAATAATATCCCCATCAACAAATCCATGCTCTTCACAAAAGCCACTCCAACCTTCTCCTATTGCCGTAATTTTGATAGGCTCATCAACAAGACCAACATAAAAAACCCTAACGCCACCATCATCACACAACGCAGTGATAAAGGGACACTGCAGAGCACGGAGATAACTCTCAAATTGGCCGAAGACACTCTGAAAAAAATTTAGAAAACAAATATCATAAGCACAACACCAAAAAAAACTCCAAGAACAATCTTTAAAAAGGCACTTACCAAATAAGGTTGGGCAACATTGGACTGAGTAAGACGAATACAGAAAAGAGCAGTATATGGAAGCTGCTGAGAGCGACTATGATAAAAGGGAATATCAGAATAAGTCAACAAAGGTTCTTGGTAGACAAAACCAAAGAGATCACCACCAAAATAAAAGAACGTAACAATGCTATCACCATTGAAACCAAACACGGATGGCATCCGAGACCAACCATCAATCAGACGAGGAAGGAAGAGGCTTCCATTATAACCAAGATCAAGGTACCGACCCTGCGTATCAAAAACCCTCCAAGAAGCACCCAAGTTAAACTCCCCAGCAAACGAAGGATCCACCTCACCAAAACCCTACAGAACAAACAAGAGGTAAGAAACGATGAAAAACTTGACGCTAAAGAACACAACCATCAAGACAGAGGACTTCAAAACACCTGTCCATCGAAATAGACAGTGGTCAAAACACCTTCAGGGATCGTGGAAAACAACCAGCAGAACTCTTTCATGTACATAACCATAGAGAAAAAACAAAGAGAAACAGGGTAAATCAATTTGTTTTGTTGGAAACAATAAATGAACTCAAGAAAGAAACAAAGACTAATAACAAAAGAGATAAAAGTATTAGTTTGTTTTAGAATTTGCGAAAAAGATGAAAGAAGTTGATAATTATATAAACGAAAAGCAATAAATAGCACAAGGCCAAAATGTAAGTGTAAGACAGCAATACAAAAGTAAACCTGTGCAACTGACACACAGATGAAACTCTTGCACGCAAAAACCTGGCGCAAAAGCATGCCGAGGCCAGCAATACAAAAAACAAAAAGGGAATGGGGTAAAGCTTACAAGCTTTCAATGTAAAAGGAAAGGAAGGAGGACAGAGCCTTAAGGCCACAGAGCGCTTTCAAGGCAGAATTCCGCGTGAAGGCCACGTATATATATATAAAAAAGATATTATCACCAATTAGAAAAAGGAAAGCTTTGTCTTGATAAGAAGCAAGAAAGGTTGAGAAGAGTATAATGTTCATTGGTGGATCAGAAAAGTATAATTGTATGAATTTGATTAAGAAAAGATCAAAATACACGAGAGAGGAGAGTGGTTAAAGATTTAAACGCTCAATCGAAAAGAAAGGAGAAAAAGAAGCATGTCACCTGCATGCCCTATTATCACGTTTGTACAGGAAAGTAAAATGCTAGCAAGTACACAGCTCATCTATAATGTATAAACTAAAATTAAAGTTGTCAAAGCGCCACATTATAATTAAAAGGTGAACAAATCCAACACCACAACACACAAACATAAGGAAAAGATATAACAAACCTTAAGGGCAAGTTCAATTCTTCTGGAAAACCTCTTGATAAACCACATTTTTAATGATATTACAAACTCCACCACTATCATCCAAAGCCAAAATTTTGAGCCCACAATTGCTTTTAACACGTGAAATAGCAACATAAAGTTGTCCATGAGTAAAAACAGGTTTTGGGAGATAAAGACCAACATTAGTTAAAGTCTGACCTTGGCTTTTATTAATGGTCATAGCATAACAAACACTAAAGGGAAACTGCCTTCTTTCAAAAGTAATTGAAACATTTGCATCAGAAGGAACCAAGGTCATACGAGTAATAAACACTCTTTCACCAGCATGCGAACCATTAATAATCGAAGCACCGATAATATCGTTACCTAATTCAGAAACAATCAACCGTGTGCCGTTACACAAACCAGAAGAAACATCAATGTTTCGCAACAACATAATAGGCACACCAACTTTTAAAACCAATTTATGATTAGGCATTCCCGAACACCTAATATCATTTAAAAATTCGGTCGTAACACAATATTGATTTCAATAAACACATAAAACCATTTTATAATACAAATGGTTTCACTTTTTAACTCTCTGAAACCATTTAACCAGCACAATGGTTTCCAGAAAAATTGTAACGAAAATTCACTGTTCATCTTCTCTTACGCGAAACAGTGAAAACGTGATCACTGTTCATCCGCAATCACTGTTCATCTTCTTCACCTTCTCTCACGAACTCCGATTCCAATTCATCTCAGAAATTGCAAAACTCCGATTCCGATTTCGATTCATCTCAGAAATTGCATTTCATTCTCGTTTTCGTTCGATTCAAGAGAATCGATTTGTAAGATTCCGATTGGAAAACGAAGATAGCGAGAGCGAAGAAGATTGAAGAGCTTGCAGCGGTTACAGCGATGATGGTTTGGCATGATTTTAGTTTAAAACTAACTACTAAAATAATTAACCATACATAATACTCTGAAATTTATCCCTAATCAATAAAATAAAATAAAATTCAATCAATCAAAATTAAAAGCGTGATAAAAAAAAATCTGAGGGGTGCGCTAGAAATCTAAAAAAAAAAAAAAAAAAACCTGGGGGGGTGCGCTAGAAATTGGGGGGCTAGAAATTAGGGGGGGGCGCGTAGCAATTTGGGGGCGCGCGTAGCAATATGGGGAGCGCGCTAGAAATTGGGGGCTAGAAAATGGGGGGGGGGGCGCGTAGCAGTTTGGAGGCGCGCGTAGCAATATGGGGGGCGCGCATAGCAATTATGCATGGTGCATAAGCTTGGGCTTATGCACCTTAACCGGACCCGGTCCACACTAGTGTTAGGGTGAGTTGCAAACAATTATATTAAATCACAATACGTATAAGAAATACACATAGTGACACCACAAGGGGCTTAGAAATACACATAGTGTTACTATTAGGGTGAGTGTTGGACATGTAATTGTGTTGTTGGAGTTTGTTTGAAGTCATACATTGCTTAAATTCTCGACTGTTGAGTGTATAAATATTGATGGCAACCTCACGCCATAGGCTAGCTTTTGGGATTGAGATCCAATATTTTTTTTTGTCAGGTAGTCTAGTTGTTAGAAATTACACTCTTAAGATGAATTAATGTGGTGTCCGGGATACGAACCTCGATGTCTACATATAAAATAAGATGTCTCTATCAACTGAGCTAAGCTCACCGGACAAATCCAAGCATATTTAACAAATATTAAGATGAATGTCTTTGTCGAGTAAGGATCCTCTCCATTTCCAAAAGAAATGAAAACTACAGTTACTAAAGTTTTGATATATAAATATTAAAATAATGTCCATAATTTTTGAAAAAAATGTACATTTATATCATTGTTTTATTTCAAAACTACTTCCTCCGGTCTCAAATATAAGCAACAAAACAAAAAAATTGAAAGTATTAAATATAAGCAAAAGTGTATTACAATTATTATATTTTATGACATTATTCCAATTTGAACCAATAAATACAATGGTTTACACTTTCCAAGGTATTTTTTCTCCTCAACCAATGCATTTACTTACTTTCTTAAAGGGTGTGCTTTTTTGAAAATTTGCTTATATATATATGAGACTAGAGGGAGTATAATACTCCCTCCGGTCCTTATTATAAGAAACACTTTGACAAAATCACACAAACCAAGGAAGGTAAATTTTCTCATTAATGATTCTAACATTTTATGTTATATTCCAAAACTAACATTTGACTAGCATGGGAAATAGACTTCTCTAATTAATGCACTAGCATTATAATGAATTATTTGATTGTATTTAATAAGGGTACAAATGAAATTGTGTCAAAGTGTTTCTTATAAAAAGGACCAAATAAAAATTCCAAAGTGTTTCTTATAAAAAGGACCGGAGGGAGTAATAGACAACACACAGTTTCTTTTAGGAAATGAAGATGATCCATAGTGTCTTTGTCAAAAAGAATATCCTTCACACACATGGGTCGGCAAGGCATCAGATAATGAAATGAGGGGCCAGCGTTCCATTTGAATTACCACCAAGTGTTGGATTGGGTTTCATCAATTATCACGGTGGAGTATAAAAATTGCAAACATATTTCTTTTATTAGTAATTTTGTAGGTTAAATTAACCAATAAAATATATATTCAAGAAATAAATAACTATCTAAAAATTATGTTTCATCATTAAAATGACTAATAAAAAAATATTTATAAATATATTTATAATTTTGATATATTTATAGACCGATATGAAAGTGAGTTGCACTTTTAAATTCAAAATGGTATTTTATCCCATAACAAAAGTACAACCCTCTTGCATCTTTCCTTTAGCATTTCAGTTAAAGAGAATAAGGGAAAATTGGATGAATATCAGTTAACATATTTCATGGTATTTAGACAATAAATAACAGGTATGCATAAATCTAGTATCATATCATAATATTGCTTTTTTAAATATCTATATAAAGGTTTATATGATGAAATATAATTAGAATATATTCCAATGTAAAAGCTTCCAGTAAGTTGTTGAGGGTGTTACCGTGCTTCGCACGGGTTGACATAAATCTATAATTAATAAACTTATATAAAGATAAGCAGGGTTAAAATAGGCTAACCCAAATATTTTCCTGCGTGAGGTAGATAGAGCTGTTAAAATAGGCTAACCCATTTGAAACTTAAAATATTAGTCAAATTTTTTTAAAATAAAAAAACTAAATTAAGTATCATATAGTAGGGATGACAATGGGTAGGGTACTATAGTACTCATCCCCATACCCGCAGTTTTAAAAAATACTCGTACTCATTCTCATACCCGCGCGGATAACAACTTTTGTACCCGTGTTCATACCTTATAGGTACCTAAATCCCCATACCCGTACCCGTTACCCGCATTATATAACTTAAAGTGATTAAAAAGACATTGAAAACATTGTATTTTCCCAAGTGGGACACAAGTAGCCCGTTATCAGTTTACTTATGGAAATTAAGACGACAAGACCAAACACTAATAGGAAAAATCAAATTACTTTGCTACATATTTTGAACCCAATTCATGAAGACAAGACCAACAAGTTCAATTTCTCACAAAATGTCTTATCAATCCAACTAAAACTTTTTAATCCAACAAAAACTTTTTCCTATATAGTTAACAATATACTCATATGCCTCTTTCTCATCGGCAACAGATCTGGAAACACTCTTCCTCTCCTTGCATATCTTTGCCCAAAAAATCAACTTATCACAATGCATAGTCCATCTTAAATTCAAAATACTTTATAAGAAGACTTACTTGCAAGACATTATTTGAAGATCTATTTTTTAAAAACTAAATAGTCTTTTCCTTTTATTTACTTTTTTCATCAATTTGACTTATCAATAAAGTAGAAGGGTAATACTCTAACAATAAATGCAACAATTCTTTTATAAGCATTTGGCATATAAACATATACATATAACTATTAATAGAAGTCCAAAAATTCCTACTATAGACTTGTGTTTAGTTTAAAGACTATTCATGTAAATAATTGAACCAAACTCAATAAATAGTGCTGCTACTACATAATCCATTTATAAAATTTAACTGTCATAAAGGGTTTATAGCATAATTCACTTCTTTCTAAAAAAGAAAAAAGAAAAATTGTAACATAAAATCAAGGCTTCCAAACATGATGCATGTTGCTCAGGGACTAATAATAATGGATATAATAACTACAGGACACCTCCTGCAGTCAATACACATCCTTACACGCTCATGTGGCCGTTAAATTAATAAAAATGGTTACTCCACCAGTAGTAGTATCAGTACTTCCTAGTTTACAATCAGATAGACACAATCATATGGTATAACTTATAACTGAAATCCCTCATACTAACTTATTTGCTACAAATACATTCTATATAGCACAACAATTTCATGGATGGCTTGCAAATGTAATCCAGTAAAATTTAATGAATCATGTGAACCAATTGATACACATGAACAGCATATTTGTGGTCATGTAAAAATTAGTGTAAAAAAATAAGACTTCGACAATGCTGTGTTTCTGAAGAAGCTATCCTCTGTGTTTTCTGTTCTGTTTTATCGTCTTTCCCGACTGGTCTCAAAGCAACCTCGTATGTCGAAAGTGAACATAGCAATAGCAATATCAATCATTTGCATGTTGCTCTTAAATGATGGAGTTAAAAAAACAGCAATGATAGATATCAAGCACACTGATTTTTCTTAAAATCTTCTGCTGATAATAAACCATTGATAAGGCGTTTGAGCCTTTCTGCACCAGGGCCAGGTCTAAGTTCAGTGATATTTCTTATGTAAGAATAAGGTTTGGTGATGTTTGAATTTGCTCGACTGAACCACGTGCCAGGCACATAACCATGGACATTTCGTCCCAAGAGTTCGGTATCAATTTTATCTAAGAGAGGCTCGTTCCTGCCAAATTTTCGACCAAAAGGAGCATTGCTTTCCACCATACTCTGGTAGTGTTCAGCTGTAAGGAAGTGCGGATGTTGTTTCGGAGGGTTGTCCCATGATATGAAATGGAGGTCATGGTTCACGGTAGTGTTACGAAATTCCTCGGCGTTGCAGATGACCGTGTGGAAATATCCTTCAGGGGAAGATAGAAAATTGGCATAATACATTAACACTATTCTAGGCAAGTTATCCCATCCCCATAATATATATTCAACAAATTGATGAGAGAGCATCATCCACACAGAACCTGAGCAAATTCAAATAGCAAATCATAAATCATATAGCACAGATGTAGTATACTATAGGACTAACTATTCAAGTTAGTTTCTCCAAACTCTAAGACTTCTAGCCATGTAGCACCGACACTTCACATTGAGGTCGTGTCTGACACATGTCAGTGTCCAACACCGACACACGATTGATGATTAGCTAATGAAAAAGCTTGATTGGTGCGTAGGTTCCGAATCTCACAGATTCAAGTAAAAAGCTAATGAACAGGTGGAAAGATTACTTCTGAGTAATCATACTCAAAGTCAAAGTCACTAACTACTCAACTTATTTTCAAACTACTATCGTTGTTGTCTCTAATTTTTTTCCTTTTCATTATGACTGTTTGACTATAATCCAATTTGTTTTCTTTTACTGCCCTTCCCATATTTCTAATATCATCAACTTATGAATGGGTTAAATGTCTCATACTACCAAAACATTCTACAAATTTGAGATAACAAATAACTTAAGCAGGAATGAAGAAAATAACAAAATATAGACTGAATCAAAATGAGAGGCGTCAGAAACCAGGTTTCTCACCTGTAAACAGCTTATAAGCAGTGGGAACACTTCTTCTCTCTGTCACCCAAAACACATCAGATTTATTGACGCTATAAAGTGCTGGGTCAATTATAACAGGCTTGGCTCTCTGATCTCTATCGAAAAACAAAAACAGTAAAGAAAATATAAATTCGACATTTCACAAAATTGCACATTACATTCATTCGACAAAGAAAATCAAGTAAATCAGATTAAAATAAAGGAGCAAAAGGATTAGCAACATACTCCTTCCAGCCAATATCACTTGTGTGCTCTATCAAAACAAAGACACAACAAAAACAAAGGAGTAAAAATTACAGCTGCACGGGCGACCAAAGTAGCACACTGATCCCCAAGAAGATACTGCATATCACCATCAAACACAACAAAAACGCCATCTCCACCACCATCAGTAACACGGAGCTTAACCCTAAAACTGAAAGATAGCAAACCATAAACAATACCATAGAAGGGATATAGGACGAGAAAACTATCAATAGATAATAAGGAAAGAACCAAAGTGACAGCAACACAAATAACCTAGACCAACAAGAAAGTACAAACCGAGGTATCATCTGGAAGACATGCTTAACACAACGACCACAATAGTAGGCACTAGAGTCAGGGGACACACTCTTGTGACACTTGCAAGCAGGATACCACCAATCCTCATCAGCAACCACACCAATTATAGTGGCAGAAACGACAAAAACCCCATCAGAAGTTAATGAATTCAACCCAGAAATAGTTATAATAGGATAACTATGAAGGAAATCCTCCTCCATAGAAGGCCTAACACGAGGACCAAGAACAACAATGGAAGTAGCAGCATTGATGCCATGAGAAGCAAGCCTATACACAAAGTATAATAAGCTAAAACAAGCAACCTAAAACCACAATAATAAACAAAACAAAAAAACAATAAATTAACCAAACAACACAAAAGTAGAGCGAAAACAAACCTATCCTTAAAACCAACAGCCTCAGCAATGGGAGGGTCAACCAACAACCTAGTGGTATTAATAACATTCTGAATAGACACCTCGTCTATCCATACCAAATAGGGACAAAGAATCACAAAAGAGTAAATAACAAATACAACAAGGCAAATAGAGTGAAAAGAACACAAATGAACAAACCAATAGACACCCAATGACCAACCTCTGAAGAGTTTAACTTTGGCAAACTGAACAATAACAACAGGCATGTAATCAGTTTTCTTCCCAACCATCTCGAGAAACTGGCCAACATAATCACCAAACAAGGCACACTCACACTTTCCACTGAAATAATAACAGGAAAAATAACTCATCAACATACCAGGGATCATCAACAAAAAATTAGAGAAACAAATAACAAATTACTTGACAACCCAAAAATAAAACAATAAGTAGTATTGAACCAACAGAGCAAACTAACGTGTGATCAGTAAGTTCAATAACAATCATCTTGGTAACTCTGCTATCCCTTAAATACTCGCGTTCACGAGATACTCCAGTAAGAAGTCCAACAACATCTGAAACACGGAAAGCAACAAACACAACAAAACTATAAACTAAGAACAAAACAAAAACAATACAAAACAGTGAAAAAAACAAATACATACCAACCAAATGATCATATTCAGCAGGAAGAGCACGGATTTCAGCAATGGTACTCAAAGAGAGACCAAAGCGAGATATTTCAGGACACTCGGACAACTCAACCCTAGTTTTCATCTGAAACACAAGTTTGTAAGGATGCAAAGTAGTCCGATACGCACCAGCGCTGCAAGCAACGGTAAAGAAGGACATGGTATAAACCAACCCCTCGTCCAACTTCCGCTGGAACAAATAGAGCAATTGTTTTCTTACAGTGGCATGGATCTTGGTACCCTAGAAAAAAATCAAGCCAGAACCAATAAGGCGAGGAAACCGCTTACGATCAAAATTCAGATAAAGTACAACCAAACAGGTGCAAAAAACATGAGCTAAAAAACAGTCCATATGAATAAAAAAAGATCCAAGACAACTAACCTTTGAATCAACAAGCACCATTTCAACGGAGTTAACCTGGTTATTTTTGAGATAAGTGGAAACCTCCCAAATTCTGGCAACCCTAACCGTAAACCTCCAAGCTGTTCTTCCGGGAACCACCTCGGACAAGTAATCAATCCTAGGAGCCATTGAAGTGAGCAACAAAAGCAAAAATAAGTAAACAAAGAAATTAAGCAAATAACAAGAAGAAGAATCAAGCGAAAGGAATGAAGAATACAACCCACACCATCAGACTATATATAATCAAAAGCAATAAGGAAGTAAACAAATAAACTAAGTAATACTCGGGACGCGAGGCAAGGAAAGCCTGCGAGAATTTGTCAGAATACAAAAGGCATTAAATGTATCAAAACAAAACAGGAAAAGGAATGAGAAACGCAACAGAACAAAGAAGAAAAAGGGAATCGACAGAACAAAGAAGAAAAAGGGAATCGCAACAGAACAAAGAAGAAAAAGGGAATCGACAGAACAAAGAAGAAAAAGGGAATCGACATGGAAGGGGATTTGGAATGGTGAACAGGAGCAGGGCAACCGAAATTTTGCAATCAACAGTAGCACTTTGGGCGAATCCTATTGTAAGGTTTATTGATATATAGCCCCTCTCCCCTTTGTAAAAGGCATCAATTTAAGCTTGTAACACTTGCATTCATCCAATAAAGTTCTCTTTTTTATTTTCTGTTTTGTTCATAGTTTAGTTTTGTTCATGATGTCAAGGTGTGAGTAGTTCAGCCACGACACCTTGAGGTTATGGAGAGTAACCCATAGTATAGGTTCTTGATCCTTTCCTTATGTATAACTGCTTATTGTGATTACTAGCAACTATATCAAAAGTGTAGATGTTTCCATTGTTTATCTCAAGGTGTCAGGGAAGTACTGATTGGTGAAGTCGGTATCTCGATCCTCTACAATTTATGGCCGGTGTATTGTGATCACCATGCGTTAGGGGGTGTGTGGGTGGTTGATTCCATGGTCACCTAGAGCAATTGACGACTACTGCGAGAAGGGGTGGTTGTGGCAGAGAGACTAACACAACCTATAAGTTGCTTTTAATGAAAAAGGTTTTCACATGTATGTTTGGAAAGGGTTGTGGATTTAAGTTGATTTTGGATTTATTTGAAATTTTACACAAATGATCTATATGATGTAAACTTTCAATCCAACGGTGGATTTTATAAAATTTATATCGGTTAAAACGTTATTGAGAGGTGTAACATTTGGTGTCAAACTAGTTGGTGTCAACGGATCCTGACTCTATATATATATATATATATATATATATATATATATATACTAGTATAACTTATCCGTACTATCGCCCGGGTTAATGTTCTATGAAAAATATAGATCATTTTTTTTCACACATGAAAAATATGGATTATTAAAATTTTAATATTGTGATTTTTTAAATTATTTGTAAAATTAATTTTATATTTAATGTAGTAGTTTATTTAAATATGATAAAAGATCCAAATTTTGGAGATTTTAAGGAGAAATGGCATAATGGAGAGTGATATTCCACTCTTCGTTCCCAACTCACATTTCATATATTTGTTCTTTTATTTTCATAAAAAAAATGTCATTATGCAAAAACTAATCTAACGGTTAATATATTTGTTCTTAATCGTCAGCTCTCTCCTTTAGACATTTGTTTTCTTCAGGAGTATTTTATCTCATGTCCCCGTGTGAAAAAATTTCACATTTGAGAAGCAAAATGAGGCGATTTTAATTTTAATATATCTCATTTGTTAATGTGCAAATTTTAAAAAATGTATCTATTTGTTTTTATTTTTATTTGTTTATTTTACAGTGATGTATGGAAAATAAAAATAAAGTAATACATGATATTATTGCTTTTAATTCTTTTTTTTATATATAAAATCATTGTTATTTTCACTGCTTTCAATTGATATCGTATTTTTTATGTAATAAAATCTACAAATGTATGTTTCACCTTGTGTAAGTTATTTTTTGCTTAATACCTCCATGTAGGTTTTTTTTTTTATCAATACCCCCGTATTTTAATATTTTGTTTGGTACAAATCACTATGTATTTTTTTTATTAGAAAAACCATGTTAAGGTAAACCATAATTAATAGAATAATAAAATGAAATAGAAAAATAATCTATGAAGTCAATTACTTCATTCCTTTTATATTTCAGACAATGACACATTTTTCTCTACTTGATAAGTACGAAGTTTAAGAATAACTTTTTTTAAGCATATCAATTTCTCAATTCCACATTTTTCCAATTCATTCTATAGTATAGTCATTCGAGGAGTTTCTATTATTTTATCAGTGTATTTGTTAAATATCACATGAAAAAATAGACAAATAAAAAAATAATGAGTAAAAAAATAGAGTACAACATTTATTTATAAATAATAGTAAAAAAAACATTTATAAGCATGATTTAAATCCAATAAAAAATAATATGAACAACAATTCTTTTTTAATAAGTAAACATATGATTAAAAAAAATGACAATAAAATATAAAAAATATAAATAAATACTTAAAACTCTAACATCAATTGATAATACTTAATCCTAATTTGAATAACAAACAATGTTGTTCTTCCGTATATGGACCTGCAAATAAATAATTATAACTCAAAATTAGTACAATTTTCTGATTGTAGAATTAAACTTGAATATTTTATCCACTCCTCTGTTCCCAATCCACATGTTATTTATCCCTCGTAGTCATCTTCATCAGTCTTTGCAAGAATCCAAATAGTAAATAAAAGTTACAAAGATATATGAATAATATTTTGGCTTCTTAAAAAGAAGTTTACAATTTCTACCAAAAAAAAAAGTTTACAAAATATTATTGACTTTAGAGAAAAAAATGATTTCTCTTTTTTATGTTGAATCCTCTTATTGTAGCCTAACGCAAGTAAACAAAATACCTGCAAAGAAAAACAAATAAAATTTAGATTTTATTCCACTTGAGAGCAACAAAAATTATATTGAACAAATAAATAAGAAATAACCAACAATAGCAATAGATTTTTTATTTTAAAAAAAAAAACCAACAATAGCAATAGATAGAAAAAAAAGTAGTGATTCTGTCAAAAAAAAAAAAAGTAGTGAAGGTGAGAAGAGAAAATAGATAAGGGGCGCTGAGACACTCAATGACCCTCACTCTTACATGTTGACCCGTATATATAGAAACTATAGTAGATTTTTTGTACTTAATTTTTGAAATTTCCATATATTTCAGCATTGATTTAATTTAATAAATATATATTCCAAAAATAAGTTGTCAATAATCAAAAGTTTCCAGATGTAAAATTTCAATTGTATCAAAATATTAATATATAGACAATTGTTCATAAAACCTGATTGAACAATTTCTATATTTATAATTGAGCAAAATAAATACTATGAGTTGGTTGTATATGAGTAGTCAGTCTCTAATAGGTTGACACATAGGAAACCTATAAACAAAGAGAATTAAAAAAAACTTAAATAGGAGTTTTAAGGAGTTTTAAATGTGATAAGAAGATCAAAAACTACTAAAATTGTGAACATAAAACTCAAAAAGTTGTAAACAAATGACACATATGCAACTGATGCTTGAGAATATGTCATGTAGGATGAAAACAAAGTTGGCTAAGCAAGAGAATGCCACATAGGAAAGTTTTCATGAGAAAAAACTCCTAAACATATAAATAATAGATGGCTTAATTAGTAAAATGGTCTCTTAAAGACATTTTTGGTTTCATATTGATCCTTTAAAGAAAAAAATGATTGAATAGGTCCCTTAAAGAAAAAAAATGTACGAATATGTCCCTTAAAGACATATTCGTTAATCAGTTTGGTCCCTTAAAGACATCTCCGTTAATCAGTTTGGTCCTCGAAAAAATAGACGGAAAGGACCAAATTGATTAACAGAGATGTCTTTAAGGGACATATTCGAACCTTTTTTTCTTCCTTAAGGGACTTATTCGGACCTTTTTTTTCTTTAAGGGACCAATGTGAAACCAAAAATATCTTTAAGAGACTATTTTACTAATTAAACCTATATATATTTAGACCGTGGCTAATCAGCAAATTTGTTGTAGTGTAGGGACATTGCATATATCATGAGCCGAGGTTTACAATAAACTGGGGATTGATCCCAGGATCTATAGCGTACTATACAAACCTCTCACCACTAGACCAAATCTAGTGGTTTGCCAAAGTTCGAACTCTGAACACTTTACTTATTTACCTTTTAAATGAAAAAAAATGGAAGGAAAGAAAATTACAAAAATCAATGAATGAATTTGGACTAAAGTTACTCTAAATTCATTCATTAATTTGCGTAATTTATAACTATTAACC
Organism: Trifolium pratense; assembly: GCF_020283565.1. NCBI lineage: Eukaryota > Viridiplantae > Streptophyta > Magnoliopsida > Fabales > Fabaceae > Trifolium > Trifolium pratense. Next base: position 38,265,997 of record NC_060064.1, on the reverse strand, counting down.
TACTATAAAAATAAAAAATAAAAACTTAATTAATAAATAATTTAAAACACTTATCAGCGTTCTCCTTTTTCTTTTGGTGTTCAAATTATAACCGTTACTTTTTTTAGTGTTGCTTTTCACTTTTCAGTGTTCAAAGCACGACACAAACACCATACTGATACACCATTATTCAGCAACAAGAGTTATCATTGCATGGAAATGGAATAATCAACCCGAAAATCACGACATATATTTCTTGTGTGCAAAATATTAATCACGAGTATATCTTATCCTTTTTTTTTTTTGACTACGTGTATATCTTATACGTAGTAGTAGTACTAATTTTTACTTTTATGAAAGACATATCTTCATAAATCATAATTATTTTCTTGTAATACAAGTTCTCTTATTCAGGGACGAGGGGTGCCTCAGTCCAATCACAAATTTTCTTCATATAATACACGCAACTATATTTCCAAATAAAATAGAAAATGCATGAAATAAGTAAAAAAAAATAATTATTATATTTTGGATTCCGTAAACTCACAAAGATATTTTGAATCGAGTTGTGTGTTATGATAGATTGATGATTTTTTAGTGGATGAGTGTATTTTTTTTTTTAACAAAATTCTCAATTTATTCTACATTAAACAGACCCACAATATCATAGTAGTCCAACTCTGATTTTTGTTAGTCTTCGCTAGAGCTATTAAAATGGACTATCCTGTATAGACCGACTTGCTAAACTCGAATAAATGTAGGATTTGAGCCTTATAATATTAGCCTGGGTTTTTTGGGGCTTCTTAGCCTGGCCCAAAAATCCCGTTTAAAATGTGGGCTAGCCCGCATGGGCCACTGGTAGCCCGTTACTCGTATAAAGCAAAATAAATCTCGAAAAAAATTAAAGTAAAAACTAAACTAATCAAGTATCGTGCAATGACTTAATATAATGGTTTAATTAGTTAACACATTAATTCCCACACTAAAATTATATATGATTGTATTTGATTTTTAAAATATAAATTTTAATCGTTTCATAATTCTTCGTAGAACTTTTACAATTTCTTTTAATTCACATTTAAAATTTTATTCTAAAGTTGTACGTAATATCATCCATTTGCATTTTTCACAATTTATTTTTTTAGTTTTTTCACAATTTATTTTAATCATCCTTCCTCGTGCATTTCTTCTTTCATAGTCTTATAAACCAATTTTAAATTTTATTTTGGTAAACTATCTAACATTTTTTAAAAATGTCAAAAAAAAATTAAAAATTAATATTATTGGTTAGTCAAGCCAGTGGCCCGCCCGTATAGGACCGGGTTCGGAGTAGTGTTTTTAAAGCCCATATTTAAATAGATTTTTTTGTCCGGACTGATAAAACTCAGTCCGTCTAAGCCGGCCCGCTTAAAGTCGAGTAGGCCATTTTGACATATCTATTATCCGTTACCTGTTGCTGACACTTATTATAAAATAAAACTAAAAAATATTACCAATCGTTAATTGGTTCAGTGGTGATTGACGCTGAACTTGGTAGGGAGGACCGCGGTTCGATCCCCGCAACTACAATCGGGAGGGAGCTGGAACCACTTAATGTCAGAACTGACCTCCGAACCAGATTTAATTGGTGGTGAAAACCCCAAAAAAAAAAACCTAAAAAAACACTTGCTAACGTTTACCTATTCCATTTTTTTATTTTTATTTTTTTGGGTCAAGTAGTCTAGTGGCTATAAAATCTACTTTAAAGGTGGATAAGTGAAGTGTCCAAATTCGAATCCCGACTCTGCACATACAATGCAATGTCCCTGCCAATTGAGCTAAGCTCACGGGGACGTTTACCTATTTCATTATTCATAAAGAAAAATAATAAAGTTTATCTTTTTCATAATAATAATTATTGGTCAAAAATTGTTGTCAAAAAAGAAATTATTGGTCAAAAATTAAAATAAGTATTATTATTTGGTTTGACAAAAAGTGCAATGAACCTAAAAAAAAAATAATACATTGAGAATCAAAACTACTATCCTAATTTGATATTTATTTCCATTTACAAACTTACATACACATAACGAAATCTCATCCACGTTCAAAATGAACATAAAGAATGTGATTATATCCAACTCTAAATTATTTTGCTAATATAATAATAAGGTGACTACTTCTCTACCCTCACATAAATTGAGGGTAGTTGCCCTATGCTGATGTGACACCAATAAAATTCATCCACGTGTATTTAAGTCAAACATAATTAATTTTTTACCATAAATTATTTTGACTACTTTTATTTTCAATTAATTATATTTTATGTTACTAGTTTTCTTTAATTATATTTTAGACAATGTGTAAATATAATTAGAATTAATTTGATCATTGAATGTTTGTTTCTAAATATTATATATTGATTCTAAAATATCAATGTTATTAGTAAAAAAAAAAAATCAATGTTATAGGCTCGAAAAAATAAATATATATCAATGTTAGTTTAAATAAAAATAATAAGAGAACAAAAACAACAAAGAAAAAAAAACTAATATCTCTAATTTAAATACACAATTCCACTTGTACATTTATTAAATGAAATCAAATAATGCTTCAAAAAAAATCAAAACAAATAATTTATGCTATTCCGGTGTAAATACTCCCTCCGTTTCAAATTACATGTCGTTTTAGAAAAAAATTTTGTTAACTATCTAAGTCACTCATGTAAATTCCAAATATTTAGTTGTAGCCGAAACCGTAAAAGATTTATATATTTGGAAAATTAAAGTTTGTTTTTTTAAGTTTTCAGAAAAAAAAAATGTTTGTTTTTTTAAAAAAATTGGTACATAACATATTAAATTTATTGGAAAGATAAAATGCATGGAAAAAAACAAATTAAGCTTATTGGTGAATTAAAATAAGGTATAATAAGAAATTAAGTGCAAAATACACTTTCTTAATTTTATTTTTTTTCTAAAACGACAAGTAATTTGAAACAGAGGGAGTATATAGTATTTATTTTTTCAATCTCTTTAAATCATTGCATAGATTAACGTTGGTTGACATGATGTCGATCTTAGAAAAAAGAGGGGAAAAAAATTAGGTTAAGTAATTAGGTTTAGGTTTGCGACAATGGTCCGACCTTTCTTTTAGTTCAGATGAACTATTTATATTTTTACTTGTGATCAATAGTTAAACCCTAAACCCTAAACAAGTTCAAGAGTTAGTTCGTCTTCTTATAATAGTCGAACCTTTTCATTTTTATAGGATAAATTTCAGGTAGACCGCACTTGTGATCGGGCGAGCTCCCGTGTGTATGTTTTCCGAAAATGGTCCGACCTTTCTTTTAGTTCAGATGAACTATTTATATTTTTACTTTTAAACAAGTTCAAGAATTAGTTTGTCTTCCTAATTTTCTCCTAATTTCGTTTTGTCTTCTCTAAACTATTTTGTTTTCAATTTTTTCCCGATATGGACAACCAAAGAAAACAAAAACAAAATGACGATGAATAGGAATCACATTCTATGACATAACAGGAAAAAAAAAAAGGAAAAAAAAAGGAAAAAATACGCTAAAAAACATAACATCTAAGAAATTGAAAATCACAAGTTTTAGAATCTTGAAGAAATCCAGTAGATCGGTGGCGAAGGCTGCAGTAAAGATTGACATCGGATAACACAAAAGCGGAGGAGCCGTAGAATGCTAACATGACGGTGGTGGAGGCTGCGGCAGAGATTGAAAGCATTAAGAAGAATAAGAAAGTTTTTTGACGATAAGAAAAAAGTTTTTTTTTTACGCGAAGAAGAAAGTTGTTTGAGACGTAATACAATTTGAAGAAGAAGCAAACAAATCAAAAGTAATTAGGTCCAAAATATAAATTCATAGAATATAATACATAAAATATAATTAATTGAAAATAAAAGTATTCAAAATAATTTATGGTAAAGAATTAATTATGTTTGACTTAAATAAATGTGGATGAATTTCATTGGTGCCACATCATCATAGGGCACCTACCCTCAATTTATGTGAGGGTTAATTAGAAAAAACCTAATATAATTCCTTTTTACTTTCCTTTTGTTCTATCATCATTCCTTTTTGGTTGGTCTTGTTTCCTTTTTTGCACACTCTGCCAACTTTTTTTATTTTTTGTATTTGTTTTTGCTTTCACTTTACTAAGTTCTGAGATTCCTAGGGACAATACCACCAACCTATACTGTGTTAAAAGCAAAGCATCACAACAAAAGAGAAAAAGAGAGAGAGAGAAAGAAACAAACACAAAGAAACAACATTGTTCACATAACACAGAGAGAGATCTAAAATCAACATGGGATGAACTTTGTTTATAGCTGCTTGTGTTATTTGGAACATAATGGCTTGATCAGGTTTTTATTTTATTTTTTTATTTGAGTAATTGTTTTTATCTGAATTGTGTGTTTTTTTGTTGCTGTAGTTAATTATAACTATTGATCTTAATTTTCAAAAATAAAATAAAATTAAGAGTACTGATCTTGATTGTAAATGGCTGAAATATTTTATTGATTGAATTATATGTTTGGCCATCTCATGATATTCATATAAAAAAGAATGATCACAATAATTTTTTTTTCTTTCTATTTTACATTTTTAAGTTTTTTTTTCTGACAAATGAAAATTTATGTTTTTTTATTATTGGCAAAATCCTGATAACTTTGTTTGGAATTTTGTGTTTGAGCAGACTAATTCCTGTGTCAGTGTCAGATATTTGTTCCTTCATTCTTGGAATTTGAGAGTTTAACTGATCAGGTATTTATTTTATTTTATTATTGTTTTTTATTATTTTATTTTTTTGAGGTATTTGTTTTTTATTATTTACTTTTGATTTGATGAGAAGAGAAAGCTGAAAAAATGCTATGGCTGTGATATGAATGAAACTAAACTTTTTTTTTTGTTTTGGTTTATTTCAAATGACAATGACAATACAGAAGCACCAAGGGACATTGATTGTGTGATTGTGTTGACTGGTTCTGGTTTAATTTTACTGATTTTTTCTCGGATCGAGCTACATCAGAATTCTCGGATCGAGTTACTTTGACATCAGAAGAGACAGTGTTGGTGTTCTAGGCTGGTGGTAATGGCTACTCTGACCCATAGTGATTCTAATAAGAAGTATTCATGGTGGTGGGACAGTCACAATAGTCCCAAGAACTCAAAATGGCTCCAAGAAAACCTCACAGGTAATGCTTACTCTATTTCTGATCTTAGTAGATAGCAATTCTGTTGTTTATGATGTTAACTTGATCACTTACAATTCATGATGCACTCAATTTGGTACTTTATGAAGAGGATGTAAGGAATCATGTAACAAAATTATTTTTTATATATATGTTTCTGAATCTTCTTTGTTGCTGTATGTCTTCTGAATGAAATTATTTGATTTTTCTACAAGTGTTTTATACTATTAGTTATGTCCTGTATGTAGTCTAAACATGATATAATAAACCATATGTACTTTATGTCTATGAAGCACCGACACAGATACCGAACATGACACTGATACGTTGATAACGGTAATAATTTTTTGAGAAAATGAAACATTTGAATGTATTGTAACTACATGTGTCAGTATCGTGTCGGACATTGATACATGTTGAACACCAGACACGCCTTTGATGTGAAGTGTCAGTGCTATATAGTTTTTTGTAGTACATCTTTGATCTTTCCGATCTTTCCTTTCACTTTGTAGCATCTATTTCCATAATCACTCAGAAGAGATGTGGCAATAATTCTTATTGTAAATTTAAAATCTTCTGTTTGCATCTATCTGGCGTTCTTGAACACATTAATTTATCATAATGGTGTCTGATTATGAACAGATATGGATGTCAAGGTGAAGCAAATGATCAAGCTTATCGAAGAAGACGCAGATTCCTTTGCCAGAAGAGCAGAAATGTATTACAAGAAGCGTCCAGAGCTTATGAAATTGGTTGAAGAGTTTTACCGGGCATACCGAGCACTGGCTGAGAGATATGATCATGCAAATGGAGTAATACGACAGGCACATCGTACCATGGCTGAAGCATTTCCTAATCAAGTCCCACCAGTACCAGCAGATGATTTACACACCGTTCCATCCATGGAGAATGAGCAGCCGCATACGCCATATAGTACTCGCCATTCACATGCATTTTCTGACTCCGATGAATTGCAAAAGGGTTTGAAACAGCTCAATGATCTCTTTATGACAGGAGAATCAGCAAGTCATGTAAATTTTGGAGAAGGGCGTGCTAGAAGGGGGCTCAATTTTCTTGACACAGAGGAGACTACAGGACTAAAAAATGTAAGCCATGATACTGAGAATCGTGTCTTATCTGATTCCGAGCGGATGACCAAAACGGAGACAGAAATTTTGGCATTAAAGATAGCCCTTGCTAGATTGGAAAGTGAAAAGGAAGATGGCTTGATTCAGTATCAACAGAGTCTGGAGAGATTATCTAATCTGGAATCAGAAATGTCTCGTGCAAGAGAGAATTCTCAAGGACTTGATGACCGAGCGAGCAAAGCTGAAGCTGAAGTTCAAACCTTGAAGGAAACCCTTGCTGAATTGCACGCTGAAAGAGAAAATAATATTCTTCAGTACCAGCAGTGCTTAGAGAAAATATGTGATCTGGAGAAAAATATTTCTTCTGCTCAAAAGGATATAGGAGAACTTAACGAACGAGCTACCGGAGCTGAAACTGAAGCCGAGTTCTTAAAGGCAGACCTTGTTAGCTTAGATGCTCAAAAGGAAGCTGTCCTTTTTCAGTACAACCAATCCTTGGAGACATTGTCAAAACTGGAGGAGGAATTAGTACAAGCCGAGGAGAATGCAAAGAAAACTAGCGAGCAAGCTAATATAGCTAAAAATGAAATTGAGGACATGAAGTTAAAAATTGTTAAACTTACCAAAGAGAATGAAGATGCGGCTCTTCGTTTTCAGCAATGTTTGGAGATAATTTCTAGTTTGGAGCATAAACTCTCTTGTGCTGAAGAGGAGGTGCGTGAGCTAAATTGCAAGATAAATGATGGGGCTGAAAAGTTAAATATTTCTGAACAAAAGTGTCTTCTCTTGGAAACATCAAATCAGACTCTAGAATCTGAATTGCAGTCTTTGGTACAGAAGATGGGGTCTCAAAGTGAAGAACTTAGCGAGAAGCAGAAGGAATTGGGTAGACTTTGGACTAGCATACAAGAGGAGAGGTTGCGATTCATTGAGGCCGAAACTGCTTTCCAAACTCTTCAGAATTTGCATGCTCAATCTCAGGAAGAACTTAGATCTCTTGCTTCCGAGCATCACAATAAGCTTGAAATTTTGGAGACAATGGAATCACATAAGCAAGCTTTAGAGGATGAAGTACACAAGGCCAAGGAGGAAAACAAAATTCTAAATGATCTCAAACTGTCTTCATCTGTGTCTATAAATAATTTGCAGAGTGAGATGTTAAACCTGAGGGAAACGATAAAGAAACTTGAACTGGAGGTTGGACTGCGAGTAGACGAAAGAAATGCTCTTCAGCAGGAAATTTACTGTCTTAAAGCGGAGCTTCATGATGTCAACAAAAGACACGAATCCACAATAGAGGAGGTCAGATCAACCGGCTTAGACCCACAATGCTTTTCCTTATCTGTGAAGACATTGCAAGATGAAAACTCAAAGCTGAAGGAAACATGCGAAGCTGACAAAGGTGAGAACACGGCTCTCAAGAAAAAACTGGAGATCATGGAGAAGCTTCTAGAGAAAAATGCTGCTTTGGAGAATTCACTTTCAGTTTTGAATGCTGAGCTGGAGAGTGTCAGAGGAAGGGTAAAGGTGTTGGAAGAAACTTGTGAATCCTTGCTTGAGGAGAAATCAACTCTTGCTGCTGAGAAGGCAACCTTGTTTTTTCAGTTGCAAACCACAGCTGAAAAGTTAGAGAAGATCTCAGAAAAAAACCTCCTTTTAGAAAATTCACTATTTGATGTGAATGCCGAGCTAGAAGCATTAAGGGTAAAGTCAAACATTTCTGAAGAGACTTGCCTTTTGCTTGGCCATGAAAAATCTAGTCTCACATCTGAGAATGAAACGTTAGATTCACAATTGAACATGACTCGTCAAACACTGAAAAATCTTGAGAAACAACATAGTGAATTGGAACTGCAACATTTGGAACTAAAAGCAGAAAAGGAGTCTGCACTTCAAAAGGTGGAAGATCTACTGGTTTCATTATACGCTGAGAGGGAAGAGCGTTCCAGAACTGTGCAATTGAATGACGGTCACTTGGTTGAGAAGGAATTTCAAATTCATATTCTACAAGAAGATGCAAGTTACCAGAAAAAGGAATACGAAGAGGAACTAGACAGAGCTGTACATGCTCAAATGCAAATTTTCATCTTGCAGAAATGTATTCGGGATATGGAGCAAAGTAACCTCTCCCTTCTAGTTGAGAGTCAGAGACTCTTGGAGGCATCCAAAACGTCTGATAGAGTGATGTCGAAATTGGAGAATGACAATGTTCAAAAGCAAGTTGATGCAAATTTGTTGTCTGAGAAAATTAACATACTAAGGATTGGGCTGCTTCAGGTGTTAAAAACTCTTGACATTAACAGCAACCATTTGTCTAAAGATAATGTTGAAGAAGACCAGGAGCTTCTGAACCATATACCTGACAAACTTCAAGAAACACAGAATTCTTTTGTCACAGTTTTTCATGAAAACCAGCAAGCAGCCATTGAGAATTCAGTTCTTGTTTCATTCCTTGACCAGTTGAAATTAAAGGCAGAAAATCTTGTAACAGAAAGAGAAGCTCTTGATATGGAATTGAGGACCATGTCTAATCAATACTTGGCACTGCAAGAAGAGGTCCGTATGATGGCAGAGAAGAATCAAGAATTGAAGTTGACAATCAGCAAGGGAGAAGAGAAAATGGAAGCAATGACAACTGAAAAATTGATGGCACTGAATGCGCTAAGCAAAGAAATGGATAAACTTGTTTCAGTAAATGTCGACCTTGAAGAGAGATTGAAAATAGTGATAGGAAAATTAGAAGATGTGCAGATGGAAAACATATATCTTAAGGAGTCATTTGTAGTGTCTAACACTGAACAAAAATTAATTGAATCTGTCAATGACCAATTAAATAGTCAGATTAGGAATGGAAAGGAATTGTTGTCTCAAAAGGAAAGCGAGATCCTGGGAGCAGCAGAGATGTATAGTGCTTTACAGGATGAGAAAAAAGCATTACAAAAATTGGTGGAAGATCTGAAGAGTAAGTATGAAGCGGCGAAGGTGATAATTGAAGACCGAGCTAGTCAAATTTTAGAATTATCATCAAACAATGATCATCAAAATGAGGAGCTTGGATGCCTTCATGAAGTGAATAAGAACTTGGAGGCAGAAATGAGGCACCTGCATCAAGAACTTGGAGAAACTAAACTGAGGGAGAAAAAGCTAAGTTTTGCATTACTCAAGGGAGCGGATGATCTTGAACAATGGGAATCTCAGGCTGCCACATTCTATACTGCAATGCAGATTTCTACTGTCAATGAGACATTCTTTGAAGGAAAGGTCCGTGAGCTAGCCGATGCATGTGAGAATCTTGAATACATAAACAGCTCCAAAGTTATGGAAAGTGAAAAGCTGGAAGAAAGAGTTAACAAGTTGGAAGCTGAAAACAGGAGATTACAGAGTCAGATGGCTTCTTATGTACCAGCCATCAGTGTTTTGAATGATTGTATTACATCCTTGGAGATGCAGACGCATGTTCATGCAAAACCTCATAGTCACGACTACAAAGAATCAAAGGTATTGCTATTTACTACTATTAACATATTATCTCTGGTATGCCACTACCACTACGATTCTTTTTTTGTCGATGTTTAGAGGGATTGGAAGGAAACAAACGTAGTGTTTTGGATCAAATAAACTAGTTGTGTTTTATTTTTTGGGTACCATATTTGAGTATGACAAGTTTTCTTAAGATATCACACAAGAAACTAACTCTCGATATTTCAATACATGAACTTTGTATAAATTAAGATCACTGCTTACTTGTGTGCTAATGGCAGGTCATTTGTAATAGAGTGAAATTGAATTTGGGATCCAGATATATAATGTAATTTGCGCAAATCTTTGTTTCCAGATTAAAAATTTGGCAAATGTCAAATACGCTGATGGTGATCCACGAAAAAGTGAAGACCGAAATGCTACAGAAACAGATGCACTTCCAGACTTCCAAGACATGCAGAAAAGGGTTAATGCAATTGAAATGGCTGTTAAACAGATGAATGAAAATTTCAAACCTAAGGATGAAATGAGAGAGATTCGAGTATTGAAATCTGGAATCAGCTGGCGCCAAGGAAACGCTCAAACAAGCAAGCATTATACTCAAATGGATGAAGTAAAGGAGCATCAATTTGGAGCTGTTTATGGACATAGGACAGGAAAATCATTGCAAGATGTTCCTGTGGCGGAAATTGAAGTTCTGCCAAAAGACATCATGCTTGATCATACACATGGGAGAAGTAGGAGAGGAGCTCGCGGGGGGTCCGATGATCAGATGCTTGAATTGTGGGAAACTGCTGATAAGGATGGCGTTATTGGCCTGAGAGTTGGCAAGGCACAGAAGGACGCTGCACCTACTGGGTACCACCAAAGGAGACATAGCAAGGATTCCAAAAATAAATATCCTTCGATAGATTCCTTGATCGAAAAGGAATTGAGTGTGGACAAATTAGAGATCTCAAGAAGACAGTCGCAAGACTCACAACCACTGCTGAATGAAGGGAATAAGAGGAAGGTTTTAGAAAGACTTGATTCAGATGCTCAAAAGTTGATGAACCTCGAAATCACCGTACAAGATTTGATAAACAAGATGGAAATTATTGAGAAGAACACAATGGGAAAAGGTATTGAGTATAATGCTGTGAAAGGGCAGCTTGAATCTGCTCAGGAAGCCATCACAAAGTTGTTTGATGCCAACCGCAAGTTGATGACGAATGTAGAAGAGGGCACACCATCCTTTTCTGGGAAGTCTGTAACAGTGTCAGATGAGAGTGGAAGTGTCAACAGAAGGAAAGTTTCAGAACAGGCTCGGAGAGGATCTGAAAAAATAGGACGGCTGCAGTTGGAGGTGCAAAGGCTGCAATTTTTACTTCTAAAATTGAATGATGACAAAGACGGAAAAGGAAAAGGAAAAGCAATGATTGATGATCAAAATCCAAGAGTCCTTTTACGAGATTATCTCTATGGTGAGACAAGGACAAGCTACCACAAGAGGAAGAAGAAAACATCCTTTTGTGGATGCATGCAGCCACCCACTAAGGGAGATTAAATCGGCAAAGATTTTTAACATAGCTTAAAATACATGGGACAAATGATGCATTAGCTTTCTCTTTGTAAATTTGCCTCTCTAATCTAGACATGTTTCAAGACCCTGCATTTAGATTCTGTTATACATGTAGTGTACTCTTCACTTGGTAGACGAGGCTAGGATGGAATTTTCACCATCATTTTCTTAAAATTTCCTCCAGCTTATTTCCTTACTGGTTAGATGTGCAGTTATTGTTTATCTAGTAACGTTTTAACTATCGTGGTGCATTGCAATTATCTATTCTATTTGTTTTCGTTCGTCTCTTAGAAGTCATTTGTTAAGCATAACATGCAAAATAAACATGAAGACAGATTCATTTTTGCTCGAATGTTATTGCTCATTGATAACTAAGTCTATATGCACAACAACATTTCTTCCAATAATAACAATAATTAACATTCACTAAAAACAAGCGGATAAGAGAAGCTTTACTTAATCGCAACTCTCAACCAAAAAAAAAAAGAAACTCTCCAAGTTCAACAACAGAATGCCGAGGCCAAAAGTCATATATTCTAAATAAGATGAACAGAGGTAGCAGAAGTACCAAGAGCATCTAATTGCATACCATGTTGTAAATGCTTGGCCAAATTTTCTCGCATGGTCCTTCCTGAAGGATCAACTTGCTTGCAATACAGTTCTCGATATCCTGAATCATGATGATCAGACAATGCAACCTCCGGATCTAAGGTGTCTCCACAGTCAATAATTATATTATGAAGCAAACAACAAGTCAAGATAATGCTGGGCAATTTACTCTTATCAGGTCTCCACATAACCTTACTAAGGATTCTCCAACTCCCCTTCAACAGCGAAAATGCCTTCACTGCAAGTAGTCTTGCAGCTTCATGTTTGTGATTAAAAGTGGACTGTGAATCTGATACGCCGTTAATTTCATAGGGCGTCATAAGCCACGGAAGAAGAGGATAACTGCACCCGCCAACAACATATTCTCTTATCACGTCTCCGCCTAAATTTCTTACATTTCCATTCAAACGCTCCCCATTCTGCGAGAGTTTGAAAAAAGCCGAACATTTCAATAATCTTGAAAATGTCATGCCACCAGGCAAACCTGTGACAATATCAATGAACCTCATTTCATGATCAACAATTCCTTGTATCAACATGCTGTAATTCTTTTCTTGATCACACCAATCATCCGAAGTTTGAACAGCCGGAAGTGTCATCATGACGTGTGTTGCATCAATGGCACCACAACAATTAGGCAAACCATACGCCGCTTCAAAACCAACCTTGATTTCCTGCATTCTATTGGAATCCGGCCAACTGAGATGACACTTGGCACGTTCCTCGAGTGCTTCAATGAATCTCCAAGTCACCTGAGAAACCGTCGACTGACCAACACCAAAAGAAGCTCCAACCGAGACTTGAGATTCACCCGATGCTAACCTTCTAAGAGCAATAGCAACCTGTTTCTCAACACTAAGAAGCCTTCCCTCAATATTGATAAGCCCTGATGGAGGCCTTGAAATGAGATCCTCCCTCACAAGTGAACATATGTATTCAAATGTTGTCTCTGACACCCTAAAGAAATACTTAAACCCTTGTGACTCATCATTAGGTACTGAGTATCCTACACATTTTTGCATCAATCATATCCATATATCAGTAACATATCTCAAAAAAATAAATTTTTTTTAAGAGCTCTCAAAAAATTACTCCCTCAATCTTATTTTAAGTGGCCCAATTTCACCGGGTGCACTATTTACATATTTGGTTTTGACCCTTTTTATCTACTAATAAATAAAAAAATATTAGCATATAAGACGTTAGATTTGTTTCGATGAATATTTTCATAATACTATCAACTTTTTATATTTTTTACTAATATCATTAAAGATATTAATAATCAAAATTATGCATACGTAGCCACTTAATATGGATCAGATGGAGTAATTAATTACATAATGATAATATCATTGCCCATTAATCCCTATTTTGAATTGAATCATATTCATACTGCAGACATTAATAAAGTGAGATAATAATAGTAGAAAGTCAGTAGCATGAAAGGGAAAGGGAATCATTTTGGAACAAGAAATAATGAAAAAGATTGAAAATTTGAAGGAAAATGGAATGAAGAGGAAGGAGAAGGTACCTGGGGCAGTAGAATTTTTGTGCCAGAAAGAGTCCCACCAATCGGTGTCGTTGGTTTTGGGTTCAACAGGGACAACCAAGCTCACTTGTTTGTTTTTATTGGTCTTCTTTGTCTTCTTTAATTTCTTCTGGAGGGGTGCCATTGATTGATTCAGTGTTTCTAATTATGGATTGAGCAGGGTACTAGAGAGTGAAGAAGAAGAAGAGAAACATATAAATACCAGGAGGAGTTAATTTAGTTACCCAAGTTAAGTTGAATTTAATGTTATTATGTAACCAAAAAAAACTAAGTAATGTTGACTATGTTCGGTCGTTTTTAACTTTTGTTGTGTTGTCCATTTTAAGGATTTTAGGGCCGTTTGGTGCGCATGATAACATAGTGATAAGATATGATATAAAATAGGATAAAGATAAGATAAGATAACAGCAGGATAATAGTTATACTCAGTTATCATATCCTGTGTTTGGTGCATACAAGATAACAAATATGATAACTATTATATTTTGTTTTTAATACATACTTGCTCATAATAATATGATAAAATATATAACATATTTAATTGACAAAATTACTCTTTTAAAACAATTGTTATTTTTTTAAAATTATTTTGTAATACTTTAAATTTTATAAATAAAAAATATAAATAAGTAATCAAATAACTTTATATAATAATCATTTTACTTTAAAATAAAAAATATAAATCAGTTTCCTATTTGTCAACTTTTTAATAATCATTTTACTTTAAAATATTGTAATTTTAGTAAAATTTTTATTTTTTAGAATATATAAATTACAAAATTACCCTTGTGAGAAAATCACATATATATTTAAAAATTAATTATTTTATTATTTATATTTTATTAATTTTATTTTATGCATTTTAAAATATATTTTATAAAATAAATCAATAATTTTTTTTCCGTATCTTATCCTGTTGGTAACCCAGCTCAAATTCAGGATAAGAATTATAACTAGAGAGACATGATAGGATAAGTTTCAAGATTAACTTATCGTATCCTGTTGTATCACCAAACACTGGATTGCGGCAGGATATGATACAGTTATTCTATTCTGTCTCTTATCCTGTGCACCAAACAGACCCTTAAAATGTCTCACACATCCCACCCTCGGTTTCTATTCCACTCTATTTTTCTTTTTTTCCCCTTGTATAAAAATTTCGGAACGCGTTTTTTGAAGTTTACTGAAGTTTTTCTAGTTCAGATTCGTAAAATATTTGGAAAACACGTTTATAAGGAAAAAAAAAATCGGAAAACGTGTTCCGAAATATTTATTTAAAGGCAAAAATGGAAATAGGGGGAGTAAAAAAGAAACACAGGTGGTGGGGTGAGAAAATTTAGATATGAGTCCATGTGGATTTAGTTGGGCTTCTCTGCTTATTAGTAATGGAAAGCCCGTTAGTGGTAAGTGTGAGTGCATTTTCAAAATGAAATTTACTTTTGCCACCCTATCGATTACTCTTGCGCTCTATGTGTTTTTCATTTTACCTTTCCGCTACCTAAGTAGCGAACGTTGTAAGAATGAGAAATTTTGAGAAAAAACACCCTACATGAAAATTTATTTTTATAACATCCGCTACTTAAGTAACAGACATTATAAAAATGTGAAGTTTGAGAAAAATAAACACCCCCTAACATGAAATTTTCTCATTTTTATAACATCAGTTACTTAATTAGCGGACAAAATCCGTTACTTAAGTAGAGAACTGGTAAAAATGAGATTTTTGAGAAAAAAACCATTAGGGTTTTCTATTGTGAAATTTTCAAGAGAAGGTATTTTGGTAAATTTGTAAGTGCGCGAGAACGGCAATAAGGTGGCAAAACTAATTTTCTTCAGAATATAGTTTTAGAGATTTGTGTTGATGAATGGTTAAATTTTTTTCGATCATATTAACCGGTGTCTTGAGACTATTAGTTAAAGAAGTTAAAAAAATTAATTCAAAGACTTATTAACCATATTTAATTTTTTAACTAATAATTTAATGGTACTAGTTAGCATTTAAGGACATTTCAAAAGGAACACTTTCCAATTTCATAACTACTATTTTCCATTTGAAATTAGATTTTCAAGATACATAAAACATTCAATAGCCTATGTTGGAAACATTAATTTCTTCCAACTCAAGGTACAAACTAATGAAAATTTATTAATATAAATACCCTTGCACACTCTATATCTTCTGTAGCATGATTCAGAAACTCTCATGCCACATACTAACGGTAGCAATTAGTAGTTAAGAAGAAAAATCAGTACTAAACAATGCTTCTTCTCACACACTGTTCAAACCTTCTGGTTCATCTTTCTTTGGATTAGCCTTGTGTGTACCAAGCATGAAGCTGCATACTCCAACAGCTTCTTCAACTGTCACATAAAGCCATTTGTGTCCTATTTCATCAAGGAACTTTGATTTGTTCAGTTTCTTCGTCACCTCGCTTCCGGGGTTGACCAAAACGAGCTAAGCACATAGGAAAAGAAGAGTACAAAAAAACAATTAATACTCTTATCGATATTCTAAAGTAACAAATAATGCAATATTTTAGTCGATTCACAAAATTGAGACGCGGTGAATAATTACTTGTAGCCCTTTTCTGTCGACCGACTTTTTGAACTCTTCGAGCATGCTTATTCCACTCGTATCTATGTTTGCAACAGCTGCAATAAAATTAAATTGCGAGTTAGACTAGTAATCTTTGAATTAGGTTTCCATGTAGTCATTGATTTTACGCACTCGAAACATTGGTGAGTGTTCGATAAGATCGAACAGTCCAATCAAAATATTAAGCTTGAATCTAAATTGTTCGATCTTGATCGAACGACCACCAATATCCTGACTGTGAATGCAGGAAATATTTGATTACACGGAATTCGAATTTAAAATCTTTAGACCAAATTATATAATTATTTTTTAATTGAGAATTTACCGGTCATATCCACAATAACATACTCCAAACTGGTTTTCCCCGCACCTTCAAGTCTCTCTTCCTCTTCATCAATCCACCTTGTGATCCTATCAACAAAATTTTCTAGTAAGATTCAAAATTTATTGAAGGGAATTGTTTTTTAGATTAAAATTTCATATATCATTAATAAATATAAGATAATTACACAGGAATGAAAGACAAACAATTGTTTTTTTTTTTTTTTGCATACAACTAATTAGTGACTGACCTCTCTCTTAAATAGCTTGCATTAGCAAAGTAAATTGGTGCATCAATTTCAAGAATTAGTATTCCAGGAACATGATGTGCATTTGGATAATGTTCAACATTTCTGTATGCTGAAGAATTTGGAATGTTTCCTAAAACAAATGTTCTAGGCCTTGCAACAAATAAAAGTACTCTAAGCACAGATAATGCAACCTGAACATTCACAAAAAAGCATATGTTAATTTCAATAAAAAAATATATATTAAAACACAAAATTGCTTAATTTAGAAAAAATAAAATGTGAGAGAACAATGATACATACAGCTATTACTAAGCCAATTTCAACACTGCCAAAGACAACCCCAATATATGCACTGAAGCATACTAAAAAATCAAATTTGTCAATTTTCCACAAATGAATTGCTGCTTGATAATCTATGAGTCCAAGCATTGCAGATACAATGATGGCTGCTAGAACTACAAGAGGAGTGTAATGGAACAATGGTGTTAGGAATAATAATGTCAACATCACTGCTATTGACATTACAATGTTTGATGCTGCAGTTTTGCACCCGGCGTTGTAGTTCACGGCCGAACGCGAAAACGGTCCTGAAATAACATTAAATTTTATGTCACATTTGTTGGCTTTTGATGCACAAAATTGGATGATCTATTTATTTATTTTTTGTCAGGTAGTCTAGTGACTAGCTGCAAATAAGTGGAGTGTCCGAGATTCGAATATCGACTTCTACATATAAAATGTGATGTCCCTATCAACTGAGTTAAACTCACAGGGACTGAATGATCTATTTACATATTTGAATGTTTAATACTAATTGATATTAATGCAAAAAAAATTACCTGTTGTGAGGTAACAAGAGGTTAATGAACCCAACATATTCATGGTACCAAAAGCTATCATTTCTTTATTGCCATCAATATGGTAATTTTTAAACATTGCAAAGCTTCTTCCTACTGCTATTCCTTCCTACATAATCATCAAATTAAGTTCTCAAGACTTTGTTGGCATGATTAATTTAGAGCAATAAAATAGATGCACACATAGGAAATGAGATTTGAGTGCCATTTGTATTTTACTCACCGCAAGAGCTATTATACCAATAATGAGTCCAGTTTTGATGGCTGTGCCCATATATGGTGACACAAACACCAAATCTGTTGCTGAAGGTGGATTAAGCCCCTTCTTCAATTCTCCTATCTGAACACACAAAAAATTATAAAACATTAAGGGATTTATTTAGTAAAAAAAATTAATGTATTTATTCAATTTTGGTCTAGACTAAAATCTTTTGAGTTATGCTTTTTTTAAATAAAAAATTATCAGTATTTAATGGATATGCTGAGTAAGTATATACAAGATTAATATTAGCATCCAATAAAAATGCATTATTTTTTGTACTAAAAAAATGGTATTATTTTGTCCTATCAACCCACTTTTATATGAGTAGTTTGAAATTGAAGAAATGACATGGATAAATAAGTCTCTAATTGGATGTTAGTATAAAATTGATTTACGATGACAATGTATATTCAGTAAATTCAAATTATTATTATTATTATTATAATTATTATTAAATAAAATTAATAGGTACATAAAAAAAATTACATTGAAAGTGCTTCATAGAAATTAGATCCTTATAATTTTTTTTGTTAACGATGAAGCTGAGTATCAAACCTACGACATCAACATACTACCCAAATCTCTCACCACTAGACCAAATCTAATGACTTAGATCCATATAAAATTCTTTAACGATATGATAATACACAATCAAACGACAAAAACAAAACACTATCCACAATAAGCGTATGGGGGCCCAACAAGAACTATACTAATGGGCCCAAAATAATGGAGTAATTTGTGGTTAGCCCAATGACAACAACTACCCAAAAAGGCCCTTACAAACATGTGATTGTGAGGTATGGTGCATGTCCTTATTCATATAACGGTAGCACTGTAGAAGCACTAGTGCCATGTTTGGCTAAATCAAATTATTTAAACGCATAAGTATAAAGTATTGATTTTATTTTTGTGTATGTGACTTAATAATTTAGATTTCTGATTGTGACCACAAAAACACTAATGTATCAGAGAGATGCAAGTGAGTTGCGATTAGTGAAAGAAATTGATTATGAAAATCGCGGAAAAAAACTTACCACTTGAACACCGTGCTTCTCAGCGTGAGTGAGATAAACCAGTAGACTTCCCAATATAACCGATGTTAGTGGCGCCATTGCTGACACCCAAAACAACTTTGGTCGTTGTTTGCTCTGTCGTCACAAATAATCACTTGTTTATTTTCATAAACTATTTCAAAATAAATTACAAGAATAATAAACATGAGATATTTTGTGGGATTCATTTTTAGTTCTTAAAAGATTGTATAAATTGAAATTCAAAATTGACAAGTTATTAAATTTGATCTAACATCTACATAAGGACTACAAAAATAGAAGTGTTATAACAATATATTGTTACATGGAATTTAAGAATATTAACACATTTTCACTTTTTTTTTTTTTTTTACTGAAAATTAACAATGATCTTCACTTTGATAATTATCCTTAATTACTTATGGATGTCAATTCACTTATCTTCAATTTTGTGACAAAATTAAGGAGTATTCTTAATTGTTCTTAAACTTCAAGAACAATATGCATGTGTCAAAAAAGAAGAAGCTAAGAACAATTTATTTGAGATATTCTTATTAATATACGTTAAAAATAACATTAATATATGATAAGAGCATCCTTAAAGAAGTTATGTCCATTTCCATCAGGTTCATCATGGAATATTGTTCTAAAGTGGGAATCGAATTTATGTCCACGAGTTTAGCTAATTTGGCAAAATTAGTGTCATCTAATATCTAATATTTTATACGATATAAAAGATACTATATATTTTTTTGTCACCGTGAACATAGTTCAGTTGAGGGATATCACATTTTATATATGAGGATTAAAGTTTGATTTTCGTACACTCTACTTATTTATGTTAAGAGAAAATTCTAGCCACTATACAGTTTACCTGACCTAAAAAAAAACTACTTTTTATACTATGTCTAAGGTGTATAGTATACCAATTTGTCATGGCTGAAGGTGGGAACATCACCAAAAGAGGATCTTTCTAATGTCAATTAACTTGAAAATTCCCTAACTTTATAAAGAAAGTATAGTTTGTTTAACAAGGATTGACAAATAACGTAGTTAATCAAAAGAATAATAAGTAGGTTTTGAAATTCAATTCCCCAAGAAACATGGTGTATTAATTAATTAACTAAGGCAAAAAATACAACATTTGGTTGGTAATTCTTTTTCTTTGTTTAGTTATATACTAGTATATACTTATGTGAAAGTAGAATATAAATAATTAAGGTGTGGGTTAGGTAATACTTACGATGTATCTTGTGACGAGGAGGAAAAAAATAAAGCAACATCCCAACACTGCACTTTCCCACCTCCACTGCAATATATAGGTCTCACTTGAATAGGTAAGAAATTACAAAATTATACTATATCAACCAAACACGAACACCAAACATGACACTGACACTAATATATCAATATCAATAATAATTTAAACAAAATAACATAATTCAATGTATTGGTATCATGTTGGTATCAAACACTGACACGTGTCCGACACCGAAACATAAAGAGTTTCCGTACTTCATAGGTAAGACTTCATTAAACTTAATGTAGTGTAATACAAAAATAATTGAAATATTTATAGAATAGTAATTCAATGTGTCGGTGTTGTGTTGGTATCAAACATTGACACGTGTCCGACACCGGAATAGAGCCTAGTTTAAAGAATCTAAAGAATATCAGTACTACATAGACAATGCTACATTAATACAAAAATAATTGAAATTTTTATAGAATAAAATGAATAATGTTGGAGCTGTGCATGTGTGTGTGTGTGTGGTATGATGAGGGGCACAACACAATAATATAATGTTATGTGCTATGGTTGTATTTTAGTGGATGAAAAATACACATTTTAGTGTCACGGAGTAACAAGACAAAGTAGCTATCTAGCTGTACTAGTGTTTCTCAACAAGTTGTACCTCACGAGTTTGTGTGAAAACAGAACTCATAACTGACACAATATCAGCTTTGTGTGTAAAATGTTCAAGTCCTAAAATTGATTTTAGTTGTTGAAGACAAACCACTGTTGCTGCTCCTCCCATGAATCCTACAATTGCTGCATGTGATAGAAAATCCACAATAAACCCCAACCTGCACCAATCAAATGTTTCGCACCGTTAATTTTGATGCATCATCAGTATTACGAGGTTTATATACCGTCAACACATTAAAATCAATCACATCTATATGATTTTAGAAATTATTAATTTGACAATTATAATTGATTGACGGTAAAAATTGATGATGAAAAATGTTATATGGGTCCCATAAAAGTTACATGGGTCCACGTTTTTTTATGGGACCCATGTGAATTTCAACCAATAAAAGAGAGTGTGTTGGAGTGTGTTTGTTAAAGAGTGTGTTGCTAGCACTCCTCAACTTAATTTGTAACGTTTATGACAAATATAAATAATGTTATGTGAAGGAATAATTATTTAGGACTCCTAACACTACATATGCTATAAAGGTCTATTATTCACACTCACACCATTTAATATTAATTAATTTCAGGTATATACTGGTGATGTGTACATCAATCAATATATAAAACTGAAATAGGCTAATCGCACTTAACATGTTTATTAATTCCAGAATTTAATTAATCTTGTATAATCTCTATATATATGCTATGAAGGTGGAGGGTGAATCTCATAATTGCAAAATACAAAATGTTTTTGACAAGACAAATTAATAAGAGACAAAAATCTCCAGCGCACCTCACAGCTGCTGAAACATCATTAGTGTAATGTAAATTAATAAAGCCTACAATTAAAGTATAGAATAAAGCCTACAATTTATCTACATCTTTACATTTAAAATGTGTGATCCTAGCTAGTACGTACCTAAAGAGACCGAGTGATAATTGTAGAGCTCCAGCAAAGAATGTTGCTGTGAAAGCAAGGTGGAGAAAAAGCTTCGGATTCTCGTTTGGATTAACTTCACGACCCAACATGGAAGCCATTAGAAGTGATCCAACCGCCACAGTTCCCACGGCCAAATCCCTCGAGCTACCCATCATCGCATAAATCAATGGTGGTATAAAGCTTGAATCTGCACTCATTCATATATACCTTTAATAATTTCCTCACTAATCATGTCAAAATCTAAAAGTGGAAAATAAAATTGCCCATTAAATAAGATCGATATTTTAATTGAATAACGGATGTATTTAAAAAATAATATAGATCAGATAGATAAGTTATTCAATATATCAAAAAGTGGTGCTTGTAATAGTGACTAGATATATAAAGAATATACAAAGCCAAAAAATAAAAATAATGTGAACATATATAAACATTTTTTAGATTGTATATATCATCACTACAAAAAAAAAAAACAAACATTAAAATTAGCAACAAAAAGAAAAATGAAATCTCTTCATGTTAAACTTAAAAAGATATATCATATTTTGACTAAATTTCTCTCACTAATTTGTGTTTATTTTATTTTTTCAATGCCTAAAATAAAATCTAGTCATATATTTTCTCTTTTAAAAAATGACATCCTGCACTTTTCAAGGTATAGATGTAGACATCTTATCCTATCCTATTAATCACAAATGAGAGATCAATTATGTCATGCTCAATGCTCAAAATTCAAATGATAGCCGACTAAGTTCTCCGCACATAATTGAGTGCAACACAAATATCACTAACAAATATCAATTTTGTCACGCTGAACTAACCAATATCATATACACTAATTAAGCATGCACTAGCTAAGCTAGTTAAGAGATGATATTTGAGTTCAATCATTATACTTACAAAGTCCAAGAATTGGAGGAAGATTAGCAAGCTTAGCATAACTAATCCCTTGAGGAATAGCTAAACTAGCAATGGTGATTCCAGCAATAAGATCAGATTTCAAGAACTGAATTGTGTATTTTGGGGCCCACTCCAAAATGGGCAAAAAATGTTGAAGAGCAAGCACAAATTTCCTTGAAGCTGATTGGTTCTTGAACTTTCTCAATGGGTCATCTGGAAAAAATGTTTCTTTCATAGAATATTTGAGTGACTTCAGAAATGGTTGTGGTGGTGGTATTGCCACACGGTGCACACTCTCAACATTCATAGTTGAAGGGTAAGCATAATCACCATTAACCATCTTGACACAATACACTATATATGATGTATTTAATTTGGTAGCTAGGGTATACTACTATATATATAAATTAAAATGGGAAGGTTTTTAATTGGTGTGTGTTTTTCTTTTTATGTAAATTAAAATGGGAAGGCTTTTAATTGGTGTGTGTTTTTCTTTTTTTGTTAATAGGCTTTAATTGGTGATAGATAGGAATTGTTATAAGACTATATATTATATATTGCCAAAATAATGGCGGTTGTATATATTTGAAGAAGTGTTTGATTAACTAGAAATTGGTAAATTGGAATGTGAAGGTTGATTTAGAAGAATTGGGAAGTGAGAAGGGATAAGGATGATGAAGGAAGAGGAAGCAAGTTAGACTAATGAGAGTTGTGAATTATGTCATGGCTTTATATAAGAAATTTTTTGACTTTATCATGTGTATTGGTCGGCGAATTAAGATTTTTGTGTTATGAGATATCAATTAATTAATTAATTGATTATTCTTTTGGTAAGCTTAATTTCATTAGTGGTTTTATAAGAATATAGTAGTAGTAAAGTAACTTTTTTTTATATAAAAAGAATATGATAACCATGAAGAAAAAATGTAAGATTTTATGTACAAATGAGATTTTTTTTTTACTTTATTTATATTATTTTCTTTCCAAATTTGAGTGCGGTAGGAGGGACCCAATAGAAGACCATAATGTGCAATATTAGTGGGAGAAGAGGGAGGTGTGTGTGTGACATGCATTTTTTTCATTTATAGCTGGGGAAGGTTACATGCATCCAACTGGTTCTCAATTTCAACACATTTTCCTTGATGAATGGTGAAAAGGAGTCTTGTTGGATGGACACAATGGGTTTGATCATTTTATTTGGTTATACATACATGCTGATAAAAGATACACGAAAAAAAAATTAAATAATATATATTTTTAAAATAATTAAATAATATACATTTTTATGCGAGTTTAACTAAATAGACGGATTAAATATTTGAAATATTTAAATATTGTTCTGGACTGGGCCTAAGGTCCAATAACTGAGGAGATCTTCTTTCTCAACCGACATGCACAATCCAACTGTGGCGCAACCCAAATTAACACTACCAAGGTCAACATACAATATACCCAGCATAATGCTCGACATCAGAATAATGGGTATTCACCGCCTAAGAAGGCTCCTCGGCCATTTTGGGACAAAATTGATGGCATTAACATGCTTATCAATGGTCTTGACCCAATACCGAAGGCTATATATACTTTTCTCATCATCTCATGCAGAGAAGACATATGTACATTATCCTTCCTCTTAAAATATTTACTTCACATTTAGACTAACTTGAGCGTCAGAGCACCTGCAGTTACAGAAGCGCTTCTTCTCATGGGCAGTTGCTCGGCCTCTTGCCATAAATTTTGGAATTTTTAGGGGTTATAGTTTAAGGCAAAATTGAGAATTTTTTGTTCCAACACTAAGATTAACTGAAATTTTGAAGAGTTAATTAGGACAAAATTAAAAAAAACAAAAAAGATTATTAGACTAAAATTTTGCCCCGACTTAATATAATTTCTGACTCCGTCATTATGCACGTATAAAATTCTCCTTCACAAATGGAAAAGGAACACTATTGTTGATTTTTATCGAGGTATGATCAAATATTTTTTTTTGTGAAAAGTATACCGTTTGATCTGCAAAATATAAATACTGGACAGAACAGTACATGACAGTACAAGATAGAACAACACAGGACAAACGTTTAAGGTATTGAACAAACTTTGTGTTGTACGATGTTTGGTGGATAAAAGGTTATTTTTGTATTTTAGACAACTTGTGCTGAGGACAAAAAGTTGTCCCGTGGTTCTGTGGGGGACAAGAATTTCAAGTTTTGTCCTGTCCATTGGCCCCTAGTTTGTCCAGTACCAGGAACAGTTTTAAAATCAAACACAGTACAGCAAAAGTTGTCCTGTCCAATCTCTTATTTTTTAGCAGACCAAACGCATGTGTCGCTAACAGATCGAGTCATCAACGGTATAAGAAAAATGTAAATTACTGGAAAAACATGTTGAGGGATAATTTGACTAGAAAACAAGAGATGTAACAGATAATTTGACTATAAATTAGCAGAGAGCATGCCTCTTATGTTGGGATTGACGGATTTAGAACATAAGTGACTATTTAATAAAATCGAATATTGTAAATTAAAGTTTGATTGTTAGAGTCATCGACTCATATAATAGATAAAAAAAAAAACTCAATGTACGTAGTTTTTACACTGGATTTTGTCAAAAAAATGAATGTTAAAATTGGTGCAAAATCAATTTATAACTGTCCAAAAAAATTAATTACACCGATTTAAAATTGACATTAAATATCAATAGTTAATTGTTTAGTGGTGATTGACACTGAATATGATAGGAATGATCACAATTCAATTCCCATAACTGTGATTGAAATGAAATTAAAATTACTTGATATCAGAACTGACCTCCGATTAGGCGGTTCATTGAACAAAAATTAAATTGGTATCAAATTGATTTATTATACCGGTTTTAAGACCGGCGTCGAATATAATATTTTTAATACCGGATGATAACACCAACACCAATAGAAAATAATAAAACGGTGTTAAATCTTCAATCTACACTAAGTAGTGTGGAACTACAATGAATTAATATAGGTTCCAGAGAAAGAATAGGCTATTGTTGCATTAGTTATTTTAAGGTGATGAATTATGTTTTTTAGGAGGATTTAAGTTTTGTTTGATAAAAAATAGTGGATGATTGATAAGTTAGTTTATAGCGGATAGTTTATAAACTAGTTTTTAGCTTATAGCGAATAAGTTAGCTAATTAAATTTGTAGTGTTTAGTAAAATTAGCGGTTAAACTCCTTATAAGCATGAAATGACATAAAAAACATATGTTTAATTAATATTTCATTTTTTCAAGTAAGATGATAGAGTAAAATTGAAAGAAAAATGACAAGTTATAAGCTCATAAGCTACCTGAAATAGCGTTTGAAAATTAAGATGATAGGGTATTTCATTTATTATTTTTTTATTAGTTTTTTAAAATATAATAACTACCCACTAACCATGTACTTTTATGTCATTTTGTACTTACAACAGATAAATTTGCCAAACACTTTAATTTTATTCTACTAATTTTTTAACTATAAGTTATCAGCCATCAGCTATCAGCTATAAGTCAATTTTTCAACTATAACCTAACTTATCACTTATTTTACTGAGCATAATCTCATAGACAATATAACTCATGGTCTCATGCTCCATATGCATTACGTCATCAAGGTCTAGATTCACTAGTCATACAACAACTCTCTCCATGCTTTGCTTTCGATACAAGTTGAGGAATTTATGTGATCATATTCATCTAGACCAACTTTTCTTCTATTTGTCAAGAGAAATCTTACTAAAAGCATCAATGCCATCAAGGGATTATTTAGACATAAAGAATATTTTCTATCAAACAATCATAACTATTGTAAAAGCTAAAATTTAAGTTTTTGATAAATTAACTGTACACTTTACAAAGTAATTTTTTCATATTTTTAAAGCACGTAGTATAATTTTTTGATAATTGACAATAATTTGATTAAGGTGAATCTATTATTAACAACAGAAAATAATTTTATACAACGTCTGTTGTCAAAATTTATGTGTCAAAATAATATGCGTATGATGAATCTATTATTGTTGGAGCTGCTAATTAACATTGTGCTTTGTGCTTGTAATTTTGGTGCCCGGTGGAAGCAAAATCCAGGAAGCTTGCTCGCTCACTCACACACATTTTCGTATGTACTCTCTCCGACTTTATTTATAAGCAAAATTTATTTTTTAGATTCATTAAAAAATCAATGTATCTAGCCTATATCTAAGCTAGATACATTGATTTTTCAATAAATCTAAAAAATAATTTTTGTTTATAAATAAGGCCGAAATAAGTATGTATTTTCTCCAAAATTATTATATGTTAAAAAGACTTTTTAGGTTCACTATAGTTTAGTTGACAGAGACATTACATGCAATATATAGGGGTTGAGGTTCGGACTCCGGTACTCACACTTATTCACATTAAAATGTAAAATTCTAATTACTATGTTACTTGATAAAAATAAAAATTAAAAATTGGTGTATATGATCTATAATATAAATCAAATTCATCACCTTCCAAATAACTTTAAAAATGATTTTTTAAATATAACAGTGATGAGAGAAAGAATGGTATAGCAAATGGTTTCACTTCACCACTCTCCTACTCAGCTTTCATATATTAATGTACCGACTCTGCCATATCTACTAATATATCTGATCATTTCCCTTCAGTGTGTCATCTGTCACATATGTCTTCTTACCAAAATTTAAATGTTTTTGACGGTAGGTTCAACTTGGATAGACTTTTTTGGCTTTTATATTGGTAAGTAAAAAATATAGAAAATTGTCAATAAAACAAAAAGTATGTATACAAAATTGAATAAACAAAGTATTGCCTAATTAATGTTCGTTTCAGTTTTTTTTTACTCATTTGATATTTGTTTGGCGGCAGGGACTAAATAAAAAAAAAACTTATCAATCAATAGTTATTTATCACTTATTAATCACATTCATGATCACTAGTTCAAGTGTTCAAACTTGTGTTCATTGCAGGAACACTACTCCCCCTTATAAGTGAAATGGAAATACCAGTCACAAGATAGAGAGTACATATATTCCGTTCCGCCCTCACGTGTAACATACCACGTTTTAAAGTATTGTTTGCTTTGGGTTATGTGTGATCTTTCACGATTTTGTCTTTTGTATATAAATTACACTTAGCCTCAATTCCTAAGCAATGTGAGACTTTTAGGTGTATCAGAACATTTATCCTCCAGTCGAGGCTAAAGGCCATGTGGCGTCTGCCCCCTTCCTTCTACTACCAATGTTCTGTGCCACCCTCAAGTGCACCACACCACGTTTGTGGGGTTTAAGAGGAACATGGGGGGCGAAAAAAGTAATTTTCTAAGCCATATGCTTCTTGCTTCTATTTTTTTCCATCAATTGACCCAGCCCACCTATACGATCTAACGAAAAAAGAAGTTGTAATCAAGTGTGACCGAACTAACATGAGTGTGCAGAATCAAACAACTTGAACAGCAGGTACACTATATTAAATCTCAGTCATCTAAATAAAATAATACTATATCAAGGGTTACTAATAACATTGGTCCAAGTTTGACCAATCTTTTGATAGGTGCATATTATACTGAACCTATCTCGTTGATAATCATGTAATCATAGGGATGGAGATCATACTCATAAGCAAGATAGAGAGCATAAGAGTATTCATGATGAAGATACTCATAGAAATTCATATTGAATGAATATAGATTGATAAAAGAATGAGTAAAATGTACAATGAGTAAGAATGAGTAACTAACTCTCTAACTAACTTTCTAACCTCCTAACCAACTCAGTAACCTATTAACTAACTATCTATATTCTTAATAGTCTCCCTCAAACTCAACATTCGGAAATTTACCAATTTGAGTTTGGAATACAATGAAAATACAAATTTGTAGAACACCAAAATCACACAATGTACTATAGTAAAGAACTAAACACCTAGACAAATCATAACAGTAACATTGTTGGCACAATGTCAGCATAATAGGCCCAGTAGCAACCGATCTTGGCTTTAAGGACAAGATACCAAAGATTCAAAACAGTAGGGTTCGGATACTTCCACCTTTAATTCTGCTTCGATCACTTCGATCCAAGACCAACTTTACTCGAATGAATCCTTAAGGACCTTGACAGTGTAGTTTGTGCACACGAGACCAAGTTCAATGACAAGCAATCCACTCCTTCAACAATTGACAAAACTTTTGTGAGAATCTTGTCATTAAGGTATCTCCATTTGAACCAATATGCAGTAAAGTGAAGTGAGGACTTGATCTGATGTATCTTTGAGTAATTTAGGAACATATTCATCCAACTTGGTGAATCGCCCTTCATATACGGAACAAAAGATACCAATCTTGACTACAACTGTAACAAGTAAGATTAAAACCAATCTGATCCAAGGGAGAAATAGCAGTGAAGTCCAAACTTAATAACAATGCAAATATCTTCCACAGTTGTAACAACAATAGAAGCAATCACAACATTCCAATCGAATTGAGAGAACAAATCACATAAGAATACTTCCAAAGGTATTGAAGTCATAACTACCATCAATCAATCTTGGACAATGTTGTTGCAGAACTGACCCCTATATTGTGATAGCCTCCCTCAAACTCATAGTAAGAGAATACTTAGTATGAGTTTGGAAAACAGAAACCAAACAGAAAACAAAGACGAATTCAACATAGGAAAGTTCCGCCGAGATTGAAGGGAAAGAGTGAAATTGAATCGAAAAATAACATGATAGAGAGCATAGTAGCAGAACTGGAAATATAGCAAAGTAATTTCCAAATCCAATTCCTTATTTTGTGGTTATCTAACTTTCAGCATGTTGCAATGAGGCCATAAGCAACCAACAACCAAACAAACTAGAAACAATGAAAGAATCAATGAAACCTATCTTCATGACAACTTCTAACAAACATGCAGAAAACTGATAACTAAGTCCAGCAGCGATTTCCGCCGGGATCGAAGACAAAAACACGCAGTAAAATACATCGAAATGAGCTTTGACAGAAATATCAGCATAACAACGGGACTGTAAATCACTGATATAATTCCACTGGGATAAAAAATTGTGATGTCTAAAGCTCGATGGTGAGAAATGAAAGTGATGCTCTCCGACAAACACAGTAGAAAATCAGAAAGCGTCTCACCTTTCTTGTTGTTCTGATCTTGATCTTGCGAGAATCGGACGTTGCCATCGTGTTGACGCTCGAATTTGATCGGAGAAGAGAACGATTGAACACCAGATTGATTCTTCGATTTTTGGCTGACTGCAGAAAGCACAAACTCAGTTGCAAAATTCTTCGATTGCTTGTGTTCTTCCGAAGCAGTGATCGCGAAATCTACATCGTTGCAGCAAGAATCACCAAGAAAACAAGTAATAGCCCCAATCTTGATGAAGAAACCATAAAAATCTGATGCAATCGAAGGAATAGAAACTGAAATGATTGGACTTGCGAAGCTGCAAAAAAGGATTGAATCTTGCGAAGTTGAAAATTCCAGGTCTTGAGTAGAAGTGCTGAGAATTGCAACATCGACGGATTCATCTTCTTCACAAATTTCAGAATCGTAAGCGGAAGCACAATCTTCATCTTCATCCCTCGGGTATCGCTCTGATACCATGTTGATAATCATGGAATCATAGGGATGGAGATCATACTCATAAGCAAGATAGAGAGCATAAGAGTATTCATGAGGAAGATACTCATAGAAATTCATATTGAATGAATATAGATTGATAAAAGAATGAGTAAAATGTACAATGAAGTAGTTTATTTATAGGACTATTTGGAGTAACTAACTCTGTAACTAACTTTCTAACCTCCTAACCAACTCAGTAACCTATTAACTAACTATCTATATTCTTAATATATCTTCAATTTTGTTCCCTCCAATTTGGAGGATAAAAGATGAAATATAAAATTTGTTCCTCGATCTCCATCATAAAAATCCAAACAATGGAATGACAAATTTATACTATTTCACTCTATTTGTTTCATTCCATTATATTTCATCAACCCAAATAGAGCTTTAACGAAACATTCAATTATTGACAATACTACTTACATAAAGTAAGAGCGTACATCATAAGCTATAGACTATAGTTACACAAACACATATTAGCTCAATCTAGAGGTATTTACAAATTGTTATATTTGCGGGAAAGCAAAAGAAAATGAAAATTGGTGAAACTTGTGACACGGTTTTTTAAAAAAAATTGGTATCCTGTCTTAGGACCGACAACTTGTGACACGAGTTAGAGCTCAACTTGCTTCTAAAACTTTAGTGGAGCTATGATTTTTGAGATAATTTAGTCCCTGATTCTTTTAAAAAAGCTTAAATGATCAATTCGTCCCTGGAAGTTCAGGAGTTTTTGGTTTTCATCCCTGTATCTTTTTTTTGTTTTAAAATAATCTCTGAATGTGCAAATCCATTTGATTTTAGTCCTTAACGTTAAGTGTCGTTACAAAAATGATGACATGACAAACAAAGGCTGACATGACAATGTGTGACGTGGCAAATGATGACATTCAGTCATTTGAGTATTTTTAATTATTATTTTACATTATTTTAGTTAGTTTTGGAAGTATTACATGATCACAAAGAAGAATTTACGAAGAAATTGACATTTAAAAGAGTTTGAAGACTAAAGATGAAAGGAGATAAAACTTAGAAAAAAAATCCAAGTTTTAGAAGTAAGTCTCGCATGAGTTCTCTGTTTTTCTCGCATCGCGACAAGTTTTCAATAGGGATGCGATTTCATGTTCCCACAAGCACATGACGTCAGCCACGCGTCACCTAGGGAGACAACTTGCAACAGCATGACAGGATTTGACTACTTATGAATGACGTGTCGTCAAATCTCCTATTTGTGGGATGTGATCTAAATTTATATGGCACAATTTTAACACGTTAGGCAGCCTATATATAGGCCTTTGGATCATAGAAAAAGGATGACTTCCGGAGAGAGAGAAAAATCACGTCGCAGCAAAAGAGAAGAAGACAATTCTAGGGTTTCGCCGTCGCGGTCTTCATCGGTTATTCATGTATAATTTTCTTAACTCTTTTGTTATGTCAATTATTATTATGAGTAACTAATCTCATTAGATTAGGAATTATAGATGATTCTCTTTGAAACTATCTGAGCCATGTAACTACGTGTTCTAGTTTATTCAATGAAAACTTATAATTATTCAGTTAATCTTGTGTTTATTGCTTTTCGTTAATTGATCACTTTCGAATTGATTTTAAGTTATAAATCACTATTGACCCTAGGGTTTATACTGGAACTAGATTAATTGTTTGTCAATCGTAATTGCTATAGGAATATAGAATTAATTGACATGATTGTTAATATAACGTTCGTTAAAGCTTTTGATAATATTAGTTTCGCCTAAGGAATTAGGGTACTTTATTAGATAAACGGGATTGATGAGCCAAGGAATTGGACTCGGTCTATTTTGTTATATTGTCGTAATTATAAGAATTTCATTGTTGAGGGCTAGAACCTAGAGTACCAGATAGGGACAAAGAGAGGATTCAAAATAATTCCTAATCGTCTTTCTCTCATAAAAGTTTACGTTTCAACCTTCTTTCAATTTTAATTATTGTCATTGTTACTACAAATCAATCTAAAAACCCCCCTTTGCAATTTATTAATTAATCCTAAATTCATTGAATTGTTTCGTTGAAATAAGAACAATCCCTGTGGATACGAATCTTATAAATTTTATTACTTAACGACGAATTTAGTACACTTGCTAAAATTGTCATCAAGTTTTTGGCGCCGTTGCCGGGGATTGTTGATTAATTTCAACAAGGCAATTTCGTTTTATTTAGGATTTACTTATTTTTCGTTTTTTTAAAAAAAAAATAAAAAATTTAAAAAACCATACTTTATTTATTCATATTGAACAGTGCTATTGAGGTATTTTCTTGTTGTTTATGCGAGGTAAAAAAGTTGCAACAGAGCTTCTTTTTGATTCTGAAATCGAGAAGACTGCAAAGGCGAACAGGAAAGCAGCACGGTTAGCTGAGCAAGAGCTGGCTGAAGTATCAAAAGGAATTCCATCAGACACAGGTTCTCAGTTTGAAGAAGAAGACACGATGGCCGATGACCCACCACCGCCGCCTAGGCGTACCATGGGAGACTATTGTCGCAGAACAGATGCAGGACAAATTTCTATGGGGTTCCAACCGGCGAATCCTGTGACATTTGACATCAAGAATATAGTTCTCACCGGGCTAAGGGATAAACAATTTGATGGAAGTGCAACCAGAGATCCATGGGAGCATCTGGAACGCTTTTATGAGACATGTACTATGTGTCGTCCTGAAGGTTACACTGATAGTCAAATTAAACTCAGGTTGTTTGGGTTTACTTTGATGGGAAGAGCAAAAGACTGGTTGCAGTGTATTCCGAGTGGTACCATAAACACTTGGAAAGAGCTCGAAGATAAATTTTTGGAGCGTTATTTTACTAATGATATGTTTTTGGCAAGAAGGGCTGATATTACTGATTTTGAACAGGGCGAGTCAGAGTCTCTATATGAAGCCTACGAGCATTTCAAATTGTTATTGAGGAAATGTCCGAATCACTCTTTGGACAACATGGAACAAATGCAGATATTTATCAGAGGTCTGAGAATGCAATCCAGAATGCTTATAGATGCCTCAGCTGGAGGTACAATTAGAAATAAAAATGAGGATGAAGTCAGACAATTGGTGGAGAACATGTGCATGAATGAGTATCGTTCCAAAAGTGACAGGAAGAGAGGTGTGATCGCAGTTGACACAAACACAACTCTACTAGCCCAGATCGAGATATTAAACAAAAAGTTAGCTGCAAAGTCTTTAGCAGAGGCGAATGCTAGTCAGGTTCAAGAAGTCAAATGTGATTTTTGCCACGGGCCACACGCTAATGGAATGTGTTCACCTGAAGCTGGAGAAGTTAATTATGCCGGAGGATATCAGAAAAATAACCCTTATTCCAACACATATAACCCAGGTTGGAAAGATCACCCTGATCTGCAGTGGGGTAATCAAGGTAATTCTTCTCAAGGGAACTCTCAAAATCCACCATCTAGAAAATCATCTCCCTTGGAAGAAACAATTAATAAGTTCATGCAGATGACTCAGAGTAACTTCGAAGCCATGAGAGCCAGTCAAGAAACATCCAACAGAAATCATGAAGCTTCCATCCGAAATCTTGAAATACAAATTGGGCAAATATCAAAACAGGTGGCTGCTCAGTCTAATGGGGGTTTTGCTGGAAACACGTTGGATAATCCAAGGAATGAGAGTTGTAATGCCATTGGGTTGAGAAGTAGAGTTGTACCATCGGTAGTAAGTAAAAAGAGTGAGAAAATAAAAGAGTCTGAAGTAGAGAAAAAGAGTGAAACTGAGGGAGAAGTAGAAAATGAGCGGTTGATTGTAAATGAGGGAGAAGTAGAAAAAGAGGGTGGAGTCGAAAAAAATGAGAGACTAGAGGAAGAAAAAAATGAGAATGAGAATAAGGGAAACACTGAGGGAGAAGTCGAAAAGATAGAAAAATTAATTGATGCAGATTCGATGCTCAGAAAAACCAAAGCCCAACTTCTCAAGGAACATGGGAAAGAGCAGGTAATTCCTTCTTATGTGAAGCTTCCATATCCTCACCTTAAGAAAAAGAAAGAAAAGGAAGAAGGGCAATTCAAAAGGTTCGTAGAGGTGTTCAAAAATTTGCAAATTAATGTTTCCTTCAGTGAAGCTTTGGAGCAGATGCCGATATATGCCAAGTTTATGAAAGATCTCTTGTCAGGTAAGAGGAAACTTAGGGGTGACGAGAATGTTACCTTGTCTGAGGAGTGTAGTGCAATTTTGCAAAGGAAGCTTCCCCCGAAGTTGAAAGACCCTGGGAGTTTCACTATTCCGTGTTCAATTGGTAAGGTAAAAGTTGAAAGAGCTCTTTGTGATTTAGGCGCTAGTATTAATTTGATGCCGCTATCCATGGTAAGGAAGCTTGATTGTGGGGAACCTAAGCCAACAAAAATGACTCTGACATTGGCTGATCGCTCCATCACGTATCCCTATGGAGTTCTTGAAGACGTGTTGGTAAAAGTTAATGATTTATTTTTTCCAGTCGATTTTGTTATACTTGATATGAATGAAGACTCAGAAGTCCCCTTATTGTTGGGAAGACCATTCTTGGCTACCGGTAGAGCGTTGATAGATGTGGAGTTAGGTGAGCTAATGTTGAGGTTTCAAAATGAACAAGTGACTTTTAATGTATTTGACTCTATGCGTCATCAGAATGAAAACCCTCAATGTTACCAGGTTGGTGTAGTTGAAGAGTTAGAGGAGGAAGTTGCTCAAGATGAGCCACCAATTAGATCAATCGAGCAAGTTAATGTTCTTGTTGAAGAAAACAAAAAGAATGGAGGAAGCATGAAACATATGAAAGCTCCTATGGAAACTCCAAAAACACCTCTGAAAAAGAAAAGAAAAAAATGGAGGAACAAGTGGGAGAGGTTTAGGAAGCTGACACTTGAAAATTTGGTCTTTGTTTCTAAAAAGGATGATATATGCCCCAAGAAGGAAGAAACCAAGGTTGAAATAACTATCAAGTATCCACCCTAACATTGGTGGGTAGATCGTCAAGCTCATGACGGTAAAGAAGCGCTTGATGGGAGGCAACCCATCCGGTATTTTTTATTTCAGTCTTTATTTTTAGTCAAAAAAAAAACACAAAAAGAAAAAAGAAAAAGAACAAAAAAAAAAAAGAGAGACTATCAATGATGTCATCTGCTGACAATCCCGTATGTTGCATCCTTATGTCTTGTTTATTATCAAGTTTAAAGTTTTTATGTCTTTTCAGAATTGTCAGTGTGTTAATAACTGAATTTGCATGATGAAAATCTCTTAAACTTGCACATAAAAGAATAATTGCAGTGTGATTGCTCATAAAGTGCAATGGTTCAAGAGACAAAGAGACGAATTGGAAAGATGGAGTTTTGCACGGTGTATTAGTTCAATCTTCAGATACCTCAGCTAGTGAGCATATCGAGCCAAATAAAGTCCACGGTATACTTTTTCTTTCACATCTTATGAGTGTATCCATGCTTTGTATATTTTCTAGAACTTGCAACTATTCTCTACTGTTGATTGGTTTTGCATTTACACACATAGAGGCACATTTGTTTGGTACTCTGAGCCTTTTCAAGCTACCCTGTTTATTATTTATCCGTTGCTAAACCATTTTGAGCCTAAAAAAAAAAAAAAAAAAAACCCTTTTCTTTCGGTGACATACCAAATTATAAGCCTTTTAGACCTGAATTTTTTTATCTGTTTGCCCTCCTTGGAGTTAGGTAGAAGCTTTAAATTTTCTTGTCATGGCAAAATTTTAAGTTTGGGGTTGCTTTTGAAATTAGCAACATTTTAAGTTTGGGGTAGGGGTACTAGAGAACTTAAAAAAAATAAAAAAAAATGATAATAATAACAAGAGACTCACAAAAATAATTGAGTTTTCTTCAAAAAAATAAAGAGCCATTAATCAGGAAAAATAGTGGCATCTTCAAAAAAAAAAGAGAAAAAAAAAAAAGAGCCATTAATCAGGAAAAATAGTGGCATCTTCAAAAAAAAAAAGAGAAAAAAAAATTGAAAGATATGTTCTCTAAGTACCTTATTAACAATGAATTGAGCCCCGATAATGGTAATGCTTCAACAAGGAATAGTAGTGGATATCTAACTCCAATTTAGCCTACTTTTTCCAAAATTATCCCACCGTTTGCCCAAGCCAAGTTATAACCCTTAAGACCTCAAAAATGTGTGCAATGTATTTACTTTGATTGACATTTAGAATTTTTTCAAGCTTATGGTAAAATAACATTTGCATGTTGATGGAGTGAATACCCTGTCAAAAATATAGTGAATTAGTGAGTGAGAGATAAGGTTGAACTTTGTACATTGTGTGGAACGGTCATTGGACCAAATTTGATTCAAGTCTGGGAAGCCAAAGTGTTGATTGTGCAGGATCACTGAAGTTAACACCGGTGGTTCTATTGCCGGTTGAAGAGAAAAGGTTTATGAGATTTTTATCATTCAAATTAATTTGTTAATTCCCTGATAGTTTTGTTTTGACAGGCATGCCACTTGAGGACAAGTAACAGTTCAAGTTTGGGGTTGTGATGACATTCAGTCATTTGAGTATTTTTAATTATTATTTTACATTATTTTAGTTAGTTTTGGAAGTATTACATGATCACAAAGAAGAATTTACGAAGAAATTGACATTTAAAAGAGTTTGAAGACTAAAGATGAAAGGAGATAAAACTTAGAAAAAAAATCCAAGTTTTAGAAGTAAGTCTCGCATGAGTTCTCTGTTTTTCTCGCATCGCGACAAGTTTTCAATAGGGATGCGATTTCATGTTCCCACAAGCACATGACGTCAGCCACGCGTCACCTAGGGAGACAACTTGCAACAGCATGACAGGATTTGACTACTTATGAATGACGTGTCGTCAAATCTCCTATTTGTGGGATGTGATCTAAATTTATATGGCACAATTTTAACACGTTAGGCAGCCTATATATAGGCCTTTGGATCATAGAAAAAGGATGACTTCCGGAGAGAGAGAAAAATCACGTCGCAGCAAAAGAGAAGAAGACAATTCTAGGGTTTCGCCGTCGCGGTCTTCATCGGTTATTCATGTATAATTTTCTTAACTCTTTTGTTATGTCAATTATTATTATGAGTAACTAATCTCATTAGATTAGGAATTATAGATGATTCTCTTTGAAACTATCTGAGCCATGTAACTACGTGTTCTAGTTTATTCAATGAAAACTTATAATTATTCAGTTAATCTTGTGTTTATTGCTTTTCGTTAATTGATCACTTTCGAATTGATTTTAAGTTATAAATCACTATTGACCCTAGGGTTTATACTGGAACTAGATTAATTGTTTGTCAATCGTAATTGCTATAGGAATATAGAATTAATTGACATGATTGTTAATATAACGTTCGTTAAAGCTTTTGATAATATTAGTTTCGCCTAAGGAATTAGGGTACTTTATTAGATAAACGGGATTGATGAGCCAAGGAATTGGACTCGGTCTATTTTGTTATATTGTCGTAATTATAAGAATTTCATTGTTGAGGGCTAGAACCTAGAGTACCAGATAGGGACAAAGAGAGGATTCAAAATAATTCCTAATCGTCTTTCTCTCATAAAAGTTTACGTTTCAACCTTCTTTCAATTTTAATTATTGTCATTGTTACTACAAATCAATCTAAAAACCCCCCTTTGCAATTTATTAATTAATCCTAAATTCATTGAATTGTTTCGTTGAAATAAGAACAATCCCTGTGGATACGAATCTTATAAATTTTATTACTTAACGACGAATTTAGTACACTTGCTAAAATTGTCATCAGCAAACGAGAATGTGTCAATAATGATGCATAGTAATCCACTTAGAGAGACCAAATCCAAAAATAAAATTGCAGACCAAAACTTGCAAAAAATGAAATTAAACCCAAAAACATATTTTTCTTCTTTTTTCTCTAAACCCAAAAATGGACTCATATTTCTCCAAATCCAGAAATTTGTGTTGAATGTACTAGAACGATATTTTCTTCTTCTTTCTTCTCCCCAACCTAAAATTCCATAAAACTCTTTAACCAACAAAAAATTGAGTTTCCTGATACACCATTTATTTTGATTTAATCAAAAGACCGTATTAATTTACTAATCACCATCTTCAAAATTTGACATGAATTTTTAATCAAACAAC
The DNA here is from genome assembly GCF_020283565.1 of Trifolium pratense. NCBI lineage: Eukaryota > Viridiplantae > Streptophyta > Magnoliopsida > Fabales > Fabaceae > Trifolium > Trifolium pratense. The sequence goes on along the minus strand of NC_060064.1, from coordinate 38,227,673 downwards.
TTTATATATTGTAAAATTTGAGTTTCATTATATCCTCAAATGTCAACCAAAAAATTCACAAACTTTTAAGATAAAATGACTCGTTTTTATTTCTTTTTTTTCTTTTGAATCTCTCAAATCGCATCCATTAAAACATGTTTTGCAATTTATGGGTTCAGAAAAATATGAGTCAATTTCTAAGTTTAGAGGAAGAAGAAGAAAAATATGTTTTTGGGTTTAATTTCATTTTTTTGGTTTTGGTCCCTTTATGCAATTTTATTTTTGGATGTGGTCCCTCTAAGTGGATGATTGGGCATCACCATTGACACATCATCCTCGTTTGCCACATCACACGTTACCACGTCAGCCTTCGCTTGCCACATCATCATTTTTGAAACGACACTTAATATTAGGGACTAAAACCAAAATGATTTACACATTCGTGGACTATTTTAAAACAAAAAAAAGATGCAGGGACGAAAACCAAAAACTTGTGAAATTACATGGACGAATTGATCATTTAAGCCTTTAAAAAAATATACTGGTGAAGCTATAATTTTTTCTTTGAGAGGATTGTGTTTGGAAAAAATATTGATCGAATGTCATATTTGTAATATAAATATATATTTTTTACTATAACATATCATTCATCAGTGTAATAATTTATAAATTTTAATTTTTCTCTTAAAATGAGGGTTTAAATCTCACATTTTGCAATATATTGTATTATATTATATTTTTGTTGTTGTTAAACATAGGGTCAAAAAACTAAAATATTATGCAAAAGGATCAACTCACATCATCCATGTAGAAGACAAGCTTCTGTATCACTAGACCACATCATAATTGATCTAAATATGCAATGCATTATATATATAACATTTGGTTAAACTGTTTTTGTCAAAAGAAATAAAGGAAAAAAAAAAAAAGAAGACATATTCTTAAACTAATATGTATAAATACTTGAAAAAATGAAAAATTTGAAACCTAGGCCAGCCATGGCCCCTGCCCAGTCCATGAGGGGCTCTGCCCCTGAAAAAAAACATCCAATAAATTTCGAATATTGCTCATTCTTATTTAATATGTACTTTTTTCTTTGATCATGAAAGGATCAATTTTGTTAAAATTTAGGTGACCAAATTAATACTTTCTAATATTGTTGAACTCGAGTTTGTTAGCCACAAAAGTTCGCCACAAAATATAGAAGTACCAACTTGACTCCTTTGAGTTCAAAATACTTATCATTTCATGATTGAAGAAAATGCAAATTAAATTAAAGAAGAATGAGCAATATTTAAAATTTATTAATTTTTGGATTTTTAAATTTTGCCGTGACCAAATTGTCCCAAAAAATGTTGTAGGGACCAAAATGTCCTCTTATTTTGTTTAAAATACACGAGTAACATTTATTGACATCTGATTTGGATTGTTAAATAATGTAGTTGACTTTCAAAAAAGAGAACAAAATTCCATTAAACAAAAAGTTGATGAGAAGACTAAATTGTCCAGTTTACTTTTGCAAGAGACTAAACATGGTCATTTTTTATCAGGATTTTCCTTTTGTATTTTTTCTAAAAGATCAAAATGAATACCTCTATACTCAACATGATATTATGGAAGTCTCTTTGAGTGAAGGCAAAGTACATTGACAAATCTATTACTAATTGTGCTGGATTAATTTGTTAGAATATTGAATACCTATATTGAATAATGCTAGGGTCACATCCTTTAGCACACTCTTCTAATACACTCCAATCATAATTAGCCACATCATCTATTTTTTTTTTACATTTTGACTTGCTACCTATTCCAACTTGTTTGAGTTTTTTTTTTCTTTTCAAAACTTGTTTGAGTATTATTATAAAAAAAAAAAACTTTTCATCTTTCTCTGCACTTCATCCTACCAAGTACCATCGTCTTCCCAATCCCACCCACCATCGTCCTTCAAGATTCAACAATGGAAGAGTTCCGATATGAGTACCCTTGTTTAAATTTGCACATGGGTTTTGGCGAAGTTTGAATCTCAATTTTGCCTCTCGTCGTCCTCACCATAAGAGAAAAAGACACGACAGTGATGTCGCTCCCGTTCATGCAAAGCCAACCGCCACCGTAAAATGTCGTCCCTCAAGCACCGCCGGTTGCACCTCATGTCCCGTCCATGCCGATCGAACATTATAATCCCTTCACTGTTCTTCTCTTCCAAACAAATTAAAGTGGATTTGGGTTATGCCTCTCAAAAATTGAAACAAACCCCGTTTAATTGTACAAACCCCATGTTTATCCCACTTGTTCAATCTGTTGGCTATGGTTTTGATTGAGAATTTGATGGGTAGTGGTAGTGGGGAAGACGATGATAAAGGGTCAACAATTGTAAAATAAAATTAGAAGAAAAATAAAATAAGTCAGTAACCTGTTTAACTAGTTAACAAGTAAGGTATTGAAAAAAATAAATGATGTGGACCAATCAAGAAGAGTGTGTCTAAGGGTGTGTTCTTAGCACTGCTTTCTAATATTTTGTGGGCTGCAATCAATTGTGAGTTTTGGTTTTAATAAAAATGGGTTGAAAGATTTGTTGTGATCCATTTGATGATGCTTAAGCCCGATAATTGTGATCGGGAATAATGAGCTTTGGACACTAATTCTGATTTGTGTAGAAACAAAATGTAAGCCCATCCTCTAGTGTACATGATGGGGTAGTATGACTAGGGTTGTTATCTTATAAATAGATAGGCTAGGTCCCCTTTGCCGTCATGTTATCAGCATCACGCCGAAATAAGTTTGTCTGAGGTTTGCCCCATTGATAACCTCAGAAACTGTAGCATGTGATCAGGCAAAGGAAGATCTTGTCTAATATATCGGTGGTTTCGATATCGGCTCTTCGGTAAACACAATCGTTGATTATCAAGTAAGTGTGTTCTAATTTTATATAATATATCGATCCCTAATTATTAATTCTTACACCAACTAGTGTGTGTCTCTTCTTATTTTTACTCATTTGCTAGCGGATGAGTAAAAATAGGAAATTTGAGGAAAAAAAAAAGTTATCTTTTACTTAGATAGCGGATGATATTTAAAAAAATAATAAGGCGGCAAAAAAACTTACATTCTTTTTTACTCTTCCAACTATAGTGCCGCTGTACTGTGACTCCAAAACAACTTTTAATTTTTTTTGGTAGGAAAACAACTTTTGAATTTTTTTTATAGAAGGAAAACAACTTTTAAATTGAAACACTAGTTTTTCTTTTCTTCCTAAAAAATGCTAATAAGTACCTCTAAACACCTTAAATAGTGAGTTTTTATAAAAATTTTATGACAATGTATAAGGTAATGTTGGAAATTTTATTGGCCCGCATTTCTCAATACTTTTATGCTATGTTTTTCTAAATTTTTGGAAAGTGTACGTTTGAAGTAATGGATATTTTTATTTATTTTATAAAAATTCTGATTTTCTTTTAATATATAATTACCACTCAAAGAATATAATGCAGTGTCAAACTAGAAGAAAAAGTGCATGACACGTGGTTGTGTATGGGTTTTTGATTGATTTAATGTGATACATATGTATAATTGTTATGCAAGTATGACCTTACATAGTGTTGTTGCATGCATCTTTTACCAACTGTTTGAAAAAATATCGATCTCATCATGCATTTCTACATGTATAGTAAAAGTGTTTTAACTCATTCTTTTTGCCGCAAACTCATTCTTAATTTGCCGTCAAAAAAAAAAAAAAAAACTCATTATTCTTCATATTGTTTTCTTATATATGCAATTTACTCATACTTCATTTCCAGTTCATTATTTTTTATTCTCATATACGTGTCACACTTTACTTTCAAATTTCTTCATTTTTTGAAGAATTATTTGTTAGCAAACTAATCAAGGACAACAAATATAATGAAAGATATATATTTAGAAAAAGGTGTTAAAAAGTTGAACAAATATATTGTTGACTTAATCATTACCAATTTGCTATTTTCTTATTGCATTATTGTTTGACTTTTTGATGTACATTATATCCATCGAATTGGAATAACTAGATGAATTATATACATAGCACAATAACATAAATTTAGGAGCAACTGAATTAGACATCGAAATTGACCAGCAATCCAAATGATGCCACAAATATTTTCTAAAAGAATATGGCTCTTATGTGTAGTACTGCAGCATGGGGTGTCTTACATTATGGATTAAATCCATTTTAAGGAAAATAATTGAGTCATGGTATGATGAGTTGAAGCACTAGTAAAGCAACCCATCCACTAAAATAATTCTTACATGGTGAAACTATGCTATGCATCACCAATAGTAACACACACATACCATAACTATTAAATAACTAATAAATATTTATTTAGATATAATTTGATGTTTTCCCTATTCCATAGTTGAATATATATAGTTATTTATTATGTTGATCATTAATGTTATATTTCAAAAGTTAAAAAAAAAATGGATATATCAACGATAGAATTTATAAAAAGAGTATGAGTTTGATTACTATAGAGTCGTCAATTTAAGAGATAATTTAACTCAAATAAAGAAAAAAATAGTCGCTTTAAGGATTTGTTTCATAACAAACTTAAAAAGCCCAAGTTATGTTAATACATTGGAGTGCTATTGGGAATTAAAGATTCTAATAACGGTAGGTTAGAAGAAGAAAAAATTGAAATTAAACATTTTCTATTATTATATAAAGTTAAATATATTTTTGTCCGTACAAAATAGAGATTTATAAGTTTATTTCTTACTTAATTTTTTTAAAATTTAAAATACTTCAATAAAATTAATTTTAACAATTATTAAAACTGTGCACAATTTTACTTTGTATGAACTAAAAAAAAAAGTAATAACTAATTTTAATAATCTCCATTTTATATGAGCAAAAATATACTATATTTTTTTTAATCAATATTTTTTTTCTTTTAACCCTCTAGTTCTCAGAAAAGGGGACTTGATAATATAATCCAGAGTTCCACCAAAAATTTAACTCGGGTTTCAAAAATTCATCCTAAAAATAATTTATTAACTACTTTAAGTCTAATATTTTGATTACCAAAAATATATTTAATGTTATAATTAAACGTGTGTCAATTTTGATATATTTTGTTGAAAATTTGCATATTCGATCTTTGTTAGTCAAAAGATAAAGTTTAGAATATAATTATCCGGTAAAATAGGAGTCAATTGATGCTTTTTGCCTCTGAAAATAGAATGGGTTTTGGCATATGTTTTAGAGACAATATTGGAGGTGACTTTGTACCGAAAATGTTTACCCTCTATTTCAAGTTTTCAACAATTATACCGTTGTTAAAAATAAAATAAAAAAAACACTTTTACAGTAAAAAATTAAATTCAAAATTAAACGAGTCTATATCTGGACACTTTTAAATAGATTTTTAATTTTATCATTAATATTTTAAAAAGATTTTTGATTCTGTCAATTTTTATTCGTACTAATCCTTTTGAGAATATGCTAAGGACTAAACCGATAATAAATAAATAAAATTATAGACAATTTTTTTTTTTTTTGGTAAGGAAATTAGAGACTAAATTGACAGTAAGTTATTTTAAAAAAAATGATTTAATTGATAATAAGTGGCTAATTACAAGAACTAACTTGACATATTAATAAATTCTAAAATCTTTTTAAAATCAAGAATTTATTTAAGAGTGTTTTACAAAATTAGGGACCAATTTACTGACTTACCTCACACTTATCTCTTTGCCCTAAACATCATAAAAATATCAATTTTATCTTTCTTGTTATTTAAAATAAAATATATAACTCGACAAAAATAAATAAAACCAGGATAGGAATTTTAAGCCCATTTCTCAATCTGAATTTTTAGTTCCTTATTGAAACCCGAACTCTGTTAGTCCAACTGGCCACAATAGCATACTTATTCTTTGACTTTTTTTTTCTCGCCTCCAGAAATTTCAAAAATACACCTCGCTACTTAAGTAGCGGATTCATCATGGGGCCCACAATTTGGGAAAAAACAGTTCACAGCGTAGAATGCAAACTCAATTCGCATTCTAGAATGCAAACATTATAAAATAGGGGGTGAATGAAGGGGGATACAAAAATATTAGATTTTATAAGGTTCGCGTTGTAGAATGTGAACTGAGTTCGCATCATTCTAGGATGCAAACTGTTTTTTACCCAATTTTTGTTATTTACACACTTACATCATACGTTGTAAATAAACCACCGAAAAATAAACATCTAAACTTAAATAAGGTACTCAATCATCATAGCTACCTCTAAATTTAGACAAGATTCATTTTATGTTCAAAAAGCTCATTTTACACATCCACATTTTAACATCCTGAAATTTTATTTTTCCACAAAAAAGATTGAAACCATATATAAAGTGCATTTTATTTAAAAATCTAGATGTGTAATATTTGATTTTTTTGCCATCCAAATTTTAAAATTTAAAAGAGGTAAAAATGAATTTGTGGGGCGCACGAGAACCGTGAAATTGGAAAAGAAAAATCACTAATTTTTTTATATGTTAAGAAATAAAAAATGCTACTAGTTACACCCCACATATATACTCAGACCAAAAATCAAAAGAAAAACAAAACCCACATACATTACAACCCAAAGTTCACGTACCCATATTCCTTCCAAAGAGCCATATTGGATATACCCAAAAGAACAAAGAGAAAAAAAAAAAAAAAAAAGCAATAAAACAGCCTGAAAAATAAAAAAGGAAACGTGAAGGCCACAACGTGTCATATACTTTGGCAGTGGAGGAATCGTGAGGTACATGATGAGAATTTCATTCTGCTTAGGCAGATTTGAATTCACATTTCTAAGCTTACTAATGAGTATCAGCACGCCACTTTCCTTCTGAGACGAGTTTAGTACCTCTTGTACTGATTCCATTTTTTTATTATAATATACTATACTTGTTGTTCAAAAAAAAAAAATATCAGCAAGCCACAAGTGCTTTTGACATAAGAACAAGTTGTAAGTGTTGATTATTACTTCGGAAGCCTCTGGCCTGACCTAATGGTTGGATGAGATTAAATACGGAGAATTGAATGGCCGGAGCTGGTTGTGGTTGCGTTATATTTGTTTGGAGGGTTCTTAAATATTTGTGGTAGTTGTAGTACCTATATCGCGGAGCAGTGAGATGTACTAGAAGATACTAATTTGGCCATGAATCGTGGTTTAAAGTTGTGGAGTTGCATATTGATTCTTTTGCATGAGCACCGAGCACGGGAGTGCTACGGTTGATAGGCTAAATTGTGTCATCTTATGTGACTATGGTTTGGCTAATAAATGGTGTGTGAAAGAGGTAATACTTTGGTGATTTATGAGCATGTCCCAAGTCAAATTATTTATTATTTCTTAGACTAAAACCAATGTTTATAAAACCGGACCGGACCGGCCGGTCCAACCGGTTCGACCGAGAACCGGACCTAGCACCGGTCCGGCTAGCCTTCCAGAACCGGCAGTCTGCAAAACCGCTCAAAAAACCGTAAAAACCGGTGCGAACCGGTAAAAACCGGATGAACCAGTGAACCGGTGCCGGTTTTGTCTAACCGGCCGGTCCAATTTATTTAATAAAAAAACAGAATTTTTTTTTTTTTCGATTTCCAGTACAGACAATAGTTAAAAAATTGCGATTTTTTTTTTTTTTTAAAAAAAAAAGCTTGCACTTTTAATCCTCAAATCCTCCTTCTCTATCATGATGATATAGATCCATCAGTTTAAGACCAACACAGTTCTTTATCTTTACACCATTTAAGAAGAGGTAGAGTTTGAGAAGTTTTTCGGGTTGGATAATACATATGGTTCTGCATAATCTCTTTGCAATTGTTTCTTGTTTCTATTTCTGTGTAACATTGTTGCTGAAACAACAATTATTAATTTAAGTATCAACCTTTAAGGCAAAAAAAAAAAAGAGTTTGAGAAGAAGAAGAAGAAAAGGTAGGTATAGAATTTGAGATGCAGAAAGTGGAAAAACATAGAGTAAAAATAGGGAGAGGAAAGTGATGTTGCGGCTGTGAACTGTCTTTGGCTAATTAGGTTTAGTTAAAAGTACTCCTATATACTAGAACATCGACCCATGCGGTGCACGGGTCTGATTAGCTGTAAGATATATAATGATTAAATAAGATAAGATAATTTCAGTAATGTAAGGTATATAAAAAAAGTTGAGTAACATTAAACGATAGTTCAACAATAATTTTGGATAAATATTCATACAAAGAAAATTATGTTATATTACGGAAAACTTCCTTATACACCACATTCAAAGTCTTAGTCGTATCTTCACCGTCGTCATCGATGATCAATATTTTTAATCCTTTTCTAGAAGTAACTTTTGAAATTGCAAGATACAACTAACCATGTGAAAACACTGACGACAGAAGATATATCCCAACATGCTTTAAAGATTGTCTCTGACTCTTATTAATAGTTCTCAAAATAAATCATTATAGGAAATTGTCTCCGTTGAAATTTAAAAGGAATTCTCACGTCAGATGGTGGAGAGAAAATCTAGGTATGAAAACTTGATCACCAATATTACATCCTGAAATAATTTTTCCTTCAAGAGCACATTTTCCCAATCTCGTAATAGTAAGTCTAGTTCCATTGCATAATCCTAATTTTTTATTCAAATTCCTTAATAGCATAACTGGAACTCCAACTTTAAGTCTCAACTTGTGATTTGACAGTCACGACGTAGAAATCGTGTTCAAAAATTCAGGAGTATGAACATCATCCACTTTTTGACCGTCTACATTTTGTGTGAGCGGAGTATCATAACTCAAATATGTTTTTTCTTCACCAGGTATTAAATCCAACATATAATCATTTATTGCGTCGACTATTGAATTTTTAGGAGCTAGTATAGCTCTATTTTTGAAATACGTTATATCGTTCATGTTTTGTAAAAGTTTGGGATAGGTGCTTTCAACGATAGCAGCAAGAGGATCACCTGAATTTGGAACCAATAAATCTGATGGGATGTCAAGTTCTAAATCATCATCGCCAACACCCAAAACCCATTTAGAAAATAATCTTCTTTGATCCTGAAAGGTTATGATACATTGTTAGCAAAAGAAACAAATGTGAATCAGTGATTTTTTTTGGTAATTAATAATATAGTCATGTTGATATATACCTGGAGTCAACTACTATTTGTATAAATATCACCTTGATATATATATTTGCAGTAATACGATCAATCATACTCCTCAACATGAACAAACTTTTAAGTTCATAAAGACATAAAATAAAGTAATTTTTTCTTAGCTTGTTTAGTTAAAAAAAGTAACTTTTAAGTCCAATGATTTTTTTTCTTTTAAAAATCTTTTAAAGCATACCAGCAATGCATTAAATAAATATTATTGTTAATTTTTTCGACTAATAATTCAAATTGATTCGCGAACGGATCTAACAAAGTTGCGAAACGATAAATTTCGTGTTAAAAAGCAGCATAAAACATCTTCGGAAGCATCACTGCACCCTATAAAATCAATGAACAGTAGAAATGTTAGGAAAAAAGAAATTTGAGTTTTTTTCATTTATCAATATTCTATGAAATGATGAATACTGCATATTATTTATTCCTTGTTAAGTATCAATCTAAATCTAAATATAATAGAAATCACTCACTACATGCAAAATTGTGTCGTGTGTGAAAATCCTAATATCAATACTCGGTATCATAATTTTAATAGAAATAACATATAAAATAAAATTAAATATAAATAATTGAGAATTTTGGTGTAAAAAACAATCTATTAAAATTTTTGGAACTATACTAACTTCGGTTACGCAAAACTCAACGCAGTAGGTCTGATATCTAATTTGCAATTCATTAACCAACTTCTCCCAATCAGATAAAGGATAGGGATTCAAAGGACCTGTTTATATATATATATATATATATATATATATATATATATATATATATATATATATATATATATATATATATATATATATATATATATATATATATATATATATAGGGGAGGGATCAAATTACACTTGTATAACATTTGAGTAATGTTACACCGCTCAATAAACGCTTCAACGAATACAAATTTTACAAAATCCACCGTTGGATTAAAAGTTTATATCATTTAGATCATCCATGTTCAATTTTACAAAAATCTAAAATCGTTTGATATGTTATTGAGACCGATCAAGATTAACGCTTTATGTGTTTTTATTGAATACCGTTAAGCTTGATCAATCTCAATAACATATCAAATGATTTTAGATTTTTATAGAATTGAACATGAATGATCTATATGATATAAACTTTCAATCCAACGGTGGATTTTGTAAAATTTGTATTCGTTGAAGCGTTATTAAGCGGTGTAACATTACTCAAATGTTACACCGGTGTAATTTGATCCCTCCCCTATATATATATATATATATATATATATATATATATATATATATATATATATATATATATATATATATATATATATATATATATATATATATATATATATATAGTTAGCGTAAAGTTTTAAAACAATATCGATTTTAGGAATAACGATAATAAATCACGAAATAGAATGAAAGTTTATACATACCTCTGAGTAAATTAAGTCGAATTGTGGTGAAGTTGTTAACATGAGACATTGAAATGTGAAAGATGTTTTTTTTAATATATTTCTATATTGTTGAAGGTGTTATAGTATGAGAATACATATATATATATATATATATATATATATATATATATATATATATATATATATATATATATATATATATATAAATAACTTTCCAAATCACGCGTGATAATAACTTTCTAAATCTCACATGATAATTATTCTCTAAATTTATGATCCGGTAGAAAAAAAATCATCGATCAGGAAACACATAAAAATAATTCGTGATGAATAATATAGTCAACAATAATTTTGATATGATATACTTTTAAAATTGATGGTGCTTATCAATTATTGCACATAATTTTAATCACAATTGGTATACTTGCCATAGTGGTTAGAAATATTGCCTTGCATTAAAGGGTTGCGGGTTCGAATCCTAGTCAAGACAAAATTGTATTACTTTTTAATAAAAATTGCAAGATAAAATGGAGAGAAAATATGGAAAACAAATTAGGGTTTAGGATTTGCTTGTGTATACAAGCTTATAATATAAAAGATATTGCCTAATTTGCCTTGTGTTTTGTTGAACAAATGTATTGGGCTTTTCTTTCTTTGAGGCAATAAATATATTGGGCCATACTATCCAATTCTGTTTTTAAAAAACTACTACTATGATGAATTTTATTTATAAAAATTATTATTTATGAAGTTTAATATTATATTTATTTATTATTCTGGTTCGATCGGTTTAATAGCGGTCCAACCGATCCGACCAATTGAACCGTGAACCGGAGGTCACACGGTTCGACCTCCGGTCCGGTTTTTAAAACATTGACTAAAACAACGTGAATGAATGTTGTTGCAATGACAATAGTATTAATTTTTTAGTAAACTAATTAGTAGCAAACTTAATGAAAATTTATATTTTTTTTAAACAAGTCAAAATGAGATATATATTAATAATAAAAAAATTAATTATACAGCCTTAAATTTTAAAAATAAATGTCAAACCTAATTTTTTTAAGGCCCAAGGCCTTACTTGTATTCCACTTAGCCCGGTCCATGCTAATGTTACTCTTGGAATCTTCATAGCACTGGATAATTTCTCAATCCCCTCACATTTACTGAAGTTTATTTAGTATAAATTTGACTAAAATTTACACTGAAAAAAAAAAACTTCGAAAAACATTTTCTGAAATTTCCAGAGTAAGAAAATAATTTTAGTGTAAATTCGATTAAAATTTACAATGAAAAAAAACTTCAAAAACCGTTTACTGAAATTCATAGCACTATAGTCATGAACTTATTATGTTAGATTTATTTTATCGATTGGTAATGGATCTATCTTTTGGACAGATATTATAGAATTTAATATAAAAATATTTATTTTAAAAGTTCGTACATTCAATTTTTAAAATGTTAGTTTTTTAGTGCAAAATTTTATTTTTAAATTCTTTAACATATACCTTAAGTTTACATGTTAACAATGTTCATTAGTAATTTATGTAAATTTTGGTATTTTTTGGATTTTTATTTTCAATTTCAAGTTAACGGGCTATTAAATTTTTTAAAATAAAAAATAAATACTTTGTTCGAGTTGGGCTGATCCAAAAAGTCGTAGCTTGCAAAAGGTCTGATTTTTCTCATCTCACCCCTCGTGTTTCTTTTCTACCGTCCGTTTTTTCATTTTTGCCCTTAGATAAAAATTTTATAACACGTTTTTCGAAGTTTTTTCCAAGGCAAAAAATTCGGAAAACGCATTCCGAAATATTTATCCAAGAGCAAAAATGAAAATCCATAAGTAGAAAAGAAACACGGGGGGTGAGAAGAGAAAAATTCCAAAAAGTCACATTTAAACATCCAAAAAAGTCGTAGGTCTAGTAAACTGTCACGTGCTAGCCCAAAGCATGTATAGTAACCCATTTTTCCTGCTTTACTTAAGGAGATATTATTAGATGGTCACATGATTAAGAAATTATATTTTGATCACTCTCATAAAAGGATAAATAAATATTTGAAAAATTAATTAAATAATATTTACTTTTCAAATTATTAAATGATATAATAATTTTTGTGAGAGTGACTAAAATGCAATTTCTTGATTATGTAACCATCTAAGAATATCTCTTATTCTTTTAGTTAAGACACTTCAAAAAACAGAGAAATATTATGTTAAAAAGTGATGCATTTAAACTTTTAAAAGCTTAAAAATTATATTTTTAATCTAAAACTTGTATATTTTCTTATCTTGTGCCCCAATACATTTTGAAAGAAATTTAAACTCATTTTATATATAATATTATGTATACAACATACTTTATAAGATTTTGTCAAAAAAGACATACTACTTTATTAGATAATAATATTAGTAATTTAGTGTGAAAAGAATACGATATTTCGATTCGGTATCTCAAAATTATTTCGAATGATGTGATACTACATCTAACAACCAAACTAATATAGCTCAAGTTTGTTTGATTTTGTTCCATTTGGATCTCAATATAAAAAAAAAATTAAACTATTTTTTTTAAAATTAGTCTAATGGTTAGAAATTCCACCTTTAATATGGATAAGTGGAGTGTCGAGGTTCAAACCCCGACCTTGCATATATTATATAATATCTCAACCAACTGAACTAAGTTCACGGACATAAATATTTTATCGAAAAGATTCATGCATTAGAATGCTTAAAGAGTGTCCCTGAGACACTGTTTAACATTTTCCTACTTATAATAATACTCCATCCGGTCCTATATATAAGGAACACATTGAGAAAAACACACATATCAAGGAGGCTTATTTTTTTTTTATTAAAAATTCTAAAATAGTATGTGTTATTCCAAAACTAACCTTGAAAATGTGTCTGTATAATTAATGCATAACATTGCATTTTATACAATTTAATAAAGGTATATAAAGAATTATCTACTTAATAAAAAATAAATTTAAAAAGTGTTTCTTATAAAAATGATAATTTTTTATTTTTTTTTTAAAAATGTTCCTTATATATAAAATCGAAGAAAGCAGTAAAATAGGAAATTTGTCTACCTAAACTCATGTATCCATCACTCTTTGGCTGAGAATCAATCTGAAAACAATGCAGTACCATCACTATGCATGAAGAGGAATATGAATTATTGAGCTAAACATACAAAAAAGTAAATAAAATTACTATGAAATATGGTGGGAATCCAATTTAGATGTAAATTGGGGTATATAGTTCACCTCCCCTTACTTACTTTTTGTCTCTTTATTCAGTGCTATTCTAACATCATTCACCCACCCACACGCTTTGCTCTTTGGACCCCCCCTCATCTCATCTCATCATTTTTAAATTCATACATCGCTTTCGCGTCTACTCTAATTCTTGTTCTTTTTTGGCGCTCTCTCTCTTTTCCTAACACTGATTGCTCCATTTTAAATTCAAAACAATATCATTGATTCATACATTTTAAATTCTAAATCAAACAAAACAGTACTGTCCTCGTCTCTTTTTACGGGAGATAACTGAGTCAACAACAAAAGTTAATGTATCTGATTCATAATACGATCTAGATATATCAATTTTTGTTGATCTAGTTGTATCTTATAAAAAGAATCAGGAAAAATATAATTTTTTTTTTTGAATAATTTTTTTTTCCTTTTTTTTTTATACAAAGGCTAGTGTAGTGCAAAGACATCAGTTGTAGAAACTTGACATCCCAACTATGTTGACACCCCAAGCACCACCAATTATTTGCAGCACCACACATAAAAATTTATTGAAACAAAACAATTGAACATTTGGGGACTAGGCCAAAACCCAAGAAAAACAATCAATTGAATCTATAAGAATGCAAAGCTATCCTATTGCGAAAAAAGTCATCACCAATAAAACTATGAACATTATCCCACCAGTGATCTTCCCGAAACGTTAAACTAAAATTTGCAAGCTTATCAGCACAACAATTTCCTTCCCTAAAAATATGATATAATCACGAATAGTTTGAGAGAATCTAAATTCGATTTCTATTAAGAATAATTTTTAGTCAAACATTATTTAACTCGCAATTGAATTCTAGATTAGCGGAACTTTTTCTCGTGCGAATCAAAGAATCAATACAATACAAAATAAAAATAGTATAATTATTATATCATCACATGTCATATCATAGATTATTATATGTATTAATTCTTATAACATATACTGGTGCAGCACACTTTTCAAATTTCTCAGCAACTTTACAAAATTCAGGTTCTTTTCCTCTAAACATCAAATTTCCCTATGCATGATCTTGTTCTTTTCTGTCTCTAATCCTCTAAACATCTTGTTCTTTAATCCCTTCATGATTTTTTGTTTCTGTTACTGGTAATTCTCTTTTCATTTCAATTTTCAAATTTCAATATTATTTTTTTTTCATTTCTTATTGATGCTTTCAACTATGCTCATATCTATGTAACTAGGGTTTATCATGAAGTATATCATTTTCTCCTTTTTTACAATTTTAAATTAGAAAGTTTAAATTTTTAACTTAAAAACTGAATTTCTATTTTTGGATTGCATGTGTGTGGTAAGCTTAGTAATGAATTATAAATCATTGAAAAAGAAAGGGGTTGGTCAAACAAACTTCACATACGTTTGTTATGAATAATGAATAATAATGAATAATTAAGGGAAGTTATACATCTTGTATGGTTGGTATTATTTATGTTTCTTAGTTATACAACTACTTGTGTGGCTTTGATAATTTTAAAAACTTGGGTTAGTTTTGAAACTAGTTTTGAAATGATAAGTCTCTTAATGAGGGAGGTACATGTTTGTTAGAGAGTGTTAATTGCTTATCTGATAACAATCTTGTTATATTTCTATGTCTAGGTCTTGTTTTTCTGGAATTAGGTAGAGCTTTTCACTTACCGGTTACCATTCTAAGTGTTGAATTGAATCCTCATAAACCCGTGTTTTGTGGCTGTAACTTGTGGAACTGAATTGGTTCTTTCTGGAGCTAAAAATTGAATTTTCAATTTATCTGTTGAAGCTGTTGTCAGGTAAATTTTTTATGTGTAGTTTGGTTACTAAAGAGTGTTGCTATTTGCTACAATATATGTGTCTTAGGCTGCGAGAAGATTTTGTGTATAATGTTTTCTGGTTATTTTTTATTGTTTTTGTGAATAGCTTGACATACTTGTAGTTGTAGCATTAGTAAATTATGTTACGTTATGTGTGTTTCTGGTGATAATGCTTGTGATGATGAACTCAATGTTGCTATGATTTTCTTTCCGGAATGCCACTCTGTCAGTGACGATAAGAGGTGAAGTGGATTAAGTTCAAATGGAGCAGTATGAAATTCTAGAACAGGTCGGTAAAGGTGCATTTGGTTCTGCTCTGCTTGTGAGGCACAAGCATGAAAAGAAAAAGTGAGTATTGTGATTTATGATATTATGTATCCTTTTTGTATGTATAAATTATATATGAGTATTTAAATGAGAACTTTTTATGCATTTTACTATATTGATAAGCTGTTATATAATTTTTTAAATATATGTTTATGTTATTTACATTTTAGGTATGTCCTCAAGAAGATCCGTCTTGCTCGCCAAACTGACAGAACCCGTAGGTCGGCCCATCAGGAGGTAATCCACCCCTTTTGTCAGTTATTTGAGGAAAATAGAATCATGTTCTTGAGTGGCTTACATCCTTCTTTGGGGTTTAACATGATTTGATGTTGAAAATGGCACAGTCATTCTTGTATATTTATTATATCTTACCTCTTGATGTTTTGCAGCATGAATGCTTTTTAGGTTGATCTTCAAGCCTACCTTTGTTCATTTTAATCAATTTTACATTTGAATTTTCTATTAAAGTGAATTTATTATTACCTGTTGTTTTATATCATAAAATGTGAAAATGATATTTATATTGTCTTTTACATTAGATTTTTAAGATCCAACGCTGGTTTCTTGTTTTGTAGATGGAGCTTATATCTAAAGTTCGCAACCCATTTATTGTGGAGTACAAAGATTCTTGGGTAGAAAAGGTTAGCCTTGTTTTCAATTCAATTGGAACCTTCTAAATTTATGGCTCTTCATGTTTTCGATGTGTGCGTGCACGTTGGCGCATGTGTGTTTTGCTTAACTTACTAAAAATGATGGGAAACTGGAGAAGGAAGTCTAAACTTTTCTGTTTTAGACATATGTGATGTATTTTGGACTTAGGAATGCTTATTGTTTTCGCATACCAAGGGATATCTTAAGTTTTAACTGAACAACTTCTCTTGGAACCTGTCATATGAGTTTATAATCTTGATTGATTTATGATACTTAGCAAGCTGGTATCTTTATTTCCAGGGTTGTTTTGTATGTATTATCATCGGCTATTGTGAAGGAGGAGATATGTAAGTCATGTTTGACATTGAATTCGAGTATTTGAGGAAGTCAGAGCATTTGTGACAACGTTTTTATATTTTACTTGTCAATTTATGCAGTCTTTTGATAATTAGTCTATGATGTCTCCAGGGCTGAAGCTATAAAAAAGGCCAATAGTGTTAACTTTTCTGAAGAGGTTGGTTACTCTTGCTGCAACTCGCTTCACTTCTGAGCCTGATGGATAACTTTCATTCCTATTTCAATGCTTATTGGAACTATATGACATAATTGATATCTGTTAACTTTTTGCAGAAACTCTGCAAGTGGCTTGTCCAGTTGCTGATGGCACTTGATTACTTACATGTAAATCATATTCTTCATCGCGATGTCAAGGTAAAAGACTTCTTTAAGCTCAATAATAATAGATAGATGTTATATAGCCTTTAAGAACCACCTTTGTGATGTTATTTCCTCGTCTGTTTCAGTGTTCAAATATATTCTTGACAAAAAATCAAGATATACGTCTAGGTAAATGGCCTTGCTCATTTTATTCTCACACTGCTCTTAGACTTAATTAATGTTAAGAGTTTGGATGTCTCTATTGCCTTTTGATTTATAGTATGTTATCCTTACGCTGTGCATGTTCAATGCAGGTGACTTTGGTCTCGCTAAAATGTTGACATCTGATGATCTTGCTTCATCAGTGAGTAATACTGCAAAAGTACCATGTTATTTATTGTTTCGTTTTATTTTTGGTTAGCAACTTTTTTTCTTGCCTTAAACTTAGATTGTTGGGACTCCAAGTTATATGTGCCCTGAGCTTCTTGCTGATATACCCTATGGCTCTAAATCAGATATCTGGTCTTTGGGTATGATAAATTTCTTTGTACTCCCTTTAATCCCTTTTATTCTTTTTCATGTTTTACAATATATTTTTAATTGTATTTGTAACTTGTTGTGACTTATAATATTTAACAGGATGCTGTGTTTATGAAATGGCTGCTCACAGACCAGCTTTTAAAGCTTTTGTAAGTCAAAATCTTAAGCTTTTTTATTCACCATTTTTAAAACAAATGAAGTGTTATTAGCAAAGCTTTTTGAATTTTGTGCAGTATACTTCCCTGGTTTTGCAGTAGTTCTTTTGAAACTCAAACATTCATGATGGTGTCTGAGATTTTGAATTATATTAGTTTGGAAAGCATTTTCTTCTCATTCTTTTATGATGGATTATTGACAATGATTTTCAATATTTCACATTTCTAAAGCTTGGAGCGCAACTTAAATTTATTGACTTTCTTTTGTTAATTATTAATTTTTGTGTGTTGTCTTCATCTGAGCAGGACATACAAGCATTGATTCACAAAATAAACAAGTCTATAGTATCTCCACTGCCAACTATGTACTCTAGTGCTTTGTGAGTCTTTTGTTCCATAATAATCTTAAGTTATTATTCAATTATCTCTATATTTCCTGCTTTTGTTGAACTTATATATTTGTGTCCATACCTACTAAAATTGAAAAGGGTCAATGGTTGGTTGATGTACGCATGCATACATGCAGATACTTACCAAATTAGTAATGTGTAATGACCATCCTATCCATTCGCTCGTTCACTGTTTATCAAACCTACATCGCATCTTATGTCCTCCTTGATATGTTACTAAATTTTGTTGTGGAATTGGTAATGTATGTTTTCTTTGGTGCATGAATGAAGTGATAAATTGATCACGTTGATTGTTAAGAGTCAAGCTATTAAAACTTGACAGCGTCTTTCTAATTCTATATGATCGATTAAGATAACATTACCATTCATTATGACCAAACTAGAAGGATGGGATGTAACTCAGTCATGTGATTTGTTCATTTTGCAATTATAGTTCCATATTTTAGCAATTAGCATTCCTTTTCTGTTTAACTCTTGATGTACCCCGTTGGCCTCTATATCTTACGTATTAATTCTCATTCTTGGTCATTTAATCTTTTGCATTTATAAATTTTCTCACTCAAGTTATCTACCTCAGTTAGTAATATATTGTGATATACTTCTTCTTTCAGCCGAGGGCTTGTTAAAAGCATGCTGCGGAAAAATCCAGAGCTAAGGCCAACTGTGAGTTTTATTTTTTGGGTATTTGTATTTATCAAGACATAGATAATAGATATGAACTAGTCTCGTACAAAAATGTGATATGCAGATATCATTGTCTTTGTAGTTTCTGATTGTCTTTAAGTGATGCTTATGAGCCAGATGTCATCACAGTCTGATTAATCTAGATGCAGATTTTGATTTTGTGCTCAATTTTTCACTTCCATTTTTAAAAATAATTTTAGCTTTTAGTTTTTCACCTTATGTGTTGTACGATATAAATTCTACTTGATTATCTGTCTGGCATTTCTTTGTCAGGCTCTCTTATGGCACACTGCTCTTCCAGCTTCCTATGCTACAATGAAGGAAACCCACTATTGGTTAACAAACTTAGAGAAATCTAGAATTACATTGTCTATCTACAGATATATATGGTGATGTTGTGTCAAATGGGATTTCAGGAACTTAACAAAACTTATTAAATTAGTCATGATAAACCTGGAATTATTTAAGGAAAAGAACATGCAGTTAGAAAAGGGGAAATATTTTCTGAGCAAGCATGAGTTAACCAAAAACAATATAAATTTATGAGTAAGAGTAGTGCTAGGGTCACACCCTCTAACACACTCTTTTAACACACACCAATCACAATTTGCCATGTCATTCCATTTTAATTTCCTTTTACTTGTTAACCGGTAGAACAAGTTGTTCAACAACAAAAACTTTGTTTTTTTTTTTGAAAAAAAATAATAATAATAAACTGCAAATTGTCGGTTCTTCTTCTATACATGGTTCCATGGCTCCTTCCCTTTCGATATGTCCATGGCTCCTTAACTCTTTCTGATTTGTATTGTGCAAGCTCATCGTCTTTCTCGCAAGGTTCAACTTAACCCAAGACGTTTTTGTTACCGCCATCGTATCGTCATTTTGTAAGCTCCGATGACCATCAATGTCTTGGTCGAGAGTTCCTGTGGTCATTTGATGAGATGGGTTTTGTATTTGTAGCAATATTTTTCAGATCTAGTTACAGATTCATCATAAGTTGCATGTTTTGGAAAGTAATTTTATGTTTTAGTCAATAATGGAAATGGCAGAGAAGAAAAGAATTGAGTCGTATGCACAAAATCTAAACAAGGAATAATACTTTCGATCTGAATGCAACAAGTTGCATCACTTTGTGTTCCATTTGATTCAATTTTGCTGAAATGCAAGATTTCCTTCTTGACATATATGAGATTTGTGAGAACATGAGAGAACATGAACAGTCATCGTTGAAGAAGACGAAGTTAAAATAAAAAAAAAAAAAGAAAAAAAAGATGGTATCCAAAATGAACAGGTAACAGGTAAAAGGAAATTAAAATGGGATGACATGGCTAATTGTGATTGGTGTGTGTTAAAGGGGTGTGTCCTTAGCATTACTCTAAATTTATAGTTAAATTAAAGTCTCTGGTATGTGTATTAGCATGCACGTCAAAAGTGAAAACACTAGTTACTTGGAATTTACTACTATTTGTTTTGATCTATAAATCCTTTGCACTGCATTTCCATTTTAACCATACTTTTGGATGCTGTCAATTTGTGCTGATTAAATATAACAGTTTTAATTTGTTGTTGTTGTCTTTGTAATCACCATTGTTATAAGTCCACCTCTTCTGTTTCGTGAAGTGAACATTTTAAAGTCGATTAACGCATTTTATTTGTGATGCTGCTATAATTGCAAATTTAACTGTTTGCTGAAGTTCTCTTTGTTTTTTTTACTACCATTGCATGACTAGTATATGTAAAATGTGCATTTAGTACCGCCGCTAACTTTATTTTATTGAATATAGTCAAAACAACTCAAGCACATTTTGTTTTAACAGGCCAGAGAGTTACTAAATCATCCACATCTTCAGCCTTACATTCTTAAAGTTCACCAAAAACTAAATAGCCCCAGAAGTACTTTTCCATTCCAATGGCCCGAGTCAAACTATGCAAGAAGAACTCGGTTTGTGGAGCCAGAATCTGTTTCTACTCTTTCTGACCAAGACAGGTACTTGTCACTAAACAATCACAGGGCATTGAATCCCAGTATTTCTGGAACGGAACAAAGTTCTCAATATTCTTCTATTCAAAGAGCTCAAGGATTATCCAATTGTTCAGTAGAGAAGCTCTATGACTTATCTGCTGGTGTTGTCCGTGATCACTGCAATACTAACAAATCAAAAGCCATAAAGTCCTCAACTGGGGAAAGAACACCACGACTTAGAGTAGCTAAGGAATCCGCTTCTGCCAGAAGGCAGACAACAGCACAGCCAAAGATATATGTTACCGGTTCAAAGCGTGAATCAGTAAGTTAGTCCTCTGCATATCTTATCATTTCTCTCGATGGCTTTGATTTATGAAATTATATTTATGCTGATGAGATTGGATCAAATGCCAAACTTCAATTAATAATAGCCTTGTTTAAATTTCCTGTAGAGCATAATTGGTGGTGAGATTTACAATGTATTACTCAATGAAGAGTTTCACATGTTACTAGAGAATCAAGGCTATTTTATTGATTTCACTTTTTGTTTATTGATTCAGCTTCCGGTTCCCCGTGCACCATCTGGTAAGTCTTCCACGCCAACTTGGAGAGCATCCCTTCCGATTCCTACAAGAGGCAGGAACACAACAAACTTCTACACTGATGTTGGTTATGTGGATTCTCCTGATGTTTCTGTTGATGCACCGCAAATTGACAGGATTGCAGAATTCGCAATGGCTTCCTACGAGGATCCATTCTTTCATGTTATTCGCAGATCATCATCAGCATCAGCCAAATGTTTTTCTAGCACAGCAGGGAGTGCTGATTGCACAATCACAAAGGACAAGTGTACAATCCTGGTGGACAAAAAAGTTACTGTCCCTACTAGCACCGCTGAAGCTGGTACTGGTGTTCCATTTACAAATGGCAGTGCCAGTGAATGCTCTAACTATGTTACAGCTGGCGTTTCAAGCCGCTCCTCATCTGAGTCGCGCGAGCATCGGTTTGACACCTCGTCATACCAGCAACGTGCTGATGCGTTGGAGGGGCTGCTGGAGTTCAGTGCTAGACTACTACAACAACATAGGTTTGATGAGCTTGGTGTATTGCTGAAGCCGTTTGGGCCTGAGAAGGTTTCTCCAAGGGAAACGGCTATTTGGTTGGCCAAGAGCTTTAAACAAAACTGTGATCTAAGGTTTCCTCATACACTTACGTGATCATTGCATGGGATAGTTTACATTAATTTTGTTGTATATTTGGCAATGACATATGAAGATTGAAGAGTTGTTTTGATTATCTGCATTGGTATTTTTCATGAGGTTTGATTAAGTTTTTAATATGGAATAAATAATATAATACTGCACATCAATTGTAAGATTGATTCACATCTTTATAGCACCAACATGATTACAACCTGTACATCTTGGTTTTTACATATTTATATAAGGGTAAATAGGGTTTTACCCCCCTGCAAAATAAGCCAATTTTGCATTACCCCCTACAAAAAAAAAACTTGGGATTACCCCCTGCAATATGAAGATTCTCTCTTTTTACCCCCTGCTTGACAACTTGGCATAGAATCTTTATTTTTTATGAGGTGGCATGCATATGTGGCATTTATTTCATTTTTATTTTTTTAATTTGCACATGTCATTTTTATTATTAAATAAATTGGTGACAAATATTTAAAAAATTCCACTTAATTAGTTTTTAAAAAAATAAAAAATATTGTGTCAAAAAAAATTATTAAAAATAAAATATGTTAATTCAAAAAGATATGTTAATCCATTGTTTCACAAAACCCAAAATTATTTTTTCTCTAACACAAACTCAGAATCCCAGAATCCTTTTTCTCTAAAATAAAACCTAGAAATCCGCCGAATCACTCCGCCGAATTCGTCGAAACAAATGATTGATGAAGAACAAAGACAGGAACTAGGAACCGAATTTCCTATAAAGGTAGAAACTGAGTTTTTGAATTTATGGGTTATGGATTGAATTGATGGGATGAAGAATTGGGAAGAAGAATTATGTTTTTGGGTTAGGAAGAAATTGGGTTGTTGCAAAGGGATGAAGAATAGAAGAACAAAAGAAATTTATGATTATATTTCTGGGTTTACCGAGATTGATTTTTGCAAGAAAAAAAATTGGGTTCTTTTTGGATTGTTGTTCTTGGTGGTGTTGATGATTTTGTTGATGTTGTTGTTGTTCTTGGTGGTGTTGATGTTGTTGTTCTTGTTGAATGATGAAAGTTATCGTGGTAGGGATGAAGGGAAAATTAGAAAAGAATTTATTATTATATTTTTAATTTTTAATTTATTTAATAATAAAAATGACATGTGCAAATTTTAAAAAATAAAAAATAAATAAATGCCACATATGCATGCCACCTCATAAAAAATAAAGATTCTATGCCAAGTTGTCAAGCAGGGGGGTAAAAAGAGAGAATCTTCATATTGCAGGGGGGTAATCCCAAGTTTTTTTTTTGCAGGGGGTAATGCAAAATTGGCTTATTTTGCAGGGGGGTAAAACCCTATTTACCCTTTATATAATGCTTAATTTTCTCCCGAGGAAACAAAACAACATTGCTCCTAGTGATATAATGGGAAGAGACAGATTGAAGCATATTAGATCCTCAAAAGTGGAGAATGTGTATATATGGAGATGCTTAATGGAATCTCTCTCTAGTTTATATATTCTTTAGCGAAAAATAAATCTATTGGTTACACCTTTGGATTTGTCGACCTCTAATACGATTGCCGTTTGAAAGAATGATCATTTCATCAAGAGAGACGGATGGAGAGAGGAGAAAGTTTGATGGAGAGAGACGGATGAATAGAGGATGGGATAGAGAGAGATGGATACAGAGACGAATGAAGAGAGTTTTGGATGGAGAGAGACGAATTGAGAGAAATGGATGGAGAGAGTCAGATGGAGATGGATGGAGAGAGTTTTGGATGGAGAGAGATGGATGGAAAGAGTTTTGGATTGAGAGAGACTGATGGGGATGGATGAAGAGAGTTTTGGATGGAGAGAGATGCATGGAAAGAGGCGGATGGAGAGAGATGGATGAAGAGAGTTGGATGGAGAGAGACGGAAGAAACCCTTAACCCAAACCCTAACATAACCCCTAACCCTTTAACCTAAACCCTAACCCTCTAACCCTAAACCTTAAGCCTAACCCTTTAACCCTAACCCTAAACCTAACATAAACCGTAATCCTTAACCTAACATAACCCCTAACCCTAAACCTAACATAAACCCTTAAACCTAAACTCTATGCCCTAATCCTTAACATAAACACTAACCCTTAAAACTAAATCTAACCCTAAACCCTACGCCCTAACCCTAAGTCCAACACTAACATAATTTCTAACCCTTAAACCTAAAACCCTAACCCTAAACCCCAACACTTTACCCTAACCCTTAACCCTAAAACCTAACCCTAACCACTATAACCTTAACCCTTAACCCTAGCCCCTAACATAAACGCTAACTACCCCTAACCCTAAACCTTAACTCTAACCCTAAAACCTAACCCATTACCATAAACCTTAACCCTATCGAGTATTCAAAAAAGCATACGGTTAAGAAGAGTAAATGTGTGACATAATTATATATATTGTCTAAGAAGTATGGTTTACGTGAAACATAAATTTGCAACATTTTTAATAGCGGTTGCAGTCGTGTGAAGCATTTTGTGATTTCATTTTTTACGTATATTGCATTACGAATTAAGCTCGCCGTGGTGTGAATTAATCACAACATTGCAC
Organism: Trifolium pratense; assembly: GCF_020283565.1. Lineage (NCBI taxonomy): Eukaryota > Viridiplantae > Streptophyta > Magnoliopsida > Fabales > Fabaceae > Trifolium > Trifolium pratense. The sequence continues at coordinate 38,202,877 of NC_060064.1, read as the reverse complement.
AAATCTTATTAAAATCATTTATATAATTATTTAATGTAGGATTAAATATATTTTTGATCTCTTTAAAAATATCAACTTCTTACGGTAAAAAAAAAAAACCAACTTTTATATTTAGTCCTCTAAAAATTTTCTTTAAACTTTGGGCCCACTAAATTTTTTTATTTCAATTTTAATCTCTACTTTTTTACAAAAGTTCACATAACATGTTTTAAAAGAATGTTTTTATGACATATCATTATTTTAATAATTTAACTATTGAATCATTTAATTTGATAATTCAATCTTTAATTTGACAATTATAATCCCAATGTAATTCTTTTCATAATTTTTCAACGATTTTTTTTTTCACAGCGTAATGATGTTTTGTCGTGGTCGTTTTTGTGATTATCGATCGCTCCATTAAAATGGAAAAATTGTAACGGGCACCATCAATACCGTTTTGTCGCAGTTATATTCGCATAAATGAAGTGTTTTTTAAAACTTTGGAAATAAGCACTAGCTTTGCATTACGAAAGTAATCAAAAATTCAAAATGTACACTAACTGACCTATAATCATGGTATATTGTTCAAGTTACATAAACTATAAGGTACTTGTACTTTGTTGTGCTTCTAACTGGTAGATAACTTGGCAATCTGGTTACAGTAATCATCATAGTTCGATACATTATTACTTATGATAATTCAAAACTCACTCTCATTACTAATAACACTATTTTCTCTGTCTTTTCTTTGATCTGTGAGATTGAGATATATATTTTTAATAGCTTGTTCTGCTGTCTATTCAATACCTCATAAGTAGTAAAGAACACATGATCAATATGATGGCTTAATTTTTCATTGGGATTTTATGCTAATTGTTTCATCTAGTAAAGTCAAATTATTAGCATGTTCTCTGAACCTGTCTTATGCTTTAAACAAGAATTTGAAGAGAAAGGAGAGAGGAAGGTGTTATACTGCCTTGTTTGTACCCTTGATCTTTGTTTCTCAGCCTCCTGCAAGCTTGTTCGGTTGCCGGCCTGGCTGATTAGTGCGCCTACGTCTCTTTATGCGATTATTAATCCCAAAGTCCGTGATGACTCTGCCATGCCGTATGGAATTCAGGACTTTGAAACTAATAACCGCATAAAAGACGTTGGCACATTGATCATGTCTCCATTATCCTTTTGAAACGGTTTCACTGATAAATCCTTTGCCACCTCCTTAAACAAGGACCTAACTCTCATCAATGGATCATGTTGTTCATAGAATGCACTCCAATTTGTTGGTGTCGCCGCTATTTGGACGAACAATCCTAGAATGTATTATTCATTCTTGGCATATGCTTTTTCCTAGGCATGCAAAATTTGAAGGGGTAGATAGATTCTCAATAAGATGTTAATGTTTTAGTATTTTCACACCTACTACAAAAAGTTAGGTAAAGCTACTCAATTGAGTTAGATGGTCATGTATATTCTTGTTGTAGTTATTTATCAATGTTAACATATGTTTTTAAAACATGTTAAGAAATTAAAAGTAGATATTTTATCTTGTAAAATGTATATTCAAATTCTCAAAAGCGTAAATATTAAACTTTATAATAAATTTTTACTTTTTATTTTTATTAACTAAATATTTACTATTTTTGATATCCTTAGGACACATATTATGATTCTTATTTATTTTAATGTAACTGTAATTCAACCCAACCCCTCTTACATAAATTTGTTTATTCAAAAAGATTTTTTATTTTTATTTTTTGGTTTTATAACCATCTGGTTCCTAGGGGAAAGGGGTTCTAGTAGTCCAGAGTTCGGCCGCGAGGTAAGTAAGCTGGGTATGCGGGTTAACCCGCCCCGTTTAACCCGTCCCGCATAAACCCGCATATTAAACGGGGCGAACAAGCCCGTCGGCAAATATAAACGAGTTATAATATTAAGTCCAAGTCCGGTCCGCATAAACCCGCGGGTTAAACGGTTAACCTGCGGACTATTACCAAAAAAAATAAAAAATCACTTTTTTTCAAAAAATAAACTAAATTAGTAAAATATTGATATAATGAAAGCTTAAAAAAATATATTATTAATAATTTTATGTTATAACATATAAATTGTAACTAACAAATAAAAACAAATAAAGTTTGTGATATCATTGAGTTTATCTATCTTCTCTTTGTAAGTAATGCAACTAAAATCAAATTCAACTGATTCTTATCGTCATTTTTGTACCGTCCATTTTAGTGAGAAAAACTTTCTACATGTACCCAAAAAAGCATAAAAAGATTAACAGATTCAACTTAACTAAATCACATCAAGGTAACCAAATTATTCAAAACATAATAGCGGAAAATACCCCCAAGAAAAATAACTACCCATTTGGATATGTATCTTTTAAGGGTCATGCTAACCGGTGCCCCCGGGGCACTGGTTAAGGAAACCAAAATTAGAAAGTTTTGAAAAGAAAATAACACTTTTTAAACTTTCGAGAAGTTGACTGCACAAATTCCAATGCCAAATTACTATTTTTGCATTCTTAACTAGTGCCCGGGGGCACTGTTTAACATTTTCCATCTTTTAAATACTAGCAAATGTATATATAAGACAAAGTAAAAAATAGTGAAAAAGACCAAAAGATTATAAGTAGAAGAACATCCCTGAATCCTGATATTTTGTGTTGTTGTCTACTTGATTAAAATTGGAGTGTGTTGTTGCTTTTTATAATTAGGATTTAGACTAAGTTTTTTTTTTTTGTGGTTAAAAAAGTTGAATTTGGACATGGACCAAGTTACAAGTTATTTATATCCGATAAATTTTGTAATTAATTATATATAAAAAAAAAGAAGGCGGGCCACGGGCTAACCCGCGAACCCGCGGATTTAACCCGCATAACCCGCGGTTTTAACGGTCCAACCCACACGGGCAAAAATATAAACGGGCCAAAAAAAATTGGTCTTAAGTCCGTGCGGGCTGCGGGTTAAAGGGGTCGGCCCGCGGACCTTGGTCCGTATACCCGGCTCTGCCTGACCAAAAAATTGTTCCACCCAGGAATCAAACCCGGGTTCTCCCGAAATCCATCCTTTTTGGTGAAGCTCATTATTCAAAAAGACTTTGATGATATGGTTTAGGTCTCTTACAATTTAATGAGAGGTTATAGTTTGAAATTAACCTTAAAAGTGGAGGAATTTAGAAAGTTTTGCCGCTTATTACAGTTCTATCCGACTCGAGTGATTACAGTTCAAATATAAACTTTCACAAGGATAAAATGTGTCTAATATACCCGTAATGGTATCATTATCATTACTATTATTATCAATTCATTTTGATTGTAACTGCAGGTGATCTGCACTGGAAAATAGTTTCTGTTAACATACGTAGAACAGGACAGGTAAACTTTTCTTCCAAAAATTGACATCGGAAACAGAACTTCTTACATGTCCATTCAATGACAAGACTTGCAACCCATGAAAACGCACGAGTATGTTATTAGTAACACTACAAAATTATAAGCCGGCATTGATCATTTACTTCATCTTTAAGCATCTCGTGAATAAAGTTACGTTCAAACCAACAACTATCTGAGTTCTTAGTCCATTTTCCAGCACCTATATAGAATTTGTCATCAGAAGTGAAAGTAATTTTCTTCAGCGAATTCACATTCCTCAATAGGTGACTTCTTGCTAACTCGATTACATTTAATGTGCAAACATATAATATTTTTATCTTGATTTTACCCAAATTATTGTAAGAGTAATTTTCAATTCTAAAATAATATAATACTAACGAACAATCTAAAAAAGAGTTGAATAACTCACAGTTAGAGAAAGCTTTCGGAGATGTTGAGAAGCCATTGCAATATTTAAAGGCAAATCCAAAAGTAGTCCTTATTAGAATCATATGCTCCGTCAATAAATAACCCCAATTGTCTTAGATTTTGAAGTCGAACCAAGACCTTTGTTACTTTCGTTATCTGTTTGCACCAGTAACATATTAGAATCATAATGCCACAATGTACTATACAGCTATCTCAATTTTGGGATCAAAATCGCTCATCGCTACTTTCATAGATTCACACAATTATATAGAAGCAATAAACATAAACTAGCAAACATGATATTAAAGATGTAAAATTCTAAATGTTAGTTAGATTAATCACTAGTATAACTAACATTTATATCTTAGTAAATAGGATTTGACTGACTCACCTGTGAAGGGCACAAGATCATCAATAAATTATCGATATGACGCGTTCTGGCAATTGGGCGAAAGGACAAATATAGTTGTTTCACTCTCTTCAGTGTTATCCAATATAACTTCAATAACATATTAGGCTCTATGTTCATTATGCGTCCTCCATAATCACCAGTAAAATCTTCAATCCAGAGAAGTCCAAAGGTGCTATTTATTAAGATATAAATGTGAGAAGTCGTAGGTGCAGATACGATAGAGAATCGGTGTCAGAAAAGAGAGTAAAGGAGAATCTGTATCGCTTTATTTTCAAACCAGTATCATTAGTTTCATGTGATAAGAGCAGTTCAATACGTTTGACACCCTTAGCAATTCCTTTGGAAATCACTCTGTCAATGACATCACTATATTCATCGCCTAATGGAAAATCAACTCGGATTGAACAGATCATGGAACCATTATAATGTAGCATGAATTGATCCAATCTTGTGGCAAATTAAGATTGGACCCATTGAAAGGTTGGAATTGGTAGGTTATTTTGTAATCCTTGATCAAACAAGTTATGAAGATCAAAGTTGAGGTCAATTCTTAATCCATATTCTTGAAGCCATCGTTTGGACAATGAACTGGTTTTCACCAAATCCTTCGAACTTAACTTAGAAAAGATATATGATATAAGACAATCAGACAACTCGCTCTCGAGCCTTTTACACCTCTTCATTGTTACTGCAAGCAATAAGGAGCACACTTAAGAATTTAAATTAACAGCATAATCAATCAAACAAAGCTATATTTGACTTTATTAATTTCATCAGTGGCGGAGCTAGCCAAAAATATTGGGATGGACCGTAAAACAAAATTTAATTTATAAATAAAAAAATGCAAATCATATTGTATACCAAAAAATTAAGTTGTAATAAGCACAAACTTGATCATCAAAAAAATTAAATTAAACTTCATGTCATGAAGTTATGAATGGTAAGATGAATCAAACTCAACATTGTGAGAAAAAGAGAGAATAGAGAAAGATGAACTCTTGATTATTGATTGAATGAATAAGGAATCAGTTACAAGTAAGCTTATATACTAGCTACTAAGCTTCTAACAAGCTAACAGAAAGCTAACAAACTCTAACAAACTATAACAAACTCTAACAAACTATGACAGCTAGGCATTAGAACAAGCTACTCTACAAGATGTACACTTTAGTTACAATACACCAGTTACTTCCTGCACAAGTAACTCACTAGTAACTAAGTGTTCAACACCCTCCCTCAAGCTAAGCATGGTAAATGTCTAACATGTTTAGCTTGGAAATGAAAGAGAGAAAAGACTTAGGTGGAAGTGCTTTGGTGAAGAAATCTGCCAGTTGAGCCTTTGTGTGGATAGGCAGTAATTTGAAGATCCCTTGTTGAAGTTTCTCTCGAACAAAATGGCAATCTATTTCCAGATGCTTAGTTCTTTCATGAAACACAGGGTTTGCTGCTATGTGTAGAGCACTTTGATTGTCACAGTATAGAACTGGTGGTTTGATGCAGTTTACTTGCAAATCTTTTAGCAAATATACCAACCATTGCAATTCACAAGAGGCAAAAGACAATGCTCTATATTCTGCTTCTGATGAACTTCTTGATACTGTGTGTTGTTTCTTAGCCCTCCATGAAATTAAAGAATTTCCAAGAAAGAAACAATACCCTGAAGTGGACCTTCGAGTATCTAAACACCCTGCCCAATCAGCATCTGTAAAACCCAGTAGATGAAGTTGTGAATCTCGTCGAAACAATAAGCCTCTGCCAGGTGAATTTTTGAGGTATCGAACAACTCTACAAGCTGTATCATAGTGGGTTTGGGTAGGTGCAGAAAGAAATTGACTAAGCTGTTGTGTAACAAAAGCTATGTCAGGCCTAGTGGTAGTGAGATAAAGGAGCTTTCCAACTAGCCTTCGATACCCAGCTATATCTGCATAAGGTGATGCAGTGTCTTGATGAAGCTTGACTGAAGTATCGAGAGGAGTTTTAGCAGGTTTAGCACCAAGTAAGCCTGTATCAAGCAAAAGATCTAGACAGTACTTTCTTTGACAAATAGTGATGCCAGTTTTGGAATGTGCAACTTCGATGCCAAGGAAATACTTAAGTTGACCAAGATCTTTGATTTTAAACTGTGAATCCAGAAGTTGCTTGATCCTTTGAAATTCGTCAAGGGAATTGCCTGCTAGTATAATGTCATCAACATATACTAGTAAAGCTGTAAAGTGAGTACCATTTTGAAAGGTGAACAGGGAATGATCTGATAATGACTGATGATATCCGTGCTCAATAAGTACACCAGTCAACTTCTCATACCATTTTCTGCTTGCCTGTTTCAAACCATACAATGATTTGAGCAATTTACACACTTGATTAGGCCTATTGTGCTTAACTCCCTGTGGAATTGACATATACACATCTTCGTGTAAATCTCCATGCAGGAATGCATTATTTACATCCAACTGGTGTAGATGCCAAGAATTAATAGCAGCTAAAGCAATTAGTGTTCTAACAGTTGTAATCTTTGCAACAGGAGAGAAAGTCTCAAAGAAATCAATTCCTTCAACCTGATTATAACCTTTAGCCACTAATCGTGCTTTATACCTTTCAATTGTCCCATCTGCTTTATGTTTCACCTTATATACCCATCTACTGCCTATAGGCTTGATGTTAGGTGGTGCATCAACAAAAATCCAGGTTTTATTCTGAGCCAATGCTTTGAGTTCAGCTTCCATAGCTTGCACCCAACAATCATGCTTACTAGCTTCATTATAGCTGGCTGGTTCTTCATCAGCAGTGAGGGACAAAGCAAATTTGCTATGATCAACAGACAAGTTAGCACAGGAATGATAATGTGAGATAGGATAAGGAGTACCTGTTGATGAAGGCTGCACTGAGTCCACTGAGAGATTGCATACATAATCAGAAAGATGAGAGGGTTTAGTGAAAGTTCTAGTTGATCTCCTAAGAGTAAGGCTTTGATCAACTGAATTTTGAGAAGGTGAAAGTGACTGTGAAGTAGGTTCAGAAGTGACAATAGGGACAGTAGAAGAAGGAGGTGATGGAAGATCATCAATGACAGCAACAGGGTCACTATGAACTCTGCAGGGAATGCTATCACTGTGGGAAATGTCATGAGGGGAATGATATTCCCAAGTAAAGGTAGAATTTGTACCTCTATATGGTAAAATGTGTTCATGGAAAGTCACATTTCTGGAAATAAAAATGTTTTTGGTATTAAGATCAAGTAAGACTGAACCTTTGACTCCTGGCTTAATGCCCAAGTAAACTGCTTTTCTAGCTCTTGTGTCAAGTTTGGTTCGATGGTTCTGAATGGTTGAAGCATAGCACAATGACCCAAAAACTTTGAGTTCATGAAGGTCAGGCTGTTGTTGAAAACGAAGGAAATAGGGTGATTGATTGTGAAGCAAAGGTGTAGGGATTCGATTTATTATATAAGTGGCCTGCAAAACTGCATATGACCAGAAATTTTTAGGCAATTTTGATTGAAAAAGAAGAGCTCTGCCAACATTAAGGATGTGTTGATGCTTGCGTTCAACACGTCCATTTTGTTGGGGAGTCTCTACACAACTGGTTTGGTGAACAATTCCTTTCGAAGCATAGAAAGAAGACATTAAAAATTCTGGACCATTATCTGTCCTAACAATTTTAACTTGGCATTCATGTTGAGTTTCAATCATGGTTAAGAATTTTTGAACAAGATTAGGTATCTCAGATTTGGTTTTGCATAAAATGATCCAAGTAAAACGACTATGATCATCCAAGGCAGTAAGAAAATATCTATGTCCATGAATAGAAGGTGTGGCAATGGGACCCCAAATATCAAAATGAAACAATTCATAGCATTTATTGGCTCTACTAGAGCTTAAGGAGAATTTGGATTTTCTGTGTCTTGCATAATGGCAAAGATCACAAACAGAAGAAATATCAACATTTACAAAAGGAAAGACTTTATGTAAATCTAACAATCTATTATTGGAAAGGTGCCCAAGCCTAAAATGCCAAAGGGCTTCTGATGGAATGTGAGTTGTAAGGGGAATTTGAGATGAATTATTGATGGAAGCCTTGACAGTGGTATTGGTTGGAATGGTTAAGTAATACAATCCCTCCACAAGCTCAGCCAAACCAATCATCTTCAAGTTCTTCCTTTCCTGTATCAAACACTTGTCATTATTAAAGCTAACAGTATATTTATTATCAACACAAAGCTTAGGTACAGAAAGTAAGTTCAAATGGAAGTCTGGCACATATAAAACTTGTGACACAAGGAACCCAGGTGAAAACTGCACAGTGCCTGCATATTTTGCTATAGAAGCATTGCCATTTGGGAGCTTAATATGTATAGGAGTAATAGAACTGTATGAGCTAAAACAATTCAAAGAGGAGCATATGTGATCACTTGCACCTGAGTCAACTATCCATGAACCAAAAACTGAACTGTTAAAAGAGTAAGCCAGCTGAGTTGTACCTGAAGCAACATGACCAGTCACTATGTTAACTTTGCTGGAAGTACTAGCATTGTTGGAAGTACTTGCATTTGAAGTTTGCAAGAGAGTAAGTAACTGATTGTACTGGTCCTTAGTGAAGCCAAAAACATCATTACTGCTATTGCCTTTAACACTCTTAGTGTCATCAAGATCTTCCCTCTCTTCAAGGGATTCCAGTGATGCATTATTAGCAGTAGTAGAACGGCCATAGTGAGGAGGAAAACCATGTTTCCTATAGCAATTTTCAACTACATGATTAGATTTACCACAATAAGAACATTCTTTGTTCTTTGCACTGTAACTGTTCGACCTATTGCCTCCTTGAGCAAAAGAGGAGTGACTTGAACCACGTCCACGCCCTTGGCCTCTGCGTGAGTCACTAGCATTAACATGCACCTTGGATTCATCCAAATGAGTCGAATTGTACTGTCTTTCATATTGAATAACCAATGAAAAAATCTTATTAATAGTTGGTAAAGGATTCATAAGCAATATTTGAGCGCGCACAGGATCGAATTGCTCATTCAAGCCTGTGAGAAAGCGAATCGAACGCGTTACTTCGTGTTGATTCTTGGCATTGCGAACACCAGATTCACAGATGCACCTCATCGGGCATGAACAAACAGGTGTAGGAAAGTAGGCCTCAAGTTCTTCCCATAACGACTTAAGTATAGTGAAAAATTCAGAAACAGAACGCGATTCTTGCTTAATCGAAAAGATTTCACATTGAAGTTCAGAGATACGAATGTAATCACCTTGGGAGAACCTTTCTTTGAGTTCGTTCCAAACATCCAAGGCGTTTTCAAGGAAGATAACACTTTGAGCAATTGAATCTTCAACCGAATTTAGGATCCAAGAATGGATCAAGTTGTTACAGCGATTCCAAGCTTTGAAATTCGGATCGAATTCAGTAGGAACTGCAATCGAACCATCAACAAACTCGAATTTGTTCTTACCTCCAAGTGCTCGTCGCATAGATCGAGCCCAAACCTGATAGTTGGAGTGTGTAAGAACAGGCTTCACTGAAATGCTGTTAGGACCATCAGAAGGATGAACATAGTAAATGTCACTAGGATTATTGGACGGATCTGTGTAAATCACGGTGGAAGAACCACCGGCGGTGTTGTTATGACCACCACGAGCCATGGCAAGAAGGAAGCGATGCGCAGCAGAGCTCAGAAGAGCTCTGATACCATCATGAAGTTATGAATGGTAAGATGAATCAAACTCAACATTGTGAGAAAAAGAGAGAATAGAGAAAGATGAACTCTTGATTATTGATTGAATGAATAAGGAATCAGTTACAAGTAAGCTTATATACTAGCTACTAAGCTTCTAACAAGCTAACAGAAAGCTAACAAACTCTAACAAACTATAACAAACTCTAACAAACTATGACAGCTAGGCATTAGAACAAGCTACTCTACAAGATGTACACTTTAGTTACAATACACCAGTTACTTCCTGCACAAGTAACTCACTAGTAACTAAGTGTTCAACATCATGATTTAAGTAAACTGATGAATCGAACAAAAACGCATAAACAAATCACAATAGAAACAAATGCCACATAAAAAAAGAAGCTATTAACACCAAATCACATAAAACAAATGGTAACAAGATTACAAGAATAGAAACAATCAAGTTTGTAAGGGTTTGACAAAGTGGTGAAAAGGGTTTTGCAAACAGAAATTGCTACCTCAGTCCTCAGAACAAAGTAGTGCGGTGGCTCGTGGTGGTGTGGTCGCGGCGGCGCGGTGGTGGTGAGTCGTGCTCGTGTGTCTCGTGTGGTGATGAGGTTGTCGTCGTGCTCGTTGCTTTGCCGCGCTGTACTATTGTGCGATGTGGGAGGGAAAGTGAAAAGTTTTTGTAGTAAGGGTGTACTGGTATTTTCCCACTTTAAAAAAACCGTTTCTTTTTTAAACTGGGGCGGGCCTTAGCCATCCCGAGCCCAAGCTCACTGATCAGTGATCAGTGCATTTTAGTGCACTTTTTAATCACTCTGTGCTATGGTAATTTTATGACTTCTCCGGCTATTTTAGTGTTTTTATCATGTTTTGTGTTTAGAGTTTAGTTTTGTTATTATTTAAGTTTTGCTATTTATTTTCGTAATAAACAGTAATTTGACACATTCTCATTGCGCAGACTATAACTTGAGCTAGGAACATCGGATTAAGGCGCGGTCAGTTGCATTGGAAAGATAAGACAAAGAGCTACAACTTTCGTGTTGAAGTCTGAGGCCAATTCAGAGCGCAAAGGAGTCATATTTACTCGTCAATGTCCCAGACTTGCCAAAATTTAATTATTTCAGGACAACCTTTATTTTTCGGCCCAATTGTTTTGTGGCCCATTTTTCTCGATGTATAAAAACGAAATTGTGACAGAGTTAGGATTCATTCAGTGTTCACGAAAATAGAGAAACCCTAGCCGTCACTACTTCATGGAGAACTAATTTTCATCGTTCAATTCGTAGGTGTAAGGAACTCGATTCATGATTCTTGAGGTCTGTTTTTAATGGCAAATTTCGTTCCTGTTTATGCTTTCCATTATCAATTTCGTTTCTTTTTCCACTGTATGAATTCGTGTTAGATAATTGCTTAATTATTATATTCGAATTTATACAGTAGTTGTATTCGTTTTAATTCATCACTTGTTATAGATTAAACCGAACAGAAATTGATATAGAATTGCGCTTAGCAATAGGTTGATCGAATATGTTATGATATTGGCCGTGGTCTGAGACGCTTGTTCACCTTTCATGGCCGGTTGAACGCATTAGATGCTTAATCGAATGAATTCGTTGTAAAACTGGTTGTCGCTTGTAGTTAGAGTTTTTCTTTTCGCACCTCTCGTTACACTCGTGCGCCACATAGCATTCCCAGTTTACCCCTTGCTACTTAGGATGTGATTATATAAAATTATAAAAAATTGAAAAATCACTGTTTGCATGCTACATTGTGAGCAATGTTCGCATTCCACATAGCGAAACCGTCAGCAATAAAGAAACATAGTTTCTCATGCAGTCAAAATTGATTGCCACGTAGCCAAATCTGATTGGCCACGTGGGAGGTAATGACATAAGCAGACAATAAGATTGCTTAAAAAATTATATAAAAGGGGACTGTAGTGTGAAAATTTCACACCAACCTCATTCTCTCCCTCCCTCATTCTGTTGTTCTTCTAATTTTTATTTTTTTGTTATTTTTATTTTAGTTAGTTTCGTGTAAACGACCGCATAGTGCATCGTCGATTACTTATATCAGTATTGTTTAGTCACCTTGGTTGGGAGAGATATGGTAATCGGCGAACGATTTTTGGTGCCCTAATTGGAAACAATCCGAGTAATCGAAATGTGTCCTACCTTGCTTGAAGTTGAGCCTACGCATGGTGGACTTCAATCCAAGAAATTAGAATCTCCTACCATGCTAAACTTTTTGGGTCAGATCACCAAAATTTTGGAATGGGTCTTATGGTGAGCAAATGGTAGAGACTACTAAAAAGAACATTGATAAACGTTGCCACGTTGGCCAACGGAACATTCCCAACCTTTTGGTTATTATTATTAACACATGAGACTAACCCAGTTGGGCTGGTGCATTGGTATTGGCTTGGGACCTAGGAGTGTGCTCCTCTTGAGGTCTGAGGTTCGATTCTTTCTGACGCTAATTTGGGAGTGTTGAATCTAAGTTGATTCTAGTGGTTAATTCATATCGTTGATGACATTGCTTGGTGTGCAAGCAATTAAGAGAAAGTGTAACTAATTGCTTATGTGGCAAGTTAGTTAGTGAATTTGTTAGAATAACTAACTAGAGTCAGTTAGAGTTTGTTTTCATAGGTTGTTAGAGTTGGTTAGTTGGTTATTAGTTTGTTAGGGCCTAAGAGAATCACCAATTGATGTGGTGATCTAGTATATAAAGTGTTTGGCTCAATTAGTGTGTGTAATCAACTCTTTTCCCCATATGTGGATGAATAAAATTGATCTCTCTTTTCCCTAATCATCTTCATCTTCTTCAATCCTTTCAATTACTCAAATGCTTTTCATTCTTTCCATTCAAACACCATTGTTGCTGCAAGAACAATAGATCCTGTAACTTGTGCTCATAGGCAAGGCCTAGAGACTGTGCAGCGCTCGCGTGTGTTCTTGCTAGCTTGAGTGAGCTTGTGCGAGCCTAAGTGTTTTGTGCCTAGCTTCAGCTGCGCCAAGATCTGGTATCAGAGCCTGGTTCGTGCTTTAACCATGGCAACCTTTAACAATGGTCAATTACCTGCGAATCTACCAGTTTTGGATGGAAAGAATTATGATAATTGGAGCAAGCAGATGAAAGTGCTATTCAATTATCAAGATGTGATGGAACAAGTGATTAATGGTGTGGAACCACTCTCATAAGGTGCAACAGAGGTTCAAAGAACACAGCACAAAGAATTGAAGAAGAAAGACTACAAGGCATTGTTCATAATTCATCAAAGTGTAAGCTCTGATATCTTTGAAAAGGTTGGAGATTGTGAATCAGCTAAGCAAGCTTGGGATATCTTGGCTACAGCTTATGCTGGAGATCAGAAGGTGAAGAAAGTGAAGTTACAAACCCTAAGAAGCAAGTTTGCACAGCTACAAATGGAAGAGAAAGAAACTGTAAGTGAATTCTTCACTAAAATTGCAAAAATAGTTAATGAGATGAAAGCATGTGGAGAAATTGTGTTTGGTACAATGAGAGTAGAAAAGATATTGAGATCTTTAACTCCTAAGTTTGACTATGTGGTAGCTGCTATAGAAGAATCTAAAGATCTTGACAGTATAAAAGTTGAGGAACTGCAAGGATCTTTAGAAGCACATGAACAAAGGATGAATCAGAGAAACTCTGATAAATCCAATGGTGAGATAGCATTACAAGTTCAGCAGGGTAATAAGAATAAGAAAGGAAAGGGAAAATGGCAAGGCAATAAGGGAAAAGCTGGTTATCAGAATGGAAATGGAAAAGAAAATCAAGATACCAAAGGTGGTGGAAATCAGAAGAAACAGTCTAATGGTGGAAGAGGTGGTTACAATGGAGGTCATAGAGGTGGAAGAGGTGGCAGAGGTGGAAGAGGAAAGTTTGATAAGAAAAACATTCAATGCTATAATTGCCAAAATTATGGTCATTTTGCAGATGAATGTAGATTCAGAGAGGAATCAAGTGATGTTGAGGCCAAAATAGCTAGAAATGATGATGATGATGAGGGTTCAGTGATGCTTCTTGTAACTACAAAGGATGAAAATGACTTTCAAGAGAAATGGTATCTTGACACTGGATGTACAACACACATGATAGGGAGGAAAAACTGGTTCACAAGCCTAAAAGCTACTCAGAATCACAATGTAAAGTTTGCAGACAATAGCAGCCTTGCAGTACAAGCTATTGGTGATGTAACCATCAGAAGAAAGGATGGTAAGTGCTCAGTGATTTCTGGTGTATTGTACATACCAGGTATGAAGTGTAATCTACTCAGTATAGGCCAATTGCTAGAGAAAGATTATAGAATTGTAATGGAGAATAGGTTGCTGAAAGTGTACAACACTAAAGGTAACTTGATGTTAAAAATTGAAATGTCAAAGAATAGGACATTCAAGATTGAGCTCAATGTAGTGCTTGATGACTGCATCAAGCAGAGAAGAATGGAGATGGCACTACAGAATGGGGCACTTGAATTTCAAGGACCTCAGCTTGTTGCAAAAATCAAAGATGGTGACAGGTTTACCAAGTCTGCAAGTTCCTGAAGAAATTTGTGAAGAATGTGTGCAATCAAAGCAGCACAGAGGGAGCTTCAGCAAATATGCAGCAAGTAAAACTACTAGTGTGCTTGAAGTGGTGTATTCAGATGTATGTGGACCAATGCAAGTGAGCTCAATTGGAGGTAACAGGTACTTTGTAAGTTTCATAGATGACTTTAGCAGAAAACTATGGACTTACTTGATAAGTAAGAAAAATAATGTGTTTGAAATCTTTAAGAAATTTAAAGCTACAGTTGAGAGACAAAGTGGTAAGAGACTCAAAACCCTAAGAACAGATGGGGGTGGAGAGTATGTATCACATCAATTTGCAAAATTCTGTGACAATGAAGGCATTGTGCATGACATAGTACCACCATATACTCCACAGCAAAATGGGACTGCTGAAAGAAAAAATAGAACAATAATGGATATGGTGAGGTGTATGTTGAAGGGGAAGCATTTACCTAAGGAGTTCTAGGGTGAAGCAGTTTCTACTGCTACTTATACATTGAACAGATGCCCTACAAAGAGATTGAAGGGTATCACACCAGAAGAATGTTGGTCAGGACACAAGCCAAATGTGAATCATATGAGAGTGTTTGGTTCACTAGCTTTCAGACACACACCAGATCAATTGAGAAAGAAGCTGGATGATAAGTCAACAATGATGATATTGGTTGGTTATCATTCAACTGGAGGTTACAAACTCTATGATCCAATCAATAATAATGTGGTGATCAGTAGAGATGTGATAATTGATGAGCTTAAGGAATGAGACTGGAACACTAATGACAGAAAGAAGTCAACTAGTGTGATGATTGAAGAAGTTAGTGAAGAACAAGTAAATCAACTAGTGCCTGAGGTAAGAAGATCAAATAGGCCTAGAGTTTTACCAGCAAGATTACAAGAATGTGAAATAAACTCAGATGGTCAAGTGAACAATGATGGTGAGTTGATCCATTTAACATTCATGGCTGAATCTGAACCAATTGATGTGAATAGTGCTCTACAAAGTGAAAAGTGGAGATGTGCTATGAAAGAGGAATTGGATTCAATTGAAAGCAATCAAACATGGGAGCTGGTGGATTTTCCACAGAGAAAGAAAGCAATAGATGTGAAGTGGGTTTACAAGCTGAAAGTGAACTCAAAGGGTGAAATAACCAGATACAAAGCAAGACTAGTGGCAAAGGGATTTCTTCAAAAGGAAGGAATTGACTATGATGAAGTGTTTGCACTTGTTACTAGAATGGAAACAATAAGGTTAGTAACTGCTATTGCTAACCTAAATGATTGGCCAATGTATCAAATGGATGTGAAGTCAGCATTTCTGAATGGTCCTATAGAAGAGGAAGTGTATGTTGCCCAGCCACCTGGTTATGAAGTGAAAGGTCAAGAGTTTAAAGTGTACAGGCTTAAGAAAGCACTCTATGGACTGAAACAAGCTCCAAGAGCCTGGAACAAAAGGATTGACAAGTTCTTAAATGAAATAGGGTTTAAGAAATGTGTCACAGAACATGGAGTGTATGTCAAGAAAGATGCTGCAAAGGGAGTTATTATAATCTGTCTATATGTAGATGATTTGCTTATCACAGGAAGCAATGAATCTTATATTAGTGAGTTCAAGGGTGACTTGAAAGAAGAGTTTGAAATGACATATTTAGGCTTCATGACATATTTTCTAGGCATTGAGTTTCTGAGGAATGAGCAAGGAATCTTAATGCATCAGACTAGATATGCATCAGAGATTTTGAAGAAGTTTGAGATGGAAAAATGCAATGTTGCATTGTCACCTACTGAGCCAAGGTCACAGTTGACAAAATGTGCAGAAGAAGAGGATGTAGACCCTACATTCTATAGAAAGCTGATTGGTTCTCTGAGGTATTTGTGCAATACAAGGCCTGATTTGGCTTACAGTGTAGGGATTGCTAGCAGGTTCATGGAAAGGCCTAAAGGTTCACACTTGATAGCAGTGAAAAGAATACTTAGATATGTGAAAGGGACTATAAACTATGGTATTATGTTCCCTGCAAGTGACAGAGATAAAGAATGCAAGCTAGTTGGCTACACAGATTCAAATTGGTGTGGTGATCATGAAGATAGAAAATCAACTGCTGGTTATATGTTTTTCTATGGTGGATCACCAATATCATGGTGTTCAAAGAAGGAACCTGTAGTGGCCCTATCCTCCTGTGAGGCAGAGTATATAGCAGCATCACTCAGCACCTGTCAAGCCATTTGGTTGAAAAACCTAATTGAAGAGATCAGTCAAGACAGGTGTGAGACAGTCACTTTGAAGATTGATAATGTGTCTGCTATCAATCTTACAAAGAACCCTATTGCTCATGGAAGAAGCAAGCATATAGAGCTGAGGTTCCATTACTTAAGAGAGCAGGTAAGCAATGGTAACTTGGCTCTAATGCATTGCAGAAGTGAAGAGCAAGTTGCAAACTTGTTAACCAAGGCTGTGACAGTACAAGTGTTTGAAAAATTGAGAAGTGAAATGGGAATTGAGACAGTGGACAACATGAATTAAGGGGGAGTGTTGAATCTAAGTTGATTCTAGTGGTTAATTCATATTGTTGATGACATTGCTTGGTGTGCAAGCAATTAAGAGAAAGTGTAACTAATTGCTTATGTGGCAAGTTAGTTAGTGAATTTGTTAGAATAACTAACTAGAGTCAGTTAGAGTTTGTTTTCATAGGTTGTTAGAGTTGGTTAGTTGGTTATTAGTTTGTTAGGGCCTAAGAGAATCACCAATTGATGTGGTGATCTAGTATATAAAGTGTTTGGCTCAATTAGTGTGTGTAATCAACTCTTTTCCCCATATGTGGATGAATAAAATTGATCTCTCTTTTCCCTAATCATCTTCATCTTCTTCATCCTTTCAATTACTCAAATGCTTTTCATTCTTTCCATTCAAACACCATTGTTGCTGCAAGAACAGTAGATCTTGTAACTTGTGCTCATAGGCAAGGCCTAGAGACTATGCAGCGCGCGTGTGTTCTTGCTAGCTTGAGTGAGCTTGTGCGAGCCTAAGTGTTTTGTGCCTAGCTTCAGCTGCGCCAACATGGTGGGCTAATTTAGCTTCTTAAAAAAAATAACACACGAGACTCCTCTTTTAGTTTCTATTTAATTTTGATGTAATTTTTTTGGAATGATATGAGTAATCGAAACGGGTCCTACCAAGCTTGATACTGGAGTTACTTAGTTGGGATTTTCCCGGACACAAATGAGACTATCCTATGCTGTTGAAATGACGGGTGGTAGTAATTGAAAAAAGGCGGGGCCATATTTATATATATTTTTGGATTTGGTGCCTCTGTGCAATTTCATTTTTAGATTTGGTCCCTCTAAATGGATGACTGAACATCATCTTTGACACATGATACTCGTTTGTCACGTCACACACATCCATGTCAACCTCCATTTGCCACATCTTTTTTGAAACGACACTTAATATTAGGGATGAAAACCAAAAGGATTCAAGGATTGTTTTAAAACAAAAAAAAATACAGGGACTAAAACCAAAAACTCACGAACTTACATGGATGAATTAATTATTTAAGCAAAAAAATAAAAATGAATTACATTTATCTCATCATAAAGAGAATAATGGGAGCTTGGATATGCAATATGTTAGAATATAAGCTGTGTCATGGTCTACTACTAACCTCTTGCCTTGAATAAAATGATTATCTATTCAAAATGATTTTTGATGATATGACTTAGGTTTCTTACGGCTTAACAAAGATGTTATGGAGTTGAAATTAAACTTAAAAATTTAGTAATTTAAATTTTTTTGTCGCTTATCATAGTCTTATTCAACTCGAATGATTAATCTTTGTGCAGAAGATACATATTTATAACCAAAAAAAATAAAGGGATGTCTCTTTCTACTAGTACTAAAACACCACAAAGCACATTTGAATTGCAAATGAAATAAAATTGAAATTAAAAGGGAGCAATTATGTTATTATTAAGAAAATGATGCACTTGTCAAAAAAAAAATGAGGCAAGCAAAAGGAATAAATTGCTTAAGCCTTTTGTCAGTAGCTATGAAGGACAGAACAAAATATACTTCCACATCCAAAAGCAAAAGCTGTTGTTTCTCTTCTCCTTTTGCGTCTTTCTTCCGGCCAAGTCTTTCACTATACACAAATTTATTTTAACCATTAGATCAATAAATTACACGATCAAATCAAATATTTCACATTGATATGGTTTTTTGTACTTTATATTGCAGAAGTTGATACAACCGATGGTGCTCTAGTAGCATTGATGATTTTTTTTTTTTTTTTTGTCTTTTGAATTGCAGAATTTAAATGGAATATATTTATTCGGAGAATGAGAATACATCTCATTTGATTCAATTGTGAGACTTATTGACCAAATAATTAAAGTTCGTATATGGTAAAACACTTGTCTCACTTGTGCATATTAGATGAAATCCTTTCTCCATAGCTTTATTAAGAGGGTATTGATTGATGAGATTATGTTAAAAGTTGAAAAAGTAGTAGTTGATGACGTCTCTAGGCACGCTCATTTCAGCAAAAGGCCCCCCATTATGTCAATTATGCTTTTTGTGTCCAACCACAACACTGTAGTGTGTTGTGTATGTAGAAAAAGGGTTTCTGCTGAAAACTTTGTTTGCATTCCTAACATGTCGGGGTTGGACATAGCCAACACTTATAACAAGAAGAAACATCATCACACACCTCATAGGCCCTCTGACAATTTTCATGCACCATCTACTGCGGACCCAAATGGTCCTGGAATAGGAGAATTTTGTAACAGCATTGTTTTTGGACAAGGAGTGAATCAGCCATATCATATAAGACCAAACCATAATGTACTTTGATGAGATATGTTATGTTATAAGACCAAAACATCTGGAATTATTTGACCAATTAAGGTGAAAGTGATGGATTAATTAGTCAACTAATAATCCACTTGGGGTTGATCTAGTGGTGTTGGCTTGACACCTTGGAGTGAGTTCCTCTTATGGTATCAGCTGGTTCGATTCCCCTGATGTCAATTCTGGTGGGTGGGCAGTGAGATTGGTGCCATTGAATTAGTCGGTTCTTAGGTCGGATACCGAGTTTTTAAAAAAAAACATTTGTCAAATAATGAATGATCAAATTGAAGGAATGGTTGAAGGTGTATACTCAAACATCAAATAAATAATGATTTTTTTTGGTGGGGGTGGGGGTGGGGGGTGGTAATTTAAAGTCATGCAAATCTCTGGCCACCAAAATTGACACCAACGACAATCGAATATAAGACCTTACACTTCATTTGGATTGTGTGTAGTCATATTGTATGAGTCAGGACATCTGAACCGTTCGATCAATATTGAATGGTTCAAATTTTAAGATCAGATTTTAATTTTAATTGTTTTTAAATATAAAATTCAACCTATAAATTTAGACCGTTTTATCTTAACCGAATGTGGTTCAGATGTGATCGATTGCAGTGCAGTCAATTCTCTTCTCTGCTGCACCGAATTTCGATCTCACCCTAAGGTCCTCCAAACCAATACCACCAGATCAACCCAAGTTGTTAATTTATGACACGTACTTATGTGTATTAAACACATTAACTACTAGAAAATGACATGAACATTTGAATATAGCTACTATTATCATATATTCTTTTGAATATGTATTGGTTAATTAGTGCAACTACATTTGTCAGATACTTTCATGCTTCCTATTATGAAACTTTGATGAACAATTTCCTCCAAGAAAACATCTTATTGTTGCAACTTCCAAGGAGGCGTTTAAGTTGATTAGCACAGTAATTTGTTAAAATGTATCACTGTTTTCGTGCATGTAATTTCTTCTAAGGAGGCTTTTATCATTTCTGTTAGTGTACTAGTACCACTTAAGACACTAGTGTTTGTAATCCCTTTAAAAGTGAAATCGAGACATTGACAACTCAGTTATCATGAATTTCTCTAGTCAGATATTGTTCTTTTTATTGTCTGGTTAATATTACAGTAACTTTTTATTTGTTGAATATATTGATGATATTTTCTTTAGCGTTTAGAAATAGTTAAAAATTCAAAACTAAATTTGTTAGTATTTTCTCTCAATCAGGATTTGAATTTTGGTTGGTCAAGTCGTGGAAGTCGACTAGCATCTTTCTCTAAATCTAATTCTCGTCGGTGATAAACAAATAAGGTGTAAATATAATATTAGTCCCTGTAATTATAGCGTTTGGAATTGGTCCTGCAAATTAAAAAACTATTGTCTTTGGTCCCTAAAGTCATCTTATTGGGCTACATAACGCCATGTGTCATGATTATATTGAGTCAAATATGCCATCTTGAACTAAAATCATCAATTTTTAAAATTGTAGGAACTGAAACCAAATAAAAAAACTCACAAAGTCAGACTATAACTAAAATCATATTTAAACCAACAAATAATATTTATAAATAATTTGTGAGATTGAAATAAATAATATAGATTGACATAAAAAACTCATTTACTACTTAAGTAGTAATGAATTTTAAACTAACCTTGACTAGATTCAACTGGAGTCCTCACATGGAAGCCTATATTAAGGACTTAAGGTGACATATCTCAGACATAGTAGTACAATATTTATAACATTTCTCTAAACCTGGCCTAAGTAATTTGGCTGTCCCACAACCTTTTTGTCTTGTTAATAATTATGTCTCCTATAAACTAAATGTCTGTGTGTATATGGTTTGGGATGCGGGTAAATGCAGAATTCCACTAGATTCTTTTCTTCATCCATACATCATACTCCTAACTCCCTAAGATTGCAATGTGAATTAGTCATGATAGCTCAACATTTTAAAATTAGACTGAATTGGCGTTTATTTGAAACGGCCAAAGTTAATAATTAGTTGTTAGTGATAGTATTTTTTCATTTTGTCATGACTGAATCGGCTAGTAGAATCAACCAATCTCTCTATTGATTTCATCTCGATTGCACCACGTGGTATGACTGAACTAAAATCGATGTATAATTGATTGTTAGGTGAAATGCAAAACCAACAATACAATTATTAGATCAAACTTGTTTTGGAAATAAAATTATTGAAACATAATAAATCAGCTTACTTTAAACTCCTTTGTAAATCACTTATAACCATTTTTTAAAGGGACCAAACATCAACTTGCAAAATCAATTCATTTCAAAATAACTCAACCAACTTTTAGTGGGACCATTCCATGATTCAGTTAGTACTCTATGGTCTCATATATATATATATATATATATATATATATATATATATATATATATATATATATAAGCAAAGATATTTTGAATAAATGATGTATCTGGTTCATATTATGCACGAGATACATCAGTTATTCAATGAACCTGAAAAAATAATCTTTGCTTATACATGAGACCAGAGAGTACACGTTTTTGTTTCTTTTATTACAGTCACATGTAACTGTGAAAGTAAGAAAAACAAGTGTGAATATAGATAGATTTTAAAGTGATCCTTAACAAAATAAAAGCATCTTTACCACATGGTTAGTTTTGATTGACCATTCCTAAGCCTCTTTAGCATATACTTCAATATCACCTCATTCCTCCTGCCAAAACAAGTACTATATATTTACCTCTTGATAGATTCTCTAGCATGTCACCTCTCTAAATTAACATTCAAAACTAGCTCACCCCAACTGACATGGAACCAATCAATTGTCGGCATCCTGAATTGGCTCCGAGCGGAGGCACCCCTCTGCCGGAGAGTCCTCGAGTTCCTATGGAGTTTCTGTCAAGGTCATGGAGTGCCTCAGCTCTTGAAGTTACAAAAGCTCTTGCACCTCAACCACCTCTTTTTTCATGCATACCTTCCATTAATAGCCATACTACTTCTATTCCTGAAGAAAGCAGTTACCATTCTATCTCTGATGACCTCTCAACATTGTCTAAAAATCAGTTCTCTTTTGCTTCCTCTGCTACTTCACAGCTCGTCCTCGAGCGCATTATGTCACACTCTGCTAGAGAGGTGTTTACTACTCTTTAGTAACAACAAAGACACATACACACATATCTATTAAATTAACTCTAGACATTGTCTTTATTAATGATGTTTGTTAATTATATGTAACAGGAAGTGTCACCGTTAACGTCAGGTAGATTATCTCACAGCAGCGAGCCTTTGAATGGCGGTGGTTCATTAACCGGAACAGACAGTCCACCGATTTCTCATTCAGATGAATTTGACGACGTTGTTAAGGTATACAACATATTTTTACTAAGCTATGAGCAACTATGTTAACATTCATATTTAGTACTATATTTTTACCATGTTACTTGTGCTTATTCGTACTAATGTTTGTGCAGTTTTTTCGATCAAACAATTCAATTCACCCATTATTCAATGGTGGAAGAGCAAATGGGGCTATTGGAATTGGAAATGGTACTGCTTGTTCAGGACCTAAAACAGTTGGAAGGTGGTTGAAAGAAAGGAGAGAAAAGAAGAAAGAGGAAAGCAGAACACATAATGCTCAGCTGCACGCGACAATTACAGTGGCTGCTGTTGCTTCTGCTTTAGCAGCCATTGCGGCCGCTACAGCTGCCTCATCGACATCAAACAAGGACGAGAAGATGGCTAAGACAGACATGGCTGTTGCCTCGGCTGCCACATTAGTTGCTGCACAATGTGTTGAGGCTGCTGAAGCAATGGGAGCTGAGCGCGAGCACCTTGCTTCTGTGGTCAGCTCGGCTGTAAATGTCCGTTCACATGATGATATCACTACTCTTACTGCTGCAGCTGCCACAGGTAGGACTCTGTTAAGCATCTATTTCCTATTATAATGGAATCAATATTTCCAATCGCGCTATTCTTGATATTGTAGAGAAATTTTTTATACTGCAGATAGTTTATCCCCTAATCGCAGTCCCTTGAGGTGACAGACACATTAAAAAAAAAAAAAACTTATCTTAAAATCCACTAAGACATTAGATTTTGTAGCTGGACATGGACTTTTAGACCAAAACATTATATGAATCAACCATTCAAAATGGTTAATTAAGTTATTTGAAATATTAACTTTCACAAGGATAAAATGTGTCTAATATAGACTTGATAACATTTATTTTTTATAATCTTTGTTTTTGTATCCTTATATTGACAATTTATGTATATAATACATGTATATGATCCTTGATATGCAGCTCTTCGAGGAGCAGCAACATTAAAAGCAAGAGCTCTGAAGGAAGTATGGAATATTGCTGCTGTAACACCACTAGAGAAAGGAATGGGGGGTATGACAGTATGTGGAAAAGCTAATAACATAAACAACAGCACCAGTGACAGTGGAGAAATTGTGAATGGAGATAATTTTTCAGGTTCCGGCATCCAAGAGCTACTTGCTAAGGGCAGTGAATTACTCAAACGCACTCGCAACGGTATCAATTACAATTTAAGCTATTAAGACTTACTCATAATATAGTTTGAAAAAACAAGTAAAATTCATTTGGTTGTAACTGCAGGTGATTTGCATTGGAAAATAGTTTCTGTTTACATACATAGAACAGGACAGGTAATGCTGAAAATGAAGAGCAAACTTGTTGCAGGAGCTATTACTACCAAAAAGAACAAGAGTAAGTAACAAATAGTTTCACAGCTTGATTTGTTTTTACTTTTTATTAGTACCAAGAACCAAGGTACATATGTCAAATAATGTTGGACTCATGAATATGCAGATGTTGTGCTAGACGTGTGCACGGATTTACCGGCATGGCCAGGAAGAGATTTATTAGACGATGGAGACAAACGACGCTACTTTGGATTGAAAACAGATTTGAGGGGAATCGTGGAGTTTGAGTGTAGAAATCAAAGAGAATATGATATATGGACTCAAGGGGTCTCTAGGCTTCTCTCAATCGTTTCACAAAGAGAAAACAAGTGCAACAATTAAACCTCTCATTTTGTTGGTTGTTATCATTGTTGATTGCCAAATTTAATTGAATGTACTAAGCATGTGTGTTTATTAATATATCATCATTTTTCCTTTTTTTTTTTAATTCTTATTGAAATCTAGACCAAGTTCATCACAAACTAACTTAATCAATTTTATCCTCCTTTATTTTTCATCTATAATTAGGCAAACCACATGATATAATATAGTACTGACTCAAAAGCACCACTGGTATGCTCTGCTCATTGGACCGTCTAATCTGATTCGGTGGTCAGTTTTAGTATCAAAGCGGTTTCATCCCTCTCACGATCGCAGTTGTGAGATCGGACCGTGATCCTTCTTACCAAGTCCAGCACTAATCACCACTAAACCAACTAACGATTAACGGATAGAAATCTCTAAATTGGATTTGACACAACATTTGTTAAATTCATAAAATAAAAATGGAGTTTTAGTCAGTATTTAACGCGGAATGTCAGTAGAAATTGTTGAAAAAAAATCTCAATTATGTTCCAAAAAATTAATCTAATCAATCAATATTTATGGTCATTATAGGTTTTCAAAGTTTCAATTTAATGTTAAACGAATTTAATGTTATTTATGCAGTAAAAAACTAAAAAGGAATCATGAAAAACTGATATAAAATAAACGTCTGAGATCAATTAACTGTGAGAAACTGATTACGCAACCTTCGGAATCAGATTACGCAATCACTTCTTCGCCGTCCGATATAAATAAACGTCTGATATCAATTAACTGTGAGAAACTGATTATATAATGTAGATCGTTTGATCTCAAATCAACGGTCTGGATTGATTACGGCGTAAAACTACACGACGCAGATATTATAGCAGATCGTGATACAGGTGTCTCTTTCTCAATATCTCTCATTGTTTTGTCTCTATTTATGTTATTCTCTCTGTTTCATCGTATAGCTTCTTTGTTTTGTCTTCTACTTCACTCATGAACCTTGAAACTGAGTTTCTTCAAAAACCCATTTTTCTTCACGGGTTATCTATTATACTTCATATACTATTGCTTTTAGCGATTTTAGTTTCATGGGTTTGGAAAAAAATCAAAACTTGTGCTGTAATCAATGAGTGCAATGAGACACCAAATAGCACTAGCAATTGGTTTAATGTCACAAAGTTTTGTTGTATTGCTTTTTCTTCTTTCAATTTTGTTTTGTTTCTTTTTGATTACTGGTATACAAGTGTTTGGTCAGAAGAAAATGTTGTTACCCTTTTTGATTTAGTTCTCAAAACAGTTACTTGGTGTGTGGTTTGTGTTTGTATCCACAAAGGGTTCTTCTTTTTGTTCAGTTCAGATCAAAGAAAAAGAAGGTTTCCATTGTTTTTTAGAGTTTGGTGTGTTTTTTATCTCTTTGTTTCTTGTTATTGGTTTGTGACTGACATTGTTGTTTTGTATGAAAATCATATTGAGTTAAGGGTTCAATGTATGGTTTCTGTTGTGGTTTCATTTTGTGTTAGTTTGTTGTTTTTTTATGTGGGGTATTGTGTGAAAAATGAAGGTGATAGAACTCTTCAAGAGCCTCTTTTGAATGGTAATTATGGTAATGCTTTAGAGTTAAGAGAGACTAAAGGGAGTGATACTGTTACTCCTTATTCAAATGCTGGAATTTTGAGCCTTCTTACCTTATCTTGGGTGGGTCCACTTATAGCATTTGGAAATAAGAAGACCCTAGACCTCGAGGATCTTCCTCAGCTAGATAGTCGAGATAGTGCTGCGGGAGCTTTTCCAATTTTCAGAGACAAAGTTGAAGCTGATTGTGGTGCAATCAATAGAGTAACCACACTTAAGTTGGTTAAGTTATTGATAATTTTAGGGTGGAAAGAGATTCTTATCACTGGTTTTCTTGCACTGATAAACACTTGTGCTTCTTATGTTGGTCCTTATCTTATTGATTCTTTTGTTCAATACCTTGGTGGAAAAAGGCTATATGAGAATCAAGGCTATGTCTTGGTTTCTGCTTTTATATTTTCACAGCTTGTGAAATGCTTATCACAAAAGCATTGGTACTTTAAGTTGAAGCAACACGGAGTTCGAATCCGAGCACTGCTTGTGACTATGATATATGAAAAAACCTTAACACTTTCTTGTCAATCAAGGCAGTGTCACACTTCTGGAGAAATTACCAATTTCATTACTGTTGATGTCGAAAGAGTTGGTTTTTTCACTTGGTACATGCATGATGGGTGGATAGTAGTTTTGGAAGTTACGTTGGCATTGTTGATTTTGTATAAAAACGTTGGACTTGCTTCCATTGCTTCTCTTGTTACAACCATAATTGTTATGTTGGCAAATGTTCCGTTGGGATCATTGCAAGGGAAGTTTCAAAAGAAGTTGATGGATTCAAAGGATACTAGAATGAAGAGCACGTCTGAAACTTTAAGGAACATGAGGATCCTCAAACTACAAGGATGGGAAATGAAGTTTCTATCTAAAATAATTGAGCTCAGGGATGCGGAACAAGGCTGGTTGAAAAAATCTCTTTATACTTCAGCTATGACTCAATTTTTCTATTATGGTGCATCTACAGTTATATCTGTGGTTACTTTTGGTACTTGTATGCTCATAGGGATCCCACTTGAATCAGGGAAGATTCTGTCATCAATAGCAACATTCAGGATTCTTCAAGGGCCTATTTATAGTCTTCCTGATTTAATTTCAATGACAGCAAAAACTAAAGTTTCTCTTGATAGGATCGCGTCGTTCCTTCATCTTGATGACTTGCAGTCTGATGTTGTCGAAAAGCTTCCTCCGGGTAGTTCTGATACTTCAATTGAAGTGGTTGATGGGAATTTTTCTTGGGATTTATCCTCACCTAATCCAACTTTGCAGAACATAAACCTCAAAGTTTTTCATGGCATGAAGGTTGCTGTTTGTGGTACAGTTGGATCGGGCAAGTCTACTTTACTTTCATGTGTATTGGGAGAACTACCAAAGATATCAGGTATCCTTAAAGTTTGTGGAACAAAGGCCTATGTTGCTCAATCACCATGGATTCAAAGTGGGAAGATAGAAGATAATATATTGTTTGGTGAACACATGGTTAGGGAAAGGTATGAGAAGGTACTTGAAGCATGTTCCCTGAAGAAGGATCTGGAAATCTTGCCATTTGGTGATCAGACGGTTATAGGCGAGCGTGGAACTAATTTGAGTGGTGGACAGAAACAAAGAATACAAATTGCTCGTGCTCTTTATCGAGATGCTGATATATATCTATTTGATGATCCTTTTAGTGCTGTGGATGCTCATACAGGATCTCATCTTTTTAAGGTAACTCATTTTGTGTTTGTTAATTATGTGCAACTTAAACTGCCTATTTCCTCGATTCATGATTCAGAAAAAAATGTCTTTTGATTCACGATTTGAATCTTGATTTGATAACCATGTACAACTAGTTTTTTGTTTTAGACTTTTGAAATGTAGTTAGTTCAAACAGCATGACACTTACGTAATTATTTTAGTTGGTGAAATTATTTGCTTAAGTGTGTGGCAGGAATGTTTGCTGGGTGTTTTAAGTTCAAAAACAGTGATTTATGTTACTCATCAAGTGGAGTTTTTACCTACTGCTGATCTTATTTTGGTGAGTATTTATTGTTATTCAATTGTCATAATTTTGAAATGATGTATTTTCTTTTAACCTTTTTTTCGGCCCTTGTAGGTCATGAAAGATGGAAAAATTACTCAAAGCGGAAAGTATGACGAGCTTCTTAATATTGGAACCGATTTTATGGAACTTGTTGGGGCACACAGAGAAGCTTTGTCTACACTTGAATCATTGGATGGAGGAAAAACCTCAAATGAAATTAGTACATTAGAAGAAGATGTAAATATCTCTGGCACTCATGAAGAGGCAAACAAAGAAGTGCAAAATGGTAATGCAAATGATAAAGGCGAACCGAAAGGCCAAATTGTTCAAGAAGAAGAAAGGGAGAAAGGTAAAGTTGGGTTTTCAGTCTATTGGAAGTATATCACAACTGCATATGGAGGAGCTTTCGTACTGTTCATATTATTGGCTCAGATTCTTTTTCAAGTTCTTCAAATTGGAAGCAACTATTGGATGGTGTGGGAAACTCCCATCTCAGCAGATGTGAAGCCACCTGTTGAAGAAACAACTCTTATTGAAGTCTATGTCGTTTTGGCCATTGGAAGTTCTTTATGCATTCTTGTTATAGAATTGTTACTTGTTACAGTTGGTTATAAGACAGCTACTATACTCTTCAATAAAATGCACTTGTGCATCTTTCGCGCCCCCATGTCATTTTTCGATTCTACTCCAAGTGGACGAATCCTTAATAGAGTATGTCATACCTCCGATTTTTCTGTTTCTTGTCAGTTGTTTTTAATAACTATACCTATGGAATACGTTGTCCCTTGTTTTTTTTATCGTTTTCTTCTTCTTTGTTGTCTTTCAGGCTTCTACTGACCAAAGTGCAGTGGATGCCGACATTCCTTATAAAATTGGCGCATTTGCCTTTAATGTGATCATGCTTCTGGGAATTATAGCAGTGATGTCTCATGTTGCATGGCAAGTTTTCATTGTCTTTGTACCTGTGATAGCAGTCAGCATTTGGTATCAGGTATTATTTGGACCATCGGCTTTCTATACCATTTTTTTGTTTTGTTGCAAATCTGCTCCATTCTATAATAGTATAAGGTGATGACTAACAACTTTTTGGAACTTGTAATCTGCAGCGATATTATTTACCATCAGGCCGTGAACTGTCACGTTTAGTTGGAGTATCCAGAGCCCCAATCATTCAACACTTTGCGGAAACAATTTCCGGTACTTCAACCATTAGAAGCTTTGATCAACAGTCAAGATTTCTTGAAACAAATATGAAACTGGTTGATGGGTATTCTCGACCAAAGTTCAACATGGCTGTTGCTATCGAATGGTTAGGTCTCCGCTTAGATATATTGTCTTCCATCACATTTGCCTTTTCCTTGATATTCTTGATATCAATCCCACCTGGAATCATAAATCCAGGTACGTAATTCAAGTTTGGTATAATATATCAATCAAAATTTAGCCTGCTTGTGTCATGAGAAGTTGTGTATAATTGTTTCTCTTTTGTGTCATTTGTCTGATTTTTGAAGGCATTGCTGGTCTAGCTGTTACCTATGGTCTAAGTATAAACGCGATAACATATACGGTGATATGGAGTCTTTGCAACTTGGAGAACAACATTATATCGGTAGAAAGGATACTTCAACATACAACCATTCCTAGTGAGCCTCCCCTTGTTTCAGAAGAAGAAAATAGGCCAGATCCTTCTTGGCCCGCATATGGCAAGGTTGATATACGGAACTTGCAGGTAGCTACAATTTTTTCTCCATGTTGATGCCTTTTAAATATGTTTCTGGTTCTGTTTTCTTTCATTTTGCAGTCAATTGATTTTTGAAATTCATGCTAAGGTTCTCTTTTCCTAAATTGTTAGAAATTGGCTTATGAATTGTTGTGCTCTGGATACAACATACTCATAGCATAAATTTTTTTATAAGATGTTTCTGATCCATTTCAACATTTGTAATGATTTGTTGTCTGTGATGAAGGTTCGATATGCTCCACATCTTCCACTCGTGTTGCATGGCCTGACATGCACATTTCATGGAGGATTGAAAACTGGCATTGTTGGTAGAACAGGTAGTGGCAAATCAACTCTTATGCAAACACTTTTCCGACTCATTGAACCTACTGCTGGGGAAGTTATCATTGACCGCATCAACATCTCTACAATCGGACTGCATGACTTGAGGTCTCGACTAAGCATTATTCCGCAAGATCCAACAATGTTTGAGGGGACAGTGAGAAGTAATCTGGACCCCCTTGAAGAGTACACTGATGAACAAATTTGGGAGGTGTGTTTGTGTTCTTTTATTTGTTGAAAAAAATGCAAAGACAGTGATACATGGTTTTAACCAAAATTTTAGACTTGAAATTGATCTTTAAATATTGATTTACCTTTAAAATAGGCCTTGGATAAGTGTCAACTAGGAGATGAAGTTAGAAAGAAAGAAGGAAGGCTCGACTCTTCAGGTTTGTCTTCTATTTTTGCTGAACATAAATACTCCCTTCGGACTTAAATATAAGCAAAATGGTATACGTATTAAGTTCCAAATTTAGGCCAAAAATTGTATATAGCATTTACATTCAAATAGAGTATATAGTAAACTTAGACCAACCTTTTTACTTATATTGAAGTCTGTTGTAAATTGCCTTGAAAATGAGGAAGACACAAAAAGGTTACTGTTTTGGCACCTCAGGCGGAAGAATTTCGCCCCAGGCGCAAGTTGCTGTCAAAATGGAGCTAAGTTTCTGTTTTTCCGCCCCGGGCGAAAATTCCTGTGCCCCAGACGAAAATTTTGCCCCGGGCGAAAATTACGCAGTAATATATATATATATATATATATATATATATATATATATATGTCAGGTTCTCTGATATTTGGTAAGAGGATTTTAGGGTTTCTAAAGCCGACAAACAGACTAGGGTTAAAAGAGATCATCTTGGGAAGACTCTAGGGTCGGGGGAATCATTCTATCATCTTGGGAAACACTTTCATATTGAATTTCTTGGTCATGGGAAGAAATTCGGGCTTAGGGTAGAATTAGGATCAAGGCTAATTCTTGTAACTCTATTGTGAGATTTCATTGTAATCAAGAACATCATTTGATAGTGGATTGGAGAGCTTCTCTCTCCCCCAGAGTAGGTCACATTGACTGAACTCGGTAAACAATTCTATTGTGTTCCTTTTCTTTATCGCTTTATCTTTTGATTTCTGATTATTATTGTCGATCTCATTATTTGATTGCTTAATCGTTATTTGCTCCACACATCAAGTATTTTATTGGTGTGATTCAATCCAAATTCACAACAAAGTCCATAAGGAGTATATAGTATTTCTTTCTACTCTTGAACCTATTGCTAGCTAACGTGGAAGTTGATGGTTCTGTAGTCAGTGAAAATGGTGAGAATTGGAGCATGGGTCAGAGGCAGTTGGTTTGCCTAGGTAGGGTTCTGCTTAAGAAGAGCAAGATTTTGGTGCTTGACGAAGCCACTGCATCAGTTGATACAGCTACAGATAATTTGATTCAACAAACTCTTAGGCAGCATTTCACGGACTCTACCGTCATTACCATTGCACATCGAATAACTTCTGTTCTTGACAGTGATATGGTTCTACTTCTTAGTCAAGGTTAGGAAGAAAAGCTGTTATTCTTTATTAAAATGAGGTCCTTGTTTTGTTTTTCTTTCTGATTTTTCTTGTGTATTGGTTTATAGGACTTATTGAGGAGTATGACTCCCCAACCACATTGCTTGAGGATAAGTCATCATCTTTTGGTAAGCTTGTTGCAGAGTATACCATGAGGTCCAACTCAAAATTTTGAGAAACTCTTGATCAGTACCGTCCGAAATTGAAGTTTCTTGGTGAAGATGAATATTTTTGGGGAGGGGGAAGTATCTTGTTAATAGGGTTTGCATTACTTCTTCAATTGAAAAACTCATTTATATCTAATTAGCTTCATATCCAATTAGTTCGATATAGTTGCGTCTTTCCATATGTCGACATTTTCTTTGTCTATAACTTTTTATAGAATTTTGTTCATGAATCTCATTATCATTTATCACATATTAAACTATATTATATGTTAAAATATTGTCAATATTGACTTCATCTTGGTTCCATCGTATTCTACCTGGGTTTGCAGTGTGTATTTTCTTAGACTTACACAATCCTGAATAATTGAATCTGTCAAGATAGTGACTTTTGGCCTACAATTATAAAAGGTCATAACTTTGTTTTTAAACTTGTAGCAATATTGAAAACACTCAAGACAGTAGGTACTAGGTAGACACAAAAAATATACATATTACACTATAGTGAACTGTTATTCTGTGAAAGATATTGAGCAAAACTCAGTTACTTGAGTTACAAGTTAACTGAGTTTCACATATGAGCTGGACTTTACAATTGATTAACCGTTGCATTGCAACAAGTTAGTTGTGTGAAATGAATTTTTCTGCTCTTAGGCTCAATTTGCGCCTATTCTCTGTTTCATCTTCTTCCCTCACACACACTCATTGCTCATTCATGGAGTTTCAGCTATGTTTTCACATGAACATCTTCTATTTCAGCATTGGCATACAAATTCAGATTTAAATGAAGTTATATCATGGACCTAATCTACCTGATAGAAAAAAAGAAATGAGTGGTTGCAAAAAAAATCATTTATGTAGCTTATTAATTTATATTTGCCTTTATATCTATGCCCGTAGTAACTGGATTTATATCGATTGACACTGATAGATTGAACTAGTTTTGAACCCTTTCTTGCCTGTTTTATAACGTCAGATAATTCAGAAGAACCATGGTCTGAGCTTAGTACTGGTTGGGGAAAAATTGTTTGCATGAGTTAATATGTTTGAATTCAGCAGTGTCAAAACTCACGAATGATAGTTTTTCCGTCTATTGTGGTTCTATTCGAATTTATGTATAGTTTTGCTGTGTATTGTTGTCCTATCTGACTCGATGGGTTAATGCTCATGAGTGATAGTTTTTCTGTCTATTGTTGTCCTATCTGACTCACGAGTGATAGTTTTTCCGTCTGTTGCTGTGAATAATGCTTTTTGTGTCCAACAACAACAATGTTGTGTGTTTTGCATGTTGAAAAAGGGTTCTTCTGAAAAATTGTTTGCATTCCTAACATGCCGGGCATAATCATGGCCAACACATATAACAAGAAGGTAAACATCATCACTCAGCTCATAGGCTCTCAGACAATTTCCTTGATGTAATGTCAAAGACAATGCAGCATCTACTATGGACCAAAATGGTCCTGGAATAGGAAAATTTGAAACAGCATTGTTTTTGGTCAAGGAATGAATAAGTCCAAAGATTGTGGAATTAGTTGATTAATTAAACATTTGCTATGGTGAATTTGCGGCAGCTGTTTGCCTTCCCAGGTTCGATTACGTGAGTGTCATGTGCAGTGTTCGATGTTGTGCTATTATTATTATTATTATTATTATTATTATTATTATTATTATTATTATTATTATTATTATTATCATCATCATCTTCCAAAATCCGTGGCTTCAAAATAGTAAACAGAGAAAAGAAGATCATCATGAATCCCACAACCAAGATATGCTTAGCCATAGTGTAGTGACCATAGAAGGAGTACCTCTTCTTGATAGTTGATACGGTTGCTTGCATGTCTATGATATATATACTTCGCAGACACAATTTACAATAAATGCAAGACATAGAAAAATCATATGTGACAACTTATAACTCAATGAAAACAAAACCTGTATATAAGAGAAGGAATTTGTAGGACCACCTAAATTCAATACCATAATGAGGGAAAAGAGGGGGAAAAGTAACAAAGCTCTGGTTACGAATGGGTTTAAAAACTCGAAATCATAGCCTCTTTTTACGGCCCAACGTGTGAACAGTGTCAAGCTGAATAACGTCGCAATAGTCAATATTACAGTTTTTATAAGTAGTTTCCCTGCATTAAAAGAATTTTAATATCTTCGTAACATACGTACAATTTCAAGCATCATCGTTTTTGCATTCTTAACATGCCGGGGTTGGACATAGCCAACACCTATAACAATAAAGAACATCATCACTCAGCTCATAGGTTATCTGACAATTTGCTTGATGTAATGTCACAAGCAATCACTGTGCTTATGCCGGAAGATGATGAACATCCAACTACCTAACTAACCAATTTTTCGCATTCGCAGGTAATGTTTCATCTGCACACGTATGTGAAGGAACTTCAAACAACATTAACTTCTCGAACTCAATAAATAATTTGTGAGAATGAATATATTGAACATATGGCAGACTTACTAGTACAATATTTAAACCTGGCCAAAGTAGTACTTCAACATCACCTCATTCCTCTTGCCAAAACTAGTACTATATAATTATACACAGGCGCAACAGAAGAGAAACAGAAATTCCAGTGATAGGCACAAAGTGAGACTAAAGGAAGAGAAATTTTATTGATCACAAAATCTAAGTTTACAAGTCAAGTACTCACACTTATATATGCAATGTGAGATACTAGTGATCAATCAACATATCATAACCACTATCTAACCGTTTCAGTTAATGTCTAACTAATCTCAACAGTAAAAACAGACTTAGCTTGCTATGCAAGTAACTGACTCATTTTACATTTTCACCGATCTTCACACACCCCGAGATAGATTCTTCTGTACCTCTCTAAATTAACATTCAGAACTAGCTCGCCCCAGCTGATATGGAACCAATCAATTCTTGGTGGTCTGAATTGGTTTCGAGCGGAGGCACCCCTTTGCCGGAGAGTCCTCGAGTTCCCATGGAGTTTCTGTCAAGGTCATGGAGTGCACCACCTCTTTCTTCATGCATTCCTTCAAACAGTTCTATTCCGGAAGAAACCACTAACCAGTCTGTCTCTGAGGAGGTCTCAATCTCAATTGTGTCTAAGAATCAGTTCTCTTTTGCTTCCTCTGCTACTTCACAGCTTGTCCTTGAGCACGCACATTATGTCACATTCTGCTAGAGAGGTGTTTATTACTCTTTATTAACAATAAACATATAAACATGAACACATCTCTTAAGCAAACTATGGACATTATCGTTATTAATGTCGTTTCTTTGTTATGTTATATAACAGGAAGTGTCACGGTTAACTTCAGGTAGATTATCTCACAGCAGCGAGCCTTTAATTGGCGGTGGTTCATTAACCAGAACAAACAGTCCATCAATTTCTCATTCAGATGAATTTGATGATGTTGTTAAGGTATGCAATAAATTTCAACTATGCTATGAGCAACTTTGTTAGCTTTTTACCATGTTGCTTGTGCTTATTCCTATGAATCCTATCAATGCGTGTGCAGTTTTTTCGGACAAACAATTCCATTCACCCCTTATTCAATGGTGGAAGGACAAATGCTGCTATTGGCACAGCACGGCTTGTTCAGGACCTAAAAGTAAAAAGAAGAGAAAAAAAGAAAGAGGAAAGCAGAACACATAATGCTCAACTGCACGCTACCATTATTTTGGCCGTTGTTGCTGCTGCTATAGCAGCCATTGCAGCTGCAACAGCTGCCTCATCGAGAACAAACAAGGATCAGAAATGGCTAAGACAGACATGGGAGCTGAGCACAACCACCTTGCTTCGGTGGTTTGCTCAGCTGTGAATCTATGTTCTCATGATGATATCACTATACTCATGGTTGAGCATTATAAATGATTAATGTTTCATACTGTTGTAGCGTTGTTATTCTTGACATTGT
Source organism: Trifolium pratense (assembly GCF_020283565.1). NCBI lineage: Eukaryota > Viridiplantae > Streptophyta > Magnoliopsida > Fabales > Fabaceae > Trifolium > Trifolium pratense. The sequence goes on along the minus strand of NC_060064.1, from coordinate 38,167,189 downwards.
AGAGAATTTTAGTTAAATACAGTCAATGCAGTAGCTGAGTAGCATTACAAATCTTGATATTACAGATAGTTTATCTCCTAACTGCAGTCCCCGTGTGACCGTAGGAACATTAAAAAACATTAAGCCTATTTTGGTTCCACGATTGGAGGCCATAAATGATTGTGACATATTTGGTTGCTCTTGAGTAGAATTAATTGTCTTCATAATTTATTTTAGCTTAAAGCTAGATTTGTTTTTTAGTCTAAACGTGATTTTTTCACTAAAATTTAATGTTCAATTCTCTTTTATGTAAATATATCCAAACATAAACCACTTTACATTCAACTAGCTTTTAAGCAAAATCAATTTTTAACGTCGCAGAACCAAACTTGCACTAAGACATAGAATATGCAGTTGGATATGGTATTTTAGACCAAACTATATTCAAAGTGGTTAATTGAAGTTATTACAAATCTCAAGTTTCACAAGGATAAAATGTGCCTAATGGTCATTGATATGTAGGTCTCAAAGGAGCAATAACATTAAAAGCTAGAGCTCTAAAGGAAACATGGAATATTGCTGCAGTAACACCACTAGAGAAAGGAAAACCAATAACAAAAACAGCAGCACAAGTAGTTTCTGTTTACATACATAGAACAGGACAGGTAAAATTTTGTTTCAAAAATTGACATCACAGACAGAATTTCCTACATGTCCATTCAATGACAAGACTCGCAAACGTAAAAATTTCAGGTAATGCTGAAAATGAAGAGCAAACTTGTTGCAGAAACTATTACTACCAAAAAGAACAAGAGTAAGTTGCATATTAAATACAAGCTAAGGAATTACCTATAGTTATAATTTCATAAAAAATGAAAAACATGAGAAAACAAAACTAAATTGAAAGGTAAGGAACATATAAGATAATATTGTGCTTTAATTATCTTCAATCACCAGCACTAAAAATAGTAAAGGAGAAGAGGTTGATGACATCTAGATACAAGGCGACAGAAGCCCAGATGAACTCATCATAGGAGTATTTCTTGATAAGGTTGTTTGTGTCATATACAATGTAGCCACAAAATATAATAGCTCCAACACACCCATAGATCATATGTGATAACTTTCCCAATGGATACAGAATCTGCAAGAAAAGGATTACAATGTAATTAGATATCAAAATCAATATTACAAGGGCTAATGTACCTATTAATTATGAAGAACTAAACAGAAGCATTTTAATAGCAAAATACCTGAATGAGGCCAAAGACAATAAGAACTATCAAAGCTCCGAACAGGAATGGGCCTAAAAAGCTGAAATCATGACCTTTTCTTGCAGCCCAAAATGTGTAGAGAGTTAAACTAACCACGACCGCAGCAGTTAATACAACAGATTCTAAAATTATTTTTCCTGCATCCAATTTTCAGCCTCATTAGAACAAAAAATTAGTCTAGTAAGTGTAGTTCAATCGTAGTTTCTAATCCAGTATTCTCTACTTCAATAGTACACTTAAGTGTGAGTCTAACCACTAGGAAGTATAATTGACCAAAAATTCAAAAAGAAAATAAAAGTTCTTAACTATCGGAATCTAGACCAAGTTCATCACAAATCTACTTAATCAATTTTCTTCTTTTAATTTCCACTTCAAAAAAGTATTCGGAGAAATTGATCCAATAGGCAAACCAATGGTATGATATAATCCAGAGTCGATTCAAAGGTAAGGTTAATAAAACCCTAGCTTTAAGCCTCCAATAAAACCAATATTTGTTTAGTAGACAAGGCATGACAGACAAGGTCCATAGTAATAATTTGGCAGGTCTTTAAGTTTTACGTTTGTAACAGATAGGTCTTTAAGTTCTTTAGATAACAAATAGGTTTCTAATTTATTGCACCATTACCCTTAAGTTATTCTCCATTACAAACACGCTGAGGCGGTAGTAAACACTGCATTTTGGCTTCCAAATAACAAGAAGGAGCTTTCAGTGCAAATTAACCGTTATGTTACCACTTTTGTAACGGAGGCCAGAAAGATATCAAAGCTATAAATTAGAAACTTAAAGTACCTACCTATGTGTTACCTAAATAACTTAAAGACATGTTTGTTACCGGAAAATAAATAAATAACTTAAAAGACCTAGTGCAAAACTTAAAGATCCCTAGATGCATTATGCCTAGAGGTGGGAATAGGCTAGGCCGAACTAGACTTTGTCAAGCTTGAGCATGCTCTATTCAAAGAAATAGGCTGACCTGACCTGAGCTTATGTAGGCTAGGCCATAGGCCCCCGTAGGCCGGCCTGACCTATTCCCACCCCTTTATGCCTGATAATTTGCTTTAAGGGTCAGTTACAATTAAAAGTTATTGTATAATAAATAAAAAAATTAATTAAAAAAAATAAAAAAAAAAAAAAAACAAGAAGAAGAATTTGGAGGAGTTAATTACCACTAGTAGAGGAACAAGTCAATCCAATGGGAATAGCCATAGAGACTGTTAAAATTAGGAGGAGAACGTAATTGAGAGGATGCTTCTGATGAAAACATGATAGTAGACATATTACTGCATGGAAGCAAAATCAAACAAATTAATAGTAATAATTAAGAGTGCTACAATAATTAAAAGAACAAAAAAAAAAAAAAAACCATAACAAGAAACATACGTATTAAGGAAAAAATGAAAAGAAAAATGCTAAGAACAAGGCCTGGTATGGATTCCTTGAAGAAATTAGAAACAGGGTGAACCAAAACAATGACTGAAGCAATAGCAATGGTGAGAAGCAACTGAAAGGTGATAATAGTGTAAACTTTACGAATGAAAGACCATCTTAATTCAGGGCTTTCAGTCATAATAGGGTAAAGGGTTCTTGCTCCACTCTCCACATCACTTTTCCCAGACATTTTTTTTCTTCTTCCAAGGAACGCTAGTTTAGGGTTCTAGTGTTAGAATTTAGAATGGAATGCAAAGTCTTGAATAAAAATTGAGTTTAATCAATGGATTTAATTGATATGCTGTAAAATAAAAATCTCTAGAAATTTTTTTGTTGGAAGGCAAAATTAGAAATTCAAGGGTATAAAAGAAACACAAGTCGGAAGATAAAACTGTTAAGAACTTTTATGAGAATTGAACCTAAAAGCAAGAAACAATTTGGACTAAATGACTGCAATTTTATTAATCAGCAACGTTGGCTTAAATAGCCATTTAACACAATGATAAAAACAATAACTGAAAGCAACCCATTATCCTAAAATAAAGGCTAATAGCTAAGTGATAGCAAAAATTAAGGAAATCAAATAAAACTGAAGACTAAATCTTTCCTACAAAATAGGACTTTTATTTTAACATAAATTAATAATGCAGTAACTCTTTCATTCCCTCCCTTAAACTAAATGCTATGCAGCAACTAGCTTAAACTAAATGCTATGCAGCAACTAGTTTATATCAGAAATTTCACATACTCCCAGCATCTTTCTAAGCTTCTGGAAAACTTCAAGTTTCAACGGTTTTGTCATTATGTCCGCAACTTGGTCTTCACTTCCACAGTGAACTAATTCAATTTTGCCCTCTTTAGTAAGATTCCTTAAGAAATGAAATCTTACATCAATATGTTTGCTGCGACCATGCATAGCTTGATTTTTAGACAGCTTGATGGTTGAGCTATTGTCACACATTACAATTATACCAGCTTGATTTTTAGACAGCTTGATGGTTGAGCTATTTTGGTGTATGGGTGGATATGAGTAAAACATGCATGTTTAGATTAACCGGAGTTTCTTCACATGAAGGATTGACGGCTGGAGTTTTTACTGTAGGACAACATGTTTTACTTCAAGTAAAGTGGTCAAATATGAGAAAACATGTATGTTCTGACAATCAACATATTTTTATATTATTTGCATTTGACACTTTTGGTTTCCTAGTACTCGAGGATGTGAATCTTCTAAAAAGAGTTCAAAAAGTCATGCATAACAATGTTGTGTTACTTAGGTCTCTGGATATAATATTTAAGAAGATTGATTTTTCCATTAAAAAAATTAGCATATCAACGTATTGCGATCATTTACCTTGTGTAAATCTTAAAACACGTAAAAGTAAGTTTAGTGCTTTGTTTTAAGACATTGAATATCTTTAAGGAGAATGTTAACATGTGCATATATGACACATGTTAAGGTAATAAAAATAGAAATAATGCTTTAGAATTTGTGCATTTTAACTTTTCAAGCATTAAATGTCTTGTATCATTAAATGTTAAATTTCTATATTAAGATATCTTATCATGTGCCCTATATGCACATGTTAACAAGACCCTATCTTTAAATATTAAACCGAATCGAGCATTTCAGCTTATTGGAACGAGAATTAACCAATTTATCAGTTGATTTGATCCAAATTGTACCATAGTCTAAATGAACTAAAATTGGTGTATAATCTGTTGTTTGGTGAAATGCCAATCAATGCAAAACCAACCTTACAATTATATTAATAGATCAAACTGTCTTTGATATATAAAAAGTTTATTTAACTGTTTTTGATCAAACTGTTTGTGATTATAAGTATATACGTTTTGAAACAAGACTTTAATGGGCAGGTCCGTAAACAAGACTTTAGTCATGTGTATGACAGAGTCACTGCTAAATTGGCCTCTTGGAAGAGTCGGTTATTGAACAAGCCTGGTAGGGTGGTGTTGGCGAACTCAGTGTTGTCCTTCCTTCCTTCATATCACATGCAAATTAATTGGCTTCCACAAAGTGTTTGTGAGGATCTTGACAGAAGTATTCGAAGATTTATTTGGAAAGGTACCGGAGATTCTGGGATGCATCTGGTTAGCTGGAAGAAAATTACTCAACCACGCAAATATGGGGGCCTTGGTGTGAGAAGTTCCCGGTCTCATAACACAGCACTCCTTGGTAAACTTATATGGGAGATTCTTCAAACACCGGATAAGTTGTGGGTAAGTCTCTTCAACGATAGATACCTGAAGGGGCAGCTGCCTTTTAACGTAACTGTTACTGGTGGGACTGTGATTTGGAACTCAATGGCGAAGGCCGTGCAAATGCTGAAAGATGGGTTCACATTCAAAGTTGGTAATGGCGACACAAGCTTTTGGTATGACCCTTGGATTCTTAAAGAAAAGTTATGTACAGTGGTACCCTATGTAGCAATTCAGGATACTTTCGCAAGGATTAAGGATGTTTGGTTTGACGGTAACTGGAATTTTAATTTTTTGTATACTAATCTTCCAGACAATGTTGTCAATGCTATCACAGCAACCCAACCTAGAATAGTGCAGAATTTGCCTGATGTTTGGACTTGGAGTAACTCGAGTTCGAGTATGTACTCCGTCAAGGATGCTTATAATTGGCTTTTGAACCCAGCACCGCTGAATGATCATGTCAACTGGAAGTGGATTTGGCAGCTTAATGTCCCAGCAAATATTCAATTTTTTGTCTGGCAACTCATTCATGAATCCATTCCTGTGCGCGCAGTTCTGCAACACCGATATTTGTCCTCGCTGTGCAGGAGCCTCTGAGAACATCGATCACTGCCTATTCTCGTGTCTGGATGCAGCACGAGTGTGGAATCTGACTGGTTTGGTTTTTAATCGCAATTCTTCCCAAGGGGCTGACACGTTCACATGGTATAAAAATATGGGTAAGATTCATGGATCCCTCTTCTTCATTGCTCTCTGGGTGATTTGGTGTGGAAGGAATGAGATTGTCTTCAATAACCATAGAGAAAATACTCACACTAGTATGGGTAAGATTTATTCCTTGCTAAAATCCTGTGAAGCTGCTTTTATGCCTCCGCATTCGGTAGCAGCTACGCCCGTTAACCCGCGTTTAGTATCTTGGTCCCCACCTATGGAAGGTACCGTGTGTCTCAATGTTGATGGAAGCCTTTTCGGCGCTACAAGTTCAGTTGGTTACGGTGGTCTGATTCGGGATCATAACGGTGTTTTTATTTCGGGTTTCTACGGAGCTGCTAATATTCGAAGTATCTTATTCGTAGAACTCATGGCTGTGTTACATGGCTTACACATATGTTGGGAAAGTGGGTTCCGTCGGGTTACATGTTACTCAGACTCGCTTCAGTCAGTTAACCTTATTCGGGACGGTGTGTCTGCTCATCACATGTTCGCTAATGAAGTCTTTAGTATTCGTCAACTCCTCGCTAGAGATTGGGAGGTGGCGATGAACCATACGCTACGGGAAGGTAATGCGTGTGCGGATGCCTTAGCAAAGATGGGTGCGTTATCTGACTCTTCTTTAGTGAAAATCTCTAGGCCCCCAAGTGACCTCTATATGCTCTTGCTCGCTGATGCGCAGGGGATAGGCTTCATCCGGGAGTAGCATTCGCTTCTGTTTAGTCTTTTTGTTTTGTTTTCTCTATTGTAACAAAAAAAAAAATAAGTATATACATAAAAAAAATTTTAAGGTTTTTTTTGTTTAAATATTTGGATTCCCAAAAAATTATAATTTCTTTTATTAAAATTTGTTGATTCTTTTAAAAAATTCTTAATATACAAAAATTTCCTAATATATAAAGTATTATGAAATCTTGATTGTAAAAAGTCTTTTGAAAAAAATCTCTCAAAATCCATTCAAATCATATGTTAAAAATCTTGATTGTAAATAAGTCTTTAAAATCTCACAAAATCAATATAGTTCAACAAAATCTCATAAAATCACAAAGACTTTTTTTGCAAAAATTGTCTCATATATAAAATCTCAATTCAATACACCCCTGAACTATTGAAAATTACTTATAACCAATTTGTGTGGAAGGACAAAATTCCAATATGCAAAATTAACCCGGCCAAATTTTCATGACACCAATATTCCATGATTCTATATTAGTACATGTTTTTGTTTCTTTTTATTTCATGATTCTACTAATAACATTAACAACAGCACCAGTGATAATAGTAGAGAAATTGTGAATGGAGATGGTTTTACAGGTTCTTTGCAACGCCATCATCATAATTTGTATAAAACATTTTAGGTTATGTTGAAAATTAAGAACAAACTTGATGCATGAACAATATAACAAAAAAAAACATAAATGAGTAATTTTATTATTTTCAATAACCACAATCACCGCAACCATCACAATCACCACAATCACCACAATCACAAAAACAATCACAACAACAATCAAGACAATCACCACAACAATCACCGCAATCGCCACAATAAAAACAATCGCCACAACCCAGACAATTACAATCAGCATAATGACAAATACAAAGTAGATCAAACAAATTCTCAAGTAGATAGACAAAGAGGTTGATGATGTCTAGATACATGAAAGTCGAACCCACAATGTAGTCATCAATTGAGAATATCTTGATTAGGTTGTGTGTGTCGAATACTATGTAGCCACAAAATATAATAGCTCCAAGACACCCATAAATCATATGTGACAACTTATCCAATGGATGTAGAACCTAAAACAGATAAAAAGATCACACTATTATTAAATATCAAAATTACTTTTATAAGGAGTAATTTACAAATTATTTAAACACTAAATAGAGAGCAAAATACCTGAATAAGGGTAAAGAGTATAAAATCCAACAAAACTCCCAACAAAAATAGGACCAAAGAGCTGAAAAAGCTGAAATTATGACCTTTTATTTCAGCCCAAAATGTATAAAGAGTCCAGCAAAATACAACCGAAGTAGTCAATATGAGAGATTCTAGAATTACTTTCCCTACATAATCAGAATAGGACAAAAAAATTAGCAATTGTTATTGAAAATTGATGAAATTTATGTTAAGAGTCTCACATCGGTTGAGAGATTGTCCGACTGAGTGTTTATATACTAGAGTCATTCCTCACCTTACAAGCCGGTTTTATGAGGATGAGTTAGGCTCAATACTCATTTCTAAGAATTTATATCAAGTTTATAAAAAAAAAAAAAAAAAAAAAAAAAACCCAACTTAATAAATTCTATTCTCCTTTCATTATCTACTTAAGATATATGCACAAATTCATCCAATATTGCCTCCGTCTCGGATTTTAAGTTGCTTTGCAACAAATTTTACTCTCAAATTATAACTCATTTATATTAATGAAACATTATTATTATTTTTTTTTATCAAGTAGACTGGTGACTAGAAATTCCACTATCAAGATAGATAGGTAGAGTGTCCGAGATTCGAACGTCGACCCCTACATATATATAATGCAATGTCCCCCTAATGTTCGTTCATAGATCATTCAATTCACTAAGAAATAATAAAAAACAAGAAAATATTGAGGAGTTACCGTCTATAAAGGCACAAGTCAATCCAATTGGAAAAGATAAAGTGATGTTGAAGATCAGGGCAAGAAAGAGACTGGTCACAGGGTGCTGGCTATGACAACAGAATACTGAACATAATGCTGCAAAATTAGCAAAATTAAACAAATTAATAGGAAAAATATGGAATTGGAGGGGGGGATATGAGTAATCATATTTAAATAATAACTAATAATTATGATCTATGAAATATGGACATAAACACCCGAATACTAACGTATTGACACCGATAATAATTAAGAGAATACTAACATATTTTAATATAGTTATAAACGTCAGTGTCAGAGTGTCTGACATAGAAACACGTCCAAGTCGAAAAGTGTCCATATTTCATAGATTATGATGAAAATATAATCAACAAAATCATGATAACAAAAAGAACAGAACGAGAAACGCACTTAAGAAGGGCACGAAGATAAGAACAATGTAAAGAACCAAGCCTTGTGTGGTGGTGGCGAAGAAATTGGCAACAGGTTGATCGAAAACAACGACGGAGGCAACCGCAATGTTGAGTAGCATCTGAAAGGTGATGATGGAGTATACCTTACGAATGAAGGGCCATTGAGAATTTACTGGGAGAATGGTTCCACTCTCCAAATCTATATTTTTTGACGAACTCTCCAAATCCTTTATTCCATACATTTTTACTACAAAACTTCAACACCTCCTTGAAAAGAATTCTTTGTTTATTTTTTTATTTTTTGGGTTTGACGAATACTTGAAAAGAATTTAACAGAAGAGAATAGGGTTTTAATAGAATGTAATTATGTGAATATTTTGAATAAAAATTTGATATAAAAGACCAAATATTATTCCCTATTTATAGCTATAGATATACTCAATCTTTTAGTTAAAAAAAAAAATACTCAAACATAAATATATAGCTATAGATTTTTTTTTCTTGAAGAAAAATATATATCTATAGATATACTCAATAATTATTACAAAAAAATATACTCAATAATTTAGTAAAAAATATATTCAATAATTTAGTAAAAATATACCAATATCCACAATAATATCGGTGATTTTTTCAAGTGATTTTTTTGTTTTCACACATAATAGTCAAATATATACACGTTAGTGCAATAACAAAATAAAAAGAGTGGACCACATTTATTTATTTAGTTATAAATAAATAAATAAATAAAAAAAGAAGGACTGAATATCAATTTATTCAAAAAAAGAAAAGAAAAAAAGGATCAGGTATCAACTTAATCTTTATTGAAAAAGAAAATTACTCTATGAGCAAATCTCATCTCCACCCTTCATTTTATATTAATCTTATGGACCATATTTAATTTTAAATATTCAAGTGATTAGTTATTTGTCTTTAAAAAAAAAAGTGATCCGTAAAAATAAAAATAAGAAGTGATTAGTTATTATTTTCAAGGTCAATCTTATTTAAGCATGGCAAATGGGGCACGGCCGGCGAGTTTTGTCTTTCCTAAACCCATAAAGTTTGGGTTTTCCCCAAACCCGTCTGAATTCTCAACAAGTATGAAAAGTAAAACCCAAAACCCAGATCCGACGGATTTCAGGTATATCCCCATTCTGTCTCACCTCGATATGAACTTGCGTTGAATTTTAGTACTTTTTTATTAAAAAATGAGGTAAAAATCGAAAACTATTTTATTTCGACAATATAATTTTTTTAAACAAAGAATATAAATAGAAAAAACAACTTTGTTTAATAGTCAACTAAAAAAATAAAAACAAACATATATGAATATAATTTAAGAGATGTAAAATGTAATTATATATATGCGGAACGAGTTCGGGGACGGATTCGAGGTGAGTATATCAATGTCCTCATTACCCGTCTCACCCCTGTCTTTTAAATTCGGGGAAAACTCAAACCCAATATAGTCAAATCAATTTGTCCCCATCAAAATCGGTTCGGGTCGGGCGGACACCCGCGAGTATGAATTATATTGTCATGCCTAATCTTATTATTTGCTTCATCAACTTATTATTTTCAAGGTCAATCATATGGCATGCTTCTATTCCCCTTTTCTTCAATAGTTTTGTGGTTAAACTCATACAAGTTCGAGAAAATAGAGAATCTAAAATTTGAATTCTCCGATCCCTCCAAAAATGTTCTTAGACTACCAACTGAACTTTCAACCTTTCAACATGCTTCTATTCCCAATTTTAATAAACTATTTACACAAAAATTCACACAAGTGTGAAAAAATAAAGAATTCAAATATTCGAATTTCAATCCCTTCAAAAAAAAAAAATTAGAAGCTATCAACTGAACTTTCAAACATGTTTTTATTCCCAATTTTAATGGAATATTAACACGATTTTTATAAACCAAATAATATTAAAAGCACAAGGCATCAAGGCCTGTCAAAAAAAGTTAAATCTATACTAGAAATAGAAAGAAAAACCTCCCAACAAACAAGAGAAACTCAGATACATACATCAACCCATACAAACAAAGAATTAAACCACCACGGATTAAAATTAAAACTCAAGCCTGTTTCCGAACATTGCATTTTAACATAAAAATTGTTAGTTTCGTCTGCCTTATTTATAAGCAAAATTCTCTTGCTTCACACTTATTAAGAAATTGGTTAGAGTTTATCTTTCATAATATGTGTTGTCATCATTTTAAGAGTTACATTAATGAAGGGTTTGAAAATCTTGATAGTTATGAAAAAGATACAAATTAACACCACTTTGAATGTAGTCTACATATAAAGACCTATTTCAAAAATTGAAATAGGGGTAATCTCATATATGCATTGCTAATTTATGTTACATGTAAGTTGCCTATAATTATAATTACATAATAACATAATAACATTGAAAAAGAGAAAACAAAAATTACATTGGAAGATAAGAAATATATTAATGTATATATACTGCATTTTATTGTCTCCAATTAATTGGCAGCTCTAAAAATAGTAAGTAGAGAGAGGAAGAGATTGATGATGTCTAGATACAAGGAAACTGAAGCCCAAATATACTGATCATATGAAAACCTCTTGATAAGGTTGTCTGTGTCATATACAATGTAGCCACAAAATATAATAGATGCAAGACATCCATAGATCATATGTGACAACTTTCCCAATGGAAACAAAATCTGCAAGAAAATGATCACAAATGTTATTTGATATCAAAATCACTATTACAAGGGCTAATGTATGTACCTAATATTTATTAAGAACTAAATAGACTCGTTTTAATAGCAAAATACCTGAATGAGGCCAAAGAGGATGAGAACTAACAAAGCTCCAAATAAGAATGGGCCTAAAAAGCTGAAATCGTGGCCTCTTTTTGCGGCCCAAAATGTGTAGAGAGTCAAGCTAAACACCACCGCAGCGGTCAATATTACAGATTCTAGAATTACTTTCCCTGCATCCAATTTCCGGACTCTTCATTAGGGGAATTAAAGAGTTGCAATTCTTATTGGAAATATTACAGAAACTTTTGGTTATGGTTAGAAGCAGCTTGGAAACTACTCTTCAAAAGTCATGTAAGCTTTTGGTTAAAATATAAGTCATGTAAGCTTCAATTCTTTAATTCAAAAAAAAAAATAAAGGTCATGTAAGCTTCAATTCTTTAATTCAAATCTTTTCCAATTTCATATCCTTAAAATAAGCTAAAAGTCATATAGCCACAATAGTGAGAGATCAGAACAAAACTTCATACACTAACCAAAAAAAGACTAAACAATTTGTCCATTTGACACATAACACAATAACATGATTTAGAGGGTGGTATAGTCTTGAATGGGGGTGCACCGCCACCGCCACCACCACCACCAACCAAAGCTACCTCTTGATCAAACGGATTTGGATTTGGGGGAGGAGGGCGGTGGCAGCGCGAGATTAATACCACTTTTTTAATTTAAATTAGTTCATAAAATATCCCCAAATTTATTTTTTTGAACAGAAATATCCCCAAATTTATATTCATAAGTTCATCCAATATATGCTAAACATATATACACAAATTCATCCAATATGCAAACCACATGGTTTTAATAATCATTGACAACAAAAAATATTATCATGATCAAATTCTTTAAATTAAATAACTATAAGAAGAACAAAAAAAAAAAAAATTAGTACATACCGCTAACAAAGGCACAAGTCAATCCAATAGGAAAAGCTAAAGTAACGGTGAAAATTAGAAGGAGAAAGTAATTGAGAGGATGCTTCTGATGATAATAGTAAAGTGGACATAATGCTGCAAGCAAAATTAAACAAATTAATTAATAAAACAAACCAAAGTGTTATAATAATCATCAATCATAATATATAAAGAACAAAATCATGATAAAAACAGAACAAGACACATACTTATGAAGGGAACAAAGATAAGAACTATGTAAAGAACCAAGCCTTGTGTGGAGCTGACAAAGAAATGAGCAATGGGAGGAACAAAAACAACCACAGAAGCAACAGCAATGGTTAGAAGCAATTGAAAAGTGATTATGGAATATACTTTACGTATGAAGGACCATCTTAATTGTGGATTCTCAAGCATCATAGGATAAAGGGTTCTTGTTTCTGTTGTTGTTCCATTCTCCAAATCTCTTTTTTCAGACATTTTTTTTTTCTATGCAACTTTTCCAAATAGCTTAACCGACTAAACACCGCTTAGTTTCAATGAATTTATACGAAGAAGAAACAAGAGAGAGAGTTTAGGATTTCAACAAAATAATTTAAAACTAAGGGTTTGTTTGAAACAGTTTTTGCTTTTTAGTTTTTAAAATGTGTTTTATAAATTAGATTTTAAAAATAGTTTTTAAAAAGCAAAACACCTATAACCTGTTTCTGTTTTTTAGTTTTTAAAACAATAAAATTAGTGGTGAGGGATATAAATAGTACGCTATAGGTTCTGGTTTCGATCCTCAGCTCATTGTAAACAAAAAAAACAATAAAGTGAAAACCATTTTTAAAAAGAGGACTTTCAAACAAACTTTTTCCTTTTTTTAATTTTTGAAAACTAAAAATGAATGAGTATTTGGAAACTGTTTCAAACATGCCCTAAGAAGTGTCTTTCTCTAGCTTAGTTTTCTTCTTTTTCTTTTTTTCCTATTTTTCACAACTCTCTTGTGGTTTCCAGAACATGTCTTCTTTTACTCAAAGCTTCGATACCCAAAAAGGTAGAGAGATTCTTGTGCGTGTGGTGAGGCAAAGTTAAGGGCAATTACAAATTTACAAACTTGGCTTGTCATTTCCCACACTCCACTTCTTCTCACTTGCTAGTTAAGTAACTTCATATTATAAGGTAAACCATTGAATTGTGGTAGGTACCATAAATATTTTAAAAAGTTTAAACATAAATATTTAAAAAAAAATTGGCTAAGTTTGAAGATTGTCACACATTTTTTGGTCTTAACCTAACACATTGCTAAATCAATTACTCTGTTTTAAAAGGACTAAAATTATTAACAAATTATTAATTATTGGAAAAAGGAATTACCAAATTATTAAAATAATAAATTAAGAATTAAGTTATTAAGCTTAAATGGTTAGTAAATTCCTCTAGAACGAATTGTTTGGAATAATTAGAGTTCAATTCCTAAAAGAAACGATCGTTAAAAAAGGATAAGAACAATCGACCGTTAAATGTTGAAGCGGCATATTACGTGGTCCTCTAGTTTAAGCTTTCAAAAGAACTTATGAAGTAGTGGAGGCCAATTTTGTTACACATTGGGTATGTAACTTTATGCAAATTGCAAGGGAATTAATGAACCGATTCGTAAAAGAGTTGACATTCAGAAAGTTTATGAGTTTGTTTAGGAGAGATTTCTCTCTGGATAGATAGGAGCATTGTGCTCTGGTAGGAGTGTTCACACTCTGGTTTATCTTTTCTTCACAATTGTCACACCAATATTGTAGAGCTCTTGAGCTCATCTTTATCATTCAATAATATACAGTTTCATTGTCTTGACTTTACGGGTTCTAACAGAAATCGTCAAATCGTATTTCCTATCAAAGTTCTTTAGTAATCCAACAATGATTCATGAGAAATCCAACATTCATTCCAATATAGCTGTTTAAAAACTGTATTTATATGTCAGGAATGTCAAAACAAATGGAATAACGATGTGCTATGCTATGGTCCGAACAATGAGCATTCACAAATAGAAGTTATCTTCAGTTGTGCTGATTTATGCAGTTGTTGGGCGCTAACTATAAAGCACGGACTCCGACACGGACACCGCGACACGACACGGACACGGACACCACGACACCGCTAATGTAAAAAATATAGGACACCGACACCGCTACATATTTATAAAACATATAAATTGAGAATCAAAATATATACATGTAAATCTAATTTGAGCAAGTTATTTTTTAAAAAAAGTTTTAAAACAAGATATGATAGTATTTTACCTTGGGGTTTTCTAACTTAGACCCTAGTTAGGTCTAAGTTAGCAAGGTGCACCTTTTGAGTTGGACAAAAATACCTTTTTTTTTTTTTTTGAAACAATAGAGCAACTGGGGGATGTATGTAATTTGCATCATAAAATAGCGCGCCCCCCAAAATAGCGCGCCTCCCATGCAACAACAACAACTATTACATTTTTTAAATTTCTTCCAAATTTCGACCTCATTTTACGTGCGAATCGAACGCCGATTTCAAAAACTAATACCGGAAACCTTTGTAAAATTGAAAAACGATCAAAATCCATATAAGGAACGTCGAGTTTCGTTGAGTATTGAGGGAGATCGAACCGGGTCAAAAACCGGGTCGCGCGACCCGTTTCATAATAAAATAGTAGATAATATTCTGGAAATTTTGGTATATTGTATGAAATTTTTGGAGACCTGAAACTATTTTTAGTTAATTAAATGATTAAAAAGGTAATTAAAAATATTATAATTCCATAAAAAATTTCCAAAATTTTATGTAAAGTACTATGAATTATTTAGAACCCTCTTGTGTACCTCACTCTCCCTAGTTCAAGTCATGAAATTATTTTCACAAATTCCGCTGATTATTTAAAACCATTTAACAAATAATAATAATAATTTCATAGATTTGTACTCTGAAACCAATTATTTTTTTATTTGTTTCTAATAAAATATTAGATAATATTCTGGAACTTTTGGTATATTTTATGAAATTTTTGGAGACCTGAAACTATTTTTCGTTAATTAAATGAGATAAAACGGTAATTAAAAACTATTGTTTGCTTCTGAAACCATTTAGCTGGTACTATGGTTTCAGAGAGTTGTACTTTGAAACCATTTTACTGGTAGAATGGTTTCATTGAGTTGATTCTTAGTTATTTGCTTATGAAACCATTTAGCCGGTAGAATGGTTTCAGAGAGTTATATTCTGAAACCATTTTGCTGGTATAATGGTTTCAGTGAGTTGATTGAGTGGTGCGTGTTAAATTACAACACACAAGTAACGTACTTAGTACGATACACATAATTTAAAATGCAATAGAACATATAAATAACGAGATTAAGGAAGTGAAAAATTATGTTTATATATTACTATGAAACCATTTAGCTGGAAGAATGGTTTCAGAGAGTTATACTGTGAAACCATTCTAGCAGTAAAATGGTTTCAGAAGCAAACAATTAAGAATCAACTCCCCTGAAACCATTCTATCAGTGAAATGATTTCAAAGTACAACGCTCTGAAACCATTGTACCAGCTAAATGGTTTCAGAATGGTTTCAGAAGCAAACAATTAAGAAATTACTCACTGAAACCATTCTACCAGTAAAATGGTTTCAAAGAGTTATAGTGTGAAACCATTCTACCAGCTAAATGGTTTCACAGTATTATATAAAGATAATTAAAGGTAGTGAAAAATTGAGTTTTTTTTTTGTGTCCAAATCAAACGAACAAAGTCTCTATTTGTAGACAAAAAAAAATTATGAATTTTGGTATAAAAATAAAAAAATAAAAAATTAATTTACAACGAAATAATTGAGTTTAAAGTATTAAATGAAAAAAAAACACGCCAACCACCCAGCAGTTGACACGTGTCCTGCTTTTTTTAAAATAAAATTTTCTCTCTCCAGGCGCAGATCTAGTGTGTTGCACGCGCTGGCTTATCATGGAGCTGGATGATCTAGACTGTCTGATTGATCCGACAGCCATGATGAGATCATCTCTTGGCCGTCTGATGGAAATCAACGGTCTGTAACGGTGGTCCTGCGGTAGGCGCGCGACACTGGATCAGCGCCAATATGTTTTTTTTTTTTTTTTTTATAAAAAGAAAGGGTATTTTTGTCAACTCAAAAGGTGCACCTTGCTAATTTAGACCCAACTGGGTCTAAATTAGCAGCCCCCTTTTACCTTTATTTATCCATCTATGATCGAAGAAACTAAAAATATCGTAATCAAAATGTAATGTCTTCAATCCCTAATTGATCAATATTGTTGTTTCTACACATCTTTAACTCTTGTAGATATGTCTAATACGTGCCTAAGGAGAGTATAAGCAAAGAAAAATAATTTTTTTTGGGACACTTGTCCGACACGTGTCATACGAGTGTCTTACAGGTGTCGGACACCGATCAAAGGAGTGTCAAACTAAAGGAAAAATTAAATTTTTTCCGACACCGATATGAGCTATCCGACACGTGTCGGACGAGTGTCATAAGAGTGTCGGACACCGACACGTGTCGGACACCGCGACACACCTAATCATAGAGGTGTCGGTGCTTCCTAGGGCGCTAAGCATTGGCGATCAGCGATGAATTCTTTCAATTGCGTTGAGCAATGTCCATTGTTGCTGCAGATCAGCGATCACACACTGTTATGATCGAAATTCCTGATGCTGCGTGCACAAAAAATAATCAAAGTTGATGAAATTTACCCTCAAAGATTTTCAAGAATTCAAAATAATTCCTTCATGAAATGTTTTCCAAATGATTAACGGTGTTATATTATATTTAACATACTGTGGCTCCTCTTGAGGTTTGAGGTTCAATTCTCTCTGGCGCCAATTTGAGTGGCTAATTTAGCTTCTTCAAAATAAATAAATAAATAATACTGTGTATCAATGATTTTCAAATCAGACAATAATAAATCTAATAGTCAACGCACCTCAGTATGCAATTTTAAAATTTTAAATTGACTAGGTGGGTCAATATGTTATGTCACGTCTCATTTTTCGACGGATTAAATAGAAATACTAATTTTTTAAGGTCGAAAATATAATTGTCTCAGAAAAGTTGGAAAAAGAAAGACATTTGTTTAAAATTTAATTGACATGGCTGGTGAATTCGCTCTGTGTCACCTCTTTTTAGTGAGTTAAATAGGATAAATCAGTAGGTCAATGGTAAGGTTTAAAACACAACTCAGTGTGCTTAAAATAACATGCTAGATGGATTTGTCTGACGGATTACAGTCATTTTATCACCTATAATATTAAGATATTTGCATATCTACTTATTTTTACAGGCAATTAACCATATCCGTGACCATAGACACAATGTGTTTTTATCTTAATGTATATATTTTTGTACAAACACCTTTATGAGTTTTTTTTTTTTTGTGTGAATAAGATGTCCAATGGAATCTTGAGTCCAATTATCATTTATAAATTGCACATTCAAAAATCATCTAGGACTGAATAATTGTTTTTAATAATTTGAAGTGTAACATGATGAATAACCAACCACCAATGATCTCAAATATATGGAAACTAATCCAAGAATTGGCCGCCCTAGCTAAAGTGTGAGCAACCGAATTCACTTGTCTTCTAATAAACTTAACTTCAAAGTTCACACATAATAACATAACAAGAATAATTTCATTAACGATTGAAATAAATTCCGAGTTCCCTCGCCGTTTGGTACGAATAGCATCAACCAATACTTGAGAGTCACTTTCAAATTGGACGCTTTTTCAAAACCTCTGCTCTTAGCTTCATTCATAGCTTGCAATAATGCTCATGCTTCACCCTCCTCTATTGATAAAGTCAGTTGCTTCCACTGCGTAATTCCAGCCATAAACTCACCAGAATTATTTCGAAAACAAGCACTCATCGCAGTCATACTTGCACTGACAAAAAATGCTGCATCTACATTGCACTTTAACCATCCTATACGAGGATTTTCCCACCGATTGGTGCTGACAAGCGGAACATCAGGATCATTGTTACTTCGCAACTTATGAACTGCAACTCACTCGTTGCAATGATCAAACGCAGCCCGGCCCATAATAATCTTTAGCTCCACAAATTTTGCAAATGATCATATTTGATTGGGAACACGTCCAATAATAATAAAAACTAAAAAGTGACATAAACCATCGTATCACAAGATAAGCAAGAACCAACAATAAAATTCTGTATTATATATATATATATATATATATATATATATATATATATATATATATATATATATATATATATATATATATATATTTGTCTTTTGTATGCAAATTGAAAAAATGCATCTAGCTAGTTATTAGCAATATACAACTATCATTTGAGAATAATCATATTAATTGTGGGAGTCAAACAACACTTAAAGATAATGATCCCTATAATTATGGCACAACCAATGGAGAATCGGTTGAGGATTAAAATGCTACAGCTGCAACAAGTTAGTCAACAAATCAATATGAAAACTTCTCTATGTTTTAGGAATTTGTTAAATTGCAATTATACATGACCGTTGTACACAGGGCTATATAATTTTCTATACCACTCTTTGTATAATCAGTGTTCACGTTTCACAAATAATAATATAGCATCAATTCATTCATATCCTTATTTTCTTCTTGGTATCTAGAGCCTTTGTGAACACTACCTGCATAATCATGACTACTTCTTTATCCCTCAATGTGAGCAACTTTATCACGTTAAAACTAAGTTCTACAAATTATCCATTGTGGCGTGAACAAGCCTTAGCTCTTGCAGAAAGCCAAGATTTGGTGGGTCACCTTACAAATGAAGACCCAGCACCCACTCAATACACCACCAGTACCACAAACTCAGAACAATTTATTCCAAAATTAACTGACGAATTTGTTGCCTGGCGCAAGTCTGATCGTCTTCTTCGAGGTTGGATAATCGGAACCCTCTCCGAGGAAGCACTCGGACTGGTCGTTGGCATCGACACAGCCCACGCAGTTTGGGTTGCACTCAAAGATGCATATGCAGAAGATTCACAAGAACGTGAATTCACAATCTGTCAACAAATCACATACCTCCGCAAGGAAGATGACCAAACTATTGGTGAGCATATTCGCATTTTCAAAGGTCTGTGCGACAATCTTGCTGCAATTGGGAAACCTATCCCAGACAAAGAAAAGGTATTCTACCTCCTCACAAGCCTTGGCCCTGATTATGAAACATTCACAACAACCATGCTAAAACCTCCAAGGCCACTATATTCTGAGGTAATCTCACAACTCCAGAGTCTTGATCAACGACGCAATTGGTTTTCCAACCGAGCAAAGATGCAAAACACCTTGGCTCCTCAAATGGCTTTCTATGGCCAACAACAAAAATCTCATCAATCTTCCTCTCGAAACCGTGGAAACTCTCAAACCTTCACATCGACAGGGAGAGGGTTCCAAGCTCAACAACCTAGTAGCCAAGGTAAAAATCAACATATCCTGACCACCCAGCAGAGACGCCCTCCACCACCGGGACAACGTCGTATGACTCCTGCAGAAAGGGATCTCTATCGGAATGAAAAATGTCAATATTGTGGCACAGTAGGCCATATTGCAAAGATATGTTGGTGGGTGCCTAAGAAACCAACTCAATCTGATGATATACCTCAAGCACTTGCAGCACTCACCTTGGATAATACAATTGCTGAAACAGAATGGATCTCGGACACCGGAGCTTCCAATCACATGACAGGTAAAACTAGTATGTTGAGTAACATTCGACAATGCTCAGGTACAGATTCTGTGCTCATTGGTGATGGTTCTCCTTTACCAATCCATGGTATTGGGGATTCCTTCATTAAGCAAAAGAATACCACACTGCCTCATCATGATGTCTTACTTGTTCCCGATTTAACAAAAAAATTTACTCTCTGTAAGTCAACTAACCAAGCATTTTCCTGTTAATTGTGAGTTTTCTAATGTTGATTTTTGTGTAAAGGAACGAGAAACTGGGGAACCAATGATCACAGGGAGACGCAAGGGTGATTTATATGTTCTTTCTTCTTTTCCTGAATTATATTTTTCACATCGCTTCAAATCTGGCTCAGCAGACATTTGGCATCAGCGACTAGGACATCCTCAAACTTCGGCGTTACAATTACTAAAGAATAAAGGGTTAATTGATGTAGTTGGAACTGTTAAACCTGAACATCTTTGTGATAGTTGTCAATTAGGAAAGCTTAATAAACTACCTTTTTCTTCTTCTGAGCATTCTAGTTCTATTATATTTGAAAAAATACATTGTGATTTATGGGGACCTGCTCCTGTTTTATCTATTTCTAAATTTAAATATTATGCATGTTTGGTTGATGACTTCTCGAAGTATACATGGATTATTCCTTTACAAAACAAATCTAATTTTGTTAATGCTTACTTATCATTTGAGCAGTATGTTAAAAAACAATTTAACAAAGAAATTAAAAAATTTCATTCTGATGGAGGAGGTGAGTTCATCAACTCCAAACTTTCAACTCATTTTCGTTTAATATGTACTATTCATCAGGTATCATGCCCATATACACCAGAACAAACAGGTATGGTTGAAAGACGACATAGAATAATACGGGAACTAGGTATGACTATATTGTTCCATAGTGGTGCTCCTTTATTTCTATGGGTAGAAGCTTTTACTACAGCTTTTTATCTTATTAATAGACTCCCATCGTCTTCTCTTAATTTTGAAACTCCTTATTTTTTCATGCATGAGACACATCCTAACTATTCTTCACTACGAGTCTTTGGCTCTAAATGCTTCCCTTACACATGGGATACACGACGCAACAAATTTGATCCAAAAACTATTCCTTGTGTCTTTGTTGGATATAGTGATACACATAAAGGATATAAATGTTTTCATCCTTCTACTAAGAAATTTTTTATCTCACGACTTGTTGTTTTCGATGAATTATTTTTTCCATATAAAGATAATCACCGTAATATAATTCCCCCTCCTACACAACATGTAGTTAGCATATTTGATTCTTGGCTACCCCATACTAATTCTAAATCTTGTGCAGATTTGACAACAACTTCCACTTCACCACCATGCTCCAGCCCGCTACCCACAAATTTAGTACACTCTTTTCCCTTGAAACTCCTCATTCCACCTATTAATCAATCAGAACAATCCACACATATTGAACATGAGCAGCCTGGACACTCCTCACACCATTTACACACTGAAAATGAGGTTGAGCTTGTGACTTCTACTTCGCCTAGTGATCAACCAG
The DNA here is from genome assembly GCF_020283565.1 of Trifolium pratense. Classification (NCBI taxonomy): domain Eukaryota; kingdom Viridiplantae; phylum Streptophyta; class Magnoliopsida; order Fabales; family Fabaceae; genus Trifolium; species Trifolium pratense. Next base: position 38,145,549 of record NC_060064.1, on the reverse strand, counting down.
CCCATTCCTCACAAATTGAACCTGAACAATCTGGCCACTCACCACATCATTTACACACTGAAAATGAGCTTGAGGGTGTGACTCCTACTTCAAATCAACAACCTGAGCCTATTATTACTATCCCAGTTCAACTACCACATGATGTACCTGTACGCTCAATGGTTACTCGCTCACAACATGGGATTACAAAGCCTAATCCTAAGTACGCCTTGATTACCACGCCTTGTGCCGACATTCCACGTAACCTGCATAACATTCGTTCGGCATTAGCTCACCCCGGATGGAAAGCCGCAATGGGCGAAGAAATTGAAGCCTTGCATAAGAATCAAACTTGGGAGCTTGTTCCTCGCACCCCTAACTTGCATGTTATTGGCTCTAAATGGGTCTTCAAATCAAAACTCAAACCTGATGGAACTCTAGATCGTCTCAAAGCTCGCCTCGTTGCAAAGGGATATCACCAAGTTGATGGAGTTGACTATACTGAAACCTTCTCTCCTGTAATCAAGCCAGGAACCATAAGGTTAATTATCACCGTAGCTCTTGTTAAAAAATGGTTCATTCGACAACTTGACGTAAAAAATGCCTTCTTGCATGGTTTGCTTGCTGAAAACATATATATGGAGCAACTTCCTGGCATGGTTGATCCTCAATACCCAAACCACGTATGCAAACTCCAAAAGGCTCTTTATGGTCTTAAACAAGCGCCTCGAGCATGGTTTGACCGTTTTAGTTCGTATCTCATTAACTATGGTTTTTTCTGCAGCTTAGCTGACCCATCTTTATTTATTTTGCATTCTGATAAAGGTTCCTTAATTCTTCTTCTTTATGTAGATGATATACTTCTTACAGGATCCACTGTTTCTCTAGTCACTGACTTCATTCAACTCTTGCAATCTGAATTTTCCATGAAGGACTTAGGACCTCTCCACCATTTTCTTGGAATTGAGATACTCCCGACAATTGATGGCCTCCATTTATCTCATACTCATTATGCTATTACGTACTATCCTCGAACGAGCTAACATGATTGATTGCAAGCCGATGAGCACACCACTCGAAGCCAAGACCAAGATCGGGTCAAATGACACTCCCCTTGATGATCTAAGCTACTATCGTGGGATTGTTGGAGCCTTACAATATCTTACTCTTACTCGTCCCGATCTTTCTTATAGTGTTAACTATGTTTCCCAATTCATGCAATCTCCCACAATTATGCATTTAAAAATGGTTCGCCGTATCCTACGATATGTCAAAGGAACTATTAATGTAGGTCTCCATTTCACTTCCAACACAACACTTGATCTTTTTGCCTTTTCTGATGCAGATTGGGCAGGTTGTCCTACTACTCGACGCTCTACCACTGGCTATTGTACCTTCCTAGGAGGAAATATCATCTCATGGTGCGCAAAGAAACAACACACAATCTCCCGGTCTAGCACTGAAGCTGAATATAGGGCCATGGCAAACACTACAGCTGAACTGACATGGTTGACATTCATCTTAAAAGACCTTCGCATTTCTCTTTCCTCCCCTCTGATACTCTATTGTGATAATATTAGTGCTCTTCACATGACCATCAATCCAGTGTTTCATGCTCGCAGTAAACACATTGAATTGGATTATCATTTTGTTCGCGAACGCGTTTCACTTGGACTTCTTGTTACTCACTATATTCCCACTAATGATCAAGTTGCCGACCTCTTCACTAAACCGGTGTCAAAGGCTATTCTCATGCACTTCCAAGACAAACTCTGCCTTCAACCTCGGCCTCGTTTGAGGGAGGGTATTAGCAATATACAACTGTCATTTGAGAAAAATCATATTAATTGTGGGAGTCAAACAACACTTAAAGATAATGATACCTATAATTATGGCACAACCAATGGAGAATCGGTTGAGGATTAAAATGCTACAGCTGCAACAAGTTAGTCAACAAATCAATATGAAAACTTGAAAAATCATATTAATTGTGGGAGTCAAACAACACTTAAAATAATGATCCCTATAATTAATATGATTTTTCTCAAATGACAGTTGTATATTGCTAATACTAGTGACTCAAACTCTAGAACTTTCGAAAACGCTATAAACAATCATCGGACTTATATCCATCATTATATATGATATTTAATAAATACTAAAAAATATTGGCTTGACCAAAAAATTATTAAAAAAATTCTTGTTACGTGTCTATCGGATACACTGTCCACGGCATCTCATCAGCCATAGAATTAAGAATACAACCATCACACATAAAAAGGTTATTTTTTATTTTTTTTTTAATTTATTGGGTGACAAAAGTATAATATTATAATACCAATCGTTAGTTGGTTCAGTAGTGATTGGTGTTGAACTTGGTAGGGAGGACCGCGGTTCGATCCCCCACAACTGCGATCGGGAGGGGGCTGGAACCACTTGATGCCAGAACTGACCCCCGAACCAGATTCAACTGGTGGTGAAAAGCCGGAAAAAAAAAGTATAATATTATAATCAAAAGGATGACGATGCAAATATATTAAAAAGTGTTGATATTCTCACTGCTGGTTCATCATCAAACAAATTCAATTTTGGGGTATGGTGGTGGGCACACTATACTCATTCATATTTGAGGGAATCTATAGTAAAAAGTCTAAGTGGCTTTGTACGTGTGCTTGCCAACAAAGCTTGTTGTCAGCATCCTTAATTTACCTATACATTATTTTCATGCTTGGTAAAAAATATTATGAAGATTGCATTTATAAATTAATCTAAGAATACCTTATATCAATATCAATATTTTGAACAATCAAGTGATTCGACTTAAATGGTCGATGAGCTGCAATTTATAACAAAAATTTATTTGAAGAATTTGAATTCGAATTTTAGATGAAAAGATTTTGCTTATCTTTCATTAAATTTTGAATTATCCGGATCTTTTATTTTGAAAATTAAAAGATTAAGAAAAAATATTAATATTTAAATACAATTAAAAAAATACTCGGAATGTAATATTTGACACATTTAAATATACTATGAAGCATATCCATTATACCAGTATAGGGATTAATTTTTGTTGGAGTAACTACCAAAAGTACAATGTGAGTCTTCTTTCTTAAGAATATTTTTTTTCATGTATAAAAATTAAAGATTAAATTTCTGATAATTTATTTAATATATCTTAGTCTTAGGTCACTTAAACAAATTATATATTATTAGTTACGAACGTGTATCTAGCTATTTTTTAAAAAAAATAATTCAAATAAACATTTGATTACATTGTTTATGTAAACAACACTCATGTCAAGTATTGAATAACATTTAATAAATTCTAAGTGTGTTTGTCCTATAAGTGTAGCTCAAATGGTAGCTACTAGAAACTTTATTGAAGTGGCCGGGATTTGAACTTTGGATTCCATATTTCTCTACATTTAAATGTGTGAGAGTCTAGCCACAAGAGTACTTTACAAAAAAAATTGCAAGTGTATCTTTATTCTTTAATTAAGTTTTTTTTTAAGGAGTATGAGTTAAACTTGGTACTATACATATATGAGATTTAGAATTACTCTGTATTTAGGGATGGCAGAAAAACTCAAACTCGATAGACTCACCCGAACCCAGACCCAAGTCAACGGGAGAAACCCGTGTTGATTGAGTTTGGGTTTGGGTGACACCCGATAATATGGGTGTGAGTTTGGTATTAGTTAAACTCACACCCGAAACCCATACACCCACCCGAAATATGTTAAATTACCTAATTACCCCCTTAATTTTAGTTGTAATTTAATTTCTTGAAAGTCTATGTTTAATTTTTTGAAAATCTATGTTTGAATTTCCTTAGAATACCTTATTTTTTGTTGTAATTTAATTCAAAATCTATGTTATAATTTAATTTCTTAAATTTGCAAATTATTTTCAAATGCACTGCGGGTTTGGGTGGAAAAAACCCGAAACCAATTGATGTGGGCGTAGGTGTTGTTTTGCCACCCGAACAACCTTTAGGTTTGTGTTTGGGCTTGGGTGATGATTTCGGGTGTGGGTTTGGTAAGTATCAAACCCACACCCACGGGCGCCTGTTGTCATCTCTATCTGTATTAGCCACTTACACTAGACTCCGATAATAAGTACTTGTTTGATTTCCTTTTTAAAAACAGTTTTTTAATTTTTAATATTTAAAAATTAAAAAATTTGATTGGTAATCCAATTTTACAAAAGTGTTTTCAAAAATTATTTTTTGTTTATCGATTTTTAAAACTATAAAAGTAAAACAGGTTGAAGAAATTTCTTCTTAAAAACAATTTCCTAAAACACTTTTATAAAATACATTTTAAAAACTAAAAACTAAAATCATTTCAAACAGGTCCAAATGTGTCCTTCGAAACACCTACATATAAAATGAACATTACTATTTACTCTTTCATAATATGTACGTAAACTAAAAAACAATTAATCATTGTTTGTTCATAAATAAAGTGTTTAGGAAAACTTTTTCTCTCTAAAAAACGTGCTTATTAGTAGGGATGATAAAACAGGTTAAGTCTGTTGGGTCGGCCTGTTTAACCCACCATTTTTTGCCAGATGGATTGTCATTTTCAATCCACAAAATTAGCGTGCCCCGTCCCGTTTAACTTGCAAAACACACGGGACGGCGGGGCGTGGCGGATTGGCCCGTCGAGTCTAACTAAAATAGAAAGTCAACTTAATTACCTAATAGGATTAATATGTATGTATATATATATTTCACTTTTTTGCCTCCTCATTTTTGTGGATTAAATTAATGGAATCCAAATTTTGTTTGTTTTGGATTTAAATTGAGTATTTTCTTAATTAAGGTTTTATTATGGTTTCTTTGGTTTTATAAATCATAGATGTTTGAAGTTTTGATTGATTATTTTATTTTTGGGTCACCTTATTGGTTGATAATTATATTTTGATTTCCCAGGATCATTTTTATTTTTAACTTTTTACAAAAAATTTACAAATTTATCAATTTATTTTTTTATATTTTATTGACGAGGTACTCCCGTCAATCCGCCAAGAAAAAGGACAGGGCAAAATTTTCAACCACCACTACTAGTAGTTAGTCCGCTCTGCTCCATCCATTTTTAAACAGATTAATAATGTAATAGGACAGAGCGGGGCAAGTTGATCCTTTTTACCATCACTACTTATTAAAAAGGAAGTGTGTGTCTGGATTATTTGAAAGTCCTTTTTCTTATTCAAAATAGCCGGTGACTTATTAAGTACATGGAGGTATTCTTTTATAGGCACAAAAATAATAGGCACAAATTTAAGCACATACATCAATTTAAAAAATTAAAAAAAAAATTGTCACATCAATCAATATTAATTTAATTATTTTATCTTTAATTTTTAATCTTGTGAATGTGCCTAAACTAAATTTATTTAGGGTCGTGTCTATAGTAGAATTTGTGAAAGACATGTTACCTAGAAACCTAGAAAGGGGTTTGAATTTTCCACGACAAACCAAATAAACTAAACACTAATCTCTCTCTGACACGTGAATGAAATAAAAATACGTAGAGATTTCCCTCATCACTTCACTATGCCATGCATGCCTTGCCATACCATGGTGTTCCCCCTAACTTCCAGAACTTTCTCAGCTAAGAAGATAAGAACCATCCATTCCACGCCCTCTTTCCATTTTATCATCATGCTATTTGAGGAAATTAAGAAATTCAATAAAATAGTAACTAAATTTTGACAATATTCTCATTTTTAATTAATACTTAATTTTGAGTCTAAATGTTGGTATGGTTATATTTCACAAGAACTATTACCTGTATCCTTATTTATAAGTAAAACTCTATTTTTTAGAGTAACAACTGATATATCTGATCTATAATATAAATCAAGTACATTAATTATTCAATAAATATGAAATGCTAACTTTCGAGCTCCACAACAAAAATGTGTTTGATCAAAATTTTCTTAGTTTATAACCTTCTTACTCTTTTTTTTTTTGGGTCACAAGTTTGTAATCTTCTTTTACGGGCTTATATATTTCAAGTAGCTTATCATTTTAATTAATAATAAATATGTACTATACTATATTTTTCTCTAAAAAAACTAATTTATCGATTATCCACTCTAAATCAAACAAAGTATCTAGTAAAGAAAATTGTAACTTTGCAAATATAAACTATTATCGAACAAATCTGGTCACATAATTTTTTATTACAGCATATTTACATAATCTTATAAACTATGTATAAATGATCCGTTATAAATTCAAAACTGTGTTCCCACAATTGCTTTTTTGGTGACAAATTTTACCAAATATTTTGGAGTACAAAATTTACTAGATATTCGTGATATGTTGCATTAGGATACCCTATCCACGCAACCTCAATAATATAATACGAGCTTTCCAAGACTATCGACCTAAACAATTTCTTTTTTTTTATATATATATATATAGAGTGATAAAGAAAAGGTGACGATGCACAATATAATTCCTATATTAAAATGGATGATTCTCACTGGTTGATAATTTTAAATATAAATAAACAAATTCAGCTTTGTGACAGTGATGGCCACAGTGGCGGGGACGGGGAGCTTTGCTTTATTGTGTGGAAAGATTAAAGAGCAGTGAAGTGATTGTAAAATTCATCACTCAAAGGAATTTTGTCAACAAAAAAAAAAAAAGTCACTTGAAGAAATTGATATGGATGTAATGTAATATTGTAAGACTAGATTGTATTGCTTGCCAGTCCCAACAAATGCGCCACTTGTTGCATTCTTTGGGTACATTAACTTCTCCTGCACACACGTCGTGTTTTTTAAGGGACAAAATGGATCGAGTGATCCATCGTTAGTCGGTTTGGTGGTAATTGATATTAAACTTAGTAAGGAGGATCACAATATGATCTCCACAACTGCAATTGGAGGGATAAAAACTACTTAATATCATAATTGACTCCCAAGCTAGCTAGATTAGACGGTTTAATGAGCCAAATACTGATGATGAAAATAATAAATAAAAAAATCAAGTCAGTCTTTTTTTTTTAATAACAAATATATTATATATTAATATAAAAAAAAAATATAAGAAAAGATTCGGAACAACCAAGAGTAGTAAAAGTTAACTTCATTTTGTTAAACCGGATTAAACTAAACTCTCCAATTCTTTAGGTAGTTTATCAAAACAATCCTAAAATAATCATAACAGACGATCATTCTTCTCGAGCGCAACCTAGCGAACCCGCGTACAGGTGCGGAACTAAATTACAAAAAATAAATAGAATAGTGATAATCTGCATAGAGCAGAACAGTCTGAAAACTATTACGAGGATCGAGACAGATAAGCACCTGGTACCGAAAGTGGAGGCAAACCCAACCCTCGAAACCTGACATTCACTCATATTGAGTCCATATCCAATTAATTAATCAATTAATTCTAAATAGAAATCTAATTAGCCTTTTATTTTATTTGATCACTTAATCAATTAAGATTCCTAATTAATAAATAGCTAATATAATTATATAAAAATATTTTCCCACATAATATTATTGTAATATCATAAAATATTCCAACAAATAAATCTTCTTTAGGTTGAAAACTAGCACTTAAAACTCCTAAGCATGAGGAAAAAACCCCTCATAGTTTCAACCAAATGAAAAATATTAAGACAAGCGAGAGGAGCCTTTCAAATCTTTAATCTATCTTTATGAAAATCAATTTTTTGTAGTTAGAAAATCAACACTTCACACTTCTCAAAAATATGGCTAATAAAAACAATTTAATCAAACTTCAGTTTTTAGGTTCTATAATTCAAATTTTGTTTCATCTTTAATTTTTTTTACCATTAATTTTAGAAGATAATTACACATGAATAAAAAACAAACGAAAAATATTATTTTATTTGATCACTTAATCAATTAAGGTTCATAATTGATAAATAGCTAATATAATTATATAAAAATATTTGCCTACATAATATTATTGGAATATCATAAAATATTCCAACAAATTTAAATAAATCTTCTTTAGGTTGAAAACTAGCACTTAAAACTCCTAAGCATGAGGAAAAAACCCCTCATAGTATCAACTAAATGAAAAATATTAAGACAAGTGAGAGGAGCCTTTCAAATCTTTAATCTATCTTCATGAAAATCTTTTTTTTAGTTAGAAAAATCAACACTTCGCACTTCTCAAAGATATGGCTAATAAAAACAATTTAATCAAACTTCAGCTTTTAAGTTCTATACTTCAAATTTTGTTTCATCTTTAATTATTTTTACCATTAATTTTAAAAGATAATTACACATGAATAAAAAACAAACGAAAAATAAATTGCGTCACTAACTCTTTTGAACGTCTAACCTTTCAAATTGAAAGAATAATTTTATTTGGAATTTGTTTTTTTATTGATGTTGTCTAGTATTATAATTTATTTAGATAACAAATAAAAGTCAATTGATTTTATTTTATATACATAAAGTACTCAAAATTATATTGTTGAAAAAATTACTACATCCAAATTCCAAAATATCTATATATGTCCCATTTGATCAACAAAAAAAATGTGACAAGGCCACATAAGATATACGCACGTACGGAAATACTACTAGCACTAAATAAAAGTTTTATTTTTCTCCTTAGATTTTGGTGGCAGAATATAGTTTACCTTCACCAAAGTCACCAACCAAATGAGAGAACAAGAAGCTCACTCTTCATTCATTCATTCATTCTTCTACTTCTGAAAAAAAGAAGCCTTTCCATAAATTCCATGCTTATCCTATTTCCATTCATTTGATTCCAATCAATTATTATTATATAGTGACTCTTTTTACAAGTGTTACCACTCAATTGAAGGAACAAGTTGAATTTCCCTTTCAATACATATACTAATACCATATCCTATCCAAAGTATTATAAAATCAGTGTGCCAACCAAAACCACTCTCTCCAACATGTGAATCCCCACAAACAATATTAATTTAATCAAACAATAATATATAGTTTCCCCACCATTATATCAAATATTTCCTTCCTCTTTAACTTCCAGAACTTTCTTAACAAAGAACCCACTTGCTATTCATAGAAAGGATTAATCAACTAATCAATAAAATAACACAATATTGCTTCCAAGATGTCTAGAATGTTCTTAATAATACAATTTTTTTAATATTAATGTTTCTCACTATAGTTCACTCTCTCTTTCTATATAAACCTTCACAACACTTCCTCTTATAGCTTTCTTCAAATATAGGTAAGACACCTCATCAAGTTCTTATTCAACTGTCTTAACTAGTTTCCATATTTCTTCTTTCACTAAAAATTCCCAAATTTTCAATGCTTCATTTTTTTACTTTTTTTCTTTCAACTTCTTTGAATCAAGCTCTTTCTCTTAATAAGCTCATTTTCACTTCTTTTAAACCCCCCCTCTATTTTAACTTCTTTTAAAACACTCAAAAATTAATTTTCTGCTGCGACTTTCTTTATTGTTTTCGAGCAACCTGATCGTGATAAAATGAACTATTTGTACCCGGTGAAAGAAGAGTATTTGGAAATTGAAGCAACATCATCGTCGGCGTCGACGACATATGAAAGAGGAAGTGATGAGGGATCAATGGTTGTTATTCCACGGCCAATGGAGGGACTACATGAAGTAGGACCACCACCATTTCTAACCAAGACTTATGATGTTGTGGAGGACCCCACAACAAGTCACATAGTTTCATGGAACAGAGATGGTGCTAGCTTTGTTGTTTGGGATCCAAATGCTTTCTCAAGAGATCTTCTTCCTAGATACTTCAAACACAACAATTTCTCAAGTTTTGTTAGACAACTCAACACTTATGTAAGTATTCTTCTGTTTGATTAAGATTAGGATTATGATTTCAATTGTATAGATAGATACACATTTATCCCAATTAATCAACCAATATCATATTTTCTTTAATCCCACAAGAAAAGTTGTGATATTGACCTTAATTAATATTAGTTGACTGTCCTGTTAGTATATTTCAGTTAGCAGGAACATTGCATATAATATACAGGGTCGGGTTTGAACATAATACTCCAACTATATTATATAATAAGTTTGGGTCATTTTACATTACTTCTATATTTTGCTTAAGTTTTTTAGTAATATTTTAGCTTTTAAAAAAAAGTGCATTAAAAATATATAAAAAAATATGTTTAGTATTTTGACAAAAAAAAAACGTTTAGTTAATCTTAATTGATAGAAGAAAAAAAAAGATATTTTACACGATTATTATCTAATTATAGTAAAATAATTGAATTATTGTATAAAACGTTTCGAGTGTATATTTAACTTTTCAACTCAGCAGATATTTTCACTATTTAGTTGCTTTATAATATTTCTTTCTATTAATTAACTTATTTTTTAATATAGTATTATTGAGTAAAAAAATAAAATATTTGTTCTATCTTGAAGTGGACTCTGTTACCATTTCTCAACACTCTATTTTTAAGAATAGATGCCCAGTCCTCCACAGAATTCATTAAATCCCAGCATAATTTCAAATTAGCAGCTTCATTGATAGTAATAAGAGATCTCAATCCAAGCCCTCCTTCTTCATAAGGTGCACAAACTTTTTTCCATGCTACTGTGACTAACTTCTTTTGACTAATATCACCACTCCAGATAAAGTTCCTGGTCCAAGATTCAATGGATTTGAGAATAGATGAGGGCCAAGAGTAGATTGTGATGCTGTAGATAGCCATACTTTGAATCACTGACTTCACTAATTGCACTCTACCGGCTATTGATAATAAAGAAGTCTTCCAAGCTGAAAGTTTAACTTTGATTTTATCGGCAATGGATAGAAATAACTAGCTTTTGGCCGGATCTTGTTATTGGCTTTGTTCTTAGGTTTTAGTACTCCTATGTACTTTTTCCCCGATGTGGGTAGAGTACGTCTTCTACATTTTCCTCCCATTTCTCTGCTTATTAATATATTTATCACTTTCTTTGCTGCTTAAAAAAAAAAAAAAAAACTGAGAATGAATGTGGTGATGGTGGGGCAATGTTGAAGACAAATAAAATATAAACCTTTTAAGTTTAGTGTTTATTTAATTTTTATTATATTTTTAATCACTATAAAATAATTTTTCAAGGACTAAAAATATAATAAGGATTAATTTTTCAAAATACAAGTTAATTTAATAGTACTCCAAACCAAAACTAAGTGCATGATAATTTTTCATAGATTAAAAATATATTAAAAATTAAGTAAGAATTAAACTTAGAAAGTCATCATTTTATAGAAATAAAAAAAAAACATATTTAAACTTTTATTTTATTATCGATATTATTATTTTGTTAATAATCATTAGAAACCAAAAAAGGGAAATGAAAAACCCAGAACACGGGTTGTCTTCAACATTGCCCCACCATCACCACATATATTTAACTCTAAGACTATGTTTGAATTGGTGGTATGTGGTGGAATGAAATAGAATGAGAAGGTATATAATAAAATTTCATTGTTTGGATTTGCAAAAAACTAATGGAATGAAACCCAATGGAACCAATTTCATTCTATACCACTCAATCCTTCAATTTTTCATTCCTCCCAATTTGGAGGGTATCCAATAGAATGGAACATCACATTTTTAATATTACTTTTTTATTCTTATTTTATTTTTCTCTTTCAGCTTTACAACTCTGTTCTTCATTATATTTCTTCTTCTCCGAAGCTTTACAACTTTGTTCTTCTTTGATTCTTCAACGTACCTTATGCGTGGCTATCTTTTGATTTGCTTTCACGGGAAAAACTTACAATTCAACAAAAAAGCAAACGAACACTAAACGTTGATATTTATATGGCTTCCATTATCATACTAAAAAGGAGTTTTTGATTTAAAAAAATCTTGTATTGTTTTTTTTTAGTTCTACTTATTTAAAAGGTATAAATTTATATCCGAAATAATTTTCTTTCTTTTATTCAAAAAATAAATAAAAATGTTTCCTTTCTAAAATATATTTATATTATGAAATCCATTTTAATATATAGTAGAGTGAAACATTGATCTGTCAAAAAAAAAGTAAAACATTGATATTTTTTTTTTTTTTTGGTAAGTAAACATTGATATGTTTTATAACTACAATTTAGATGACAAAATATTGCAGGAATATTTTATATACATTTTAAATATTCAACATATTAGAAAGAAAAATATTTAATAGAAGAATATATTTTAACCAAGGATAAAAATGGAATAAAAAAGTTATAATTTATTCCATTCCGTCAATTTTCCAAACAACGGAATGGAAAATTTATTCCGCTTCATTATAAAATACCCAAACAGTGGAATGGACTATTTGTTCCATTCCATTTCATTCTATTTCATTCCGCTCCGCTCCGTTATTATAAATTAATTTTATTATTTTATTTAATTAAGGATAAAATATAATTCCAGTCCCTATTTTTATAGTAAATTTTGATTTTCGTCCCCGTAAAATAAAATCACTTGTTTTCATCCCTACAAAAAAAATTCTTTTGTTTTTAGTAGGGGTGATCGTATCCGAACCAATCCAAAAGTAAAACCGCAAATCGAACCAAACCAAACCGAAAACCGCAAAAACCGCATTTGGTTTGGATGTATTTGGATGGCTTTCTTACTGAACCGCAAACCGCAAAACCGCAAACCGCAAAAACCGCAAAAACCGCGGATAACCGCAAAAACCGCATTAAGTTACTATTATATATTTATATTCCAATATCGTAAAAGAAAATATATTTATATTCCAATATACATGCCCAATTACCAAGTCAGTCGACCAAATTAATCGAACTTCAAGTTGTTTTTATTTTTTGTACTGAAATTTTATTTTGGTTTTGTAATGTTATTTTAAATAAACAAATTATTTTTTTTTTTGGTTTACAATGAGCATCGAACTCATGACCTATAACATACTACCCAAATCCCTCACCACTAGACTAAATAAACAAATTTTATCGGTACCGTGATGTTATTTTGAAAATTCAATTTTTTTATATATTTAAAATTGTAAGTTACTATAATGTTATTTTGGATAAATAATTTTTGTTGGTACTACAATGTTATTTTGGAACTTCAATTTTTTATTTTTTTTTTATGCTTAAAATTGTTCGGTACAATCGTTATGTTTTAAACCGCACCAACCGAACCGATCCAAACCGCATTGGTTTGGTTTGGTTTGGTTTGGATGACTTTTTAAAAATCAACCGAACCAAACCGAACCGCATGCATTTTTATCTCGCGGTTAGGATGACTTTTATGCTCAAAACCGAACCAAACCGCACCGCGATCACCCCTAGTTTTTAGTCCCAAATGAACAAAATTTTGATATTGTTTTGACATTTTTTAACATAATATAGACTTATCACTTGTATAGGTTTAACATGATAAATAAACATAATATAAACCACTTTAAACATAAAAATGTCATAATATTTGCATCAAAATGTCAAAATATTGGCATTAAAATGTCAATATTATGTCAAAATGTATTTTTGACATAGGGAATATAGATCAGAGGGAGTGGTTATGGTGCATAAACAAGATTTATGTACCATACATAAATATGGAAAATTGCTCAGTGCACCCTCAAATTTCTCGCACCCCCAGATGCGTGAGAAATTTGGGGGATGCGCGAGAAATCTGGGGGTGTGCTGAGCAATTTTCATTGTTTATGTACCATGCATAAAAAGAAGGCTTATGCACCATAACTTCTCCCTAGATTAGATGCATTAAATATACAATGAACATAAAAAGTACATTTTTATTTATAAAGTGTTAAGGAGGAAGTAAAGTACTCCCCTCCGTTTTTTTTTTAATTGTTGTTTTTGAATAGTAACACTAAATTAAGAAAGTGAATTTTTGCATTTTTTCTTTCTATTATACTCTCGGGGTGTGGTTATGGTGCATAAGCTTTTTCCTTATGCACCATGCATAAATAATGAAAATTACTCAACGCACCCCCATTTACTCCACGCAACCCCATATGCTACCCCATTACTCGCGCGCCCCCCATTTACTCTGTGCGCATATGCTACCCCATTACTCGCGCGCCCCCCATTTACTCACGCGCCCCCCATTTGCTTAGCGCACCTCCCAATTTTTTTTCTTTTTCTCCCCTAGATTTCTTACGAGGCCCCCAGTTTTTTTCCTCCCCTAGATATCTAGCGCGCCCCCCAGTTTTTTTCCTCTTCCAGATTTCTAGCGCATCCCCCAAATTTCTAACGCGCCCCCCATTTCCAATTAAATAATAACTTTTGTTCCTTTGAAGTACATATTATAAGAATCTATTTTCAATTAATTGTGTTGGATGATTATATAGTCATATTTTAATTTAAAATTACATACTAAAACATGTACTGTAATTATGGTTTAATTTATTACAATTAACATAAATCATTAGACGAAACCATTGGTTTTTTGTTTTATTACAAAATCATTAGACAATTATTTTGGTTTCACATAGAAAACTATCAAAACCATTAAACCATACTTATGGTTTCAGTAATAATCAGTATTTAAAATCATTAAATCATTTAGTGTAAAACCGTTTTACAATACAAATGGTTTCAGTGTATAACTATCTGAAACTATTTAACCAGCATAATGGTTTCCAGGATTTTTAAAACCATAAAAACACAATATTGATTTCAGAAAACACACTAGCAATATACCCGTGCTCCCGCACGGGACGCGCGTTTCGCGCGTTTTGTTTCGTGGGGGGCCTTGGGTCGGAAATGTGTGTGTGATTCTTTTAATTGATTAGTTTATTGATTTTTTAAAAAATTGGAAAAAATAAATTTTGTTTTGTGTAACGTAATATAGTAAATTCTAAATTTGATATTAGTTTAAAATGAGAAGAAATATATTATTGAATAATAAAATATGTAAAAATGAATTTAATATGTATTATATAATAAAAGTAGTTAATGAAAAAAAATTGGAGAAAAATTGAAAGAATTATTAATTTATGTAAGGAAAATGTTAATATTATATTATTATAAGTGATTTATATTTAAAAAAACTATTGATTTAGCAAATGATAATTTATTATATAAGAAACTATTATAAAATAAATTAACATTTACAGAATGTGATGAAAAATTAGATAGAAAGTAAAAAACATTAGCAATCGATGATAGAAATTTTTCATCAGCAACAACGTATTCCACGTGTATTATTTAAATGCAACATTGTAGTAATTTTAATATAGTGATGAACATTGTAGTTATCCCGTATATAATTAATTAGTGATGCACATTGTAGTTATCCCGTGAATTTTTCATCAGTAATAATTTATAATAGTGATTTTAAAACTTTTATCATCGATAAAAATTGTCTTCTCCCCGTGATTTTTTTTTGTATCAGTAATAATTTGTAATAGTTATTTTAAAACTTTTATTAGCGATAAAAATTATCTTCTCCCCGTGATTTTTTTTATCAGTAATAACTTGTAATAGTTATTTTAAAACTTTTATCAGCGATAAAATTGTCATCACCCCGTGAATTTTTTATTTTATCAGTGATAAAATTGTCATCACCCTGTGAATTTTTTATTTTATCAGCGATAAAATTGTCATCGCCCCGTGAATTTTTTATTAGTAATTAGTAATAACTTGTAATAGTAAAATAGAGTTGAAGACAAAAAGAGAGAGAAGAAGGTGAAAAACAAAAGTAGAGAAAATTGAGGGAAATGAATGAATGAAATTTGAAATGAAAGTGAGAATGAATATTTAATGTGTTAAAATTTGAAATTCAAATTAAAAAAAAAGAGTGGGAATCAAAAAGAGAACAAAAAGTAGATTATTTGCTAAGTCCAAAATGCCCTTAAAAATGATGATGTGGCTGCAAAATTGATTAGGGTAGAATAGAGAATTCCACAACATGTTCTTTTGTTAAATTGTTATTAGATAGATTAAATAAAACCATTTTACAAAACAAATGGTTTCACTTTTTAACTCTCTGAAACCATTTAACCAGCATAATGGTTTCCAGAATAATATTGCATATATATATATATATATATATATATATATATATGTTTCTCTCACCTTAGTATTTATATAAAACCATTTAACAATACTAATGGTTTCAGTGTATAATATCTTGAAACCATTTAACATACCAAACAGGATGAGATTCCGAAAATACCAAATAGAATTAATATTAGTTTGTCTAGCTTTATCGTTCGATTATTCGAGAGATGAGCGAGGGATGAGCGGATGCAAACCCGTCGGTCCCCTTTTTAATCCAATTTTATTTATTAATTTTATTTGCGGAACAACCGGTAAGCAAAGCGCACGGCCAACGTTCGGTCATTCGAGGGTTTAGCGGATGTAAACCCGCCGGTCCCATTTTAAATCCAAATTATTTAATTATAATTTGTTTTGTAGGTTTTTATCATTTTTTTGATTTTTTTGGTTTAAATTAAACAAATTAAATAAATTAGATAATAAATAAATAAACAAATAACATCACAAGGGTTCATAAAGTAAGCAGGAGAGGTGCATGTAGCATGAAAGAATACAAGCCCAACCCACAAGAAGGCCCAGCGCAGCAACAAACAAAAAAAATAGGTGGATGATCTGGACTGTTTGATTAATCAGACGACTCATGCTTGATCAGGAGGGTGGAAGCACTAAGGCTGCTTGATCAAGAATCAAAGGCTAAAATGGAATGGCGCGCGGAAGTAACGATGCGCGCACGCGTAGGGAATTAGCATGCATGATAACTTTTGCACCTCATCTTAATTCCCCAATAAATTCTTATTTTTTTGCACTCTTTTCAATAAATTTAATGTTATGCAAAAAACAAATAATTAATATATTATTTTTCTCTCGTAACAGTCAATTGTTTTTTTTTAGGAAAAAACAATTGTAACAAAAAAAAATATAGCATGAACTAGTTTTATTGAAAAAGATAAAAGTAGTTGATAAAGAATTTAATTGACAAATCGTAACCTTAAAATACAAAAGCGACAATTAAATAGAAAGATAAATCCGACAAAAAACGACACTTAAAAAAAAAAAAACGGAGGGAGTATTAGGAGTTAAAACATGACTGAAAAAACCAAAATTAACCATAGGTAATTCCCTTGTCGTTGTCGCTTATAACTTCACCAATGCGATAAGCTTTTTCAACATCATCAAGTATTCTATTAGCTGCCTCCGAACTAACTACCAGGACCATCCCTATGCCCATATTAAATGTTCGTCTCATCTCGGAGTCTTGTATGTTCCCAGCCTAATGTGAGAGATTATTAATACAGAACTATACTTAAGATTTTGAAAATGAAAATTGAATTCAATTATATGCAAGTATCAGAAGTTGGTTATTGAAACATGTATTACCTCCTGAAGCCATTTGAACACTATAGGGACTTCCCATGAGTCTTTGTATATAAGGGCACCAAGGCCTTCTGGAAAAACACGGGGTATGTTTTCTGTTAAACCACCACCTGTGATATGGGCAATTCCCTTCACCCCTCCTTTGCTAACTAAGTCAAGCACCTGTTGATAAAATATGAGAAATCTTCAAAATCTAAAGAGAAGGAAACATCACATAGTAGAAAATTTATGACAGTGAAAAACGATGAATGACCTGTTTAACATAAATAACAGTTGGTGCCATTAAAGCTTCTGCAATTGTAATATCGCCACCCGGAAGTTTACCTTTCAATGATAGACCACTTTGTTCAAGCACACTGTTAACATATCAATACATTTCAGTAACCAATAATTTTAAAGCTTAAATACGATTTTAGTTTTTGCAAATATCATTCATTTTGATTTTAGTCCCTGTAAAAAATATTTATGCCCTTGTAAAATTACAAAAGTTTTAAAAAAGTCCCTAAACTACATTTTTCGATGATTTGGCCAAATTTAGGAAAATGTGGCACATGTTGACTGTACAACTGTTGCTGACTTGGCACTTTTAAATTATTTAATTAATAGTTATCTCTAATTAATTCTTTTAATCTATTAATTAAAAATGTAAAACTAATTAATTATTAAACCAATTTGTTTTATACAGTTAAATAATTAAACCCAAACACTCCTTGAAGCCAAAATTGATCTTTGTTGTGGATGTGAGAGTGGTAGTGAGAGAAAGTCACGGTTGTTGTGGATGGGAGACAGTTGTCTGGTGGTGGTGGTGGTTGTTATTGTGGTTGTGGAAACTGCCAAAAGCGATGCCTACACACCAGCGGTCTCAGTCAATGGAGTTCCGTCGACAAGGAACTCCTTAGGTGTTATTCAAGACTAAAATCAAAATGAGTCATATTTGCAAGGACCAAAATCATATTTAAGCCTAATTTTAACAAAATTGATAGATTTGATTACTCATCGTCAAAACCAAAACCAACCTTCTTACAAGTGAGAAGCCATTAGAATGAACTCCACTAGATGGCAAGCCAATAAGAATATCACCAGCAATAATGTTCTTTCCATCAATTACAGAATCTTTCTTCGCAATGCCAACAGCACAGCCACATAGATCAAAGTCACCTTCTCTGTAGAGACCAGGCATCTCTGCAGTCTGTAAGTGTAAAATTAACTAAGTCACCCATATTATCTCTTTATCAACAACCATATTTGCAGATGGTTGGGTATATGCGTAGGAGGGAGAACTATTTAAATAAATAAAAAACTAGAAAATATTTCAATACCTCTCCTCCTAAAAGAGCACAATCAGATTGCTTACAGCCAGATTGCTTACAGCCATCAACAATGCCTTTGATAACCTGAATAATAAGAAGAAGAAATGAAACAAGGGGAGAAACACAATAAGCTCTATTTAACCAATACACACAGAGCTCAAACCATAACATCAAATGCACATCCATTACCTTCTCAGCAACATCCACATCAAGGTGGCCAGTAGAATAGTAATCAAGGAAACCCAAAGGTTTTGTCCCCGAAGTAACAACATCGTTGACACTCATCGCAACCTAAACAGAAACAAGGATGCTCATAATACAAAAAATTCAAATATCATAACACATTTCCAAAAGTTTAAAAATTAAAATTCAGTTTCCACAAAGTTCACCAGATCAATCCCAATTGTGTCAAGAATGCCAGTTTCGAGGGCAAGCATCAGCTTCGTTCCAACACCATCCATACTGGCAACAAGGTACGAACCATCATCTGCTCAAAAGCAAAGGTGAGTCAAAATATAATAAAAGAACAAAACACGAGTGAAGATGAAAAAAAAGAGTACCTAAAGGTAAAAAACCGCCAAAGCCTCCAATCCCAGGCGCCATCTTCGCTATTCTTCGAACGAGTTCAGAACCTGCGTCGATATCAACGCCGGCGCCCCTGTACGTGAGACTTGCGCCCCCTGCTCCAGCAACCACAGTGTTCTTGCCCCTCTTCGACATCGACATTGATAATACGCCGCTGTAACCGCCGATTGGACAGCATAAATCGTGTCTGATTGCAGAGGAGCCATTGGACTTGATAGGGTTAGGCTTAGCTGATGCTACTGCAAGGTAACATGATAGCCCTGTGCATGCTCCCAAGATCATTGTTGAGACCAATACAAGAACTGAATAAATCAAATCAATGACGATAAGTTTCGCTCACTCAGATAGAATAAATCAAACCAAAATTAGTACATAGTTCATTCTAAAAAGTTTGTTGTTTAAGGTTTTAGCACAAAAATGAAAATAGCAATTATTGATACTACAATTTAACTATGTTTTATTTTTGGTCTCTATAAAAAAAGTAGCATGTTTTGGTCGTAAAAATTACCATAGTAGTTAATACCGGATCACGGAGCGGTGCGGCCAACCCCAAAATTGGCCCCAAAATTGGGATAGCGGCATTCCGGGGAGCGGGATGGCCGGGATGCCGCTATTTCATTTTTTTTATTTTTATAAATTACATAAATAATACTATAAACATATAAATTAGAACATAGAAGAAACAGAACGAAACATAGAAGACAGATTCTACACTAAAACAGAACAAAACATAGAAGAAACAGAACGAAACAGAGATTAGAACATAGAGAGAAAATAAAAAAGGCTTGGAGAAAGAAACAGATTAGAACAAATAAACAGAGTTTAGAACCAAAAAAAAAAAGAAACAAAGCTTGGAGAAAGAAACAGAGATTAGAACAAAGAAACAGAAATTAGAACAAAAAAAAAAGTACACTTGGACAAAAAAAACAGTGCAGACAAAAATAGAAATATAGAAGAAACAAAACAATCAGAACAAAGCTTAGAGAAGTAAAGAAGAAACAGAACAAACCTTGGTGTGAAGCTTTGATGAGGTGAAGTTGTGGAGAAGAAACAGATCTTGGAGAAGAAACAGATGAAGCTTTGAAGCTTTGAAGAGATGAAGAGTACGATGAAGCTTTGAAGAGGTGAAGAAGAGATGAAGTTTTGATGAAGCTTTGAAGAGACGATGAAGGTGAAGAAGAGATGAAGAGTACGATGAATTTTTTTTTGGATCGGTGAAGAGGTGCGAGGGAATAGATCGTGAAATTGGAACTGGCGGCTAGGGTTATGTGAAGTTGTGAACTGATAACAACAAATTAATTGTAAAATACCTAATATGCCCTTACTAAACTCAATAAAATTCCAAAAAAATCCTTTAAAACCCATTAACTTAGAAACCCAGTCCTGACCCGGGATTGAGACCCGCGACCCGCGCTGCTCCGCTCCATTGAGAACCCGGTTGTAGCGGCCGAGAAGCTTAGTTGCTCCGCTCCGACCGTTCCCATCCCGGTGAGGTACCGCTCCGCGACACCGGGATCCCGTCGGGATCGCGCGCGATTGAATACTATGAAAATTACTATACACGAAGTTTTTGTCCCTACGGTTAAACCACCTATTTCTAGTGGGCGCCTTCTAGGGTGGTCCCCACGGTGGGCGAGTGAGCTTATGCTAAACTTGCCTGTATAACATTTTTCTAAATGTTTTTTTTTTTACAAAAATCTTCTCCGCAGGTTGGGTCACCCATGACCACTGCCTTCCACCGATTTTCTGCTGTCAATTAACCAATGCAGAGAAATCACCAATGTTTTAAAATCAACATTTTAAGAAAAATTGTATTTAGCCAAGTTTGATTTCAACATCAACATAATGTATTTATTGTGTCATGTTTAAGAATGAGTTTATTTGGAAATTAATTTAGAACCTCACAATCCCGCTATAGTGGAAAGCAGACCTGTATCATAGCGGGGAGGGGTCTGCCGCTACACTATCCCGCTGTAGCGCCGCTATTAACATCCTAGGCTGTTGATGCATCTATTTGCAACTAGATTTAAATTATAAAGCAGGTGAAGAAATTCATGAACTAAATTAAATTAAACCTTCATATATAATATAATAAAAATGTAATCAAAACATAACAGAAAAACTGAGTCAATCCTCATGTACACAGGGCCGTCTCCGAGTATTTAGAGGCCCCGGGCAAATAATAAAAATGGGCCCGGTAAATAAAAATTAAGAGATAATTAGCAAATAAACTTAACATTTTACACAACAAATAAAATTATACAACATCAACAACATAACAACATCCTGTTCAACAACTAATTAACAAGGGAAATTGAAGCATTAGCATTTAGCAACATAGGGAAATTGAAACAACATCTTGAGAAAAGCTAATGAAACAATTAAACAAACAATATCCTGAGACAAGCTAATGATTTTTATAATAACAACACAGGGAAATTGAAAGCAGTACCAATATCTTAATATATGAATTGAAGCATAAACAACATCATCAACAATAGAAAATGAATAAAGAAGAATAAATTAATAATTAGAAAAGGAAAAAACTGATCAACTAACCTTGAATTTTGATTTTTCCTTGTAGGGTTAATGGGTTATGTTTTTCCCCTTTTGTTTTAGAGAGAGATAGAGAGGAGAAGGTCACTTCTTAGACTCAAAGGGAAGGCGACGATGATGGCGCGGTGGTCACTGGAGTTCACGGCGGTGCGGTGCGGTGGCTTCGGATCGGAAACAGTGAAGGAGAAGATGAAGAAGAAGCAGCGTACGCGTACTACTGATTGCGATAGAAACATGCGTGTTTGAGTTTTTTTTTTGTTGTTAGTAGCTTTCCCTTTGTTGGGCTTAACTTACTATTGGTTTTCTAACTACTATTTAAACCCCCCCTATATATAACTACCTAAATATAAAAAAAAAATTGAGGCCCCAATTTTTTGGAGGCCCTGGGCTTGGGCCCTGCCTGCCCTGGCCCAAAACCGGGCCTGCATGTACACAGGGAATCTAAACTGAGGTTTGAGAAAGCAAAATACAGAAAGAAAATATGAAACCTGGGATAGGATCCTAAATCGCTAAAACTCTACCTCTCTATGCCTCCAACAAATCCCAACAACTTTTTCAAAAAAAAAAAAAATCCCAACAGCAAAAGATGTGAGAAAACTAGGTTAAAAACACAATTTATAGTTTGCACTGCAGCAGGCTGTGATCTAGAGCTGTTACGCACACAGAGTAAAACTGTGCACCCTCGCAGAGCTGCTACGTGGCGCGATCTGACGCGATGGTACACTATAAGCTCGTGGACCCTCGGCACACAGGATTCCAGCGACTGATCAGCATCATAACGATAAAAATAAAATCATTAGTATTTTGTCTTACGGCTAAAGCATGGGTACTCCATTTGAAGGAGAGTACCGATACCGAGTACGTATTGGGTATTAATACGTATCTGGTACATCATGGTACGCACCGAAATCGTATCAATATTTTTAATTTTTTTTCTCATACAGGGTACACCATGGGGTATGCCAAACACAAAAAAATGGGATTTTTTTCGATTTTTTATCAAAAAAGAGTAAGACATATAATAAAAAAAAAAAAAGGAGACAGTTGTCTGATGGTGGTGGTTGTTGTTATTGTGGTCGTGGAAACTGCCAAAAGTGATGCCCACACACCAGCGGTCTCAGTCAATGGAGTTCCGACGACAAGGAACTCCTTAGGTGTTATTCAAGACTAAAATCAAAATGAGTCATATTTGCAAGGACCAAAATCATATTTAAGCCGAATTTTAACAAAACTGATAGATTTGATTACTCATCGTCAAAACCAAAACCAACCTTCTTACAAGTGAGAAGTCATTAGAATGAACTCCACTAGATGGCAAACCAATAAGAATATCACCAGCAATAATGTTCTTTCCATCAATTATAGAATCTTTCTCCGCAATGCCAACAGCACAGCCACATAGATCAAAGTCACCTTCTCTGTAGAGACCAGGCATCTTTGCAGTCTGTAAGTGTAAAATTAACTAAGTCACACATATTATCGCTTTATCAACAACCATATTTGCAGATGGTTGGGTATATGCGTAGGAGGGAGAACTATTTAAATAAATAAATAAAAAACTAGAAAATATTTCAATACCTTTCCTCCTAAAAGAGCACAATCAGATTGCTTACAGCCATCAACAATGCCTTTGATAACCTGAAGGGAAAACACCGCCAAAGCCTCCAATCCCAGGCGCCATCTTCGCTATTCTTCGAACGAGTTTGGAACCTGCATCGATATCAACGTCGGCGCCACTGTACATGAAACCTTCGTCCCCTTCTCCAGCAAACACCGTGTTCTTGCCCCTCTTCGACGTCGACATTGATAATATGCCGCTGTAACAGCCGGTTTGACAGCATAAATCGTGTCTGATTGCAGAGGAGCCATTGGACTTGCTAGAGTTAGGCTTAGCTGATGCTACAGCAAGGTAACAAGATAGCCATGTGCAAGCTCCCAGGATCATTGCTGAGACCAATACAAAGCGGTTAAGGGGAAGACTAGTGAGAGTGTGAGACTGTGAGAGAGAAAAGTATTTTGGTTTAGGTTTAAGGATTTAATTTATACCGTGTAAACAATTATACATGCCTTTAATGAGATAACAACAAAAATCATCATTTTTTTAACGTACAAAATTAAAGATAACAACAAAAATAATCTTTTTTTTTAAACGTACAAATAATCACAATTTAATCTAATATTATGATGAGTGACCTCTTAAGTCTTATGAATCTAGTATAGGATTTACGGAGGTGAAAGCCGTGAAAGGTGCTTGTTGCGAGGAGAGTTAAATGTCAGGGCTCCTTCCTTGGCTGCCTGTGTCAAACCTTTGTCCAAACCAGAGCTCAAACCATAACATCAGATGCACAGCCATTACCTTCTCAGCAACATCCACATCAAGGTGGCCAATGGCATAGTAATCAAGGAATCCCAAAGGCTTTGTCCCCGAAGTAACAACATCATTGACACTCATCGCAACCTAAACAGAAACAATGCAAAAAATTCAAACATCATAACACATTTCCAAAAGTTTAAAAATTAAAATTCAGTTTCCACAAAGTTCACCAGATCAATCCCAATTGTGTCAAGAATGCCAGTTTCGAGTGCAAGCATCAGCTTCGTTCCAACACCATCCATACTGGCAACAAGCAAAGGTCGGTCAAAATATAATAAAAGAAAGAACAAAACACGAGTGAAGATGAAAAAAAGAGTACCTGAAGGGAAAAAATTGCCAAAGCCTCCAATCCCAGGCGCCATCTTCGCTATTCTTCGAACGAGTTCGGAACCTGCATTGATATCAACGCCAACGCCATTGTACGTGAGACCTTCGTCCCCTTCTCCAGCAAACACCGTGTTCTTGCCCCTCTTCGACGTCCACATTGATAATATGCCGCTGTAACCGCCGGTTGGGCAGCATAAACCGTGTCTGATTGCAGAGGAGCCATTGGACTTGCTAGAGTTAGGCTTAGCTAATGCTACAGCAAGGTAACAAGATAGCCCTATGCAAGCTTCCAGGATCATTGCTGAGACCAATACAAAGCGGTTAAGGGGAAGACTAGTGAAAGTGTTGAAGTGGCAAAGTTTGTCACAAGAAAGAGGGGTTTGAATTGTGAACCTTTTAAAATTTTAACCTTATAGCACAATAAGAAGTGTTAGTAATTAAAATTAATTCTGTGTTAAGTGAGATCGTTCTAAGAATGATCTGTGCAGTGCAAATATGACAGTAGAAAATAAAAGTTAAGGGAAAGAGAATCAACACAAAGAGTTATCCTGGTTCACCCCTAATCTTTGGGTTACGTCTAGTCCCCACCACCTGTGAGTTTATCCACTAGAATCACTTAAAGTTACAGATTCAAGATCTACAATTCTTCTTTAATCTTGACCTAAGATCAACAATTACCAAAGCTCCTAGAGCTTTACACTTTCCTTGTCACCTTGACTAAACACACTCAATCAATAGTCACGTATTGACTTGAGCTATTACAATATGATTGATTTGATTCTAAGCTATTTTGATACTTAAAACAAAATGAGAAGCTTAGATAAAAACACTCTAAAAGAGATTGATACTCTGATTATGAAACAAAATTAGAGTGACTTAAAAGAGCTTTGAGCTTGAGAGATTGAATGTGATTGTAAGACTTAGAATGCTTGAAAACTCTTGCTCTTTCTCTTGGATCTGGTTGCCTTTTATAGATGCTTGCTTGAGATTGAAGCTTGGCCTTCAAGTATATCAGTTAGAGACCAAAATAGAGCCGTTACTCAGAGCCAAACAAGCAGCAGATATTTTCTGCATAATTGCCAGATTCTCTGCTCATTCTTGAAACAGTCTTAAACTAAGTTTTGCTTGGATTCACAAAAGCCAAAGGAGTGTGAGCTGTTAGCAAGTACAAATGGGTTGTTTCCTGCTTCCTTCCAATGTCATAGATCAGAATATAGCCGTTTGAAGCTTCAGAAAAAGAATCATGACAGTTGGAGGTGGTTTTGCAAAACTGTATGCAGGAACATTCTTGAATCATTCTTAAACCATTCTTTCAGCATATCAACAAGTGTGATGAAGCTTCATCCTTATCCCTTTGTGATGTGCAGCTGTTTACTAGCCTCAAGGACAACTCAAAAATAGCTTCAGCTTGGAAATAAAACAGCTGGAAAAGTACCATGGCATGTAAGACAAAAGTGTACTTGTATGACACCTTCATTGAAGAATGTTCCTTTATTGTACTTGGCTTCAAGTGCATCATAACTCATAGATCAGAACTTGTTGTTGCATTCTGATTGGTCTATGATATGTGATCAGATATTTCCATTGGTTGATCAATACCATAAAGGATCAAGCTCATAGTTTACTTTATGACTAGGAAAGCATATGCTTAAGTTCCATCAATATTGTTGATCCCAAAAGAGATTAATTCATGTAGAGATTTAATCCACTATTCCTTTGTAAAAGTGCTTATTTGTTTTGTCCTTAGTTGACTTGAATGATCAGAAAGCACTTAAACCAAAACGTGCTTCTATTCAAAAGTGCAGTCTGTGTCTGAAGAATGATCTTAGATTGGTCTTAAAACAACTTTGCAGGATTTTAACTTTGCAAGTGAGTTGTTAGAATCTGTTTAAACTTATACCACTCAAAAGCACTTGTTAGATAACAAAATGATCAGAATCATTTAAAATATAATTAAAGATGTTTGTAATCTTTAAAATATCAAAAGTGGATTTTGCCTCAACAAGTGTGAGACTGTGAGAGAGAAAGGTATTTTGGTTTAGGTTTAAGGATTTAATTTATACCGTGTAAATAATTAAACATGTCTTTAATGAGATAACAACAAAAATAATCCTTTTTTTAAAACGTACAAATGATCACAATTTAATCTAATATTACGATGAGTAACCTCTTAAGTCTTATGAATCCATTTTAGGATTTACGGAGGTGAAAGCCGTGAAAGGTGCTTGTTGCGAGGAGAGTTAAATGTCAGGGCTCCTTCCTTGCCTGCCTGTGTCAAACCTTTGTCCAAACCAGAGCTCAAACCATAACACCAGATGCACATCCATTACCTTCTCAGCAACATCCACATCAAGGTGGCCAGTGGCATAGTAATCAAGGAAACCCAAAGGCTTTGTCCCCGAAGTAACAACATCATTGAGACTCATTGCAACCTAAACAGAAACAATTCAAAAAATTCAAACATCATAACACATTTCCAAAAGTTTAAAAATTAAAATTCAGTTTCCACAAAGTTCACCAAATCAATCCCAATTGTGTCAAGAATGCCAGTTTCGAGTGCAAGCATCAGCTTCGTTCCAACACCATCCATACTGGAAACAAGGTACGAACCATCATCTGCTCAAAAGCAAAGGTGGGTCAAAATATAATAAAAGAAAGAACAAAACACGAGTGAAGATGAAAAAAAGAGTACCTGAAGGGAAAAAACCACCGAAGCCTCCAATGCCAGGCGCTATCTTCGCTATTCTTCGAATGAGTTCGGAACCTGCATTGATATCAACGCCGGCGCCATTGTACGCGAGACCTTCGTCCCCTTCTCCAGCAAACACCGTGTTCTTGCCCCTCTTCGACGTCCACATTGATAATATGCCGCTGTAACCGCCGGTTGGGCAGCATAAACCGTGTCTGATTGCAGAGGAGCCATTGGACTTGCTAGAGTTAGGCTTAGCTGATGCTACAGCAAGGTAACAAGATAGCCCTGTGCAAGCTTCCAGGATCATTGCTGAGACCAATACAAAGCGGTTAAGGGGAAGACTAGTGAAAGTGTTGAAGTGGCAAAGTTTTTCACAAGAAAGAGGGGTTTGAATTGTGAACCTTTTAAAATTTTAACCTTATAGCACAATAAGAAGTGTTAGTAATTAAAATTAATTCTGTGTTAAGTGAGATCGTTCTAAGAATGATCTGTGCAGTGCAAATATGACAGTAGAAAATAAAAGTTAAGGGAAAGAGAATCAACACAAAGAATTATCCTGGTTCACCCCTAATCTTTGGGTTACGTCTAGTCCCCACCACCTGTGAGTTTATCCACTAGAATCACTTAAAGTTACAGATTCAAGATCTACAATTCTTCTTTAATCTTGACCTAAGATCAACAATTACCAAAGCTCCTAGAGCTTTACACTTTCCTTGTCACCTTGACTAAACACACTCAATCAATAGTCACGTATTGACTTGAGCTATTACAATATGATTGATTTGGTTCTAAGCTATTTTGATACTTAAAACAAAATGAGAAGCTTAGATAAAAACACTCTAAAAGAGATTGATACTCTGATTATGAAACAAAATTAGAGTGACTTAAAAGAGCTTTGAGCTTGAGAGATTGAATGTGATTGTAAGACTTAGAATGCTTGAAAACTCTTGCTCTTTCTCTTGGATCTGGTTGCCTTTTATAGATGCTTGCTTGAGATTGAAGCTTGGCCTTCAAGTATATCAGTTAGAGACCAAAATAGAGCCGTTACTCAGAGCCAAATGTAACACTCAAACCCATTATTTCTATATTTCTACCTTAGTAAAAATCTTTTTCAAAATACGCAACGGAAAGTAATGTTCGATATTATAAAAGTTGTGGTTCGAGTATTACATTCTTCAATCAAAATAATACTAATGTAGTTAATTAGTAAAAATACTTGTTTATACAAATGTTAAATCAACTAATGTATTTATTGATTATACAAAAACAACCTAGACAATAGACTTTATATACAATATAAAACCCTTTCCCGTGTCACAATCAGAGCGGAGCTTCACCGACGACTCAACATCGAATACCACAAAATCCTGTAAAATCTGGACCCCCAACGGTCCAGCACATAACACATAAAAGAGAGTTAGATAACATACTCAAAATAATACAAGTGTAAGTAAATTGTACTTAAACACTTCTTCATAAAAACATGCATAATCATACATTATACATATACATCACCATCATTCATGCATATTCATATATCATGCATATTACTTCATTTATCACATAATCAATCATCTACAATTATATACCAAACATATAGTTTCACGTCGTCTCGGACAATACCAAAACATCAACAAATACATTGTTCAGATTATGGTCATGACGGACCCTGCGTTGTTCATTTTATAGTCATGACGGACTCTGCTACTCACATACGGATTAACAATCAACATTTACCAAGTATGTGTCAAACATCATTTATAATAAAATGCACACATAATCCCTAATGCAATCTAATGCTTCACATTCATGTTATGTCCTCTAGACACCTCTAATGCATGTGGTACCATCGTCTTTATCAGAGTATTTCACCTCCGATATCCGTCTTTATCAAACAAATATAGTTCGATATCCTTCTTTATTGGACAAGCCAATATCCCTAAATATTCATGATGCATGCACTCAAAACTCATGAATATATTCATCAACAATTTTGGCATATAGCCCGTCAACAATAACGTGGAACACTATCCAACGTCCGTCTTTATTAAGATAATCAATACCTTAATATCCGTCTTTATTAGAATAACATAATTCTAATATCCTTCTTTATTAAGTTGATTAACACCTTAATATACTTCATTTATACTTCATACATGATTAACAATCAATATATGCATCAACAATCATCAACAAGCATCAACAATCATCAACAATCATGTAAGAATAAGACACTGATTCGAAACTACATGCAAAGGAAGATCGCAGATGAAAAACTGGTGAAAACTGCAGTATTTCCGCCTGGGGCGGAAATATTTACGCCTGGGGCGGAAAAACATCAGAAAGGATGGCTGCTCACTGCTCTTCCGTTTTAGGCGGAAATTACTGGACAGCCTCTCATTGCAACGATCATAACTTGGGCTACGAAAGTCCAATGGAGACGCACATATACTCGTTGGAAAGCTAACAAACAGGGCTACAACTTTTATGTTGGCCACTAAAACCAGTTCGCAACGAAAAGAGGTCAAAATTGCACGTAAAGGTTCAGACCTCATAGATAACAATTTTCTACATTTCTCATTTCAAACTCTAGACTCTCAAAACTCTCACATAAGTCATTTTTCATGTTATAAACCCCAAATAAGTTCATATTCAAGTGCAACAAGCATATCTAAACACAAAAGGACAGTTCATTTCTCAGATCTACGCCATAAACATCGAAAAAGTAAAGATTGACACTTTTTCATCAAAACTCTCAAGAACACAAAGTTCTTGAGTTTAATCCATTAGAAAGCTCGTTTTAACCATTATTTCCGTTCATTAATCATGTTACAAGCATGTTAAACATATTAAGAACCTTAGGAACGATTTCCATCAAGAAAATCCATTCCAATCTAAAACGAAAATGGGGTGGAGGAAGTTCGGGTAAGGAGAAATCGACATTCTCCCCTTCCTCGAGTCACCCACGAATATGAAATCTACTCTCTTACCTGGATTCGAAGAAAACACGACGAAGCTCTCGAATCCCTATCTCTCCCTTTGCCCTAGCTCCCAAGCTCTCCTCTTCTCCTCTCAAGAACACAAGAACCATGAGAAATGAAATGTTTCTCCGTTCCTTCATGGCCATATGGCGCCCCCTCACACACACAAGGCCCATTGGGCCTCAAGCCCAATTGGCTTGGCCCAATAACACGTTAACTCTCTCTACTCGCTTAATAACTAAAGTACTCGATAAATAACTCAAGTTATTAACTTAATTAAAATGCCACGTTAAATAAAATATTTTAACACATAAAAATAATAATATGAAAATTGGGTCGTTACAACTCTCCCCCACTTAAAAGATTTTCGCCCTCGAAAATTACGCAACTAAAGCAACTCCGGATAACTCCTGTATCCGACCCTCCAACAAAACGCTCAAAACGCTACACATTACCAAGTTTGACAAAATTAGTTTATCCCATCCAACACAATTTTTGTCCATCTATCAACAAGAGATCAAGGACGGCCAGTTCCTCAATTTGTCGATAAATATTCAACAATCATGATATCGGCACAAACCATTCTTATCAAACCGCTAAAACATCCACTTCGTACGAAACATCCATAGACTCACATTCTACGGCCTCACAACGTTACCCTAAAACAACCAATTGAACACACTCTGAAAAAAAATACTTCCACAACTCCATAACTCCACAAATCCTATAAGTCTCTGATTCCCTCATGGATCACTTAACCGTGTTACATCACTTATTCATATTCGAATCTTATTTCAACTTATCACTTGATAGTTCAATTCCAACAATCACTTGATGACCAACATTCTCAAACTTCATTGACACAAGCTAAAAACTACCGTCTCTAACCGTCAAATTCCTTTTCTCGCATATCTCCAATCATTGAGTCGAATCTCGTTACGACTATTCTATTCCCAAGTAATCTCTTAACCAATATTTGCATTCCTTAACGCAAACATTTTCCAATACCACTTCTCCTTAATTCCTTAGTAATTCGCTACTTCAAAATTAGACCACTGCCTAAAATTGGTTCTCCAAACAATCATAACTTCTATCTCATTAGTTTCAAACGACATCTTCAATTCGCCCATAATCCATCTATCGATGTTCCTCATCATCTTGCATTGCAACAAGCATACTCTTCTCCGTTTATTCACTCATCGAATTTTTTATTCATCTCTGACCCCTACCAATCATCATCTCTCTTTGGATAGTTATCTTTAAACTCCTCCTTAGTACATTCGATACCAAAATCAAACTCTTGAATTAAATCTACAAAGCTCCAAATATTCGCCATACGATCTAACTCTATCCATTAAATTCTAATCAACCTTTGTCTTAGTATTTTTACTCATGACTCCTTGTCTAATCCCAATATGACATCTCTAGAAAATTTCCAAAATTCTCGTCCAAATACATTTTAAGTTATGCACCAAGTCACTACCGTTTCATCATCCATGATGAAACAATTTAAAATCCTTTACTTCATTGTCACCGATTACGACCATACTACATCAACATCCACGATGCATCTAACAAAACTAGTCTCTACCGACTCTTCCATTCCATGAATCCAAATTCCTTAGCAAATACTTACTCACTCTTATCTTTTGGGCACCACAAAATGCTCTCCGACACTTACCTTAGGCATCGCCTTCAACTCCTTACTATAAGTGCTAAAACACAACATCTACTCACATGTGCGGTAATTCTTTTTCGCAAACTCCCACCTAACACAAGTCACTTCCAACATGACCTCATATTACTTATTCTCTGAACGTTCTCCAACGGCTAACTTTCTTATTCTTCATCATTCAAAAATGATACCTCTCTTTTAGCTTCATCTCCACTTCTAGGATCTCATTCAACTTCGACACAAATTGCCCTGTCATTATCCAAATCCAATTACTCTTTCTTCAACATGCCTCTCACAAAATCCTTCGGATCGTTATCCCACTTCCATCTTCGAATAAACTCGATTATTCATACAATCCTCACTTCCAACGATTCACCAAACATACCAATCCTATTATGATATTTCTCAATTCCATTCTTATTTACTTTAAAACCTACTTCCCTTCATCGATTAATTAACACCAACGGTTCACTAATCTTCATATCTCTTTCTCTAAGCTTCTCAAATCTCTTCCGAAAGTCACTCCACACTAGACTTAGAACTTCAAATTGTTCAACCAATTCATCCTACTACCATATGCACGACTCACATAAAGCTTCTTACTCAAGAATCCGGTACAACATCTGATCCACTTGGATGACAACTTACTTCAAAATCATCACCTCCTCAAGAATCTTAATCACTTCCTCTTCCTCATATTCGACTCCTTCCGATCAAACAGATACTTCAACCTTGGTCCACAAAAACACGCCTCCATACTTTTAGTGCAACACATGATCTCCAACCGTTCCGAATACTCTTCATCTCACTTAACCAATCTCACCAACTCCCTACGGCGAAACACTTAGTCTGACAACTTCTCTTCTAGGAGTTTCTCACAACTCGTTGCTCCCATTCATTCCACTTCGAACAACGTCACCACTTCCTGAATATTCTGCTTCAAGAGCATCTCTACTCATCTCATCTTCTCACGTTCGAAACATCTCGGAGGGATATAACCTTCTCCCCCACTTATCTCAAACCCACCTACACTCTTCCACTATAACTTCTGGTGCTCACACCTAACGGTTCTATCGTCTCTAAACATATTCTTCCTAAGAAGAAACTAGTATCGACATCGTTTACACGCATGTCGCATACAGGGGACAAAACCTAACCCACGATACCTAAACACTAACACAAATTCATGCAAGCATTCAAGTAACCTATACTTCCCTCACTTTTCAAAGTTAGGAAATCAAGCAATCACAAGAAAAATAAACATTGCAAGGCAATAATTCATACTCACATTCAGTCAACTCAGAACAAGACGTCAACAAAAAATAAATTTCTTGTCTGGCTCCCTCGCTTAGCAAAAGCTAGCGAGCTCCCGGCGAGACAAGTCAAAACATTCACAGGACTTAGCAAGACTTAGCGAGACTCAGCGAGGTTCATTCTTCGCCTAGCGAGCACATCCAAAAATCTGGGTGCTCTGCTACGGTTTTGAACTTACGCTCACTGAACTCTCGTTTTCTCGACTCACTAATCTACAAAATCCAAAACATCAAGCATATAACATCATTATAGACTTGAAAGCACAATTAGAATCATGCATCACAATTACAACATAGGATTATGAGATCTTCATGTTTTTACTCATAAAACGCATAGCAATTCAAATGCCTAGTAATCATCTAGCACATGTTATAAACAAACATATAACAAACACATACCAGGACACATTAATATCCTACTCTTCTCACCATTTTGAAAATTAATTTTCACTCACCCAAAAGAAAATAACTCTATATTTTCACCAAAATCTTCAAGAAATAATATTAGTTTTTAAAATTATTTCAAATCATTACCACATGCAGTTTTATATCATGCCGGATCGTCACATGCAGTTTTATATCATGCCGGATCGTCACATGCAGTTTTATATCATGCCGGATCATCAACAATTAGCAATAAGCATCAATCCATCAAGTTTAAACTACAAAAAGGTTAAACTCTACGCATATACAACTATTATAAACATAGGAGTATAGCACTCACACCATTACTCACAAAAAGAACGAATAATTTAATTCAATTCACATCACTCATAGTTCCTAAATGAACAACATAAGTGATTTCACAAAACAAACACAACAAAATTGTTAGACAAACACGACTGACACACAATACTCACTTGGTCTGACTGCACAGACCTGCTCTGATCGACACATAACCCACACAGTCCGAAGACGACCTGCTCTGATACCAATTGTAACACTCAAACCCATTATTTCTATATTTCTACCTTAGTAAAAATCTTTTTCAAAATACGCAACGGAAAGTAATGTTCGATATTATAAAAGTTGTGGTTCGAGTATTACATTCTTCAATCAAAATAATACTAATGTAGTTAATTAGTAAAAATACTTGTTTATACAAATGTTAAATCAACTAATGTATTTATTGATTATACAAAAACAACCTAGACAATAGACTTTATATACAATATAAAACCCTTTCCCGTGTCACAATCAGAGCGGAGCTTCACCGACGACTCAACATCGAATACCACAAAATCCTGTAAAATCTGGACCCCCAACGGTCCAGCACATAACACATAAAAGAGAGTTAGATAACATACTCAAAATAATACAAGTGTAAGTAAATTGTACTTAAACACTTCTTCATAAAAACATGCATAATCATACATTATACATATACATCACCATCATTCATGCATATTCATATATCATGCATATTACTTCATTTATCACATAATCAATCATCTACAATTATATACCAAACATATAGTTTCACGTCGTCTCGGACAATACCAAAACATCAACAAATACATTGTTCAGATTATGGTCATGACGGACCCTGCGTTGTTCATTTTATAGTCATGACGGACTCTGCTACTCACATACGGATTAACAATCAACATTTACCAAGTATGTGTCAAACATCATTTATAATAAAATGCACACATAATCCCTAATGCAATCTAATGCTTCACATTCATGTTATGTCCTCTAGACACCTCTAATGCATGTGGTACCATCGTCTTTATCAGAGTATTTCACCTCCGATATCCGTCTTTATCAAACAAATATAGTTCGATATCCTTCTTTATTGGACAAGCCAATATCCCTAAATATTCATGATGCATGCACTCAAAACTCATGAATATATTCATCAACAATTTTGGCATATAGCCCGTCAACAATAACGTGGAACACTATCCAACGTCCGTCTTTATTAAGATAATCAATACCTTAATATCCGTCTTTATTAGAATAACATAATTCTAATATCCTTCTTTATTAAGTTGATTAACACCTTAATATACTTCATTTATACTTCATACATGATTAACAATCAATATATGCATCAACAATCATCAACAAGCATCAACAATCATCAACAATCATGTAAGAATAAGACACTGATTCGAAACTACATGCAAAGGAAGATCGCAGATGAAAAACTGGTGAAAACTGCAGTATTTCCGCCTGGGGCGGAAATATTTACGCCTGGGGCGGAAAAACATCAGAAAGGATGGCTGCTCACTGCTCTTCCGTTTTAGGCGGAAATTACTGGACAGCCTCTCATTGCAACGATCATAACTTGGGCTACGAAAGTCCAATGGAGACGCACATATACTCGTTGGAAAGCTAACAAACAGGGCTACAACTTTTATGTTGGCCACTAAAACCAGTTCGCAACGAAAAGAGGTCAAAATTGCACGTAAAGGTTCAGACCTCATAGATAACAATTTTCTACATTTCTCATTTCAAACTCTAGACTCTCAAAACTCTCACATAAGTCATTTTTCATGTTATAAACCCCAAATAAGTTCATATTCAAGTGCAACAAGCATATCTAAACACAAAAGGACAGTTCATTTCTCAGATCTACGCCATAAACATCGAAAAAGTAAAGATTGACACTTTTTCATCAAAACTCTCAAGAACACAAAGTTCTTGAGTTTAATCCATTAGAAAGCTCGTTTTAACCATTATTTCCGTTCATTAATCATGTTACAAGCATGTTAAACATATTAAGAACCTTAGGAACGATTTCCATCAAGAAAATCCATTCCAATCTAAAACGAAAATGGGGTGGAGGAAGTTCGGGTAAGGAGAAATCGACATTCTCCCCTTCCTCGAGTCACCCACGAATATGAAATCTACTCTCTTACCTGGATTCGAAGAAAACACGACGAAGCTCTCGAATCCCTATCTCTCCCTTTGCCCTAGCTCCCAAGCTCTCCTCTTCTCCTCTCAAGAACACAAGAACCATGCGAAATGAAATGTTTCTCCGTTCCTTCATGGCCATATGGCGCCCCCTCACACACACAAGGCCCATTGGGCCTCAAGCCCAATTGGCTTGGCCCAATAACACGTTAACTC
The DNA here is from genome assembly GCF_020283565.1 of Trifolium pratense. Taxonomy (NCBI): domain Eukaryota; kingdom Viridiplantae; phylum Streptophyta; class Magnoliopsida; order Fabales; family Fabaceae; genus Trifolium; species Trifolium pratense. The sequence continues at coordinate 38,109,340 of NC_060064.1, read as the reverse complement.
TCTCTACTCGCTTAATAACTAAAGTACTCGATAAATAACTCAAGTTATTAACTTAATTAAAATGCCACGTTAAATAAAATATTTTAACACATAAAAATAATAATATGAAAATTGGGTCGTTACACCAAACAAGCAGCAGATATTTTCTGCATAATTGCCAGATTCTCTGCTCATTCTTGAAACAGTCTTAAACTAAGTTTTGCTTGGATTCACAAAAGCCAAAGGAGTGTGAGCTGTTAGCAAGTACAAATGGGTTGTTTCCTGCTTCCTTCCAATGTCATAGATCAGAATATAGCCGTTTGAAGCTTCAGAAAAAGAATCATGACAGTTGGAGGTGGTTTTGCAAAACTGTATGCAGGAACATTCTTGAATCATTCTTAAACCATTCTTTCAGCATATCAACAAGTGTGATGAAGCTTCATCCTTATCCCTTTGTGATGTGCAGCTGTTTACTAGCCTCAAGGACAACTCAAAAATAGCTTCAGCTTGGAAATAAAACAGCTGGAAAAGTACCATGGCATGTAAGACAAAAGTGTACTTGTATGACACCTTCATTGAAGAATGTTCCTTTATTGTACTTGGCTTCAAGTGCATCATAACTCATAGATCAGAACTTGTTGTTGCATTCTGATTGGTCTATGATATGTGATCAGATATTTCCATTGGTTGATCAATACCATAAAGGATCAAGCTCATAGTTTACTTTATGACTAGGAAAGCATATGCTTAAGTTCCATCAATATTGTTGATCCCAAAAGAGATTAATTCATGTAGAGATTTAATCCACTATTCCTTTGTAAAAGTGCTTATTTGTTTTGTCCTTAGTTGACTTGAATGATCAGAAAGCACTTAAACCAAAACGTGCTTCTATTCAAAAGTGCAGTCTGTGTCTGAAGAATGATCTTAGATTGGTCTTAAAACAACTTTGCAGGATTTTAACTTTGCAAGTGAGTTGTTAGAATCTGTTTAAACTTATACCACTCAAAAGCATTTGTTAGATAACAAAATGATCAGAATCATTAAAAATATAATTAAAGATGTTTGTAATCTTTAAAATATCAAAAGTGGATTTTGCCTCAACAAGTGTGAGACTGTGAGAGAGAAAGGTATTTTGGTTTAGGTTTAAGGATTTAATTTATACCGTGTAAACAATTAAACATGTCTTTAATGAGATAACAACAAAAATAATCCTTTTTTTTAATGTACAAAATTAAAGATAACAACAAAAATAATCCTTTTTTTTTAAACGTACAAATAATCAAAATTTAATCTAATATTATGATGAGTGACCTCTTAAGTCTTATGAATCCATTTTAGGATTTACGGAGGTGAAAGCCGTGAAAGGTGCATGTTGCGAGGAGAGTTAAATGTCAGGGCTCCTTCCTTGCCTGCCTGTGTCAAACCTTTGTCCAAACCAGAGCTCAAACCATAACACCAGATGCACATCCATTACCTTCTCAGCAACATCCACATCAAGGTGGCCAGTGGCATAGTAATCAAGGAAACCCAAAGGCTTTGTCCCCGAAGTGACAACATCATTGACACTCATTGCAACCTAAACAGAAACAATGCAAAAAATTCAAACATCATAACACATTTCCAAAAGTTTAAAAATTAAAATTCAGTTTCCACAAAGTTCACCAAATCAATCCCAATTGTGTCAAGAATGCCAGTTTCGAGTGCAAGCATCAGCTTCGTTCCAACACCATCCATACTGGCAACAAGGTACGAACCATCATCTGCTCAAAAGCAAAGGTGGGTCAAAATATAATAAAAGAAAGAACAAAACACGAGTGAAGATGAAAAAAAGAGTACCTGAAGGGAAAAAACCACCGAAGCCTCCAATGCCAGGCGCTATCTTCGCTATTCTTCGAACGAGTTCGGAACCTGCGTTGATATCAACGCCGGCGCCACTGTACGCGAGACCTTCGTCCCCTTCTCCAGCAAACACCGTGTTCTTGCCCCTCTTCGACGTCCACATTGATAATATGCCGCTGTAACCGCCGGTTGGACAGCATAAACCGTGTCTGATTGCAGAGGAGCCATTGGACTTGCTAGAGTTAGGCTTAGCTGATGCTACAGCAAGGTAACAAGATAGCCATGTGCAAGCTTCCAGGATCATTGCTGAGACCAATACAAAGTGGTTAAGGGGAAAACTAGTGAGAGTGTGAGACTGTGAGAGAGAAATGTATTTTGGTTTAGGTTTAAGGATTTAATTTATACCGTGTAAACAATTAAACATGCCTTTAATGAGATAACAACAAAAATAATCCTTTTTTTTAATGTACAAAATTAAAGATAACAACAAAAATAATCCTTTTTTTTTAAACGTACAAATAATCAAAATTTAATCTAATATTATGATGAGTGACCTCTTAAGTCTTATGAATCCATTTTAGGATTTACGGAGGTGAAAGCCGTGAAAGGTGCTTGTTGCGAGGAGAGTTAAATGTCAGGGCTCCTTCCTTAGCAGCTTGTGTCAAACCTTTGTCCAAACCAGAGTTCAAACCATAACATCAGATGCAAATCCATTACCTTCTCAGCAACATCCACATCAAGGTGGCCAGTGGCATAGTAATCAAGGAAACCCAAAGGCTTTGTCCCCGAAGTAACAACATCATTGACACTCATCGCAACCTAAACAGAAACAGTGCAAAAAATTCAAACATCGTAACACATTTCCAAAAGTTTAAAAATTAAAATTCAGTTTCCACAAAGTTCACCAGATCAATTCCAATTGTGTCAAGAATGCCAGTTTCGAGTGCAAGCATCAGCTTCGTTCCAACACCATCCATACTGGCAACAAGGTACGAACCATCTGTTGAAGTAAGCCCTAAGAGCCAATCTATTTTCATAGTATTTGCTTTAGGAGTTTGAATATAAATATGGCATTTCTTTATTATATTTGTAAGGTTGCAAAATAATGAAGTCCCTAGAATAGAAAGTCCGTTTAATAATTAAGTGTGACTTAATCATGAGATAATATTAAACATAAGGACACTATTCTTAAAGTATCCGTAGTCGAGCTTTAAGGTAAAGGGGATAACCTTAAAGCATAAAGACTATTATGAAGATAGACTGATGATCACATCTCATGGATCATGGGATAAGGAGTTATCAAGTCTTGACGTAGGTATAAATATTAGGAGTAATATTTATACTGGATTGACCCGCTATGAGAGTACTACATGCAAAGTTATGCAAAGTGTCATAAGTTACTCTCATGGTGATAATGGTGTAAACCGCCCTTAGACCTGAAACCACTTTGTACCCTAGATGTGGAGTCAAGCACTTTGTTGCTGATCTAACGTTGTCCGTAACAGGATAACCATAAAGGCAGTTGATGGGTACTTCACAAAGCATGCCGAGGGACAGTAGTGACCTAGATGGAATTTGCCAATCCTGCACAACAGGATAAATGTCATGGGCCCAATATTGAACTGGACAAAGATGACACCAAGTATGTTTTGTGTTCAATATAGACATAAAGGGCAAAGGGGTAATTATACACACTGATATTATCACAAGAGGTTATGTTTAGATCACATGTTAATTTCTCGTAACTTGAGTAGCAGTGATGTGTTGCTAGATACCGCTCACTGTTTATTGTAATAAATAGTGATTTATTATAATTGTCAATGTTACGGAAACCTACAGGGTCACACACATAAGAACAATCTAGTGAGATTGGAACACCGTAAGGTACGGTGCACCTTGGAGAAATAAGGAAATATGATAAGGGTATTATGGTAATTAAAATGAGCATTACATCATATGGTATGATGTAGCAAGAAGGGGGTGCAAATATGTACTAGACATATTTACATGAGAACGGCGCCCACTATAGCCCATTTAGTTAAAAGGGCTTTAGTGTAATTTTGCCATGGCAAGTGGTTCTATAAATAGAACCCTTGTGGTAAGGAGAAATAGTTACACACTTTTGTTACTCATTCTCATGAGCCTTTGTTCTCTCCTCTCTTGAGAAACCCTAATCACCTTTCTAGAGTTTTTGTGAAAAACCCTAATCCTTATTTTGTGCCTCCTTTCTCCTAACCCTTCAAACCATTGGAGCTAGCACTCCATTGAAGGTTGTTGTTCGTGTGGACTGGCTAGAGGCGTTATACCTTTAACGCTTGTGATCAAATTCGTTGGTGACTTGGTGGTGACCTTGTTCGTGACGGTTCGAGGTTCTTGTTCGTGACCTTGTTCGTGATTCGAAGTGTTCGATAGCCGTTCGTGATTTAAAGGGAGTTTTCGAACCAAAAGGTAAAACTCTAAACACAATTCATGACCATTCGTAAGGATCACAAAAGGAAAATTTTAAAATTCCGCTGCTTTTATCGTATCAATTTTCCTTCAGTGGTATCAGAGCCACTTACGAAACCATGAATTGATGTTTGTTTAAATTCATGAATTCAGTTTTAATATGATTAAAACAGTTAATAAAAGATTAAAATCGAGTAATTAAAATTTGACGGTTGTTTGTGTATAAATTGGATGATTAACATTGAAACGGCTCCGGAATCCGACACTTGTATGGTGGAGCATGCGATATGTTGATTGTCCTAAGGTTACACGAACAAGAACGGTCAATACTTACATGTGATGTAAGTTTTGTGTATGAATTGGGTAATTAACATTGAAACGGCTTCGGAATCCGACACTTGTATGGTGAAGCATGCGATATGTTAATTGTCCTAAGGTTACACAATCAAGAACGGCCATAAACTTATATATGATATAAGTAACCGTAATGCAAAATGGTGTATGTGATATACCGTTAGTAATTTCGTTAAAATTATTATGAAAGTTATTCAATTAAAGCGAGCCGTGTTCATTTGTTTCGGAATCCGACATTTGTATGGTGAAACAATGACATGTTGATCAATTGGATTGAATTTGGTCATAAGGAATTTTGACGGCATGAAAGGGTTGCACAAATGTTGTGTCATTAAAATTAGGATTTGCAAAACGTATCAAGTGTTGATGCGAAAAGTAGATGATAAATATATTTAATTTTGAAATCGTTTCAAAAATTCTAGAAATATCTTTTAAAATTGTTTTAAAAGATAATATCATCAATTTTGGAAATATTTTATTCAAAAGGGTTTTGATTAAATAATTTTCCATATTTGACAAATATATTTAATTATGAAATCGTTTCAAATCTCTAGAAATATCTTTTAAAATTGTTTTAAAAGATAATATTACCAATTTTGGAAATATTTTATTCAAAAAGGTTTTGATTAAATAATTTTCCATATTTGGAGAATTGTCAAAAGATTTAATTCTACTTTAAAATAATGTTATTTATTTTAGCAAATTTTGATTCGAAATATTTAATTGTGAATTAAATATTTGAATCAAACTTACCTGATTTGATCAATCGCCGGATTTAATTAATTATGAGACTTTAATAATAATAAAGTTTGTTTGTTATTATTATATTTGATGATCGGTTATGGCCTTAGTTTATTTATTTTATTGCATTTGGTTTTTAAATACGGCCTGCGTGTCGTGCCTTATCTCTATTCTCTATATTCTCTTCTCATCCACTCCCTCGTATGTAAAACGAGTATTCTTTTATATTATTATGTAATATTATGAAGAAGAAGAACAATGGAGGTCAACCTTGGAGATCATGCTTGGAGAAGTATAGATCGTTTTAGGTTAGATTAGGTTCTCACATTGGCTTGGGAGAACAAATGCGCTATGGGCCATAACTGTTTCATTTTATTATATTATGTATGTTGATGCATGTTATGAATGGAGTGACGTCATTGTATGTAAGCCGTGGTAAGGTGAGATCAAATTAATTATAAAAGCCCTCAAAGGAATTAATATTAAGTTTTATTGCTTTCCAACGAATAGCGCCCTTCAAGATCAATATCGATCAATGTAGGTTTTGCCAACGCGAAGTGCATTGTCAATATTGATAAGTTGCGGTGAGGTAATTTATTTATCCGATCGCTATTTAATGGGTCTAACTTAACTAAAGAAAATATAATAAGATTATATGACTTTAGAAGCAAGTATTGGGTCATTCCATGTGATGGATTAGAATAAGTGTTATTCACCCAATAGAAAGGATATGAGAGTTGTATGAGATACAATTGGAAAGGAGTTTCCTACCTAAATAACTAAGTTTTGTGTAATCAGCCCAACGCTGACTTAAAACGAAGTGAAATATGGATCTCATTCTCACTAGAAAATCTTCCAACGGGATTTTCCGAATCAAATGTCGAGGGTCATTTGTTTTGAGTAAAATAGTGAGAGAGCGTATTTAATTAAAGACCAAATTAAATATGATTTAGTCATAATATCTTCATATCTTTGTAATTAGAATTTCGAAATACAATACATATTAAGTTGTCCTTATGAAGGACAAGATTTTCAGAAAGGAGTTTCTGTATTGGTACAAATTGAGAATTGTTCTCAAATGCGAGAAAACTATAAGTCTTGAACTATAAACTGTGAACAACCTACTATAACTAGATTGGAAAAGGGATACTTGTTAGAAGCATCAAGTTGACGTCTAGATATAGAATATATAATAAATGATGTGATCATTTAATCTCAAGTAAGATCCTTTTGAAAGAACTTTAGAGTATGATAAATTTCTCAATGGATCAAAAAGTTGGTCATAGGATCAATCTAACAAATTATAATGGAATAGATATAGACAAAATTGTTTTGAATATCTACCGGAATTTGTTGAGTTGAATGAGAATTAATTTGCACTATCAAAGATTTGAGATATAATATAAATAAGATTTATATTCCTCTTATTTGAATAGTACAAAATGGTTGTCAAAGTAGAACGGCTATGGTTAGACCATTAAATAAAAATGACGTAAATAGTTCTTGGAAGAGTCAAACCAAAAGTATGAAGTGAGACTTCAATAATGCACATATTGTTATAGAAAGTCAAAATTTCTATTTCTACATCAAAAGTATATGATACAAGATGTTGAATCTCAATTTTTCGAAAATAGAGATGCTTAAAGAATTAGAACATTGGCTATAATTTTAAGTCAACCCATATCTAGAATGAAAATTGTTTCATTGATAATGAGAGCTTATGCAATGACTTAAAATCGAGTTTGAAATGGAACACAATAATTGTTATTGAATTCCATCTAGTAATAGAAGTAGCAATTGTATATCTTGTATTGACAATATATGAATTGTAGCCTTAAATGATAAGACAAGTAATGGTCCTATCATTTAAGCAAAGTTTTCTATACTATTACTCCAAGTCAAGTAATGGACTAGGGTTCCATGGTCTTGATAGGGTTATCTATAACAATCGTGATAAGAGCCAAATATGATTTGGACCTTAAATATATCAAGAGCATTGTTGTTTAGTACAAATATTCGATGTGTCAATAAAATAACGCATGACCTATTTGAACAATATACATGAGATGTATGTCGACCACTAAACATATTTTGTATATTGAGTTTATTTTACTTCATTAACATTGATGATTAAAATCATTAGATGTTGGTAGGTGTATGACACCAATTAGAAATCTTTGAATTTGTCAAAGAAATTCAACAATGAAGAAAATAGAACTCGACAAAAGTATTTAAGTTATATGAATGAGTCATATCAGTAAATACTTAATTAAAAGACTATAATAACTATTTTATCACATCATGTTTGACATGATTTAAGGATAGTTTAATTATATATTGACTCTTTCTATAAATCTCTTTACTTATAATTAATCTTCACCCACAATTAGTTCCCTTTTAAAATGATCATAAAGACACCATATGCGATATGGAGGTAAGAGTACCAAGTTTGTCTTTATGAGAATTTTGGATTAAAATTTATTAGATAAATCTAATTCCAAATGAATGAATGAATAAGTGGAAATATCCTAAAGAAAGGGATATTGGTCCTATATCACTCTTAAGGACAAAAGGTTGTTTTGTTGCTAGGTTTGAAACATTCCTCTAGTGGGAGTGTGTCTCTAAAAGAGACAGTGGGAGTGATATAGAACTTGAATAAATTCAAGTACCACAAAACATATTTATTTAAAAGGGAATGCAAACCGGTTCCTCAAGGTTGTTGAAGAACCATTGTTTTAAAGTTGCACAAATCCAAGATAAGTCTAACATATCACATATGGCTACAAGGTATGGTTTTATCATGACTCAGCAATGTGATATGATTCTCATGGAAGATGAGTCTTTGACTTTCTAAAAGGTCGTAAGACGATCTAGATTATGAGAAGTGGCTAAATGCCATGAAATCTCATACAGAATCCATATACACTAACCTTATGTAGATAATGGTTATGTCTTCAAGATGAGTAAGACTCATACGATGAAAGTGAGTATTCTTTTTGAACACTGATATGGATGGTATTAAGAATACCTTATAATATTTGATTGCTTCTGCTAAATGTTGTACTACATGTTTTGGTAGATGGATAACAAAGTTGCATTCCTTAATTGGAATGACCTCATATATATGCGTTGGACATATACGTAAGGGTTTTGTTGATCCAAATGATGCTAGAAAGGTATATAACTTGTAGCTATCTAATTTTGATTAGATAGAGTTCTCAGAAAATTAAATTATTGTTTGTTCCTTTTATGAAGTTTTATGAAAACAAATTAACAAGGACAAACCTATCTAACTTTGATTAGATCGAATAAATTTTAATATTTGTTCCTTTTGAAAGTTTTGTGGAAAACAAATGAAGGACAAATATAAATCTTGTGCATACAAAGTTTTAGTGGGAGTGATAATATCTGATATCATATTAATCATCAAGACATTTTTCTTATACATGTGAGACATGACTAAGAAAATAACTCTTGATGAAACACTTAGGCAAGAATTCCTAAAGAGTTAGGAATAACCTATGTACCAAAATTGAAATTAGTGTTTGACACTAACTTACCTTCAAGAATATCCCTAAGGACCTTAAAGGAACTAAGGCCTATTTCTTGAAATAGATAGGTATGGGAAGGATCATTATAAGGAAGTTATAATGAAGGAAGTTTCCATACCAATGTATTGTATATCATGGCTGAATACAAGCATCGAAAGCTATAAGATAAGCTTCGTAATATGTTTGTTTCAATTAAATAAGTTGAGTATTTAAGATTGGATCGTTTGGCTCATGATTGAGCTAAAGATATGTTTCCGGTGTTACAAGTCACATTAATCACATTAGTGATGGTAATAGTTTAATCTTGCAAGAACACTTGAAAATAGATCTCACCGACGATTCATGAATATACTTAGACACTTATATATTTCGATAGAGATCGAAATAGAACGTTGGAAGATACGTAAGATACCAACATAGGAAATAGTTCCTTATCCACTAACAAAGCCTCTTGCGCAGTTGAAGCGTGATGGGCATACTAAGTCTATAGGTATTAAGAGAAACCTAGATTGGCTTTAGTGCTAGTGGGAGATTGTTGGAGTAAGCCCTAAGAGCCAATCTATTTTCATAGTATTTGCTTTAGGAGTTTGAATATAAATATGGCATTTCTTTATTATATTTGTAAGGTTGCAAAATAATGAAGTCCCTAGAATAGAAAGTCCGTTTAATAATTAAGTGTGACTTAATCATGAGATAATATTAAACATAAGGACACTATTCTTAAAGTATCCGTAGTCGAGCTTTAAGGTAAAGGGGATAACCTTAAAGCATAAAGACTATTATGAAGATAGACTGATGATCACATCTCATGGATCATGGGATAAGGAGTTATCAAGTCTTGACGTAGGTATAAATATTAGGAGTAATATTTATACTGGATTGACCCGCTATGAGAGTACTACATGCAAAGTTATGCAAAGTGTCATAAGTTACTCTCATGGTGATAATGGTGTAAACCGCCCTTAGACCTGAAACCACTTTGTACCCTAGATGTGGAGTCAAGCACTTTGTTGCTGATCTAACGTTGTCCGTAACAGGATAACCATAAAGGCAGTTGATGGGTACTTCACAAAGCATGCTGAGGGACAGTAGTGACCTAGATGGAATTTGCCAATCCTGCACAACAGGATAAATGTCATGGGCCCAATATTGAACTGGACAAAGATGACACCAAGTATGTTTTGTGTTCAATATAGACATAAAGGGCAAAGGGGTAATTATACACACTGATATTATAACAAGAGGTTATGTTTAGATCACATGTTAATTTCTCGTAACTTGAGTAGCAGTGATGTGTTGCTAGATACCGCTCACTGTTTATTGTAATAAATAGTGATTTATTATAATTGTCAATGTTACGGAAACCTACAGGGTCACACACATAAGAACAATCTAGTGAGATTGGAACACCGTAAGGTACGGTGCACCTTGGAGAAATAAGGAAATATGATAAGGGTATTATGGTAATTAAAATGAGCATTACATCATATGGTATGATGTAGCAAGAAGGGGGTGCAAATATGTACTAGACATATTTACATGAGAACGGCGCCCACTATAGCCCATTTAGTTAAAAGGGCTTTAGTGTAATTTTGTCATGGCAAGTGGTTCTATAAATAGAACCCTTGTGGTAAGGAGAAATAGTTACACACTTTTGTTACTCATTCTCATGAGCCTTTGTTCTCTCCTCTCTTGAGAAACCCTAATCACCTTTCTAGAGTTTTTGTGAAAAACCCTAATCCTTATTTTGTGCCTCCTTTCTCCTAACCCTTCAAACCATTGGAGCTAGCACTCCATTGAAGGTTGTTGTTCGTGTGGACTGGCTAGAGGCGTTATACCTTTAACGCTTGTGATCAAATTCGTTGGTGACTTGGTGGTGACCTTGTTCGTGACGGTTCGAGGTTCTTGTTCGTGACCTTGTTCGTGATTCGAAGTGTTCGATAGCCGTTCGTGATTTAAAGGGAGTTTTCGAACCAAAAGGTAAAACTCTAAACACAATTCATGACCATTCGTAAGGATCACAAAAGGAAAATTTTAAAATTCCGCTGCTTTTATCGTATCAATTTTCCTTCACCATCATCTGCTCAAAAGCAAAGGTGGGTCAAAATATAATAAAAGAAAGAACAAAACACGAGTGAAGATGAAAAAAAGAGTACCTGAAGGGAAAAAACCGCCAAAGCCTCCAATCCCAGGCGCCATCTTCGCTATTCTTCGAACGAGTTCGGAACCTGCGTTGATATCAACGCCGGCGCCACTGTACGTGAGACCTTCGTCCCCTTCTCCAGCAAACACCGTGTTCTTGCCCTCTTCGACGTCGACATTGATAATATGCCGCTGTAACCGCCGGTTGGGCAGCATAAACCGTGTCTGATTGCAGAGGAGCCATTGGACTTGCTAGAGTTAGGCTTAGCTGATGCTACAACAAGGTAACAAGATAGCCCTGTGCAAGCTTCCAGGATCATTGCTGAGACCAATACAAAGCGGTTAAAGGGAAGACTACTGAGAGTGTGAGACTGTGAGAGAGAAAGGTATTTTGGTTTAGGTTTAAGGATTTAATTTATACCGTGTAAACAATTAAACATGCCTTTAATGAGATAACGACAAAAATAATCCTTTTTTTTAATGTATAAAATTAAAGACAACAATAAAAATAATCCTTTTTTTTAAATGTACAACTAATCAAAATTCAATCTAATATTATGATGAGTGACCTCTTAAGTCTTATGAATCCATTTTAGGATTTACGGAGGTGAAAGCCGTGAAAGGTGCTTGTTGCGAGGAGAGTTAAATGTCAGGGCTCCTTCCTTGCCTGCCTGTGTCAAACCTTTGTCTAAACCAGAGCTCAAACCATAACACCAGATGCACATCCATTACCTTCTCAGCAACATCCACATCAAGGTGGCCAGTGGCATAGTAATCAAGGAAACCCAAAGGCTTTGTCCCCGAAGTAACAACATCATTGACACTCATCGCAACCTAAACAAAAACAATGCAAAAAATTCAAACATCATAACACATTTCCAAAAGTTTAAAAATTAAAATTCAGTTTCCACAAAGTTCACCAGATCAATCCCAATTGTGTCAAGAATGCCAATTTCGAGTGCAAGCATCAGCTTCGTTCCAACACATTCCATACTGGCAACAAGGTACGAACCATCATCTGCTCAAAAGCAAAGGTGGGTCAAAATATAATAAAAGAAAGAACAAAACACGAGTGAAGATGAAAAAAAGAGTACCTGAAGGGAAAAAACCGCCGGTTGGACAATATAAACCGTGTCTGATTGCAGAGGAGCCATTGGACTTGCTAGAGTTAGGCTTAGTTGATGCTACTGCAAGGTAACAAGATAGCCCCGTTCATGCTCCCAGGATCATTGCTGAGACCAATACAAAGCGGTTAAGGGGAAGACTAGTGAGAGTGTGAGACTATGAGAGAGAAAGGTATTTAGGTTTAGGTTTAAGGATTTAATTTATACCGTGTAAACAATTAAACATGTCTTTAATGAGATAACAACAAAAATAATCCTTTTTTTTAAACGTACAAATGATCACAATTTAATCTAATATTACGATGAGTAACCTCTTAAGTCTTATGAATCCATTTTAGGATTTACGGAGGTGAAAGCCGTGAAAGGTGCTTGTTGCGAGGAGAGTTAAATGCCAGGGCTCCTTCCTTGCCTGCCTGTGTCAAACCTTTGTCCCAACAAACAAGACCATGTTTTTTTGGGATCAATTTCATCCTACGGAGGCAGCTTTGCGTATCTTTGTCGACAGAATTTTCGATATTAATATGAGACAGCTAGTAGTAGCCTAAGTTAAGAGTTAGCAATTAATTTTTCCCTTCAAAAATCAAATGACTTTTTTTTTTTGCACGCCATCGAACAAAAATTGTAGACAACAACATGAAAGGGGTATTAGACTATTGGTTTAATTAATAATAAAAAGGATGGTCCGTAAGAAAGGTGTCGTGGAAAAAAATTGTAATACATGGAGGCCATTGATTCCACATTAGCTAAATCATATCAATAGACATATATGGAGGCTATTATTATCTGCATCTAACAGTGATGAGTGATGACTAATATTAATATGATGAAGATCCTTGTTGAAAACTACAACCAAAAGACTTGGTCATGATGCATTAGGAACTAGAGAATATCTCCTCGAAAAAAAGGTTTAAGTCGCCACTGTCAATATCGAATGTCAACAATTTCTCCATGGCATTCTGCATTAGACATGTCTATTTTGAGTAAACGATATCCAATATGTAATAATATCTTTAATTTGACTTTTGAAACTGAAATGATACCTTGTATTCATCATCTTGAGCGGAGATGTTCTCATTGCATAACCTCTCAACACAATTGTTTTTTGAAACAGCATCCAACACAACTTCTGCTCTTTTTATAATTTCGTCTGGCACGCCTGCATGAACGATGTAGCTATCTATCAGAAACTGAGAATGGAAAAAGAAGACTCAACATTATTCATCACACTAATAAAAAAGTAAAATAAAATAAATATAAGATTATACTGTGTTGAGCATTACAAATACCAGATAAAGCATCCATCCAATATCAATATTTTTAGTTTCATCTTCAAAGTAAATTTTAGTCCCTATTCTGTATAGTTTTTTGTTGACTGGCCTCTGCTGTACAGTTTTCACCAATAAAATATACTTCTAGTAACATATCATCACACCCTCTCTTCTCTTATGCTGTATTGGTTTACACAGTGAAAAATAGTGCTTAAAAGAGTGTATTAGAGTGTTACTAATACTCATCTTTACTAATTTGGCTTTTGGTCCCAACAACTAATACCTTGTTTGTATTATTATTAGATTTTTCTATAATCAATCAACTAAGGCAATGCTTCTGGTAGAATATTTATTAAGCAAACAGGTGTTAAGTATCAATCCCTCTATTTCTTGGTTATTTGGGCCTTAGTTCTTATAATTTCTAGTAGCTAAAAGTAAATGGTCCTTATTTTCCACCAAGGATTAATCCCTCTAATTTAAGGTCTGGTTTTATATGACATGAAATTATTGACCTATAATTGGGGTGGTGATGGTGAGGTCTAGATTCCCGACAAAGGCAAGGGATGGGTCATGAATTGTGATAGAACAAAGTCAGCAAACTGTGTGGGATCCCACATTGGATGACATATGATTATATGACTGAATCCGCCCCCAACCTATAACTTCCCTGTAAAAAACTCAATTACGCACAACTATAGGAACTAAAGGCACCCTTAGACCATGTATATTTATCAGTGACTCATAGAATGGCCTGATTTCATTACTATTAGCGTAAACATAATGAAGCTGTCTACATCGTACAAGTGATTGAAAAATGAAGCAATGCTATCCTTTCCTTTTCCTCTCTCTTAGCGGCACATTCGTGAAGGCGATCCACCAATTAAACCAGGCACATGACAGTTAAGAGTGTTTCTGACATTCATTATCTCTTGCAAAGACAATAGGGTAATGCATTTCAAATGCTTTTAACTTTTCTTGTGATTTGAAAGAGTTCAAAGAATTCATATTTATCCCATAAAAGCATTCTTTATCAATAGATTTCTCAAGAAATTTAGTGATTGCTCAGAATCAGAATGCCATTACATTACTTCTATGGAGAAAAACCTAAGATTTTACCAATATATATCACATGTTCATTTTTAAGACTTAAAACCAAAGATTCCACTTCCACTCACCTGTCCGCGCATCCTCCCATCGTGTTATAGTAAAATTAAGAACCTTAGCATAGACCTTTTACAAGGAAACCATAACGAAAACAGACATTCATGTATCTCCTTATATAAACAGTAATCTTGTAAATTACCTGCAAGCAATGCACAGTGCAGCCCTGCAGGATTCCCAAAAGAACTCGTGTCATTTCCATCCATATTTCAATTGATATCAAATATTAGTAGTAGTAAAGCAAAAGCATACCATAGCTATGATGCACATGCCCTGGAACAAGTCTGCATCAATATGAAAATAAGTTGATAACAAAGCTGAAATCTCCTCAGATGAAGAACCATTTTAGTTCCATACTAATTTAAATAATCTAGAAAGTGTGAGGATGTCATTGAACGCATCGAATACAATCACTCATGCACATATTATTATATATTAGGCTATTAGCTATATCAGGATGGGAATGTTGAAACAAATGTATGCTCAAATATATAAATTTTGGCTAACAGTTTCCCATATCCAGAGTCTTCCATAAAAAGGTTCGCATTTTATTAGGTTATATGGGCCGTGGCATCAAATGCCCTTGTGAGGTAAATATAATTCATAGCATACCACGTGGCACAATCAACAAAAAGATACCTATATAAAAATACGATGTCTTCCATTTGAGTTGAATTGTCTTTCAGGCCTCAGTATACTCATCGTGTAGAACTTAATCTGCTCAGACTAAAATAGTCCAAGGAAACCATATTTTAATTATCATTTATCTCAATTGACAGTTTTAAAACATCCAACTCCACCATAATGAATAAGTACAAAACCTTGGTCAAAGAACACCCATGCAATAAATCCATCAGATGAGTGCACATGAAAACCTACAAAATTCATACAACAAATGACAAATACGATGAACATGTTATCACAATGTCATTTATGGAATTATCACAATGTCTTCCCCTTTAAGATGAACATAGGCTGAATCTATATATAAGCATGCAGATCTAATTGAAAGACGGCTTCCACTAAAGAGGCAAGGGCAGGCCATAAAAAAGTATTGAGAAACCAACTGAGCATGGTCCATCACCAACATAGCATAATTAAAAATTACATCAATTTTCAAATTTGAAATAAAAGATTGACATTTCAGGAATATAACTGTTAAACCTTTGGAGGTTCATCACATGTGATAAAGTGATTTATGGCCCCTGCAAGCAGACCAACACCGTCTGAAAGGAGATCAAAACATATATGCTAAAAATTAGTCTCTTCAATAAAGACATGTATTACACACATATTAATGTTTTAGACATTTCACAAACATTGAAGAAACTGACCTTCTGTAAGAGTACCTTTACCAAATTCATCCACCAGACACAGAGATCGTGAAGTAGCATGCCTGCAGGTGCAGGTTTTCACCACAACAACCATAATTAAATCTCTCACTATCATTACATTTCTATCATATCAGTTCCCACATGACCTCTAAATTCAAAACCTATAGGTTGTTACTGGAAAAACAACAATAAAATCTTTTACTATAACTACATTTCTATCATGCATTAACTTGACATATAACCTCTAAATCCCTTATACGGTTTTGAATTTTTTTTGTTTCTCTTTATCCCTGACTATTAGGGTGAGACTATCCTCCAAATTATATAAGACACTGTATCCTTTTTATATGTTTATAATGAAAACTTCATTATAGTTGTTTTCCTGATCCTCTATTGTAAAGTTATAAGAGTAATGTGGAAGAAAGGGTCATCCGCACAGTTAAAATAGTAGGTGAATATTCAGATTAGCCCAAGATTAGTTTTAGTTCAATGTAATAGAGTTATCCTTATCGGCCTTTTTTCGGCATACCTCAGCATCATCCCAATTTGATGTAGATCAATCATAAATGTTGATTGTTCTGCTGTCATAAGCCTGCTTCCCATCGCACAAAATATTCTGCAGTTTTTATCCCCCAAAAAAAATGTTAACATTAAGATTGTAATATCTTCTTTTTAAAAAGTTAAGATTGTAATTACTAAACATACAAAGGTGAACTCCTGTCTCACAATAAAATACATGGGATACAAGAAAGGCATACCTATCTGTCAGTCCAACAGTTGCTGCATCAGCTGGTACAAAACTACCGATGTGGGACAGGAAAACAATTACAGCCACCTGGAAAACACTTGGTTATTTTTTTTACCATAGCATCATGTAGTAAGGATCAAGTATCCGAAAAATTGTATGCAAAATAATATTTTTGTTCAACTACAAAACCGATAAAAACTTGTTAAAGTGAAGTACATAAACAGACAAGCTCGCCACATCAAGTAAATAAAGTTATTTTAAGTTTGTAAATTTAGAAAAAAAAATTGTAATTGTCCAAAGAAAATTGTCCTCGTTACTCCTGAAACTTCTATATGACATGCAAAAAGGTCCCATGCCCAACGGACTCATCCAGCTAACATTCACCACATGAACCGAATGACTGCGTCCAATTGGTGTAATAATGTCTCAAAATCATAGGCAAAAATACATTACACTGATGATACAACAGAGTCAGAGATGTATGGCCTGCAAAGCAGTAAAAAAATATTTCATTTGTATTTATCACTTGTTAAATTGTTGTATAGTAATCAGTAAATCTTCTGGGGTTTATTTATCACTGCCTGTAACTTATTTACAATCTGTAACTTCATTCTGAAATGGGTTTTTCGGTTTCAAGATTCAAAACTCCGTTAATAATTGTAGCATTTAGAGTTGTCAGATCAGATGAATAATAACAATCAGCAGTTGATACGTACACATACTGTTAAAAACAATAGTTCTGATACATATTTGAACATTAGAAATAGAGGTTAAAAATAAGATGGTCTGCCTCTTCAACATTATTGCAATTTGAAACAATAAATACAAATGGTCTAGACAATACATATTCTAGGAATATAAAGAACTAATTACTGACCAACCTGTTTTATATAGATACTCTTCCCAGAAAAGTTAGGACCAGTAATGATATTAACTCTTCCTGATAAAGAGTAATTGAACAGGGATTAAACAGTAAAATTATATCCAATAGGATTTCTTGGCCGTAATTTAGCTAATATCAGTTATTTATATCTATAACTATCTACCATCATGAAAAATCTTAGTATCGTTAGGAATAAATGTGTCTACAGTCATTTCCTGTAAAACATGCCTACAAACAAAATCAATTGTTATCATTAGTCATTTAAATAGTTATCCATTATGAAGAGGTTTGTTACGAATCAGATGGTTCAAACCTTCCATTTTTTATATCGAGCATGTTTTCTTCGGACAATAAAGGTCTGACATAATTGTTCTGTCGAGCAACCAAAGCCATTGACAAAAAGCTGGGGAAACAAATTATCAACGATGAAATGCCTGGGCAAGCACATGTAATTATAATGACAAAAATTGATCATACCAGTCCAGTTCAGCCGCAAAAGTTGAAACCTTTATCAAATGGATTGAGAACAATGATACATGTGAAAACAAGTCTCTAGTGATCGCCCTCTCCATATCTTAAATGACAGAATTCAGAAATAATCAAGTAAATGTTTGCACCAAAGACCAAGTATTGCAACTCTAGAAGCAAGATAACATTCTCTGTAATGTATCTTATATATGAATCTGTTTTTCTGAATGAGTTACATCAAGGTTTGGAGCTAACTCCTTACAATAAGAGAGGGCAATTCGTCTGTTACTGACCAACACAAGATGCAGAACAAGGAAATAAGTAATATAAATGGAACAGACTCCTTCCAAGATGAAAACAAAGCATATAATAAAAGAACTATAAAAAACGTGGAGGTTGTTGACTTTCTAAAGCTGCAGCATGAAAGACTGGGTGCACCTTATTTTTTGAATTTCCCTCAATAGATCCGCCAAAAAGTGAAAAGACATCAGGGAAATATCAAATAAATAAGTAATTACCTAGAATTTTATGATAGATATCTCCTAGAAGATTGTCCAATTCTCTTGTCTTTGGCGTACGATAAAAGTATCTTTTCGTCTCTCCATCTTCATCACAAAACTATATTTGAAATGATTGCCATCAAAATAGAATATATTGATTAGAATAAATTACTTAAACAAAGTGGAAACACCAACATACAGTGTATTCCCATTCTATAAGTTTCTCGAGAGTAGCTTCTTCAAGTTTTTCTTCAAAGATGCACATCAAATATCCTACAGCAAACAAAAAAATATGCAAGAAAAACACGTTAATATAGCAGTCGCCTAAGAAATAGTGTATTAAGAAATAAGAATAGTATACGCTTATTAGCAAATATAATTCAGCAAGAACAGTGAAACCACTCGTTACATGTTTTCTGGATACAAAAATTATTCATAGTCAGGACTACCTATTTTCTGTATATAATCAATACATGGAACAAACTTGTCCTTGCATAGATCGGGGAGTTGTGCAAGTTCCAATGATGAAACCTGTAAAAAAATGTATTATGATGAATAGACACACAGCATATTTGTTTTGCTGAATTAGAATTTTGAATTTTCATCAAAGACTACCTCTTCCAGGAATTCTGGCAGTTCCTCATATATTTGCCTTAGCTCATCCAACTAAGAATAACCAATTTATCAAAAGTCCAAAATAAAATATCAGCCACAGTAAAAAACAAATTTTACATTATGAAGGAAGAAAATTTATGTAGTAGAATAAAACTTCAACAGCTATGGACTAATTCATCTGTTGAACAACTACGCAAATGCTTGGCGAAACAATTTGAGGGATCGAAGTTTAACCTCATCACAGAAACCTTCTTTCACCACTGTCATATAACCCTTCTCTTTACTTCTATTTACATCAATAACCCCAATTATCTGTAAAAGATGGTCAGTTATAACAGGAATCCAATTAAAGGATAACCAACAAATGTCACTCATACTCAAAAAAGGATCAAATAAGTTTCTAATCTCTAGATTGTGTTGACATTAAAGATGCTCTTTTTTAAAATAAAATAAAATTGGATGCCTTAAATCATCAAAGCACCATTATACACAATTTAGTTTTTGCATCTCATTCTGGTAATTAATAGGAATAAGAAAATATAACATACCAGCTCATAGACATAAGCAAGCTCCGTTGTTATGCATGAATTTGCCTGCAGTAGTATTGCGCATTAAAAAAAAATCATTTAAGCTAGAACCTATACAAGTGCACTTGAAGAGAATGGATGCCTACCATCTCAACAATATCCAAGTTCAAGTACTTCAATTCTTCTTGAAGACCTTCGGAAATTCCAACTTCAAATATCTTGTTTATATGCAATAGTGCACTGATGCTCTTAAAAGATTAAAAAAAAAAAAGATATAAGAACAATTTTGTGACACCAAAATGTGATATTCATCGGCAAATTCCTGTGACTCTTAACAGTTTGAACTTCACAGGAGAATATATAATGTTTATCCTAAGAGTAAAGGCATCCTCTCATACATACCAAACTTGTGTGTCAAAATGAATTCATTAATTAACAGCGTACTTATACTGCTATGTACAAGAACAACATCAATGCCCAATATACTCATATCATGACAAAAATAATGGATAATCCAGGAAAACTATGAAAAAGATATTCCATCCATATATATTTATTTTTTTTTCAAAAAATGACATTTAAATAATTCACATATTTATATCATTTTTTATAAATCACAATCAAACCATATAGAATAGAATGGAGTAAACCTCGGGGAGTAGAAATAGAATCCAGATAGTTTAAATGATTTTATGTCACGTTTGCAACTTTTATGTCATGTCATTTTTCCAGCAGCAAGACTTCGTTATTTTTCAATCATTACTTACAAGCTTAGACAGAAAGTAGGAATAATATGAGCGGGGGGATTACTAGAAACAAACTTTCGGTTCCCCAGGCAACAAGTAACAGGATACAAACAAAGGTGCTTACAAGTTTATGCCTTTTTGTTAATGGAATTGGGATCACAACATAATAACTCAAGGAACCTTTTACATGTAGAAGCAAGCATGACCTCAAACAGCACAACAAAACAATAACTGGAAATCAAATAAAGGCCTCAAAGACAAAATTACCTTCAGAAGTGCTGCCCAATCATTGCTAGTGCATATGGAGCTCGGAGAGTCAAATTTCTTGATTGATTGAAAATTAAATATTTGGACATATAAGTATACAGAGAAATAAACTTATGCTGAACAGAGAAACATCATATTCTTAATTATACAAAAATGGACCAGCCTATCTTCACATAACAAAACTCTATACTCATAAGATAAAACACAAATATCAATGCAGCATGTAATAGTTAAAATATCAGTTTCAACAAGATATTGACTTATTTTTTGAAAATTTCAACAAGATATTGATAATACTCAATATATGTGAAAATGGTTTTTAAAAAATCCAATAATTACCATAACAATTAAGGGCATACATCATACTATTTTTCAATAATCAGTTGACCCCTAAGAAAACAGGATCTATAGAAGAGAGCTTATTAGAAGGACAACAACATATTCAAATAAATTGGGGGGAGGTGGGATCAGGAGAGAATTTTCATGCCTTAAGCAAGTGGGGTATGTCTTTCACAGATTTCAGGGTTTCTCGTAAAGAAGCAACAAGTTCTTCTGAGCATTGAAAGAAAGATATCTATTTCCCATCAAAGAAAATCAGTTCTTTTTTACTAAATAGCTAGTTCATCTACAAATGTACAATAAAGTAATACACTATAAAAGGATACAGAATTTAAGCGGTAGTTTAGAACTTCAAGATCAAGTATGGGCCTCAAGAACCACTGTCTGAAATGGGAATACGACAAAAAATCACTAAGTTTTAATGTTTAAGATGTATAAGTATTCAATCTCACAAATTTAATAGTTTGTTACTTATCACCTCAAAAGACGTCTACCCATTGGTGTGACACACTGCATTCAGGACAAACACTTATTCATGTGTTGCATGAAACTGGCACTCACTAAATTGAATTAAACAGCTCCAACAAACCTTATTCATCATTCCAAATACAGAAAACCTGCAATTAAGACATATTACCTCAGAAAGTTACTGAATTTTAAAGTATAATATACTAGATTGAGTCAGCAACTACCCTTCTTTTGCTCTACCAATTCCCATGTGGCTTGGGTGCTTGTCTATCTGGAATATTTGTAATGCTTCGTGAGCTGCTGCATCAAGTTTGATAAAGTTATTTCTGTATCTCCAATTTAAAGAAAGACACGGGTTGAAATCTACATTATCTCCTTTCAAATAGCACAAAGTTGAAGAATAAAATATGGATTGCATTTAAGGGCCGAGTATGTGTAAGGATACAGTGAAATTTCTGCTGAAGAATCTATTGTAATTGATGTATTTCCAGATTCTTTTTGCTCAAGAGTGTCTACAATCCTTTCATTCTCTAATATTGCAAGAAGGCCACCACTAGCACGAACTTGTACTTCACTTCCCATGTCCATCATGGAACTCAACTGCAATTGTAACATGGAATAAAGGGCAGAAATACATGTAAATCTGTTGGAGTATTGCACTGATATATGGAAGGAAAGGAACAATGATTCAAACACCAGACTTAATACACGTAAAAAATATCCAAAGAAAAAATATTTACATTATTAATCTAAGCAGGTGCATTTATATGTAACAAACTTAAGATGCTTGGAAGATCCCCTAATATGATATATTGAAACAAAGATGATAAAATGCAGTAGTAGTAGTTTCGGACTCACAAAGTAAATCCTCTCCTTGACGTCTAATCCGTCATCCATTCCCGCCACCCGAAGGTAAACTAATCTGTAAAAGAAAGAGGGAGAGAATGAGAAAGAAGAAGCAAATGAATGCTAAGATTTCAGCACACCATTTTTGTTTTTCCTTTTATTGGAACGATTAGATTGGCAATTCACCAAATAAAATTTCATACAATATCCTCGTTCCAAATCAAAATGAAAAATTATGCATGTTAATTAGAACAAGTACAAAAGAAGACAGTTTGTATCTCTTGAGGGAGAAGAGTTTTGCCGCCTATTGTGGTCCTAACTTTTCTGGTCCTAACTATGCATGTTAATTAGAACAAGTACAAAAGAAGAGTATACAAGTACAAGTAGTGAAAGTTAGGACTAGAAAAGCACAAAAGTTAGGACCAGTAGTGAAAAATTATGCATGTTAATTAGAACAAGTACAAAAGAAGAAAGTTTGTATCATTACTGGTCCTAACTTTTCTGGGAAGAGTATCTATATAAAACAGGTTGGTCAGTAATTAGTTCTTTATATTCCTAGAATATGTATTGTCTAGAGCATTTGTATTTATTATTCTAGCAACATATCATTGACAAGCGCACTGCAAACACTTGATAAAAAAATTCTTTTAAGATTTTAGCTGCTTCAATACCTGTGCCACGCTTGCTCATAGCTGAATATTGAACTTTTCACAAGCTTTACTGTAAGAGCCTCAGCTACTTCATCTGCATTACATCAATTGGTAAAATGATCCAAGAGCTAGGTTTTTGTAATTCAACCACATGATGTGCACTATACCACTTCGTTGCAGAGCAGCCAAGAAAGATTCTTCACATTTAGTGCTTGTGTATATGACCAGAGGGTTTGCTTGAAATTTCACTGCATTAGCCATTGAAGCCATAAGACATTCATACATTACAACCCATAACTAATAAGAAAAACATTTACTGCAAGTCATTAGGGGCATGTGGAGCACAATAGTGACACAATGAAATTAGGGTGAAACGACAACACATAAAGCAATTAGGTTCCAGTTTCAACCATGATGGAATACCGCAACCAGAAGCAACGTAGAAACTAAAACTGAAATCAAATCCAACAACAATAATGGGGGAAATCATACCCAGATCAATAACCGAAAAACCTTTATCCCCGTCATCCCAAACTTCAAGCACATTTAGCTGTCGGAGGCTGGAATCATAATATGAAACTCCAATTCTGTAAAGAAGATTTGAGAGTTCATCAAATCAAGAATACATGATTTAAACCCAAACCGAGATGTTCCTGTATCATGGGATTCATACATGCACTGCATATACCTTTTATAGTTATCTAACCACTTTTTACCAATCACTCGGCATATTATAATTTTTATATTATTTTTAATTATCAATGTTTCTGAAACAGTTGGCCACTCAATTTCAACTACCATCCTGCAACATCATTCTTCACACAATTTCACCTCCAATCATGCACAGAAACTATGATTTGATTCTTGCATCAAACAATTTTATTCTAGATTGGTTGGCAATTTCTAGCAACAGATATTTGAGCTACTAAAAGAAAGCTTACCTATGACCATTTTGTATGCAGGCCATGTAAACCTACATAACTCAAAAAAATCCAATTAAGAACTGAGATTACAGTGGAGTAAATTATCAATTTAAGCAAAAATATTACAAGAACTAAGCATCGAAGCTGATGAGTTATTTATGTGTAACCTCTAAGAAATTATAATATTTTCATATGCTAACTTCTAATCTAATATGAAACATGTTGAATAAACTTATTTAAAACTCAATTTAGAATTTAGTACTTAACTTTATTACACATAGACCTCAAGAATACTTGTCAGCTTATATAAATCATGTTAAGAAATTTCTTACACAAAAGAAATCACGTCACTAAATTGAAACTTATTCTTCTTTAATTTGAACATTCCAGTAACTCTTAATTCAGCAGCACAATATAAGGCCACACCTCCCGGCTCCCGCCATAGATGTCTAATTAATAACTGTGACTTATTATTGATTATCATACACTGAGCTTGAAATAGCAAATTATTAATTATTTGAAGATAGGATTAAAGATTAAGCAAAATCACTCTCTATTTCAGTATCAACTTCAGTTCATCAAATTAAACGATTATAGACCGTTATTAACTACAAATTAACTGTTTAATTTTCCAGATTCTCTATAAAAACGCAATAATTAATCAATTGCGCCGATTTCAGTTTTAACCTCGTTGATCTGAAACGAAGTGTGTGATTGTCAAGGAAAATAAAATTAATTAGCATAAATAATCAAAGGATTTAATTAAGTTTGTGGAATTTTCTCGCATTTTCTACGCGGTAAGAAACGAAAAATTGGAAGAAAAAGATGCGTGAGGAATAGACCTGAGGAACGTCATCGATTTCATCATCCATGTCCTCCATTTTTGGCGATCTTGTTTCTGAGCTAGCGAGTAAACGAGCGAGTTAATGTGAAAGGAAAATGAATGTGCGAGAAAGTAACGGAAATTTGAGCGGGGAAAAATCGAAATGGAGAAGCTCTGATTTTATACTGGGGTGGAAACTGGAAAGCAGTGGAAAATCTGAATAACTGCTGCGATACGGCGTCGTTTGCTGATCCGAGAAGCATGGACTCGTGTCATATAGGTCCAATTACAGCTTATCAAAACAAAAAAAAAAGGCCCAAACAAAGCTTATTAAAATAAAAAAAAGCCCAATCATAGCTTCGATCTAGTCGTTGTAATAATAGTCGTGTTGTGTCGTAAGTACAATTTAGTTGATAGTTATAATGACGTTGATATGCATCTAAATTGGGACTTCCTATTTTCACAATGTATGTGTGTGAGTTTAGTCACTAGACTACTTTTTTTTTTACGGATAGTCACTAGACTACTTAACAACAATAAAAAATCTTCAATACTCATAATTTTTACGAGTATATGTTTGTTCTAACATAGTAGGCAAAATCACAGAGAAATCCCGCGACAATATGAAAACTCCACTTTGTTTACAATCTTCTTGAACCTTTAAGAAGTCGGAGAAGAGCTTACACATTTCATTACTCACCTTCTCCACTTTATTGAAAAATTCATTTTACCCACCACCGTATCAAATACTTCTATTCAACCGAGTCATATGTCTTTTTAAAATGAACTTTAAACAAAAGAAGCTCCTTATTAAACTTTATAACTCCATCCACCAATCTATATCGCACTCAATATAATCCATTAAAAAAATTAATTTTCCCCTTCAAATAAAAACCATAGTTTTTTCCTTATTTATTATCTAAATACAATGAAAAGAGTCATGCTAAATAGTACTGTATTTCAAAGGCACCAATTAAAAAACAAAAAAGATATTTTTTTGCATTAAAAATAACATTTTTTTTCATATTTTAAGAATATTAATTATACAAGTTTTAAAATAATTTTAATGGTCATGCTAATGAATGCCTTTAACACTAGTTAAAAAATATGAAAGTAGTAAACTTTACGTTATAAAAAAGCATATTTTACATTTTAAAAATGTTTATTAAATAATTTGAAGACAACTTTACTACTTCTAATTCTTTAAATTTAACTAGTGCTACGGAGATATACTAGTACTTAATATGTACTATCCCTAACATTTTTTTAACATGTACTTAATATCTTTAACAAGTATTCTTAATGCTCCATTTTTAATTATAAGCAAAAGTCAACTTTTTAGATTCATTGAATAACTAATGTATCTGACATATATTATAGACCAAATACATCCATTATTGAATGAATCTAAAAAGTAGAATTTTGCTTATAAATAAGAATGGAGGGAGTACTAATTAACATTTTCTTAAAATAAAACTTTTAATGTGAAAAAAGTTTGCAACTTTTACCTTCTTTTCATATGATCCAAAAGTCTAAAACTAATTTTCACTCCTTTTCAACTATACATCTGTTTTGGATTCAGTGAAAAAGAAGAATTCAACGTGAATTTAGAGAAACAAACATAAAAAAGGCCGGCCACTATGATTTGATACATTTGTCAAACAAAATTAAGTAAAACAATAATTTAATAAAACTTTTTTTTTTGACGGAATAATTTAATAAAACTTAAACCAATCTAATCTCTATAAAATTATTTATAAAAGTTAATTAAAAAGTGTTAATTATTTTATTCCATTTTTGTATAAATATTTTAGTGTCCATTTGACGTAGCTTTTTTTGAGCTTATGCAAATAGCTTATGCAATATAAATTAAGTTTTATGTTATTTTATAAGTTCACACCAGTGAAAATTATAATTTTATAAACTGTTTTATCATAAACTATCTTGATAAATTTATAATAATATATAAAAATTACATAAGTTGTTTGCATAAGCTCTAAATAAGAGAAAAAAAAGTTAGGGCAAACGATAGCTCGCAAACCACTGAAATTGTGATCTTCCACTACCGTGTTAGAAAAAGCACCATCACCAATTCACCATCATCAGCGTCAACTCGTTCCTCCTCTTATCGAACACTTCAAATACTAAATACAATAAGCTATAATTGAATTATCCACGTTACAAATAATCACTTCTTCCTCACCGTGTTTTAAGCTCTTCTTCATATTCATAGATAGTGCGCAGAAAATGGAATCACCTACTTTCGTTTCAAAAGCAAGGACAGCCTTTCATTCCGCTGCTGCAAAAGCGGAACGTGTTCTTCTCGACTTCAAATCAGATCGAGGTTCTAATTTTCATTTCAATTTTCATGATTTTAGATTTCAACGGATATGTTTTTTTTATTCCATTTTTGGGAGTTTTTCATTTTATTTTATAATTCTTATTTTTAAGATACTTGTTTTTGGAATTAGCATTGACTTAATTTGTTAATTGTTGAAAAATATCAAGATAAACAATCTCCTAATAGCTTCACAACGCAATCTGGAATTGAATCTCCAAGCAGCAGCGAGAACGAATCTAAGGTAATCACAATTATGAGAAATTTTTGTTTTTGTTTTTTGTATTTCCCTCATTCAAATTGTTGCATTGAGCGCGGTGAAAATGTATACATTTAGATTATGAAATTGTTAGGTTTTGATTGAAGGTTAATAAAGGAAGGGAAATTTAGATTAAATTTTTGTTACTTGTGGAATTTTTAATTTTATCTGTAGTGGGTGGTAATTACTACTAATTACTTACAAATTTGATTTTTGTAATGGGTTTTTTTGTTGCAGCTTCGTGGTGTACCGAAGCATCCTATAAAGTCGAGACCGAAGAATATAGGGATAAAACAAGATTGGCAAGAGAAGTTTAGGAATATTCGGATAGGGAGAAAAGAAGTTGAAGCTGAAGATACAGATAAAGTTGGGGATGCAAACATGGCAATTCCATTTTATGATGAAAATTTGTATATTTTGAATGTGAAGAATGATCTTGAAGCTAAGGTAAGAAAATATGAAACATTTTAGCTTAAGAATTTAGCTTCTGATTATGTGCTTATAGGTTAGCGTTCTTTGATGGTAGAAAAGTTTGATAATGTGGGCTTTGAGCATTTTTTGTTTTCAAAATAGTCTCTGTCAAACTGTGTCTCATGTCATCAATTTTGACGAGTAAATTAATATGTAGAATAGGAATGCATGGTATGCTTATGGTGAACTTGTAATGTATGCTTGTTTAGAATCTCATGGTTAATTTCATCTTTCCAATAACTTAATTAAGGATACAGTGGACATTTTCTCGTTGATTAGCCGAATTAATTATACAAATGGGTTGCTTTTATGATTCGTGTGTGAAATATTTGATTTAGGCTTCAGAAGTAATTCCATCTGTAGAAGCCCTAAATGCTGCGATTAAAGATCCCATTGCTGCGTCCTCTGTGCTGAAGCAATTGGCTATAGCTGTTGAGTAAGTTGTAATTTTTTTGCAATTCTTTTTCCTTTGCTTGCTCATTTTTCCCGCCACTTACCACAAACTACTCACTCAAAGGTTCTATTCTATGTTATCACATTCTACTTCTCTGGTTGCGAAATTCTCCTATTCTATTAGGCACTTGATTATTAAATGCAAGTCTGTATAATCAAACAACATTAGAATCTTGTTTCTGTCGTTCTGAATGATTTTCAGCTTAATGATACAATTATCTTATCCTCTTCCTTAAAATATTTGGACCTTTTGACTAGGGCTGGAAGTAAGACAAAGTCCATGAAAGATTTTATATCTTCATCAGGAAGTCCTTCACATGCAAGAGATAGGGTAGGCTTAAGTCTCTCTGCATTAAGGCTTTAGTGTTACGTGAAAAGGAGGATAAACTTACCTCTGAGTTTAGTAGGGACGAGAAAGTTGTGCTTTTGATCAATGCTCTTTTTGATCCAGGTATGTGCATTTTAGGAGGCTTGGTGATGACGTAATTGCGCCAAACAACCTTTTTACACTTGAACTTTTTCCTCTTGACATATTATCCTGTGATGATCTTTCACTTTCATTGTAATATTTGCAAGATATTCGCAGAGGAAGATTTCCTTAGAAGGAAGATCGATTCGAATCCAGAGGAAAATGATATAACATCTTTGGCAAGAGATATTCATGGTGCTCCTCCTGAAAGTCTTGTTGTAAAGTTGGCCGAAATTGTTGGAAACTACAAGGCCCTCCGAAAAATGGCTCTGTTCTGGTGCAGCATTGTTGCTGAAGTATGTTTAACTCGAAAATAACTTTTGGTTATGATATTGTATAGACACTTCATTGTTAATCTAGGAATCTAGTTTTGATTTATGCTTTTGATCGCACTTTCTTTGATATTTATTAAGTAACTGTTTAAGGAGTAAGGACTTACGATCTTAGTAATAGAGTGCATTGTCATTACAAAATTAATATCTTCATCTTAAATCACATGATTTGGACAATTAATATCTTCATCTTAGATCACCGTATTGAGTTTATTTATTATTTTCCTCCTTTTTTGGGTACTTATTTTATAGGATAGTGATTTTTTTTTTCACTTTGTTCTAATGGTGCTTCCCCTCTTCCCCATTGTTATTATGGTTGTTATATGTTTTTTTATTCTGGTCTATTAAATTTGCATCCATTTACTTCCTTCCCCTTAGCAAAAAAATGAAAACTTGAAGGAAAAGAAGCAAACTATTTATATGTTGCGTGATTGGAAACTTTGAGATGCTTTACAAATCAACTCAATCCTATGAGTCTTGATCCTGTGAAGTTTTCTGCCTTACTTCTTTCTCCTTCAAATCTGCTTGTCTTTGAAAGAAAATAAAGAAATACTATCTTAACTCATGTCTAGAATTTGTAACTTGAACTTTACTTTGATCAGTAATGCTACTCCTTAATTTTCCTTCTTTAGTACCGGCTGATGAAGAATATTTTATTTTTTTACTGATGCAGCTGAGAAAATTTTGGTATGAAGAACAATATATACCTGGAGTCCCTCAGAATGAGATTCCAGACCTGAAAACATGTCTTCTGAACCAACACTTTCAAGTAATTAATTGCTGTATTTCTCGGAAGAGGCTCCGTATCGTTGCGACTGAATCTCTAGACTCTATGATGATGCAAGCTAGTTCAAGCATTAAAGAATCAGCCAATGATGATGATGGAGTTCCTGCAAGCCCTGTTTTATATGCCAGATTAAATACCGGAGAGCGTGTTCTTCGACTTGGTGCTAATTGCCCCTCTGGTGATTTGACTTTGTTGGAAACTGGCGAGCCTGTGTACTCTCCTGTCACACAGGTTTGATATATACATTTATTGTTCTCTATAATTTCCTTTTCAACTTGTTAATATACCTGAGATATCTGTGATCATTTCATGTAGGAAGGACCTTTGCTTACAGAAGATTTAATCAGAGAAACAGAGGAGTTTGTGCTGTGGACTGGGAGGTCTGTACACCAACTGAGATTCATCTTTGACCCAGTTTGTTACCTTACATTCTAAATCCATTTTCTGTTTTCGTTATACAAATCCCAATTCACTGTTTTATGTCACAAACCTTTCGACTAAGTAATCAACCTCATCTTGCTTTTTGATTAAATATGCCTTTTGAATCGTTTGGCATGATCTAAACCTACCACCTGTTAACTTACAAGAAGTTACATCAATTACTCCTAGGACCAAGGTCTGAGAATTTAAATATACGACCATTGTCTACTTAGATCTTTTTTTTAAATAATCTATATAAATTTGCATAATGTTGTTTTCTAATTCATGGATGATCATGTGTCTGTTTCTCACGCGACTAGTATTGCAAATGCTAGGTTCATTTAACTGCGGATGTGCATCCATTATGTAGTACC
Organism: Trifolium pratense; assembly: GCF_020283565.1. Taxonomy (NCBI): domain Eukaryota; kingdom Viridiplantae; phylum Streptophyta; class Magnoliopsida; order Fabales; family Fabaceae; genus Trifolium; species Trifolium pratense. The sequence goes on along the minus strand of NC_060064.1, from coordinate 38,078,693 downwards.
TTATGTTTAGCATCAACTAGGCATTTCTTGATTACTGACTTACCTTTTGTTGTCAGTGTTGGCGCTGGCTGCTCGCAACTGCTCTCAGATATGCAGGCTTTCAAGGTCAGGCTCTTACTTGTACTGAACTTTTCTTGCCATTATGAATGCTTCTAAAGTCTAACTATTTTTAATATGCCTAATGTTCTGTCTTGAGTTAGTTTTGTTTTTCATCATATTTTAGGCTGCGAATCCTGGATGTATTTTGGAGAATTTTGTAAGATGGCCCTCACCTCCTGATTGGATAGACAATGAGGCTAGTATTGAGGACAGTGATGTTTTTGACAGTGGCGAGTCATTGTCGACCAGAGGCCAACTAAGTCGGCGTATACAAAAAGAAGGTCTGCTAATGATCTTTTTCATCTTATATTGATGCTTCAAATCTAATTTTTTATTTTTTTAATGTTAATGGGTCATCAGCATCTGATACAATTGTGGATTTTCTCTGATTGAAGCAAATATAGCCTATTCACTGTATCTGGTCACCAATTGTGAGAAACTTGTGCTCTATGGTTATAAATTTTACCATCATTTAGTTTATCGTGGCTTGATCTACATAGACGTTGTAGATTGGTGAGTTGTGAGGTAGGTATCACGGAGTCTACTATATATATGGCAGGAAAGTTTTAGTTCAGGCTTGATGGAAGAACTCTTGCGGTAAACTGCTCAGATTTAAGGTTAGAATGTCTGACAATAGAACTTGAATAATTTTTTAAGTTGAATTTATAATTAATAATAATTTAAAAGGGGATACTTGGTGTAATAGTTAGAATTTTGGTTGTGTAACTAGTAGGTCACAAGTTTGAATTGGGTTGTAGAATCAGCCTCTTGCGCATATAAGGTAGGGTTACCTACAATAGACTCACAATGGGTTCGACTCTTTCCTGAACTCTGCCACAGCAGAAGCTTGTAGCATTAAGTTGTTGTCATTGACAGTCATTGATATTGGCTTAGATCTTCCAGTTTCGTATTACCAACTGCCTTGTGCAAACCATTGGGTTGAAAGTCTTTGCATCTTATGTGTCTATATCTTTATGGCATCTATGTAAGATATATATTGCGTAAAAGGCTATGTCTAGCACTTTCTAAATCAAATAATCTACTACGTTTTGCAGGATTATTGGTGCCTCTTTGCAAAAAGGCTATGTCTAGCACTTTCTAAATCAAAATATCAATTTCGGAGTTTTACGTCGAAAAAACATTAAGCACATAAATAAATCGTCAACATAAACAAAATAGAGATATATATAACCAGCCAGATTAAAAGATTACACTAGAGTCATAACTAACTAAATCTAATCCTAATAACAGGGAGAATTAATTACACAAAGCAACGTTACAATACACAACTAGAAGAGATGGAAAACTGACATCGATGATTCCGCCGCTCCTCTTTTGATCACTCTCTGCCTCCAAGGAATTTTCTTCCTTCCCCCACTGGTTCATTGAAGCCTTGCGTGTTTGTAAGAATGAATGGAATGGCTACTGAACCCTTTTATAGGATTTGAAACTTAACAATTAAGTATGCAAAGTCTTTGCTATTAAGAAACATCAAAGTGGTGGGTGACTACTTGGACCACTTGACCGCCTCTTTTCAGCTTCTACTTTCTTCTTTTTTTTTGTTTGTTTTACACCTGTTATGTAAATATATATAAATGCAATAATAAATATAACTAATAAAATAATATATAGTATCTATTATAAATTAGGAGATATATCAATATTTAAATAAGTGTCTTTAATTTAAATCATTTATAAGTAAAATTGACACTTATCATCAATCTCATAAAAACCTATAAAAGTGACTAGAAATAGGTGAAAATAGCTAAAATACTAAGTTGCTAGTAAAGACTAATATTTATAATTAGTTGAGGTTTTTACTTCAAATAACTTTATAAAATAAGTCAATAAATGCTTAAAATATATAAGTAAAATTACTGTTTTTTGACACTTATCACTAACGCCTCAGGAACACTAGTTAGCATTTGCCTTAAATTATTAATGCTTGGTAAACCAAATTATCAACAACGCTTGGTGTTTTTTTTTTTTTTGACGGAACGAGTTGTACAATCCCTTTTCTGTTCATTAAACAAAGAAACTTAAAAAAAAATAAAAAATGATGCAAGATATATGGATGGACACGAGGCATTAAGCATAGTAGTTCCAACGAAACGAACATATTTGGAGGAAAGAATTCTCAAGAGAATTAACATTATCTTTATTTTTGGAAAATAAATATTTCATATAGATTTAACAAAACTAATTATTGTTTTTTTTTTTTGATAAGCAATGTTAGTTGTTAGTATTACAATATTATGTTAGTTTTTTTCTCCTTTGCCAGTACTTGAACCCTGGATCTCTTGCTCCTTAACCCTTAGCTCAACTATCTTAACCAGCTGAGAATGAACAACCAACAATGAATTAGTCCAAGTGGTAAGGCTTTTGGTTCCCTTAAGCATATGATCAGGGGTTCGATTCTTGGCTCATGCATACCAAGAAAATTTGGTTGGGAGGGGAGAACCAACCTTGTGTCTCCCACAGATTCTCCGACGGAGATTAATTATCACTAACGGCGGTTAAAATTTCGTATCAATATCACGATAACAAAAAAATAGTTAAATGAATATAAATATTGACCTTTGATTAAACAAATTTGAATAGTCTACATTTGACGTGACTCTTTAATTATAATGTTAACCGTGCTAAGAAACAAAAAAGATAGAGTAGGAAACATATCCAATAACAATCAACTAATATTAAGGAAAATTCAAATTTATCTAATAAAAAATAATTTGAAATAACTTCCAAAAAAGTTATTAAAAAAAAAAAACAGGAAACAAAAGAAGATAAGTATATCTTCTTTCCTAACCAACTTATCTAGATTCTATAAATAAAGATAATCTGTTTCTTAAATAACTATGATATAATAGAAGGTCTCACTTTGCAGCAAACAAAAAGAATAGTGACTCAAGATTCATCGGTTTCAGCAAATGGAAGAAGAAAAACCCAGTCTTCCATTGGTGTTTAAAGAAAAGATTGAACAAATGAAAGGTGTTGACGTGAAGTTGGTGATCCAGAAAAAATTGACCATGAGTGACGTGAACGGAGACGACGGCCGCTTATCTATTCCAATAGATAAGAAGATCGAAGAGAGTATTATTTTGACGCCAACGGAGAGTTTGTCTTTGAATATTTATGTGCCTCAAAAGAAAAAAGAGAGACTTGTTGGTATATCTGTATCTATGTTGGACCATAATCTTAAAATTTGGGATGACATATACCTTAAGAAGTGGAAAATTGGGAAATCCAAGGTCTACAATATTACGGGTGGATGGTACAAACTTGTAGTAGAAATCACTTGGAAGAATCTCGGAAGATACAACTTTGGTCTTTTAGATGCAACGGTCATCTCAATTTTGCACTAGTCAAACTTTAGCAAAAATCTATCGATCGATGCTTCAAATACTTTTTATTTATAATCATCTTAATTTCCTAGTATTTAGACATTTTTATGCTTATTTGGCTATTTGTTATTTTAAATAGTGGACAAATTTTAAACTAGGTTTTGTTTTATGATTAAGAAGAGTTTTTCACGTTAAAAAATTGTGTCTTGTTTTATTTTATTTTTTATTTTGATTTATTGTTTATGTATGTTGCTTGGAATGACTTTAATCAACTGAAAATTAACCGTAATAATTGACATTTTGATCAATTAGAAAGAGCATGACTCGACATGCAAGATTGCTATTAATCAATTTTAGAATGCCGAATATGTTTCTTATGAAAATTCACAATATTTTCACAGTAATATGTCCTCATGTTAGCTCAGCTAGTTGAAACACTGCATTATATATACAAGATCGCGGTTCGAGCACCAAACACTCCACTTATCTATGGTGAAATTTTTATCCACTAAATTACTTGACAAAAAAAAAATTGTGTTTGTCTATCATGTGCAAATTGTTGTTCATATGTTAGACAAACTCTCCCTAATTTACTATAGCGGCCTACAGACATTTATTTGTACAGATGCCATTGGAACATAATTATTAGCATATTTTTGTTGAGTAAATTTATGGACTTTTTGAGTGAATAAGTAGAGAATTTTTGGTTCAAAATTCGAAAACCACTTCTATATATTGTAATATTTTTATCAATTGATATGTGTGTTCATGGAAATTATTTACCTAATTTAATTAGGAGATATGTCACTGAAAAACTAGGAGATACTATTATTCTGTTACAACATTTTTTTATTTCTAATAAATTAGTAGTTAGATTCACACTATAAATGTAGAGATGTGGGAGAATCCAAGATTTTGACCCCTTCAATAATATTTTTTGCTAGCTTATTTTTACGAAACTTTACAATGTTTTCTTTTTCTTTTGGTCAAAAATGTTACGGTCAAGAACGTTACGACATTTTTTGTAAACAACGCTACAATATATTTTTTAGTTTACAATGTTGGTAGTGAAGATCGAACCTAAAATTTCATAAATATTATCCAAATCCTTTACCACTAGACCAAATCTAGTGGCTTAACGTTACAACATTTTAGTATGCATGTTCATGAGTTACTCCCTCTAAAACATAGGAAATATACATCAAAATATATCTTTATATTTAGTCAAAAAAAAATATATCTTTATATGTACAAGTTCAAACTACCATACCATACAAACTAAGTTCAAACACTGCAGGGGAATGAATGTGTTCTGTTTCACTTCTAGTTGATCAAGATATCAATCACGTTTAATTTGTAGCTGATTAAAGTCATTCCCAAGCAACATATATAATAGTAATAAGGCAAAACAAAATAAAACAAGAAACAAATTTTTAACTTGAAAAAGTTCTCAATCATCATAAAATATAGTCTAAAATTTGTCCGCTATTTAAAATAACGAGTACGAAAATGAAACATAAAAACGTCTAAATACTAAAAAATTAAGATAATTACATGAAAGTATCATTGGAAGTGTTGATTGATAGATCGTTGCTAAAGTTTGACGAGTGCGAAATTGAGATGATTGTCTCTTTTAAAAGACCAAGTTGTATCTTTTGATCTTGTTCCAAATGGTTTTCTTCCACAAGTTTGTACCATGCACCTGTGATATTGTAAACCTCGGATTTCCCCATTTTCCATTTCTTGAAGCACATTTTATCCCAAAGTTTAAGATTAGTATCCAACATAGCTACGGACATACCTTTAAGCTTCCGCGTCCCTTTCTTTTGAGGCACATAATCCAAAGACAATCTCTCCTCTTCTGTCAAAAGACTACTCTCTTCAATTATCTTACCTATTGGAAGAGATAATCGACCGTTGTTTCGTGTCACGTCAGTCATGGTCAATTTCTTCTGGATCACCAACTTCACATCATTACCTTCCATTTGTTCAATTTTTTCTTTAAACGCCAATGGAAGATCGGGTTGGTCTTCTTGCACCGCTTCTTTCTCACGATTCTTGAATTTCTTCAACGAATTCCTTGATCCCTCACCCATTGCTTTTCTTTTCTTGATATTCTTGATCCCTTCACTTGTTTTTTCATTGACTATTATTTTTCCAACCTCCTCATTGTTGCTTGTACAAGAAGTAACCTTAAACTTTGAAGAAAGAATGTTGTAATCTATTCTCTTTGATCGACCACTTCTTACTTTCTTCATTGGGACGATTTCCCTAAAAGCTTGGATGTCGAATCCAGAATCAGGAAATAGGGACATTGTTCTTTGAATGAAGAGCACCATACAATGGATCTTTTAAAAGTAGCAAGGACTCAAGGACTATACATTCATTGCCAACAAACCCTAATAGTTTTGATGTAACATCTTTTTTTTCTTTTCCATTTGCTGAATCCGATGAATCGTGAGGCACTATACTCTCTTTGTTTTAAAGTATGATAGTTATTTATGATCTTTATATATAGAAGCTAGGATAAGTTAGGTTTTTTTGTTTATTTTTTAACTCAAATCAAGGGAAGTTTGTTAGGAAAATTGTAATATCCCCATTTCTTTTATTAGAATTATACATCAACCGGAAACTTTGTGAGTAGTTTAGTTAAATTTTGACCAAGATAGGAATACGTTAAGAAATTTTAAGTGACCAATTGAGAGTATAAGTAATACTAGTGGACACCTATGGGATAAGCAACCCAAACCCATTATAACCACATGTTCCTTCTCATTATTTTCCTGTCAACAAAGAAGCAGTGATTCTTTCTTTTCTTCCTTGAGCTCTCATCCCTCTCTCACGCCGCTGCCTCCTCTTGTTCTTCATCTTGTTCTTTCCAAAATTCTTCAAGCAATTTTAGATCATCAATCCTCAGCCCTAATGTTAGAAATAATATAAAACCATTGATGTGGCCTTTCCTAACAGCTTAAGCTTTTGGGATAATCGGTCATATATGATATGGTATCAGAGCCTCTATGACTAAGTGGTCTAGAATTCGATCCCCGCTCCCCTCACTTTCTAATTAAAAAGTGGAATTTAAAAAAAAGCATATGGTAGGTGGGCCTATGCATTATCCACGCTTCAAGCCCAAGTGGGCTCTTGCGTGAGGGGGCGTGTTAGAAATAATATAAAACCATTGATGTGGCCTTTCCTAACAGCTTAAGCTTTTGGGATAATCGGTTATTTGATACCTAAGCTCTCTAGTAGGTAAGTTTAATTGCTCATCTTCCTCTTAAATCCCTCTATTTCGTGCACTGTTCATCCTCACCCTAATGAACCAAATCATGATCTTTTCATATATGTAATGGGATTGGGCTTATTTGTGTTCTTGTGGTGTTTTAGGAAGTGGAATTGAAGGCCAAAGCTCAAGAGGAAGTTGAAACTCTCAATTCAGATTTGTGACCAAGTTTCAGAGCTAGAATCAAACACCAATTCAGGTGGGTTTCATTAGGAATTGATGTATGTAGGTTGTGCTAATTTATGCTTGATGATTTGTTAACTGATTGTGTTATGAATTGGGAAATGAATAGGTTGTGCTACTCTTTGAATTTGTCTGGTTCAAGTTGCAGGAAAAACCAATTTTAACACTGGTAAATCGATTTACCCTGTGATGTAAATCGATTTACCAGGTCCTGGGAGTTTCTGGAAAACGAGTTTTAGCCAGGGTAAATCGATTTACCCCCTCAGGTAAATCGATTTACCTGCCTCCTGCACTCAAAAATCTGTTTTGTTCTTAACCCAAGTCCTGCACTTCAAGAACCTGGTTTTTAAGGCCTACTTGATTCCCAAATTCATAATACATCAACTCACAACTTATTAAATGTAACTTTGGCTACACACAACTGTATGAAATTTGGTATAATGGAGGAACTTAGAAATGTTATGCATGAATCCTTAGGGATTATTTAGGAACTTCCCCGGAACGGGTTATGTTGGTTAGATAATTATGACACTTAATTGTGGAACTCAGTCAATCGTTATGTGTGATACTTTGGTATCACGTTTTGGATAGCTATGCTATTTTGGGATTCAATTTGGAATCCAATCTTGAATTAATAAAAATGTAAGCTGTTGCCGTGTCGATACTTTATTATCGCAGACGGATTTGTGAGGCCTCTGAGACCGGCTTACCTCAGAGTGTCCTATTGGTAAAACGAACAAGATAATAATTTGTGCTACATCATTATTTATGTTATTGAATATGAACTGGTTGTTTATTGGATTGACTGAATCAGGTACCCCGGTGTAGTCAGCACCTTAGTTGGATAGTAGAAACCTACTGAGGCTTAATAGTCTCACCCCTGCTATTTATTGATTTCAGATAAGCAGGGTGATCGAGGTAAGAAAGCTATGGAGTGACTAGCTTGAAGACCTTAGGACTTATGTTTATTTTCGCATATTTTCTACAAGTTGTTATGTGATCCTTCTCTTGAACTTCAAGTACTATGTACTGTTTTATTTGTGATACCTGTGTCGGGAGGACTGATGTGTTAAGTCAAGTACTTCTTGGATCATGATAATGTAACTTATGTTGTATTCGTGCTTGAACAAAACTTTCGGTTGTAAATTTAATGTATCTTATGTATGTTCCCTATTATATTCTAGACTAGACTATTTGATATGGGGCGTTATAAAAATAGATTATAGTATAACTTATCTTTTTATTTTTATTTTGAAATTATTTTTGACTCGATGATTTGAATTTTCCTTAATATCATTAGTTTATTGTTATTGGATACTTTTGCCACTCTATATATTTTGTTTCTTACTGTATGATATATGGCTATCACTAGCGTTGATCCCAACTATTTGGAGGTCCGACTCCTAAAGTTAAAAATGAAATCGTTTATAAAAAATGGAAAAAAAAGTTATAAAAATATAAAATGAAATCGTTATTATAGCGCTTTAAAAACGAATTGTTTAAGCAATATTAGAATTTGTTAAGTCTCCCAATTACAATTAATTATCTGGTTCCACTACGTGAATAATCAACACACCCTAAACTTTTTAAACGAAGCATCAACATACATAATAAACACACAACCCCACATAGAATTTTCTAGTATAGATTTTATGAGTTTTGTATGACTAGAATAAATTATTTGCTTTTAGTTGATGATTTGGAAATTACTACTTATAAATTGATTGTTAGCTAGTTTTCTCTTTTGGCTTCAACTATCTTTGTATGATTAAAAAAACCATTTTAAATGAAGTATTCGTTAACAAACCTTAATAATAATAATAATAATAATAATAATAATAATAATAATAATAATAATAATAATAATAATAATAATAATAATAATGACAAGATAAAGTTATAATGAAGATTCACTTTTTTTAAATAACTTGAAGATTCACTTTCTATTTGATGAGAAATGAAGATTTAATAAGATATTGGAAGATCTTTTAGCAACAATAAATTTACCATATAACCTAAAAAAAATATACCAACAATAATTTAACGAATTATTAATGTATCAATTTACCATTCTAAATTTTGTAGATGTTGAAATACAAATCCACCGATCGTTAGTTGGTCAAATGGTGATTGACGCTGGACTTGATAGAGAGGACCACGGTTCGATCCCCCGCAACTGTGATCGGGAGGGGACTGAAACCACTTGATGCCATAACTGACCTACGAACCAGATTAAGCGGTCCAGTGGGCTGGATACTGCTGGTGGTGAAAAAAAAGTAGAAAGAAATACAAATCCAAAGAAAATTGAAATCATAGATAGAAACATAGAAAAAGGTTTGAGAGAGCAAGTATACTACGAGTAAGAATCCTCTCAATTTTCTAAGATTTCTATTTCTTTTATTTACCAAAGTTTTTTAATATTTTGGAGGGTATAAAAGAGATTTTGACTAATTTAATATCACACTTTTGCATTTATATTTCCAAAACTATATAATAATGGAGGAAATGGAAAAAAAATAAATACAAAATGGAGAGGAATCCAACTCGTATAGTACTAATAGTAAATTACTAGTAATATAACAGAAAAATCATGTTTGGAAAATTTGATCCTTTATATACCAAACTGGTCATAACAGGAAGATTACAAGTTTTAATCCTTGGCAGTAAATTCTTCAATTTGAATCTCAGTTATTAACTCTGCATAATTCGAGTTGGGATCCTCTCCATTTTCCATGATTTCCATTTATTCCATTACCAAAGTTTTTTAATATTTTGAAGAGTATAAAAGAGATTTTGACTCATTTAATGTCACACTTTTGCATTTATATTTCCAAAACTATATAGTAATGGAGGAAATGGAAAAAATACAAAATGGAGAGGATCCAACTCGCATAATTCCATGTTTCTCCATTGATCATAAAAAAATCACTAGATAAAGCAAATTATGTTCTTTAAGGTATAACTTCAAGAGAAATGAAAAATAATTCCTTCACCTGTTATCATTTAATAATTATTTTTGTCTAATTATTAATAAATACGTGTTAGCAATTGATGATTCTTTGAGGAAAATAATGACAAAAATAAAAATACAAAAGAAATTAACTTAATTAAACTATAGACAGTCTCCGTCAACTTATCTCTAATAAAGACATCATATTATATATTCAGAAGCCGATTCTCGAATCATGCACACTCCATTTATTACTTACGGGTGGAAAAAAACAGCTATATATAAAAGAAATTAAAAACTCCAAGTGAGTTAAAACTACCATACCACACAAACTATGTTCAAACACTGCAGAGGAATGTGTTCTGTTTCGCTTCTAGTTGATCAAGATGTCAATCACGTTTAATTTCTAGCTGATTTAAGTCATTCTAAAGCAACATATATACTAGAAAATAAAACAAACACAAACTTTCAACGGGAAAAAGTTCTCAATCATCATTAAATCTAGTCTAAAATTTGTCCGCTATTTAAAATAACGACTACGAAAATGAAACATAAAAAGTCTAAATACTAAAAAATTAAGATAATTACATGAAAATAGCATTGGAAGTGTTGATTGATAGATCGTTGCTAAAGTTTGACGAGTGCAAAATTGAGATGATTGTCTCTTTTAAAAGACCAAAGTTGTATCTTTTGATCTTGTTCCACAAGTTTGTACCATGCACCTGTGATATTGTAGACCTCGGATTTCCCCATTTTCCACTTCTTGAAGCACATTTTATCCCAAAGTTTAAGATTAGTATCCAACATAGATACGGACATACCTTCAAGCTTCCGCGTCCCTTTCTTTTGAGGCACATAATCCAAAGACAATCCCTCCTCTTCTGTCAAAAGACTACTCTCTTTAATCTTACCTATTGGAATGGATAATCGACCGTTGTTTCGTGTCACGTCAGTCATGGTCAATTTCTTATGGATCACCAACTTCACATCATTACCTTCCATTTGTTCAATTTTTTCTTTAAACGATAATGGAAGATCGGGTTGGTCTTCTTGCACCTCTTCTTTCTCAGGATTCTTGAATTTCTTCAACGAATTCCTTGATCTTTCACCCATTGCTTTTCTTTTCTTGATATTCTTGATCCCTTCACTTGTTTTTTCCTTGACTATTATTTTTCCAACCTCCTCATTGTTGCTTGTACAAGAAGTAACCTTAAACTTTGAAGAAAGAATGTTGTAATCTATTCTCTTTGATCGACCACTTCTTACTTTCTTCATTGGGACGATTTCCCTAAAAGCTTGGACGTTGCATCCAGAATCAGGAATAGGGACATTGTTCTTTGAATGAAGAGCACCATACAATGGATCATTCAAAAGTAGCAAGGACTCAAGGACCACACACTCATTGCCAACAAACCCTAATAGTTTTGATCTAAAATCTTTTTCTTCCTTTTGTTGAAACAGATCGTGAGCACTATTCTGTTTGTTTGCGGCAAAGTGAGACACTTTGTGAAGGAAAATTGCATTTAAAACAGAGTAAAACGCAGCGGAAATTTAAGAATTTTCCTTCGGTGGATCCTTGCGAATGGACATGATCAGGGTTTCGATTATTACCTTTGAAGAACAATTCCTCGATTCTGAATTGATCACAAGAACCGCACGATCGCAGCACCTCTAGCCGGCCCACACGAACAGTTTCCGTTCACCTCTTAGTGCTAGCTTCAAGACGACGGTAGAGGGAGATTTAGTGCGGTTAGGGTTTAGAGAATTCTAGGATTACTCTAAAACTCAGATTATGTGTGTAACTCTTGACTGAATTACATAAGGCTCTATTTATAGAGCTTATTATGTTGTCTTCAGGCCAAAGTGGTTATTGGACTTCATAAGCCCAATAACCTACTGTAACTAATCGCACCCCACTAATAAGTCATACTTATTTCTCCCGTCATTAACTGTCCTTATGTGTGTGACCCTGTAGGTTCCTATGACGTTGGCAATAATATTAATCTCAATATTATAAACAGTGAGCGGTATCTAGCAACACATCACTGCTACCCAAGTCACAAGAATGTCACGTGATCTGACAAACCTTTCGTGATAAAACTCGTGTGTATAATTACCCTTTTACCCTTATGTCTATATTGAACACAAGGCATAGTACGTCACCCTTGTTAAGTTCAATATTGGGCCCATAGACATATCTCCCGTTATGTAGGAGGGGTAAATTCCATCTAGGTCACTCATGTCCCTCAGCATGATTCGTGGAATACCCATCAACCAACCTTATAGTCATCCTGTTACGGATAACTTTGAATGGCGACAAAGTACTACACTCCTACACCTAGGGAACATAGTGGTTTCAGGTCGAAGGGTGGAATACACCACTTATCACTATGAGAATATCTTATGACATTTCATAACATACTATGTAGTATTCTCATGGTGGGTCAATCCGATATAAATATTACTCTTAATATTTATATCTATGTGAAGACTTGATAACTCTTTATCTATGATCCGTGAGATGTGATCATCAGTCTACCAACATAATAGTCTCTACGTTTTGATGTTATCCCAATTCACATTAAAGCTCGACTACGGATGTTTTAAGAATAGTGTTCTCATGTGTAATGGATTCTCACGATTAAGTCACACTTAACGTTCCATTCAATGAACTTACTATTCTAGGGACTCTATTATTTAACACATAAACATAATAAAGAAAAGCCTTTATTTAATAAGTAAATTATCCAATACAAGTATCATGCAATTATAAATAATTGGCCTCTAGGGCTTACACCAACAATCTCCCACTAGCACTAGAGCCAATCAGGCATACTCCTAATACCTATGCCCCTAGTGTGGCCCTCATGCTTCGGCTGAGCAAGAGGCTTTGTAAGTGGATCAGCAGCATTGTCAAGTGTTGGTACTCTGCATATTTTCACATCTCCTCTATCAATTATCTCTCGAATAAGATGATAGCGCCTGAGTATGTGTTTGGACTTTTGGTGAGATCTAGGCTCCTTAGCTTGTGCGATTGCACCATTGTTGTCACAAAATAATTCAATGGGATCCACAATGCTAGGGAATATGCCAAGTTCAGTAATGAACTTCTTTATCCAAACAGCTTCCTTTGCTGCATTTGATGCAGCGATGTACTCAGCTTCGGTTGTAGAATCAGCAACTGTATCTTGCTTTGAACTCTTCCAGCTCACAGCGCCACCATTTATGCAAAACACATAGCCTGATTGCGACCTAAAGTCATCCCTATCTGTTTGGAAGCTAGCATCAGTGTAACCAATTACATTTAGCTCTTCTTGGCCTCCATATATTAGGAATGAGTCTTTAGTCCTCCTTAAGTATTTAAGGATGTTCTTGACAGCCACCCAGTGAGCCTCACCAGGATCAGACTGATAACGGCTTGTTGCGCTTAAGGCATATGAAACATCTGGTCGAGTACATATCATGGCATACATGATAGATCCTATAGCCGATGCATAAGGGATCTTACTCATGCGGTCCCTCTCTTCCTTAGATGAAGGAGACTGTGTCTTTGAAAGACACAGGCCATGTTGCATAGGAATGAATCCTTTCTTGGAATCATGCATATTAAAGCGTCTTAACACTTTATCTATGTATGTACTCTGGCTTAGGCCAAGCAGTTTTTGTGATCTATCTCTATAGATTCTTATTCCTAATATATAGGCTGCTTCACCCAGATCTTTCATAGAAAAGCAATTCCCTAACCAAGTTTTAATTTGTTGCAAGGTAGGGATGTCGTTTCCTATTAGTAATATGTCATCTACATATAATACTAGGAATGCGACTATGCTCCCACTAACCTTCTTGTAAACACAAGGCTCATCTTTATTTTGAATGAATCCGTACTGTTTTACAGTTTCATCAAAACGAAGATTCCAACTTCTGGAAGCTTGCTTCAATCCGTAGATTGATCGCTGTAATTTGCATATCCTTTTGGCTTCTCCTGGAATGCAAAAGCCTTCAGGTTGTGTCATATACACATCCTCAAGGAGACTCCCATTGAGGAAGGCAGTTTTTACATCCATCTGCCAGATTTCATAATCATAGTATGCAGCGATGGCAAGTAAGATCCGAATGGATTTGATCATCGCAACTGGTGAAAAAATTTCATCATAGTCTACCCCATGAATTTGTTTGAAACCTTTAGCAACCAATCGCGCTTTGTAGGTCTGTACCTTTCCATCCATGTCAGTCTTCTTCTTGAAGACCCACTTGCATCCTATGGGTTTAATCCCATCAGGAGCTTCCACCAAGTTCCAAACTTGATTTGTGTACATGGAATCCATTTCAGATTTCATGGCTTCAAGCCACTTCTCAGATTCAGGACCAGTAATGGCCTCTTGGTAAGTCACAGGCTCATCTTGATCCATGAGTAATACATCACCTTGTTCCGATATGAGATATCCATATCTTTCAGGTTCTTGACGTATCCTGTTGGACCTACGTGGTTCTTGTGTTACATGAGCAGGGTTCTCTGTCACAACATCTTGTGCATCCTGCTCTTGTTCCTCCATTGGTGTGTCACTACTTTGTGGATCGTGAATTTCTTCAAGATCTACTTTCCTCCCACTGATTCCTTTGGAAATAAAATCCTTTTCTAGGAATACTCCTGTTCGAGCGACAAACACTTTGCCCTCAGAAGGATTGTAGAAGTGATATCCTTTTGTCTCTTTTGGATATCCCACAAAGAAGCACTTGTCAGATTTAGGTTCAAGTTTAGTAGAAATTTGACGTTTTACATAAACTTCGCAACCCCAAATCTTTAAGTAAGACATATGTGGTTTCTTGCCACTCCATATCTCATATGGTGTCTTTTCAACCGTTTTAGAAGGAACACGGTTAAGTGTATAAGCTGCTGTTAATAGAGCATGTCCCCAAAAGGAGTTTGGAAGATCAGCGTGACTCATCATAGACCGCACCATGTCCAACAAGGTTCGGTTTCTTCTCTCAGACACACCATTCCATTGCGGTGTTCCAGGAGGAGTGAGTTGGGATAAGATCCCACACTCTTTTAGATAGTCATCAAATTCTAGGCTTAAATACTCACCTCCTCGATCTGATCGAAGGATTTTGATTTTCTTTCCTAGTTGGTTTTGTACTTCATTTTTAAATTCTTTGAACTTTTCAAAGGATTCCGACTTATGCTTCATTAGGTATACATACCCATATCTGCTGTAGTCATCAGTGAATGTGATGAAGTACTGAAAACCTCCTCTAGCATGTGTGTTCAATGGTCCACATACATCAGTATGTATGAGAGCCAAGTGATCATTTGCCCTTTCACCTTTACCAGTGAATGGGGTCTTTGTCATTTTTCCCAATAAGCAAGATCTGCATGTTTCAAAAGATTCATAATCAAATGAATCCAAGAGCCCATCTTTATGGAGCTTGGAAATGCGTTTCTCATTTATATGGCCCAAACGACAGTGCCAAAGGTATGTAGGATTTAACTCATTAGGTTTAATCCTTTTCGTATCAATGTTATAAATTGGCATTTCAAGATCAAGAATATATAATCCATTACTCATTTGAGCTGTGGCATAAAAGATATCATTTAAATAAATGGAGCAACAATTGTTCTTTATTATAAATGAAAAGCCAAGTTTATCCAAACAAGAAACAGAAATAATATTCCTGCTAATGGCAGGTACATAAAAGCAGTTCTCTAACTGTATTATTAAACCAGAAGGTAAAGTCAAATTAAAAACTCCTACAGCTAATGCGGCAACTCTTGCTCCATTTCCCACTCGTAGGTCGACTTCACCTTTAGCCAATCCTCTACTCCTTTGCAGCCCCTGCACATTAGTACAAATGTGAGAACCACATCCGGTATCTAATACCCATGTAGAAGAAGTAGATAAATTAATTTCAATAACAAAGATACCTGCTGAATTGGAGCTCTCTACTCCATTCTTTTTATCTTCCAGGTATTTTGGGCAGTTCCTCTTCCAATGTCCAGTCTTGTTACAGTGGAAGCACCTACCCTCCTTTGCAACTCCCCCAGTGGGCTTCAAAGCTTTAGGGGTAGGTTTGGGTTTGGCAACTTCCTTGCCCTTCCCTTTACCTCCCTTCCCTTTGTTGCCCTTCCCTTTGTTTCCATTGCCAATCATAAGAACATGGTTGGATTTCCCTTTTGTTTTCATGTTCTGCTCAGCCTGCCTCAACATGCCCAGCAGTTGTGGCAAAGTCTTTTCCATGTCCGACATGGTGAAGTTCAGAACAAACTGATTAAAACTCTCCGGCAACGATTGCAGGATCAGATCAGTTGCAAGCTCATTTCCAAGTGGAAATCCCAATTTTTCTAAGTTCCCCACGTACCCAATCATCTTGAGCACATGTGGACTTACTAGAGATCCCTCAGATAGCTTAGCTGAAAACAGGGCTTTGGAAACCTCAAACCTTTCAATCCTGGCTTGCTCTTGGTAGAGCGTCTTCAAGTGTTCGATCATATCGAACGCATTCATGTCCTCATGTTGCTTCTGAAGCTCAGAGGTCATGGTAGCCAGCATTAGGCACTTTGCATCCATGGCATCATCAAGACGCTTCTGATAAGCATCCCTTTGAGCCTTAGGGGCATTAGCCGCAGGTTCATCCTCAGGGTTAGGTTGGGGTTCCTCAATAGCATACAGCTTTTTCTCGTGCATGAGGACTATCCTCAAGTTACGATGCCAATCAAGAAAATTTGTCCCAGACAATTTCTCTTTGTCAAGAATGCTTCGCAAAATGTTGTTCGAAGTATTGGTGTTTGACATGGTGATCTACAATTGTAAAAGTGAAAATATAAGTATTTGAACAATTTTAATACACATTTAATTAGGCCTTTAATTAAACATGTGCTCCCACTATTTTACTCAAAACAAATGACCCTCGGCATTTGATTCGGAAAATCCCGTTGGAAGATTTTCTAGTGAGAATGAGATCCATATTTCACTTCGTTTTAAGTCAGCGTTGGGCTGATTACACAAAACTTAGTTATTTAGGTAGGAAACTCCTTTCCAATTGTATCTCATACAACTCTCATATCCTTTCTATTGGGCGAATAACACTTATTCTAATCCATCACATGGAATAACCCAATACTTGCTTCTAAAGTTATATAATCTTATTATATTCTCTTTAGTTAAGTTAGACCCATTAAATAGCGATCGGATAAATAAATTACCTCACCGCAACTTATCAATATTGACAATGCACTTCGCGTTGGCAAAACCTACATTTGTCGATATTGATCTTGAAGGGCGCTATTCGTTGGAAAGCAATAAAACTTAATATTAATTCCTTTGAGGGCTTTTATAATTAATTTGATCTCACCTTACCACGGCTTACATACAATGACGTCACTCCATACATAACATGCATCAACATACATAATATAATAAAATGATATGGTTATGGCCCCTAGCGTGATTGTTCCCTCAAGCCAATGAGAGAACCTATGCTATATTTAACAAAAACCTATACTTCTCCAAGATAGATCTTCATTGCTGTCCTTCCTGTCCTATTTGCTAATCTTATATTACATCACTACAAGAAACTCGTGTTCATACGAGGGAGTGAGATGAGAAAAGAATTACATCAAGAAAATATAAGAAAGGCACGACACGCAGGCCGTATTTAAATCCCAAATAAAACGAAAAGAAGAACTAAGGCCATAACCATTCATCATGCAACTTTAATAATAATAAACACACAATTTTATTATTATTACATTAGTCCAATTAATAAAACACCATGATTGATCACCTTACGCAGAGTTAGCCGGGGGTTCCGCTGCCCGGTCAGCGGACGGTGGTTCCGCTGACCGTTCAGCGGACGGGGTTCAAAGGGGCAGCGCCCCTTGCGGGGCCTCCGGGGCGGAGCCCCGGAAGCTAAATTTCGATGAACACTTCATCATTGAATCCTAATCGCACCAACACTTGATGCTTCAGATATAAACCCTAGCCGTACTCTGCTTTTACAAAATTAATACAGTAATCATTCATCAAAACGTTTCAGGATTTTGTTCACCATAAACGATTGGATATATGATGCTTCACCAGTTATCGGTTCCGAAGCTCACGCTCACAATCATCCATGCTCACGACAATCACTTAAAACTTTCAATGAACAATATGTTCTGTTTATATATAACAACACAACACTTGTATTGTTATAAACCCTAATACAACCGCCATTCATCAAAACGTTTCAGGACTGCTAGTTCTAGATGAACGATTGGATATATGATGCTTCACCATAAACGGTTCCGAAGCTCACGCTCACAATCATCCAAATTAAACGCCAATCACTTAAACATTCGAATGAATGACACGATCAATGTATCACATACACCGATGCGCCGTATCAGAAATATATATCACATATATATTTTAAAACCGATCAATCAAATTTTATTAATCCTTGTTATTATTATTAATACCGATTCAAAACCATATTAATAAAACAGTAATAAACAACAAACCGATTCATGGTTTCACAAGTGGCTCTGATACCACTGAAGGAAAATTGCATTTAAAACAGAGTAAAACGCAGCGGAAATTTAAGAATTTTCCTTCGGTGGATCCTTGCGAATGGACATGATCAGGGTTTCGATTATTACCTTTGAAGAACAATTCCTCGATTCTGAATTGATCACAAGAACCGCACGATCGCAGCACCTCTAGCCGGCCCACACGAACAGTTTCCGTTCACCTCTTAGTGCTAGCTTCAAGACGACGGTAGAGGGAGATTTAGTGCGGTTAGGGTTTAGAGAATTCTAGGATTACTCTAAAACTCAGATTATGTGTGTAACTCTTGACTGAATTACATAAGGCTCTATTTATAGAGCTTATTATGTTGTCTTCAGGCCAAAGTGGTTATTGGACTTCATAAGCCCAATAACCTACTGTAACTAATCGCACCCCACTAATAAGTCATACTTATTTCTCCCGTCATTAACTGTCCTTATGTGTGTGACCCTGTAGGTTCCTATGACGTTGGCAATAATATTAATCTCAATATTATAAACAGTGAGCGGTATCTAGCAACACATCACTGCTACCCAAGTCACAAGAATGTCACGTGATCTGACAAACCTTTCGTGATAAAACTCGTGTGTATAATTACCCTTTTACCCTTATGTCTATATTGAACACAAGGCATAGTACGTCACCCTTGTTAAGTTCAATATTGGGCCCATAGACATATCTCCCGTTATGTAGGAGGGGTAAATTCCATCTAGGTCACTCATGTCCCTCAGCATGATTCGTGGAATACCCATCAACCAACCTTATAGTCATCCTGTTACGGATAACTTTGAATGGCGACAAAGTACTACACTCCTACACCTAGGGAACATAGTGGTTTCAGGTCGAAGGGTGGAATACACCACTTATCACTATGAGAATATCTTATGACATTTCATAACATACTATGTAGTATTCTCATGGTGGGTCAATCCGATATAAATATTACTCTTAATATTTATATCTATGTGAAGACTTGATAACTCTTTATCTATGATCCGTGAGATGTGATCATCAGTCTACCAACATAATAGTCTCTACGTTTTGATGTTATCCCAATTCACATTAAAGCTCGACTACGGATGTTTTAAGAATAGTGTTCTCATGTGTAATGGATTCTCACGATTAAGTCACACTTAACGTTCCATTCAATGAACTTACTATTCTAGGGACTCTATTATTTAACACATAAACATAATAAAGAAAAGCCTTTATTTAATAAGTAAATTATCCAATACAAGTATCATGCAATTATAAATAATTGGCCTCTAGGGCTTACACCAACACTTTGATCTCTTTGTTTTAAAGTATCATAGTTATTCATAAACTCAAGATCTTTATATATAGGCTAAGATAGATTAGGTTTTTTGTTTCTCTTTTAACGCAAAGCAAAGATTAGTTAGTTAGGAAAATAGATTATAGTATACATCGTATCTTTTTATTTTTATTTTGTAATGCAAAATTAACGGATTGATAAATGTCCATAGGATTTGCTCAAAAAAAAAAAAAAAAAAAAGTCCATAGGATTGATTGTCAAAAAAATAAATTGTCCATAGGATTGAATGCTTTAACGGATATGTCCATAGGATTGAATGCATTAATTGTACATGAACCCATTAGAATTCAATATTCAATAGAATGAGAAAAAATCATACCCAATAATACGGAATTTGTTTTTTAAACTACTACTACGAGGACCTATATTTTTATTTATTTTTTGACGGAAGATCTATATTTTTATGAAGACATGTGTTTCTGCCCATATATTAATACAAAATATTTTTTTTAGTAATTTATACGGAACTTATATTTACATGTACAAGGTTAATTTTTTTTTGTTTGTAATTTTTACGGATGTTTTAATACGGGGCCGATGGCCGTTTTTTATAATTACTATGAGGAAATATATTTCTATGAGACCTATATTTATACCTATATATTAATACATGGCAGGGACAATTTTTTTTTGTAATTTATAGGGAACCTATATTTATATTCATGGATAGGGTTAATATTTTTTTTGTTTATAATCCCCTGGTTCCTAAGGGAAGGGGACCCTAGTTATTCAAAGTTCGGCCGTGAGGTAAGTAAAGTCTGACTAAAAAATTGTTTCATCCTGGAATCGAACTCGGATTCTCCCGAACGATTCGTCTTTGGTGAAACTCATTAACCACTTGAGCCCAATGACTTGGTTATGAATGAGGTTAATTTTTTTTCTTCTACTTTCTATGGATACGGGGTTATTAATACGGGGCCGGCGACTTTTTTTTTTCCTTTCTTTTTTCTATGAGATCCTATAAGTATACTCATATTAATATCTTGTCAAAAAAATACTCATATTAATATGGAAGACCTATTTTTTTTTGTAATATCTACTTTTTTTTTACTAAAATAAAAGATATTCATTCATTCAAATTGGTAGAGTACATCAGATTCAAGTACAAATTCAATACCGCTAAAAATGAAAAGGATGAATCTGCGAACAAACTCACAGCATCCAAATTAATAGCATAAAACGGCATACTCATGTCTACAAATAATGTGAGGAGGCACTACTCTTTTTGTTTAGTATCATAGTTATTTATGAAACTGATATATACTAGTTAAGATAAGTTAGGTTTTTTTTTTTTCTTGACCAAAAAATAAAAGTTAGGTTTTTTTTGTTTCTTTTTTAACGCAAATCAGATCAAGTTAGTTAGAAAAATAGATTTAGTACATCGTATCTTTTTAAAATCAAATTAACTGACAGATTATAGTATATCATAGGTCTTTTTGAGCAAAGTATATCATAGTTATTCAATATACTGATCCATAAATGTCGAAGCATTGAGTGCATTGGATTTGGATTCTTTGCATTTAAAAATCTTAAATTTACTTACATTCAAGCAAATTTTAATTAAGAAAGAGAAAATGTGTCATATATAAATGCATTTATGTGTGTTATAAAAACCAAAATACCCTACAATTTTGCCTAAATGTAGAAAATTGTGACTTTAGAGAATCCAAATCCGAGTGCATTAATTATGCATTTAATGAACACATTAGAATTCAATATTCGATAAAATAGGAGAAAAAAAATCATATACTACTAAAATCATATTCAAGTACAAATTTAATACCGCTAAGAATGAAAAGGATGAATCTGTGAACAAACTCACAACATCCAAGTTAATAGCATAAAACGACATACTCATGTCTACAAATAATGTGAGGAGGCACTACTCTTTTTGTTTAGTATCATAGTTATTTATGAAACTGATATATACTAGTTAAGATAAGTTAGGTTTTTTTTTTCTTGACCAAAAAATAAAAGTTAGGTTTTTTTTTGTTTCTTTTTTAACGCAAATCAAATCAAGTTAGTTAGAAAAATAGATTTAGTACATCGTATCTTTTTAAAATCAAATTAACTGACAGATTATAGTATATCATAGGTCTTTTTTGGTTACATATCATAGGTCTTTTTGAGCAAAGTATATCATAGTTATTCAATATACTGATCCATAAATGTCTAAGCATGGAGTGCATTGGATTTAGATTCTTTACATTTAAAAATTTTAAATTTACTTACATTCAAGCAAATTTTAACTAAGAAAGAGAAAATGTGTCATATTTAAATGCATTTATGTGTGTTATAAAAACCAAAATACCCTACAATTTTGCCTAAATATAGAAAATTGTGACTTTAGAGAATTCAAATTCGAGTGCATTAATTATGCATTTAATGAACACATTAGAATTCAATATTCGATAAAATAGGAGAAAAAAAATCATATACTATGTATTTTATATGAGAACCTATATGTATACTCATATTAGTACGGAAGACCTATTTTTTTGTAATATATACTAAGATTTATGTAAAACATCAACATCATCGTTATCTCCCACATTATCATTCTCATTCAAAACCACTTGAGCATGGATGAACCTTGTCATGACTCATGATCACGTTATGTTTAAAACCAATAAAATAAGGGAGATTCTATGGTGAATTCATGCATTTGACTTTTTTGGTGAAGTCACTTTAATTGACCAATAGAATATCAACTTATGCCACGTCAGTGCAAGTATATGGTGAGTCTCTTTTTTTTAAGAAACTTTTACTTATTGCATATAAGTCCTTTTATTAGTTAAAATTTATTTAATAATTAAAACTTATTTTATTAATTTGGATTTAAATCATATTTCTAGAAAATAAATTATCATCACCAAACTCACCATCATCCATCATCCATCATCCATCATCATCACCAACCAAAACTACTTGTGACTTCATCAACTTCTCAAAATTTCTTCATCTCCATTAAAGAACTAAAAGAAGATGAAGATTCTTATTAACAACAACAAAGTGGGTTTGATTTTTCTGGGTTTTGCATTAAGCTTGTTTTTGAGTTCTGAGTTTAATCTTTAATTTATATGTTCTTTTATGCCCTTTTTTTTGTTAATCGTTTTGTGATGATTATTTAATTTTCTCATCCAAAGAAGTTTCAAATTTTGGTTTGTTTAGATCTTTTTTATTTTCTGAAGAGGCAACCGCCAAAACCAAAGGTTCTTATTCTACCACTCCAGCAACAACAAAAGCTCATGCCATGTTAATAAATCAATTCACGATCTTGCCACCCTTTGACTTGCTAGATAATTACCAAAATCGTTTTTTGGTAGGCGCGGCCAGATCCGCCGCGAAAATACGCAGGGAGCGGTGGAATCGTCGTTCCGGCGCGAGTCTGTTCATCAACCAAGGATTTCGGGTGTCCGGGTCAGATTCGTGACCCGTTTCTGAAAAACCCGGCCCAACTTTTGGGAAACCGTAAAAAATACTACGTTTTTTATTTTGCCTTTACAGCTACATTAATTGCCTTTGGAAACTAGTCAGCTGTTCATTAAGCCAATTGATTACTATTTCCTACCTTCCCAATACACACCCATAAATGCCATAATCTGTGGATTTTACCAAAGTAATAAAACTCAGTTTGGTAAGTCTATTTCTAAAAACAAGTTTTAAAAACGAAAAAATGAAAAACAATTGCTTGGTCAATTTATTTCTAGAATAATTTTTTTTATAATGATTTCTAGAATATGTTTTGAAAACAATAAAGTATAAAACTTGTTTGATATATATATATTTTTAGAATAACATAGTTGCAAACGAGAGCTTAAATACTCCATATATTTTCGTAAAAAGTGATTTATAATTCACTCTATATATTATTCAAAAACAATCACTTTACACGGTAATATATATTATAACAATTTTCTATAGCGTAAAAAAAAACAATTTTTTTTATATTTATAATTATTTAACTCTATTATGCGTCAAAAAAATTAATGGACTCTATTATAACTTCTAAAAAAGTAATTAACAAACGAGTTTAGTGGACTAACACTTTAAAATTTTTTTACACATTCCAGTTGAAACTCATCTTATTGTGCTTAATTTATTGTGGTGCTTCAGTTGAAATGAAGTATAATTTTAAGTCAGAGATTATGGTTAATAGTGCTTAATTTAAACTGGAGTATAATCTTAAGTTAAATTATACTTTATTTTAAAATTATACTTTTTTTATATAAATTTTAAATCATTAACTTCAATCGGAATATAACCCTCAGTCAAATAACAGGATTAACGGTGCTTTAGTTGAACCCGAGTACAATATTCAGTTAGAGATTAGGGTTAATAGCGTTTAATTTGAACCGGAGTATAATCTTATGTCAAATTATACTTTATTTATATAATTTTTAAATTATTAACTTCAACCGAAGTATAACCTTCAGTCAAATATTAGGGTTAATAGTGCTACAGTTGAACCGGAGTATTATCCTCAATCAGAGACTAGTGTTATTAGTGTTTAAAATGAACCGGAGTATAATCTTAAGTCAAATTATACTTCTTTTTCTTTTTAATTTTTTTTTACTTTATTTATATAATTTTTAAATCATTAACTTCAACTGAAGTATAACCCTCAGTCAAAGACAATGGTTAATGGTGCTTTAGTTGAACAAGAGTATAATTCTCAGTCAAAGACTAGGGTTAATACTGCTTAATTTGAATCGAAGTATAATTTTAAGTTAAATTATACTTTATTTATATAATTGTCAACTCATTAACTTCAATCGGAATATAACTTTCAGTCAAAGAATAGGGTTAATATATGGTGCTTCAGTTGAATCAGAGTGCAATCTTCAACCGGAGTATAACCTTCAATCAAATATTGCGGTTAATAGTGTTTAATTTTTTTTTTTTATAATAATAATAGTGTTTAATTTGAACTAGAGTATAATTTTAAGTCAAACTATACTTTATTTTTAAATTTTACTTTATTTATATAATTTTTAAGTCATTAACTTCAACCGGAGTATAACCCTCAGTCAAAGACAATGATTAATGATGCTTCAGTTGAACCGAAGTATAATTCTCAATTAGAGAGTAGGGTTAATAGTGTTTAATTTGAACCGGAGTATAATCTTAAGTTAAATTATACTTTATTTATATAATTTTAAAGTCATTAACTTTAGCTAAAATATTACACTTAGTCAAAGATTAGGTTAATAGTGTTTAATTTGAACCAGAGTATAATTTTATGTCAAATTATACTTTATTTTTAAATTTTATTTTATTTATATAATTTTTAAGTCATTAACTTCAATCGGAGTATAACCCTCAGTCAAAGACTAAAGTTAATACAGCTTCAGTTAAACCGGAGTATAATCATCAGACAAAAACTATGGTTAATAGTGTTTTAGTTGAAACGGAGTATGATATTGAGTCAAATTATATTTTATTTTTAAATTTTACTTTATTTTTATAATTTTTATTTCATTAACTTCAACCGGAGTAAAATTCTCAATCAAAGACTATGGTTAATAATGTTTTAGTTGAATTAGAGTATAATCTTAAGTCAAATTATATTATATTTTTAATTTTTACTTTATTTATATAATTTTTAAGTCGTTAACTTCAACCGAGTATAACCCTCTGTAAAAGATTAGGGTTAATAGTGCTTAAGTTGAACTGGAGTATAATCTTAAGTAAAATTATACTTGATTTATATAATTTTTAAGTCATTAACTTCAACCAGAGTATATCCTTCGGTCAAAAACTAAGGTTAATAGTGTTTCAGTTGAATCGAAGTATAATCTTCAATCAAAGACTAAAGTTAATAATGCTTCAGTTAAACCAAAGTATAATCTTAAGTTAAATTATACTTTATTTTTAAATTTTAAATTATTTATATAATTTTCAAGTCATTAACTTCAACCGGATTATAACCACGAGTCAAAGACCAATATTAATAGTACTTTAGAATAATTTTACTTAATTAAAGATGCTGCGACTGCTCCCTAATCAATTAAAATTATAAAAATCATATTGATATTTAATTCAGAATAATTAAATTGTGTAAACAGTAAGTAATTAATTTTAATTTATATAATTATATGATTAAAATCACAGAAACTCTGTATTAATCCTAACAGCACAAATAATCAGAAATTGATCACAGCCCAGTGGTTAGGTGACGTCTTTAACTACTACAAGTCCTGTGTTCGAATATGGCTTGTAGAAGTAATGTGATTTTTATTTTTATTTGCATGGCTGTTCAAAAAGAAAAAATAAATCTTCAAATGAAGCAAACTGGAATCGAACCCACGATGTTGTTGCAACTAAAACACAGATCAACCGCTGCGACGCGTGGAAAACTCGTTACAATGTTGCGTTATGTATTATTTATATGATAAATTTATATTTATATTAATCTTCATCTTCAGCCGGGTCACTTCGACCCGGTTTAAAACCCGCGATACCAGCATGAAACCCGACGGTTTCAGGTCCAATTAAACGTCGAAAATAACAATTAATTATTCAGAAATATGACAAAAATCATTTACAATACATTTATGATTTTTATTTTGATTCTAATGGTCTAAAACAAAAAAAACCTAAAATTCAAATTTTCAAAAACTTGAAAACAGTTCAGCAAGGCAATTACCCAAACATCAACAAATTTGTTTCATTTGATTTGTTGATGAAGTGGTACGTTTGTTCTTATTTTGCAACTTTAAATCCAAATATGTTATTTTCTAAGTCAACTGATTGATAATGAACTCAGATCTATCATTTTTGTAACTTTTTGTTATGTTTTTTTTTCATAAATCAGCGATTATGATGATAAAAGAAAAGTTTTTTTTTTTCTTTCGATAGGAATGGAAGAAGAGATTTCTTTCAACACGACAATGATGTTGTGATGTTGTTTGAATTGATTTTGACAGTAACTTGATGTTGTTTTAATTGATTTTCATAATAACAATTAAAATTAAAAAAATAATATAAAGATTGGGATAATTTTGTAACTTTTTTTATAGTAGGGATTTGGTTACAATATTAATAAATATAAAGATACATGGTAAGGACCATATAAATGATATGTGCCACATAACTCTATGTGACATTGACTAAGTCAACATTGTTTTTTCATTGGCCAAATTAATGTCTTCACTAAAAAAGTCCAAAACATGACTTTACCATAGAATTTTCCATAAAATAATGACCACAACATTTTTGTTTTTTTTTTACAATGAGCTGGGGATCGAACCAGTACTTATAGCGTACTGTCCAAACCCCTCACCACCCGTGACTTGACCATAACATGTTTATATATTCATCATTGACAAGAAAAACATAACAGTTCTCTTTCAACCAAAACTTTATTTCCAATTTTAGCATTAAAATCACTATGACCAAAAGATCTATAAAAAGTTCCTACTTGTAATATTAGCATCAAGATTCAAGACTTCCAGGAGGTAGTATTCAACAATGTCACAGTGGTAGAGGTCAAGCACATGCAGTCACACACATGGGAGAGGGGCAAGATTGTGTGTGGAATGTTATATACTATTTTTTTTTGACTAATATATGTTATATATGGTCTCATTCTTATTCTAACAAATTTGGACTATTAATTAAACATAACAATTTGTTTATTTTAATTCTACTAGTGAGAGATTTTGGAGTATTAAATAAGGCACAAAAATGTCCAAAATAAGATGTAAAGCGTTTAAACAAAAGCGAACACAAGTCAAGGTGACATTCAAGCTTGAGGGGAGAAGGAAGACCGTAGGATCTATGAGAAATCTTTAGCAATGCGACAAAACACCCTGATTTTTGAAGAAAAAGAATACAACAATTTCTTTTTGGCTTAAATGCAGTTTTACCCTCCCTATTTTAAAAAATGCGGAATTTTACCCCCCCTATTTTAAAATGCGGAATTTTACCCCCCCTATTTTATAATTTGTTGGATTTTGCCCCCCCACCAAAATTTTGCACAAAATCTGCTTCTGAGCCTCAAGTTCAAAGCTACGCACAGAACTCAATTTGGATCAATAATTCACCAAACTGGTACCAAAACGACCGCAATCGAGTTAGTTTTCCACAGAATCAAACTCCACTAAATTTGGAGTTACAGAGAGAGATTAATTACTGTTTTACTGAAGGTCTGTTCAAATTAATTATCGTATGAAACTACTACTGGTATTCTCGTCATTCCTCTCACCCTGTAGCTCATTTTTTAATACTATTTACATGTATGGAAATCTAACAAAATTACCCTTGTTGGCATTTCAATTTCGTCGAATTTGGAGTTACGATGTGTTCGGTAGACGATGTTGAATTTGAAGATCACAAGTAGATTTCTGCAGAATTAGTAATTGGACAGACCTTCACTAAAACGGTAATTAATCTCTCTCTGTAACTCCAAATTTAGTGGGGTTTGATTCTGTGGAAAGCTAACTCGATTACGGTCATTTCGGTAGCCATTTGGTGAACTATGGATCCAAATTGAGTTGTATGCAAAGCTTTGAAGTTGTGACTCGAAAGCAGATTTTTTGCAGAATTTTGGGGACATACATTCACTAAAACGGTAATTAATCTCTCTTTGTAACTCCAAATTTAGTGGGGTTTGATTATGTGGAAAGATAACTCGATTATGGTCATTTCGGTAGCCGTTTGGTGAATTATGGATCCAAATTGAGTTGTATGCGAAGCTTTGAAGTTGTGACTCGAAAGCAGATTTTTTGCAGAATTTTAGGGGACATACCTTCACTAAAACGGTAATTAATCTCTCTTTGTAACTCCAAATTCAGTGGAATTTGATTATGTGGAAAGATAACTCGATTATGGTCATTTCGGTATCCTTTTGGTAAATTATTGATCAAAATTGAGTTGTGTGCGAAGCTTTAAAGTTGTGACTCGAAAGCAGAATTTTAGGGGGGGCAAAATCCAACAAATTATAAAACAGGGGGGGTAAAAGTCCGCGTTTTAAAACAGGGGGGGTAAAATTCCGATTTAATCAAAACAGGGGGGGCAAAACTGCATTTAAGCCTTTCTTTTTTACACTAACATAGAATGTAGAAATCCCTTGAGACGCACTACATTCCCTTCTCCACGTAATAACAACCAACTATTAGATGCTCAGACAACCAGAAGGATTCGACCACCACCGATGACAATCAAAACTAAAATCTTTTTTCCTAGTTTTAAGCCACCACCAAAAGACCATTTTAATATTCTCCCCCAGTTGATCC
Organism: Trifolium pratense; assembly: GCF_020283565.1. Taxonomy (NCBI): domain Eukaryota; kingdom Viridiplantae; phylum Streptophyta; class Magnoliopsida; order Fabales; family Fabaceae; genus Trifolium; species Trifolium pratense. The sequence goes on along the minus strand of NC_060064.1, from coordinate 38,049,719 downwards.
GTAGACAAAGCTTAACTTAAAATTACGATTGTTGCGTTCCTTCCAAATAGACCAACAACATGTCGCCAAATCAAATAAAGAATATTTTTAACCCCATAACCGATAGGCAACGATCCTCCAAATTGCAGAACGTGAGCATTGGCTTCATGTGGAAGGACAAGAGAGAAACCCAACCAACTTGCCACCGTCGAGGTACATTAGCAATATATGTGACACTCTTCTTCGGAAAAACAATATACATGACACTCCTCATAGATGAAATATCCGTAACAAATGCCATTTTCTCCAAAATTCGTAACTGTTTTAAAAATTCATAACTTTCTTTCCTCGATTTGTCTATCAATCTCACGCTCTCTTATGCTATTTAATTCTCATATATTTTTGGTCTTTACTTAAAACGAGTCCTTATGTTCTTATGCCATAAAATGTCAACTACATAGATTTAGGGATGTCAATTTGCATCCGTCAGAGCGGATCCCCGTGGGAATTGCCCCGTTTGGAGATCCGAAAACGGAGATTTTTTTCCCGTGGGGACGGGGATGGAGGCAAAAACTCCTCCGTAGGCACTTCGGGGCGGGGATCGGGGACGAAGCATCCGTCCCTGCGGATTCCCCGAATCCGTCCAATACTTAACTATATTATTATTATTTGTCTAATTTGGTTGAATATTTACCAATTACCAATAATTTTGAGATATTTTGGTTATGAATTTTTGTATGATTATGCATACTTTGCTATACATTATGGAATATTTTGGTTATTAGGTTTTGTATGATTATTAGTAGCCAAATGCTTTTGCAATGTTTTTTGGTTATGAATGCATTATGTGTTATTTTTATTTTTTTTAAAAGAAAGATGCAAAATATTTGTTTTTTTTAAATTAAATAGAAAAAAAACGTCATACTACTGTCAAAATTTTGACCAAAAAATATAGAAATTTTGTTAATATTCGATATCCGTGGATCTCCGCGGGTACCGTGGGGATCTGTGGGGATGGGGATGGGGACAAATATTCTCCCGTGAAGAAGGGAATGAAGGCAAAAACTTCCCCGCAGACACTTTGGAGCGGGGAACAGGGAAGCTTCCTCCGCACATTCCCTGTCCCGTTGACATCTCTACATAGATTGTCACACATGCATCTAATGTGCCACATCATACTCCTCCCTAATGACACAAGTTAACGAATTGACCAATTTATTTGACATCATTCAATTTTAAAGAGAGGCATTCTTTCCAAGGTACAATGATATAGGCGCAAGACTTAGGCGCACACACATCAATTAAAATAAATTAAAATAAAATAAAATAAAATAAAATAGTCACATTAATTAATATAACTCTAATAATTTCTTCTTTAATTTTTTTTACTTATGTGTATGCGCCTAACACCTCTAATTTGTTGTTGTGTCTAAGTAAATATTTTTCTTTTAACGATTACTTTTGTAGTTTTGCTTATTTAATTCGTAAATTATAGGAAGGAAATGAGGCAAATTTGCAATTCACTAATTTATTTCACTCCATAATTTTTTTTGGTTAAGTAGTTTAATGGTTAGAAATTCCACCTTTGAGGTGGATAAGTGAGATAACTGAGATTTGAACCCTGACTTCTATGCATATATAATGCAACGTCCCTACTAACTGAGTTAAGCTCACGAGAACATTTTACTCCATATTTCTATTACAATAGTATAGACGTATAGTACTAATAGTATTATGGATATTGATCTCGTGTAGTCACACAATCAATGTTTTCTAATTCCATTTGATTAAGATCGTACGATTTAAAGTCTAAAACCAATAATTTAATGGGTCATGCTAAACAGTGTCCCCGGGTACTTGTTAAGCATACCAAAAATAGAAATAAAAAATAAAATTAATGTTGATGAGATAATTTTTTACATTTTCAATGTAATGAATGCACAAGTTCCAAGACAGAATTTTCATATTTACTAGTATAACTTACTCGTGCTATCGCCCGGGTTAATATTCTATGAAAAATATAGATCATTTTTTTTCATACATGAAAAATATGGATTATTAAAATTTTAATATTGTGATTTTTTTAATTATTTGTAAAATTAATTTTATATTTAATGTAATAGTTTATTTAAATATGATAAAAGATCCAAATTTTGGAGATTTTAAGGAGAAATGACATAATGGAAAGTGATACTCCACTCTCCGTTCCAAACTCACATGTTCGTATATTTGTTCTTTTATTTTCATAAAAAAAAAGGTCATTAAGCAAAAATTAATCTAGCGGTTAATATATATTTGTTATTAATCGTCATCTCTCTCCTTTAGACATTTGTTTTCTTCAGGAGTATTTTATCTCATGTCCCCGTGTGAAAGAAATTTCACATTTGAGAAGCAAAATGGGCCGATTTTAATTTTAATATTATTTATTTAAAAGTAATGAACAGTAGAATTGTTTGTCATTTGCTTGACACAAAAAAAATTTATATAATTTTTTTAAGCATATCTCATTTGTTAATGTGCAAATTTTAAAAAATGTATCTATTTGTTTTTATTTTTATTTGTTTATTTTACAGTGATGTATGGAGAATAAAAATAAAGTAATACATGATATTATTGCTTTTAATTCTTTTTTTTTATATATAAAATCATTGTTATTTTCCCTGCTTTCAATTGATATCGTATTTTTTATATAATAAAATCTACAAATGTATGTCTCACCCCGTGTAAGTTATTTTTTGCTTAATACCTCCATGTAGGTTATTTTTTTTATCAATACCCCCGTATTTTAATATTTTGTTTGGTACAAATCACTATGTATTTTTTTTTATTAGAAAAACCACATTAAGGTAAACCATAATTAATAGAATAATAAAATGAAATAGAAAAATAATCTATGAAGTCAATTACTTGATTCCTTTTATATTTCAGACAATGACACATTTTTCTCTACTTGATGAATATGAAGTTTAAAAATATTTTTTTTAAGCATATCAATTTCTCAATTCCACATTTTTCCAATTCATTCTATAGTATAGTCATTCGAGGAGTTTCTATTATTTTATCAGTGTATTTGTTAAATATCACATGAAAAATTAGACAAATAAAAAAATAATGAGTAAAAAAATAGAGTACAACATTTATTTATAAATAATAGTAAAAAAACATTTATAAGCATTATTTAAATCCAATAAAAAATAATATGAACAACAATTCTTTTTTAATAAGTAAACATATGATTAAAAAAATGACAATAAAATATAAAAAATATAAATAAATACTTAAAACTCTAACATCAATTGATAATACTTAATCCTAATTTGAATAACAAACAATATTGTTCTTCCGTATATGGACCTGCAAATAAAGAATTATAACTCAAAATTAAATTCATTAAAGTCAAATATATTGATTCCATTTTTAATTTTAAAAATATATTAGTAAATTAGTAATTAGTAAATTAGTAAATAAGACATATTCCATTATATTATAAATAAATTAAATAAATTAATACACATGAATATAACACACATATTCCAATTTTTTTAAATAATAATAAAATATTAATTATATTATGTGACTCTATATAATTATAAAATTATGAAAATATATAATTTTTTTTACCGTAATACAATATATGTAACGACCCGTTTTTCGTATTCATATATTTTATTAAATGTTATTTTATTTATTAATTGGCTTTTATTATTTTAGTGAGCGACGAATAATTATTTAGCCGAACGTAAGTTATTAGACGCGAGAACCTTTGTTTTGGGCTTAAGGGGCGTGAGAGGCATGGGCCTAAGCCAATTGGGCTTGGTTCATGACATGAGAAGTAGTATAAGTAGCAAGTCAAACATATGAATAGTATCATAAATTCATTTCTTTGAGTTTGAGTGAGTAGAAGCAAGATAGAGCAAGAGCTAGGGTTTTGGCTAAGAGAAAGCTTGAGCAAGAGAAGGCTTGGATCATCATCTTTGCTTAAGGTAAGAGATTAGAACTCATGATTCTTGAGTGGCAAGGAGAGGGGAGATTGTCTATGTCTCCGTTCCCGAACTCTCCCACTCAATTTCTTTTAGACTTTTGATTAAGCTTATGTATGTGAGTGTGATGTTCTTCATCATCACTTTGTATGTGTTAATCACTAGCTTGATTTCATGATAAATATGTATGTGTTTGGATCATGTTGAAAAAGTTTATGAAAGTTACTTAAAACTCAAGTAATTGGCATGATTTTGATTGTTAGAGGTATTTGGATGTTTGGAAGGGATGATTAATGTTCCTTGATACCATATATGTTTGAAATGGCTGTTTATATGAATTTATAACATGTTTGGATGAATTTTTGAGCTGAATCTATGTTAAACCGCCTTAGATAGCTCAAGAACAGATTTTCTTTCTGGTGTAGTTCGCTTAGCGAACAGGAGTTCGCTACAGCGAACTGTTCGCCACGAGCTCGCTACCTGTTCGCCATGTACCTGTAATCCTCTGATGTAGTTCGCTACAGCGAACTGAGATTCGCTTAGCGAATAAGTTCGTTACCTGTTCGCTTGGGATTCGCTTAGCGAACAGTACTGAACCTGCAATTCTTGTTGATGTTTGTAAGTGTGGTTAGGCACTTGTAACATGGTTTAAGAGTATCCTTACATGATTGTTGATACATGTTGATACTGTTAATGCTTATTGTTAATCGTTATATGATTGATAAACGTGTATGCAATAAGTGTAGCTTAAAGTGAGCAATGTTATGTTTTGGCATTAATTTGCAATGTTAAGTGAATGTGTTAGGATTGTGTTCCCGCATTCATAAAAGTGTAGCTTCGAGCTAGAGAATATCATATGGTTGATATGTGTATGCATACATGCATTCATGATTGTATGTGAACATTGGAAACTTGGGTTCCAATAACGAAAATGGATTATGTGTCCATAATGAAGCCGAGGATCGGATTAGATGAATCCATGAGTCCAGAGCTGCTATCCAACAGGATATAAAACTGTTTTGGCTTATCCAAGGGAGATAAGATGGTTCGGTAAGTTCCGACATATCCAGCATGATATAAAACTGTTCTTGGTCCACCGTTGGTGTGACATCTTGGTACCACATGCATTTAGTTATGTCTAGGGATGGCATGACAGTGAATTAATTGGCATTAGATACCTTAGGGTAAATGCGCATATATTTGATAAATGGTATGTGACATTTATTTGGTTGAATTGTGTTGAACTTTATTAATTGATAATTGTTTAGTGCGATGTTTTGGCGTGAGTTAGAATATGTATGATGTAGTTCGAAAGTGTAAGGTCTTTCTTATGCTCGTATGATATGCGATTATGTTTTCTAACTCTCTGCTTTGTGTTATTTGCTGGACCTTTGGGGGTTCAGATATTCAGGCTGAGGATTGTGCCGACGTTTAGACTGCTGTTCTAGCGTGGTGTTGAAGTACCTTTTGGTGAGGAGACTTAGCATAGATTACTCCTCTTAGTACTAGCTTTTGACTAGAGTTTGTAAATAGTGAATGCTCTGGTAATGTAACATCGAGTCGGGGTTTACGCTTGGATTTCATCGTATATCGGTGTTACCTTTTTGTTATGCTAGTTCTTGTATAAGTGACATCCTTAGGGATGAATATGGCTTATGTATATATATATATATATGTATATATATGCATGCTTGGTTTGATTGGAATCCGCTGTTGCTTTTCATGTTAAATTTCATGATGCTCTGTGTGTATGCTTGTGTTTTAATTACCGCGTGGCACTCTGCCTTTACACTTGTTGAAAAGTTTTTAAAATTACGTTTTTAAGGGTAGTATGGGTTAGGGTGTTACAATAGTGGTATCAGAGCAGGTCGGTTCGTGTGAACCAATTAGGACTTTTCTTTTCCCCGTATGAGCATGTGTAGGGAACACTGTTAGTACTTTCTAACGTCTAGTTGTGATTCGTTCAGGAATCATGGCTGCTGCAAGAACGAATGCTCAGATTGCGGAGGCTTTGGCCGCACTCACCAACATTGTGGTTAGAGATCATCAACCTGGAAGAGAGGTAGAGATGAGATTGGAAAGGTTCATGAAGCAGAAACCGCCAACATTTACCGGAGGTTACAACCCGGATGGAGCTCACAAGTGGCTGGAGGAACTTGAGATAATTTTTGAAGCAATGGATTGTTCCGAGGAAGGGAAGACAACCCTTGGGACATATGTGTTACGTGAGGAAGCGAATGTGTGGTGGAAGAACGCCAAGTTGAGGCTAGGACCCGGTGGTATGGCTATACCATGGGCAATGTTTAAAAGAGAATTTTTGGTTAAGTATTTTCCCGTGGATGTGAAGAACAAGAAAGTGGTGGAATTCATGGAGTTGAAACAGGGAAATATGACGGTAGCTGATTATGCCGTCAAGTTTGAGACTTTGTGTGCGTTTAGCCCGCATTACAACACTATGGAAGCGGAGAACGACAAGTGTGTGAAGTTTGAAAGTGGTCTACGTCCAGACATTAAGCATATGATTGGATTTTCGCAGATAAGGGATTTTGCGACCCTTGTGAACAAGAGTAGGATCTGTGATGAAGATGGTAGGGCTAAGGTGAACTACTACAAGGCTGTGAATGACCGAAAAGGGAAAGGACAAGAGCGCGGAAAACCTTATGACAACCGCGGTAAAGGAAATACAAGTGGTGGTAAGAAGCCGATGAATGGAAATTGTTACAACTGTGGAGAAAGGGGTCATATGTCTTATGATTGCCCGAAGAAGGGAGATAGGTGTAAGAATTGTGGAAGGCTGGGCCACAGGACCGAAGTGTGTAGGACAAAAGTGGTGTGTTTCAATTGTGGAGATGAAGGTCACAAGAGTCTGACTTGTAAGAAGCCCAAGAAGGTGATGGGCAAGGTGTTTGCTTTGAGTGGAGAGGATGCTAGCCTTGAGGACAATCTCATTAGAGGTACATGTTTCATCTATGACACTCCTTTAATTGCGATTATAGATACGGGAGCGACGCATTCTTTTATTTCTTTGGATTGTGTGAAGCGTCTTAGTATTCCTTTAACGGATATGATGGGTAGGATGGAAATAGAAACTCCTGCTAATGGTTCAGTGATTACCCGACAAGTATGTCGTAACTGCCCCGTAACCATTTTTGATAGGCACTTTGGAATGGATTTAGTGTGTATTCCACTTAGTGGTATGGATGTGATTTTTGGTATGAATTGGTTAATCTTCAACCGGATTCATATCAACTGTCGTGAGAAGGCCGTTGTTTTTCCGAAGCCGGAGGAGAACTTGCATTTGATGAGCGGGAAGGAAGTATCGGAAGCGTTGAAAGAACATGCCGAGATGTTCATGATGTTTGCATCATTGAAGCTCGAAGGAGGAGTTAAGATAGAAGAGTTACCGATCGTTTGTGAATTCCCAGATGTGTTTCCGGATGATATATCTGACGTGCCTCCAAAGCGAGAGGTAGAGTTTTCTATCGACCTAGTACCTGGAACTAGTCCGATATCGATGGCGCCGTATCGAATGTCAGCGTCAGAGTTGAATGAATTGAAGAAGCAACTTGAAGAGCTGCTTGAGAAGAGGTTTGTTCGACCGAGTGTTTCGCCATGGGGAGCGCCGGTATTGCTTGTGAAGAAGAAAGATGGAAGCATGAGATTATGTATAGACTATCGTCAGTTGAACAAAGTGACGATCAAGAATAAATATCCACTTCCGAGGATAGATGATTTGATGGATCAACTAGTTGGAGCTTGCGTGTTTAGTAAGATCGATTTGAGATCTGGATACCATCAGATTAGAGTGAAGACGGAAGACATACCTAAGACTGCATTTAGGACGAGGTATGGGCACTACGAGTATTCAGTTATGCCGTTTGGTGTGACCAATGCACCTGGAGTTTTCATGGAGTATATGAACCGAATTTTCCATTCATTTTTGGATAGATTCGTGGTGGTGTTCATTGACGACATTTTGATTTACTCAAAATCCGAGGAAGAGCACGAAGAGCACTTGAGGATTGTTTTGCAAGTCTTGAAGGAGAAGAAGTTGTATGCCAAGTTGTCGAAGTGTGAATTTTGGATGAAAGAGGTGAGTTTCCTAGGGCATATAATTTCAAGTGGAGGAATCGCGGTAGACCCTGCGAAGGTTGACGCTGTGTCACAGTGGGGAACGCCGGAATCTGTTTCGGAGATTAGAAGTTTCCTTGGTTTGGCCGGTTATTATAGAAGATTCATCGAAGGTTTTTCGAAGTTGGCTTTACCGTTAACCAAGTTAACGAGGAAAGATCAAGCGTTTGTTTGGGATGGTATTTGTGAGAAGAGTTTCCAAGAGCTCAAGAGAAGATTGACTACTGCACCCGTGTTGATTTTACCTGATGCCAAAGAATCGTTCGTCGTGTATTGCGATGCTTCGAAGTTAGGACTTGGCGGAGTGCTTATGCAAGGGGGTAAGGTGGTAGCATATGCTTCAAGGCAACTGAAGGTTCACGAGAGGAACTATCCAACGCATGATTTGGAGTTAGCCGCAGTGGTGTTTGCTTTGAAAGTGTGGAGACACTACTTGTATGGATCGAGGTTTGAAGTGTTTAGTGATCACAAGAGTTTGAAGTACTTATTCGACCAGAAGGAGTTGAATATGAGGCAACGAAGATGGCTCGAATTCTTAAAGGACTACGATTTTGAATTGAGTTATCACCCCGGAAAAGCCAATGTAGTGGCCGATGCATTAAGTAGGAAAACTTTGCATATGTCATCATTGATGGTGAAAGAGTTAGAGTTGATTGAAGAATTCCGAGACATGAGTCTTGTGTGCGAGGTTACTTCTTCAAGTGTGAAGCTTGGAATGTTAAGATTGACGAATCCTTTTCTTGAAGAGATTAAAGAACGTCAGAAATCGGATAAGAAGTTGATGGAGAAGATGGTACTCATCAATGAAGGCAAGGAGACCAATATCAAGATTGACGAAAGTGGAGTCATGAGATTTCACGGAAGAGTTTGTGTACCGGATGTACCCGAATTGAAGAGAATGATCATGGAAGAAGGTCACAGAAGTGGTTTGAGTATTCATCCTGGAGTAACCAAGATGTATCAGGATTTGAGGAAGTTATTTTGGTGGCCGGGAATGAAGAGGCAAATTTCTGAATTTGTTTATTCCTGCTTAACTTGTCAGAAATCGAAGATTGAACATCAGAAGCCGTTTGGTTTGTTACAACCAATGTTTATACCCGAATGGAAATGGGATAGCATTGCAATGGATTTTGTGGGAGGTTTACCGAAGACCAAGAAAAGTAACGAGGTGATTTGGGTAGTGGTAGATCGTCTGACGAAGTGTGCTCACTTCATTGCTATCAGGAAAGGTACTTTGGTGCCTAAGTTGGCCGAGATTTATGTGGAGCAGATTGTGAGGCTACATGGTATTCCAACAAGTATTATTTCGGATAGAGATCCGAGATTTACTTCCAGATTTTGGGAAAGCTTGCAAGAAGCTTTAGGAACGAAGTTGAGGTTGAGTTCAGCTTATCATCCTCAGACAGATGGTCAGTCGGAGAGGACGATACAATCCTTAGAGGATTTGTTGAGGGCGTGTGTTTTGGAGCAAAACGTGAATTGGGATTCTTGTTTGCCGTTGGTAGAGTTTACATACAACAACAGTTACCATTCTAGTATTGGAATGGCACCGTTTGAGGCTTTGTATGGGAGAAGGTGTAGGACACCTCTGTGTTGGTATGAGACTGGAGAAGGTGCAATTCTTGGACCAGAGATTGTACAAGAAACAACAGAGAAGATTCGGATGATTCGTGAGAAGATGAAAGCGTCTCAGAGTCGACAGAAGAGTTATCATGATAAGAGGAGGAAGGACATTGAATTCCAAGAAGGGGATCATGTATTCCTACGAGTTAAATCGACTACTGGAGTAGGACGTGCGTTGAAGTCAAGGAAGTTGACGTCGAGGTTTATTGGGCCGTTTGAGATTTTGAAGCGAGTTGGGAAAGTTGCATATAGGATTGCATTGCCGCCATCATTGGCGAATTTGCACGATGTTTTCCATGTATCACAGTTGCGCAAGTATGTGTCTGATCCGACACACGTGATTGAATCGGACGATGTTCAAGTGAGGGATGACTTGACCATTGAGACTGTACCCTTGAGGATAGAAGGAAGAGAAGTGAAGAGGTTGAGAAACAAAGAGATTGCATCCGTGAAAGTCGTGTGGGGAGGACCGGCTGGTGAGAATGCAACGTGGGAGTTGGAAAGCAAGATGAGAGATTCTTATCCCGATCTGTTTCTAGGTAATTTCGAGGGCGAAATTCTTTTAAGGGGGGTAGGATTGTAACGACCCGTTTTTCGTATTCATATATTTTATTAAATGTTATTTTATTTATTAATTGGCTTTTATTATTTTAGTGAGCGACGAATAATTATTTAGCCGAACGTAAGTTATTAGACGCGAGAACCTTTGTTTTGGGCTTAAGGGGCGTGAGAGGCATGGGCCTAAGCCAATTGGGCTTGGTTCATGACATGAGAAGTAGTATAAGTAGCAAGTCAAACATATGAATAGTATCATAAATTCATTTCTTTGAGTTTGAGTGAGTAGAAGCAAGATAGAGCAAGAGCTAGGGTTTTGGCTAAGAGAAAGCTTGAGCAAGAGAAGGCTTGGATCATCATCTTTGCTTAAGGTAAGAGATTAGAACTCATGATTCTTGAGTGGCAAGGAGAGGGGAGATTGTCTATGTCTCCGTTCCCGAACTCTCCCACTCAATTTCTTTTAGACTTTTGATTAAGCTTATGTATGTGAGTGTGATGTTCTTCATCATCACTTTGTATGTGTTAATCACTAGCTTGATTTCATGATAAATATGTATGTGTTTGGATCATGTTGAAAAAGTTTATGAAAGTTACTTAAAACTCAAGTAATTGGCATGATTTTGATTGTTAGAGGTATTTGGATGTTTGGAAGGGATGATTAATGTTCCTTGATACCATATATGTTTGAAATGGCTGTTTATATGAATTTATAACATGTTTGGATGAATTTTTGAGCTGAATCTATGTTAAACCGCCTTAGATAGCTCAAGAACAGATTTTCTTTCTGGTGTAGTTCGCTTAGCGAACAGGAGTTCGCTACAGCGAACTGTTCGCCACGAGCTCGCTACCTGTTCGCCATGTACCTGTAATCCTCTGATGTAGTTCGCTACAGCGAACTGAGATTCGCTTAGCGAATAAGTTCGTTACCTGTTCGCTTGGGATTCGCTTAGCGAACAGTACTGAACCTGCAATTCTTGTTGATGTTTGTAAGTGTGGTTAGGCACTTGTAACATGGTTTAAGAGTATCCTTACATGATTGTTGATACATGTTGATACTGTTAATGCTTATTGTTAATCGTTATATGATTGATAAACGTGTATGCAATAAGTGTAGCTTAAAGTGAGCAATGTTATGTTTTGGCATTAATTTGCAATGTTAAGTGAATGTGTTAGGATTGTGTTCCCGCATTCATAAAAGTGTAGCTTCGAGCTAGAGAATATCATATGGTTGATATGTGTATGCATACATGCATTCATGATTGTATGTGAACATTGGAAACTTGGGTTCCAATAACGAAAATGGATTATGTGTCCATAATGAAGCCGAGGATCGGATTAGATGAATCCATGAGTCCAGAGCTGCTATCCAACAGGATATAAAACTGTTTTGGCTTATCCAAGGGAGATAAGATGGTTCGGTAAGTTCCGACATATCCAGCATGATATAAAACTGTTCTTGGTCCACCGTTGGTGTGACATCTTGGTACCACATGCATTTAGTTATGTCTAGGGATGGCATGACAGTGAATTAATTGGCATTAGATACCTTAGGGTAAATGCGCATATATTTGATAAATGGTATGTGACATTTATTTGGTTGAATTGTGTTGAACTTTATTAATTGATAATTGTTTAGTGCGATGTTTTGGCGTGAGTTAGAATATGTATGATGTAGTTCGAAAGTGTAAGGTCTTTCTTATGCTCGTATGATATGCGATTATGTTTTCTAACTCTCTGCTTTGTGTTATTTGCTGGACCTTTGGGGGTTCAGATATTCAGGCTGAGGATTGTGCCGACGTTTAGACTGCTGTTCTAGCGTGGTGTTGAAATACCTTTTGGTGAGGAGACTTAGCATAGATTACTCCTCTTAGTACTAGTTTTTGATTAGAGTTTGTAAATAGTAAATGCTCTGGTAATGTAACATCGAGTCGGGGTTTACGCTTGGATTTCATCGTATATCGGTGTTACCTTTTTGTTATGCTAGTTCTTGTATAAGTGACATCCTTATGGATGAATATGGCTTATGTATATATATATGTATATATATGCATGCTTGGTTTGATTGGAATCCGCTGTTGCTTTTCATGTTAAATTTCATGATGCTCTGTGTGTATGCTTGTGTTTAATTACCGCGTGGCACTCTGCCTTTACACTTGTTGAAAAGTTTTTAAAATTACGTTTTTAAGGGTAGTACGGGTTAGGGTGTTACAATATATATATATATATATATATATATATATATATATATATATATATATAGAGAGAGAGAGAGAGAGAGAGAGAGAGAGAGAGAGAGAGAGAGAGTTTAATTGTTGTGCACCGTCAGTGTAATTTTTTTTTACACATACATCCAATGACGCGTTGCCACATCATTTAATGAATGTGACACGTCATGTGTTTTTAATTACCATACATGATGTGTCGGTATATTATTGGACTCATGTGCAAAACAACTTTACACTGACGGTGCATATAAATTAAATTCATATATATATATATATATATATATATATATATATATATATATATATATATATATATATATATATATATATAGGGGTTTTCTAACTTAGACCCTAGTTAGGTCTAAGTTAGCAAGGTGCACCTTTTCAATTGGACCAAAATACCCATTCTTTTTAATTAATTAACCAAAATACCCATTAATAGACGCGGATCTAGTGTCGCGCGCGTACCGAAGGACCATGGTTACAGACCGTTGATTTCCATCAGACAGCCAAGATCTGATCTCATCAAGACTGTCTGATCAATCAGACAGCCCGGATCATCCTGATCCATCAGATTCCAGCGCGTGCGCCACACTGGATTACAACCTGGAGAGAGAAAAATTTGCTTTTTAAAAGTAGGACACGTGTCACACAATGGTTGGCTGGACGTGATTTTTGTTCATTTAATACTTTGAACTCAATTATTTCGTTGTAAATTATTTTTTTATTTTTTTATTTTTATACCAAAATTCATATTTTTTTTTTCTACAAATAGAGACTTGGTTCGTTTGATTTGGACACCGAAAAAAAAATGCAATTTTTCACTACCTTAATCTCATTTTTTGTCTACTAAATACGTTACTTATGTGTTGTAATTTAACACGCACCACTCAACCAACTCACTGAAACCATTATACCAGGAAAATAGTAGATAATATTCTGGAACTTTTGGTATATTTTATGAAATTTTTGGAGCTTTGAAACTATTTTTAGTTAATTAAATGAGATAAAACGGTAATTAAAAACTAATGTTTGCTTCTGAAACCATTTTACTGGTAGAATGGTTGCACATAGTTGTATTCTGAAACCATTTTACTGGTAGAATGGTTTCAATGAGTAATTTATTAATTGTGTTTGCTTCTGAAACCATTTATCTGGTACAATGGTTTCAGAGAGTTGTAATCTGAAACCATTTTGCTGGTAGAATGGTTTCAGTAAGTTGATTATAAGTTATTTGCTTCTGAAACCATTTAGCTTGTAGAATGGTTGCACATAGTTGTACTCTGAAACTATTTTACTGGTAGAATGGTTTCAGTGAGTAATTTATTAATTGTGTTTGTTTCTGAAACCATTTTGCTGGTAGAATGGTTTCAGTAAGTTGATTCTTAGTTATTTGCTTCTGAAACCATTTAGCTGGTAGAATGGTTTCAGAGATTTGTACTCTGAAACCATTTTCCTGGTAGAATGATTTCAGTGAGTTGATGTAAGGTAGTGAAAAATGAGATTAAGGTAGTGAAAAATTTGGTTTTTTTTTTCTGTGTCCAAATCAAACGAACCAAGTCTCTATTTGTAGAGAAAAAAAAATTATGAATTTTGGTATAAAAATAAAAAATAAAAAATTAATTTACAACGAAATAATTGAGTTCAAAGTATTAAATGGAAAAAAATCACGCCCAGCCAATCAGACAGCGACACGTGTCCTGCTTTTAAAAAGTAGATTCTTCTCTCTCCAGGGTGTAATCCAGTGTGGTGCACGCGCTGGAATCTGATGGATTCGAATGATCTGGGCTGTCTGATTGATCAGACAGTCTTGATGAGATCAGTGCTTGGCTGTCAGATGGAAATCAACGGCCTGTAACCATGGTCCTGCGGTACGCGCGCGACACTGGATCCGCGTCCATTGATGTTAATTTGGTTAATTAATTAAAAAGAATGGGTATTTTGGTCCAACTGAAAAGGTGCACCTTGCTAACTTAGACCCAACTGGGTCTAAGTTAGCAGCCCCCATATATATATATATATATATGTGTGTGTGTGTGTGTGTGTGTGTGACCTTAGTATTTTGATACACGACCATTTAGAAAAAATTTTGTGAGAGAATAATTTGGAGACCATAAAGATTTAATATTTTTTTAATTGAATTTGAAGACCATAAAAATTATTATATCCAGCTGATGCTACTAACAATTAAAGGCAGTATTCCTAAAGTTTTGCATAAACTTTTACAGGATGTCAATCAATAATTAACAATTTTAAAAGAGCAAATAATCTCATAAAAATGGAATCAAGTATATATAGAATATAAATCATTATATTTTAATTTTCTAATGAAAGTTGGATATAATTCCAAATTACGCTTGACCATTGATTTAATTTGTTTCCATTTACGATACAATTACAATTATTACTATTTGATATTAAATTGATTAATATAGATTTTTGTTTATTTTGAATTTGTTCACTTTTTGATAAGTAGAATGCCATTAGAAGTTGCCACGTAGGATTAAATTTTTTGAGGAGTTTTGAGAGAATGCCACATAGAAATTGATAAATGAGAGGATGACATCTAGAAAATGAATCATGAAAGAGAAACTCCTAAACATATAAATAATAGATATGCTTAACTAGTGTCCGGGGACACTGTTTAGCATTTTCCTAATTTAATTATTAATAAAAATCAAAATACACTTTTATTTAAGGCCATTTAATTTTAATCAAACCATCACAAACCACTGATTACGTGATTGTACGCATTTAGGGACCACAAAGGATCCACTGTATGTATTCTACACGACACTACACCTGACTTGTTGTCTCCAAAAAAACTTACTAGATTTCAAAATAAAATGAAATACTATACTATTGCAAATGATTTTTTCCGGAGTCGAGGTTGGAATCCTGCACACTTAATTTATTTACTTGTAAGATGAAATTTCTAGTCAATAGGTGACAAAAAAAAAAAAAATACTTGTGAGCTAAGCTCAATTGTTAAAATATTAAATTATATATATAGAGATTGAGTTTTGAATGTAACGTCTCTGTGAGTTTAATTCAATTGATAAAGACATTACATAAACGAAATTTTAATACATGAATATATTTAGAGTTGGACAAAAAATCGAGACCCGTCTCAACCAAAAAAATAATTGAAAAAAAACCTAGAGATTTGGATGGTTTAAAATGGGTAACGGGTGAATGGGTTGAAAAATTTGGTTTAGATTGAGTTGGTATGAGCGAGTTCGGCGAGAGGGAACTGGACTACTGGTGCTCAAAATCCGCCCGCATGAGTAAAATAAAACGTCACGTTTTGCACTAGGGAGACTGAAATAATCATGGAAGCTCTCGCTCGCTCTCAATCACAAAAATAAACGTTAAACACACGACTACGTCACCACAAATATAACAATTCCTATAGACATTTGGTATAATACACTCACATATTTTTTGGAAGTGTGTAATAGCAAATGATAACTAAAAAGTGGTTAAAATACACCACAAGGTGCATGTTGCGAGTGAGTGTGTATTAACATTCGCGTATGTTAACCCACTTGGGTTGGTCTGGTGGTATTAGCTTGAGACTTGAGAGTGTGCTCCTCCTTAAGATCTCAAGTTCGATTATCTCTGGTGCCAATTTGGGTGGACTAATTTAGCTTCTTCAAAAAAAAAAACATTTGTGTATGTTGTGTAGTTCACTTTTTTCTTGAAGATTGACTTGGTGTTAAGTGTACCCGTTGTGTGGCCTATGCAAAGTGAACAAACAAGGGATTAAGCTGCGTGTTCACATATTCATTTTCTTGCTGGGCACAAGATAAAAAAGAATGTATTGTATGGATGTCCGACCATTGAGAAGGAAGGACGCTTTGGTATTTATAGTTAAGATAGTCTAAGATTATAAGAGCTATTGATAGTAGGACTAAAGTAAGGTCTAAAAGACAAGGACAAGAAAAAGTGAGTGTGCAAAAGTACTCATTATTTAGTAAAGTACAGGAAAAGAATGATCGTTAGCCATCCCATGTAAATAGACGGGGCTTAGACCTCTCAGTTGCGAGAAGCACTTAAAATGGATAAAAAGGCGAAAAATAGTTAAGGAAAAAGTGCCAGATTGAGAATCTCATGCTTTACGCTACCCGGTAAGGAAACTTGACTAGACTGACATTTTCAAAAGTCACCCTAATTGGTTCGGGTGCACCAATAGCAAAGCACTTAACAGTTGCTGTTAAGAGAAGTCCCACATCGGTTGTGAGATAGTCTGGACAAGTGTTTATAAGTAAGAGGCAATCCTCACCTTACAAGCCGGTTTTGTGAGGATGAGTTAGACCCAAAACTAATATGGTATCAGAGCCTCTCCGAGATCCGTTGGGTCACCCGTTATCGGGCCACCCACCGTTTATATCCACGCACCAAGCCCAATAGTGCTGAGCGTGAGGGGGTGTGTTAAGAGAAGTCCCACATCGGTTGTGAGATGGCCTAGACAAGTGTTTATAAGTAAGAGGCAATCCTCACCTTACAAGCCGGTTTTGTGAGGATGAGTTAGACCCAAAACTAATAGTTGCTTATTAGAATTAGAAAGAACAATTTAAAAAAGGTGTGTGTAACACGCCTTTTAGGTGAAATTCTAGAGTTGAGAAACTTTTTGGTACAAAAGAAACTCATTCTAAATACCTTGAATAATAACATGATATTGTTATTGTTATTTATTCCACCGTGGTCTTCTCAATTGATTTTAATTCACAACAAATTTTATATGAATGATGTTACAAATAAGTTTCAAGATTTTGTTAGAATATTTTCCAATATTATGTGGGCTGCAATCAATTGTAAGTTTTGGTTTTAATAAAAACGGGTTGATGTTGTTGTGATCCATTTGATGATGCTTAAGCCCGATAATTGTGATCAGTAATAATGGGCTTGAACACTAATTCTGATTTGTGTAGAAACAAAGTGTAGGCCCAACTCTAGAGTCCATGATGGGTGGTACTAGGGTTGTGATCTTATATAAGATTGGCTAGGTCCCCTTTGCCATCACGTACAAACACAGTAAGCTCATTTGTTGTCTTCCCCATCAAAGATCTCAAAGACTGGAGCATGTGATAGGCAGAGGAAGACCTTGTCTAGTATATCGATGTTTTCGATATTGGTGCGCTTCCGGTAACAATGGTTTGTGATTATGATTATTCAAATGACGCCGTAAAGGACTTCATTATACTCTCAAATCATTAAAGTTCATTGACTCTAATTGCAAGGATGGATGTCGCACTTTTGGAGGTTAGTTGTGCAAGTATTTATTCTCTTGTGACTTATTATATATAATTGCATATAAGGAGAAATTTGTTTTCAATATCGTCTACTCCTTTTGAAATAATAAATGTGCAATTATATACTAAAGTTTTGTTATTTTTCCAGAATATTCTAAATTAGAAACTCTCAATATAATCATTAATTAATTTGTTACATACTCCATTATTTTAAATTTTACTATATTGAGTGGGAGTATTTCAAGTTTAATATTTTGAGAGTTCTATTCTGGAAAAATATAAATTTAGTGTGACATTGTTTGACATGTCCATTGTGTGATAGAGAAAATAGTTGAATATTTGTTTAAATATTTTAACACTTTTGGATTGTAATTCAACTATAATTCTCTATCAAGTGGGAGAGTATTACATGTCAACTATTTATAAATGTTTATAGAGACTTATATTGAGGAGTCCTATGTTATTTATAAAAGTTCGGGACTGTTTGCTTTATATCCTCAATAATATTCAAATAAAGTCTCATATTATTCCGCTGCATAAATTATTTATTTATTATATTGAGTTGACTGTTTTACAATAATGATCTCTTATGAGTTGACTGTTTCATAGTAATGATCTCTCTCCCCAACTAAAGACATATAGTTATATGTGAAAACTTTTAATTATTGATTCCTATGCAAGAGATTTCATGTGTTGGTATAGGCCGTTACCACCAAAGTGGGATCGCTTATATTGATTGATGAGATTTTCTTTGTAGTTTGAGGAATGGTTTTAATTATAACATGTAATTTTCTGCCCAAAGGTGATTATTATATGTTACGATTAAAAATTAATTTGAGATGAAGTTATTGGAGGATGTATTGATCGGAGGAATTTGCCTGCCTAAAGGTGACAACTTTCAAAGTTCAATGTATACTCATTGATTAACTCATCTGAGGTTTTGACTAAGGTTTTGACCCTAGTGAGTGCATTCTGCCCAAAGGTGATTGTACTATTATATTGGCCTCTTATGATAATACTAATCCAATTTGGTTTTGATTCAAATGAATTTCTCCAGTTATGCTTCCATTGAAATGTTGAACATCATAGATCACTTGATTAGTGGGAGATAACTTATATTCTCTTGATATGCTTGATTAGTGGGAGTTTGAATTTTATATTAACTCCTTTTATAAATTTGAAATTATTTGAAATTTGAAATATAAAAATATTTGAGCTCAGTGTTGTTGGGATCACTATGCCGGTGATCAACACTATTTTGGAGCTGAGGCATTATATATGAAATTCTGGTATCACTAGAATGATGTTGCCTAAGATGTCCCAACAACTACTTTGTGAACAATGTTGTTTTCTATTGTTGGCACATCTTATATAACATATAAAAACTGACAGAAAAATAAATAAATGACACAAGTAATTGTTAACCCAGTTCAGCCAACTGCCTACTCTGGGGGATACCAATCCAGGAAGGAAATCCACTAATAGCTCTAGTTACTAAGACCTCCAGCAAACCCTAGGATTTACGCCTTACACTAAGACCTCCAGCAAACCCCTGGTTTACGCCTTATAACCTCGATACTACTCATGCAACTTCTGCCTAGGAACTCCTAGACATGAGATCCCATCTCACTTCCACTCACACAACACAACCTGTGTTGATTATACAATGTTGGGAATGATGTGGCGACAACTTGCCAAGACAACACTTCACTTTTGCTTAAAAGCTTCAAGTGAATCACACACGGTAAACTCCGTACTTCAAAGCTTAGGAGTCACCTTAAAATAATAAACTTACTTCTTAACTCGTGTTATAGAATCCACAAGCAAGAATTACAATCAAACAATAAAAGACTCAACAAAGACTCAATATGTGAACTAATACTTAGTCTTGAACTTGGTCTTCGTATATATAGTGTAATAGCACGCTCCTCTTACTTCACAAATGCTCAGACGCTCCTTGAGAATCATAAAGTGTGATCTGATACTTTTTCAATCTTCATTAAGGATATATCAAGACTTTCCAAAAGTGTTTAAAGGACTTTATATGATAGGATAAGTCATCCAGCTATTTCATTAAGTTTGTCTTATCCTTAAAGCTCCTGATCAGATCAAATCTCCATTGAGCGTGCTCTTTAAGTGGATTTCCATATATAGCAGATGCTCTCATAAATGCGCGAGATTTCCTTGAATAAATATGATGTTGTAACATGTTTTCCAACATCTTGTTAGTATATTTGTTTTAGCAAAATTAAGCCAATTCAAATATCCAACAATCTCCCCCTTTGGCAATTTTTGGCTAAAACAATTTCAGGCCATTACCTTTGAGAGATATAAAAAGCGCAATCCTTCAAATCACCATGGTCACACAAAAGAAGGAATGTTAGAGCATCAAATTTCACATAGGTGAAAAAATATGCATCAGAGGCAGCAGTAGCGGAGTTATCATCAAATTGCCTCGAGCAAAATAAAACGTGGTATCAGAGCAAAACATATATCATATGTCATATGTCATTAAAGATGTTGTGACATATGGGAGCACATCTTCTAGCACATGTTCGTCCAATCAGGGCAGCATCCATTCAGTAGCAAACTCCCCCTGACTTCATCAGCTTGTGCATCATCTCAGGGTAAAAATTTTACTCCCCCTGAATACTTGCTTACTTGCTTACTGCTACTTAAAAACATGTCATAACAAAAGACACAACAACATGTAGCAGAAACAAACAAAACAAAGTACTACTCCCCCTTTTTAGCCACAAAATGTGCCAAAACAGGAAAGTTAAGTATCCAAAGTGCAGAATTTAAAGTACAGACCATGCACTCAGAAGGTGCTAAAATCCAGGGC
Source organism: Trifolium pratense (assembly GCF_020283565.1). Classification (NCBI taxonomy): domain Eukaryota; kingdom Viridiplantae; phylum Streptophyta; class Magnoliopsida; order Fabales; family Fabaceae; genus Trifolium; species Trifolium pratense. The sequence continues at coordinate 38,029,126 of NC_060064.1, read as the reverse complement.
ACAAATACACCCACAAACCAAAAACAAAGTACAGTAAAATATTAAACAGATTACAGAATCATTCATCATCACTACTGTCAGAGGCTTCATCCTCATCTGTAGCAGTAGCATAACCTTCATCATCATCTGCATTGTTTTGATCACCTGTAGCAGCCACATTTGCACTAGCTTTGACAGGTATTTCATCAGCTTCCAATCCTTCAATCATCTTCAAGAACACATTCTTCCTTTCCTCAAGCTCAGCCTGCTGTTTATCTATTTCCTGACATTGAATCTTTAAACCAGCAATAATCTCCTTTTTGGTCATAACACCAGCTCCAGCAGCAGATGTCCCAACATGATCAGTAACATTGTGATTACCAAAGAGCTTATGATGAAACGTAAAACCAGATTCCCTTTTCTTGGGAGTGTCAGTCACAACCTTAATGTCTGGATATTGGGCCAAGATAATTCCACATAGCAAAGATGGAAATGCTATTGGCATCTTCACAGCAGTTGATCTAATATGCTTAATGGTTTGATCAAAAATAAAGGTTCCATAGTCATAGTCAAACTTGGTTCCTACAGCATATATAAATCTACCCAGGTTTGTAGCAACATTGGTTGCATGCTTGGTTGGCACCCAATTTGTTGACCCTATCCTATTGAGGATGGCATATTTGACATTCAATTTACTAGTGGGTATCAGCTTCTTTGTGGGCCAGACCTTAACCTTACCAGCAGTTATTTCAGCACTCACAACATCATTAGCAACTTCTAATTCAGCCTTAGGTTCTACAGACCTACCTAAGTATTCATTGATGACAACAGGAGAAAAATTGATACATTTACCTCTGACAAAAACTTTGTGGTAGTCCTTGCTCCGTGGATTATCACATTCTTCAGGGATGTTCACCAGAAATTCTTTCACGAGCAGCTCATAACAGGGACTGTAGTCACAGACTGTCTTCATCAGACCAGCTTCCTTGATGTAGTCAAAGATGTCTTGACATTTGAGAGCATCTTTGTTCAGTTCCCTTTCAACAGCTAATCTCCTTTGGTAAATATAGTCCCATCTCAGTGCAAAGGCAGCACGATGGAAGGAGATGTTATCACAGGGGGCTTCTTCAACACCTTGAGGAGCCTTCTTCACAGTAGCCTTCTTAGGGTTGGGAGATGAGATGTTAGCAACATCTTCAGCAGCATCATAATCTGAGTCACTGGATGACTCCTTCTTTCTCTTCAGTGTCTCCTTCTTCTTGCCAGGAGGTGATAGAATTTTACTCCAACCTTTTACAGGTCCAACACCTTTTGTTTTCACTCTTGGTGCAGGAGTCTTGCTTGCAGTGGCCACAGCCTTCCCTGTACAGCTTCTCAACCTTTTTGTTATACCACCAGTTGGTTTAACAGCAGTCTTGGTGGTGACATAATCATCAACATCTACTACATCTTTCTCTGTTTCCTTCTCAGCTTCTGCAGGCTTGTCAGTTTCAATCTCTGGTTCTTCTGTGGGAATGGACCGGTTGCTCTCTTCAGATTGAGTGTCCCCTTCATTATCAGAAGTACCCTCATCAGCAGTTCCTGTTTCTTCATCTGTGGACTCAGATGTTGTGTCAGTTGTCTCAACATCTTTTTCAGCAGCAGTTTCCTTCACAGGTTCTTCCTCAGCAGTTGTAGTTTCAACTTCTTCATTCTCATTCAAGGATGTTTCAACATCCTTCATAACAACTTCTTCAGTAACAGCAGGGGTTGATTTTTCAGCCACCATCTCAGCAATTGTTGGTGATTTCTCAGCAATATTAGGCTCAACCTCTGTAGGAGTGTCTTCCATCTCAGTATCAACAGGCACATTATTCAGATCTCTCTTCTCAGCATCAGATCCCAAATTATCTTGATTAGGATTACCAGCAATTGAAATAAGTGTCTCAACAACTTCAGACACAGGTTTAGGGTTCTGAGACGCTACTTCAGTTGTTTTCTCGGATATGTTAACATTCGATTCAAAAACCAAATCAGACATAGACAGAGCAAACTTAGATTTATAATCCCTTCTATTCCTTTTAGAAGTTCCTTTCTCAGATTTATTATCAGATGGAGAGATAGCATCACTTACTTTTGAAGTTTTCTTCTTTTCAACAGATTTTCCCTTTCCTTTCCTCTCAGCGACATTTGTTTGAGCTTTGGATTTGGAAGAACGAACAGTTGTAACAGGTACAACATCCTTGATGATTAGTGCCTTTGATCGAGTAGAACGACCGGACTTTGTAGTTTGGGAAGATTCAGACATGTTTGGATGATGATTTTTGAGGTTTAGGAAGTTGAATGGATGAAAGTTGAAGTTGGAAGTGGAAGAATAGGGTTCACGATAGAAAATTAGGATTTGAGTGAAGGTGTATTGATTGCGTGTACAGACATATTTAAGGGAAGTTTGTAATGATTTCCCTAAATTAGCGTGCATTGAATGATGGGAGAGAAAACGGTTTCCTTTTGCACGCCTCAACTGTTGTAACTGCTATGCTTCTTCATGCAGGCAAATTCCCAATTTGCCCCTTAAAAATTCAAACTGATTAGCATCAAGCGCTTTTGTAAAAATGTCAGCTAGCTGTTCACTTGTACCAATGTGCTTGAGTTCCACACAATATTCTTCAACAAGGTCTCTGATAAAATGATGCCTGATGTCTATGTGTTTGGTTCTTGAGTGTTGAATTGGATTCTTTGATATATTGATTGCACTCAAGTTGTCGCAATATAATGTCATGACATCTTGGTCAACATTATATTCTTTCAGCATCTGTTTCATCCACATCAACTGTGAACAACTGCTACCTGCAGCTATGTATTCAGCCTCTGCAGTGGATAGAGACACACAATTCTGCTTCTTGCTGAACCATGAGATTAAGTTGTCACCCAAAAAGAAACATCCTCCTGAGGTACTCTTTCTATCATCAGCACTTCCAGCCCAATCTGCATCACAATACCCTACCAAAGTTGAATTCTTTGTCTGGGAGTACAGAATCCCATAATCACTGGTGCCCTTTATATACTTCAGAATCCTTTTGACTTGTACAAGATGGTTCTTCTGTATTCTAATTGAAGGAGCTTTACTAACAGGACCAGGTGTAGGAATTGTTGATTCATCATCTGACTCTGATTCTTTCTCTGCTACTTCTTCTTCGGATGTTGGCAAAGTTGTTGCAACATCATCTTCAGTGTCAGATGTTTTAGCAGATGTCATATCATCTATCACAACGTTGATAGACTCTACTATTACTTTGGTTCTCTGGTTGTAAACTCTATAAGCCCTGCTGTTTGTTGAATACCCAAGAAATAATCCTTCTTCACTTTTAGGATCCATTTTTCTTCTGTGCTCTCTATCAGCTAGGATGTAACACTTACTTCCAAACACATGAAAGTGTTTGACAGTTGGTTTTCTGCCTTTCCACAGTTCATATAGTGTTGTAGAGGTTCCAGTTCTGAGTGTGACACTGTTGTGAATATAACAGGCAGTATGCATAGCCTCAGCCCAGAAATGATATGGAAGATGTTTTGCATGCAACATTACTCTGGCTGACTCTTGTATTGTCCTGTTCTTCCTTTCAACAACACCATTTTGTTGTGGTGTGATTGGAGCTGAGAATTCATGCTTGATTCCTTCAGAGATGCAGAATTCAAGGAAGCTTGCATTCTCAAACTCTTTACCATGATCACTTCGTATTCTAACAATAGCAGAGTTCTTTTCTCTTTGGAGTTGAAGACAAAGTTCTTTGAATGCATCAAAACTTTCAGACTTGTCTTTCAGAAATTCAATCCATGTGAACCTTGAAAAGTCATCTACCATTACGAACGCGTACCTTTTTCCTCCAAGACTCTCCACTTGCATTGGTCCCATCAGGTCTATGTGCAACAGTTCTAGTACCCTTGTTGTGGTAAGATGTTGCAACTTTGGATGTGACATCTTTGTCTGTTTCCCTATCTGACATTCTCCACATATACTCCCTTCCTCTATTTTGAGCTTTGGAAGTCCTCTGATTGCCTCTTTAGCTATTGCCTTTTTCATGCCTTTGAGGTGCAGATGGCCAAGTTTTTGATGCCACAATTTTACCTCATCTTCTTTGCTAATAAGACATGTGGATACATCTTCTTCTTTAGGAATCCAGAGATAACAGTTGTCTCTAGACCTTACTCCTTTCATCAACAGTTCTCCTTGCTCATTTGTAACTAGGCATTCAGCTTTTGTGAAGTTGACTTTCATGCCTTCATCACAAAGTTGACTTATGCTGATAAGATTTGCTTTAAGCCCTTTTACAAGCAGCACATTATCTAGCTTTGGTAAGCCATGGTTTTCAAGTTTACCAACTCCCTTGATCTCTCCTTTGGCCCCATCTCCAAAGGTCACAAAGCTGGAAGCATATGACTTCAAATCTTCAAGATAGTGTTCAACACCTGTCATGTGTCTAGAACAACCACTATCAAAGTACCAAGTTTCTCTTGAAGAAGCTCTCAAGGATGTATGAGCTATTAGACCCGTGATCTTCTTCTTTTCTCTCCATTCCATTCTGGTTGTAACATTAGGAAAAGCAGGTGTATAGCTTTCTTGATGAACTCTCCTTGGATATCCGTGCAGCCTATAGCAGAAGGGCCTAATGTGTCCTTTCCTACCACAATGATGGCATGTCCAGTTATAGAACCTGGGCATAGGATGTCCCATCAGATGTCGCGACAATCCTCCTAACACAAACATACTGCTGATTGGAGTATGTACAGTAGCATTGTTGAACTTCATCTGCTGCTTTACTCTTTCATGTTCAAAACCAATGGGCTTAGGTTTCCCATAGTTTTGTCTCTGTAACATTTCCTCAAAGGCATCAGTACCTTTGGTCATCATTTTAGCCACTTTTGTGATTTGATCCAAGTCAGCATTTAACTTGGTCACTTCTTCACCTTGTTCAGCAACTTTACACAGGAGGTTAGACTTCTCCATTTCCAACTGTCGAATTTGACTACTCTGATCTTCAACCTTAATGTTGAGATTATTAATGTTCATGAGTAAGTCATTTCTTTCAGCTTGTAGTTTGCCATTGATCTTCTTTTGTTTCTCCAATGCTTTACAAACTTCTATACTTCTATTATGAAGATCTTTGTAAGTTGCAGCTAGTTCCTCATAAGTTACCTCCTCATCACATGATTCTGAGTCAGATACACATACCCCTGTTAGAGCATTAACAAATTTGGCAGATTCTTCCTCCTCTGAATCTGTATCAGACCATGAAGCCACAAGACTCTTCTTTTGCCTTTTTAGAAAGGTTGGACATTCAGGTCTGATATGGCCAAAACCTTCACATTCATGGCACCTAACTCCTCTTTCATCTTCATTTGTCTTCTTCTTAAAGCTGGATTGTTTGTTGTTGTTGAATCGACCATTTGGCTTGGCCCTTTGATCTACTTTCTTCATCAACTTGTTGAATTGTCTCCCAAGCATAGCCATGGACTCAGCTAAGCTTTCTTCACTTTCAGATTCAACTTGTAAGTCATCAGCAGTGCTTTTTGAGGCAAAGGCTAGATTCTTATCTTTCTTTTCATTCCTCCTGTTCAAGCCAATTTCATAGGTCTGAAGTGATCCTATGAGTTCATCTAAGTTCAGGCTGGAGAGATCGTGAGCCTCCTCAATGGCTGTTACCTTCATATCAAATCTTTTAGGCAGAGATCTGAGTATTTTTCCAACTAACTCCTCATCTGAGATAGGTTTTCCAAGCGCATCAAATGAGTTTGCAAAATCAAGCACATTCATTTGAAAGTCATGAATGGTTTCTTCCTCCTTCATTCTGAGATTCTCAAAGTTGGTTTTGAGCATCTGGAGCTTAGACAGCTTAACTTTTGATGTTCCTTCATGAGCTTTTCTCAGAATTTCCCAGGCATGCTTAGCAGTAACACATCTCTTTACAAGCCTAAACATATTAGCATCCACACCATTGAAGATTGCATACAAGGCTTTGGAGTTGCCAAGTGCTAGATCATCCTCATCTTTTGTCCATTCATCATGTGGCTTCTTGACATTAGTTTTATTGCCATCTTTGTCAAGAACCATTGGTGGTTCCCATCCACGTAACACAGCCTTCCATGTCCTGCTGTCAATTGATTTTATGAAAGCCTCCATTTTAGATTTCCAATAATCATAGTTCTCAGGACCTGTCAGTAAGGGGGGTTTAGACACTGACCCTCCTTCTTTATCCATTGTACCAGAAAGTACTCTCCCTGGAGCTCACCCAAAATAACAGAACAGGGTGCCCGCTCTGATGCCAATTGAAATTCTGGTATCACTAGAATGATGTTGCCTAAGATGTCCCAACAACTACTTTGTGAACAATGTTGTTTTCTATTGTTGGCACATCTTATATAACATATAAAAACTGACAGAAAAATAAATAAATGACACAAGTAATTGTTAACCCAGTTCAGCCAACTGCCTACTCTGGGGGATACCAATCCAGGAAGGAAATCCACTAATAGCTCTAGTTACTAAGACCTCCAGCAAACCCTAGGATTTACGCCTTACACTAAGACCTCCAGCAAACCCCTGGTTTACGCCTTATAACCTCGATACTACTCATGCAACTTCTGCCTAGGAACTCCTAGACATGAGATCCCATCTCACTTCCACTCACACAACACAACCTGTGTTGATTATACAATGTTGGGAATGATGTGGCGACAACTTGCCAAGACAACACTTCACTTTTGCTTAAAAGCTTCAAGTGAATCACACACGGTAAACTCCGTACTTCAAAGCTTAGGAGTCACCTTAAAATAATAAACTTACTTCTTAACTCGTGTTATAGAATCCACAAGCAAGAATTACAATCAAACAATAAAAGACTCAACAAAGACTCAATATGTGAACTAATACTCAGTCTTGAACTTGGTCTTCGTATATATAGTGTAATAGCACGCTCCTCTTACTTCACAAATGCTCAGACGCTCCTTGAGAATCATAAAGTGTGATCTGATACTTTTTCAATCTTCATTAAGGATATATCAAGACTTTCCAAAAGTGTTTAAAGGACTTTATATGATAGGATAAGTCATCCAGCTATTTCATTAAGTTTGTCTTATCCTTAAAGCTCCTGATCAGATCAAATCTCCATTGAGCGTGCTCTTTAAGTGGATTTCCATATATAGCAGATGCTCTCATAAATGCGCGAGATTTCCTTGAATAAATATGATGTTGTAACATGTTTTCCAACATCTTGTTAGTATATTTGTTTTAGCAAAATTAAGCCAATTCAAATATCCAACAATATAAATAAATATTATAGCTCAGTGTTGTTGGGATCACTATGCCGGTGATCAACACTATTTTGGAGCTGAGGCATTATGTGAAAACATAAATAAATAAGCTCAGTGTTGTCGGGATCACTTAGCCGGTGATCAACACTATTTTGGAGCTGAGGCATTATGGTATCTTAAGAACCGTGTAATTTCTCTGGCTTTGAGGCATTTGAGAGAAATTATGTCTAAAATATTGGAGCTCGATGTTGATTAGATCATTATACCGCGGTAGTCAACATTTTTTTGAAGCTTGGACTTGTGGTATCTTATGGACCATATAATTTCTCTGGCTTTAATGCATTTGAGAGAAATTGAGGACTGACGAAGAAAATGATAGTATGGTTGAGATCACAAACATATCATTTTCTCGCTACACTCTACACGAATGACTAATCGACGGAGTTTGGTGGTATTTGTAACTATGGAAGGTATTGTATCAATAACGATATAATTGCCGCCATGATTCGATATCATTTAACTTTTGTTGGATGGAGTCTTAATTAGATGTTGCATCTTGGGATCATTGTGGCCACATTAAAATATGTTATCAACCCGAGAGTCGTTTTCAAAATGTTTTCTCAAATTAAAAATATACAATTGATTTTGCCCAAGTGGGAGAATGTTAGAATATTTTCCAATATTATGTGGGCTGCAATCAATTGTAAGTTTTGGTTTTAATAAAAACGGGTTGATGTTGTTGTGATCCATTTGATGATGCTTAAGCCCGATAATTGTGATCAGTAATAATGGGCTTGAACACTAATTCTGATTTGTGTAGAAACAAAGTGTAGGCCCAACTCTAGAGTCCATGATGGGTGGTACTAGGGTTGTGATCTTATATAAGATTGGCTAGGTCCCCTTTGCCATCACGTACAAACACAGTAAGCTCATTTGTTGTCTTCCCCATCAAAGATCTCAAAGACTGGAGCATGTGATAGGCAGAGGAAGACCTTGTCTAGTATATCGATGTTTTCGATATTGGTGCGCTTCCGGTAACAATGGTTTGTGATTATGATTATTCAAGTAAGTGTGTTCTAATTTCATATAATATATCGATCTCTAAATTGTTAATTATTACAGATTTATGCTAGATTCCTTCAAAAAAAATTTATGCTAGATAATTTCAAATTGTCATTAGAAAATGACCTAAGTTTTTCAATAGTATAAACAAAATTCCAAAAACATCTTTGCATGTGTTTTATTGCTCAAATCTTTTGAGTCTATTGCTCTCTCTAACTCTCTTGAAAGACTCTTTACCAGACTCAAAGTAAAGTCTTTTACTTTAACCTAAGAAAAATAATTATTTTGGTGCCTTAAAATTTAGGACTCTGTGCGGTCGCTTTTCCTACACATCCTCAATACGTTCATTTACATGATTCTACCCGTCTCAAACACTTAATTAATTAATTCCCGCATTTGTACACAAAATAATTTTTTTTATTAAGTAATCTAGTGACTAAAAATTATACTTTAAAATAGAAAAATGGAATGTTTGAAATTTGAATTTCGATCTCTATATATATAATGCAATGTTCCAATCAACTGAGCTAAACTCATGGAGATCAAAATAATCTATTTAGTACACGTATAAAAGCTTTCTTTGCGCTTAATGTAGCTTTTATTAGTGGGATATACCCTGCATAGGATTTTGATGTGTCAGCCTCATGTGCTTACAAACATATATTAAACCAAACTATAAAGAATAGAAGATTTGAGATACTAGTACACTTTTGTGTATATTGAATGCTTTCGCTTTCATTCAACTAATTTATTGTATATGGATGTCACGTGATTATCAGCTACATAAAAAATTAAAATCATAAAGCTTACAAATGTTAAAAGATTAGAGATTAGGATGTCCTAGTTGGATCATTGCAATTTAGCTCCAAAGCCCATCTTAAGAATTTTACTTTTGACAATGACAACATTTGTCAACATAGAATATTAACATGATTTTTTTTTTTTTTTATCAATTATATTAACCGGATATTCAGAGAGTTGACAACATATCTCTTCTCTAAAAATATAACTCGACTATAATGAGTTGACTCTAATAATTTTTTTTCAAATATCTCATTACTAACTCGATGAATAGTTTTATAGCCAATTTAAAAGATCTAAGTTTCTTTTTGGTCAAGTAGTTTATCTCAAATATCTCATTACTAACTCGATGAATAGTGAGAATATCAAAGTTCGAACCCCAATCTCTGTATTTTATATCCATTGTCTCTATCAATTAAGATATACTTACGGGATAACAGATCTAAGTTATGTTAGAAAAAAATTATAACAAAAATAAAATATCAACTATAAGTGGGTGGAGAATATATTCTAAAGAGTGCACTTTGCTTCACTAACCATTCGATCAAATCTCTCTACTTTTCACGCGTAAATTGACGTGTACCATTCATTGATAAATTTTTAGAATTGCTTTAAAACCAAAAACAAGTTCAATATTAAGCAATCACATACATAGTAGTAATATTATTCCAAGATGGGTTTCAAAGCTTTCTTTGTGTATTCTTTTGTATTTATTTTAAGCTATGGTTTTTCAATGTCTCAAATGGTTCCTGCTGTTTATGTATTTTGGAGATTCACTTGTAGATGTTGGAAACAACAATTACTTGACTCTTTCTATTGCTAAGGCTAATCATCGTCATTATGGTATTGATTTTCTTGATCATAAACCAACTGGGAGATTTAGCAACGGCAAAAATGCTGCAGATTTTATTGGTATGTGATTCAATATTCAATTATCTTATTTGGCTCTTCAAATATATTGTTAGATACTACTAATGATATCTTTGATGATAAATATTTTGTTATTATGGAAATTCCAAAATCATCAAATCTTATTTTCTAATTTCTATGGTCTCATTATTTCCTCTTTATTTTCCAAATGGGAGAATATGTTATGCCTAATTTTGAAAACATAACAAATTATAATTAACTTGCTAATTAATCAACTCATTTTAATGAACATTTTTTTTTGTTTTCACCATCAGTATCCGGTCCACTGGGCCTCCTAATCTGGTTTGGTGGTCAGTTTTGGCATCAAGCCCCTTTCGATCGCAGTTGTGGGAGATCGAACCGTGGTTCCCCTACTAAGTCCAGCGTCAATTACCACTGAACCAACTAACAATCAGTTACTTTAATAACACTAATTAGAACTATGTATGTTAGTAATCTCCAATTAGTAGTCTGTTGGATAGATATTTTTGGTGGCCAAAGTATATTTCTTTTCAATTCTAAGCTTTTTCTTCCAAGAAACTCATGTGATTGAGTTGATTTGGTGAACTAACAACGAAAAAAAAAAAATACTATTATATGGTTATGGCCAAAAACAAAACAAGAATGGTAGAAAATATTACTTCTCCAACATTATTTTTATGTACAATAGTGATCGTGATATTTTGACATACATATTAATTCATCCTAAAATCGAGACCTTACAAGTATATAAATTTTAGTGGTGAATTATTTTTTACTTCCCTATAATTAATGTGGAAATTAGTACATACATGATACATATACATCCAATTCAAATGTTAATATCATTATTGTCTTTTGGCTTTTATGTTGATGCACACACTAGTAAAATATTATACACGTGTGGTGACAAGAATAGAGTTTCCATAGAGTTTCCAAGTCATTTATTTTTGTTTGTCTTAAATGAAATGTATGATTGCAGGTGAGAAATTGGGTTTGGCAACTTCACCACCTTACCTCTTTTTAACATCAAAGGCCAACAAAAATGAGAAAAATGTATCCTTCATCAATGGTGTTAGCTTTGCCTCCGCAGGTGCTGGGATATTTGATGGTACAGATGAACGTTATGTAAGTCACAAAGTTCATTTCCTTTTTTAATTTCCCAAAATGGTAAAATAATAAACCCATGTGAAGGATAATTGTTAGAAAAATAATAGTTGTAAAATTAATTTTTATTGAGTAAAATTGAAAAAAAAAGTCAAATAATTCATACTGTATTCTCTATGTATAGCAATTATAAAGAGTAGAATTCTTCTTCAAAATAAAAATAAAAATTAAGAGTAGAATTGGAAACTTAAAAAAGGGACATTACAAATTCAAAAGAAAATTAAGAATTCTATAAACCCAAAAAAATTAAATGATGATTAATACCAAAAATAATAATTTAAATGATGTTTTGGATAATCTTATTCATTTCTGAGGGATGTGGGCCTGTAATAGTGATAGCGACCCATTGTGTTAAGATTTTGAAGTTGTTGATAAAAAAGAGAAGATTTACGATAAGAGCTTAGAAAGCTTGAGAGAGAATAGAAATTGTAAGATTTCATTTTGATAAAAGATAATGAGTTTGGTACAATAGTAGCTCTTATATAGAGCTATTTGGAGATTAACCAACTATTAATCAACTCTAACAAACTAATCACCTAATGGTAAATGTAACTAACTAAAGGGAGCTTTGGCTAACAATCAATATTCTTAACAGTCTCCCTCAAACTCAACATCGGGAAATTCACCAATTTGAGTTTGAATTACAAAACTAAAGACAAACAAAGCATTGAATATTGGCTTGTAATACAGTCATGTAAACCATAGACCCCAAGCAAGTAACATAAAATCTGCGCAACTAGCCTCATAACACCTTCCATATTCTGTAGCAAGTGACCTTCCAATTAGACTAAAACCTGTATCCATTTTTGAACCTCCAAAAGTGACATAAAATGCAGCAACAGACATCATGAAAATCAAAGAGAGGTAGGAACCAAATGAGTAGCCTCAGATGAAATCAGAAACGTATCAGCCCAATCTACCATATCATAGCTGTTATATTCAATCCTTGGTGGCACAAGTGAATCACAATATCCAGAACACATAACAATGGTGGGACTGTTTCAAAAACATCTATTCCATAACATTTTCTATGGTTGAAGGACAAGCTTGAACTGTACCAAGAACTCTTCTGTAGTGTAGCAGCAACAAATAATTTGAGAGCTTTAAATGGTTCACAAGAAAAATAAAGACCATCTAGTATGAAGTGATGCAAACTGAGACCAAAAAGCAATACATTCACAATGGAGACATTCTCAACACGAAGTCCACTCTTTCATAAACTTTTACATAGAACAATCACATAAGTCTTGAACCTATAAACCAGTCTTGCACAGAGAAGCACCAAACCACTAATATGATGTTGGAATAGGCACAAACACCCTGCAACTTGCAGCTCAGTAATTGACAATAGTGTGAAGTACCAATTAATTCTAGCAATGATATTATTCTAGCAAGGGTAGTAGTACCAGAAGCCACAAATAGCATACAGGATATTGTTGCAGTAGAACATAGTGGATAAAGGATCAACTATGAAATGGAAATCCACAAGAAACTGTGATTTTACTTCATTTGCAACAAAGTCTACACCAATTCATTGATTTTGAGCATTCATTTAAACTCACAATTGAGGCAGCAATAACAACTAACCATGATTCCAACAAAACACACAAGCATGCTTCCAAAGGTATGAATTTGCAAACCTCATCAACCATTACGATAAGAGCTTAGAAAGCTTGAGAGAGAATAGAAATTGTAAGATTTCATTTTGATAAAAGATAATGAGTTTGGTACAATAGTAGCTCTTATATAGAGCTATTTGGAGATTAACCAACTATTAATCAACTCTAACAAACTAATCACCTAATGGTAAATGTAACTAACTAAAGGGAGCTTTGGCTAACAATCAATATTCTTAACAGTCTCCCTCAAACTCAACATCGGGAAATTCACCAATTTGAGTTTGAATTACAAAACTAAAGACAAACAAAGCATTGAATATTGGCTTGTAATACAGTCATGTAAACCATAGACCCCAAGCAAGTAACATAAAATCTGCGCAACTAGCCTCATAACACCTTCCATATTCTGTAGCAAGTGACCTTCCAATTAGACTAAAACCTGTATCCATTTTTGAACCTCCAAAAGTGACATAAAATGCAGCAACAGACATCATGAAAATCAAAGAGAGGTAGGAACCAAATGAGTAGCCTCAGATGAAATCAGAAACGTATCAGCCCAATCTACCATATCATAGCTGTTATATTCAATCCTTGGTGGCACAAGTGAATCACAATATCCAGAACACATAACAATGGTGGGACTGTTTCAAAAACATCTATTCCATAACATTTTCTATGGTTGAAGGACAAGCTTGAACTGTACCAAGAACTCTTTTGTAGTGTAGCAGCAACAAATAATTTGAGAGCTTTAAATGGTTCACAAGAAAAATAAAGACCATCTAGTATGAAGTGATGCAAACTGAGACCAAAAAGCAATACATTCACAATGGAGACATTCTCAACACGAAGTCCACTCTTTCATAAACTTTTACATAGAACAATCACATAAGTCTTGAACCTATAAACCAGTCTTGCACAGAGAAGCACCAAACCACTAATATGATGTTGGAATAGGCACAAACACCCTGCAACTTGCAGCTCAGTAATTGACAATATATGAATATTTTAATGTCACGCATCTTGTTTTGTTTTTTGGTTTCTGGATTTCTCCTCCTACCTGCTCCATTTGATTTTATAAGTTAGTAGTCACATTCATTCATGCATCAAGTTGATGCTAGAATCATAATATTACAATTATACCATTCCCTATAGTTGAAGCAATTGAACAATTCCTTGATTTATATATCAAGCACATACAAAATCGACTAAGACACGGACACGTTAATATGGATAATAATTTGAGTAAATGATATAATTTAGTGTCAGACGTCAGTGTCTAATCAGTTTCGAACACATTTAGTTTGAGGAGTGTCCATACTTCATAGATTTATATCATATCTGTTGAGTTTTTTGTATTAATATTCGATGTGGGACTTAAATTTTTTTAACAGGGTTTTAGAAAAATTGATCCTGATAAATGGGAGTTTGCAAATGAAGGATTTTTGAGAGGTTATAAACATCTTTTATCAAACATTAAGAGAAGGAGACAAACTTCATCACAACCTAGTACTTCACAAACACATTCACAAGGTCATTGTGTTGAAGTTGGTCGTTTTGGATTAGATGAAGAAATCGATCATTTGAGACGTGACAAACAAGTGTTAATGATGGAACTTGTGAAGCTTAGACAGCAACAACAGAACACAAGATCATTACTTCAAGCAATGGAGGAAAGGTTGCGCGGAACCGAAATTAAGCAGCAACAAATGATGGCTTTTTTAGCTAGAGCTATGAAGAATCCAGCTTTTATTCAGCAATTACTTCAACATAAGGAAAAGAGAAAGGAGATTGAAGAAGCTATTACTAAGAAGAGGAGAAGGCCAATTGAGTATGGAGAATCAAGCAATGATGTTAAATATGGATTTGAAGTGTCTGAGTTGGAGGTTCTTGCTATGGAAATGCAGGGTCTTGGAAGAGGTAAGAGAGAATATGAGGAAGAGATTGATGTATTTGAGACTAATGAGAAATTGAATAAAGAACTTGATGAAGAGTTTTGGGAAGAACTTTTTAGTGAGAAATTTGAGAATGAATTAGATATTCTAACATCTCAAGGAGATGATGATGATGATGATGTTGATGGTGAAGATCGTGTTAATGTGTTGGCTAATCGTTTTGGTTACTTGGGTTCAAGTCCTAAATGAGTTACGCATGTTTGGATACACACTGGTTTTGCTGAAATCACGATGACACTGCAATTTTGTTAAAATTACAATGACACACGTGATTATGTTAAATTCACTGTCAATCCAAACATGTATTATACTGAATCAAGATTAACTTTCTGCATATGGTGAAGTGATCAAGATTCGAAATATTTCAGACTCAGAATCGGGGACTAAATAACAAATTTCTACTGGTGTGATCTTGGTTGGCAACTTGGTGTGACAGTAAAACACCAAGCAAAAATATATGTGGAAACCATTTAAATTTTGGAGTTTCTAACTTTATAATCTATGTCCTTTTATAGTCACAGGTTAAGTGTATGTTCGGTGTCACAGTGAATCATACAAAATCACAAAATCTTGATTTTGTCAAAATCACCATGATACCATACAAGCACTAAAATTTCAATTTCTCATGTTTGTCTCTTATTGATTAGGTAGGTTTTGCAGCAGTTGATTGGACAAGAACCTCTGATAGTTGATAGAGATGATTATTAACTCAAGGTTCAGTATTTTGTTAATTCAATGTCATTTCAATTATAAGAGGAAAAAAATGTAATAAATGCATCATATCAACAAAGATATGGTGTCTTTGTCTCTTATTGTTGTTTAATAATAATGTTACCTTAACAAATGTAGATTGGTTCAGAAGATGTAGAATGGTACGAAGTAGCTGATGATCAAGAATCATAACTGAATTTGCTTTTTGAGTGAAGATCCTGTTGGTGGTTAACCTTGTCGGTTTGATATTTTTCTTCCCTTTTAACACTTTACAATTGTTGTACACTTTGTCATATGTGGTCAAGAAGAAAAACAAAGAACAAAAAATATGTGTGTGTGTGTGTGACAGAACGGATTTCATGATGTTACATAACATATGTAATAGTAGTGTTTGGTTAGGTATCTTCATGTGTTCAAGATTCCTTTCTCATTTGGAAAATCAATAAAAAATTAATTATTTGGGGGACAAATAAATGTCTTGAGAATGAGTGGATTGAATTAGAGTGGAGAGAAAATAGTTAAATTAATAGTTGCTTTCACTCCTTTTCTATGAGAAGAATAGTTATAATGATAATCAATGAGTGGTTCATAATAGAGAGAATACAAAAATTGTTAAATCATTTTATTATGTTTCTCACTGATTGGTCCGATGTGATTGGAGGAAAAAAAAATCATTGGAAACGAAAAGTTCTTTTTCTTTTTCTCAATAGATATTAGATCTCACATTTATAATTTCGGACGATTATTTGATGTCAAAATTTAATCGAGAGTTGGATATATGTTGACTGATCTCTTGAAAAGTTCTTGTGTTACACCTAATGATTGTTAGATCTCGGAGGTACCAAAACTGTGAGATTTACAAAGGATTAGATATCGAACGATTTATAATTTTTACTATCATACAATTAAAAATATTAATCGTTAAAATTATGCATTGACATGTGTGATTGCGTGAAACAGTCAACTGAGTCACTCAATTTGGGACGGAGGGAGTATAATGTCTTTCTTAATAATAGGATTTGGATTTAGTGTAGTATGATCGTATGCAGTCTGTGTATCTGAACTGTCCAATCAAGATCAGACGATCTTTAGCTTCTTCAAAAATAGGTCTGAGGTTCGATTCTCTCTGGTGCCAATTTGAGTGTGCTAATTTAGCTTCTTCAAAAAAAATAATCGGATTTTAATGGATGTTTAAAATGAATGTTTACTGTATAATTTAAATAGCCACAAAAAGGTGTAGTAGCAAAAATCAGGTGTGTAAAGCAGGCTTCAATGGAACCTCGCCTTGGTTGACGGGCCCATATTATTTATCCATGATGTTTTCTCTCCCCACCCCCCGTGATTCTTTTATACCCCCCAATATTCCGATTTTGCCCTTGCAAAAAACTTCGGTTCGCAGAAACCGAATTTTTTCTAGTACAAATTCAGAGTAAATTTCGGTTTTCAAGGCAAAAAAAACTTCGGTTTCTATAAACCGAAGTTTTTTGCAAGGGTAAAATTAAAAATTCAGGGGTATAAAAAAATCACGGGGGGTGGGGAGAGAAAACATCTTTATTCATTGATACTAAACTTATGGGCCAGAGAATGGTCCTAATTAAATTAACCATATAGGAGCCACGAATCATATCAACGACCACGACCATGCGAAGTTGTCAATTTGGTTTTCTAAAAAAAATGCGTAGCAAATTTCAAGAATTTGGTATCGTGGTAAAAATATAAATTTTGATTCATAAGGTTTTGGATTTGAGTCCCGCTAATTCCTTTGAAGAGAAGTAAATGTAATACCTTTGTAATTGCTCCTTGAGTTTAAATGCAAAACTATGTTTGTGGTCCTTTAAAACTAAATTCCCAAATACAGAAACTTTAGAACCACATTATCTAATTTTTTACAACAATGTCTCATTAAGGATCAACACTTTGAATTCACAAATTCAAAATAATAAGTCATTCATCTCTAGTAGAATATTTACAGCGTCACTACATAAAAATTAATCTTTTTATATAAGTTTATCTATTAAATTATACTAGTAATGCAATATCACATATTCATGATTAAGCATTAATTCCGTCAGAAGAAAACATTCTTGTTAAAAAACTCACGATAGCATAAACTTTTTATTCTTGGATTTGATTTACAAATTATAAAACTAATTTTCTCCTCCAGCAACATTTAAAAAGTACTTTGTTATTAAGATTTATAAATAAACTTTGGGTTTGTTTGATCTGCTAAAAACAGGGGACTGAACAACTTTTGTTGTACCCTGTTTGATTAGAAACTGATTATTGGACTGAACAAATTAGGTAGCAAGAGACAGGACAAAAATAAGATTTTTTGTCCCTAACTGAACCACATGACAACTTTTTGTTCACAATACAACTATAAAAAAATACAAAAATACCTATTTTATTTTCGAATATAAAGATATTATCATCTTATATCTCTCCGGTACAGTTTTGTCTTATCTTGTATTATCTTGTTCTGTCTTGTACTGTTCTGTCCGGTCCTTGCTATTTTCCGAATCAAAGGCACCCTTTATTTTTTTGTGTTACATATAAACTGTTGATATATCTTCAAGTAAGTAACAAACACCCACTATAAATTAAGCGTGACTTTAGTAATAATGACCTGTTAAACCAGATTTAAAGCCGTTAAAAGTTCTCACTTGACTAAAATTATTGGCATTCTTACAAGAAAGAGATCTAAGTTAGTTTAAGCCACAACTTAATAGAGAAATAATCGGTCATTAGTTAACAATCATAATAAACAAAATGGAAAAATTAATGGATTGGCTTTCAAAGATTTGCACTATTGTGATAATTTTGTTAGGTACCATAATCTATCACGCATTCGCTCTTTCAATTACTTTACACGATGTCGAATGTCTATCAGAAAATGTTCTACATGATGGTGATACAGTTTCAGGAAACTTTGTAGTCATGGATCATGATATATTTTGGAGTTCAGATCATCCTGGAATTGATTTCACTGTAAGATATAACAATTGTTAATTATTATTTTTTGCGATTTTTATATCTCTCATCAATATTGTTAATTCGCGATTAAATTTTTAAATGAAAGCATGTTCACGACCTTATTTAAATAGGATATGTTCTATAAGATCATACAATAGGATCTATTCTATAAGTTGGTACTATCGTGTCTTGATTATCGGTAACAAAAATATGGTAGTAATATTAATGCATGATGATCTATAGGTGACATCTCCGGAAGGAAATGTGGTGCATTCTTTGAAGGGAACATCAGGGGACAAGTTTGAGTTGAAAGCCACAAAAAGTGGAATTTACAAATTTTGCTTCCACAATCCTATTACTACACCAGAAACTGTCTCCTTTTATCTTCATGTTGGTCACATTCCAAATGAACATGACTTAGCTAAAGATGGTAAGTTTATGATGATTTATGTGATTAAGGAGATTTGAATTAAATTAAATTTGCATGATTGGATATTAATAGCTCATACTAATTAATGTTAGAGGTTAGAGACTAGTAGGTGAAACTGTTTTCGCTTCGAATTTTCTTTTTAATCGGATCTCTACTAGCAATTTCATCGAGAAAAGTTGAAATAACTTACAAAAATTTAGAGACGGACAAGAAAAGACAAAATTGACTCATTTTTACTTTTGAATTCTTCAGAGCATTTGGATCCAATTCATGTGAAGATTGCTGAGTTGAGAGAAGCATTAGAATCTATTATAACAGAACAAAAGTACTTGAAAGCACGCGATGCTAGACATCGAAATAGTAAGTTGTTCTTCCTCACTAGTAATTGAAATTCATATCTTTTAATTTGATGTATGTATCAAATTTTTGTAATTGCAGCAAATGAGAGCACCAGAAAACGTGTTGTAATTTATACACTATTGGAGTATATTTTATTCGTTACTACAAGTATATTGCAAGTGGTATACATTCGTCGTCTCTTCAGCAAATCATTTGCTTATAACCGCGTGTAGGCTTCAAATGTATTACCGTTGTGTTATTTGGACACGCAATTTCTAACATTGTATTCGACACAATGTATTACCGTGTCAATCGTATATACTTTTCAAACACACATTTAGTAGTTTTCTATTCATCATTTTGTTACATATTTGTAATTTATCCAAATATGATCAAATTTCTGTATTTGAGTTCTTATGGACAAGTAGCATATACTATAATTTAGCCATATTATACAAGAACTATGTTCATTTTACTACTTTTGGATTTCTGTATTTGAAAATCTTCATTTTTTTTCTTCTCATTTAGATGTACATCAACTTCATAAAACTTGGTTTTTTGAATATCATGGCAATAAATAGTACAGAAGATATGGGAAAATATGTTGTGACAAATGATGGTTTGACTCCCTTCTTTATCAATAGGGGTTACCTGACCGACAACCACGACTTTACTCGGCGGGAGGGTTGTTGTTTGAACAACAACCTTAGGGCCGAGTTTAGAGGTAGTGAAATTGATGATATCCTCCATCGATCCAACATATTTTTTAATCTCTATTAGGCTATGTGTCTATTATGGAAACAAGGACAATTATCTGTATGCATCACTTTGAAAGAAGTTGAAAAACAAAAGGTTGCAAAATGAATTACTCCTATTAGCAGTTCAATAGAGTTTGGATATTCTTGTACCCGTTTCAAATTTCGACCGGGTGAAAACTAGAACTTCAACCCCTTATTCAATAGGGTTCGGTTATTTCCACTTCATCTCAACATGAACTTGAATTGAATTTTTTTTATTAAGAAATAAAAGTTTGAAATAGTGTACTTATTAAATAAGGATTGTGTTTTACTATATAAAAAAATAAATAAGGATTGAAGTATTTTTGTGTGCTTAGAAGCCGTAGCTCAACTTTAAATCGAACAAGATATTATATGTTAATATTTACATTTATATATTATTAAAAAATACGGTCAAAACAAGGTAAATGAATAATATATTTTTGTCAAACAGAGTCTTATAATTAGGGACGGAGGTAGTATATGAGCAACTCTTAATTAAAAGTTGGTATAATGGTGAAGACTCACTCGGAGACTTAGAATTTTTTTATCTTAAAGATCTCAAATTTTATGGTGTCACTTTTTACGTTGGATTAATTAGTACTCCGTAAGTCACTAGTTTGGTCTAGTGGTGAGGGATTTATGTAGTATGTTGTAGGTCCTGGATTCGATTATCAGCTCATTGTAAACAAAAAAAATAGTACTCCGTAATACAATTAGTTTTAATTGAATTATCCGCCAGTGGACAACGAGATTAGTGGCATCAGGTTCAGTTTAGCACTTTAGCTTAATTACATTGTGCAGAGGTGTTGAGATTGTCTATTTCTTTATTGCAATTTTTGGTATTAGCCTTTTAGTTCTTAGGAAAATGAGCTCTGATAATTTAGAGTTCGGCTAAAAATTATTATCACGAATTGTACTTGAATTCTTTCGAATGATTATCGTTTTAAGAAGAGCTCGTTAATTAACCACTTGAGCTCAAATATTGTTGTTGAAAAAATATTGTATACTTTGAGATTGGTAGGTGTATTTATCAATCTTTGAAGGCTTAAAGTGGTGGTTGGTTTTTTCGGCCAATATTTTTTTTTTATGACTTATATTTCGTTCCTACATTGTTACATATTTGTAAGTTATCCAAATATGATCAAATTTTTGTATTTGAGATCTTATGGCCAAGTAGCATATACTATAATTTAGTTATGTTATAATTTTGTAAAGGAAGGCAACAACAATAGCTTGAGAAGTATAATATGGAGAAGGGGAGGTCAGTCTACGGCACATGATCACCACCATGTCCCGTGAATCAAACCTCCCCGCCACCGTCATGAAACAATCTTTCTCGCTGGTCTCACCAATTTGTGAGCAGCCATACCAACGTCCCACTCCAACTTCCCCCGTGAATGTCCTTGTAAATCATACACATTTGCATTCATCTTCCCATCGACTTTTGAGGTTGAAATGACTATGGGTTGGTTGATAATTTTGTGTTCTTTTTTCTTGAGGGAGTACAAGCGGAACAACTTGGCAAAAAATTTATGTTAGTAAAAAAAAAACAGAGTCAACACTATGATTTAGTGGCAAGATACACATATTATTAAATTTCAATTGATTTTAGTTGTGAAAATTTCATCATTGTAAACAAATAAATCGAAACTTTTTGTTCGATTAAATTAAAAAAATACAATTCAATAGTATAACGTGATCTTGAATTCGACACTCGATATTACCGTTTTAAAGGACATATAGATGCATATAATGGATTTTCTCTATCACACGGAACTAACAAGTTAGGTCGGATACAATGGTACCTGATCAAACTCTAAATTCTGATTATTGAGTTTAACAGATACAACAGAATATCCTTTATGTTGGAATATTTTATAATATTCCAATAATATTATGTGGGCAAATATCTTTATATATAATTATATTAGCTATTTATCAATTAGGAGCCTTAATTGATTAAATGATCAAATAAAGTAAAAGGCTAATTAGATTTCTATTTAGAATTAATTAATTAATTGGATATGGGCTCAATATGAGTGGATGTCAGGATGGCCCATTTCGGAATAATGGGAACCCTAATTGGCCATCACCTTATAGGCTATGGTCCCCAATATACCGGACACACTGCATATTGACTCTTCTCCCCATCTGAAGAGTCTTAAAGGCATAAGGAGTCCTGATTGAGGAAGAACCACAAGCCAACGGATGCTCGTCGTCTGTCTCTCTTTGTGTTTCAGGATTACAACGGTTTAGTTCATCTAATAGATTCGTCATCCAGGTATTCCTAACACCAATCTTTGATAAATCAACATGTCGTAGATCCTATTTTATATACATGCTCATATGTTTATTTGGCTTCCGCACTAAAGTAAGATTATGGTTTTAATCTGTTATAGAGAGCATGTTTTATGATTAATATTAAGTTAAATTCCAACACTTTATTCCTTGCTACTTTGTCCATGAGGTCATTAACTTATTCACAAGGACTATATTAAATTCAAGTTTACAAGTGTATCCTTCCCTTGCTGATAAATACATCAATCATTCAAAATTACAACTCAATTATAAAATCAAGTCGACAAAGAATAAAATGAACTGAATGTGAAAACTAAGATGAAAAAAAGATAAATTATTCTATTTAAAATTCCGTGCAAGTTTGCCCAAGTTTACCGAGTAAACTCGGATTCATTTCCAAGTGGAGCATGACATGAAGTTTAGAATTTAATACCTGTAAAAAACAGCATCTTCAAAAATCAGTTCCTATCAACCCAATGATATACTTCAATATGACGTGGATCTAGAGAGTCGGGTTGGGTCCGGTCACATTGATTGAAGTATGCCATTGGATGATGAAAACGGGTTTTTGTGTCTTCGGATATAGTTAGTTACTTGCATTTTGATCAAGAACATGCATTTTATAATGGTGGATAGTAAATTGGTGGGAGTTAGGTTCAGAGCTTACAATGTGTGAAGAAAGGGAGTTAGGGGGGTGAGGTTTAGGCAATAAAGTGTAAAATGGAAGAGTAGGAGAAGAAGATTGGGAGATTGAGAGAGTGTTTATTCAACTACTCCTTTGGTTGACCGTATGGTGGCTATGGTGCAAACAGAGGAATCACTATTTTTTGCAGTAGTCTCTATGTAAATCATAGTCATACGGTTCGCTCGCAACTCTCAAAGAATTGGGTACGCATGAGGTATACAGAGTCGGTACACCTTTTGAATTAATGACCTAAAATAGGCCAGAATCAAAAAAATGACTACGAACACTAAAATTGGCCAAAACCCATAAAAACGACTACAAACACTTAAATTGGCCAAAAACAAAAGAACGACCCTAAAATAGGCCAAAAACATTAAAAACCGCTACAAACACTAAAATTGGCGAAAATCCCAAAAACGACCCTAAAATTGGCCAAAAACCATAAAAACGACTAAAAACATAAAAATTGGCCAAAAATCATAAAAATGACTACAAACACTAAAATTGGCCAAAAATCATAAAAACGACTACAAACATCAAAATTGGCCAAAAACCATATAAACGACCTAAAATAGGCCAAAAACCATAAACACGACTACAAACATTAAAATTGGCAAAAAAAACTATATAAACGACCCTAAAATAGGCCAGAAACATTAAAAACCACTACAAACACTAAAATAGGCCAAAAACCATAAAAATGACTACAAACACTAAAAATGGCCAAAATTCATATAAACGACCCTAAAATAGGCCAAAAACCATAAAAATGACTACGAACACTAAAATTGGCCATAACCTATAAAAACGACTACAAACACTTAAATTGGCCAAAAACTAAAGAACGACCCTAAAATAGGCAAAAAAAAAACATTAAAAACTACTACAAACACTAAAATTGGCCAAAAACCATATAAACGACCTAAAATAGGCCAAAAGCCATAAAAACGACTACAAACACAAAAATTGGCCAAAAACCATATAAACGACCTAAAATAGGCCAAAAACCATAAAAACAACTACAAACACCAAAATTGGCTAAAAACTATATAAACGACCTAAAATATGCCAAAAACCATAAAAAAAAAAACTAATACAAACACTAAAATTGGCAAAAAAAAAACCATATAAACGACCTAAAATAGGCCAAAATCAAAAAAACGACTACGAACACTAAAATTTGGCCATAACCCATAAAAACAACTACAAACACTTAAATTGGCCAAAAACTAAAGAACGACCCTAAAATATGCCAAAATCATTAAAAACCACTACAAACACTAAAATTGGCCAAAATCCCAAATATCGACCCTAAAATATGCCAAAAAGCATAAAAACGACTACAAACAATAAAATAGGCCAAAAAGCATAAAAACGACTACAAACACCAAGGCCAAAAACCATATAAACGACCTAAAATAGGCCAAAAACCATAAAAAACGACTACAAACAATAAAATTGGCCAAAAACCATATAAACGACCTAAAATAGGCCAAAATCAAAAAAACGACTACGAACACTAAAATTGGCCAAAAACAATAAAAACTACTACAAAAACTAAAATTGGCCAAAAACCATATAAACGACCAAAAATAGGCCAAAAACATTAAAAACCACTACAAACATAAACACGACTAAAAACACTTAAATTGGCCAAAAACCATAAAAACGACTACAAACACAAAAATGGGCCAAAAACCATATAAACGACCTAAAATAGGCCAAAAACCATAAAAACAACTACAAACACCAAAATTGGTCAAAAACCATATTAACGACCTAAAATAGGCCAAAAACCATAAAAAAAACGACTACAAACAATAAAATTGGCCAAAAACCATATAAACGACCTAAAATAGGCCAAAATAAAAAAACTGACTACGAACACTAAAATTGGCCAAAAACCATATAAACGACCTAAAATAGGCAAAAAAACATAAACACGACTACAAACATTAAAATTGGCAAAAAAACTATATAAACGACCCTAAAATAGGCCAAAAACATTAAAAACCACTACAAACACTAAAATAGGCCAAAAACCATAAAAACGACTACAAACACTAAAATTTGCCAAAATCCATATAAACGACCTAAAATAGGCCAAAATCAAAAAAAAAGCCTACCAACACTAAAATTGGCCATAACCCATAAAAAAGACTACAAACACTTAAATTTGCCAAAAACTAAAGAACGACCCTAAAATAGGCCAAAAACATTAAAAACGACTACGAACACTAAAATTGGCCATAACCCATAAAACGACTACAAACACTTAAATTGGCCAAAAACTAAAGAACGACCCTAAAATAGGCCAAAAACATTAAAAACCACTACAAACACTAAAATTGGCTAAAAATCCCAAATATCGACCCTAAAATATGCAAAAAACCATAAAAACGACTACAAACAATAAAATAGGCCAAAAAGCATAAAAACGACTACAAACACTAAAATTGGCCAAAAACCAAATAAACGACCTAAAATAGGCCAAAAACCATATAAACGACCAAAAATAGGCCAAAAACATTAAAAACCACTACAAACATAAAAACAACTAAGAACACTTAAATTGGCCAAAAACCATAAAAACGACTACAAACACAAAAATTGGCCAAAAACCATATAAACGACCTAAAATTGGCCAAAAACCATAAAAACAACTACAAACACCAAAATTGGCCAAAAACCATATAAACGACCTAAAATAGGCCAAGAACAATGAACAAGTGAACAACAAGCATGAAAATCCCCAATTTTTTCTTCTCATCTCAAGGTACTGATTTAATTTAAGATTCTGATTCTCTTCAACCTCTTTTCTGCTTTTTCGCGTCGGTAACAGAGTTTTGCGGCCTTTACGGCGTTTCGTATCGGCCGTAACGGCGTTTTTTTTTCTCACCTTTAAAACTGTAAAAAACGGTATAGGACCATGGGAATAGCGTTTTGTAACGCCCGTTTTCACGGTACAGGAACGTTTTTTAAAACCTTGATGTTGAGTTATGTGGTTATGTTTGCACCATAAATGCAATTGAGTTAGCTAGTCACATAATGAGGAATGTGAACTCAATTCAGCAAATTACTTTCAATTCTCGTGACAAATGCTTGTTGGGAATAATGTCTAAATATTTTTTTTGGAAGATTTTATATTTAAATATAATTTAGATTTATATTTGAAATAAAATAATATTAGGGTTTATGATTTATATTTCAGTTTAGAATATTTAAGATTTGTTTAGAATTTATTATAGGATTAGTGTTTTTTTATGTAGCTCTATATATATAGTCATAAGCATGATGAATAAAACAAGAACTTTGGTTTACACGTGTTATAATCCTAATGGTGATGGTGTCATTTTACGTGTTGTCATATTCAAATTTAAAGAGATACTTTGACCTCTTTTTACGAGTGATTCGATTGCCGATTTTTGAAACTAACATAAGGTATCTCTCTAAAATCGAACGACGATCAAAACAATATAAGGTTCGTCATCTCCCGTTGAGAAACAAGAGAGAACGAACCGGGTCGGTAAACCGGGTCGCGTGACCCGCGAATCGCAGAAATGGGTGAAGGTGGAGATGAACAGTGTGCGCCATCCACGCCAGTCGCATCTGCGGCGCGTGTGGGTTCCTATTAAATCCATTTTTAAAATTTTTTATATATAAAAATAATACATAATTTTCTTGAAATTTGGGTATCCCTTTGGGAATTTTTGGACACCTGTAACTATTTTTAATTATTTAAATGAGGAAGAAATGTTATTAAAAATATTAATATTTCTTGAAAAATTCGCAGAATTTTATACAAAATTATTTGAATATTTTGAGACCCTTTGAGTCAGTCACTCTCTCTGGTTGTATGTTTTCCTCGAGAATATGAATTTTCGTTACAATTACCTAGTTAAGTTGTTTTAAAATTATAAGTGTGGTGTTGTCAAAAAAATAAATTATAAGTGTGGTCTTTTGGTTTCACATAGAAGATTATCAAAACCATTGAACCACACTTATGGTTCTAGTAATAATCATTATTTAAAACCATTTAACAATAATAATTTCATTGTTCTTTTATTTTATTAGAAACTATTACATAATAATTTTGGTTTCACATATAAGACTATCAAAACAATTAAACCGCACTTATGGTTTCAGTAATAATCATTATTTAAAACCATTTAACAATAATAATTTCATTGTTCTTTTATGTTCTTAGAAACCATTACACAATTATTTTGGTTTCACATACAATACTATCAAAACCATTAAACTACAATTATTTTGATTTCAAAGTGATTTTGAAAAAGCTAGACAAATACAATTATTCTGGAAACCATTATGCTGGTTAAATGGTTTCAGAGAGTTAAACAGTAAAACCATTTGTATTGTAAAATGGTTTTATGTGTTTACTGAAACCAATATTGTGTTTTTATGGTTTTAAAAATCCTGGAAACCATTATGTTGGTTAAATTGTTTCAGATAGTTATACACTGAAACCATTTGTATTGTAAAATGGTTTTACACTAAATGGTTTAATGATTTTAAATATTGATTATTACTGAAACCATAAGTATGGTTTAATGGTTTTGATAATTTTCTATGTGAAACCAAAATAATTGTCTAATAGTTTTGTAATGAAACAAAAAACCAATGGTTTCGTCTAATGATTTATGTTAATTGTAATAAATTAAACTATAATTACAGTACATGTTTTAATATGTAATTTTAAATTAAAATATGACAATATAATCATCCAACACAATTAATTGAAAATAGATTCTTATAATATGTACTTCAAAGGAACAAAAATTATTATTTAATTGGAAATAGGGGGCGCGTTAGAAATTTGGGGGATGCGCTAGAAATCTGGAGGAGGATAAAAAATTGGGGGGCGCGCTAGAAATCTGGGGAAGAAAAAAAAACTGTGGGGCTCGTGAGAAATCTAGGAGAAAAAGAAAAAAATTGGGGGAGGCGCTAAGCAAATGGTGGGCGTGCAGAGTAAATGGGGGACGCGCGAGTAATGGGTAGCATATGGGGGTGAATGGAGTAAATGAGAGGTGCATTGAGTAATTTTCATTGTTTATGCATGGTGCATAAGGAATAAGCTTATGCACCATAACCACATCCACCCTATACTTGGAGAGAGTTTTCTCTCTAAAATCATATCCCACCAAATTCCGCAATACCAAAAACAAACCATATTAGTGGCATCAGAGCGCCGTCGTTCACAAGGAGGACCTGTGAAGATGGAAGAAGGAGAAGATGAAGACGAAGATGAAGAAGACGAAGAAGAAGAAAAAGAAAAAGAAGAAATCACCAAAAACCACGAGTACATTTGTATTTGTTTTCATGAAGATGTTAGGATAACAACCTCCATGGCTGACACCCGACTGTTACAAAACCACGAGTATATTTTTATGTGTTTCATGAAGATGTTAGGATAACAACCTCCATGGTTGACACCCTACTGTTACAAAAAAAAAAAAAAATCATATTCATTTGTGAAGGATGTAGATGAACAACAACAAACAACAAAAACAAAAATCAACATAAATCTTAGGTTGGATACAACACAAAGATATTCAGTCAGGGAGAAATGTTAAACAAAAACACTAACAAAGAATGTGGATGAACAACAACAACAACAAAAATCTACATGAATCTCACGCTGGATACAACACAAGGATATTCAGTTGAGTAGGAGTGTTCAAAAAGGTTTTTCCAACTCAAATCCTAAGTTGGATACAACACAAAGATATTCGGTCAAAGAGGAGGCTTGAGAAACAAAAAATAAAATAAAATTTCAGCGCAAATCTTAGATTGGATACAACAAAAAGATATTCAGTCAAGGAGGAGTGTTGGGAATAATGCTTAAATATCTTTTTTGGAAGATTTTATATTTAAATATAGTTTAGATTTATATTTAAAATAAAATAATATTAGGGTTTATGATTTATATTTCAGTTTAGAATATTTAAGATTTGTTTAGAATTTATTATAGGATTAGTGTTTTTTTTATGTAGCTCTATATATAGAGCCATAAGCATGATGAATAAAACAAGAACTTTAGTTTTCTTCATATAACCCTATACTTGGGGAAAATTTTCTCTCTAAAATCATATCCCACCAAATTCCGCAATACCAAAATCAGAAGAAAAGTATATCAGTGCTGAAATATGGACTGAGAGTTCAAGTGGTTGTTGTTGGTTTGAACGAAATCTTATCCATGAGATGCTTAAAGATGAAGTAAAAGAACAATGTCGGCTTATAATTTTGTAGTGTTATTTTATTAAATATAAAATTTGATATCAATAAACTTTGAGAAAATAAAAATTCATAGAGCAGTAGCAAGCCAAAAACTTAATCCAAACACCTAAGCAAATTTTTTCTACAAGTGATAAGTGGGTTGAGGAACCACGGTCTTTAAATCTATCCAATTATGAAACATTAATCTATATCATCATGTCTTTTTTGTGGGAAAATTTTGTTCTATTGTGTTCTAACCAATAATACCATGGAATAGTAAATCACTAATAATTGAAATTGAAAAAAAAAAAGAGAGGTGAATAATAGTAAATCACTAACAAATTTGTGCAAAAATAAGTCCTTTATTTGAGAGTCAATTTAATCACTTGATACCTAATCTCCCAATCAGAAAGTTAGACCATCTCCAATGGTGTAGTACCTATCAGGTAATTGTGGTACTTATTAGGTACTACCGTTGGAGTATCACCCATTTGAGTACCTATTAGGTATCACTTCTAAAATAAGAACTTTCTCTCTTCTCTTGAATCCACCTTATTTTTCATTAAAATATTTTTTCATGGGACTCACATTATTTTATATATTCAGTTTGAATTAATGGTACATCACAATTTTTTTTGTTATATCACAAAAGCACAATTTTTGAATAGGCGAGCTCATCTTCATCTTCAACTTCAACTTCAACATGATCTTGTCGAGCATATTTGGCAACGTTTTGGGCATGATGATCAACAAAATTAATTGTTTTTAAAATTATGTAATGTTATTTTAAATTATTTTTAAATTATGTAATTCTTAAAATTTGGCAATATTATTTTAAATTAAATTTCAAATTTTAATTATTTTTTTGAATTATAAAAAAAAAGTAGTACATACTAATTTTGTAATTTTATCATTCAATCAATTTATATTATAAAATAAATAATTAAATAATAAGTTATTGTAATGATGCGAAGTTATTGATGAGACCCATTTCAAAATAAAATTGACCATAACGTAACATGAGGGAATCCTCTCTCCCCTAAACGTATAATTATGTGAAAAATTATCTAGGTTCCAACATGACAAGTCTAATGTTTTAACAAAGATAGAATAGAATTATATTCAATGATTATTTTGTGCCGTAATAAAATGAGGATAAAAAGTATGGGCTTTGCCCTCTTAACGGGGTTATAAACACGGTGTAAATATGATTATTTATTTATTTATTAATATATCATTTTACCCATAGGTTCCTTAATCCCTCCACAGTGAGATAATATCAAAGAATGAGCATACATTATTCGTGTTAAAACATTTATTTTAGAAGTATAAAGGTTGTAAATCACAAGATTTGAGAAGGGGAGGCGCATACTTGAGGTGTGCATAGACATTCCTCCTTCTTTAGCCCCATCATGTTTGATTGAGCTTGAGCTCTTCCGGCCCAAACAGAAAAGTTTAAATCTTATTTAATTTTTTTTTTCCAAACATGATAGTAGTAATTAGTTAAATCTTATTTGTTTTAAATATAAATAATTTTTTTTAATTGGTCTATATTACAGACTAAATTCATTGATTATTCGTAAACCAAAAAAAAACATCATTGATTATTCAATCAATTTAAAATATTTTTTAACCGTAAAGAGCTTATCTCATTTATTCATAATAACATCGTAAATACATGTTATAAAATCGATAAAATTATAAAAACTCGCTAAAGATATAACTATTCGATCAGGATTATAAGCAATTTCATTTCTTTGTATCATAATAAATTTAACATGAGAGTTCACTAAATTTACGGCTAATAAGATTCTGATGGTTCCAAATGGTATTCACTAGTTTATTCATCACATATCAAGTCCTTATATAGGAGTACAAGTCATATAGATGTTCACAAGTAAGCACACACACACATAAGTGCTTAACTTGCTAACCAAGCTACCTCAGGCCAAGCCTGCTTGCCTTGCGCGCGCGCAGGTCCTTGCTCATTGGCACGCCATGAGCCATGAGCCTAAGACTAACTCTAACATACACTCCCCTAAACTGAACATGTGTGATCAGTTTATACAAAAACAACATAAAGCAATCATCCTAAGCTATGAGCATCACATACACCTAGCTTATCTCTAAGATTACAAAAAGTTTCAAGCTTCAATGGCTTGGTCATGATATCAGCAATTTGCTCCATTGTGCTGCAGTGGCTGAGCTCTACCACTCCTTCTCTAGTCAAATCCCTCAAGAAATGATACCTCACATCAATGTGTTTACACCTTCCATGCATCACAGGGTTCTTTGATAGCTTAATTGAGGAGCTGTTATCACACTTTATTGTAGTACATTCCTGCAATTGACCAAGTTCTTCAAGAATCCTTCTTAACCAAATACCTTGGCAAGCACATGAAGTAGTTGCTACAAACTCTGCTTCAGTGGTGGACAGAGTGACAATAGCTTGCTTCTTTGATGACCATGAAACTGCACTTAAACCAAGCATATACACATATCCCGATGTAGACTTTCTATCATATAGATCACCTGCATAATCACTGTCAGACCATCCAACCAATGTCAATTTCTCATTCCTTCTGTACCAAATGCCAAGCTCTATTGTTCCTTTGAGATACCTCATTATTCTTTTAATTGCAGCCAAGTGAATCTCAGTAGGCCTCTCCATATATCTAGCCACCAAACACACAGAAAATGTCAAGTCAGGCCTGGTTGCAAGCAAGTACATCAAGCAACCTGTCATTTGTCTGTAGTTAGTAGCATCCACCAGTTTTCCATTTTCATCTCTAATCAGTTTTTTCCAGGCACCATAGGGCTACATACTTTGTTACATTGATCCATTTTGAACCTCAAGAGAAGTTCTTTTGCACACTTCTGTTGGCAGATGAAGATTCCACCATCAAACTGTTTTACTTCTACTCCAAGAAAGTACCTCATTTTGCCTAAGTCAGTCATTGAGAATTTTCTTTTCATAGAAGTCTTGAATTCTTCAAGCATGACTTCATTACTGCCAGTAAAAATCAAATCATCCACATACAAGCTTACAATCAATACATTATTGTTATCATCTTCCTTTATGAACAGTGTGTGCTCATGAGGACACTTCTGAAACTTTTCTTGAGCAAAGTAAGATTCTATCTTACTATACCATGCCCTTGGAGCTTGCTTAAGTCCATAAAAGGCTTTCTTCAACTTATACACTTTTCCCTCTTGCTTATTGTAACCTGCTGGTTGATCAAGACACACATCTTTAGCTAAATCACCATGTAAGAATGCACTTTTCACATCTAGCTGATATACATTCCAACCATGTGAGGCGGCCAATGCAAGAATGGTTCTAATTGTATCCCATCTGGCTATAGGGGCAAATACTTCATTAAAATCAATACCATACTGCTGAGTGTATCCTTTAGCTATCCAGTCTAGCCTTATATTTTTCAACCTTGCCTTGTTCATTATATTTGGTTTTATAAACCCATTTCACACCAATCTTCTTCATACCTTGAGGAAGATCTGTCAATTCCCAGGTTCTATTCCTCTCAATGGACTCAATTTCTTGATCCATTGCTTCTCTCCATACAGACAACTTCACTGCTTCTTCAAAACAGGTTGGATCTTCACTATTGTTGAAGACTGCTAGATTTTGCAACTGTTCCTCCTCTTGTAATTCAGAACCAGTCACATAATCTCTCATCCAGCCTGGAGGTTTTCTGGCTCTTTGCCCTACAGCATCCTCAGTGTTGTCATAATTTTCTTCACTAGTAGTATCCATGTCACTATCACTTTGAACTGCTGGTTCAGTGGTGACTGGATCTTCTGCAACAGGTTCAGCTTGTACTGAATCTTCACCATCATTGTCTATTATCTCAATCTCTTTCTTGTCACTTGTTTCATTCCATTTCCATCCTTGTTTTTCATCAAAAACAACATCTCTGCTAATGATTATCTTCTTTTGAATAGGGTCATAGAGCTTGTATGTTTTTTATTCTTCACTAACTCCCAAGTGAATGCACTTTATACTTTTGGGATCTAGCTTCTTTATATGAACATCAGGCACATGTCCATATGCTATGCAGTCAAATACCTTGAAATGAGCTACTGAAGGCTTCATTTCACTCCATGCTTCTTCAGGTGTTCTATCTTTCACAGACAATGTTGGACTTCTATTGATGACATGTGTGGCCCAGACTACAGCTTCTGGCCAAAACCTCTTTGGTACACTCATCCCTGACATCATACTTCTCACCATATTCATCAGAGTTCTATTCTTTCTTTCTGAAACTCCATTCTGCTGAGGAGTATATGCTGCGGTTAATTGTCTTTTAATTCCATGTTCACTGCAAAAATCATTGAATTGGCTTGAAGTGAACTCTCCACCTCTGTCAGTTCTAAGACATTTAATCTGATGATTGGATTCCTTCTCCACTAATGCTTTGAATTTTCTGAAAACTTCAAAAGCACTAGACTTATCTTTCAATGGATAGGTCCAAGTCTTTCTGCTGAAATCATATGTGAAGGTTATGAAGTATCTGCAGCCTCCATTGGAAGATGGATTGATTGGTCCACATATATCAGAGTGAATCAATTCTAACTTGCTTGAGGCTCTCCATGATGCTGTCTTAGGAATAGAATCTCTGTGATGCTTGCTAATCACACAATCAGGACACAATTCTGCTGAATCTTTCAATATAGGCAAGCCTTTCACCATTGTTCTCTTTGCAAGAGTCACCAAACCTTTGGAATTAAGATGGCCATATCTGCAGTGCCATATATGTTCTATATCCTCATGTTTTGCTACAAGACACTGAGGCATCATGACTGGTGCAAGCAAAACATACATTCTATTGGCTGTCATAGGAGTTGAAATGATCAACCCTTTTTCTTCATGGAATATCTTGCAGGTGTTCTTGCTAAACACTATAGTAAGATTCTTCTGTTGCAACTGGCCAATACTAAGCAGATTGTTCTTAAGATTTGGAAGATAATACACATCACTAATCACACTTATCTTCCTTTCTAAATGCAGCTTTAGATTTCCCTTTCCCATGACAGACATAATAGAGTTATCACTAAGTTTCACCGTTTCTCTAAAACTTGAATCAAAATCAAAGAGCCATTCTTTGTTACCTATCATGTGATTACTACAGCCAGAATCTAAGAACCAAACCTGATCACGTGTTTGAACTGTTGCTTCTTGAGCCATCATCAAGAGTTCTTCATGTTCATTGAATTCTGCATAGTTTGCACCTTCTTCCCAAGATGGACACTCACTCTGATAGTGACCCAGCTTATGACATTTATAACATTCAACAAATTCTTTAGAGATTGGATTGGATCTACCTCTTCCACGCCCCCTAGAACCACGTCATCTCCCTCTGGTGTTGCTTGAATTGTTGTTACCCAGTACCAAGATTGGAAGCTTTCAGAGCTTGTTCTTCATCTTTAGCTCTGTGCCTCTTCATTCTTCCTTCGTGCACAAGAAGGCTGCTCTGCAACTCATCAATAGACATTGCAGTAATGTCTCTTGATTCTTCAATTGAGCAGATTATATATTCAAACCTCTGAGTCATGGATCTTGTGATCTTTTCAATAATGGTGGCTTGAGACAATGTTTCACCTTGTGTTGTCATCTTGGTAGCAATTGCAAGAGTTCTTCGAAAGTAGTCATCTACTGATTCATCTTCTTGCATCAACAAAAGTTCAAATTCACGCCTCAAAGATTGCAATTGAGCACACTTCACCCTTGTTGAACCTTGATACTTTTGTCTCATAGATTCCCAAATACTCTTTGATGTGCTTCGATCAAGAATTGTTTCAAGAATAGCTCGATCAATGGATTGAAACAGATAATTCTTGACTTTGAGATCTTTCAATTTACTTTCCTCTGCAGCACGAATCTGTTCTTGCGTTGCATTTGCAAGAGCAACTGTAACACCATGTTCAATCAAACTCCAAAATTCCTTCGATCGCAGCAAGTTTTCCATGAGTTCAGCCCAATGATCATAGAATCCTTCGAATTTTGGAATAGATTGATGGAATGGTGTAGTGGAATCCGCCATTGATAAAGCTTGGTGAAGCTTTACTTTGGAGGAGAAAAGAGAAAAGAGAAGAGAAAGAAAACGGTTACACCGTTGTAACAAACTTTTTTCTGTTTTTGCAAAACTTGATCTTTAGGTCTTCTGATACCAATTGATGGTTCCAAATGGTATTCTCTAGTTTATTTATCACATATCAAGTCCTTATATAGGAGTACAAGTCATATAGATGCTCACAAGTAAGCGCACACACACATAAGTGCTTAACTTGCTAACCAAGCTACCTCAGGCCAAGCCAGGCCAAGCCTGCTTGCCTTGCGCGCGCCCAGGTCCTTGCTCATTGGCACGCCATGAGCCTAAGAGCCTAAGACTAACTCTAACAGATTCTACAATCACTTAATATGGCACCTAAGTCAGATTAGACATTCTTTTGTTGTAGAGTCTATCTACCACCCTTTTGTAATCTAATTCAATGTCTATTCCACATAGTTGCGACTCATCAATCCAATTGAGAGCCTTCAACAAACTCATGGCTTCTCCAACTTCCACCTCCATTATAGGTTCAATCCATTTTGTTATCGCAGTCACAAAATGTTCTTTATCATCTCGGATATACATATCAATTTCTACCTTATTATAAACAATAGAAAAGTTTTTTTACTTATATTTAAATTTCGGACAGAGTACCATTACAAGTGAAATCTACTTCACTCACATGCATTCGGACGGATTTGGATTCTTTTCAATTTTTTCTCTTGTTTTCTATCTTTTTGCTTAATTCAATAGTTAATTCTCACTCTTTCTTTATATATCAATCATTGGATTAAGTCAAATGAAAAAAAACATGAGAAAAAATTTGAGAGGATCTAAATCTATAAAAAAAAACATCACCACATTCAAACAACAAGATAAATTGTCAAATAAAAAACAATAGGATATCATCGCATTCACATGATAACATGTAACATGTAAAGATGTTTGGAAGATTATTCAAACAAGGAAAATGCTAACCGGTGCCCCCGGGGCACTGGTTAAGGTAACTAAAGATAGTAATATTATCTTGAAACTTGTGAAGTCAACATCTTAAAAGTTTAAATTTTTGTTTTTTCAATGCAATTTTTTTCTTTTCTTTCCCTTTTTAGTTCCTTAACTAGTACCCCGGGGGCACTAGTTAGCATGACCCTTCAAACAAAAGTGTTCAACTTTATGCAAAGTGATGAATGAGTATAATTAAGAAATAATTAATAAAAATTGGCATATCCAATTCCACCAATACAATAAATTGAATTGTCTATATGTTACAGGTCTATGAAGCAGAGCAGCCTATACTTAGAGGGAATCAGAGTCCACAGAACTTAGCTGTCACAAAATCACCAACATTTACAACGCATGCGAATGATACCACCAAGGATCTCTCAAAATCGCAAAAAGAATATCAAACTCAAAACCATAACCAATAATTATGTGATTTTTTAAAAGAATAAATATAAAAAAATACAAGTATCCTAAAAGAACATCTCAATAGAAATATTACTCATCGTCCCATGAATTTAGTTCAGTTAATTGAACATTACATTATTTATATAGAGGTCGAAGTTTAAACTCTGATCATCTCACTTATCCACGTTAAATATGTTTTTACCGAATGAGAATACACAATAGTGACATATTCTTATATAGTAACATCCCTCCCTTGAGGGTGGTCTAGGAACATTGTTTAAGGCACTCAGAAAAGTAATTTTGTAGTATAAAAAAATTATGTAACAATTACTTTGACCATAAGAAATGGGGATTAAAAATATATTGAGTGAGGAGTGAGTACAGTAAGATGGTACAAAAGGAAAAAGAAAATGTTTTGTTTGTTGTGTTGGTCTTTATTCTCGAATGAGTAACTAACGTTGAATTGAAGACATTGAATTGACAACTGAACCTGACTAAGCCCACGCTATCTAGTGCAATAAGCAAGCAGATAGATTTTAACTTCAATAATTACAAATAAAATAAAGAAATATTTCTTCCGGTCCTAATTATAAAAGAATTTTTATAGTCTAAATACATTAATATTTTAATGAACCTAAAAAATAAAAATTCTCTTATAATTAGAATTAGAGGAGTACTAGTAATGCTAAACACGGTCTTATGATGATTATAAGAAAATAAAAACAAAAGTTTTATGTATCAATTTTTTAAAAAGAATTAAATATTCTATTTTTAAGATATATTATTATTTTTGTTTCTTTGACTACTGTTTTGAGAACATGTTTTAACATTTTTCATAAATAAAGTGTCTTGAAATTCAAAAAGTTAAATACACAGTAATTCCTACACATAATTTATCAACATTGTGAGGCTCTAACAAGTGACAAACTCTTTAATATGTTTAAACTAAGAATCAAATCCAAAATTTTAGTTAGGGTGTTGTTAATATGTACATATAAGGCATATGTTAAAGTATCTTAATATAGAAATTTAACATTTAATGATACAAAAATTTAATGCTTAAAAAGTTAAAATTTAATGCTTCAATATTTAATACTTTCTAATTTTATTTCCTGTGCCCTTGGTACACATGTTAATATTCTCCTTTTAAATTAGAAAAGATCTGCGTTATCTCATATAAGTAAATGTCTCGAAGATAGTAATAGTTAAAACTTTCGGTAAGATAGAACGTAAACATAACATGGCCCCCCCTTTCTTCCCTTCACCACCACACCCACAACACTATTATTTGTTGTTGTACTCCACAACCCAATAATTGTAGCCTCGCTGACTTTTTGTCCCTCCTTAGTTATAAATTATAATTATATCTATATAACTAAGGCCAATGCTAGGGTGGGAGACAATGACATGTCTCTCACCGGTGCACCATATGATATGTGGATTGGATTGAATGTGTACATGATATTATGGTGTACTGTCAGTATTATATTATTTATATTTTTTTGAAAAAAAAAAGTTTTCAATTTTTCTGGAAAAAAGTTTTCTATCTTTTTTTCGGGCACAAAATTTTCGATTTTTTCTTTTGGAAAAAAAGTTCCTGATTTTTGGGGGAAAAAATTTCGATTTCACATAAAAGCAATTCCAGAGTTTTTCTGGGAAAAAAATTTTCCGTTCTTTTTTCGGGAAAAAAGTTTCGGATATTTTTCAAAAAAAAAAGTTTTTGTTTTTTTATGGAAAAAGTTCAGATTTTTCCCAAAAAAAGTTTCCGATTTTTTGGGAAAAATAGTTTCGAAATGTTCACCTAAAAATTATTGTCGATACAAAAAAGAGTAAAAAAATAGAAAATATTTGAAACTTTTTTTTCCGAATAAAATATTGGATCTTTTTCAGAAAAAAAATCGGAAACTTTATTTTCGGAAAATATCCGAAACTTTTTTTTTTGAAAAAAGAACGAAAACTTTTTTGTTCAGCAAAGACTCCGGAATTGTTTTTTTCTAAAATCGAAACTTTTTTCCTTAAAAATTTGGAACTTTTTTTTCGAAAAAAAAAAACCGAAATTTTTTTTCCAAAAAAAAAATAGAAAAATTTTATCCGGAAAAATTGAAAACTTTTTTTTTTCAAAAAAATTAATAAATAATATAATACTGACAGTACACCATAATATCATGTACACATTCAATCCAATCCACATATCATATGGTGCACCGGTGAGAGACATGTCATGGTCTCCCACCCTAGCATTGGCCTATAACTAATGCCTCTTATACACACTCTTTTGAACATACCCACACATATGAACATGAAAAATAAAAAAGAAAATACACATATTTAGTTTAGTAACAGGTGACAAGTAAAAGATTTTTTTTTTGGGAGTGACGTGGCTTCATATGTGTGGGTATGTTCAAAAGAGTGTGTATAAGAGTGTGACCTTAGGATTATTCATTCTTACATTCACTAAACCAGGTAATACTATTATAAAAACTTGAGTATTTTCATAGAAAGAAAAAAAACTTGAGTATTTATTACATAAACAATAATGAAAAAATTTATATATATATATATATATATATATATATATATATATATATATATATATATATATATATATATATATATATAACTAAAATGAATATACAGCATAGCTAGGAGTACATTTTAATAACGGCAACAATGTAGAATAAAAAAGAAATAATTAATAATGAAATACATCACCAATATATTCATCCCCATAAACTTTTCTGTGGTTTTGATCCCTTCGGACTTGATCTGTAACTTCTAAAAGTGGAGGTGTATATGTAAATCCCCATCAGCTTCCATGCTTCTTTTTCCTGTTTTCATTTATGTTGTTTCTTTTGAATACTTCTAACTTCGCATCCTCTTGTTACCTTTTTATCGATGACATTTTTAGTTTTTTAATTCCTTCACCGGACTTGTATTGGCGATAGGTTCCTTCGCCAACTTTTTATCTTAAGGGTCATGCTAAACAGTGCTCCTGGGGCACTAGTTAAGCATACTAAAAAAGAAAACAAATGATAAAGTTAATGATGAGAGAGAATAACTTTTCACATCATTAAAACATTGAATGCACAATTTACGAGATAAAACTTTTATATTTGTATCCTTAACTAGTGCCCCGGGGGCACTGTTTAGCATTTTTCTTATCTTAATTCCTTCACCAGACATGCATAATCAAGAGGGGATTCCTTTGGTGATGGATTCCTTAAAAAATCAAGTTTTGTCGACATTACACTTAATTTAATTGTTTAAGGAATGCATCACCAGACTTGTTCACGCCTGCATCATAAAGAATTGGCGAGCACCAAATCCAGGTTTTGAAAACAAAGAATGAACACGACCGCCAACACAGTAACAGATTCACTAACCAACTCACTGACCAGCAGCAAGCAGGGGGACCCAACCATAAATTATTAGTGTGGTTAATTTTTTTAGCATTATTCAAAAAAATTCTTCATCATCCCAATAATTCAATTAAACAAACAATATATAAAATTACTACTGAAATTCTGGTATCGCTAGAACGATGTTACCACAGATGTCCCAACAACTGCTTTATGAGTAATGTTGTACTAATTGTTGGCACATCTGACGTAACATATAAAAATGACAGGAAGTAAATAAATTGCACAGGTAATTGTTAACCCAGTTCAGCCAACCTGCCTACTCTGGGGGATATACCAATTCAAGAAGGAAATCCACTAATAGCTCTAGTCACTAAGACCTCCAGAAAACCCTTGGTTTACGTCTTACACTACGACCTCCAGCAAACCCTCGGTTTATGTCTTACACTAAGACCTTCACCAAACCCTCGGTTTACGTCTTATAACCTCGACACTACTCATGCAACTTCTGCCTAGGAACACCTAGACATGAATCTCATCCACAAAACGTGCTCAGAGGGTTAGGTTGCCCTTACATATTTATACTCTTAACCGTCTGGGAACCTAAGCAATGTGAGACTTCAAACAAACTCCAACAATACAAACACATATTCAACACCCACCCTCACGCCTAGCGTGATCCTGGGTCAAATGTCCACATTGCAGTCTTTAACCCGGCTCTGATACCATGATAAATATGTTTGGATCTCATCCCAAAAGCTAGCTCATAGGGTGAGGTTGTCATCACATATTTATACACTTAACCGCCTGCAAGGAACCTAAGCAATATGAGACTTCAAACAATCTTCAACAACACAACAACATATTCAACACCGAAATCAACATAAGAATTTATAATAATTCCTAATGGATTACTAGACTGCTAACATGTAAAGCCCAATGTGGATGATCCCCCTGGCTTCCCCCTCGTGATGATCCAAAAGTGGTGGTATCAGAGTCGATGGTTCGACGAAGGGTTCGACCGGCTCTTTGTATCGAAAGTCTTCCTGACAAATGTGATCAGACGGCAGGTCTCGTTGAGCAGTGTGACTAACAGTAGTACAAGTGTAGAATGAAGAAAGCTTCCGCTTGGGCGGAAACATGATGAATTGAATGACTCACACTTGAGAGGGAGATTGTTGTGGTAAGTGTGAGTTAAGTATCACATTACTTAGAAAAATGGAGGTTGAACACTTTATAAGTGAGATGACTCATAAATCTAACACCTTAAAGTTTTGGGTTAAAGTGTGGTGTCCAACTCACTTTAGGAATCTAGAGGATTCACAACTCCGATTAGGGGTTTAAAAGTGATCTGGAGGGTGGTTTTGGTAATTTTAGCTTATAATGGATAAATTAATTGATTGAATTTTGAAGGGTGGTTTTGCCGGCTGCTATTTTTATTTTTATTTTTTTTGCCAAAGAGTACCTTGTGCAATGCAATTGAATAGGTGGCAGAAAGAGAGAAAGGATCCTCATCCGACTGTGTTCCAGTACTACTTCAGTAGTCTCTAGCTGCACAAGAGTAATGCTATAGCAGCTCTCTATATATAATATCT
The DNA here is from genome assembly GCF_020283565.1 of Trifolium pratense. Lineage (NCBI taxonomy): Eukaryota > Viridiplantae > Streptophyta > Magnoliopsida > Fabales > Fabaceae > Trifolium > Trifolium pratense. Next base: position 37,987,490 of record NC_060064.1, on the reverse strand, counting down.
GACCTATACTACTACTACTACTCTAATCTATTGCTATAAGACAGCTCTCTCTTGATCAATCATCATGCGTCTGCTATTCCCTTTATAGCTTTCTTAGCTGTTTGTTAATTTTGAATTCAATTTTCTTCCTTTTCTTCCTAACTGTGCATGTTTAATCCTTTCCTTTTAAATTCACTGTTTCACAAGATGGGTTATGTCTTTATGATTCCTCCTTTACTCTAGTATCTACCCTCTTCTTCTATTCTCTCTCTCTCTCTCTCTACTATATATATTCTCCATATCAAGATTCCTACTTAGCACTTGCACAAGATTGGTTTTTCCTTTCTTTCTTCAACTAGGTCAAGCCTTCCCTTTGGAATCTTTACACCTTCCTAGTTCTTTCCCAGCTTACAGATAGTGTTAAAATAGTTTTCATGTACCTTCTCTTTTTTCTTTCTTCTTCAAGGTTTTCTAGCCCTAAATCTTCTTTTCTAAGAATTTCTTCTTTTCCTTTTTCTCATTAAATAAAACATATATCTGGATCATTTTTTATGGTTCAGATACGTGTTTTATTCAATAAACCTAAAAGATTATTTTTTGCTTATATTCAAAACCACCGGAGTGGTATTATACTTCAATTTTCTCTATTTATTTTTGAACTATCCTTTTAATTTTAATTTGTTTCTTTTGGTGGTTTTCATAAGGTTTTTATTTTTTGGTACAATGTTTACTTTTTATTGTTTTCTCACACACAAAAAAAATCATATAAACCTAGAGAGAGTGAAGTTGATGCATATAAACCTACTGGAGAATGATGATGAAGAATGTTCGTTCACAAAGGAAAAAGTGAAGCTGCCAGCATGATCTAAGCTTTGGTTAGAGAGCTTTGCTTGCTTGCTTGCTTGCTTGCTTGCTTTTGAATTTCAGGATAAAGAGAAAGAAGTAAGTAACCCTAAACAGTGACTAGGTCATGCTGTGACAGCCTCACTCTTTCCTATTTTGTGGACCCAAAATTCCTATAATCTTAACAATCTCTTCAACAAACTGAAAGACACAACAAAAAAGGTTAGTGAATGAATATAATCACTGTTAGAACTAGAAGCAATAAAGCATCTTGTGTTTATTCCTTTTTCAATGTTTTCTGGCAGGCGTGCTTTCTTTGTCTCTTTACTTTTTCTTTCTTTCTTTCTCTTGTTATTTCATGCCAACCTGGTTTTACTGTTTCTTGTTGACTATTATATTATATCAGTACTATATTGTTATATTGTCCTTGCTTTTGTTTTCTTGACCTAAAATGTTAAGGGTCCATTTGTTATTTTTGGTCTTATATGATATTGATATATCTAGCTAGGTTCATTGTATGAATATAATGCTTTGGTTTTGGTCTATGTTTTTTTATGTTTCTTATGCAGCATGATACATATGTTCTTTGAAAGATGTTGTATTATTATGATTTTGTTTTTTAACCATATATATATAGGTGTATTGTTGCAATCTATGGTTAAAAAAAAGGTATATAGTGTTACAATGTGGTGAACTAAATTAAAGTAATTTGTCCACAAATCCTAGTTCAACCGACAAAAATGTCGAAATTGCTAGTGTCGGACGTCGGGACCGGGGTTCGAACCCCGGTCACTCCACTTTGTGTGTGTGAGTTTCAATGACTTTGTCATTTCGTCTATCAACAAAAAAAAAAAATTAACTGTAATTTGAATTTCGGGTCATTTAGTGTCTGACATGTCTCGATAGAAAATATGTAGAAAACCAAAAATATAGTGTTCATATCATGTTGCAGATTGTCATGCCTCAACTTTGTATTTGACGGTTTGTTTGCAGATGTTATTTTTTTTTGTGTGTGTCATCCTTTGCGCAAGGACCATACTAATTTTATTCCAATTTTATCGGATGCCTCTTGGGGGACTTTGCAGATGTTACTTAGAAACATGTTCAGGAGGTTAATGGTTACTAATGGTCCTCAATTTCTAGTTTTTTGGCTGGAAGTAATGGGATTTAATGTTTGTGTTAGTCTTATATTATGAAAAAATAATTAGCATAGGACTGATATTTAGTTCTTTGCGGTTCAAAAATAAATAAATATTCGATCTTGAATTTGATTCTTGTATGGTGTGGAGAATGTATCATTTGAATGGAATAATTTAACAAATTAAATACAAGTAAGCTTCCTTATGTAATTTATGCTCTACTATAATTTTTTAAATTTATTTTTTATTTTTAAAATTTATTTGAATAATTATAAATCAATTACATCAGTTATTCAATGAATCTGAAAAGTGAATTTTTACTTATAGTAGTAGTTCTTAATTTTCTGGTTGCAATATGAGAAGGTCTTCTATATTTTGATTTGTATAAAAGCAGCATTGTTTCACTCTAATGACATTAAAACTACAACGAAAAAATAATAATTTTTTCTTTTCATAATCTAGTCTTGATTATTATTATTGCATTTTTTATAATGCTTGAATTTAAAGTTTTAATTAAATATTTTGGAAGATGAAATTAAATAAAATGGAAAAAATAAAACATAAGTAAATTAAATGAAGAGTGTTTCGAGAAAACAATTACTAGTATATGTGGATGATGGCTAAAGTTAATTTTCCAAATGTATCCGATCAATCTATTCTATGGTGCAACATAGGTTCAAAAAAAAATGGTGCAACATTATTGACAATATTATTGGATATACATGTAAAATAATTATTATACTAGCAATATATATAAGTTTTGACATGATAGATTGGGATCAGGCCAATCAGACCTATTTTTGCATTCTAATCCCATGGATTATGTTGGATGGTCCAATGCTTAATTTTGACAACTATAATCTTGTCAAGTAATTAAGTGATTTATGATGAAAGAGATGAGTTGACAAAAAAAATAATATGAAAGAGATGTAATTTTATTATCAACAATCTCCTCCTTAAAGTGAGTCTCCTCGTTTTACTCCTCCACCACTATTATAATTTATTACTCCCTCCGGTCCTTATTATAAGGAACAGTTTGACAAAAACACACAGACCAAGGAAACCTATTTTTTTTATTAAAAATTCTAAAATGTTATGTTTAATTCCAAAAATAACCTTGGTCTTAATTGATTGTTGTCTCTTGTAATTATCAATATACTAAACCACTATTCTTAATTCCAATGTAACTCCTCCTATACATGGTGGTAGACCATTTATGTGACTCTTTGTTTACTAAAATTTGCCTCCAATTTTTTTTATAGGAAATGTGTGTGTAATTAATGTTAAGCATTGAAATAGGTTATATTGGAGTATACAATTCAATTCAATAAGGGTATAAAAGGAATTACTTATTTAATAAAGCATAGATTTAAGGAGTGTTCCTTATATAAAGGACCAAAAAAAAAATCGAAACTGTTCCTTATAATAAGGACCGGAGGGAGTATAATACAAGGATTTTCTACTGTTACTCTAGCAAACTCAATCTTTGTTTAGATACCACTTGTGTTGGGACGAAAGAAAAACATAAGAGATAATTTTAATTTTCGTCAAAAAAAAAAAAGAGTATTTTAATGACCATGTTCTGTTGTTTTTAAATTAGTTAAAATAAATTAAGATATTTAACTCAAATAGTTAATGAATTTCTTCTATAACGAATTTTTTAAAAGAATTCAAGTTTGACTTCTAGTAAAACTATTTTTAAATAAATTTTTCTTATTTTGCGGTCAAATTTTAAATTATCTTCGCTTAAAACTAAAGAGTTACTAACGAGAAAAACATTAGTTAAAATACGTGTTTCCTTTTGTGTCCCATTATTAAGAGGCCGTGTATACGGTCCCCCACGAAGTCATACACTTAGTTAGTGGTTGGCACTTTCTATTTGGTCTCTTTAAGACTTAGGACTCCCCAAAGCCATTGATGGATCGGTATTGGAGCACGATCAAATTTCAGATATGTCTTGTTTGGACCACTGCCACTTGTCCCATGTGTGCTTACAATAATCATTTTATTTTATTTTATATTACTGGATGTCTAACAAATTGTTTTTGCAGTTTATATTTCTTGTAGGTTAAATAAGTGTCAAAAATATTTATATATGACCGTAAAATATCATGATAAAATGCAAGTAAATGTGTTCAACCTAATAATAATAATAATATTAGTATTGTTAATTGAGTTAGACAAATGGTTTGGCCGTGCTTTGGAGAACATTCACTCATCTCCAATGATAATTAATCTTTAAGAAATTAATTAATTAATTTTAAGATGATTATCTACAATTTTACTTTATTTTTTATAAGATAGTATGTGATAAGGATTCTAGCTAGACACGATAGTTAATTAAGATATCATTGTTATGGTTTTGAGTAACAGTATCACTCACGTCCATAAACATTGGTGCTTTTGAGATCTTTTTATCATTATAATCATCTTGTATCCATTCACAATTCTCTTTGTCTTTGCATCAAAGAGAATTATTATATACTCCGTTAGTTCATTTTTTATTGTCAGAATTTTTGAAAAAACAAAAGAAAAATGACAAAGGCCAAATACATTATGCACTTGATTTGGTTGAAAAACATGCATTTGAAAGCTTAGAAACAATATTATTTTCAATGGAGATTTATCCGATGCTTTCTTATTGGTTAATGATATTTTGCTTATTTTTTGGGTTTGGTTAGTATGTCGTTCAAATTGTAAATCTTTTTTTTTTCTTCTTCTGAATAATGTAATGATCTTATATGGTTTGTCTACAAAGCATATAATAACTTGGTTTAGTGTATGTCGTTCAGGTTGTAAATCATTTTTTTTCTTCTTCTGAATAGTGTAATGATCTTATATGGTTTGTCTACAAAACATATAATAACTTGCTTTGTTTTGTAAGGGATTGAGTACCCGTGTATTCATTTATAATAAACTTTGCTTATCAAAAAAAGAAGACAAAGGTGCCTTTTAAATTTAATTAAAATAAGTCCCTGTGTGCTTAACTCAGTTGGCAGAAACATCACACTATATGTGCAGGAGTCGGGGTTCGAACCCCTAACACTCCACTTATTCACCTTTAAGGTGGATTTTCTATCCACTGGGCTATTTGACCAAAAGAAAATTTAATTAAAATAAAAAAGAAGAGAAATTACAAGAAATGGGGGACTAGGCCAAAACCCAAAAGTAAACAACCTAGTGCATCACTAGCATTTGCCTCATTAAAAACCTTACCGGTAAAACTCAATGGGATAAAACCTTAGTAAAAGAAAAAAAAAAAAGAACAGAACAAACAAAATATTGAACCCTTGTAATACATCAATAAAAACATTTCTCTAATGAATCCTTATCATATTATCTTACAAAAATAAAATTTGAGGCACCAAAGGAGATAGAATCTCCCACCAAACAAAACTATTACTTTGGAGATCAAGCAAAGCAATTTTGTCAGCACAACGATTGTCTTCTTTAACTCAATACAATTTAGCCACATGTTTCTTAACCTCCAAGGAACTATGATTCTTAAAAGTCATAGTATCCAATTGAGAGTTTGTTTCCAACTAAAAAGAGTTCCGACCCTTTTCAGAAGCTAATTCAATTGCAAGCATAGCCTCAATGAGCTCAACATGGAAAGAAGTAGATATGTTTAAATTTTGAGCAAAACAACTCACAACATTAGCATTGCTATTTCTGAAAATACTACCACAAACAACCGAACAAGGGTAACATTTTGTTATTGTCAATAGTGTTGCATTTGATACAAGAAACAATGAGAGGATGTGATAAAATCTCTTTAATCCTAGGAGCATGAATTCTAACATGAAAAAACCTTAAAAATCACAAATTCATGAGGATCCGAGAAAGATGTCCATATAGAGTGAAACAAACATACACTATGTCATTTGATTCAATAGTAAAAGTTGGCAAACTCAAGATTACACTTCGCTCAACATCTTAGATTTTTTTACGAAATTGTGATATCTCATAGACTCATACCTTCCGCATCTTCAATTTTGTTTTTCATTTTCCTTAACACATTATAAAAGTTGTTTGATTTTTTTTAAAATGAATTTTTGTAGTGTATTTTATTTTGTTATAAAAAATTTAGCAAAGAATTTTTTATAAAATGTTCAAATGAAAAATCGGTTTAAATAGCTTATCTAAAATATTGTTTAAAGTATTTCATCATTTTGTTACAAATTTTTATCAATCATAAAATTTCAAAAAAATCTCTAAAAAAAAAACTATTTTAAATAGTTTTTCATAAAAATCATTTTTGAAAGATATTTTTTTTAAAAAAAAATTGTAATTTTTATTAAGCTATGGAATGTCAAAATCACTCTTTTTATTCATAAAAAGGTGAATTTAAAATAACTTTTACTATTTTTAATCAAGTTATCATAAAAATTATTTTTGAAAATACAACGAAAAAATCATGTTTTTTAAAAAAGCTAAAACAAACGCACTCTATATCTCCGACAAACTCAATTTTTGAGTTTTTTTGAAATCTAAACAAACAAATTTTATATTTGTTGGAATATAAATACTTTCTTGCAAATACAATTAAATTTGAATTTGCGGAATTAATTTTAAAAAGCTTTATTTTTTTTTTTAGGTATTGACCTTCTAGTTCTTAGGTGAAGGGAGTCAGACTTCATTATACCTCGCAGTCTAACTTTGGGTCCTCCTAAATTCATCTTAGAGAATGTTAATTAATCACTTGAATCCAATTACTTTTGTAATTGGGAAAGCAATAAAAAAAAATCTCCACGTAATAAATAAAAACAAACAGAATATTCAACCAATAAATAAAAACCAAACAAAATCAACTCACAATGATATTTTACTACCAAATCTGCAATAATATAAAACTAAATCTGCAATTTTTACATGGCAAAATTGCAACCTATCAAACTCTTACACAATTGCAATTTTTTACAAGGATTAAAATTGCAAATCCTCTCGACTACAATTTTTGAACGGAAAAATTGTAAACCCTCCTCACAAGGCTCACAACTACCCAAACTCAATTCACTCAAAGACTAGAGTTATTGTGGTGAATAAAACTCAAATTAACTCTCCATATTTATAATTTATAATAACTTTCTACCTCTTTTTTCTTCCAACTACTCGATGTGAGACTTGGATGAGTAACCTCTTTCACACAACAGTAATTGACTTAGAAAATTTAGTTTTGGTTTTGTTAAAATAGTTGGCGCATTTCAAAAATTTTAAAAATTATTGTGTTTATCGGCAATCTCATCTATATATGTAGCAAGTGTGATCTTTATAGTTTCACATTAATAAAAAAAAAATAAAGGTTGAATAATATATTAGTAAAATGACTTATAAACTCAATACTTTAAAGTTTTGGTTTAAGTTGTAGTGTCCAATTAACTTTTGTGGTTGCTAATGTCGATTATCCTCCGACTTCCCTCATAACCCAACGACCGCAAAGGGTATGAGAGATTTTCCAAATTTTGAAATTGTTTTTGTCAAACGTCAGGGTAAACATAGGATTTGGATACTCTCCAATTTTTACTCTTATGTTGGTCATGTTATAGTAAATTTAGCCATTTATTCTATTTTTTTTCCTCACATGAGAGAAAAATTGGATAGAATCCAAGTCATAGTGGGTTTGTTGGGGTAGAAAGTACAAGTTGAAGTGTACAAAGGAGAATTTTCCAAATCATCCAACGTGGGTTTGAGCCCATATCCATTTTTTTTTATTCATTTTGGCCAATCCGTACTGTATTTGTCCAGATTAGTCAATATATAAAAATTCTAAAAGTCTTCAAATGAGCATTTTATATATCGAAATTATGGAATTCATATTGATTTATTTGAGATGGGTCAAAATTGATGCAAAATAAATAAATAAATAAATTCGTGGTACTTCAAAAAATGTAGGAAGGGAAGAAGCTGGTTTGTTGTACAACACCCGGTGGGATTGGTAGCTTTTAGCTTAACCTTATCACCTTAAGGTATTGTCATCCATTTCCCTCGAACACAGTTATAAAATGATCATTAGTATTATTTTAATTAATAAAAAAGTTCTCATTTGCCATAAAAAATAAACAATCTTCAAGTCATATCAACTTAATATTGAGATTTAATGGTAATAATTCTTTGTCCTTGTGAGTTAACTCATATAGTATGGACTAGAGCTGTCAAAACGGGCGACCCGAACAATTTCGGGCCGGTCGGGCTCCGGGCTTTGTCGGGCCGGGCTAAAAAACCCGGATGAAAAACGGGCTACCAAAATTAGTTCCTGAGCCCGGCCCGGTACGGGTAGTCGGGCTTTCGGGCCGGCACGATTTATTTTTTATTTTTTATTTTTTTACTTTTAATGCTCAAACTCAACCATGTAAATAGCATTAATAATTCTTGCGCGTCCTATTTTTTACTCATCCGCTATATATATATATATATAACAATTCTCGCGCGCCGTATTTTTACTCATCCTCTATCTACGAGTTTCTGGCGCGCCATATTCTTACTCTCCACTACCTACGAGTTTCTCGCGCGTCATAGTTTTACTCATCCGCTACCTACGACTTTCTCGCGCGCCCTATTTTTACTCTTCCGCTACGTACGAGTTTCTCGCGCGCCCTATTTTTATTCATCCACTACGTACGAGTTTCTCGCACGCCCTATTTTTACTCATCCACTACCTACGAGTTTCTCGCGCCCTATTTTTACGCATCCGCTACTTACGAGTTTCTTGTGCGTCATATTTTTACTCATCCGCTACCTACGAGTTTCTCGCGCGCCCTATTTTTACTCATCCGCTACGTACGAGTTTCTCGCGCGCCCTATTTTTTTTCATCCACTACGTACGAGTTTCTCGCGCGTCCTATTTTTACTCATCCGCTACCTACGAGTTTCTTAGGTGCCCTATTTTTACTCGTCTGCTACTTAAGTAACGGATGGTGTTTTATAATTTATATTACAAACTAATTTCAAATCATCCAAAACAAATTATTTATATTTATGTTTTATTTTATTTTTTTAATTTTAATTTTTTTGGGCTTGCGGGCCGCCCGCGGCCCATTCGGGCTAGCCCATATTTTAATCGGGCTTTGTTGGGCCGGGCTAAAAAACTCGGAAATAATTCGGGCTAGGATTTTCAATGTCCGAGCCCGGGAAAAAATCGGGCTTGGCGGGCCGGCCCATTCGGGCTAGCCCATTTTGACAGCTCTAGTATGGACGTCACATTAATATGCAGGAACTGAGGTTCGAATCTCGGAAACCCCATTTATTCACCTAAAGATTAAATTTCTAACCATTAAACAATTTGACAAAAAAAAAAAAAATACAGACCAAGAAAAATTGTATATAATGAAGCATTACTGCAAAAATTACAATTCTCGCATACCAGTTTGTTAGCATAGCAACAACATCATAATAGCATATACCAGTGATAACAACTGATGAATACAACTCTGTTCATACAAATTTGAAGGTTTCAAACCCTAATAATTTATATACTTTTTACTACACTTAAGAGAATTTAACATGAATATATCACATTTAGCTTAATTCCTACCCACCCAATTTCACAAATTAGATACAGGCAATTATATCTTTAAATTATATCTTTAAAACTACACAAATGAGCAACACTAAATAGCAAAAAAAAACAGGTGTCATCCTCTAAGATAGTCCACATTGGATTTGAAGTTTCATGTCTAGACAAAATTTTAACCTCATTTAGGCAATGTTTTCAAATTTGATAATGGAGGGAAAAAATGATGAACAAATGATCAAAGGGCCAGCAAACTGGATCGAAAATGCAAGGCCCGGTCCAAAAAGCCCACATGGATGGCAAGCAAACAAAATCTGGTCAGAAGCAAAAGTGTCTTGTCGTTTTCACATGCTCTGCCCTCAATTCAACTTTATCAAGAAACAACTATCACGCTGCTGCAATTCAAATTTCAAATTCAAATCACACACTCTCTCTCTCTCCCTCTTCTTTCACGTTCTTTAACATTCTTTAACATTGCTTTCACCTTCATTCAACATTCATTTCTTCGTCCGTTTCTCTGCTTCATCTCCCAGAATCTAGGTAACAATTTTTTTTCTCTCTTTGTTTTCACTTTGGTACAGATTAACTTCCACCGTTAATGATTAGTTAATATGTTATTTTTCTCACAGATTCACTTCCATCGCAATCTTCAGGTAACGATAATTTACGATTCGTCAATTTGGAAGTTCATGATTTGATTTCATATTCTACTTTTGATTTTTTTTTTCTTCTTGCAATTTATTGTTTGTTCAGGTTCACAAATTAGAGTTCATGGTTTGATTTCTATTGTTCTTTATTTGTTTGATTTGATTCTGCTGCCAATCTCATATAGATGCTATGTTGCTCTGTATTTTTTTCAGGTTCTTAACACACCAATCCAACGAAAGGTTTTTTCTTTTTCTTTTTTCTTTTATGAATCTTTAAAATTGAATATGTGTGTAATCTTTTATCACCATTATTTATTGTTTTTTTCATCACAAGTTATTCATTTCTCCTTATTTTTTGAACCATTTGTTAGTTTTAGTATGACTCTTAATTTCTTAATTTGTTTGTGCTCTATCAGATTTTGGCATGATTTAATTGTTCTGTTTGGAACTTAAATTTCAGTGTATCCAAATGTAAAGTTAAGACATGAACTTAGCATGATTGTTTTGTGTTGTTCTACAGCTACTACTTAAAGGTGGTGTAGCAGATTGTGCATATTGGAAGGATAATTCTCTGTGCCATAATTTAGATGTAAGTTAAACCAAGTTTTGATGGTTTTCCTAAAGGTATACTTGCTTAGCTTATTATGATTTGTAGTTAAACCATTGTTTATTAGTAGATTTCTAATTTTCAATGGAATTGATCTATTGTTTGAGTGATCACTTATAGTTTGATACTTTTAATTACTTTAGTTTGATTTAGATAGGAAGAATCATTGTCATCCCTTGAATTCCTTAGTTTAATGAGAGTTGGTGAACTACATAGCTTTCATTGTATCTGAAAACTCTCATTTGATTGTGAAAGTGATCACTCAAAGTGTTTGAGGAAATGTCTCAATAGGAAAAAATGATGGCTTTGTGGTCTTATTTTTTTGTGCTTTTCTATACCATCATTTGTATGCAATTAGTGAAAGAATTAGTGAAAATAGATAATTTGTTAGCTTCTACATCACCAACTTTAAGGTATTTTATAAAATTGGTGTCTTCTTCATCATATATTTTTAAATGATTTATTTAAATTTTTGCAAAAATTGTATGAAATCAACTGTAATACTCTATTTGCACTTTGCAGGCCAAAAGATTTGTAGACTATTTGGCTACTTTGGTCCTCTAAATGAAGTTTTCGTGCCTCATGATTATTATATTAGGTAAGCTTATTTACTCCGTCTTAAACACAACTTATATATAGCTTCTATGTGTTGTTTTAATTTAAAGTTTTAATTTTCCAGTTCAATGTGTTATATGTGAAGTTGTATAGTGCTCCAAATTTATCATTTAGTTTTGGTCAACGTGATGGCATTATTTCTCACTTTCAGATTACTACTTTTAAATATAGTTTTTGTTTCTCATGTAAATATTTGTGTTTGTAAATCTCTTATAAGATGAGCTGAATATATTCCTGACGACTTTGACTTTTTTATTCAGGTTATTGGTAAAACATTGGTCCTTGATGAGATAATCAATTATACTCAATCATATCACCACCAAGTAGAGCTGTGAATTCTTTATCTAATGTTGTAATTCTTTGTGAAAATATGAATGTTTGATAAACTATCTGATATGTTTGATTCACAATAATTTATAGCAGCAAAGCTTTTGATAAATGGTTGCATAAAAGGGTTGAAAGTGATATAATGCTTCCAAAAAGGTTGTTGGAGAGTCTTTCACATGGTAAGCAAATAGACATGTGTAGGGGTTGAAAGTTTTTTTGTGATTGGACATGTAAATTGGTTTCATTTATGCTTTTGTTTTTTGGTACATCATTTATGCATATGTTTTACTTCACACTTTTATTGGAAAGAACAATAAGCTAGAAAGAAACTATTGATTTCAGTGTTTGGTGTATGATGATAAAGGTCAAGTGATGATTATTGATTTATGAAGTTGAGATATTTGTTCATAAACTTTGGCACTTTGTAAGATCCATCATATTTTTTAGTTTACTTTATTTCGAAATATCTTATTTGAATTGAGGGAATGAAGACTATCAAATTGAGGGGTCAAGGGTGTTGTCGTTTTCACGCTGCAACCTAAAACAACTTTAGCAGGAAACAACTTTCACGCTGCTGCAAACTCCTCTGTACTCAATTCAAATTTCAAATTCAAATCACTTTCTCTCTCTCTCGCCCTCTTACTTTATTTCATGAGTTTTGATTATTTATTTTTTTCTTTGAATTTCTGTTGAAAATACAGTTGGTTAGTTTCTATCTTTTAGTTAATAATCCCTACTTTTTAGGAGATCAAAACAACTATCCCGATTCCGGTTCCTTCCTAATGTGATGAGAATTTGCTTCATCTTTTCTCAACGTTTTTTTAAGTTTTGGTGTATCTTAATTGCCATACAAACAAGCAAATGTTTATAATCTGCTTTGTAGTTTGTAATCTTCTTTTACTTTTCACAAAAACAATAGCAAATGTTTATGAGTTCACTAAGTTTTCTGAACTATAAATTTGAGTAGTTTTTAGTTGATGTTTGAGATTTGAGTAGTTATGTTTTTGTTTTCTTTTTCATCTCATAATTCAATTTTATCGGAAAATATAGGTTTTGTACATGCAGACTTCTTTTGACTCCTAAATTTAATTGAGTAGGTAGTAAACTAAGAAAATCAAAGATTAATGTTTCAACTCACTTATTATTTGTTAGGCATGTGCATATAATATCAATAATATATATTGCTGTGAAGATGATTTTCATGATTATTATTTGTATATTTGGATTCAGAAGTCACAAAACCTTATGAAGATACTTTTGTATGGATTTGATGTATAAGCATGGAGAAAGGTTTCTTCAACTTCTTCAAATAGAAAGGTTTCAACTTGCTTCTCAATCCCTTCCTTATTTCATCATTTGATTTCATATTCTGATTTATTTATTTTTTTGGAATGTTATTGTTTGTTCATTAGGTTCACAAATTAGGGTTTCATTGGGTAAGTTTTATGAACTTTAATTGATTGTATTTGAGTAGTATTTAGCTGAACTTTAATTTGAGTATGTGATAGAGTATAGTGCTAATTAAATTTGAGTAAGTTTCTTGGAGTATGACAAAGAAGAATGTGTCTCCGAATGGCAAAAATACAGAGCTTGTCTTTCTTAACATTTGGAAGATAGAAAAATGATTCATATATTGGAAGGTGAAAATGTTGTTCAAGAAGATAGTGCTGTTGCTTCTCAGTAGCATATCACATGTTTGCTGTAATGACAGTGATCAATTTAGTAGCTTTCACTGCTCACTAGCAATTTATTATCGTTCCTTCAAATTTTCCATAATTTGTAACATTGAGTTGTTTAAATTATAGAATCATAGAAACTTAGGGTCAACCTTGATATAGACTATAGAGTATTTTACTTTGACATGAATAGTTTTAAGAATGGAACTAAGGTTATGGACAGAGTTTAATGTCCATGCCTAATTTTTAATCAAGATTGAGTCACTTACTCATTGACAACCAAAAAAAATAAGATTTTCAATTTTTTTTATTGTAAAAGTGAGCACCGACAAAGTGTTTGACCAAATGTCTCAATATGCAAAACTATTGAAAATATTCCCTACTTAGAATTTCTGTTGAAAATATTGTTGGTTAGTTGTCATATTTATTAGGATTTGTTTCTATCTTTTAGTCAATAATCCCTACTTCTTAGGAGTTGTTAATGGGATTTAGATGGTTTTCTCGGCACACCACTTTTTCAGAATTCCAGGTTTAGTTAGATTTTATAATAATGGTTAATTTTTTTTTTCAATCTTTTTTTTTCCAGTGTGATGTATATAGTATATTCTTATCATTATACTGATGTATGTTCTTATCATAATATTTTTCATTACATGGTTAATTTTGTGTTTATTTGTGAAATAAAGATTTACAGTATATGTTTATTTGTGTTAATTTTGATATACTAGATGTAACTATCGATTCATTAGCTATGGTTGTTATATGTTTCTGAGAAGAATTTGATTTTCAGAGTGTTGTTGAATTGATTCTGGGGCATGAATAATGAATTATTGATGAAATCACTAGGAATCTTTAGTCAAATGGTTCTTGAGGTGTGACAGAGTTTTTCTAGGCAAGATGCGGTTAATTAATCAGACCCAATAGACACAGAGAAAGCGACAAGGGATAATAGTAGTGATTTTCTTGAGTTTCAAAGGTAACCTACTACTCTCTCTCTCTAGCCAATACAATTTTCATCGATTCTGTTTTAGGTTTTTGATTTACGCTTACTTATTTATTATATTAGATCTATTGGTTGAATTGTTAAGATCGAGACGTGGAAAAAGAAGGCTGGGGTCGCCTCTGTGGAAGCTCGAACTTGAAGCTTGAACATCGACTAACTCGTGAGTTGAGGTAATTACCTGAAAAATTTTGATGTTGAGTTCGATTATGAAATTTAGACTGATTCGATTTTGTAGTAAAAAAAGTCTAATCAACGTATTTTGATTGTGATTTTTGTTGTTTGTGTTGAGAATTTGTGATGTGATTGAATGTTTGGTTGTTTGTTTGTTTTACAATGCGACAAATCTGTTCTCGCTGATTTGAATTTAGCTTTATATCGTGGATTTGATGTTTTGTTTTGTTGAAGTAGATTTGTCTGAAATTGAATTGCATGAATTCTATAGTTTGAGTAACTTTATCAATATTTCAGGTGTGTAAGCTAGGAACTAATTCTGAGTTGCTTATAGAATGAAAGTTCACCCAATAAAGATGGCATTATTTGTACGATGGAAACCTCAAAGCGTTACAGGTCTTTTGCCTCTCACTTATCTCTTAATTGATTTCTAGAATTGGTCATTTTCATTACCTTTAACCATCCTTTAGAGTCTCTTAGCCAAAGCGTAATTATGAATTGTTCTTTAGCTTGCTTCTTTTACTTATATGTAGCTTCTTCTTTGCTCCCCTTTTTCAGGTTTATGTAAAGTTAAGGTGAACGATCATATCAACTCAATTTGAGAAGTTGATATGTAAGTGAATTTGACCAATTTGAATGTAGCAACTCAATTTTGATATTGTTGTGGAATTAGTAGTCAAGCTAAGATACTGTTATGGAATTATAGTTACTGTTATTTAAATGATACATGAAACTTCAATTTGAAAAAGATAGCAAAAAAAAACAGGTGTCATCCTCTAAGATAGTCCACATTGGATTTGAAGTTTCATGTCTAGACAAAATTTTAACCTCATTTAGGCAATGTTTTCAAATTTGATAATGGAGGGAAAAAATGATGAACAAATGATCAAAGGGCCAGCAAACTGGATCGAAAATGCAAGGCCCGGTCCAAAAAGCCCACATGGATGGCAAGCAAACAAAATCTGGTCAGAAGCAAAAGTGTCTTGTCGTTTTCACATGCTCTGCCCTCAATTCAACTTTATCAAGAAACAACTATCACGCTGCTGCAATTCAAATTTCAAATTCAAATCACACACTCTCTCTCTCTCCCTCTTCTTTCACGTTCTTTAACATTCTTTAACATTGCTTTCACCTTCATTCAACATTCATTTCTTCGTCCGTTTCTCTGCTTCATCTCCCAGAATCTAGGTAACAATTTTTTTTCTCTCTTTGTTTTCACTTTGGTACAGATTAACTTCCACCGTTAATGATTAGTTAATATGTTATTTTTCTCACAGATTCACTTCCATCGCAATCTTCAGGTAACGATAATTTACGATTCGTCAATTTGGAAGTTCATGATTTGATTTCATATTCTACTTTTGATTTTTTTTTTCTTCTTGCAATTTATTGTTTGTTCAGGTTCACAAATTAGAGTTCATGGTTTGATTTCTATTGTTCTTTATTTGTTTGATTTGATTCTGCTGCCAATCTCATATAGATGCTATGTTGCTCTGTATTTTTTTCAGGTTCTTAACACACCAATCCAACGAAAGGTTTTTTCTTTTTCTTTTTTCTTTTATGAATCTTTAAAATTGAATATGTGTGTAATCTTTTATCACCATTATTTATTGTTTTTTTCATCACAAGTTATTCATTTCTCCTTATTTTTTGAACCATTTGTTAGTTTTAGTATGACTCTTAATTTCTTAATTTGTTTGTGCTCTATCAGATTTTGGCATGATTTAATTGTTCTGTTTGGAACTTAAATTTCAGTGTATCCAAATGTAAAGTTAAGACATGAACTTAGCATGATTGTTTTGTGTTGTTCTACAGCTACTACTTAAAGGTGGTGTAGCAGATTGTGCATATTGGAAGGATAATTCTCTGTGCCATAATTTAGATGTAAGTTAAACCAAGTTTTGATGGTTTTCCTAAAGGTATACTTGCTTAGCTTATTATGATTTGTAGTTAAACCATTGTTTATTAGTAGATTTCTAATTTTCAATGGAATTGATCTATTGTTTGAGTGATCACTTATAGTTTGATACTTTTAATTACTTTAGTTTGATTTAGATAGGAAGAATCATTGTCATCCCTTGAATTCCTTAGTTTAATGAGAGTTGGTGAACTACATAGCTTTCATTGTATCTGAAAACTCTCATTTGATTGTGAAAGTGATCACTCAAAGTGTTTGAGGAAATGTCTCAATAGGAAAAAATGATGGCTTTGTGGTCTTATTTTTTTGTGCTTTTCTATACCATCATTTGTATGCAATTAGTGAAAGAATTAGTGAAAATAGATAATTTGTTAGCTTCTACATCACCAACTTTAAGGTATTTTATAAAATTGGTGTCTTCTTCATCATATATTTTTAAATGATTTATTTAAATTTTTGCAAAAATTGTATGAAATCAACTGTAATACTCTATTTGCACTTTGCAGGCCAAAAGATTTGTAGACTATTTGGCTACTTTGGTCCTCTAAATGAAGTTTTCGTGCCTCATGATTATTATATTAGGTAAGCTTATTTACTCCGTCTTAAACACAACTTATATATAGCTTCTATGTGTTGTTTTAATTTAAAGTTTTAATTTTCCAGTTCAATGTGTTATATGTGAAGTTGTATAGTGCTCCAAATTTATCATTTAGTTTTGGTCAACGTGATGGCATTATTTCTCACTTTCAGATTACTACTTTTAAATATAGTTTTTGTTTCTCATGTAAATATTTGTGTTTGTAAATCTCTTATAAGATGAGCTGAATATATTCCTGACGACTTTGACTTTTTTATTCAGGTTATTGGTAAAACATTGGTCCTTGATGAGATAATCAATTATACTCAATCATATCACCACCAAGTAGAGCTGTGAATTCTTTATCTAATGTTGTAATTCTTTGTGAAAATATGAATGTTTGATAAACTATCTGATATGTTTGATTCACAATAATTTATAGCAGCAAAGCTTTTGATAAATGGTTGCATAAAAGGGTTGAAAGTGATATAATGCTTCCAAAAAGGTTGTTGGAGAGTCTTTCACATGGTAAGCAAATAGACATGTGTAGGGGTTGAAAGTTTTTTTGTGATTGGACATGTAAATTGGTTTCATTTATGCTTTTGTTTTTTGGTACATCATTTATGCATATGTTTTACTTCACACTTTTATTGGAAAGAACAATAAGCTAGAAAGAAACTATTGATTTCAGTGTTTGGTGTATGATGATAAAGGTCAAGTGATGATTATTGATTTATGAAGTTGAGATATTTGTTCATAAACTTTGGCACTTTGTAAGATCCATCATATTTTTTAGTTTACTTTATTTCGAAATATCTTATTTGAATTGAGGGAATGAAGACTATCAAATTGAGGGGTCAAGGGTGTTGTCGTTTTCACGCTGCAACCTAAAACAACTTTAGCAGGAAACAACTTTCACGCTGCTGCAAACTCCTCTGTACTCAATTCAAATTTCAAATTCAAATCACTTTCTCTCTCTCTCGCCCTCTTACTTTATTTCATGAGTTTTGATTATTTATTTTTTTCTTTGAATTTCTGTTGAAAATACAGTTGGTTAGTTTCTATCTTTTAGTTAATAATCCCTACTTTTTAGGAGATCAAAACAACTATCCCGATTCCGGTTCCTTCCTAATGTGATGAGAATTTGCTTCATCTTTTCTCAACGTTTTTTTAAGTTTTGGTGTATCTTAATTGCCATACAAACAAGCAAATGTTTATAATCTGCTTTGTAGTTTGTAATCTTCTTTTACTTTTCACAAAAACAATAGCAAATGTTTATGAGTTCACTAAGTTTTCTGAACTATAAATTTGAGTAGTTTTTAGTTGATGTTTGAGATTTGAGTAGTTATGTTTTTGTTTTCTTTTTCATCTCATAATTCAATTTTATCGGAAAATATAGGTTTTGTACATGCAGACTTCTTTTGACTCCTAAATTTAATTGAGTAGGTAGTAAACTAAGAAAATCAAAGATTAATGTTTCAACTCACTTATTATTTGTTAGGCATGTGCATATAATATCAATAATATATATTGCTGTGAAGATGATTTTCATGATTATTATTTGTATATTTGGATTCAGAAGTCACAAAACCTTATGAAGATACTTTTGTATGGATTTGATGTATAAGCATGGAGAAAGGTTTCTTCAACTTCTTCAAATAGAAAGGTTTCAACTTGCTTCTCAATCCCTTCCTTATTTCATCATTTGATTTCATATTCTGATTTATTTATTTTTTTGGAATGTTATTGTTTGTTCATTAGGTTCACAAATTAGGGTTTCATTGGGTAAGTTTTATGAACTTTAATTGATTGTATTTGAGTAGTATTTAGCTGAACTTTAATTTGAGTATGTGATAGAGTATAGTGCTAATTAAATTTGAGTAAGTTTCTTGGAGTATGACAAAGAAGAATGTGTCTCCGAATGGCAAAAATACAGAGCTTGTCTTTCTTAACATTTGGAAGATAGAAAAATGATTCATATATTGGAAGGTGAAAATGTTGTTCAAGAAGATAGTGCTGTTGCTTCTCAGTAGCATATCACATGTTTGCTGTAATGACAGTGATCAATTTAGTAGCTTTCACTGCTCACTAGCAATTTATTATCGTTCCTTCAAATTTTCCATAATTTGTAACATTGAGTTGTTTAAATTATAGAATCATAGAAACTTAGGGTCAACCTTGATATAGACTATAGAGTATTTTACTTTGACATGAATAGTTTTAAGAATGGAACTAAGGTTATGGACAGAGTTTAATGTCCATGCCTAATTTTTAATCAAGATTGAGTCACTTACTCATTGACAACCAAAAAAAATAAGATTTTCAATTTTTTTTATTGTAAAAGTGAGCACCGACAAAGTGTTTGACCAAATGTCTCAATATGCAAAACTATTGAAAATATTCCCTACTTAGAATTTCTGTTGAAAATATTGTTGGTTAGTTGTCATATTTATTAGGATTTGTTTCTATCTTTTAGTCAATAATCCCTACTTCTTAGGAGTTGTTAATGGGATTTAGATGGTTTTCTCGGCACACCACTTTTTCAGAATTCCAGGTTTAGTTAGATTTTATAATAATGGTTAATTTTTTTTTTCAATCTTTTTTTTTCCAGTGTGATGTATATAGTATATTCTTATCATTATACTGATGTATGTTCTTATCATAATATTTTTCATTACATGGTTAATTTTGTGTTTATTTGTGAAATAAAGATTTACAGTATATGTTTATTTGTGTTAATTTTGATATACTAGATGTAACTATCGATTCATTAGCTATGGTTGTTATATGTTTCTGAGAAGAATTTGATTTTCAGAGTGTTGTTGAATTGATTCTGGGGCATGAATAATGAATTATTGATGAAATCACTAGGAATCTTTAGTCAAATGGTTCTTGAGGTGTGACAGAGTTTTTCTAGGCAAGATGCGGTTAATTAATCAGACCCAATAGACACAGAGAAAGCGACAAGGGATAATAGTAGTGATTTTCTTGAGTTTCAAAGGTAACCTACTACTCTCTCTCTCTAGCCAATACAATTTTCATCGATTCTGTTTTAGGTTTTTGATTTACGCTTACTTATTTATTATATTAGATCTATTGGTTGAATTGTTAAGATCGAGACGTGGAAAAAGAAGGCTGGGGTCGCCTCTGTGGAAGCTCGAACTTGAAGCTTGAACATCGACTAACTCGTGAGTTGAGGTAATTACCTGAAAAATTTTGATGTTGAGTTCGATTATGAAATTTAGACTGATTCGATTTTGTAGTAAAAAAAGTCTAATCAACGTATTTTGATTGTGATTTTTGTTGTTTGTGTTGAGAATTTGTGATGTGATTGAATGTTTGGTTGTTTGTTTGTTTTACAATGCGACAAATCTGTTCTCGCTGATTTGAATTTAGCTTTATATCGTGGATTTGATGTTTTGTTTTGTTGAAGTAGATTTGTCTGAAATTGAATTGCATGAATTCTATAGTTTGAGTAACTTTATCAATATTTCAGGTGTGTAAGCTAGGAACTAATTCTGAGTTGCTTATAGAATGAAAGTTCACCCAATAAAGATGGCATTATTTGTACGATGGAAACCTCAAAGCGTTACAGGTCTTTTGCCTCTCACTTATCTCTTAATTGATTTCTAGAATTGGTCATTTTCATTACCTTTAACCATCCTTTAGAGTCTCTTAGCCAAAGCGTAATTATGAATTGTTCTTTAGCTTGCTTCTTTTACTTATATGTAGCTTCTTCTTTGCTCCCCTTTTTCAGGTTTATGTAAAGTTAAGGTGAACGATCATATCAACTCAATTTGAGAAGTTGATATGTAAGTGAATTTGACCAATTTGAATGTAGCAACTCAATTTTGATATTGTTGTGGAATTAGTAGTCAAGCTAAGATACTGTTATGGAATTATAGTTACAGTTCTTTTTATTCTCTAAAGCTATTTGGTTATTGGTTCTCTTGCAGAATATTGATTTGGTTATGCATCTCTAAAGCTATTTGGTTATGCAGAAATACTAAATTTGTTGGTTCGTCAGAGGTATATTTTATTCTATAATACCACAACTACATCAGAGGTATAATCAATCACTCCATTTTTTTTTCATCATGAAATGATCATCACTTCTTTCATTTTGTTCTTTGTTTTCATATATAACTTAAAATTAAAGGTACTATTTGATACAACTACATCTAATGTAGCACAAACACTTCATTGTGGATAGTGTTTTTGTGATGCCTCTGTCACCGTATAAGTAGACCACTTATAGTTTGATACTTTTAATTACTTTTAGTTTGATTTAGATAGAAAGGATTATTGTCATTATTTGAATTCCTTACTTTAGTGAGAGTTGGTGAGGTACATAGCTTTGATTGCATTTTTCCTTTCTTCCAGATTCTCCTATAGATCGTTTGTCGCCGACAGAGTAGACCACCGATTTTTGTTTTTTTGTTTCAGTTTCTTTGGCTTTATTTTTTTGGTCTTATATATCATTCAATTGTGGTATTATTTTTTTATGATTTTCTATACTATCATTTGTATGCAATTAGTGAAAGAATTAGTGAAAATAGATAATTTGTTAGCTTTTACATCACCAACTTTAAGAAATTTTATAAAAATGGTGTCTTCTTCATCATATTTTTTTAAATGATTTATTTAAATTTTTGCAAAAACTGTATGAAATCAACTATAATACTCTATTTGCACTTTGCAGGCCAAAAGATTTGTAGACTATTTGACTACTTTGGTCCTCTAAATGAAGTTTACGTGCCTCATGATTATTATATTAGGTAAGCTTATTTACTCTGTCTTAAACACAACTTATATATCGCTTCTATGTGTTTTTTTAATTTAAAGTTTTAATTTTCCAGTTCAATGTGTTGTTACATGTGAAGTTGTATAGTGCTCCAAATTTATCATTTAGTTTTGATCAACATGATGGCATTGTTTCTCACTTTCAGATAATTACTTTTAAATATAGTTTTTGTTCTCATGTACCCAATATAATTTTTAGTTATTTTTAAATTTAGAGCAATTGTTTTTCCTGCTCTGCTGCCCTGTGTTAAGTAAAGTGAGTTTAATTCTATCCTTGCCTTCAATTTTAACCCATGTTTTGTAGTTTGATGAAATATTTCATTTATGTCTTATCTCTGCATTTCTTATGTTGCTTATTTTTTCAAAATCATAGATTAAAAGTATAGTGATTTGATAGTTTTGATTTTAACCTTATGTTTAACCCTCAAAATTTAAGATGTCATACATGCAACAACTTTTCTATGCTACACTTTTAAGTGCTAGCTATTTTTTCCAAGAAGATTAGAGCTTGAATTTCCAAGAGAATTAGACTAATCTCATATTAATGTTTTACAATGTTAAGTGCTAATTTTTGACACCCTCATTGTCTAAGGTTGCAGGTTTGAGTTCAAAGGATGGTAACTAAGAATATGATGGAGCAAAATTAACATGTTTCCTTTGAGCACATGTATTATTGTGAGTAAAATATTTTACATTCCTCACTCTCTGACATTGATACAGTAAACTCTTATAACTGTTAGCATTTTAATACATAGATAAATCATTGAAATCTAAATTTGCTCTAGCTCATCCAATTTCCGTTGTAAGTTTGGAATGTGCATCAACTTTGTTCTTTGTGTGCTTTGAGAATTAAGGCTACTCTTGGCTAATGTCTATATCTATTGTATGATATTCAAAATGTGATTGGAGATTTAAAAGATAGAATTAATTAGATTTTCTTTGTTTATTTTGTTCTGTTCATGTTTTGCTTTCATTGTATTTGAAAACTCTAATTTGATTTATTCTCATGTTTTGTATTTATTTTTTATTGACCGCCTTTAAACTTTATATGCATATGACTACATTTGGTAAATGTATTGTTCTATAAAGTATTGATTGTTACCTAACTTCAATTTAGTATCTATAAAGGCAATTAATGTTATTTCCTTTTGTTTCTCTAAAGGTAATTAGTGTATTAAGTGAATGGTGTAGGAAACTCATACTTATTTTCTATTGGGATGTTCTTGAGTTGACTGTGTGCATGAGTTTATGGTGATTAGTTTATTACTTCTTTGAAGAGGTTTGGTTTCATAGGTCACTTTGGGGGACACCATAATGTCACTTTTATAGGTTAGTTTATGATTTGATACATGTGTGAAAAAGTTTTACACTGTCGGTGTATACCAATTAACCTTAATTCTAATAATGGCTTCAAATGTTTATGTTACTCATCCGAGAGGTATAATTATTCATTGTTAATACTATATAATTTTACTTAATTTCTGATGTCTTACAATCAAAATTCAGTATATTGTGTGGGCAAACATGTGAATTATCATTTGATATAGTTTTTTTATCAGGTAAGACATAGTAGTAGAAGTGGTGGAAGGTGATGCTAGAAATGTTCTCTGTGATGCTGTGGAGAAGCACCATGCTTCAATATTGGTTCTTGGTAGTCATGGTTATGGAGCTATAAAAAGGTACAAGTTCATTCTGATCACATTTATCATTCATTTATCATTCAATTGCATTACAAATTTACAATCATTGATTGAAATGAGTGTCTGATAAATACTTCATGTTCGGATAAACAACTTAATGAAATGTTGTTCGCATAGGCGCTTAACATATAGGTACTTATTTACTTATTCTTTGAGATTGAATTTAATTGCAGGGCGGTATTAGGTAGTCTAAGGACTACTGTGCTCATCATGCTCATTGCACTGCGATGATTGTGAAGAAGCCAAAAACCAAACACTGATCTCATTGGCTGCGTGCGTCTAAATTGTCCTACAACAATCAGAATATATATATTTTCAGCAAAAGGAAACATGTTTGTTCCATGTCATATTGACTCTATAGAATAAGGTTCATTTCACATTTTATTATGTTTTAAATACTAAAATTAGAACAGGATTTCTCCCTGTCCCAGCCAGTAGTCACCCTGGTACTTATTTTGATTATGATCAGATTTTGTAAATGTGACAGTTCTATGCATAAACGAATAAGAATCATATGTATGCCATAATTTTGTTCATTCCTTAACTCTCTTGCTTCTACGATAGACCGCGTACAAATTATGATTCTAGCTACCGAGCTGAACCAAGTTGTGATCAGGCTTTCCAGAGTCACAGACCGTGAAATTGTATCTATAATTCGCGCATTTTGTGATTAAATGCCTAAATGTTTTAGCATTCCCCAAGAGCATGAATTAATTTCAATATAAAAAAATCTATTTTTTACTTAGTTGGGTAAGCATTAAAGTTCACTAAGCATTATAGTTCACTGCACTGATGTCGTTTATCTTCACTACTCATGTATTAGCATAGTAGTGCTACAAAAATAAACCTATAAGTACATGACATGATTGAGTTTTTTTTTGTCACAATAATGAATATGTTTGGTTTCTTTCCCCTTTTCCTTATGTGCATATAAATCAGCCATTAAATAGGAAGAGTGACAGTTAGTTTGATTCAATATATTAAGATATGTCTTATTAGTAGGAAATTTTAGTTAGTGTTTCATTTCCATGAACAAACCTTCCTGATATTTTTAAGCCATAGACACATAAGTTGATAATTTCAAAATTAGCCTTTGTTGATATATAACACTTTATTGAAAAATAACTAAATATGCATCAGCTCTGTTTTGGAGGTTATGGTTTTTTCATGACTTGGTTTAATTTCAAAATTAGCCTTTGTTGATGTATTACATTTTATTGAAATGTCAGTGCAAGTGAGGATGAACAAAGTAATTGAAAGGATTAGTTTTCTTTGGATGTAGCTAAGTGGCTTCCCATTTTCAATATATCATGTTCAGAGAAGGAGAGATACAAGGAGAAATATATTGAAAATTCATTCAAGAACTTGACCTTGGTGACTGCAAAATGTTGTTTTCTCCTATATTAACATTAATTTTTTAAGATATACCACATTCTCTTTAAGTTCATATTCTATTTCATTATATAGTTAATTGTTAAACTAAGTTTTCTTTGCCTATATAAATAATTAATGTTTGTATTATGCAAATGTTACGTATTATGATTTCTTAGGAGTTTCTTATTTTTTCAAGCCTATCAATTATTATACAAATTTGCTTAAAATTAAAAGGATATAAAAGATATTAGTTATCTAAATTCTTACATGTTTCATTCAAAGGAATGCTAATAGTACAAATTTGGAGAGGGGAAAAAAAAGTGTCATAGAGCTCATGTTATTTACATACTTAAGTTTGAGATCTTTACTTATACACATTTTTTTTCTTTCTTCTTTTCAATTGAGCAGAAAAAGGATGAGCTAATGTTTGTAACGAAGCTGAGAGTGCTATTATTAATTTGGCTCAATCCATTAGTTTGAGATCTCTACTTATACAAACTTTTTTCTTTTTCAATTGGGCATGAAAAAGATGAGCTAATGTTTGTAACGAAGCTGAGGGTGCTATTATTAATTTGGCCCAACCCATTAGCTTGAGATCTATACTTATACACATTTTTTTATTTTCTTTTCAATGAGGCAGAAAAAGGATGAGCTAATGTTCGTAACAAAGTTGTGGGTGCTATTATTAATATGGTCCAACCTATTGAGTTCTCTAATTATACAAAAAAAAAAAATTCTCCAATTGGGCAGGAAAATGATGAGCTAATGTTTGTAACGAAGATGTGGTGCTATTATTAATTTGGCCTAATCCATTATCTTGAGATTTCTACTTATACACACATTTTTTTTCATTTGGGCAGGAAAATGATGAGTTAATGTTTGTAATGAAGCTGTGGGTGCTATTATTAATTTGGCTCAACCCATTAGCTTGAACTCTCTACTCATACACACATTTTTACTTCAATTGGGCAGAGAAAATATGAACTAATGTTTGTAACGAAACTGATGGTGCTATTATTAATTTCGCTCAACCCATTAGCTTGAGATTTCTACTTATACGCACTTTTTTTTTTCCAATTGGGCAGAAAAATGATGACCTAATGTTTCTAAAGAAGTTGGAGGTGCTATTATTAATTTGGTCCAACCCATTAGTTTGAGATCTCTACTTATACACACATTTTTTTCTTCATTTGGGCAGGAAAAAGATGAGTTAATGTTTGCCTTGATCATTTGTTTAATGTAGTTTGACTTTAATGCACTATTGATCCCCTATTTTAAAAGACAACTTTTTTATCCTCTATTTTGAAAAACCTAAACTTTTGATCGCTCTATTTTAAAAGCCAACTTTTTGATTCTCTATTTTAGATTTTTCTGAATTTTAGTCCTCCAACTCAATTTGGTCAACATTTTGCTGATGTGTCAAGCTCATTAATGATATTTTAAAAGTATTAAAAAAATAAAATAATTAATGATAATTAAAAAACATTTCGATGTCATTAAACTTTTTTAAAAATTAAATATTTTAAAAGTATTAAAAAATAAAATAATTAATGATAATTAAAAAACAATAAAATAAACCTCTTTACATTATATAATAATAACTAAAAGAAACCTCTATACATTATTATATAACTTAAAATCAGTAATTTACTCAAATAAGTCAGAAAAGCAAATGTTGGTTCCCAAATAATGGAACCCTAAGAAATCAAAAACACAAATCATCACGCTGGTGTTAACATCTTTCGTCTTTGTTCGCTCTCTCTCAATCGTTCATTGACTTTGTTCTCAATCGTTAATTTTTTTTTGGGGTAATTTACTGATTTTTAATTATATATATTTTATGGTAAGAATTTTTAATTATATATATATGTATTGAGGTTAATTTTACTTTTTTTATAATTATTATTAACTAATTATTTAATTAATATATTGTTTAATACTTTTAAAATATTTGACGTAAAAAAATTAAAGACATGGAAGTGTTTTGTCAACATAGATACTACCACGTAATTAATGAGCTTGGCACATCAGCATAAATTTGACCAAATTGACTTCGGCGACTAAAATTCAGAAAAATCTAAAATAGGGGATCAAAAGTTCATGCTTTTCAAAATAAGGGATCAAAAAGTTGGCTTTTAAAATAGGGGATCAAAAGTTCAAGTTTTTCAAAATAGGGAGATCAAAAAGTTGGCTTATAAATTGAAGGATCAAAAGTTCATGTTTTTCAAAATAGGGGGCTCAAAAGTGCATTAAAGTCATGTAGCTTATATTTTAAGAACCATATATTGTTTTATTATGTTGTTATTAGTCTGATTTTCAATCAACCTTATAGATGACTTACATAATGAGTGAGTTGTATAATGATTATTCCTCTAATCTAATGACAATGTCGTATTATATTTAGTTTAATTTATAATGATATCTAGATATTATGTGAAATTATTTATTGGTCGTACTAACAAACGAAATATAAAACCATATGGTATAAACAAATTCTTCCCCGTGCGTCGCACGGGTGGGAAATCTAGTTTATTACATACTCTCACATTCCTAGAACTTTTCAACCACAATTACTACCCAAAATTCTAGGCCTATATAAAAGTATTTGCTAAAAAATTTCACATATCCCTTATGTTTCAAAAACAAAAGGGTCTTGAATTTCAATACGTGCTATATACTCTAATGCCTCATATTCAAGTTTCCAAGATACTTGGAATATCATTACAACTTTGAGGTAAAATTAAAAAGCCTTCTTAATCTTAACAACTAATAATTTAATCCACTTAGTATAGTTGAATGAAGGTTTATCTGAAACAGGTATGAGCTTTACTAAGCAAGCAAGTGGCCATGAAACAACTGCAATGCCAACACAAATTCCCCATTGCTCCCATGTTAATCTTTCTGTATCAGCAAATTTCCTTAGCAGTTCCACCATCAAGATTTGAAGAACAATAGTAATACCAATAATTCCAATAAACAGATGGTTTTTCAGAATGCCTTCGAATACATAGAGTTTCTCCATACTCCTTGAGTTGAACTCGTTGAAAACTTGGCAGAGAACAAAAGTATTAAAGATTAGTGTATTTTTTACCTCCTTACTTACATTGAAGATTGATTTTCCATAAAACTGCATAATCAGAAGAACTGCAATTTGATATGAAGCTTGAGCTAAAAGGTTTCTCCACATAATGTTTGTGATAAGAGGTTCGGTTCTACCGATCGGCTTTTTCTTCATTAACTCTTTTGTAGGTCTTTCTGTTGCTAATGCCAAAGCACCTAATGTATCCATAATGAGATTCACCCAAAGAAGTTGAACTGTTGTTAAAGGAACATCGCCGGACGAAACTGCTGCAATAAAGTTTATCACAAGTGCTGCAACATTCACTGTTAGTTGAAACTGAATAAATTTCTGGATGTTGTTGTAAACACATCTTCCCCATCTTAAAACAGTTGCAACCGAATTGAAGTTGTCGTCTAAGATAACAATATCAGAACTTTCTTTTGCAACTTCGGTTCCTTGGATTCCCATAGAAAGTCCTATATCAGCTTCTTTTAATGCAGGTGCATCGTTCGTGCCATCGCCTGTGACTGCAACTACATGGCCTTTCTTTCTTAAGCATTGCACCATCAAAAGTTTGTCCATAGGGGATGATCTTGCCATTACTAGGATCTTATCGACTTTCTCCATTCTCTCTTCTTCTGTATAATTTCTGAATTCCACACCTTCCACAACTTCTCCGGCATTGGCATTCTTAGGATCTAATATTCCACATTCTGTTGCTATTGCCTTTGCGGTGAATATGTTATCGCCGGTGATCATCTTAATTTCAACTCCTGCAGCTTTGCAAGTTTCCACAGCTTTCTTTGTGTTTGGTCTGCATGGATCCTTGAGACCAACAATGCCAAGCAAGGTCAATCCATCTTCTCTTAGGATTTGATGTGTTTTTTTCTCCCTTGTGATCATATAATCATTACCTTCTGAATCTGAAATCTCCATGTGAGCAAAAGCAATACATCTTAGACTACTAGCAGCCATACCTTGGATTGTCGTCTCAACTTTTCTCCGCTCTTCATCAACAAGGGATTTCCTCGCTCCGTTACTATCAGTATAGCTTGTACACATTGCTAGTATCATCTCTGCAGCTCCTTTCCAATGCACATGAACTCTGTCGTCGTTCTCCTTCTTTATTGCAACGCCGCTTCGTTTCTTCTCTGAGTTAAATGTTTCAACATGAAGGACTTTATGTTTCTGTTTCATTTCATCCATGTTCATACCTAATTCCGATACAGCCCACAAGAGTATAGCTTTCTCTGTTGGACTACCCGAAATTTCAGGTTCGGAACCTGATGGAGGATTATAGACACTACCAGTTGTATTAAGGCCTACTCCTTGATGGAACAATTCAAGAACTTTTGGAGCCATTGCATTGGAAAATATTTCGGTAAAGTTTTCAATGCCAAGACAAAACTTGGTGACCCTCATTTGATTTAATGTCAAGGTACCAGTTTTATCAGTGCAGATAACTGTTGCTGATCCCATAGTTTCACAGGCAGAAAGTTTCCTCACCATAGCATTATCTCCCATCATTCTTTTCATGGAGTAAGCAAGTGTGAGTGTCACAGCCAATGGCAAACCCTCAGGGATTGCTACAACCACAATAGTGACTGCAGCCGCAACAATACTCACAACAGAATTTAAAACATCATTTATATCTGTTTTGCTTCCTCGAAACTTCTTATGCCCTTTATCCTCCTGCGAGTTACCGGTAAAATAACGAATCAACAACACTAAAAGAACAAGAAACGCTACTGCAAGTCCAACCTTTCCGATCGAAGAGGTTAACTTGTCAAGGCGCGCTTGTAACGGGGTTCTTTCGTTAGTGTCTCGCGTTATCGAGCTCATCATTTGACCCCATGATGTGTTTTTTCCCACAGATGTCACAAGCATTTGAGCATATCCATCCACAACTTTTGCACCGGATAACAAAAATGGAGCTCTTAAAGGCTCAATCTCTACATGATCGCTCTCACCTGTCATGCTAGATTCATCCACTTGCAATGAATGACCTGACAAAAAAACTCCATCAGCTGGAATTTGATCACCAATTTTGAGAGAAACAACATCTCCCACAAGAACATCAAAGATTGATATCTTTTGTGGCCTTCCATTTCTAACAACTTCAACTTTGATATTGTTACTTATCTTAGACAATTTGTGAAATTGTCTTTCTTGTCTGAAATTGCTCAATGCACTTACAACCACAACAAGAAAAACTGCAAGAAATATACTTCCACCTTCATACCAACCTTCCCCTGCTCCATGTTCTTTTATGCCAAAACCAAGGGAAAGACCAGCACAAACAAGAAGAATGATAATAGTTGTATCATTGAAAGCTTCAAGCACAAAATGTAAAAGACCTTTTGGTGGTGGCTTTTTGTAAGTATTTGAACCAAACAACTCAATCCGCCTCAAAATATCGTCGTCACTTCCAATGATTCCTTTGTCATGAACTGTTCCAAGAACATGTACAACACCTTCAACTCCACCAAACTCACTTAAGGACTTCAAGTTTTTGTCCTTAACCATATCAGCAAGTTTGGTTTTATCAACAAAATCAGAAACCAAATTGGTTTTGGTTCCATTATGTATTGTAATTAGTGGTTCAATTATATCAAGAGTGGTATTGGAACTAGAACAAGATTCTGTGTGAAAGAGTTTTGCATAGTGATTTGGATTTTTTCTAGATATGACTTCTTTTGCAAGAGAAAGCATAACCCTTCTAGAATAAATAGCTGTATATGCAAAACGCCATCTTCTTTTTGCATTGTTTGTGTATTTAGAAGTGACTTTGTTAAGGGTACTTGTGATGTCAATGATAAATGAACTACCATCATATTGTAGATTATGATTATTAGACATGGTGATTTGTGACTAAAGAAAATGAGAAGAAGTATCTAGTTTGAGGAAAAGACTAGGAAAGATCTTCATTCTAAGATACAAGGATGGCCATGTATTTATATATATACACAAACTTTGATATTTCGTGTTAAAGGGTACATGAAATAGTTTCCATGAAACTTCCTAGCAAAACTATGAGTATACACTATTATTTTTGTTGTTATCTAATTTGGTCAAAGTTTGTTAAAGGACTTTTTTAATGTATGAACACATTTTTGCTGAGTAATTTAAATGGTTTTGCAGAGAAGAAATTTACAAGTTTGATAATTATACACATTAAAATTGAAGTAAAGTATAGTGGAAATTTCAAAAGAAGAACTGCATGATCTGTGGAATGAAAAATGACTTAGTGGGATGCATTTTCATGAAGATGACATAAAAATGAGTTGTCCTTAACCATTATCTCTATTTCAATAGTCAATACAATACTTAGTACATAGCACAACCTAGGTGGAGTGAAGAAGAGACAAATCTTTATTAAAAAAATTATTTTATTCTTTTAAAATTTAAACAAGATTAATTAAGATATTGAGCTATAATGACTAATGAATTTTCGTTAGAACAAATCGTTCAAAAAAAATCGAGTTCAATTCCTTAATACCAAAAAATAAAATAAGATGTTACAAGATACATACTCTTTAACTAAATTCAACCTTTGTTGGCTTGACTTGGTTGAGGGTATTTATAAATTAACTTTATATTTTATTGGATATTTTCAATTATTTAAAAAGTGTAAAATATTACTAAATTACTAATAATAAATTGATCCGGGTGATAAGTTCTAGAGTTATTATAAGTAGATGGTGACATACTTTCAAATTTTTTTAATTTATTTTTTTCATAATATAAAATAAATATCTTTTCATAGCCTGGTAGAGATGTGGCTGCACGTTTAATCCTAACATTAACTTTAATTTTTTTATTATTTGTTAAAAAATATAAAAAAAATAAAAACTATATTTCCTTTTCACAATTATGAAAAGTTTCTCAATAGCTCCTCCGAGTAATGTTGTCTGTCATGCCGTCCTGGACGGACATTGATTTCGTGTGTAATTCGCGTACACGCGGCAAGTACAAAGTTACAGCCAATTTTGGATACTCTGTCATTTTTTATTCTCAAATGATTTATATTTTATAAATAGAATTAAGTTGATACGTTCTCATGAGTTTAACTTAGTTGATAGAGATATTGCATTATATATGTAGGGTTGAGGTCGGGGTTGGGGTTCGAACCATGAACATCCCATTTATCCACTGAAATTTTTAGTCGTTAAGCTACTTGACAAAAAAAAAATTAAGTGTATGTGTGTTCGTTCGTGAGCTTAGCTAAATTGTTAAGGACGTCGCATGTATTATGCAGGAGCCGGGATTTGAACCTCATACATAATTGATGCGTGTTCAAACCCTTAATTTTTCATTTCTCAAATATTCACTAATTTTAAAATAAGCATTTGTCAAATTTGTCAAAAAAGAAAATTATAGTCCGAGCTTGGTACAGGTGTCTTTCACTGCTTATCGACTCCTCTCCTTCACTCCTTGAAATGTTGAACCACTGTCCAGTCCACCATCGCCATTGTCATCCATACGCCGTTCTTCCCATTCTTCCTCCTTCTCCTTCGTCAGATTCAATTCAGGTGAGAATCAATCCTCTCCCTTTCTTTTCTTTTTGATTTTCAATTGTGATTGTCAATTCTTCTCTTCTTTAATTAAAAGATGTTCTCGGAACAATTGACAATGATATTATTTTAGCTCATTTTCAAGAAATGAATAGTAGACGATTTTTATTGTAAATGTATTGCCCTTAACAATATTATATCTTGTTTTCAATATAATGCAGTTTCTTTAAGATTTTGGCCAGACCAAAATTTTATGTCTGGATCCGTATTTGATCCGAGATTCGAATCCCGACTCCTGCACATATAATATTAGTACGATGTCCCTATCAATTTAAATCTTAAAATAATTTATATATCTAATATATATGCTGTTGCATTTGGCTCATTTTTCAACTTGGAAGTAGAATATCATTAACCGCGATAGAGAGGGAACATACAAATTTGCGGCATGTTTCACACAAGCCAAAACGAATGGTTAAAGTTAAAGCTATCCTATCCTACTCATGTCGACTATTATTACTGCGGCGGACCTACGTATTAGACATTAAATAATGACAAAAAACAAGACCAATGTGAAACAACAATATAATTTTAAGGACAATAGAATATATCCAATTCATATTGTACCCCCACAAAAACCAAAAACCCTTAAAATGCAAGGCAGTGTAATTTTTTTGCATTTTAACTATTCCAAAGACTGGCTATGCTGAAAGTTAAATATTGATTATTGATAAATTTATAAAAGAGGTATATCTCCAACCTTATAATTCATTTTTGTCCAATTGAACTATATCCGATCTAAATTTTACAATGATATCATAGCATGTCGTAAATATTAGAGTCTCATATTTCGTGTAATATTATATAGGTGGACGAATAATGAACTACTGGTGGAAGGCTTTCTAATATGATGCAATATTTGTTAAATGACTTCATCTTTTTTAAGCAATTTTTATGACTTGTAACATTTGGTAATTTTATATAAATCAGAAATTTGCTAATTCTTTCAGTAATTTTAAACATACTAGCCTACATATTTGTGTTACTTATTTGAATGTAGGGTTAAAAAAAAAAACAGTTCCTCTAAATATATTAACAATCATTTTTAATCTCTCTAAATTTTTTATTTTCAATTTTAGTCGTTTGATTTTTACAAAACAATCATGTAACATGTTCCAAATGATTTTTTTTATGATATATTATTATTTTAATAATTTAACTATTTAATCTTTAGTTTAACGATTTAATCTTTAATGTAAATTTATAGATAAATTAATAAAGATTAAATAGTTAAAATTTTAAACTAATGATATTTTAAAATCTTATCAATGACATGTCCTAAAAAGTCATTTAGAGAATGTGATATAATTTTAATGAAAGAAATAAATATTTAAATTGAAAACATAAAAGTTTTTTTTTTTTTTTGACGCAATGAAAACATAAAAGTTAGAGGTACCAAATTTCTAAAATTTCTTTTTATAGAAACTAAAAATAAAAAATTATATATTTAGAGGAATAAAAAACATATTTAACGCTTAATAAATGTACTATTATAAAATTAAATTAAAATAGAAGTCACATAAAATTATATTCACTAAGTCCATTTAAGCATAACTCGTAAAGAGATGAATTGGTAGGGATATTGACATTTTATATACAGGGACAGTAATTCGAACCCGAAATCTCCTACTTATTCATCTAAGGAGATGAATTTCTAACCATTGGACTGATTACATGACAAAAAAAGAATTACACTCTCTAAAGATTATTATAAATCTCAACAAAATAAAGTTTAATCTCATTAGCCTATTAACTCATTCTTTTATTTAAAAATAGGTCAAATTATTACATTAATATTTTCAATATAAAGTATACTTTTAAATAGGTTAACAAAACATATCAAATTTAAACATTTAAAAAAAATCTACTCAGACATAAATAAACCTATAATATGGTACAATTGAAATTGAAACTTAAGTGTAAGAGAGAGAAAATTAAGTGACAATTCAATGGGCCAGCTAGTAGATTAGTGGACATCAGTAGTGTGGCACCATAGAAACTTTTTCATCCCACTCACTCACTTTCTTCCCTAGTCCCTAACAATTCGGAAAACGTTTTTCAAATTTTTTATAGTGTAAATTTTACACTAGAAAAACAGTCTGGAATGTATTTTCCGATTTTTTTTGCGCGCTAGAGGAGTAGGCGATAAAGTGAGTGGGTGGGATGAGAAAATTTCGGCACCACACCATTATGATTGTGAGGCTGACATACACTTTCTCGTGACATTCCGATTATACTAGGTAATTAATGAGTTTTTTTAAATAAATTTTTCGGAAAATCCGAGTTCATTTTTTGGTAAAAAAATTGATGATCATGCTTTACTTACTTCGTGACTGAACTTTGAATTATTAAATTATATTTCTTTGAAATTCAGAGGCCTAAAAACTAAATGTGGTGGTGTAAGATATTTTTAAGATTAAAACAAATTAGTTTCTAAAAACAAATTTTTTTTACTGTAAAAAAAAAACAATTATCTTTTATTTCTCAAAAAGAAAAAAAAACCAATTATCTTTTATGACCCTTTTAAAAATAAAAATAAAAATAAAAATAAATTATCTTTTATGAAGAGTGAAGACCACACGAATGACTAAACTATCTGGCATGGCTAACAAAACTTCGCATTGAAATAACTTAGACAATACATTAAAAAGGGTCCATTCGAAGTGGATTTTTTAATTTTATTTTTTTAGTTTATGCAAAACAGCTTACCCAAATAAATAAATTTTTATATATTATTATAAGTTTATTAAAATAATTTATGAAAAAACAACTTATAAAAATATAATTTTGGTTAGTAAGAACTTATGAATTAATAGAAAAACTTATTTATTTGTATAAGTTATTTTACAGAAGCTCAAAATTAAATCAATTCAACCGAGCCTTAATTGGAGAAGTACAAATGTACAATGACTTTTTTCCAAAGGTGATATCTTTTTTCCACAAATTTATCTTTATCTAGAACCCCATTTCACATGTCAAAAAAATATAAAAGAACCCCATTTCAGACAACATTTTCTATCATACTTTTGAGGGAGTTTCTTTTCATATCCCCAGATACTTCTCACGCGTCTTCTGCAGTTTCAATTTTACCCTTCAGTATTTAGGTAGGAAACTCAATGTGCGCCTTAATTTAACTCCAATGTTTGCACTTGTGACTCCTAGATAAAATAACACCCTAGTTTGAAAAAAGAACTAATTATTATTTAACCGGCAAACGCCCTTCAACCAGTTCGCATTTTAAAATGCAAACCCATGCCCTATATAACACAAGCCCCGCGACATTTTCCCTCGTTTCAACGGTTGCTTAAAAAAACAAATTTTTCCAAAAAAAAAAAAAAAAACACCCACAAAACACGAAAAACACATCAAATCCAACCTTTTTTTTTCTAATTTTTGTCTCTGAAGGGTTCGCTAATTAACAAGTGAACTCTTCTATTACAGGGTTTGCAAAAACAGAAACTAGAATGGGAAATGATAGTCAAATTAAAATATTAGACAGAAAAATTATATAAAAAATATGTTTATTACACAAAAAATTAAATCAATTTAATATAACGGACTTTTTTTTTTATTGCCGACAAGTTTGCATGTTAAAATGTAAATTCTGTTGCAGGTTATTAAGCAACTGTTTTTTTCTCACAAATTGAATTTCCACACACTCGCTACTTAACCTACGAGAGAGTAAAAATGGAAGTGCAATAAGCGCGTGAGAAGGTTAGGGGGCGCGAAAATAAATTCAATACTTCCCAAAGACTAGAGAGCACAACAAAACAAAGATAGTCTGTTGAGTAAGTTTTGGATGATCACAAGGATTTGATCACTTCATTTGATCGCAAACACATGTTTAATAAAAAGTAGAAAAAAATAATTAAATAATATGTATTTTTAGTCTTAAAAAAAAATATTTTTATGTGAGTGTAACCAAATGAAGAGATTGTAACCAAAAAAATTGAAGTGATCAAAATATATGTGACCATATAAGTATTTTTTCAGTTCGGTTTAAACTGTTTAAAATAAAAGAGATTGTCCCTGTAAGCTTAACTCAGTTGGTAAGAATATCGCATATATTATGCAAGAGTCGGGATTCGAACTCCGGATACTCCATTTATTCAACTTTAAGGTGAAATTTAGAGCAACTAGGCTACTAGACTTAAAAAATAAAAGAGAGATTCGTCATATTACATGTTCATATTTCCTTTTTTACTGACCTTTAAACACTATTCAAACACTAGTTTAGTGGTCACAATGCACGTCTCAGGATTAAGATGGGTAGTCTTTGTTGACTAAGCGAAACTACCTAGTAACTTCGTACTTAATAGTTTATTGACTTTTCACACATTTAGCTGTATATTTAGACTTGCAGACAAGAAACTAGTACTAACAAGTAATCTTATGAAAAAGACATTTTGATGTCAAGCTTAAATAAAGTTGGAACATGACAAACAATATAAATGCCTTGTTGTCTTCAGTGCAACTTCGCAGCACCTTACAATGTCGATGCGCAAGGAAATAATAAAGGAAAATATCCCTTTCAAGATGACCCATTCTTTATTTTCTGATAATTATCACATAAATCATGGGAATTCCCGTATGAGAATGTAAAAGTAGATAAGTGATTACGCAAGACAAGAGAAAAAATTACAATAATCTCTTTGTGAATAAAATGGAAAAGTCATTATAGGTTGCTTGAGAAAGTGGAAAAATACCCTCTAAACACCAATAAGGAGGAAAAAGGATAGTCCAATAACTGAGGATAAATGAACCAAGCGAAACTTAACAGTAAATTATCTATCTTTGGATCTGGTTCATAAAAATATTTTATAATGTCAATTGATTAATGTAATTGATTCCGTCCGGAAGGGGGGATCTAGCCCATTTGAGGGGTTCATTTGAACCCCTGAACTTTAAAAAAATGCAAATATACCTATATATTTTGCAATTTGAACCTCTGGTTTTTGTTTTTGCACTAGAAGTCCAAAAACTCAAAAGTTTGAACCCCTGGATCAGGGTACTGGATACGCCACTGCCATCCGACGTGCAAAGATTTGATTGCTATTGTAAAAAAAAAAGGACTGATATGCAAAATACACTGCTCTGCCTTAGAGTGTGAGAAGAAAACCTATTTTTCTCATTATGCCATTTGCAATGTGTGAGAAGAACAGGACAAAGGGACATAGCAAAAAAACAAACTTGAATTTAGACTAGGTTGCTAATGAATCATCTCCATTCTCCACCATAAACATCATCTTCAATATGATTACTACGTGCCGATAATGCTCAGAATAGGACAATTTTGTTTCGCAAGACTTATCATCATGCTGTTTTGAGATTGGTTCCCAAATTTAAAATTGCTTCCCAAATTAAAATTACTATGTCAATCATTTGATGGAAAACAACCATACATCATTTAAAGGAATATTCCAGTTACTTTAAACTGTGTGTGAATCTTTCGAATCAAAAAAATTTATCATCCATAATTCAAAAATTAGTCTCTCACTCTAACACCCAAGTTTCATCATTAAAAAAACTACAAGCAACAATCAGGGAGTCAAAATCAAAACAATTCCTCATCTACAGATAAATACAAGTTACTAAACTTTAAGGGTAGTGAAATCACAAACCTAATGCTCCATAAAGATGATACGAAAAAGGTCAGTAATTAAGAGTTTCAATGGCCCTATTTGAAATAAGTAATAAAAAATAAACTACTTTTAAAGAGAATGGTCAACACTATAGGCCTCAATCATATCTAGATCTTTGCCGTATCGATTTGAAATGCATAATTGTTCCAAAGTATAAAATTTTGTTCTGGCCTATTTAATGGGCCAAGACTTGCAAAGATCTGGCCCATAAAGTACTGGATAACAGAAGATACCACACCTTAACCAGTATTCCGCTCATAAACGGACGTATTCTAACCCAATCATCACTTATCCCTTAGAAGTTATAACTAGAGCTAATACCAAGTGCCTTAAAGGAACCACTAAACTATTTAACTTCTCAATTAAAATCGCCATAAGTCCTTAGCCATCCGATGCATACAGAGTACAGACAGACAGGAGGCAACTCAGAGACAGTACCAGTATATCAATCAGTAAATATCTACAGAATACAACAATTCTCACATCTCAGCATAAGGCTGAACTCTTGACCAAAGACACCAACAAGGCTATAAAACACAATGTCTACTTAACCAACATTAATCAGTAGGCAAACAATGAAGCTCCGCTCCAAACCAAACATCTAGGGCAAGTCAATCTGAAATTGCAAACTCAAATTTTACACCTTGGAGTTAAGCTACCTAGTTGATCTATATATAGATGGGACTTAATAATTAAACCCCTTTCAACATTATGTCTGTGTGTGTCTATGATTGGGGATAAGTATATTATGGTTGCACTCCATAAAATTCAGGTTTCCATAGAATAGGGTTAAAAATTGGCCAAACTGAGGAACAATAAGACAGAATTTAACCTCTTTATGAAATGTCGAAATAGATGGGACTATAAAGTTTTCTTTTTTCAAGTTATGATGTGACTACAGAAAGACCTCTTTCTATATGTAACTTGCTAAGAAACAAAAGCTAGCATAAATAAAAAATTAGAGGGAAGAAAAACCTGGATACTTTGATTTGCTAAGCTCTATGAGATGGCAATTCTGATAACGTTCTGCACCAACCAAAGAAGAAATAAGTTACTACCAAGCCATTGGATTCATAAACTAATCAATTCAGATAATGAAACTTTAACGCTGTTCTATGACAAGCAGACAGGCCTCCAATTGAGCATGTATGTGAGTAGGACAGAATGGGAACAGATGATCCCAGTCTCTGAATTAGTCAAGACAGTTTTGAAGTGTAACCGAACAACTTACTGTACTTGTGATTGTAGGGGAGAGAATTAAAAGGAGAAGAGAGGGTTAAGGGAAAACATTGAGTGTGATCATTGTTGTGGGAGATTCTTGGTCTCTCAAGTACCAGGGGGATAGCGTATTCATTATATCGTAGCGTATTCATTATATCGGTTGCCTTAGCCCAGTTCTACTACCCTACCATATAGAATTTGTGAATTAGGGTTCTTCAAAAAAAAAAAAAAAAAACTGAATTGCTTTTTAAGTTCAGTTATTATCATTTACAAACTGGTATCATAGATCCATCCATGCAGAAGCTCTGAGTATCGTGTGAAGCAGGATTCATAGTTGGAATAACAGTGGAGGGGAAATTGGAGTCCATGAAGAAGGTGCACAGGGAATAGAATCACATGTGTGTGTGTGTGTGTGAGGGGGAGAGAGAGAGAGAGGGAGAGAGAGAGAGAGAGAGAGAGAGAGAGAGGGGGAGAGATTTCAAGCAAGGCGGTAGTGATGGTTAAGGTATTTTCTGTGTCCTTAAAAATCAGCCAAGTAGAATAGCTATGTCGAAATTCGCAAATGGGTTAACTGATGAGGTTAGAGAAGAAATAAGGGTGCAAAGACCCAAGACCTTGAAAGAAATTATGGGTTTATCCCATCTGATTGATGAAATGATCATATTTGAGGAAACAGGTGGGTCGATCATCCACTTCTGTGTATAAAGGAAACAGGTGGGTCAATCATCCACTTTTGTGTATAAAGGAGGGGGTAGCAGAGAGTTTTATGGAGTTGGTTGAGAACTTGAGATGAGCGGTAAAGATTGATGGCCAGGAAGCTAGCCATGGGCATTCATCAGAAAATAATTTTAGCCATGTTGCCACAGAAGATAGTGAGAGGAGCAGTGGGAAGTGCATGACTGATGAGGAATATCAAGGAAGGAGAAAGGTGGGTTGCATTTTTGGTACAATAATATATTTGACCTGGGACATGCATGTAAGACGAACAGACAATTGAAGGTGATGCTGCTGGAAGAGGGGACTGCAGATTGAGGAGGAAGGTTTGTTGAAGATGAAGAGATCAAGTGGCAGTGATGAGTATTGATAAAAGTTTTCTGTAATTGTTGCCGGTTTATCCATGCTATTAACCTAATGTTTTAGGTGGAGGGAGTATTGATAGATACACCTTTAGTTAGTTTTTGATTGTTATGAGGTGAGATCTATAAATTGGAATTAAGGCAGCAGAATCAATAGGCAGCTACGAAAGTTAATCAGTATTTTGATAGTTGATTAGCTCTCAAATCATCCTCTAGAAACAGTGTCCTTGCTTGTTTGGATGCCACTTTATTAACCTCACAAACCAACACAGCCTGAAATATTTTACTAACCAGAGATTAATGAATGAAGAATAATTCAAATGCTCTAAATTGATTGGTTATCAATGTGATTTTGAGATCCAATACAAGTCGCAGCACTGGCAGGTATTTTTCAAAAAAAATTGTCTGTCTACACGGGTTCCCCTCATCCATAATTTCGAAAGAGATCATATTTTCATGAGTCAATTCTGTAATTAGCTTTTAAAGAAGGAAGGCACACAACTGAAGTTTAGTACAACTTACCATCAACAAATGCACAAACAAAAGTGGTACAAATCACTGTTTGAATTATTTTAGTGTAGCCTGATAAGCACAAGCTAGCTGTGTGCAACTGAATTCTGGTTCAATGCTGACTGCATTGCTACAACCAAAACGACACCATTAAAGGCTCTATATGGGCATGCCTCCCCTTAATGTTGAAGGGTTTACTATTCCCTGTGAGGCTGGGGAAGTCAGCTGACAAAGCAAAGACACGAGTAGCTGGCTGAATTAAGAGGCGATTTGCTCAAACAACAGTTGAGAGAATATGCTAATAAGTGCAGGGGAGAACGGAATAGCAAGTGGACGGCTGGGTTTTTCAACCTGCAGCCTTACAAAATTGAGGCAACTAGCGTAGAAACCCAATGAAAAAATAAGTGTTTGTTTTTTTGGCCCTTTTCAAGTTCTGAAGAGAGTTTGACATGTTGCATGTGGGCTACAATTCCCTAATGATAGCAGAATCCATTCAGTGTTTCATGTCTCCTTGTTGAAGAAAGCCCAAGGCCCGGATCAACAGGCCTAAATTTTTCCCCAACACTACAAAATTAACATGATTTGAAGCCTGTGAAGGTGTAACATATTATGTGATCATTATTTAGAACCAAAACTGACACACTGATTGATGGCTGCTACAAGACATTTAGAACAAAAACAGCTACTTACAAAGAGTTATGTGAAGTCTGATGTCTTTATGTACAATGTTATAATAGGAGGTCAGGGTGGATGAGATAGGGAGTGGAGTGATAAGGAGGTCAGGGGTTTGATTCCCACCCACAGCAAAACTAACAATACTACTTAATAACTAATAACATTGGTTGTTTGAAAGAAGAAGAAAAACCTACCATGTTTTTTTTTGAACAAGCAAACCTACAATGTTATAGTCGATTGCTTGTTCAAGGAAGGTAAGCTAGGTGATGTGTATGACTTGTATTGTGACATGCTTCGCGGTGGAATTTCACCTGACGTGATCACGTACAATAGCTTAATTGGGGGGTTCTGTTTTGTGAATCAGCATCCACTTATTATGGTTTGCTTTATTAGTTATTACCAAATTTTAAAATGTTAAATATTTACCGCGCACATAGTAAATTATGCCTGTATACTATGACAAATATTTTTAACATTATTTTTGTATTGAGTAAACTTTTGCGTGTCAAGTCTATAGGTCTAGTTCCACTGATTTCACAAGGTTATGTAAGCTTTCAAGTTTGTTAAGCTTGGTTGTGATAGATGGTAGGGGAGTGAGTCAAAATGACACCAGATTGGAGAGGGAAGGCATCAGGTGTGATCGTTGTTGTGGAAGAGTCCTGGCTTCCTAAATACCAGAGGTTGAACTATTTATTGTATCTTCTGCCTTAGCCTAGTTTGCTACCCCACTGGTTCAGAATTTGTGAATTAGTGTTCTTCAACAAAATTTCTATTCAATTGTTTTTTGATCCAGTTTTTATCATTCGTAAACAAAACTGTGTTGATAAATGTATACTTTGTGAGACATCAAAAATCACTCCACCGACATGGTTGAGATTTTAAAGCATAACAAACGATGCCAGAAATGGTGACAAATGGTGGCAGGCTGACAGTGAATTGCATCCGTCAATGAAGATGCCAACATCAATTTTAATACAAATAAATCAAGGGTGTTTGGTATAGTACTGGTACTTTCAAACTAAAGCACCAGATTTGACATCAAATCTT
This sequence comes from Trifolium pratense, assembly GCF_020283565.1. Taxonomy (NCBI): domain Eukaryota; kingdom Viridiplantae; phylum Streptophyta; class Magnoliopsida; order Fabales; family Fabaceae; genus Trifolium; species Trifolium pratense. The sequence goes on along the minus strand of NC_060064.1, from coordinate 37,944,795 downwards.
GGGATTTGAAATCCCATTTTTTTATATCAAATTTAAAATAAAAACTGTTCAATATAAACATAGAATACCCAGGTATATAAATCATAGATTCCTAGTAATCCTACATTCCCAATTTCCCACCATGCTAGCATTTCAAACATTGGCATCCAAGTTTCATGAGTATGAAAATGCCTGGGTAGTACATCAGCAAAACTCAAATGCAATAGGAATTTCTTGATTTCCTTTATAACAAACAAACAAATTTCATATGATCTATAGTTCATCCTACAAGCATAAGCATAACAAAGAGCAAAACCAATAAGTTTAAACAAACATTGGAACATGGAAATGCTACCTCGGGTATTGGATTCCACGTCATCGTTTTTTAATTAGGGGCGCCTTGTTGCCTCTCACCCAAAATGCCTTGCACACAATCATCCGAACCAATCAATTCACCAGCCCTTCGATTATTCACGCCAAATTCACCACCAATCAAACACTTAGAACTCATTTGATTCCTTGGCATTGAAACCCAATCAATCAACTTCACAGCTTCCTTCAAATTCAAAACCCCTTTCCCAACCTTAATCCTTGCATCCCTAAAAGGAACCAAACACTTATCCTTCGCGAAACCAACACACTTCTCCTTCGCTTCAGCGAAACACTCCTCCATCTCGCGCACCTCGCAAATCTCTCGTTCCTTCATATCGGAGAGTTTGGGAGCTGACAGAGCCTTCCACCAAGGAGGCTTACATTTGCTTGAAGCGTTAATTGCGCAACCAATCCTTGCCCCTTGCTCACATTGCTGAATGATTTTCCGCTCACAGGCTTTGAATGAAGAAGCCCAAGCTTGTGAGTCTCTGAATGCTAAAACGTATGGACCCGCCGATGGATCGTCGGAAGGACTCGCCGGTAACGGACCTCGAAGTAAGGGAATTGGACGGTCGAATTTGATGACGGTTGATGAAGGTGAGTAATCGTCTTCGAATTTTTTGTGTTCTTCGGATGCATCCGTGGCCATTGTTAGGGTTTGAAAGGTTTAGTTTAATTGATTGAAGAACACGAAAAACAAATTAGTGCAGAGTAGAGATGAATGGTTGAGAAAATTCAGCGTCTGGTCAAAACATTTTGTATGCTGGGCCGTGATAACACCGTCGCAGGGTGGCTGCCGCCGCTACTTTCGATAAAGTGATAAACGGTTTTCCGTTTCTAGATTCTCGGAACCGTCTCCGTCGTCGCGTCTTTCGAGAGTAAAGAGAATAAATACTGTATTACTTTCTAGGTTAATATCACGGTGGACCACCTTACAAGTGATATACGAATATAAATTTTACAAAAAATTTTGAAAATAATTTGATATGTTATTAACACCCATTAAAATTTACGTTATTTAATAAACCGTTAATGTTGATGTGTCTCAATAATGTACCAAATAATTTTTAATTTTTTTAAATTTTTATATGGATAATTTATATGATCTAAACTTTCAATCGAACGGTGGATTTTGTAAAATTCATATTCGTTATAATGATATTCATAACTGGTCCACCATTGACCACTTGATGAAATGATCCATATTAAAATTTACCTTCCTTTCAAATCAGTCTTCTTTATTTTACAAATACTGCCACCGACCCGTGCATATTATTTTTGCAAAAACTTTTTTTTATTTTAATAAATTTGGCAAAAACATTTTTTAAGGAGTAAATCAGTAAATAATCCAATTACTCCTCTATTTTTGAGCATGAATCTAGAAAAATTATTTTATTTTTTATATATTTAAAATTTAAATAGTAATTTCTTTAAAGGTTCATTTCGTCCATAAATCCTAGCTCAATTGGTAGAAATGCTGAAATTGTTAGTGTCGAATGCCATGATCGGGGTTCGAACCCCGATCCCTCCACTTTGTGCGTGTAAGTTTTCAATGGTTTTGTCATTTCGTCTATCAACCAAAAAAAAGAAGTAAAAGTTCATTTCAAGTCGGCACAAATAGAGGAGAATAAGCCTCAAGGTTTATAACTAAGTTTAACTAAGTAATATGCACATGCATTTACCTCTCGAATGATGTGAACTACTTTGACTTTCCAGCCTCTCGCAAGGAGATCCTTGATATTGTGAATGATAGTCGCGTATTGATGTCAAACATTAACAGAATCAGATATCAACTTGATAACGTCTTTGAGTCAGAATAGAACATAAGCTCTTTAATATCCAACCCCTAGGCCAAAACTAAACCATGATAGACTTTCATTAGTTATGCATGAAGAATGTTCAAAAATCCAATATTACCAACAAAACTGTGGATCCATACACCATCAGAAATTCCGAATCAAGCCTCAAAACCCAAAGATTTCAGGGTTGTCGATGCTACTCCCAATGAGTCCCATCAACATTTATTTGTATAACACTAATTATAACTTTATAAATATTTTAAAATGGTCTTTAATTATTTATCATAAGTTCACAACCTTGTCATTAACCCCTTGTTCTAAAATAGAGTTAGGATAGAAAATGGAGAAGATCTCATCTGGCGGAGTGTGTGTATTGCTTAAAAAAAAAAAAGAAGAAGAGAAGGGTGTGTATATTAGAAACATTTGGATCTGCAAATAAAAATCATAGAAAATGATATTATTGGGCCAAGCTTGGGTTGCCCAAATCCGTTTAACAGATTCCTCGTGCATCTCTATCTCCCAAACCGAATATCAACTTCCTTCCTCCGTTGTTCTCAGTGTTCACTGAAACAGAGCTGTCGCCTCCGAACATGGTGATTTCCTCTCTCTCTCTCTCTCTCTCTCTCTCTGTCGTATTTAGCTCAATTAGTATCAGTGTGTAATTCTTGACACTCGAAATTTGTTAGAGTTTCTCAATCGCTATTTCAGCTAATCAATTATTGCACAATTAGTATCTTTTCTGGTAGTTATAGTATCCTTTATCGATTCAAAATGTATTTTCCTGTGAATACCTCGATTTAGTTTTTTTTTCTCTAGATTTTGAGATGAATTCGTGTCTAATTATACATTGGATGAAATTATGAATTAGATACTTAGGGTTTAGGGTTTTGTTGTATTGCATATGGGATAAAACGATCTTGTGAAGCTTCGCTAGTTCCGCCTATCACAATCACAATGCCATGGTTTAACTGATGAGTAGTTCTGATGTATTGATACAACTGGTACTTTAGTATTGGAATTTTATACTTTGTGTGAGTGTGTGTTTTTGTTTACATCAAATTTGTTTCAAACATAAAATTTGTGGAAGATGTTGATAATTGGTTGTGTTTGATGTGCAACGATTAACTATGGCTCTTTGTTTTAATAGATTAATTAATACTGGCTTGAAATGCTCTTTGTGATACACCCTCAGAACGTTGCTGCTGATTCGTGATTGTTTTCGTCCTTACTAATTTGTCTCCGAAGCACCTTATTGTCAAGGAGATGAGTTTGGATAAGAATCCGTGTGTATTTTTCGATGTATTAATTGATGGGGATCCCATTGAAAGAATTGTTATTGAGGTAATTTAAAATAGCAGGACTTTTTTTAGTTCTTTGATTGAAAGGATATTTGACTGTAGTTTTTTGAAATGATGCAGCTTTTTTCTAGCATAGTTCCTAAGACAGCGGAGAATTTTCGGGCACTTTGTACAGGTATTTTAAAATTATTTATATAACTGTCTATCACTTTCATTCTTATTTTATTTAATATTTGTTGCTCGGAGAATTTTTTTTTTTTTAACCAAGGGCATCTTGTTCAGCAGTAGGGTAAACACTAGTTGGTTTGGGGTTGAAAGTTATCCGCCTAGTTATGTATCAATTCCCTTGCTAAATGAAACTTAGGCTCAATGCTGGTTTTAGTCTTTTTTTAATTCACACGAACATCACACAGTTTAAGCGTTGTCTGTAGAAAGCATGTCAGGAACCTAAATCCACAGGAAAGAAGTACTGTATTATTGATTGAAAGATAAGGCATAGTATTACAATAGGATTCTCATGTAACCCCAAAAGCAATGCTCCTCTGAGGAATTTAGAATTCTCTCTACCCAAGCCCAAATCTGAAACCACAACCAAAGACTAACTGTCATTCTCTTCCTTCACACACACCTCACGTATTTTCTCTTACTCACTCTCTCTAACCAACTTGCCAGCTCAGCTCTCACTTCACTACTTAGGCCTTTCTCTCCATGGGTCCTATAAAAAATGGGTCAAAAGAGCCATAAGAAATTCACATTCTTTATGCATAATTTCTTCATTGAATTTATTCTTTCCGACATATTTGTCATGTTGAATGAGTTTCACAAATTTTGTGTCCATAAGTTCTTTGTAATTCACCTATAACAGCACAGTTGACTGTTTACATGCACAATTGACATGGATAAATTCTAGCCTAAAAGTGTTAAATACTGTATATTCTATACAGAATTTAGAAAATTTTGCTTAAAAACTTTGAAATGTCACTTTTGAAATGATAGCATTTGCTTTCATAGTAATTGTTTCTTTCATCTTCCCCCACTTTGCTTTTTTCTGTAATTACGCTGTTTTCTGTTTGCAGGCGAGAAGGGGATTGGAGAAGCAACCGGGAAACCTTTGCATTATAAAGGAACATGTTTTCATCGTATAATTAAAGGTTTTATGGCTCAAGTAAGTTGCCTTTTGTGGTTATTATTCTATACATGATTGTCATAAGATGGTTATGTTTGAGGAAGTGTGTCAGTACTGTGTTGCACACATGAAATAAAAAATTCTGTATGTAAACTTGTGCAGTGTCAACAGAAGTTTTGGACTTTGCTGTTTTCTTTTACTTTATTCCTGTCAAACATATTTTGTATTTTATAGTGTTATTGTTTAAGCACTCGATAATACCAATTTTTGTTCATATGTTCTGACAGGGTGGTGATTTTTCAATGGGCAATGGTATGTTTTTATTTACATTTTTTATCTGTTGTTACCAAATTTAATATGTAGATTTCCCTTTTGAGTTCTCCTTTACCAAGAATTGTAAAGAACAACATTTTTATAAATGACAGGCACTGGTGGAGAAAGTATATATGGAGGAAAGTTTGCAGGTAAATTTACCTCTTATGAAATATTTGACATTTGAGAAATAAAAGATCATAGTTTTCTTATGCATGATTAATTATTTTTATGATGAATCATTTGACTAAACCTACAAGTACTCCTTCATTGCAGATGAAAATTTCAAACTAAAACATGACGGACCTGGTGTCCTTTCTATGGCTAATTCTGGTCCTAACACCAATGGATCTCAGTTTTTTATTATATTCAAGCGCCAGCCTCATCTTGATGGGTATATAAGCTTTGCATGTTTCTTTTCAAGCTTGTTGTGCTTCAATAGTATTGCACACCATTATGACCGTTCAATCTGCATTTCTTGTTCTTGTTGATGTCCCCTAAAATTTTCAGCTTGGCATTTTTTCAGTTTTTTGTTGCCTCTGTTATTGTCCATGCTGGCTGGATTTTAGTATTTACATTTACATTTTCATTTACTGAAAAGTTGAGTTTTTTTTTTCACAATGGCCATTTTTTTAGAGGTTTGATATTTTACTTCACACGATGTTGCAGGAAACATGTTGTTTTTGGAAAAGTTACTAAGGGAATAGAGATTCTGAAGAAAATGGAGCAGTTGGGAACGGGGGACGGGAAACCTACCCAGCCAATTAAAATTGTTGATTGTGGTGAAGTCTCTAAAGCAAAAACTCAGCATACTGTTGAAAAGGAGAAAGGTACTTGTGATAGGGATAGATATTTATGAATTATATTATGAACATTGTCACTTGTAAGTTCTGCCGGTTGTAATTGTTTGTAATATATGAATTATTTCTCATTTCAGGGAAAAGGAGTAAGTCAGCGAAATCCTTAACTTCTGACGATAGTTCTGATGCTGGCAAAAAGTTAAGTAGAAAAAGAAAAACATCTTCCAAAGACAGGAAGAAGAGAAGGAAGAGATACTCATCGTCTGATAGTGACAGTGATAGTTATTCGTCAGATTCGGAATCAGATTCCGAATCAGATTCACCTTATTCTGATTCAAGTTCTTCTAGCTATGGGAAACACCAGAAGAGAAAAAGAAGTAAACGCGGACATGGGAAGAAGAGAAGTATTGGACGTAAGCAGAGAAGAAGCAAGCACAGTCATAGAAGATCAAGACACAAGTCCAAAAGGTTTGATTATAGCTATAGCCTTTAATGGGGAACCATGAATTTTTTTCATAGTGTACCTCCCTCAGTTACAATTTGCTTGGTCTCTGCTTTGAATTAAATTGCTTTTGTATTTCAAGGAGTTCTGAAGGTTCAAGTGATACAGAAAGTGACAGTTCTAGTGCTAGTGATAGTAGTTCTGGTGATAAGAAAGCTGATCGTCATGTCTCTGGTCGTAAAAAACAAGCTGACAACAAAACTAAAAAAAACCTAGGTATTTATCTAATTCTTACAACATGTGCCGCACCCACTCACCTCCCCCATTTCCCCCACACATGGGGTAGTTCAAGGATATTATGAGCACTGTTATGTTGATATTTCTGTCTAAGTAAATTGCCGCCCATGCTACAGGCACAGAAAAGCAATCTCCTAGCCTTCCGTTACAAAGTCCAACCAGTCCAGAACTAGAGGTGGATCCCAAGGTTAGAACGACTGTGGAAAAGCAATCACACGAAGAAGGTGAATTGTCTCCAGAAAATGGTGAATTTCTGAATAACGGGCATGATACTCAAGCTGAATTTAATAAGCCAACTAATCAACGGACTTATTCAGATGATTCAAATCACAATAGGTATCACTTCTTACTCTCTTAGCATCTAATTATCATTCATCTTATGATGTGAATTTTGCTTTGATTTAAATGTCAAGTTGTCAACTCCATTATGGACTTGAATATGCCAAATTTATATGATATCTCCTTTAACAGAGATACGAGTCCTGGAAGAAGTCCTGCTAGGAGTCCTACCAAGAATTCTAGAGAGCTGAACCAAGGACGTGCTCTATTGGCTAGTCCTGACCATAAAGCATCTGAACCTGCTGCCTCCAAACATGGCCGGGGAAATTCAAAAAGCCCTTCTCCAAATGGTACGCCAAAGCGCGTTAAAAAAGGACGAGGCTTTACTGAGCGCTTTGCCTTTGTACGCAGATATCGTACTCCATCTCCAGTGCAGTCTCCTCGTTCATATCGTTATGGGGATAGAAATATTAGAAGGAACTTTGATAGGTATGTCTCTTTGTATACACCATTTTGTTAAACTGAATTTCTTGAAAAATTGTTGGAGTTGACTTGTAATATTTGTATTTGAAGAAATACAAGCTACAGAAGCTATTCTGAGCGCTCGCCACCACGACGTTTTCGCAGCCCACCAAGGGGCAGCCGTCCCAGGTTCCTTCTCCCTCAATTTAGATCATCCTTCCATGCAAAAATTGAGCACTTAATAATAATAATAATAATAATAATAATAATAATAATAATAATAATAATATATAACTGGACATTTACATAGTCTATGGGCATGCTGTGGCAGGACCAAATATTTCACATTCATTTTTATGTGTTCATTGTAACCTTTGTCGTGTCTCACTTTATTACGTAATGTATTACATCTGATATGAATAATGTATATATCGATTCCAAACCTTGTGCATTATGCACGGTTCAGTTGTGTTTCTTTCTAAGAATTGTCTAGTAAGAAAAAATGAAAATGTAATTTATATTTTCATATGCTTATTTGTTTAGATACCAAAGCAGAAGAAGTCGGAGCAGGAGCAGGAGCATCTCCCGCAGTCCAGTACGTGGCCGTTATAGAGATAATGGCCGTGGCCGGAGTCCAATACGCAGCGTTAGCCCGGAAGGAAGGCGACCTCCCATAAGTGACAAATTAAAATCTCGACTTGGTGCTCGAGGTAGTCAACAATCTCCCGACAGAGCGAGGTCAAAGTCAAATTCGAGAAGCAAGGGCTCTTCTCGTTCCAGATCCCCTGATGCTATACCCCCAAGACGTTATGATAAAAGGACTTCCGTATCTCGCAGCAGGTCCAGATCAAGCTCACCTGGACACAAAGGTTTGGTTTCCTATGGAGATGCTAGTCCCGATTCAGGGGCTAGGTAGGTATTATGCTGGGACAGAAGGGTTTGGTTTCTTATGGAACAGCTCTCAAGTCCAAACAGGAGCTGAAATTGCTAAACATAGCAAGTTTCGACTGAAGACCTCGGAGATATATGGGAAGCTGTGTGGGGCGCTGCTTGGCTGCTTAAAAATTGTCATGTCTTTAGTGGACTCTGATGTTAAGCCTGAAGCCAAGAGACAGTTGAAGTATTGTGTGTTGGCTTAAAAAAACAAGCCTTTGTTGGTTGAAGAAAGGATTTTGGTGCCAAAACTTGAATTGATATTATTTGACTTCAACTGTCACGTTTGTGTTTATTATTTTTTCCTGAAATAGTTTTGTTGACTGTTTAATAATCCTTTCCAAGAGTAGAGGACCTGAACTAACAATTAGGTTGGTTTGGGTTCTTCCTTAAAACAAACCAAAAAAACTAAACATCTATTGATTCAGTTTGAGTCTTGCAACATTCAAAATAAATTATTCGTGACTTATATACTGTATTATTTTATTTAAATTTGAGCTATATTGGTAAATGGTAATACTATCTAATATATATATATATATATATATATATATATATATATATATATATATATATATATATATATATATATATATATATATATATAATCATATATAATCATAATTAATGGTCTTTTTTTTTTAATCAAATTAATGGTCTTTTTTGTCTATAAATATTTGTATTAATATTTTTCACTTTAAATTTACGAAGAAATTGAGAGTATAGGGCACCATTATTCTCTTCCTCGGTTGTTAAAAAAAATAAATTATTCTCTTCCTCTCATTTATAATTTCTCTTAAATTGTGTGAAATAACTTGAACACAAAGTTTGCTTTTAGGATAAGATGATATCAATGCCTATGAATAATTGTCCATGTTTCCTTTGAAAGGCACATAGCTTAATCCAAGGACAGGCTATTGAGTCACACCTTCTATAACTTTGTTAGAGTAAAAGTGTACATTGAGAGGTTTAAAACTATAGTTGAAGTTTGATGTACCCCATTAATGCATTTTCTCCATACTGTCCTAACTTTATGATTCCCTCACAATTTCACAAATGTAACTTGAGCAACAAATTCACATCAGCCTAAAGTTGCAACCTTGTTTTAGCTAACATCCTCATTTACAATTATTCTTATTCTTATCAACGAAAATGATGAGAAATCCCCCTTATCCCTTATTCCTCATCCCTCATTCTCCCTCATTGAGATCATTCTTTGAACTTATGCAGATATGAAAAATGGAGTGAAGAAGTTTGTCACGGATTTACCCGAACGACATGAAAAATAGAGGGAAGAAGTTTGTCAAGAAGAGTTTTTATTTTCTCTTGAGCAACTCATTTTTTTGATCCGCAATTGTCTGTCCATAAGACATATCGTTCTGAATAATCCAGTGGCAAACTTCATTGTCTCTCTACCCAACTCCCGTACCGCCGCCCGCTGACTAGCAGCGGCTACTCCAACCGCCGCCCTCTGACTTGGAACAATTGTTACTTTGATATTTGATTTGAAATTCAATATTACCAAATGTATAGCTTTTTTTTTATCACTTAAATCAAGTTGAAAATCTTGCTGGTTTGTAATTACCTAACACTTTCAAGGCAACAACACAAGGGGGTAACAGTAGTGAAAATGTGGTTGCGGTGGTCGGAGCTTAGACAAAAGTGGGGTATTTTTTTTTCTTTCATGTTTCTAATTGCATACTGTTGTTGATCATTTCCATTTCCATTCTAACCAATTTATTTAACTTATGATTTTCTCTATGAAGTAAAATAATTTAAGAAAACTCAACTTTTTTTGGGCTTGGAAATTTTTTTATAATGGTAAGAAAGAGTGCTTCTTTTGTCATATGGATAGTTGTCACTTGTCAATGTACCTTGCTAAGTGCTAGTTCTAGACGAACTTCTTTTATGTCTTTGTTTCCAGATCACAAATACCTTGCCACAGATGAAATGAACTTTGATCTTTGCCATGGCGTTTATAATCATGAATTGTCCGATGCAGATATGAACTATGCACACAAAAAGTTAGAAACCATAATACATAAAATGTTGCTTATGTGTTGATGATAGGAATTAAGTCAAATAATGTGGTTGTAATTTGTATTATTTTGTATAGCAGTGGCACAATCTAGCTATGGGGCAAATTTGTAATTGTGTAAATGAGTTAATGCAGTTATTGATCTCATCTGTCCGATCTTAATCAAACGGTTGAAATTGTGTAAATGAGTTAAAGCTACAGCTTCTAACTGTGTGAGAAATCACAGTAGTCAATCTCAATCCGTACTAACTAATTTGCCTTTACAAGATAAAACAATTGAGTTTTTCTTTTCACGCCTCCACCATTTCTCACGCACCCTGTAAAACTATCAATTTACCCTTGTTTGTATGTTAACTTGCGAACAGGTTTCACTACTTAAGTTGCAGATGAACAAAAATTTGTAACTTTAAACCATCACACATACTATTTTTTTTCTTCTCAACCACTACTTAAGCACCGAGCAGGGTGAAAGTGTTTTCTACTTAAGTAACGAATAGTACTAAACTAGTCGTACATGTAATTTGTAAACCAAAATGCACCGATAATTTGTGTGGTTCAAAACACAACAAAACATGTATAAATGGTGTTTGGTTCATTTTCATCCACAACACAAAAAAATAGATATTTATCCCGTGGAAAGGAACACTCATTTAGCGGTAGTCTACTACTATAGAAAACCAAATTCGTTTATGATCAATGTCGACGTCACACTGTGCAATCTAAAGAACCAATTGGACCAACTTAACAGTCGTCTGAACCGTGGCGATACAAAAAGGGTGTTCAGTGTTGAGTGTCGCCGTTCGCCAGTCAACTCAGACGAACACGTTAGGTTCACCAACACGAAACTTCAAATGACGACGATGTGATAACCATGTTGATTGTTCTCTATTTTTTTCCAGTATTACTCAATTTTACTCAAATGACGACGATGTGAAAAACAAATTTGAGATTTTTTTCAAGACAAAAAATTCGAAAAACGTTTTCAAAATATTATATCGGTCTAGGCCAGACCAACCCATTAAACCGTTGTAATCCTACCTTACTAACTCTTATAAAAAAGAAGCAAATCAGTACTGCTAGGTTATTAGTCAATTATTATCTATCCAACTAATTATCATAACTTACGGAAATTTATCCAACTAAGAATGAAGAAGACAAAGATATAATCTTAATCTTAAGGTCTAAAAAACAGCCTACAACGCTGTCACTGAGTTAACAGTCGCATATAATTTTTTTGTAACAACAGGTCACATATATAAGTCTTAATCAAATTTTAATTTTATTAACAAACCCTTACTTTGTTATTTGCCTACTCTCTGTCTCTCACCACGTGATGTACATACAGTAACATAATATTTGAGGTTTGTTTGTTGCAATAGGGGGAGCTTGCTTGCTTGGGTAACAAAACAAATAGTGCAATTGAGTAGTTATTGGATATCTAAACTGTGACAGTACTTCCCATACCACAATGTTTTTGTGTAATCTAATAATAGAAGCGGTTGGGGTTGTCCTTGTTGGATATTTGTGGGATATTTCAAAAGTTAATCGTTATTCAATTAATAACCATTTTCTATATTTACTTAACATTTTGATCTAAAATTAACTTGATTTTTTTACATGGGATTCCATATTATTTAAGTATTGAAACGTTTTGAAACATGTCCTTTATTATAGTAACTGCCCTTTAAACTCTCTTCAATTATTATTATTATTTTATACAACGAAAATATATAGCCATATTTGGTGGAACTGCTAGTGAGGTATGCGGCTGGTAAAAATATATATATAAGTGTACGGCCCATCCTTTTATTCAACCGTGAAGAAATTTACTTTCAAGGCTATGGCTATGGCTATGCTTGTAGATAAACTAGAGAAATAATTTCAATAACTGCCTGAGTCTCCTACCTTGTTGATATTCTCGTGTCTTGATAGCCTTGGTATGTTTATCACCGAGAAGAACCGGTTGTATTCTGGGAGAGTTGCGTAATATTTTGCGAATAATTCCTTAGTTCAGTGATTACACGCCTCCGGTTAATTAATTTACAGCCATCAGCACCAACAGTCCTTTATATCCAAAAAAAAAAAACAAGATAGTAGTCTTGTTACTTGCTCATTGGTTTTTGCTTATGTAAAAATAAAAGAATGATTCACCCATAATATTCATATCCACTTGTGGTAATCGCACTAGCTCACACGTGTAACGCCAGAATGTAATGTCTTCACTACTTACATGGTTGCGGTATGGTGTTACGCCGATTTCAAAGCATGCGTTGGTGAAGCGGTGAGTGAGTGAGTGATTCCTTGGCCGCTTTTCTTTTCAAAATAGTAAAATATTGGAATGAAAGAAGCGGTGGAATGCTGGGAGGAGTGTCGCCGCTTGGGATTGTTTGTGAGTTCGATGATACTAATTAACTTTTCCGTTGGAACGGAATCAATATGTGCCAAGAGAAAGTCTTACTTAAGCACAGCACTTACCCAACACATCACATTTGAGCACATCTAATAATATTTTGACAACACATAAACCATTATTACTTTTTCTAAAAATTAAATAAAAAGTATTTTTTTCTTCTCTCCACTCCTTCCGTCTTCTTTCTCTCCGATCTCTACAACAAAATTTCCACTTCTTCCTCCAAAGAACATATAAAATCTTCAATTGTAAAAAAAAACACTTATCAAATTTTCAGTCTCTCCTACTGATCTAACCTGATGATCAGAAAGGTTGAGGCCGGTCCGTTGAGCAAGCTTCCACACCGAAGGGGGGGTTTGTACCTGCAGGTGCTCCGATGCCTAAGTCAGCAAGAGAACAAGAGATACAAAAGAAGAGAGAGTGAATAATGATTCAGAATACCTGGCTCTCCTGTCTAGGAGAGCTTATATAGTGCCCCCAGCGCTGGGCCAAAGGTTGGTCTATTGGGCCGGGATAACCGGCCCAATAGACTCAACTGCCAAGATAGTCCCTGTATCGTAGGGGAAGGCCGTTATTTGCCTCTATCTTGGTTGGAGCCGTTCCGCTATTCGCGGGTAAAGGATAGGCTCCGTGACGGATGTGGTTGGATAAAGGAGCACGTGCTAAACGTGCTGCTTAGCTGTTAAGCTACGGTGGAAGGGATCAACGTGTATGGATAGATGAGCACGCGTTTAACGTGCTGCTTACCCATTATGTCGAGCAGGGCACGTCATTGGCCGACGTGTCGGGGAAGTCTCCCCTTATTGGGCTGTACCCCAAATGTCGGGCATAAGTGATTGGGCCAGCTCTTGGCCCAGTCCAGAACAGGAGCCCCCCAAGTCGTTGCTCCTAGGCATAGGAGTAATGACTTAAGGTCCAGACCCGCATGTCGAGGAGTTGTTTTCCCCGTCAATCCTAGGAGGAGTTCATAATTCATTGATTATGACTGTTGCTTGTTTGCGCGAGGAGCGCATTTGTATGTTGCACGTAAATTCCTCCTTGGCACGACGAGGCGAATTATCAAAAAGGGGGAAGCTTCCTTTTGCTCGTGACGCGTGCCAGGATGTTCGTGGAGGAAATTACGGGGAAGGGATTTTTACCTTTGAAAGTCATTGGCTTTTTAGTTCCTCGACAAATTGTCGAGGAAGTACTGTGTATGTTGCATCTAGTTGACGCTGCCTATTTCTACGAGCAAGTTCATTTACGTTTGTTTCGCTTGCCCGTAATTCGCGCTTGTCCGCAACGTCGGGGAGGTAGTTTCGTTGGGGATAACGATGAGTCCCTCGAGGGTCGCGTCGTCTGTTCGATGGGACGCGAAAGGACAGACGTTTCGTCTGCTGTTGCCACGCGTTACAGCTATCAAAGGCTGTAATCATGACCTAGGGAATAAGTATTAATTGCCTCGTTCTACGAGGAGGCATGTGAGCCGTTGGATTCATCGCGTCTTTTCAGTTTTCATTAGATTGAACCCGGGCCATTTGATGGCTTTTGATCAACACCGTTGGATTTGGATCAACGGCTATGATGCGATTAGGCGTGTTGCTTCGCGAAGTAGGGTGCGAGAGCTTCTCAGATCTATAAATAAGGGAAATACGAGTCATTTGCACTTTTTTTTCCTTGTTTACATTTTGTTTCTTCTTCTGCGTTTGCTGCTTCTACCTACTATTCGAAGGTTTCCAGCATTCTTCAAGTTCCAACTCTTCTGTTTTGACAAAAGGTAAGCGAAGTTCTTTGCTTATTCATGTTTCCATGCATTATGCCTTGCTTTTGTCATTTGTGTTTATGTTTGAATTAGATTTTGACTTAGTTTTGGGTTTGTAGTGACCCATTTCCACTATGCTTGGTGGTTCTAAGCCTTTTCGTTTAGTGTGGTTTGGTAGTGGCCTATTTGCTGTAAAACGCCATTTTATGTGTTTTGCTTGCTATGATTTTGCTGTATTTTCGTCTTTTTCTGGAAAAATGGAGAACATCCATCAATATTGATGGGTTTCTGGGAAAATCGCTTTGAATGTTGATGGGTTTCTGGAGAAAGCTATGAACATATGTTGAATGTGATGGAGACGATGAATAGTTTGATGAATTTCTGGGAATTCCATGCGTTTTTTGTCGGGGAGGAGAATGTTGTTTTCTCTCCCCGTTACCGCCATCACCCTGTCGGGGAGATTTAGCACTGCCGTTTTCTCCCCGTTTATTGTAGCAAAAAGCTAAGTTAGTTGAGCCTTATGTCGGGGAGCTTCTCCCCGTTTTCGCCCTCGCGAATATTTTGAGTGTCCTTTGGAACATTATGGATGTCGGGGAGCTTCTCCCCGTTTTTAACATAAGAATTTAGCTGGAAAATGAGTTTGTTTAACTCTTTGTCGGGGACTTTCTCCCCGTTATTTCGCTGGGAAGTTTGGAAGATGAAGGAGTTTGTAGAAACTCTGTGTCGGGGAGCTTCTCCCCGTTTTTAACTTTAGATTTTATACAAAACTATGTTTGCTTCTGGGCGTCGAGCAACGTTTTGAGCTTGTGTCGGGGACCTTCTCCCCGTTTTTAGGCTTTGTTAAATGGTTCTCCTCGTTTCCTCTGTTTTCGTCTTTGTTTTGCCATTTTGATAAGGGCTTTTTGGTTGGGGACAGCGTCCTCGCCCTTTTTCACGCCCTTTCACTTGAATTGCGGTGAAAGGGTGGATTTGATAACTGTCGAATTCACTGTCTTTTCGCTGCTTTTCAGGTTTTCAAAATGTCAGATACAGAGGAAGTGACGGGGAGCCAAGCAACGTCAAAACACAAGCTGGTCGATACCATAACGAATCCAGAGCTGGCCTAGGTTGCGCCCGAGCCTCGGGGCATTGCTTCAACGATCACTGCCCAGGATCCCCGGCTTTTTACTATCGTCGAGGAGGCTGGTGCGGTCAACTGGGAGGTTCACGCACCCGCGGAAGGGGAGCGGATTTGTTCATCGTACACTGGATGTAGCTTCACTATGTACGAGATGGCGTTCAAGGAGCTGGGATTTCGGCTGCCCTTCAACGATCTTGAAGCCGGGATTTTTGGCCGGCTAAAAGTGGCTCCTTCTCAGCTTCACCCGAATTCATTGGCATTCATCCGGGCATACCAGATCCTATGTCGGTATCTGGAGGTAGAGGCTACCGTTGCCTTATTTTTCTATATCTTCCAAATCCAACGTCAGAGAGTCGGGGATCGGCAGGGTTGGATTTCCTTGAAGCATCAGTCGAGCAAGATATTTAGGATGTTTGTTGAGTCTGCTCGGGGCTTCAAGGAGAGATATTATGTGGTGAGGGCAGTGACAGAGTTTGCCCAAGATTCCCTGCACATGGAGAGGCCTGTGTTCCTCGAGGATGGGACTCCTCAGTTGGACGAGGAGGGGGAGCAGGTAACGGAGTGGGTTCTCCGGTTTCCATTATCGTGGTCGTCGGAGCATTTTGATTTGCGGACCGACGAGTACTTAACTGCTGCCGAGGACCTTACCCCGGCCGAAATGGCGGGCTTTCAGAAGCTTCAAGTTTATGTGGACGGCTTTAAGCCTTGCAAGGTTTTGACCAGTCTAGGGGAGGCTGCTTTGGACAAGCATGGTAAGCCGAGGATCGAGTCTCGTTTCGTTAATACCAGACTGTTGTTGTCGTGCAAGACTGTTTCAGCCGAGGACACTCTGCTGGGTATCCGTTTTTCTGCATGCCCGTCTTTTACTTGTAACGAATTTTAGTATTTTTATGTTTTGATTTTTTCCCCGTGTTTCTGACCACGTTTTTGACTTTGCAGGTAGGATGGCAGATCTTGCTGGTGAGCTTATCAGGATAGCTGCTGAGCAAAAGGGAGAGAAGGCAAGGAAAAAGGCGAGGAGGTCCAAGCCAAATATTTTGATGGGCGATCAGGGTGCTTCGGGGAGCGTCTCCCAATCTTCCCCGGTAGGCAGTTCAGCTGGGACTCCGGGTGGTCGTACGAAGAGGCAGCGGGAGGAGCAGATGACGCCTATCGTCGACTTGTCAGAGGGGGACGGTGGCTTCGTTCTCCCCGCATGTTTGAGCGACCAGAAATATTTTGACAAGAATCCCCTCCAGGTGCCAGCTTCAGAGAAGGCTTATATACTGGGCGCTTCTGCATCTGCCCGACAGAAGCAGCTCAACGAGGATGTTGCTGCTGTCATCCGTCTGGCGGAGACAGCCTTGGTGCTGAATGAAGGGGGACCAACTCATGAGGTGGAGAAGTTGGCTGCTCGGAATGCCAAGCTGGAGGGAAAAATTGTGCTGATGGAGGGTGAGCTGATCGATCTGAGGGGGAAGCAGGAGAATTATGGCCAGCTGCTGAAAGATGTCAGGGAGAGCCGGGATGAACTAGAACTTGTGAAGAAAAATCTTGAGGGAGTGGAGGCCCGGAGTGCCGAGGAGAAGAGACAATTGGAAGAGGTGATAGCTGACCTACAGTCCAAGCTTGCTCCAGCTGCCGACGAGGGTACTGAGATTTCCAAGATGGTAAGTCGAGCTGACCTAGTCAAGGAAATCAAGAGGCAGCGTGGCCTGATGCTGGCGAGCATGATTCATGGGTGGAAAAATGCGATCGCCCAACTCAAGGTTGTGAATGCCGAGCGTGGCTTGACCACTGAAGGTATTCATAAGCTCAAACGGGTTGAGAACGGGCAGATCATCATCCCTGAAGAGTACAAGGAGATGGAGCTCGAGGAGGAAAAGTTGGATGAAGAGGAAGGTGATGGTGAAGACGAGGAGGATGAGGAAGTTGAAGAGGAAGCTGTCGGGGAGGAGAGGGCACCAGAGGATAACCCAGAGGGTCATGATGAAAGCTCCTGATCTTCCTCGGTTTTTTATTTGGGCCTGCGCGCCAATGACTTGTAATTTATTTGTCTTTTTTGTTTCATGATAATTTACTTTTGGGGGCCTGCGTGCCCGGTATTCGAACAAGTGGGTTTTTATGCCCGGTGATTTATAACAATGATGCCCGTTTTATTCATCCTGCTCGTCCATTTTATGCTCCTCGTTTGTATGTTTAAATTATTGTTTTCGTTTTGCTAAGTTATGCCTGCGTGGAATATGCATGTCTTTATGCTTGCTCGTTTTTAACTTAACAAATTTTTGTTTTGATATTCGTATACTTGCTCGACATTGTTGTATGCCTGCTCGACAAAACCGTTTTTATATTTGTAAGTTTTTTGTTGCGAGCGCGTTTCGTCGAGGAGGTCGTCCTCGGATTTAACTTAGAAAGTTTAGGGAACTAACTAAGCGCCTAGAGTTGTTTTCTGAGGCTAATACGGAGACCGACACGTTGTTGTGCCCGTCCCCGCGGCTTGAACTTCCCATCGCGAGCTGGGCGTTAAGCCTTGGCACGAAGACGAGGAGCTTGTCTCAAAGGTCATCCTCGTCGGGGAGACGCTCTGCCCTTCCTGAGCCAAAGTATCTCTTTTTCAGTTATTGGATCGAGCACGTGTGCCCGCGTGCTTTCCGTTGTCGGGGTGTCGGGCTCGTTGCTAGAGGATCCGAGCAGCCTTTTAGAATTGTTTGTAGTTTGGCAATAACTTAGCTATAATACTGTTTTAATTTTTGGGCGTTCCAAGGTCGAGGAAGTTTCTTTCCTCGAAGATCCTCGAGATAGTATGCGCCATTTTCTGTTTTGTCAATGACGCGATATGGTCCTTCCCAGTTGGCCGCCAGTTTCCCATCCTGGGGGTCCTTAGCATTTCGTCTTAGGACGAGGCTGCCCACTTCAAATTCTCTTTTGATGACTTTGACGTCATGTCGGGCAGCTATTTTTTGTTTAAGGGTGGCTTCCCGAAGGGATGCCCCCATACGAATTTCTTCGACGAGATCTAGCTCTTCACGGAGAGCTTCGTCGTTCATCTCTTCTTCGAGCGGTTGCTCGGTTCGGCGAGATGGCTCGCCAACCTCCACGGGGATTACTGCTTCTGTTCCATATACCATTCGAAATGGAGTCTCCCCGGTCGTGGAGTGTGGTGTTGTACGATAGGCCCAAAGGACGCTTTCAAGCTCCTCGACCCATTTCTTTTTATTTTGGTCCAATCTTCGTCGTAAGCCGCGCAGGATTACTCTGTTGGCGGCTTCGGCCTGCCCGTTAGTTTGGGGATGTTCCACTGAAGTGAAATGTTGCTTGGTCCCAGAGCAGCGAGGAAGTCTTGGAATCCTTTGTCCGTGAATTGTGTCCCGTTGTCTGTGACGACGGCTTGTGGTATTCCAAATCGGCAGAGTACGTCGCGTTTGAAGAAACGGAGTATCCTGAACGACGTTATGTCGGAGAGGGGTTCTGCCTCCACCCACTTGGTGAAATAGTCCACGGCGACTATTAAAAATTTATTTTGGTGGAGTCCCTTTGTGAAGGGGCCAAGTATGTCCATGCCCCACCAAGCGAAGGGCCATGGTGACGACAAAGACTTGAGTTCGTGGGGGGGAGCTAGGTGCATGTCCCCGTGTCGTTGACATTTGTCGCATTTTTTCACATGGTCCTTTGCGTCTTGCTGCATGGTGGGCCAGTAGTATCCTGCCCGAAGAGCTTTCCTGGCCAGCGATCTTCCTCCCAGGTGCTGGGCGTTGATCCCCTCGTGTACCTCGTGCAGGATGTAGTCGACTGTTTCCTCGTCGACACATTTTAAGAGTGGGATTGAGAACCCTCGTCTGTATAACTTTCCGTCGAGGATGACATACGCGCATGCTCGACGTCTTGTTATTGCAGCTTCTTTCTGGTCGTCGGGGAGGGTTCCGTTTGCGAGGAAGTTGTAGACGGGGGTCATCCAGCAATTTTTGTCGCCAATGACATTTATGTCGAGGACGTTGGTCGTCTTCTCAATGCTTGGTCGAGGGAGTATTTCTTGAACGACGGATTTGTTTCCGCCTTTCTTTTTTGTGCTTGCCAGTTTGGACAGGATGTCTGCCCGTTTGTTATGCTCGCGTGGAACGTGTTGCACTTCCACGAACTCGAACTTAGTGATTTTTTCCTTCACTAATGCTAAATACTCGGAGAGGTTATCATTTTTGGCTTGATACTCTCCTAATACTTGTGAGGCAACAAGTTGTGAATCTGTGAAGATTTTGATTTCTTTTGCCTCCATGTCCTCGGCCAACCGTAGTCCTGCTAGGAAGGCTTCGTATTCTGCCTGGTTGTTCGATGTCGGGAGGGATAGCGCTAGTGATACCTCGATGATGATCCCGTTCTCGTTTTCCAGGATAATTCCTGCTCCTGCTCCCGTGGCACTTGATGCTCCGTCGACGAATATTGTCCATTTGTCTGCCTCGCTTGTCGTGGAGGATGGACTCGTCATTTCGGCCACGAAGTCTGCTAAGACTTGTGATTTTAGTGCTTTTCTGCTTTCGTAACGAATGTCGAATTCGGAAAGCTCGAGGGACCATTTGAGCATCCTGCCCGCCATATCTGGCCGACCAAGCAATGACTTGATTGGTTGGTCGGTTCGGACAATGATTGTGTGTGCTAGGAAGTAGTGACGTAGTCTTCTTGCTGCGTTGATCAAGGCAAGGGCCACCTTCTCGATTTGTGTATATCTGAGTTCGGGCCCCTGGAGAGCCTTGCTTGTAAAGTACACTGGTTTTTGTCCTTCCGTTGTTTCGCGGACAAGGGCTGCGCTGACGGCCTCAGATGCGACGGAGAGGTAGATGTATAACACTTCCTCGACATCCGGGCGCGAGAGGACTGGGGGTTCGGACAGGGCCTTCTTTAGATGTTGGAGGGCCTGCTCGCACTCGTCCGTCCATTCGAACACAGCTTCTTTTCTTAGTAATTTGAAAAGCGGTAATGCGTGTTGAGCAGATTTTGCTACGAAGCGAGACAATGAGGTCAGCATTCCGTTCAGGGTTTGTATGGATTTCTTGTTGTTCGGAGTTTGGAGCTCCGTAAAGGCACGACATTTGTCGGGGTTGGCTTCGATTCCTCGTTCTGTTAGGTAGAATCCGAGGAACTTTCCTGCTCGTACCCCGAAGGTGCACTTTTCTGGGTTGAATCGCATGTTGTGTTTTCTGGCCTGCTCGAAGACCTTACGTAAGTGGGCGGTATGGTCGATTTCCTGATGGGATTTTACGATCATGTCGTCCATGTAGACTTCGAGCATGTCGCCAATTTCTCCCCGGAATACTTTGTTCATCATCCGCTGGTATGTAGCACCAGCGTTTTTTAGACCGAAGGGCATTACGTTGTAGTAATAGTTGCCCGACTCGGTCATGAAAGCTGTTTTTCCCCTGTCGGCCACAGCCATTGGGATTTGGTTGTATCCTGAATATGCATCCATAAAAGACAATAATTTAAAGCCTGAAGAATTATCGACTAGTTTATCAATGCAAGGTAAAGGATAAGAATCTTTAGGGCAAGCCCTATTGAGATCGGTATAGTCCACACACATTCGCCATTTTCCATTAGATTTTTTCACAAGTACAACGTTAGACAACCAGGTAGTGTATCTGGCTTCAGAAATAAAATTTGCCTCTAGGAGGTCTTTTACAGCTTTTTCAGCAGCCTCCGCTTTTTCGGGAGACTGCCTACGCCTACGTTGCACTACGGCACTAGCAAGTGGGTCGACAGTAAGTTGATGACAAGCGATGTTTGGATCCAGCCCGGGCATGTCGGCAGCGTGCCATGCGAACAAATCAGCATTTTCTCTAAGGCAGGCTTTGAGCTGCTTCCTCGCCAAATCGGGGAGCCCTGTCCCAATCTTGACTCCCTTTTCTGGATCCTCGCCAAACTGGACTATCTCGAAGTCTCCATCTGGAATGGGGCGATGATGCTCTTTGCTCGCCTCGTCGTCCTCCTTCTCCTCCTTCCTCAGCTTTTTCTCCTCCTTATGTTCTTTCTTGGAGGTGCGGCTGTCAAGATCAACAGAGCTCACATTTGGACCGGGCAGACTTGGTGGTGGTTCCGGGGATCGCTTTGGTGGTGTTTCCGAGGAAGGCTTTGGCTTCTTTGGCTCAGGAGCTTTGCCAATGAAATTGTTGCCTTTGGATGCTGCGTCAAAGCACCTCCTCGCGGCTTCGATGTCCCCGTGCAGAGTAGCAACCTGCCCCTTATGAGTGTAATACTTCATCTTCAGGTGGGCGGTGGAGGGGACAGCCATCAGGTCTGCTATGGCCGTCCTGCCGATGATGCACTGGTAGAGGCAGGGGCAGTCTACGACCAAGAATTTGACCCTGATTGACTTGGCCGTTTCCTCGGAGCCAAAAGTAACTATGAGGTCGACATAGCCCCAAGGCCTAGTGGTTGCCCCGTTGAATCCTGTGAGATCTGAGCCCAAGTACGGGGTGAGGTGTGTCTCGTCCAGCTGTAAGGTCCTGAACAAACTGGCGTACATGATGTCGCAGGAGCTCCCCGGATCGATGAGGACCCGACGAACGTCCATGTTGGCCATGTCTGCCCGGACGAGGAGGGGGATTTGGAAATTGGCTGTCCCACCGGGCAGCTCTTCTCGATAGAAGGCTAAAGGCATTGATCTCCCCTTCGCCTTGTCCAGCGTTGCGTTCATATTCGAGGAAGTGTTGATGAGATCCTCGAATTTTCTTTTTATTGATCCGACGGTGTGCTTGTCCATGTGACCGCCGGATATGACGAATGAGTCAGTGAAGTAGTCCCACGTGCTAAGCGTAGGACCGGTATAGGTGTCCCCAAAATTGCTGGGGATAGTAAAATCTTCTAGCCGGGATATGCTCATAGCTATTTGCTTGGCGTTGTTCTGCCCGGCTGGTTGTGGAAGTTCCTCCTCGACCGAGCGTGTCTCCGCGGCCTCTGGTCGAGGGTCATTGTTTCTTTTGACGAACTCCCTCAGGTGTCCGCTCCTTATCATAATTTCAATAGCATCCTTCAGCTGGATGCAGTCGTCGGTCCTGTGACCATAACTCTTGTGGTATCTGCAATACCTATTTTTGTCTTGGCCAGGCTTCAGAGGGGTTGGTTTTGGTTGTTTCACACCTGCTCTGTTGAACTCGGAGATGTGAACTGCAGCAAATATTTCTCCCCGAGATTTGACGAGGGGGGTGTAAGTGCTGAATGCGCTTGGAGGGCCACGAGACTCTCGTCTTTCGCCCCTCCTTCTGTCTCTGCCCCTCTCGCCACCCCTGTCGCCGCCTCTATCGCTTCCCCTGTCGCCACCCCTGTCATCGTTCTTATGGGAGGACTCGCGGGCAGGGTGGCTGCTTCCAGGTCGGGCAAGGCGGGCGACATCAGCTGCCTGGACTTCCTCGTAATCAATGTACTTATGAGCTTTTAGGAGGAGGTCGTCCCAGGTGGGTGGTTTTTCTATGCCCACAGCCTTGGCAAAATCGCTGCCCGGGCGAAGGCCCCTCTGCAGCAAGTACTTCTTCATGTCGTCGGTTGTCTCGACCTGCACAGCCTCCTTATTGAACCTCTCGACGAAATTACGGAGAGTTTCTTCCTCGGCCTGGTAGATGGCCTCTAAGGCGTGCACGGTTTTTGGGTGCTTGCGGGAAGCAGTGAAATGTCTACAGAACTGGTCTGTAAGGTCCTTCCACGAGTAGATAGATTGAGGGGGCAGGCTTTGGTACCATGCCATTGCTCCCTTCCTCAGCGTGGTCGGAAAGAGTCTGCATCTGATGGCACCGCTAATATTCCTGAAATCCAGGTTAGCGTTGACATTGGCTATGTGATCGTCGGGGTCGGTCAAACCATCGTACGCGGGGAGCGTAGGAGGTCTCTCGAAGCCCTTTGGAACACGCTTCCTCAGAATGTCTGCGGACAGGGGGCATCGGTGATCACCCTCGTCACTCCCATTGGGAGAATGGTCCTCGGGCGACCGGGGAGAATGATCGCCGGGCATGGGCGTTGGACTGCGAGATTTGCGAGGACGGTAGCTGCCCGACGCGCCATGCTTGGCCATCGTCGCCAACCCTTGAGGTGAATGGCGGCGCGGGGCTTCGTGCTTCCCTTTCTTGCCCGGAGGGGACCTACCCTCGCGATGAGGAGGAGTACGATCTTTCTTCCGAGGAGTAACTTCGACCCTCTCTAGGTCGGGGCGTCGATGTTTGACGGCCGCCGGACGGGGAGGGGAAGGAGTAGCCTGGTGTCTCCGCGGGGGAGAGTTGGTCTTTCTACGGCGCCGGCTCCTTTCCAGCGCGGTGATTCTTTCACTTTGTTCGTCTAGCCGACGACCTTGAGCCTGCATGGCCTCCGTTGTTTGTTTCAGAGCAGCGATCAAGGCCGTGATCTCGGAATTGGCCAAGATTGCGGGTTGTCCAGCGTTGTTTGCCGGAGTTTCTTGTTTCAATTGCGGGCGTTTGCCCATCTGACGATCGGTTAGGATCTCGACGTCTTCTTCATCGGAAGAGAGTGAGGTTTCCCGTCCGTCACGGGAGTCGGTTTCTGGACCGCGTGGTACGGTGGTATCGTTACGCACCGGTGATAGGACGGTGTTATGCTGCGGCGGCGGAGAGGGTGGAACGTTGAGCACGTTGTCGTCGCCGGTATCGGTGTTGAGTTGCTGTGATGAACTAGCCATGGTGAAAGTTTGAGAGAATCGGTTTTGATCTTTGTTTCTTTATGAAAGATTAAAGAAGGGGAGGAACTCAGTTCCCACAGACGGCGCCACTGATCTAACCTGATGATCAGAAAGGTTGAGGCCGGTCCGTTGAGCAAGCTTCCACACCGAAGGGGGGGTTTGTACCTGCAGGTGCTCCGATGCCTAAGTCAGCAAGAGAACAAGAGATACAAAAGAAGAGAGAGAAAGTCGAGTGAATAATGATTCAGAATACCTGGCTCTCCTGTCTAGGAGAGCTTATATAGTGCCCCCAGCGCTGGGCCAAAGGTTGGTCTATTGGGCCGGGATAACCGGCCCAATAGACTCAACTGCCAAGATAGTCCCTGTATCGTAGGGGAAGGCCGTTATTTGCCTCTATCTTGGTTGGAGCCGTTCCGCTATTCGCGGGTAAAGGATAGGCTCCGTGACGGATGTGGTTGGATAAATGAGCACGTGCTAAACGTGCTGCTTAGCTGTTAAGCTACGGTGGAAGGGATCAACGTGTATGGATAGATGAGCACGCGTTTAACGTGCTGCTTACCCATTATGTCGAGCAGGGCACGTCATTGGCTGACGTGTCGGGGAAGTCTCCCCTTATTGGGCTGTACCCCAAATGTCGGGCATAAGTGATTGGGCCAGCTCTTGGCCCAGTCCAGAACACCTACCTTAATAGGAAAAACTAAAATTTCAAAAGATCAACAAAAAAATTGAACAGCAACAACACAGTTAGAAGGGAAAAGTTTGGTAAAAATAAGATCTGGTGAATAATGATGGATCCGAGTTTTCATCTTGAAGAAGAGTCAACATCTTCTGCAACTCGCTCTCGTTCTCGTCATTTCCCTCGGTTGCTTTTGATCAAATCCCTCGGTTGCTTAGTTCTTTTATATGATGCAAAAAATGAAAATGTAGTAGAGAAATAGACTCTTTTTATTTCATTAGATTTTTGTTGTTTTTTATTATTGGTTAATGATGATGAACACAAAAATGAAAATGTAGTAGAGAAAACATGTTGAGAAGAATGTTGCAGAGATTTTAGGGAAGAGAAGAGACAATGAAAAAGAAAGAAGACGGATGAGAGAGGGAAAAAAACAATTTTATTTTATTTTTTAAAATGACAACAATTGTTTATGTGTTGTCAAACTTTTATTGAATGTGCCCAAATTTGATGTGTTGGGTCAGTCAGTGCCCAAGTAAGACTTTCTCTATGTTCCAAACCTTTTACTTACTTCTATCATGGCCTTCTGACATATATATCACTGCACCTCCACTTTCTCATGTTTTCAATATTTATTTGATTAACATAATAAGGCTTAATTAGTATTTTGGTCCCTTAAAGATATTTTAGGTTTCACAATGGTCCCTTAAAGAAAAAAAGGTCCGGATTGGTCCCTTAAAGACACATTTGTTTCACAATTGGTCCTTTCTGTCAATTTTTTACAAAAAACGTTAGTTTTAATTGACTGAATTGTGGATGTCATTAAGTGTAAGTGGTCTACCAAAAACCTTATTAATTTTTAAAATTTTAACCATTGAAATTTTTTGTTATATTTGGAGTTAAAATTTAACGGAAAGGACCAATATGGCAAACATATATGTCTTTAAGGGACCAATTCGGGCTTTTTTTTCTTTAAGGGAGCAATCTGAGCCTTTTTTTCTTTAAGGGACCATTGTGAAACCTAAAATGTCTTTAAGGGACCAATAGATTAATTAAACCACATAATAATATAAAGGTGTAAAAAAATATATATATTTATTTGATTGATGAATATAAATAAATAATTTAGTCTTATTTCAAAAATGACCAACATGAAGATCACGAATAACATGAATTAAACTTCACATTTAAGTATCCTGAAAATTATTTCGGCCAAAGTTGCAATAAAATCCTTAATAAGACATCAATCGTTAGTTGGTACGGAGGACGACGGTTCGATTCATGTAACTGCGATCGGGAGGGGTTGAAATCACTTGATGTCATAATTGACTTACGAACCAAATTACCGGTCAAGTGGGTCGGGTACTGGTAGTAAATTTTTTTTTTTTTTTTTTTAAAATCCTGAATAAGATCACGGTCAATTTGTTCTAGCCAAAACGGAATGGACTAGTCCAATTATTGATGTGAACCTTGGTGAAGCATTAGGATTGCCCTCGGCTCTGCAATGGATCAAAGACCTTGAATTAAATAGTTTTGTCTTTGAATTAGATTCCAAGATTGTGATTGATAGCTTCAATAGTACTACCATAAATGTGTCTGATTTTGGAGCCGTTATTAGTGAATGCATGCGTATTTATTCTTCTTATTTTAGAAACTCTCATATTGAGTTTATTAGGAGACAAACAAATGAGGTTGCTCATAATCTTGCTTGAGTGACCACATCCTTAGCTAGTTTCCATACTTTTACTACTATTCCTACATGTATCCAAGATTTTTTTTTTTATAAGCACATGTATCCAAGATTTGATTATTAATGAAATGCTATGAGTTTACTACCGTAAAAAAAAAAAAAGATTACTCCGAGAGTCTCTAAGTAATCCGTCACAATCTAAGAAACCATTCATTTTAGTATGCGCTCCATCTACATTAAACTTAAGAGTATCTACAGAAGGGGGTCCCGTCTAATAGAAATGATTGACCCAGAACTCTCCAATATAAGCCGCAGGTTTAATAATATTATCAACGACCATTTTCAATTGGTTAGGTATATGAAGAAATCAATTTTGTTGAAGGTTGCAATGTTGATTAAACACCAATTTATTATGATCTTTCCCAAAGAATTGACAGAGGCGTAAAAAAAAATTACCCAACTCCAGGATGTATTTTCAATATCATCGTTACCAAGATTTTATTCAAGCCAAGATATGAGACATAGGCTAATTGGCAGGGAAGAGAAATTGACTGCAAGATGCCATAGATCATATTTAAGCTTTAAATTGTCATGATAAATAAATACTCCTTCCGTCCCAAAATATATGAAAAAATTGGTCAAAAAAATTTGATGTACTTTAGTTAAAAATTTGGACTAAATACATCAACTTTTTTTGACCAATTTTTCTATATATTTTGTGACGGAGGGAGTATATTTTTAAAAAAGTCAAGATAAGTAACAAGTGCATGTGATATTTTTGTGTGATGAAATCAAGTGCATGTGAGTATGTAACTTCAGTAAAAGGACTGGATGCAAAGTGTATAAAAGTGTGCGCTTATTTTTGTGTGCAAATAACCCAAACCCCAACGGTCCTTTTTTTTTCCCCTTCTTTCCGCAACTCGCAATTCCACTTGTCCTAAACAAAAATGGAGCACTTCAATTTAGATTTTGTCTTCTCTAAATTTGATGAACTTCGGCTATCTTTGTACTAGTTTGTACCTATTACAATTTGGAATCAGATTTGGTGCTGTCAAATTAACGCGCTGTTTTCATTTTAAACCGTCCGATTTGATTTTAATGGATGAGATCGATTTGATTAGAAAAACTCAGTTTTTAATCTAAGCCGTCCGATCTGAATTTAATGGACGAGATTAAAAACTGCGTTAAACCGCGTGCTTTTTGGACTGTAGCAAATCCGGGTCCTTACAATTTTAACTAGAGAGATAAAAATATAATTTTGACACAAGCACGGTGAGTTTGAAAATGGATTCAGATTGATTATTAATGTTCTTATTACTTGTCATGCCTTCCGAAATTTGGAAAAATTCAAGCTCAAATAATTCGGATTTTCTCTATCAAAATAGTGATGTGGTTGGATGGATATCCACATATTTAGATTATGTTCCCATGTCTATTTAAGTTGTTATTATTAATGCAGTTCAAATATGAGGAGTAAATTGCAATTTACAACTTATTTATTATCTACGGAAATTTGAACACCTAAAAATAATATATATTTGAATTAAACACATATTATAACCATCATGTTCTGAACATTTATCGGCTTGCATAGAAAATAACGCTTCCTTAAACTCCTCAAGCTAAAATGGCATGGTTAACATGTTATTGTTTTCACAAATCACCGAATTAGCAATAACATCAACTACCACAATGCGAGTATTGGCCTTCCTTTGAAAAAGATCCAAAAAATAATCAAGAGCAATGATTTTCATGTTAGGATTTTTGGGTCACAATAGTAATATTACATGTGTTAGGGTCATTATGTAATTAGCCAAAGCATCAGTGGTCTAATTAATAATATATAAGTCTATGGCTAAAAGCATAAATATCATGAAAGACAATTTATTGTGTAGATACCATAAGTCAATATCTAATTTGATGAGGGGCTAAATTAGAAAATTGAAAAAATAGGAAATAACCCTAAGGTTATTTATAGGGGTTATGGTCCCCAATTGCAGAATAACGTGAAAATGGCACTCAGTCAAAAAGTTCTCTCTTCATCCCCATCAGAAGAGGTTTTAGGAGCCAATAAGGAATTCTGCGGTTGGAAGATCACACATACCCGTGACCTTTGATCTTCACATATGGCGAACTCAAACTCAGGTACGCTTCCGCTTATGGCTAAAGTATTTTCTTGATGATTAACATGATCGACTCTAGGGTTTATGAATCAATTGAAATTAACAAGTGGTATCAGAGCCTATCATGTTTGATCATTTAGAAAACAAGATTTTATACCAATTTAATTTTATTGGTCTCTATTTGGTTTTCGGCAATTTCCGTTCAGTGTGTTTATTTGCTTTTCGTTTCATGATTATGAGTAATATGCACTGGTGACTGGTATACTATGTTTCGGCTGATTGCTTTTGCAACACAGTTTTATCTTTCGGCTTATGTGATTTAATTATAATCACTTTGATTTTTATCATCATTATTTTATTTAAATTTTGTGCTGTGGTTTGAACTCTTGTAATAAAGTCATATGAATTCAGCCATGATTTTGTGATGCACCGTCGATATTCTCGATATGGTCTTCAATTAATTTATTTTTGTTCATAGTAAAATAATGATGATTTGGTTTTATTCATGATGAGGATTCAAATCTATTTGGGGCTGCCGTTTTGGTTTCAAGCATGAGAGAACTTAAGTTTTTGCTTAATTTAATTTCATGAGAATTTTAATTTATAATGATACGGCAGTGCCAGTCTATTGATATATATGGTATGCACTTATCGTTTTTTTCTAGTTTTGCAGAATGAAACAAAGAGTTTAAGTTAAGGTATTTTTTTGTTTTGTTTCATATGTGCTGCAATTTTCTTTGCTTCAAGTTGATCTCATATATTATGTCATTTGGTTTCAATTCAATACCAATGGATTTTGGTTTTTCTATAATTTTTATGGGATTCAATTATTCTTTTGCATTATGAACTCAGTGAGGAAAACTTGTTCCATTTAACAAATCAGATTCATGTTATTATGATTTTAAGATTCAGATTGAATGGAACAAGATTAAGTACTTGACTTTTGAATCATGAATTGAGTGTAAGCAAGCACTCTTTTGGAAAATTGCAAGTCATACTTGCAAACTTGGTTATCACTTTGGTTAAGTAATTTTATTTTTTTAAATTCAAATATTTTACAGTTTAAGTATATATTTTGAAATAAGTTGATTGAAACATAACGTTGCCAAAGTAACCTCTTTTGTGGAGATTAACTTATTTTGAAATATAAAAGGTTGTGTGCTTGTAACTTATGTAAATATTTAACCGGCCCAAAGGAAGGTAACTATTTTACAGAATTATAAGTACACCTGTGGTGATAAACGTGTGATAATTATTCGGTTTTACGTGTGAATAATAAATTGGCCCAAAGGAAAATTTGTTATTTGACATGTTCTTATTATCAGTGTTTGATTACTGCGCCAAGGTATTACTGAAAAGTTAATATTTTGTCCAAAGATAGAATGTTAATGGATTCCCGATATCTTGTAATGGGGTTTACCTTTATTTGAATTTAAAGTTACTTTTATTTTGAGGTTTACTTGAGCATGTTTTGCTTGATTTTTGTTCCCTCTTCGGTTATGAATGACATGTTGAAGTTACTTCCAACGTCAATTTAGTTAAATGGCTCAAACTTCAAGTTCTAGAAAGTAAATCTTTTGATAGTTCTTGAAGTATGGATCTCAGCGTTGCATTAAGGATTGATTTTCCCACACCTCGTACGGTGAGAGTACCTCTAAACAAAAGAGGGAAATTGTAAGGTGGGAGAGGTTAAATTGCATATGTTCGATGATCATAAGAAAGGCCACTATGGGAGCATTCTAGGGCAGACTATCTTAAGGAAATTTGAAAAGAGGTTTCTCAAGAACGAAAAGTCTGAAATACTATGCTTTTGGGAAACCTTAATTCAATAAAGTATAAGGATAAGCTGCAGATACAATGCCTCAAAAGGAACAACAACATAAATAATTTAAATCAGGTAACAATAGTTGTTTTCAGGTTGATTTAACTTTGGTATGTAGACACACATATGTTGGATAGATTCCGGTGCCACAACTAACAACAGTGTGTTTATGTAATGTTTTATGAATTGTCGGCAACTAAGTGATGGTGAAAGATACATCTATATGTGGTTGACGACAAAACAATTCAAGTTAACGCAACTAAAAAAAAAAAAGGATTATTGATAAAGACTAAATTTTTTTTTTTGAAGGATGATAAAGACTAAATTTGGTCATTAAGAATTATTATTATTATTATTATTATTATTATTATTATTTTGTTTTTTTGCCGTAATTTATGTTTTCGGCATGAATTTGTTTTCCAGCGAATTGCTCAAGTGTTCGGTTACAGCTATTAGTTATACATCCTATAATGGATTTTGGTTTGTGAAATTCGACGCTGTCAGAGAATAAGGATTTACTTATATTATTTAAGTTCATTGATAAAAATTATGGTAATCCCTTCCTTGAAATCAAGTGTTTTAGAGAATTGGATTTTGACTTTATTCGGTTTCAATGTTGTTGGAATTGCCATGTTCGGTGCATCCTATGCTAATAGTGTTTTGGTTTATGCATCAGTGCTTAATAAATTTGATTTTCAGCTATTATGTTCTTATTCAAATTGAACTCAGTTTTATTAAACTAATTAAATTAAATAAATAAAGATATACACTGTTTGGTGTTGATTGAGTTTAAAAGAATGCAGCTTTAATTCATTTATTTTCTTGTGTTGTTTGGATTCAGTTTGGTATTGTGCATCCATGCTTTCAGTTTAAAATTATTATAGAATTTTTGGTTTGCCTGTTTCATTCCAAAGTTTGGTCTATGGCCAATTTCAGTTTGGTCTCAAATTTAAGATGAGATAATTTAGATTTTGTTAAACCGATTTGGTTCAATAACTTTATAGTTTCAGTTAAATAGTTTTTAAAGTTAAGGCTTGCGGTTTCAGTTATTTCGGTGTGATAATAATTTATTTGGAATTTTGATCATTGACAAGGATTATTCACTATTTATTTTCATTTGCTCGTGTCTTCAGTTTCATCCTGTTTTTGGGTAATGGTTACTCTTGGCTAATGTCAAATTGAATTTCGGTTTTGTATAATTTACAAGTTTGGGGTTGTTCAGTTAAAGCGGAGTCTTATAAACCAAATGAAAAGAAACTGGACTTGAGGCATAAGTTGGATACTCTAAAAGGATCTAGGGGTACATGTTTTATGATCCCACAATTAAGTTTGGTATTTGAATGAGGAAATGCTGGTTTTTTGAGGATGTTGAGTTTGCAGGGGGAGATATGGTTAGAGACTTTGATATTCCCACAATTGTCTAACTCCCCATACAAGAAATTGTTTCAGATGAACAAACTCTTACACCTCAAGAACATATATGTCATTCAGGAGACCCACGAGAGAAAATAGAAATACAATATCAGATGATTTTATTGTATTTATCCAGGGACATAAGGTTAACATTGGAATGATGGATGATGATCTAATCAGATTTCATCAAGCAATGGAAAGTTCTAACTCTCAAAGGTGGATCGATGCCCTAAATAAAGTGATAAATTCCATAAATGACAATGACATTTGGGATTTTCTCATTGCCATAAGGTGCGAAACTCATTGGTCTTAAATAAAAATTTAAGACCAAGAGGGATTCGATAGGCGATGTGGAGAGGTAAAAAGCTCGTCTTGTCACAAAAGGATTTACACATAAAGAAGACATTGATTATAAAAAGTCTTTCTTTTTGGTTTTTTCGAAAGACTCTTTTAGGACCATAATGACATTGGTGACACATTTAGAACTTGAGTTACATCTGGTGGATATAAAGACAACGTTTCTAAATGGTAACATTAATGAAACAATGTATATGGTGCAGCCGGAAAATTTTGTTTCAAAAGATTCAAAATATATGGTTTGCAAATTTAAGAAATCCATATATGAACTCAAGCAAGCATCTCAATTATGGTATTTCAAAATTCATCAAGTAATCATCTCATTCGGTTTTGAGGTGAATTTGGTTGATGATTGTATTTATCATGAGTTGTGTGGGAGCAAATATATTTTGTTGGTTTTGTTTGTCGATGACAAGATGGTAAACCATGTGGCTAAGGGAGACAAGTTTAGTCTCAAACAGTGCCCTATGAATAACTTTAAAGAAAAGTAAATGCAGAAAATTCCTTATGATAAGTAGTAGGGAGTCTAATGTATATTCAGTTTTGTATGCGTTCAGGTATTGCGTACAATTTTTGGGATGTTGGGCAGATATTTAAGAAATTTAAGATTAGACCATTTGAAGCAGCCAAATGGGTCATACAGTATTTAAAGAGAACAAAAGACTGCATGCTCATGTATTGGAGGTCAGATCTTTTTTTGAGATCATTTGGTGTACTGACTCCGATTTTGTTGGATGCAAAGATAACATATCATGAGGCATCTGATTATAGAACTTTGTCACGGGGCTGCACATAGTGGATAAGGAATTGAAACACCACTAAAGTTATTTGTGACAATAAATTATTAGTTCTATTTTCAATAACAAGGAACTCGACAAATTCAAGAATATAGAGATCAAGTTCTTGTTATTAAAGATTAAGTTCAGAGTGAACGGTTGTCTATAAAGCATATCGGTACAAACTCCATATTTGCGGATCCGCTTACTAAAGTTTTTCACCCAAAAGGCTCCATGAGCATATTGCTCGTATGGGTGTCAAGTCATTAAGTGATATTAAGTTTTAGTGGGAGTTTGTTATTTTTAATGCTTTTATAATATAGACACACTTCAGTTCAAATAAGGCTTAAGAATATTTTCTGCAGAAATAAAGTTTTGGTATTTTTACACTCTGACTTTGGTTAAGGTTTGATCTCACTAAGGATTAAAGAGGACCAGTTGAAAATCGACATATACAGACCAATTTCATGTGATTTTCATGCTACACATTTCATGATGGATCTATGTCATTTAGTTGTGTCACTATTGGTGATCATTGATGGGTTTAGTTATGATTAATGTAACGAAAATCACCTTGGTTCTATATATTGGCATGACTAATGGACGAGATAATTTGGATATGCTTAAGGAATATAATGGCAAATTTTGAGCTCATAAAGTCTAACACATGTGTATAATTACATATGTGACCAGTGGGAGATTGTTAGGATTTTTGGGTCACAATAGTAATATTACATGTGTTAGGGTCATTATGTAATTAGCCAAAGCATCAGTGGTCTAATTAATAATATATAAGTCTATGGCTAAAAGCATAAATATCATGAAAGACAATTTATTGTGTAGATACCATAAGTCAATATCTAATTTGATGAGGGGCTAAATTAGAAAATTGAAAAAATAGGAAATAACCCTAAGGTTATTTATAGGGGTTATGGTCCCCAATTGCAGAATAACGTGAAAATGGCACTCAGTCAAAAAGTTCTCTCTTCATCCCCATCAGAAGAGGTTTTAGGAGCCAATAAGGAATTCTGCGGTTGGAAGATCACACATACCCGTGACCTTTGATCTTCACATATGGCGAACTCAAACTCAGGTACGCTTCCGCTTATGGCTAAAGTATTTTCTTGATGATTAACATGATCGACTCTAGGGTTTATGAATCAATTGAAATTAACATTTCATTCCATCTGCAAAATTACAAACAAGACCATTCGGATCTTCTAGGTTAGTAATCTGATTAAACTTTCAAAAATCCACATAATCCAAACCAACTTAATGATCCACTGGTTTTTTTTATAAGCAAAACTTGAATTATAGAGAACACAAATGGTGCTCAACCTCTAAAATTTGAAGATATTAGATGCTATGAAGACAAGCTAAAAGATTATTACACCGATCAACAAAAGCATAAGGAAATGATATTGATTTTTGGAAGGAGAAATGGCTAGGAACAGTACCTTTATGTGATTTGTATCCATCTCTTTACAACAAAACTATGCAGCAAGATGCTTACATTTCTGATATGGGTTTATGGGATAGGAACATGTGGTCATGGAAGCTTGTATGGACTGAAGCGCTTGATGTTACGGAATCAGAAACAACCCTTGAGTTGCAACAATTGCAGGAACAGGTTCGCCCCATCCGAGGCAACAGCTATAGGCGCAAATGGTCATCAAATTCTGATGGTTTTTTTCACTGTCCGAACAGCGTATTTAGCATTGCAGAGCAGGCTCCAAGGGGCTGTGATTGATACACAAACTGTGGCTGCACTGAAAAAAGCTATGGAAGATTAATGTGCCATCAAAAATTAGTGTTTTTTGGTTGGCGGTTGTTACTTGAAAAACTTCCAATAAGGGAGGCCTTATATCGCAAAGGTATTATCAAGAATATTCTTGAGAAAAACTTGCTGATAACCATTCAAGTTTGGCAGCAAATTTTTAGGTGGCTGAACACTAATTATATTCCATTTGAGGCTATATCAAATCATTTTTCTTTGTTTGGTGAATTAGCAAAAGACAAAAATAGGAAACGAATTCGTCATATTATATGGTTAGCGACGACGTGGAGTATTTGGCGTATGCGAAACAATATTATTTTTAGAGGAGCTTGTGTCGATGTATCTTCTTTTAGTGGACCAAATTCTTTATTTTTCTTGGTTTTGGTTTATAGGCCGCATAAGGAACAATGTTAATTTAGCTTTTTTGGATTGGTGTAATAATCCTTTGGATTACTTTCACCGCATCTAAGGTGACTATATTTGAATTGTAAGGATTGAGTATCTCTTGTACTCCTTATAATTCATTCTTTGCTTATAGCAAAAAAAACATAAGGAGTATGACTCCCACTTCTATCTAAGAACCGAAACCAAGAAATCAAAGTAATTTGATCCACAATAGAAGACAAATTTGATAAAACTCTTCAAAACACGGTGTTGTTATGTAGTCGACAAAGACACGACGTAGTAACTAACCAAAATTATATAACGAACCTTTAGCTCTTTATATTTTATATTGAGTTTTATTCATTTTTATAAAATTGATGATTTGGAATTAGGTTTTTCTAATACTAAATTGTTGTTAAAGTTATGTCTGAAGGAAAATATATCATTTATGTTGGTTAGGTAACCATCCAGTTTGGGATATTGAGCAAAATAAAGGGCAAAAACATAATTTAGCAAGGTTTATTTTCTGGTGTGGCGTTTTAAAGACGAGAAAAGCGGGAGTGTAGAATAAAAGGGTGACCACATACCATACCAGATACAGATACAGTGTTGAGAAACAGAGTGAGTGAGTGAGGAAAAGAGAAAGAGAACGTGAAAAACTGAAAAATGGAGAAGAAGAATCCTTCACACTGAGAGAAACAAACAAACAAACAAATCAAAGACTAAAACAGAGAAAAGACAATACAAAATGGGAAAAAAGGATCGAAAGATCCAGAAACATCTTCAAAACCAAATGGGATGCATGTCAGGTTTCTTACATATCTTCGATCGCCATCAATTATTCCCCGGAAAACGCATCTACACCGTTAAAACACTCCCTTCCCCAAAATCAACGGTATCTCATTCACTCTATCTGTTCCACTCTCATACTTCATTCTCATTTTTAATCTGGTGAGGGGTCAGTTCTTCATATATATATATATTCCGGTCTCCGTTGGCAGTTATTCATTTTCGTTTTAACATAACCATTTCATATATTTTTACAGGAACCGGAAACAAACGGTAACTCACCAGCTGAATCAGAATCAACACCAGAAACAACCCAAACACCACAACCAGAAAAACCGTCTCAACCGGTTCACCGAGTTTTTGATTTCAAAGAAGGAACAAGATCTCCATGGAAATTCACCAGAGAAGCACCAAGACTATCATTAGACAGCAGAGCAGTTATAGATGCAAAAGGAACTATTCAAATTCACTCAAAAGATGAAGAAAAACGACGTCGTTCGACTTCAACTAGCGTCGTTGCAAAACTCATGGGTCTTGAAGACTCTGATCCCAACCCTAAGCTCCAAAAATCTGCTTCGGAATCAAGAGCTCACAGAGATCTATCACAACAACAACAGTATCGTTTCTTTGACAGTACAAATTTCCAGTTAAAGCAATTCGAAAATGCTTCATCGTTTTCATCGTTAAACAACAGTGTTTCAGATCTAAACATGAAAACAGAACAAGTCAGAGGAATTACAACGAAACAAAGGAAGATTTTCTATGATTCTGCAGACTTTTTTCCTGGTCCGAAACAGAGTACTGTTTCTGTTTCTGTTCAAGGTGAGATTGAAAAAAGGTTGAAGATGCGTGGGATTCATGAACCTTCTAAAGATCTTGATACATTGAAACAAATTCTTGAAGCTTTGCAGCTTAAAGGTCTCTTACATACCAAGAAATTAACAAATCATAGAAACTTTGTAATCGAGAATGTGAATGATTCTCATTCTCCGATTGTGGTTATGAAACCAGGAAGATCAATTAACCGAACCGGTTCGAGTTGGACCGGTTACGATTCTCCACCACCAGCTTCGACTTTCCGGTCCAAGGTTAAAACTCGTCCGGATCACATTCAATCACAGATCAAAAATAGAAACCACGTGAACTCCCCCACGCGCACTCCTAATTGCGTGAGAAAGGTTACTCCGGTTCATTCCTCGAGAAATGAACCGGACCGGAAAACACCGAACCGGTCACCAAAGATGAGAAAGAAGACGGTAACAGAAGATGAATCTTCAACCGTTTCTGATAGCTCTTCACATACCGATACAGAGGTTTGTAAAATTAAATTAAATAAAATAAATTTTAAATAGTAGATTAGTGCGTTGAATTAATTGATTAATTAATTAAATTAATTTTTTTTTTATTTTTTATGGTGCAGAGGTTGATTAAGGAGCAATACAGAGAAGGGAAGGAATTACTGCAGAGGTGTGATAAGTTACTGAACAGTATAGCGGAAATAACTGAGTTACAACAACCGAGTCCAGTATCGGTACTTGACTCGTCGTTTTACAAGGATGACTCGTCGTGTTCACCGTCACCGGTAATGAAACGATGCATTGAATATAAAGGTTAGTGAACAGTTATAGTGTTTTTTTTATCGTTGGTTCGTACGTACATAAGTCGTAATCACTATCAGTGGTTATTTTTGGCGTTAGCTTTTTGTTAGCTTTAGGTTGGGGTTTTTTTAGTCAGAGTGTGATGTCATTAATAGTTAAGTTTGGGGTACGCGTGTTTGGGTGTTTTAAGAACCAAACTGTTTTTTCCTTTCCTTTCCTTCACAACTGTTAAGAATAATGGTGATTAGTTAGTAGTTTCTATTAGTTAGTTAGAGTTTATATGAGTTTGTTATAGTTTGTTATTAGGTGGTTAGTTAGTTAGTTAACCCCTAAATTGCTCTATATAAGAGCCATCATTGTACTATTTTCATCATCTTTTATCAAATATGAATCCTTATGATTTTTACTATCTTGAAGACTTTCTAAAGTTTTCTCCATTTTCTCCAAACCATGGAAATCTTAACATGGTATCATCGCCTCAGTTTCGATCATCGAGAATCCGTCCCGCTTCCGCCATTGTACCGATACCGGAGAATCCCTCCATTGCTTACCACAAAGAAATTTACACTGTACTTTTTGATCCACCTTCATTTCTAATGGTTCACTCCATTTATTGTCACTTGTGGAAGAAATCGAAGATGGAGAAGAAATTCTTGCCACTTCCACCACTTCGAAAATCACCACAAGAATCTTCAATTCATGTTCAAGAACTTTTGAGTGATTCAATTCCAGAGGCAGAGGGGGAGATTTCATCACCATCTACCTCTGTTCTTGTTTCATCTACCAGGTTTGGTAATTTTCATTCGGAAATTGTTCCGATCAAATCGATTGAGTTTGTGAAACCAGAGATCAAAGACTGCACTGTCAAGATCGGGAAAATAACATGTATTCTCGTTGATT
Organism: Trifolium pratense; assembly: GCF_020283565.1. NCBI lineage: Eukaryota > Viridiplantae > Streptophyta > Magnoliopsida > Fabales > Fabaceae > Trifolium > Trifolium pratense. The sequence goes on along the minus strand of NC_060064.1, from coordinate 37,906,438 downwards.
CAAGCTGCAGCATCGAATCCGCGTTTTCCGCTTCAGAAGAAAATGAGAAATTGAAGAATCTGGATCTGTTGAATCAAGAGGCGAAGGTAGAAGAAAAATTGCAGAAATTCAAGCCACAAACATCAAATCATAAGTTGTTATCTGAAATTTCTTTTTCTGCAATTGATCGTTTCGTCGACGTCTTCATCGAACAAGATCCGGTTTCGCCAAGATTGGAATCAATCGAACACAGTCTTGCCATCATTGTAGAGGTATTGGAATCTCGCAATTCAATTTTTCCCGTTTCTGCTGCAAATCACTTTGAGCATCTCGATCTCTATGGTATTCTCGACACTGTTTTTGATCCCGGCGGTGTGGTTACGCCTCTCTCTGTAAAGCTACTTTATGGTGCGATGATATTCGTCTCACCGTCAACCTTTGGTTTGCTCATCGTGTTCGTTGTTGAATTTTCCGTTGAATTCATCGTCCTTGTTTTCGATCCCGGCGGGAATCGTCACCGATCACAGTTAAAGTCTCTAACTACTATCCTCACTTCAGAAGAAAAGCACACACAGGTCAGTGATTCAGAATCTCCATCGTCCTTCATTGACTCTGAACTCAAACTGGCTTCTGAACTCAAGTTTGCTTCACAACTCAATCTGGCCTCTGGTATACCTTCTGATACAACTTCAAACTTTTGCATCTATCATCCGTAATTGGATTTTATTGTAGTCTTGAGTTTGAAATTTCATCCATGTTTTGGAATTTTTTTGGGAGCAGCTCTAAGAATTGAAATAGTTGATGATATTTGTTGAAGTTGATTAATCAGTTTTGGTTCTGTTTGGCGCTTGGTTTTTTTTTTTCAAACTCATACCAAGGATTCTCTTACTATGAGTTTGAGGGAGGCTATTACAATATAGAAGTTAGTTCTACTACATTGTTCAAGTTTTGTTCTGAAGGTTTATAGAGTTGAAGAGTTATCAGGTTCTGACTGTTTTTGGTCAATCAAATGGTTGTTGAAGGTTTGGCTTTTGTATCACTGTTATTGATACTTTTGGTTGCATACAAGTGGCAGCACCAATTGTAGAGTAAAATTTATTTGAATTTACTACTTTCCAATGTGGATTTTAGCTTACTGGTGTTGGATTGTTAGATGTGTTTGAGAGGAATTCAATTTGGAGCAGCAGATTTTAGTGATTGGCAATTTAATTTGAAGCCTCAAACTCTCTGTTTCATTGCTTGAGGACATTAGAGATATTATTGGAATGAAGGGCTCTTGGTTAGAGTTTGTTGATTATTTTGTAATGATCTCAAGCTTGTTCTAGAGGCAAATTCATATTATGATGGAATGCCCCTACTACTTCTTTGGTTTATTTTGTTGGCTAAGAATTGGGCACAAGCTGCCATGAATTGCTACTGTTGCAGTTTATTTTGTGAGGTTACTGAGATATGCCAAAACCTTGTTACTGCTATTAAGGTTTAGGAGAATGATGAAGCTTGGATTCTTTTCATGTTTGAGCCCTGGATCGCATGGTTGATTCCTATTGGACGTGGGTCTCATGTTTGATGCAATAGAATTTTAGTTTGTATTTTCATTGTGATTCAAACTCAAATTGGAAAATTTTCCAATGTTGAGTTTGAGGGAGGATGTTAAGAATAATGGTGATTAGTTAGTAGTTTCTATTAGTTAGTTAGAGTTTATATGAGTTTGTTATAGTTTGTTATTAGGTGGTTAGTTAGTTAGTTAACCCCTAAATTGCTCTATATAAGAGCCATCATTGTACTATTTTCATCATCTTTTATCAAATATGAATCCTTATGATTTTTACTATCTTGAAGACTTTCTAAAGTTTTCTCCATTTTCTCCAAACCATGGAAATCTTAACAACAACACAACACAAAACAACTGTTTTGTTGTACTTTTGGTGTTTGGGTAAATGATGTTTTGTTTTCTCATTTTTTTTACTCTATTTTGATGGGGAGAAGAAAGTAGAATTTTGTTACTTACACTGTAACTGTAGTGTAGTGGCAGTGGACAGTGAAAATTGGTATCTTAATGTGTGTTACGTGGACCAATGATTTGATATGATACTAGGGAAGTGGAGTTGGTTGGTTTATTGACTAGTACGTCAGAGAGGGGCAAGGGTCCTCTCCCGTGAAAATTCCACATAAGACCCTGCAGTGCAAATCCACACCATCAATAATTTTTTAAATATAAAGTCTGCCAGTACCAAAAAAGTAATGAATGGTCCAGATTTTACTGGACAAAAACTTCATGGGAGACGATCCCTTCCCGTCAGTGAGTGAGTATAGTTGTAGTACGATCACGTGGGGAGTGATGGCATTCTGCTTTTCAATTTCGTTACTGGTGTGTGTGTCTCCCCGTGAAAATATTTGATTATTACCTGCACTTGCAAGTGTTACTAAAAAGGTGTGAAGGACCATTTTTTAACCATTGAGTTGAGAGTGTAAATGTCGGTGGATTTAGTTACTTAATTATTTGAAGTAGTATTAGTCAAAAAAATAATAAAGAAGTAGTAACCTTTCAATTTGAGTTATAGTTGTGAGTTACAATGTTAAAGCACGTCCTCCCTCCATTCCAAAATATAAGTAAAAATTGGTCAACAAAATTAAATGTATTTGGTTCAAATCTTTAAACAAATATATCAAATTTTTTTGACTCATTTTTGCTTATATTTTGGGACGGAAGAGTATTCGAATTCCCTCTTGTAGAAAACGACACGGTTTTCACGTTGTTTTAGATCTCAACTATTAATTACATATTAGACGGTTTAGGTAAATACAGCTTCAAAATTACTGCAAACGATCTCAACCGCAAACGATTTAAATTACACACAAGTGCAATATTTCATGTATGAACCTGGGTCAAAATGTTTAATCTATTAATATTGGTATTATTTATTGAACTGAGTAGTCCATTTGGGTTGATCTAATGAGGTTAGTATGAGATTTTGGGAGTGTTCTCCTCTCAAGATCTCATATTCGATTTCCTTTAGTATCAATTTTGGTCAACTAGTCCATACAGCTCTAGTTAACCCGCTAACAGCTAGCCTAGTTTTGCCATCCCATAATTATTTTGTGCCTTTTTCATTGAAGAATTAAAGACCGATGGAAGTGGGTGATAGACAGTTTAATAGTGACATAAGAGAATATACAAACAGTGTCATTATCTATATTTGTCTCAAATTTCAATTATTACTTTTTTTCCTTGAGAAATTATTAATTTTGTTTTTTGATTCAATTATTAATTATGTGTTTTAATCTCAATTGATGCTAACAAAGTTTGGTGAAATTGCAGATCTAGGAGCAGAGTCAGAAGATGAAACATGGAGTGTGGCAACATTGTATTGCAATGATGCCAAGTCAGAGGATTGCGATTTCATATACATTTCGGAAGTACTACGTGCTTCTAATTACTTGCCGGAAGACAATGACATGTTCTTGTTACTAGAACAACAACAGTACCTTAAGGGAAACGACACTTCCAAAGTTTCCACTCTTCAAAGACGATTAATCTTCGACACAATACATGAGATCCTCAACCGTAAACGCCGTTTGCCACCATGGAAGTTGGAGATAACGCCATCATTAAATCTGACTTGGTCAGAATTTCGGAGGATCCAAGAAAGAGAGGAATCGGAGGACATGTTCGAGGTTATATGTGGAGTGTTGAGAAAGGACATGTGTGGAGAGAATGAATGGGGTGAATGCGACGTGGAAATTGGAGATGTTGTGTTGGCCGTCGAACGGTTCATATTCAAAGATCTTATCGAAGAAACCATTAGAGATTTAGCGTTGTGTAATAAGGTACCACGTAACAAAGTTTCGATGCTCCGTAGGAAGCTAGAGTTTTAAAATTATTAGGACAAAACAAAAAGGAGGGAAAAAAGAGCAAAGTGATAAATATAATAACACATGGAAAAAATGGAGGAGGTTTCTTTTATTTTGGTTTGCTTGCTTTTCCCTTTTCTTTAGAAACCCCATAGTCTAATCACTTTCTAATTATTATATGTATGTTTTAATGGTAGAATCAGGAGGTTTAAACCTGAAATCAAGGCATGTTTAACGATGACACTTTTTTGCTTAAGAATTTTAAAATGATAGATTATTGATTTTTGTGGAGTTGTTAGAAATTTAGAAGAATGGAAAGCAAATGTGCAAGATTTCAAACGTGATGTCCGAGCAAGCATAGTAAAAATAAAATTTAAAAGGCTTTGTTTAATCATTTTAATTACCAACTTGTAAATCCTAATCATAGAAATATATTAAAAGGTGATTGAACCGTTAGTAATTGTTGGGATAAGGATTACACAAGGTTATAATAGGACGTTATAATCAATCACACAGTCGCTCAATTTCAAATTAACAGTTGAGATTAAAAAGTATGAAACTGCGTGTAATTATTACTGCAATGAATTCGGTTCCTACTGTTGGGGTGTGTTATGGGATGGGGTCATTAATGTTGATTGTGGTTTAGGGGTTTTCCACTTTGTGACAAAAGAGAGGAGGTCTACCACAATAATGGAGTAGTCATGCAAATCAATTGGCACAATTAGGATTACAACACTTTTGGACTTTTCTAGCCTTAGGCACTTTAAGAAACAGAATATTGAATCCTTGTGTGCTTGATTTGTGAAATGGTAAAAATACAAATTGTTTTGAGGTGTTCACTTTCACAATGAAAATGATTGTTTGGTTTTGACGTCATAAGTTAAAGTGAGGTCTTCAAAATGAAAAATGTATTGTATGAGTACTTTAGCTTGTTGGGATTGAATTAAGGACTTCCCCAGCAGTTCTTGTTTAACAAACATAAAATATACAAGTAGACATATAATGTTATCAAGTAAAAAAGTATATTTCTGTCAAAATATGTAATAAGTATAATTATTGGAGTTACCTCTTTACATTGGTGTATATAAGAAGCCATGTTCTTTTATTAGAAAAATAAAAGAAAAGAAGCTAAGTTTGGATATACTACCCGACTTGGATTTAGTTAGCGTGCAGTCATACAATCATTAGTTTTAGGCCGTATGATCATGATTAGATGGTCTAAATATTGATCACCTCACAATTTTATACAACAAAACCAAATAAAAAATTATCTTAAAATCCAAACCGTTTGATCTTGATTAGACAGTTCACTGTCGTTGACTGCATGCAGTCACGACTGTACTTAATGTCTTAATCTGATTCTATATACTACTAATATTTATATCTATATAACACATTTTGCATGTTATAAAATTAAACAACATTTTTTGACAATATTATAGTAATTTCAAATGATGTAAGGGTTTTACGCCTCTTAAGCTGATAGTCAAAGATTCGATTTTATACAGAAAACCAACAAAGATTAATTGTTGCTAAACATCAGAAATATTATTTACCCATAATATAAAAAAGTTAAAATGAAAAAATTCAAGTGTTATAGAGAAAACCAACAAAGATTTATTTTTTTGGAAAACCAACAAAAATTAATTGTCGCTAATGGAGAAAGTGAATACTGGCCGATATATAGCCGCATAATTTGTTCCTTAATTAGTGACAAGGCAATTACATTAACTACTAGATGGCAACTTCTCATATAATCCAACCCCTCTCCTTGATTTTCATCTGAATATAGAATGAGAACAAGCACATGTTGCAGGCCCAATATTCACAGTGCTATCCTTCATTTTACTATTCTTTCTTTCCTCAATTATAGTAATAGGATAGGATAGGTACAACTTGAAGTTATACTACATGTTTTCATAATATCACATGTGCATGTCAAGCCTTTGACCCCAAAATATGCACAATATAATTATTGCTGAGCCTATGTGCACAAATGAGATACGTTTTTCATCATATACAAATATTTGTTTTCACCATTAGATTAATAAGTCTCATCATTAAATTAAATAAGATGTGATTTATTAATCTAATAATAATAATAAAAATTAATTTGTGCATGGAAAAAAACTTATTTCACCCGTAAATGTCAGACAAAACATGTGATTATTACAAAACAAAGGTTCAGTATTGGTAGGGTTTTAATTTATTAGATGGGACTTGGGAGCTACCTTATCTAGTAGAGCAAGAACCCTTAACTTAAGGTAGGATGAGCCTTGACCTTCTCTTTCTTTTATGAATCTCCTCCCTAGCGGGCCTATTGGCCCATCTATTACAAGTTGGGTATGCCCATCTAATTCAAACCATTAAAGTCCTCTGTCTGCTGTCCCCTCATTTCATTCCTCAAGTTGGTCCTCATTTGGTAGGTTTATGGGACTTAATTCTTTAGGACAATGGATGCACTTTAGAAAAATATCCGGCAAATATAACTGAAAATTTCTCAACCCACCACAATATTTCTCACCAACCCCCTAACGCGCAAAAAAATTCGGAAAATACGTTTCGAAGTGTTTTTCTAGTGTAAAATTTATGCTATAAAAAATTCGAAAAACGTTTTCCAAATTTTTTGGTGGTAGGGGAGAAATGTTGTGGTGGGTAATCCAAAAAAGTCTATTTTAAAAATCTCAAGTCTACCTATTGGATTGAGATTTCAAGGGATTTTAAAAGACTTTTTTATAATAAAAAAGTCTTGAGATATTCAATCAAGACTTTTACAAAAGTTAAATAAATCATATGGTATTCAATTAAGATAATCAAGATTTTTTTTCAGGGCAATAAAATTTGTTGATATTCGATTGAGATTTCCTAACACTTTTAAAATGTCTATTGGTATTCAAAAATCTATAGAATTTGATGGATTCTTTTTTTGAATGAATTTTGATAGACTTTTTAGTTAAAAATACACACAAAACACTCATCCAACAATCCCACTCAAACCCTCGAGACTTTTTCAACTTTCCAAAAACTTTTTTTTTGCCGTTGGACAGTTTTTTTTTCCACACCAAAACTTGCTATTGTTCATATATACTACTGTGTCGTCAGTCAGTTCGACGATCAGTCTCGATCTTGTGTTCTATACAATTGGTTTCTTCTCATCCCTCCAATTACTATCATCCGGGAATCATTCCTCATATTTTGACATATCTCCCTCTCTCTTTTTTTTTTTTTTTTGGAAAACCATATTTTTTTACACCGTTCTGGTGACAAGGTTGAAGAAGATCACCTAATTAGAGAATAATGAATAGATAAAGTATGTTTGTAAGATTATGTAATTGTAATTGGACTTCATAATTTTGAAGAAGATCACCCTGTTAATATTTTTTCAACGTTTATTCATCTTTTTATTGATTTTTACATTATTTATTTATTTATTTGATATTGATGATTGTTGATTTTTTTAAGGAAGGATTCTTTTTTATTGATTGATTCATTATTATTTTAGAAGAAATCTTTATTGAATTTATTGAGTTATTTAAATCTTAAAAGTGTATAAAGTACTTTGAAATCTCAAAAGTCTGTGTTATAAAGTCTCACAAATTCTTGTATTCTAAAAAGTTTTTCAAAAAAATATTCTAAAATCCCATAAAATCAATATAATCTCACAAAATCATTTAAAATCTTCAAATTTTTTTTTGCTAAAATTGGCTTGTAAAATCTTAATTCAATACACTCCTTAATTTATGCACTGCAATTCACGGCTTTTAGTGACATGTAATGTAACTTTTAAATTTACCTTTGTGAATGACAACCATATATTCCCGATATTTACTCCCTAACCCTAATTATTTATTTCTTTTGCATTGAAAAGTGGGGTGAAAGCAAGCCTGGAAAATGTGAGTTTATGTAGATGGTATATGCTAGAATGTTATGAGATTTTAACTTAGTATGTTTCTTATGAGATTTTAACCTAGTATGTTTCTTGTGTTATTTTTCACACCATCGATGACGTTTTTCATTTATATTTATGTATACGCTTGAATGATATCTCCCCTGGTTTGATATAAATCTATGTAGTCTTGAATCTTTAGCTTTCGTTCTTTCTTAATTTGATCCATTTCTAGTCAGCAATTGTTTGTTCCTAACTAAGTCAAAAGGTGGACCATTACCATTTTTTAAAAATAAATTTTTAAAATATATTATGAAATATATTTTATGTCAATTAATGTGTAAACTTCATACTTTTTAATTAGTTCTTGTATTTATGTGTATAATATTATATGAATCTCCGACAAAAATTTAAATCAAACATAAATTTTTATACACTAAAACTCTATTTTAAATAAAAATTTGGGTACTTTCTTTCGGAAAAAAAATATACTTTAATACTTTGACAAAATAAATTACACATTTTAAAACAATTATAAATTATAAAACAATAAAACATTAGAAAGGACGCTTGAAAAAGTAAATTTTGAAGGACACATGAATTATTAATAATAGAGATTTTTTGGAGAACAATTTAAAGAGGTTAATAACCTTGTAAATTAGAATATCAACATCTAAATATAGGGGTTTGAAACCCCGCAAATCGAAAAGTAGTCAAACAGGTTATTTAGGCTTATGAATGTTTAATTGGAGAATTTTATGAATGTTTTTCTGCTTCATATGTTCCCTCCACTTAGAGATGACAATGACCAATTTAGAGATAAAATTATATTTAAAAACCAAAATTCAAAAACTTTCAAACAAATAAAATGATAGAAATAGAAATCCACTTGCAAATTGGTTTCAAGTGGGTAGGAGCACTTAGTAGTTCTCATGATAAAAGAAGTTTTGGCAGCATACAAAATGTGGGAGACAACATTCTTGTTCCATTCTTGCTGCTCCCAAAGCCTACAACAAATCCTTACTCAAACCACTTCTCAAAAATGATAACTGTTTGATTTTGCAATGACACCAATTATGTCATCACCAATATCAAATCCTTATTGCATAATAAATAAATTTTTATGCTAAGGATCGTTTAAATAAATTCACCAAGATATTGGGTTCAAGTGATTAATAAGTCCCCCTAAGATGAATCATTCGAGAGAACCTGAGTTCGAATCCCGATAAGAATAATTTTTTGTCAAACTTTACTTACTTCGTGATCAAATTTTGGATTACCGTAGCTCATTCCCCTAGAAACCAGGGGGATTAATACAAAAAATAATTATATAGAAGAATCGAAAAATATCAGTTTTTCACTTATAATTGACATTAATACTTTGATTCAAATCAAAATTTTGCATGTACACCCCAATAGTCCTAATTTTCAAAAGAAAATTACAGATAATTAGCAAGTTAATACACCAAAGAAGAAGAAAATATATTCATGTAACTATTATTAGTGGTTAGTAGTTAGTACATAATGATGTTCTATTCTATAAAATGACATCTTCTATCCAAACCCTCTGCTTTAACTGGGGCAGTTTGTTCCATGACTTTTATATGATTTGCCTGCATCATATATGAACATATATACAATATTAGTTACAATCTGCTTTCTGGCTTAAGCTAATTAAATCTTTCTGGCTTAATCAAGTGACACAATATTGCATTGTTAGCTGTTGAAAACATAATAAATATTTGGCATGTATTTTTTTTTTAATGGCAAATTGGCATGGCATGTAAGTATAATCTTGGAATAAAGTAATCACATTTTTTATAGCATGGTTGGTTCAGTGATGGATCATCAGTTGATGCCGGAGGATCCTGCCCAAATATCATCTCACAACTCATGTCTTCAAAATCTGCAAATAAAAAGATAAATAAAACAATCAATCTAATTGTTTCCATCAATTCTTTAGATTTATTCAGTAATAGGATCTTTTCTTTTTCTTTTTTCTTTTCATCATTAGGAGTCATGTACAATTTAACAAAATAAATTATTTTTTTTGAAACAACTAATTTTAGTAGTTAGTATTGTTAGATTTTTTAGTGTGGATGAGAATCGAACTCCTAATCTTCTTATAACTCCACTCTCTAACTCATCCACTTCAACCACCAAATCATTCTTATAACTCTCTATTTAACAAATAATATTAATTTACTTATACTGAAATGACTCATAATGTTGACAAAGTCATCATGATACAATACAAATGCTTTTGGCAAACACTCGTTCTATGATAGATTCATGAGAGATATTATTCATGAAATTATAAAATACTAGTAAATAGACATTTTAGTTCTAAAAAGTATAATGCAATGTGCCAATGTCACTATAGTGACTATATGTACAAAAATTACAAAAATATCGTTGATTGTATCTTATCTAAGTGTAATTTAATAGGTCAAATTGATAAATGAAAAACACATTTAAATATTAAAGTAATTAACAAAAAAATCATATTTAAATACCAAAATGATTTCTAATTAGAGATGTCACATCTGAGGACGTACACATTGAAGGACTACGGTGATAACTGATAACATTTGACATTTTAAAGGACTAAAATAACTATCTACTCAAATTAAAACTATGTATGAAGTTTTACTAATTACAAGAGTACTCCCGCCGGTCTTTATTATAAGAAGAAATTTATTTTCTAGATTCATAGAATGTTAGATGTATTTGGTCCTTATTATTGACTAGATGTCATATATGGTCTACTTGCAACTTTGCACCCATAGTACCACACAGGACCACAATTGAAATGATGATGCTGACCTCTACAATCTAGTGGACGCCGCCGGCTTGTGGAGGCCATGCTACTCTTTCAAGTAGTATTGTTTATTTTTTGGCGGGACTACTAAAAATAGATAAACTTAGATACTATAGCATCATTGATCTTTTCTAATTAGGTTTATTTTTGGATTTATAACAGATGACATACAATAAAAAAAAAATATTGCCTCCATGCTTATAGAAGTCCAAGTGGTTCATTGATGTCATAAAAATTGAATAAATCATCTCAAATTGGGTCTCCAAAACAATATCATGATATAAGTTTTTCAATAGAAAACTTGTCAAACTATAAATTGGTGCTTCAAAAATAGTAATGGAAGTAATTGCTTAGGATACTTACTTGGTACCATGTTGACCGGCATACCTAGAGTGTTCTTTATAAACGTTTGAGATGGAATTTTGCACATATTAATACACATCCCTACACAATTTGTCTCCTCTAAGAACCTGCACATATTAATATTTAGGTTGCTAGGGTGAAATTAGGGAAATGATGGAGATAACAATCATGATTTTGGTATTGACAATAAACTCTTAGGGTCCGTTTGATTCGCTAAAAATAAGGGACTGGACAGGACAACTGTAGTTGTACTGTGTTTGATTGTAAAACTGTTTCAGGAACTGGACAAACTGGGAAGCAATGGACAGGACAAAAACAGAATTTTTTGTACCTCACTAAACCACAGCACAACTTTTTGTCCGCAGTACAAGTTGTCTAAAATGCCAAAATACCATTTTATTAACAAAATATCGTATAAGACAAAAAAATGTTCAATATCCCAAAAGTTTGTTCTGTGCTGTTCTGTCATGTGTTGTGTTGTTCTGTCTTGTACTGTTCTGTCCAGTACTTACCCTTTAACAAATCAAACATACCTTTAATATAGTGACCATGATAATCATCATAATGAGGATAGAGAGTGGGTATGACAATTGAAATCCTCTAAAATTGCGGCATGGTGCAACAGTCGTAAGGACAGTTTGAAATCTAACAGTCCTTACCACCGTTAATTCTATTAAAATTTGATGTTTCTTACGACGGTTGCACTATACAACAGTTGTAGAGGATTCCAATTATAGATTGTCTATGACTCAATAGAACTAACCTGCATTTTTTGACATATACTGCATTCTTTTCTCTTCTCCCATTGATCTCTGATTCTCTCACCTTCTCATGCATGGTGAAATTAAAGAAAATAATCCTTTTAAATCATTTATGAAATCATAGGATGGAAAGTAAAAACATATAGTATTCAATATTTTAATTAGCTTTTATAATTTATTTTTTTATGATGAAGAGGGCAAAAGCCCAGGCTTTTATAACGAGTTATAAGAATGACTTAGTGGTTGAGGTGAATGAGATATGAGGTGGAATGATAAGAAGATCATGAGTTCGATTCTCACCCTCAACAAGAACTAACAATACTAATTACTCGCTCTACCTAATAGCAGGGAGTCCGACGGATCGTGGAGGATGCTCTAATACTATCTTAGAATTGAGAGTTGTGTCTAACTCAATCCTACAAAACCGATTTATAAGATAAAAAAATTCTTACTTATAATCAAATATACGGGTCTTGCAAAACGATGTGAGACTTCTTATTGATCATGATTCATGATCTAGATCAACAATTCAACATGCCTACTGATGAAATTTGAATGTGGAATGATCCGAGGATTAGAACACATTGTACGCTAATTGTAGCACTAATTAGTGGGACGTGACATAAGGAGATAGTTTCAATAAGGTAAATTGATTTCATATTAGAAGTTTTCAACCACTCTGTTTCCATGCAAGTGTCATTTTAATCATTTGCAATTTGATAAAAGTATTGTTTTTGTTGCCGACTTACATTAACCGTTTTTCATCATTCTAATCATTTTCAACTACAAGACTTAGTGGACTTGATTTGGTCACTGCACTCACTAGTTATTATCACAATTAATCTTGTATTAAATTTCATATAGTCACTATAGTAATTAGTAGTGGAAGGTATAGCAATTTAGCAGTGCAATATATCATTCAAAGTGATTTATCATATCATAAACAATACAAAAATATACAGCTACATATATAACATCTCAATTGTTTACCTCAGAGGGCCCAACTAACCAAGTAAATAACATAGTGGTGATAATTGCATAAAGTTCCCTTGTGAGTTTATTTGGTAGGGGCTGATTCTTTATCTGCAATTGGTCATACATACCAAAAATTTCATTGTGGAAATCACAATGCTCGTGTATTAAGAATAAAAAGTACTCCTATGAAATTAAAAAAGCTTGTTTGAGTGAACCTTAAACTTCCATCGGTGTTTTTTTCGTGCCCTCTGCCTCTGAAATTCCAAACCGTGTTAAAGGGGGAGCAAATCTCGAAATACACAGTTCGCTACTTAAGTAGCGAAAGTAGCAAACTATGTTTTTCTAGATTTTTCGCCCCTTCAACACTCGCCGGTTATCTTACCAGTGAAGTTGTTTTGGAATTTTAGGCCGCACGAGAAGGGGCCCAAAAAAACACTAAAATCTCATTTGATTAGTTGGGATGTTTGTCGTGGTTTCAGAACTCAAACAAGCCCATTTGATAGCTTGTTTGAGTGAACCTTAAAATCCTTGTATTACTAAATGCTTCAAAATGGAAGAACAACATGAGAGAAAACAAGCACAAGCAAAGAAGAAGATGAAACAAAAGTAAGTTACCAACTTACCACTGTAAATACTAACTGTGGGAAAAGACTATCAAGAATTTGGGTAATGACCTCTTGCTGTTGAATAGGATTAAATTTCTGTTTTACCATAAAAGTTGCCTCAACAAGGCTCTCATAACCACTCTTATTATTACTTAGTCCTGCAAAAAAAAAAAATTATTATTTTTTATTTTGTCAGCGGCGAACACATACTCAAATAAACACATACGGAGGAAGGAATATGGTGACATGGGTTCGAATCAGAGATTCTATATAAAATGTCAAACTACTAGGCTGTAACAATGGAGGCAAAAACTACAAAGTTTGTAACTAATAACAATTAAATTACAAGAAAGGGATAAAAGGGTGTGAACCTGTGGCAGCTTGAACTGTTTTTGATAAATGGTTTATTGCTATGAGATCAAACCAACTATCTTTATATACATTAGTAGTACTATTTTTTGTTGTTTCTTTTGTAATGTCATGATTTGAAGGCTTTTTGAGGACAGAAACTATATAAGGTGGATGTTGTTGAGGTTTATGTTTGATGAGGTTGTAGTGAGTTGAAGTTAGTGTTGAAATTCTGTTCTGCTGCATAAAAACATTTGGTTCCATTTGTGAATGTTGTTTTTGAGTTTCATGTGAAAGAAAAATAGGGAATATTGGAAGTTATTTTAAAATGTTAATAAGAAAGGAATGGGTGAGAGAGGCGCACATATGTAAGAAACAAGAAGTGCATGAATAGCATATTCACACAAACTTCATGCTCCACATGCTGCTCTTTGCGTATGGTTTGGATAATAGATTTTTTTTGTTGATAAATAGATATTTTTGGCCTTGCTAGAAATGCATAAATAGATATTTTTGTATAATAGAGGTAAAAGCCAAAAATACATATGCAAAAAATTATCCAGTCACCTACCATTTATATAAACGCACCAAGTCTAATAATGTTGGGCATGATAAAATGTGTTAAGGAGTCTCACATTGGATGTGAGTTTGTCTGAACATAAGTTTATAAGTAAGAGGTCATCCTTATCTTACAAGTTGATTTTATAAGGTTGAGTTAGACTACTACACTCTCAATTCTAAGATATCAGAGTCTCTCCAAGATCCATTGAGCCACCTGTTATTAGGTTTCCGCTATTGAGTTACTCATCATTAACTCGTGTTCGCCACCCATGTGGCCCAAAAATTTATAGATCCAACAGGCCCAAGTTCACAAATTTGGATCACATGGCGGCCAAACCTTTTCAGCTCAGGTAATGCCCCCATAGTCAATCAAGACTTTAATGGCCTTCCATCGAGGGGCAAATATTAATGGTGGAAAAAAAAACCCAAAAATCAAACCGAACTGTCAAACTAAACCGAACCAAACAAAAAAAACTGAACCATAACTAACAGTTTTAAAACTGAACTGAAACGGTTCGACTCAATTCATGATTATCAGTTTGGTTCGGTTCGGTTTGGTTTAATAGTTCAGTTATTTTTAGTGAAAAATTAGTTATGGTTTGGTTCAAAACCATAAAACTGAACCAATTGAACAGTTCGGTTCGGTTCAATTCGATTCAGTTACTATGAATTTTGAAAACAATTTGGTTCAATTCGATTCGGTTTTCTTCCAAAACCGAACCATGCCCACCCCTACATATCATAACCACTCGTCCATCAACGATTGTAGGCTCCACATTGGTCCGGTATATACCCTTTTATAAGAAGGGCTCGAGTACACAATCGATTGATATTCTTATAAAATTTCTTATTTCACATTTTCATACTAACTTGAATGTCAAAGTCTTTGCGGGTACTCCTACCAACCTTAACCTTAATAATTTGCTGCTCAACGCCGACTACCAATTTTGATCACTCAATGTCATTTTTTCTAGGTAAGTGAAAAAGGGAGCTTAAGTAGCAATCAATCACCTTACTTTTTTTCAATCTTTCTATGGGCTTGGGCCCAATCACCAACTCCAGCCCATCAAACTAACACGAGACAGGCCCATACCCCAATGTAGGATAAGATTTCACTGGCCAAACTTGTGTTACAATCTACAAACACCATCCATGGCAGTAACAGGAACTGGAACTGCTACCTTCTCTTCTTCATCACTATCAACAGTATATGCATTACAAAACCGACATGCATCACAACACACAACCTTTCTAGATGTTCCAATATGTCACAGAATGTTCCTAACTAAGACAAAACCACAGCATAGGTTTGTAGTGGTAGCAGTAACCAAAGGCTCAGCAGAATCAAGTAAATCCGATGAAAAAATTCCTTCATGGGCTAAGCCTGATTCCGATGAACCTCCTCCATGGGCCAAAAACGAAGCCCAAAACAAAACCGGTTCTTCTGGATTTGAGATTCCATTTTATGCTTATTTACTTGCTTCTGCTATCACTGCAATTGCCGCTGTAACTAACTAACTAACCTCTTATCTCTTTTTTTGTTTTTGTTTTTCATTTTTCACTAATTATTTTTTTTTCTTATATGAGGTTTTGAATTTTATGTTACAGATAGGTTCTATTTTTGAGTATGTGAATCAAAAGCCAGTGTTTGGTGTTTTGGGATCTGATAGCATATTCTATGCTCCTTTGCTTGGTTTTTTCGCCCTCACTGGTGTTCCTACTTCGGTAATTACTTGAATTTATAGTTCATGTATATATATATATATATATATATACATGTTTGTTAGGGTTGAATATCATAATCTAGTGAAATTATGAAATCAGAAGTAAAATTAAGGCGGTTAAACTGTTTATAGTATATGCATAAGGACTAACAAACCGAAGTAATTAACAAGAAGAAATAAAGAATTAGACACAGTTATATCATTTGCATTCATTCCTAATTTGTTTTATAAATGACTGTACATTTATGTAGTCACAGCTATGGCTCGGCCCATGGTGGCACCGAAACTTCAAATTGAAGGCATGTTTGGTGTCGCATGCTAGTGTTTGATAATGACACCGACACATGTTATTATATTCAATCATTTTCATTTCCTTAAATTATTAATGGTGTCTACGTATCAATGTTGTGTTCGTATTTGTGTTAGTGTTTCACAGGTTTATAGGCTATAGCTATGCAAACTGCCATGATATACAAATTGAATCTTTTGTGAGCTAATGTGTTCATGTTATTCGATTCAGGCCTTCCTGTGGTTCAAGTCCGTTCAAACTGCCAACAAGGAAGCCGAAGAACAAGACAAGAGGGATGGCTATTTATGATTATAATTATCAGAGTACAGTACAGCTTTGTGTCCAGCTTTATCCATTTTTTCTTTCCACAACCCCATCCCAAGGTTCCTTCTCCCCTTTTAGACACCTTTTTTGTTGCACTGTCCACAAAGAACTTGCACATAATGCTATATTGTAAGTCAAGAGTCCATTGTGAATATTCATGTTTTTATATTAATGAATATCAATGATTAACTCAATTTGGTCGGTTTAATGAAATTCTAAGTTAGTCTTTGAATTTCCAATATGTTTGACTTTGACAAGTTGATCTTTATGTTTGCTTTTGTTAGTTAACTGAGTTTAGGACATTATCTTGGTGTGTTAAGTGCTTTGCTGGTAAACATGTTATGGTACATAGTCAAGGCACTTAACATCGCACAAACATACAGCAATATGCTTAATGCGACACATTAGTGCCCCTAACTCTTTTGACTAACATGGTGCAACAATGGTGGTTACAATTGTATTATTGGCATTAAAGTAGTAGATGTTGAACCATCTGCAGTTCCTTGGTTTCCCTTCCTTTCATACAGAATGGTTGGTTCATGTATTGGGTCTTGGAGATGAACTCCTGGACTAGATCTGTGATCCATATAATTCTCCCTTATTTGATTAGGAATCATCCACAAGTCAAGCTATGCTTCATTGTCAAAGTTCGGTAAAAGATCGACAACATTGAAGGTTGTAGCGACTGTATAGGTGCATAAAGTTTTACTTTGTAGGCTTTTTTGTTGGTCATATGCATAACTTTGAACAAGCCATCATCTGTTAAGGAAATTTTGGCATTTTAAAAATTGTTCCTTTTGCATGTCTCCTCCTTTGAAAGTGTGCAGCCTACGATGTTTGCCACACTTAGTTTATATCTTAAATTTATTTTGCATTTGCTTCTTCATTTGTACTGTAATGTTGATTGTTAGACAAAGATTTAAAGTCTAATGGCCTTAGGGGATACATGTTGTTAACAGTCTCAAATGGACACTTTCTCATTGCTTGGTTCGTAGAATTTGCTATATGCAAATTCAATCTATTCAACAAAGTTGCTGGTACTTGGTACTATGTTTGTCCATTTGGGGATGACAAGTGCTATTAAATAGTGCACATTGAGAAGGTCAGATCAGATGTGAAAACGGTCTATAACAGTTTTTAAAATAAAAAATGATTTTTTTTTTTTGGTATGTTGTAAATCAAGGTATCCTATTTTTAAGGTGGAGATGGAATCTTATCCTTAGTATTGACCTAAAGTATTTAACATTTAACATGTCTATGTCATATCTACCACCACAAGGGCAATAAACATAAACTCTTTATTGTTTGGGACCATTTGTACCTTGTGGTTGTGGCATACATACAACCCATGGTATATGTATAGGGTCTCTAATTAAAATAAGACACAACAAATTTACACGGTCCTTCAAAGCTCACCCAAAGAACTACTAGTAGAATTTTTTAGGACATATTAAAGTCAGTCAAGATTAAATTGATCCTAGTAAAATTGAACTTATATTTTTAAAGTAAAATCTTTGAATTTGTGTCTTGAGATGAAAAAGATGTGGTTGAGTGAAGAAGTCCTACTAAAAAAAGTTAATGGGATTGCTTGACAAAAATTATTTGCTTGGCAAAGTCAAGATAATATAATTACCCTTTTTCAAACAAAAATATAGCTTAAAAAGTAACTCATTACTATTTTATGTCAAATAGTTCCGCAAAATGATAATGTTAAATACATATTTAGCGCGTGTTTACTTTAGCTTATTTTACACAAACAAGTTACAACTATTTCTTAAAAATTTCATATAAGACAACTTTGTTAGAATAAAAATTACTCCTATAAACAAACATGTACACGAATCGTATGCCCTTAATTTTATATTTAAGATAAGAACAGATTTTTTAATTAATTTAATTTACAGAAGTTACGTTGAAAGCGACTTGAGGACAAGTCGATCGTTGCGTTTAAACGCTCTGAAGTAGCGACTATCACAAGAAGGGTGAGTTTGTGGCATTTTCCGCGTAACTGCACTAAAACCTTCATAAACACGAAATTGACATTTGAACCAACTCATAGGGGTAATATGGTCAATCCTTGGACTCTAACCACCGTTCTTCAATTATACTGATCCACACGGACAATGATGCCCCGTGTGACAAAACTACCCCTTAAAACTTTATCTCTCAAATGGTCTTAAAACCAATCAATGAAGTATATGAACTTTTCCCCTCTAGCACACGAGAACAAGGGTGCATATTATTGTCACGTCAAAGTCACGCGCTTCAACATTGTCTAACCTTTAACAAACCTCTTGTGTCAGATTATTGGGTTGGGTGTGTGAATATAAATGGTAGATGATCTAATGACGAAAACACGATAGCATAGGACTAACAAATGTTTGAAAGAGGTTCTGATATTATTTTAAAGTTTTGAGTAGTCTACAATATTGATTGTGAAGTAAAAATTGCATCTACTTATAAACTCATATTCATATCATTTCATATTAAAACTTTTAACACTAACCTTATATCACATCATTTGGAGAAGAAAAAAATTGCGCATTAAAATGTGAGGATTTCAATCCTCCGCTATCTCATTCCAAAAGTTATAACTATTTTTTTACAGTCATGTTAACATATATTTTTAATTCTTTATGACATATTTACAAAACAATATTATTACATATAATTCTTTAACACGTGTCTTTAAAACTCGTGTTAAAATGTATATTTATATCGCGATAGATTAAACAAAATCACAATAAATTATCATGATTTTACAAAATTGCATTATACTCACTTTTACAAAATTAAAAGAATTCACTTTAAGTTTGTCAAACACACTATAAATTTTTGACATATACATGCACTTATTATTTTTGAATAATAAAATCAATTTTCTTAAATACGACATTATTATTCATTCTTTATTTTTTATTTTTTTGTCAATTACTTTCTCCATCCTTTATCATAAATAAATAAATAATTATTTTATAAATTTAATGAATAATTAGTGCATTTTTTATGGAAATAATTAATGTATTTTGATACACTAAATAATTATTCAATAAAAATAATTATTTATAATAATGAAGAATTTGGCAATGGATAATTGGATATTCTAACAAGGGTATTTTAGGCATAGAAACTGACAAGAGCGTCCATGACTCCATTCTAATCTGCCACATATGACTACACGTGGCGTTATTACCTTCTTTCTCTACTCTCTTCCTTTATTTAAGTACAGTCATTTCTATGCGATCTTTTCCTTATCCTCTCTTCGCCCAAAGCTTCACGCAAAACCACTCATCGGAAAATCCAACCACTCGCCGTAGATCATAGATTTCCGGCCACGCCATCTGATCTTAATTTCATCATGTCGTAGTGCCGTATCAAACCTTATTAATTATGTTTAGTATAAACCCTAAGCTAAACCAACTTTACTTAGCATAATTTCCAAGTTATTCCATTTTTACTCTAATTTCAAGATTTCTATGTATAAATTAAATTAATCTACAAAATATTAATTCGATCGCTCTAGTGTTTCTTCAATTTCTTCTTTGAGCTTTGTCATGCCTTTCACGATGAAGATTCAGCCGATTGATTCTCAGGTTCCGGCTGAGAGGATTAAGCCGGTGGTTAAGTCACGGCTTAAGCGTCTTTTCGAGCGACAATTCTCCGGTGTTCTGAAGAATCCACCGGTGGAGAAGATCGGCGGTGGCGATGAGGTGCATCCACATAATTTCGTCGATTTTGAACCGAGCTCGGTGTGTTTGGCGAAAATGGTGCGGAGTTTCATGGAAGAGAATCATGAGAAGCATTCTGTTTCATGTGCTCGTAACTGCTTCAACGGTAACTTTGATGATAGTTCCGATTCTGAACTTCACCCGCTTGGTGGTGGTGGTGGTGGTGGTTCTTCCGGTGAAGCATACGAAATCCTCAAGGTACTAATCGCGTGTTTACTTTACTGTTAATATTAATAATTAATAATTAACGGTTAATTAAATAAGTAATCTATATATAAGTGATAGATTAATTAATTGTTTGATGATAATTTCTTAACCGTTTTTTGTTACTATTTCGGTCAGGGTTTGGTAGCGTGTCCAAATGTTTATGAAAGAAATTTGTTAGCAGATACAACTAAGATAATTGAGAAGAACAAAACTATGTGCAAACGTAAAGACGATAATTGCAGAAAAATTGTTACTAATGAATTGTTAATTCTTGGATATGATGCTTCAATTTGTAAATCTCGCTGGGAAAAATCCACTTTCTCCATCGCTGGTAATTTCTCAATTTTCTTCTGATCTCAGACAAATTGTTAAACACCACTGAAACTCACACACACAACTGCTAGTTCTCGGGTTCGATACTTTCTCAGGTTTGAACCTGAACGAAGGTTTAATTAATAATATCTGTATTTGTCAGTTGAGCTAGGATTTTGAGCTTCAATTTTCTATTATTACAAATTTAATGTATAGTTTTCATATTTTATAACTTACATAGCTTGATAAAAGAAATTGGTTGGTTTTTTTAGGGGAATATGAATACATTGATGTGATGGTGGGAAAAGAGAGGGTGATAATTGACATTGATTTCAGATCAGAATTTGAGGTTGCTCGATCTACAAAGACTTACAAAGCGATTCTCCAAACACTTCCTTATGTATTTGTAGGGAAGAGTGATAGGTTACAGAGTATTGTGGCTATAGCATCTGAAGCAGCGAAACAGAGTTTGAAGAAAAAGGGTTTGCATGTTCCACCTTGGAGAAAACTAGAATATGTTAGATCAAAATGGTTTTCTAGTTATACAAGAATTACACCACCTATGTTTTGTCCTTGGTCAAGGGAAATCAGTGAGGAAACTGAGAGAAAACAGAGGTTTTTGATGGGTGGTGGTGAGTCTGAACTGAGTTGTGATGAATCAGAGTCAAAAGTGTTGGTTGAATGGAAGCCACCAGAATTGAAACCCAAAAATTCTGTTCAGACTGGGGTTAAAGTTGTGACTGGTTTGGCAGCTGTATTTCGTGAAAACCCATGAAATTTTGTTTTTGTTTTTTTTTTAACCAAAAAAAATATTCAGGTTTTTGTATTTTTATACAAAATTTTTAATTCTCTATAGATTGAGAATTCAGAGCTTGTGTAAGTACTGTAATAGGCTAACAGCTCTATCCCCTTCTGGTTTTTATTGTAAGGGATGGTTTTTTTTACTGATATAATATATAATATATGATATAATACTAATAATATGAATAAGATGAGATATATATTGTTGGTTTAATTATTGGTATTAATTAGTATGAGTGTGGAGAAGTTGATTCCTTAATTTTTTATTATTGTGGATTGTGGATTGTTGTTTGCTTGATTTCAATGATATTTTATGTTGCTTGTGTTGGGAGAAATTGTTTGATTCAGTGCATTTGTGGGTTAAAGATTCGGGTAAGATGGATAATTTGTAAATTACTCATATCTTATGAAATTTGATTCTTATTCTTCTCTTTAAGAATAAGAAATGGACGCTAACAAATAATTTTGATTGTGCCTTTAAATTCACACTGAAAAAGATGCTGCTGGTGCCTTACAACACACTGAAAAAGATGAAGGGGATGCTAGTATTTGGTTTGTATCATCATCTTAGTTGATGAGTAAAATAAATGTGATGATGCTATGATAAAATAAATAAATTATTGCTTGTATTGAAGTACTATTTCCTTCAAATTTAATTTTCCTCAAATTCTGACTATTCATGATCATCCTTCACAACATGACAGGACCACTGTTTCACAGAAACAAAAATCTGGATAATTCCGTTGATTTGGAGTTTTGGACGGTACAAATTTACAAAATGATGACATCAATTGTACTCCTAGGAATCATATACTGTGGGAATCAGCATGGTACTATAGTGGTTGCTCAGTTACACAGAAAATGACGTTGGTTTCCGGATTATTGGCATCCTTGAAACCAGTGATGTACCCAAATGATCGACTACCAACTACTCCCTCCGGTCCTTTTTATAAGAAATAATTCGAAAAAAAAATTTAGTCATTTTTATAAGAAAAAATCATTAAATTTATTCTTACAATTCCATTTTTACCCTTATTAAATTGTATCCATTCCAAAGTTATGCATTAATTAGAGTGATATATTCCCTAAGGATAAATTAATACACCAAGGTTAATTTTGGAATAGATTGTAAAATTTTAGAATTTTTATTAAGAAAGATAAGGTTTCTTGGTATGTGTGTTTTTTCCAAATTGTTTCTTATAATAAGGACCGGAGGGAGTATTAAGCTTGGTGAAAAAACACCTACGTTTGGTAGGAAGGAATGAAGTAAAATACGGAAATGGATGAATGAATTTGGAATAAAATTTAATTTAAGTTTAGATTTTTGAGAGGCCAAATCCCCCTCTCGATCTATTTTACCTTTTGAATGAATGAACAATGAGTTTGATTCTACTCCTTTCGGTCCTTAATATAAGAGGAAATTTATTTTTAAGATTTATTGAGAATCTAATGTATCTAGTCCATTATATAGACTAAATACATTAAATTCTCAATGAATCTAAAAACTAGTTTTCGTCTTATATTAAGGATCGGAGGGAGTAACTATTTAAAGCAGAGGACATATAATATTTTATAGTCTGGAACACCTATACCGAATACTAATCATGGCATAAACCATGCCTACAATCTTTGATTTCTGTGTTTTTCTTCCTTCCTACTTTCTTTCCTTCTAACCAAACAGATCATAAATTAAACTACCATTATTTTTTTGTGGTCACAATAAATATTTGTCGTCAATTCATTTTTTCTTTCCCACGTTGTCACTGGCTACATCGACCATTAGTCGCCACCTCCATTACAGGCTACCACTACCATCATCCCCATCCAACACCGGCCATCAATCGTCCTCCTTCATCACGTTCTTCACCTTACTCGTGTCTCTCGCTTTGACACCATTCTTTCATGTGTACAACTATGTCTTATTGTTATCTTGAATGAACCTTCGGCATTTACTAACTGTTGCATCTAAAATTTCCCTTCATTATTTCTTTCTTGGCCGCGTTTTTCCACTGCAATGGTGCACAAGCAGGGGCGGATTCAAAGGAGACCCAAAAAGACTAGGTCATAGAACTAGCCCACTACTTCCTATCTTTACTCCACCATCACCCCACTACTCCATAATTAATCAACCACCCCCTCCATTATCTCCTATCAAGGACTATATATAAGCCTCTACTCACAACAAGGAAGGGACGTTCGAAATTGATACTAACCAGAGCAACATACCTATTCAGTTATCCATCACTGAATCAACACCCCTAGTTCTTTAGCAGGAACACAACTATATCAGTGTTATACCACTATAACGTAGCGGAATTTGGACAGATCACACTTGTTCTGCTATATGCTGTTTAGTACAAAATATTGTCAAAACTCAAATAGGGGCTATAGTGGAGCTATAACACTATGGTCCATGTAGTGGAATTTTAACAATCCACTATTTTCCGCTATCAGCGATTGACAACATTGATTTATACTAAAAATAGCTCCTTAATGTAATTAAATATGGAAACTAATCATGATCACTAGTCTCCTATATTCTCAACCATAACACATGGCCAAAAAAACTAACCTGCAAAGCAAAGAAGTTGGTATTTAGATTTTGAGTGTTCCGTAAAATATGCATGACTTGAAGCCACATATCCGGATTGTTTTGCAATTTCAGCAAAATCTGACCAGCAGCAGTTCTCTGCATTATTATGTACAATGTAAACAAAAACTCTACCATTTCTTTAGATCTGGTGCCATAGAAAGCAGCATCGACAGTAGAATCGAGCAAAGGGACATCAATAGGCTGATACAAATCACGGAGTTTCTCGGCAGCCATGGTGAAAAGAGAGAGTGTGATAAACCCTATAAAATAAGCGCGGTGAAAAAACGCGATTATGGAAAAAGTAGAAAAAAACGAAGGTTTTTGGACTTTTTATATCGAAGGAGTAGCTTCAATTTGAAGCAGAGTTTGAATTTTTTGCTAATTTTTATTTATTTAGCATTTCCCCGCCTTAATTTGCATGTAGTATGTATCTTCATTTAAACAGAACAGACTAAACCATGCAGACTTTAACAAACAGTCTCGTGCCAGGATGGTCATCCAATTTAGATCGAACGGTCAAGATTTAAGATTGATATTTTTAGATTATTGAGTTAAATTTGTAATTAGATTTTTCTAAATCATTTCATCAAGATCAAATGCTCACCAACACTCTAAATGCTTGACTGCATGAATTCATTTTCAATCTATATACGCATTCGTTTTGTTGATTGTTTTACCTTCACATCTCCTCGCGTAATTTTTTGACAATCGAAAACTTTATCGTGAGTATTATGTTTTATGTGTACAACGTTTTTATAGAAAGAGTGACATTCTTTGTTTTTTTTTTTTGAAGGAGTGACATTCTTTGTTAGAGATAACTTTTTTTTTTATAGATTTACTCCTCCTAACTTTTTTTTTCTTTCTAAATTTGTTAGGTTTTGAATTTTACTAGTTGTTGTTGTTGTGTTGGTCTATTACACACTTTTTTCTTCATCATAGTTTTGTTTTACTAGTTTTTAGGAAGAATTTTAATGAGACAATTGTTGTAACTTAATATGTTAGTTTTCTTGGATTTTCGTATAGTCCCCAAAGAAGTACTTTCTTTCTTTTTATCTTTATATTTTAATAAATTTATTGAGGCGTTACAAATGATATGCAGGGGCTTTGACTTCTGGGTGCTAACAGAGTTAAAATGTCATTGTTGCTAATGTGAACATAAAGGTTTATCGAGGAATGAAAATTTGAATCAATTTGAAAAAATATAAAATTTTTAATATTTCTTTGTTGTTTAAAACGTGTTAGTAATCGGTAAAACTATTTGTGTAAGCTTATTTTTGTATTTACTATAATAATCATCACATTGCCGCATTTGCACAAACACCATATTCTTTGTTCCTTTGTTTTTTACTTGAATGTGTATAGCTTAAAGCTTTGATGCAATTGCAATGGTTGACGAAAATTGATTACTCTAGTTCGAGGTAGAATAGTCTCTTAAAAAAAAGCTTAATATCTCATTTCATAACGATTGTATCTGCCAATATAATTAGATTATAGTAATAACTAAAATGTAGATGAGTGATGAGTCACAACTTCATTCTATTTTTAAGCTTGACACTAATTTGGGTATTTTGGGCTCGTTTGGTGCGCGGGATATGATAGTGACATGATAGGATATAAAACAGGATAAGGAAAGAATATGATATCAACAGGATAACAGTTATCCTCAGTTATCCTATTATGTGTTTGGTACACACAGGATAACAAACATGATAACTATTATATAATGTTTTTAATACATCGTACTTGCTCAAAATAATATGATAAAATATATAACATATTTAAATGACAAAATTACCCTTGTAAAACAATTGTTTTTTTTTTAAATTATTTTGTAATACTATCAATTTTATAAATAAAAAATATAAATAAGTAATCAAATAAATTTATATAATTTTAAATAAAAATCATGAGAAAATAATCAAGTTTAATTTTTTATATGAATCATGATCAAATAAATAACTCAATGATATATACATGATTGATAAGCTAAATAAATATGTGATATATCTCATACGTAAATAATAAAACTACCATTGTAAATTAATTATATTTAATTTGTTATAAAATTTAAATTAATATCCCTATTTTGTAATTTTTTAAAAATTATTTTACTTTAAAATATTGTAATTTTAGTAGAATTTTGATTTTTTAGATTATGTAAATTACAAAATTACCCTCGTGAGAAAATCGCATATATATATATATATATATATATATATATATATATATATATATATATATATATATATATATATATATATATATATATATATATATTTAAAAATTAATTATTTTATTATTTATATTTTGTTAATTTTAATTTTTTCTTTTAAAATATATTTTATAGAATAAATCGGTAAATTTTTTCTTATCCTATCCTGCTGGTAACCCAGCTCAAATTCAGGATAAAAATTTTAACTACAGAGGCAGGATAGGATAAGCTCCAGGATTAATTTATCATATTCTGCTGTCTCACAAAACACCGGATTAAGACAGGATATGATACAGTTATCATATCTTGTACACCAAACGGACTCTTAGGATCATAAATAACACTTGAGTTGCATACTAAGAGAAAGTTACTAGTGCAAGTCTAAAATTGGGTGCATACTAAGAGAAAGTTATTAGTGCAATAAGACTTTTTTTGACAGTATATATCACAAATGAAGTTTGCAAATGCTGGTTTGACCAACCTATATACCTTCCTAGTCATAGGTAAAATAAGATCATAACAAAAGAAAAATAGAAAACTAAAGTACACATAAAAAACTATTCAGTCACACACAATATATATGACGACAAGTTTGATCATTGATTTAGATTTAAAAAACTAATGTAATGTGACTCAACCTTATTGGAGTGTTTGAAAGTCGTCGTTATATATGTATTCATACAAATGTGAAACAAGTACTACAAATATACATCAATAAAAATAGAATCATCTTAATCAACTGTGCTATATTGTTAATTTGATGCTAACGTAAATCAGTATATAATTAGTTAGTGGCCAGAAATTAATTTCACCTTTAATGGATGTGTGGGGGTGTTGTTCGAACCCCGACTCCTACGTATATAATGTAATCTCTTAGAATTCAGAAGTTATTTTTTTGGGGGTGCATGTTAAACTTGAGAAGTTACTCCACTTGCGTCCTGTATATATTTTAATATTTGAATAAGTCCTTCTTTTATGTGATTTGAAGCTATCCATAAACAATCCTACTAGACTTTTTTTATAGTGTTCAAAACTCTATATTTTTTTGACTCACTCATAACTCTTACAAGTAGACAGTAAAATATAGAATAAAATAATTAAATAGATATGGGTCATACCACGTCTTAAAGGAATATGTTAAAAAATTCACAAATATTATTAATGTGTATATTTAGTTTCGTTGCTAGAGATTTAAAAATATAAAATTAATTTTGACATGTTTAATATTTTTAAATGAAAATTGATATTGTTTTAAGAGTAATTTTATTTAAATTTTAAAATTGTATGTAGATTCTGTTTCTAAAATTGTTTTTCACACTAAAATTTATTGTTTAACTATTTTTTACATAGATTTATTCAAATATAAATTACTTTACATATAACTCAATTTTACGAAATTAATTTACTCAAAATCAATTTTTATTTTTATATTTTAAAAAAGTAGAACCCAACATGCGTGTTGAAATAAAATAATTTTTTAGGGATTTGGATAGTATGTTGTAGGTCCTATAGATTCGACTTCCAACTTATTGTAAATAAAAAAAAATATTTAACTTTTAAAAAATAAAGACACGGTCAATACATCTTATCTATTTTTACATGATCAAACTGTTGTGGCCGATGGAACGCCCCTTCAGTACTACAGTGGTGAAATGGAGGCGTACATGTAAGACAATGGTGGTCAACATCGGAATGATTGACATTTACTGTCAGTTATGGTTTTAAGTTGTTATTCTGATCGTTGTTAATTAATGTCGAGAATGCAAGATTTGTCTTCACATTGATGGGTTTGCCATGCGCTAGGATTTTATATATATGCAGAATAGTGTGTATTATATTCTTAAATATTGGTTCTATAAAAAAAAGAATAAATATCCGTAAAAGAAAAAAGAATAAATATCTCTATAAAAAAAGAATAAATATTTATAACAAACTTACCAAAAAAAATCAATAATAATAAAAAAATAAAAAATAATGAATGGACCGAAAAATAGTAAAAAGGGGAATAAATAACGTGAGTAAATGAATTACCGTGGCGTTTTTCCAACATTAGTGAGACAGACAAGGTTACCTTACCTAGGCGCAAGTACAAGCAAGGATCGAACACAACACAAACAAAGAAATCGAAGAAGACTTGTTTCAGATCCAAAAACTCATTCATGTTCTTTTCTTTCAACTTTCAAACTTTCAATTCAACAATCACAAAACACATCATGATTCTCAATTGACATTCCTTCAACAACCTCCGTGCCTTTCGATTTTGATTCAAAACCGCATTTGCCACTCATGGACAAATACAACACTCTTCTCTCTCTTCTTTTTCTTCTTCTCTTTCTCTCTCCTATTGCTTCTTCTTCAACCATTATCAATTTTCATCAACCGTAAGCCGTTTCTTTATACTAATGTGTTTCTTTCTGGGATCTACTAACATGATTTTCTGTTTTGTTTTGTTTTTGGGTTTTTTTTTTGTTTGTTTGTAAAAGTTAAATCTTTTTGTTTCTTGCTTTGGTCATTGATTTCGGTGACGTGAGATTCACTTACCCAATTTGTCTGACTTGAGATTGTGTGAATAAAAATTCAATTTTTGCATGTTTGGTTAAGAATTGGGGATGGAATGTAGCTTCTTTGTATTGCTGTCATCAACAAGTTTTTTCCAATTAGTGAAGATTACTTCAACTGTTTGCATACACTTTTTTGGTTTCCCTTCTTGTTAGAATTGTATTGATTGTTCTGTGTAAGCTATTATTGAGACATTCAACTATTGAGTTTTATGGATTTTTCCTTAGAAATTAACTTCTCTTCTGTCAATTACTAGTAGGAAACAGGAATTGCCATTTTAGTACTAAATTTTTTATTGGGTCTTAACCATCTGGTTTCCGGGGGAATGGCCCCTGGTAATTCAGAGTTCGGCTTTGAGGTAAGTAAAGTCTGACCAATGGTTGTTCCAAGTAGGAATAGTGTTATAATTTACATATGCTTAGTTCATTAGTTTAGAACTAACCATGATAGAGCATGAGCTGATTAATTCACTCTCCACAATATAAACAAAAGGGGAAACACGCTGCAAATTGAGCACTGCAATGACATAACATTCAGATGAATATTTATCTCCGTTTGTATATAGTTGTGGTGAGGAATTGTTGTTAAATCAGGTGTTACTGAAAAGAACATATAACACGTATTTTGTATCTGTGTTATGTTGCCAATTCAATATTTTGGGACCAAGGCTCTTTCTTTGTTATCATTATTGATTTGTAGTACTAATGATTACCAAATTTATTTGTTGCTTCTGTTACACTCTTTGTTGGGTATTGTATGACCGAGTTTCTTTTGTTTGTTATGAAGTACATTATTTTCTCAACAAGTTGAACCGAAATCCTTGACCATTTATTGTGTGCACAGCTTTCCCATTGTCGAACCTGATCCTGGTCATACAAAACTTCGTCTTTCAGAGGAAGGCTTGGAGGCTATTGAGAAAATAACAAACCCCATTGCATCTGTGGCCGTAAGTTTGATTGCAATTATAAACATCCTTTTTGTTTTCTGAATTTTACCTTTTATTTAACGGGAGTTTTCATGACACTGAATGATGTTTGATCGACTGGTTGCATGATCTACTCATCAATTAATATTATGTTGAATACCATAATCCATTCGGATTAGTTATTATTTCCCTGAGTTTGTGGATGGGATGGGTAGCTCAATTGATTAAGCTAGTTGAGCTAAGGGTAAAAAGGAGTTGGAGGTCCAGGGTTCAAGTCCCGTCAAGGAGAAAAACTAACATAATATTGTAATATACTAACGACTAACAATTTGCCGTTAAAAAATAAAAAATATTTCCCCTGAGTTTGTTGCTAATTGATATATGACTACTAGCTGTTATTTGTTCTTAAACATTTGAGAACTTGCACTTGAAAGTTGACTCAACTTGGTTGCACCTGCACAAGACACGAGTCACAGAGTTTGATACAAGATATTTTATCAGTCGGCCTTTAGAAAATGTTACCATGCGAAATGAGTCAAAACTTGGAAGTCTTAATATGTCGCAAATGGAAATATTGCTTTATTTGCCTAAAGATGAGACAGAAAATATCTACAAGAGCGAGGAATTAGAAATTGTGGAAGGTTAACTAAAAGCACTGCAAATGTTGATGATCCCCATTAGCTAAAATTATTACGGATGGTTGCATATAAATCTGATAATTTTTTTTATTCAAAGTAACGGAAGCTTATGATGTATTGAATCAATCTTGTTTGTTCCATGTTTACCATTTGTGTGTTCTACTTTTATCACTTTATGGCTTCGTCAGGTGATTGTTACTGCTGTTTTTATTAGGTAATTGGACCGTACCGCTCTGGAAAGTCATTTTTGCTTAATCAACTTCTCTCTCTTTCTTGTTATGAAGGTGCTGCATCTTTTATAGCTACTAGAATTTACTCTTATTAAATACATCTTTTAAATATGTAATGTAAACTAATATGTTTGTCTTGTTAGGGTTTGGCGTGGGACACATGCGTGACACCAAAACAAAAGGTGGATGAAGTTTGACATTTTTCTCATTGTTATGCTTGGAATCAGATATAATCTTTTTCAATCTATCTTTAATCTCATTTGATCATGTCATACAGGAATTTGGATTTGGGGAACCCCTATAGACTTGGAAATTGATGGAGTAAAAACTTCTGTCTTTTACATAGATACAGAAGGATTTGAAAGCATCGGGAAGTCGAATGTATATGATGATCGGTAATTGTTTAATGATCTTATCTACCATATTTTATGTTAATATCACATGCTATTCATCAATTGACCTTTTATCGTGTTTTCCTTTTGCAGGATATTTGCTCTGGCAACTGTAATTAGTTCTGTGCTTATCTATAATCTGCCTGAGACGGTTAGTCATCATAACCCGTCAGAAATTTGCGCTCTTTTTGCGTTGATGTAATGTTAGATAGACAGATAAAAAAAAAAGCCTTTTTGAGCATTAACAATTTGGAAGGAGTGTAACTCCATGTTTCGGAGATGGGCTTATTTTAAATTTTTTAGGCCATACTAAATATTTTCTTCTTTATGTATTCAGATACGCGAAGCTGACATCTCTAGACTCTCTTTTGCGGTTGAGCTTGCTGAAGAGTTTTATGGAAGGTTTGCATCTTGATGAACTTTTAGTTTGTTGATATCATTTAGATTATTAATTCATTCATCTCTCCCTTATCATTTCTTATTCTGCTCCGTAACCATTTTTTGAGTAAATTGTGGTTACTAACTTCTTTTTTTAACGGCATTGTGGTTACTAACTTGTTTGTTTAATTTTGCAAATCCAATATTTATAACTTGCAACCTCTGCGTGGCGGAATAGAGTGAAGGTACTCCACATGTCCTAGTAATATACTCATTCATCTAATCATTTTTTTCATGAACTTTTTTCGTTGTTAATTTGATTTATTTTTCAATTGCTGGCTTTTATAGGGCCAAGATGTTGCATTTGAACCTGCTAAGCTCTTGTGGCTTATCCAACGCGATTTTCTGCGTAAGTTAGACAATCCATAAGTACGCTACATCACATGCACTCTATTGGATACTAACATTTTCCTTCATATCCTGCAGAAGGAAAATCAGTGCAACAAATGGTGGATGAAGCTCTTCGACAAGTCCCCAATACTGATAGTAGGTGTCTTTGCTTGCAACCATAACTAAAATTAACTTTATCCACAATATATTTTTCATGTTTTCTACAGCAATGTTTTAACGGCACTCGTTTATTTTTAAACTTGCAGGAGACAAAAATATTGATATGGTATATTCTCTACTTGAATTCAACTTCCAATTATCAGTAAAATTATTACTAGTTTGAAATCGAATATTTATACTGAAATTTTACATCATCAGATCAATCAAATTCGAGATTCATTGGCTATAATGGGTGACAACAGTACGGCCTTTAGCTTACCACAAGTATGTCTCTGCTTCATGTCTTCTAAAAATATGTCATTCATTTCCATTTCAATCCTAACGTGGAATTCATTCTTTTATCTATTTTGTTAAAAACAATGCATCGGTTGCTAACTGATCCTTGAAATTGGACTTTAAACAGCCACATCTCCAAAGGACAAAGCTTTGTGACTTGAAGGACGGGGATCTTGATCCATCATATGTGAAGAAAAGAGATAAACTAAAAGAGCTTGTTTCTAGCATAATCCGTCCAAAGATTGTACAGGGAAAATCTCTAAATGGGAAAGAGTTTGTTGCTTTCTTGAAGCAGGTACATGGAGGGGAGAGAATACGTGTTTATTAAATTTTTGAATGTATCAATCGAGTTGTGTGAATTTATCTTGTATATCTCTATAAAACAGCTTTATCGTTTATTTTTCATATTTAGATACTTGAAGCCTTGAACAAGGGAGAGATTCCATCAACAGGTTCTCTTGTGGAGATTTTCAACAAGGATATTCTTGAAAGATGTCTTAAGTTATACAGTGAAAAGATGGCAACCTTGGATCTACCTCTTACAGAAGAATCTCTTCAATCATCCCATGATAGGGCTAGAGGTGAGGCCATGCGTGCATTCGATCAACAACATTTTGGCCGTCATCATGCTAAGAAATCAGTCACGCAATTGGATGAAGAAATAGATAAGGTATTGTTTGAATATTCGTCATAGATTAAAACCAAGATGCTTAATATCCTTTAAACTTTTAGGAGCCTTTGATTTGATGATATATGGTTCTTCGCAGTCTGCTCTATTCTGGTCTTCAAATTTGAATATAATGATTTAAAGCTTATATTTACTATGGATAATTATGCAGGTATTTAAGAATGTCGTTCTAAAAAATGAATATAAATCTTCAAAGCTTTGTGAGGCACTGTACACCAAATGTGAGGACATAATGGATCAGCTTCAAGTTCTCAAGCTTCCTTCAATGGCAAAATTTAATGCAGGTCTCGAGAAATGCAATCATACTTTCGAGCATGATTGTGTTGGCCCTTCAAAAGTAAACTACGAGGGACGCATGAAAAAGGTCTCACATAGTAACTGTGTTTATGTTTTCTTTACTCTAATACACACAACTGAATTTCAATCATATGCTTAACATACCTTAATTTATCAAATGAATATGCAGATGTTGGGAAAGTCCAAGTCTCTATTTATTAAAGAATACAACCACAGGCTTTTCAATTGGTTGGTGACCTTCTCACTGGTAACGGTTGTGCTTGGCCGCTTTATTATTAAGTTCATTTTGATTGAAATTGCTGGATGGTTACTTTTTATATTTCTGGAGACCTACACAAGGTTGTTTTGGTCAGCTGAGTCACTTTACTACAACCCAGTTTGGCATTTTATAGTTGCATCTTGGGAAACTCTTGTTTACAGTCCAATTCTGGATCTTGACAGGTAATTTGGCCATTTTTCTTTGGTACTTCTAACCAAAATTCTAGCATCTGATATAAGTTTCCTTTTCTTGAGTTTCTCATATGATCCGTTTTATTGTATGCTAGATAAGTTTGCGTTTTTATAGAAACTAAGTGGGCCGAATCCCATAGGCTAGGTATTTTTTAGACCGGAGGAATATCTTTTTTCTGGTCAAGTAGCTTAGTGGCTAGAAATTCCACCTTAAAGGTGAATAAGTGAAGTGTTCGGGGTTCGAACCCTGTCTCATGCATATATAATGCGATGTCTCTGTCAAGTGAGCTAAACTCACGGGGACAAACAGGAGTAATATCTTATTTAGTTATGAAAAGAACAAAATTTTGTGGAACATTGATGTTGGTTGATATTGATTTATGACAACGTTTTTGTTTGAAAATGCAGATGGGCTATCCCACTATGTGTAATACTATCTTTTTTCATTCTATATTGGCGGTGTTTTGGGAAAAGAAAATATGGATCACGGTGGTTATTACCATTATATAGCAGCAATAAAAATGGTCCAAATAGACCAAGATCAGAGTAAAACTTATATGATGAATTCAGTTGGAACCATAAGCTATTGCCATGCTTCAAAAATTTGGTATGTTCCAATATTCGTTAGGGCGAGCTTTTCCTTTTTTGTACATGGAGCACGCCACCTAGTTTTGTTGCACACAAAGTGTAAAAAGATGATGATCAGAAGATGAATGATCTCTCCAACAGCTTCTGTAACTTGTGCTCTACAGCCACAACATCATGTTGATTTTACCAATGAATTATTACTTAGCAGTTATTTATGTCACATTTTAGAGTAAATTGGACTTTAGATACATGTGATGTGCCACCGGCATGTATTGACTTGTAGACAGGTAAATATATATAACACGAAAAGAAATAGATTTATTCATTTGTTTTCATTTGGTGAATTTAAAGTGGAAATAGAATGGTCTGCATAATGTAATCCAATCTATAATAGTATATGTTAAAAGTTTATTGTCATCAAAGTGATTTCTAGGGCCAAGTATGAGTTGCTTATTGAAATTGTCATTGGAGTAAAATTGATTAAAATTGCTTATGAGTTGTTCAAGTCCTATGTGGCAATTTAGACCCACAAAAAGTAACTCAAGCAACTATGTTATGTTTCCTCTATTGTAGATGCTCTCTAACCTATGTTGCCTAGGTACGGGTACGGTACCGGTACTGGTACGCGGTACGATATTTTTAGAAAATTTAAGGTACGGGTACGTTAGTATAAAATATTAAAAAAATTATTTTTAAGTGAATTATTATCATCATGCTTTGAAGATTTAATTTTTTTGTCTACCGTCTCAACTATTTTCATAAAAAATGAGAGATAATTGAAGTATAATAAAAAATTATAATATTTTAAGAGATTTTTCAACAGCCAATATGGTTTTTCGTATTCATGATCATAAATCACCCAAATAAAAATGGGTACGGAATCTGTGCGTATCATACGAGTACTATGGAGTATCCGGTACTGATACGTACCCGGTACGGGTACTTCACTATTTTAGGAGTACCCATGCTACATAGTCTCTAACAAATCCCAAACTTTTTTTATGTACACTGTAAAATATTAGACTTCATTATGTGATTTCTTTTTGTGCCCTCGAGTCTCGCACGCGCCTCCCAACGTTCCAATTTTACCGCCTTGCAACATAGAAAGTGATTACTTTTTTTTGTCATCTTCACCTTTCTCTTATCTCCCCTGAAACAATTTTGATTGAAATACAGTTTCGAAGTTAAAGTGTGAATCCTTCATTCACCCTCAAAAAAAATATTTTGAATGAAACAATTTATGAGTGAGTGATTTAAAAATATTTTATTTTTCAATTTATAGAATTAGATGGTATGTATTGAATCACCACGTGCATAATTACCATGAAGCTAATTGTCAGCTAATGCACATAAATAAAATATCATGTGATAAAGACATTGATCACAATTAATCCCATAAATAAAATATCATGTGATAAAGACATTGATCACAATTGATCCCATTCGGTTACATGTTTGGAATGTAATTATTTTCCATTGATGTATTTATTCATAATCTTAGAATCTAGAATTACAAGACATGACACACTCATGTATATATGGTTCATGATGCACTCATGTTATTCGGTCAACTCTCACCAAAAAAAGAGAGACCAATTCATTTTGTTTACTGTACCAATTCATTTTTTAATCTATGTTATACTATTCTTGTCTATTATAATATTCTAGTTGTTGCAATTTTTTCTGTCAAATGGCCGTCCGCAACCTAACTAGCGGATGACAAAAACGTCAAATTTCACACAGGGTTTCCGGAGAGCGTGAGATCTAAACCAGTCAAAAATTTAAGAATTTTTCGTCATTATTTAATATCATTCCATCTATAGCTTGTTATGTTTTAGTCAATTTTTGTCAAACTATAATTCCGATATAATTATGTTGTTTGGCTAAGAAAAGAATAATAAAATATAGCATTAAATAGTAATTAAATTGTAATTAAAAATTGACTAAAAAGAATAATAAAATATAGTATTGAAAAGGTAATTTGTTGGCTAAAGCATTTTATTGCTCTATAAATTAAGATTGATGTAAGTCTTGTGAGCATTAAGCATACATACAATGGCAGCTTCAAATTCAACTACCTTAACATTTTCAATACTCCTAATTATATTATCATTTTCAAATTCCTTTGCTTCTTTTGAGACAACAGTAATTATCACCAATAATATTGAATCTTCAAATCATCTCACAAGTGTCATTGTCCATTGCAAATCTAAAGACGACGATCTTGAATTTCACCTACTCAAATTTGGAGAGAATTACAGTTTTTCATTCCGTCCAAATATTTTTGGTGGTACATTATTCTTCTGCAGCTTTACATGGCCTGAAGACCCCCGTCTTCATTATCTTGACATTTTCGATGAAAGTAAACACACTTGCCATGAATGCAATTGGATAATAAGGGGAGATGGAGGTTGTTTGAACTCCTATAGTAATTGTGATGCTTGGAAAAGTGTACAATTATTGGATGCAGCAACAAACACTTTTATGTTGCAACAGAGGAAAGGTGAGGTTGAACAGTTACATGCTCACCCTCCAACTTCTTAAATTATTTAATTTCACATAGGTATTAGAAGTGGAACTGCTGGTATTAGAAATAAAGAATTAATCGTAACTATTTTTCTTGTACTCTTTTATTGAGTTGTAATCAAATAATACTACAAATTTCTTGTACTCTTGAATTGAGATCAAATTGTTCAATTTCAATTAAATGATAATGCAAATTGTCTTGGTTTTTGCAGAAACCGTTTGATATGATAAATTTTGTTAGGTTTTTGTTTGGAATGCAGCAAATCGATGGAAAAAATAAGATGAAAATCGATGGAAAAAAGTTATTTTCTGTCAACTAAGGAAGTCCCTGATATGAAACAAAAAATAAGGATCATTGGCGCAGCTCATGATATGACTGGCTATAGCCTATAACATTAAATAATTATTTTTGGGTATTTTCTATCACTTTCTCTATCCATTTTTATAAGATCTAGTTGACAAAACACGATATTAAAAAAGTTAATTTTAATATTAAATTAATTGATAAATTATTTTGATTTTTTATGTTTATTATTAATAATGATTTTCTTATAATTAATAGAGTATGATTTACAAAAAAGAATTTAATGCTATTCAAAAAATATGCAAAGCAAATAATGGTAACTTTGGAAAAAATAATTAATAATAATTAATGTCATTGATAATTGCAAAAGAATTTTATTAAAAAAAGTCATTAAGTTTAGTCTGATGGTTAAGAATTCGGATAGTATGCATGATGTCTTATGTTTCATTGTTGAATATTTGTTAGACGGAAAAGTAAGTGACATGTGGCAATTCAGAATAACACAGTCTTGTGACAGTGTAAAATTGCAAAAAAATGCTACTAACGTTTATGAACTTGGTTTCTACTCCCCCGTGGGAAGCGATTGTTGGCAGAAGTTTATACTGGGAAAGATCTGAACTTGGTTCCTATCTTGTTTACCTCTTTAAGCAGTTATTTTTATCGATTTTTTCATCGGCAATTGGTAAGTTATCACTAAAGATTTTTTCTAATTTATTACACCCCAAAAAAATCTCATTAACTTCAAATGTGTAAAGAATCATGAAGATTTTACGGTGAATGGATCAAATCAAGATAAATCAAATAAACTATTTGAAAAGTAATTTGTGTGACTGCATTGCTTTAATACATGGATGGAGACTGGAGTCAAACCAAATCATACTCATAAAGCCGCTTAATACTATTTCCTTATATCGTGCATTTTTACCGTTTGGTTTTAGTCAAAACTAGACAATAGTCATAAATCTACTTCATGCCATTTCCTTGTATAAATTATATATGAAAATGATAAATAGTACTTCGAACACTAGTTAAGGATATAAATATGAAAATTTCATCTCATAAATCATGTATTCAATGTTTTAATGATGTAAAAAGTTATCTAACCAATTAATTACTTAAAAGAATTAGAAAGGCAAAATATGATACTCCTGCCAAAGATATGATGATACACGCGTCTGCCAATTATATATGCATCCAATTTTATTTTATTTTTTGTTAACAATGAGGCCATTTTTTGTTGCACAAAAACATGATGTTGACTAAAAATTCGATAGAATATGAATATCTCACTAAGAATTCGATATAATTAGATCTTTAACATTCTGATATGGAATGTTATTTGTAACATTCTTAGAAATATATATCTAAAATTAGAATATTTGTAAAAACATTAAAATTATTTAATAACATTTCATATCTCTCTTATTTTTTCCGCTTTCACCACCAATTTAATGTGATTCGGGAGTCATCTCTGACTTCAAATGGTTCCAGTCCCTCCCAATCATAATTGTGGGGATCGAACCGTGGTCTTTCCTACCAAGTTCAGTGTTAATCACCACTGAATCAAACGATTGGTAATAACATTCCATCTCGTTTGTTGTTTTAGACAAATATTTTGTCCAATTATAATTTTGATATAATTTTTTTTTTGACACAAATAATTTTGATATAATTATAAAACATTAATTTGTTTTTGACTATTATTAGAGGGTGCGAAAGAATAGTTAAATTTTTTACTAAAAAGAATAATAAAAAATGTAGTATTAAATAATAGTTACATCTTAATAATTAAATTTGACTAAAATGATTATTAAATATAGTATTGAAAAGGTAATTTTTTATTTTTTATTTTTTTGACTAAAGAAAAGGTAATTTGTTGACTAAAGTTTTTATTGCTCTATAAATTTAGGTTGATGTAGGTTTTGTAAGCATTACCCATACATCAATGGCACCAGCAAATTCAACTGCTTTAAAATTTTCAATACTCCTAATTATACTAGCATTTGAATCTAGAGAGGCAAATATTTTTAATCCTACGATAACAGTAAGTATCAAGAATGTCATAGTGGTACCTGGAGATCGCGGCACAAGTATCACTGTTCATTGCAAATCCAAAGATGATGATCTTGGATTTCACACAATCAGATTTGGAGATCTTTACAGTTTTTCATTCCATGACAATGCTTTTGGTGGTACATTATTTTTCTGCAGTTTTACATGGCCTGAAGACCCTCGTCGTCATTATCTTGACATTTACAATCAAAGAGAAGACAATTGTCAAAAATGCAATTGGATAATAAACCAAAACGGTGGTTGTTTGAACTCCCATGGATGTGGTGATTGGAAAAGTATCGAATAATGTATCCATTTACTATCAAAGTAATAAATTTATAATGAAGATCCATTTTCCAACGAGAAACAACACAGTTGGCTTTTGTTCTTTTTTCTTTAATATATTTCATTACAAAGCAATTAGCATGAACATACGTAGCTCGTTAATCGTATAGCCCGTTAATTTCTGGATTTTGTTTGAGGTTGTTTTTTGCTTAAAATAAACAAATTGAATAATCAATCGTTAATTAGTTGATTCAGTGGTGATTGACATTGAATTTGATAGGAAGGACTACGGTTCGATTTCCACAACTACGATTGGGAGGGAGTTGGAATGCCAGAATTGACTATCGAACCAAATTAAATTGATGATGATGAAAAACAAAAAAATAAATAAAACAAATTGCATACGAAAAAATAAAATATCAGACACACTTTGCTAACTATGCTTAAAACTCGAATAACATCCATGGGTATTTTTATTTTTTTGAAAGTAAATAA
Source organism: Trifolium pratense (assembly GCF_020283565.1). Lineage (NCBI taxonomy): Eukaryota > Viridiplantae > Streptophyta > Magnoliopsida > Fabales > Fabaceae > Trifolium > Trifolium pratense. The sequence continues at coordinate 37,866,444 of NC_060064.1, read as the reverse complement.
CATCCATATGAGTATTGAGTAATCAAATCACGCACAAATGAATTATAATATGAACTACTTTTATAAGTGGTTCACCGTGGTCAAATGGTCAATACTATTGTAATGAATACGAATTTCACAAAATTCATCATTAGATTAAAAGTTTATATCATATGGATAATCCATAATTTTTTTTAGAGAAATTGAATTTTATTTTTTTGTAGGAAAATAATTTAATATATTATTGAAACCCATCGAGAAATTGAAAATAATTTGATAATATCTAGGAAGAGAAGTTGTTTTAATTTTCCAATTTCATTTGTCCAAGAGAGAATGAAATTGAGTGAAATGTTAAATACTCCCCTAAAATTTTAAAATTTGTCAAATACCCTGTAAAATTTCAAAATAGATAAATATTCCTGAAATTGTAAAATGTAAATTAAATTACCCCTAGTCCGTTTACTCTGTCTATTTTGATGATGTGGTTGTTAACTATATACATGTCACACTTCTCGTTTTGAAATTCATATACCCTCTTTATTCCCAATTGGCGGGGGAAACTTATGACTAGGATAGAAAAATTTCATGACAGTGCTAAAGGGAATTTACTAGTGCTGCTAGATGAATAAAAATCTATAGAAAAGGTTAATATATTCTTACTAGTGCTGGCAATTGTAATAAGTTCTGCTGCATGTGCTTATTATCTATAATCTGCCTGAGACGGTTAGTCATCATAACCCCTCAGAAATTTGTGCTCTTTTTTATGTTGATGTAGTAATGTTAAATAGACAAAAAAAAAAAAAATATAGACAAATAAAAATGGCCTTTTTGAGCGTTGACAATTTGGAAGAAGCGTAACTCCATGCTTCGGTGATGAACTCATTTTAAATTTGTAGGCCATACTAAAATATTTTCTTCTTTATTTATTCAGATACGTGAACAGGGACGGACCAACATAGAGGCATACTATGGCCTTGGTCACAATGGAATTTTCATTTTTAATAGGTATATAGGTATATATGTATACATATATTTGTAAACTATTATGGTATATACATATTAGTGTTAAGTAGATATTTCACTATCGCACGGGTATTACACGGGTGAATATTGTAGATTTTGTTGTAGCAACACATTTTTTTTTTTTTTGTATAGCAACACATTTTCTATTTAATTGAATATAATACATATATAAACCTACATCCGATATACTGATGTGAACAAATAATAGCATAAGGGAAACCAATTATGAGTATACAAACAATTAATAGACAAATATTATATGGAGAAAAATCAACAGCTTAAATTCATATTATATTTTTCAAAGAGTAGTATCAACAACAATAAGATGATGAATAGAGAGTAGAGATGAAATTAAAATAAATACAAAAGAAACATAACTTGAGTTTTTCAAAGACAACTTGAAAATGCATGAAAAAGAAATAAAATGGAATATGCTACCTATGAATTCAAACAAAAGGTTAAATAGGTTAATTGTTCTTCAAAAGGAATAATCTCCTTTTTGACATAATATTAAATAAATTTAATTTCTCAATGTATCGTAAGAAAAGTAATAATCTATAAAACATTTAACTAAACATCAAGTGGTTCGTTTGATTCACAACTTATTATCTTATTCCAATTTATCTCTGAAATTTTTTCTTTTTTCATCTTAACCTTCTTCATAACTCATTGTCCATTCAAAAACTGTTGAAGTGACCATCCGTCTATCAAGTCATAAAATAATGAAATTGAAAGAAAAAATTACTCTTATTTGAAGTTCAACAACTTATAAGATACTTAGAAATAATGTACTCTGTAACCTGTAGCAGTTACCTCCTTTTTTGCACCAGTAGCAGCTGTCCACTCCTTACAATTAACTTAAACGCTCCAAAAGTTCTGCATTATGCAAAAAGAAAATCTGCAATAAAAAATACTCTCCAATGCAAAAACTTGTTTTTTCAAACAAAACATTCAAGTTGAAATCAACAAATACATCGAAAACCACAAATTTATAAAAAAGAAGAAATAACTCAAAATTACAAATTAATCACTAAATAGAATACAAATCTGATCTAAGACTTGAGAAGTTTTCCGAATGCAATGTTGGAATTGTGGTGTGAGTAATCCAACACTAAATCCATGAATTTATAGAACGCCAATTGAATTATATATATATATATATATATATATATATATATATATATATATATATATATATATATATATATATATATATATATATATATATATATATATATATATATATATATATATATATATATATATATATATATATATATATATATATATATATCAATTAAAAAACTTTAAAAAAAGTGTTGGAAATTCAAATTCCAAAAACTTACATTGGTTGGGATGCAAAAAGAATATCTCTTAGCTATCCAATGTTTTCTGCAAATGGAAAATTTTGAGGGAGTCAACAATGGTTGAATAATGAAGACTATATCTAAACTTGAATCTCCAATAGTAGGGACAACGTCAATCTAATTGTAGCCAAAACAAATTAAGAAAACAATTGGACCCTATAAGTCAAATAAATTAGAATCCTTTTAGACATTGAAATTAGTAACAAATAAAGAAAAGAGTCAAAAAGATAAAGCAACATACATCCCAAAAGCAAAGAAACGGGTAAGCAAAAACGGCAAGATATTCATGGACGACAGCAAGATAAATTGGGAAAACTGATGCCACTAACCTTTAGAAATCGAGAGATACGATGAACAAGAAATCGAAGGAGAGGATCTCTGTGCAGAGGTCGTGATCTTGTAAACCGGTTATCACTTGTAAACCAACTACATCTGCCATTTTTATTGTTGAAATTGAAATCTCAAGTGAAAAGTGAAGGAGAAGGAGTGTTAGATTTACTAAGGAGGAGAGAACAATGTTTTCAAAGCTTGAACCCTATTTTGTTCTCAAAATTCAAGGATTAATTAAGGGTTAATGATAGCAATAACAACATATTAAGGGAAATCAATAAAGATAGTTGGTTCAGTGGTAATTGGCGCTGAACTTGGTAAGGAAAATCATGGTTTGATCCCCCGCAACTGCGATCGGGAGGGGGTTGAAACCACTTGATGCCAGACATGGAGGCATTGATTTTGTATTAAAAAAAAAAGTGGGGTTGATTTCTATTTAAAATGTAAAAGAGTAGGCATTCATTTCATAGTTAATAGTTACGTAAAAAATCGCAGTAACATATTTGATTTTGTAGATGGAAAAAAAAAGAGTGATTTTTGTTTGTAGAAAGAAAAATAAAACGTGTTAAGTTTTAAAAGTGTGCATTTAAATGATGTTGATTACTTGTTGGTTACAAAATTATTTCAACATAATTGATATGTCTTATTGGTAAGTCTATAAAGAAATATAACGAAAAGGTCATGGGTTCAAATGCTGATGAGTATTTTTTTAAGATTTTGATATGAAACCCACTTGGGTTGGTGCATTGGTATTGGCTTGGGACCTGAGAGTATGCTCCTCTTGAGGTCTGAGGTTCGATTCTCTAGTGCCAATTTGGGTGGGCTAATTTAGCTTCTTCAAAAAAAAGATTTTGATATGAATTATTAGGGTTAAATGGAGGCATTACAATTTACAACATTTATATATATAAAGATAAAGATTTTAATAAAAAGGTTTCATGCGCCCCAGTGGCAAAGTGGCACGTCTACTAATTGACGTAATCTGGGTTCAAGTCTTCGTTGTTGCATTTTTCACTTTTAATTGATTTTTATGAAAAAAATTGCTATGTTGCCATTGCCACATCAAACAATAATAATAATAAATCAAGAATGAAAATATTAATAATAATAATAATAATACCATTAAAACTAAAAATTAATACTATCATATAGATAAAATACATGTAAAATTATATAGAAATTGTATAAAAAAAAATAATTATAGAAATTTAAAATAATTTGATATGTTATTGAGATCTACCAAGGTTAAAGATTTATATATTTTTATTGCACGTCGATAACCTTAAAGGAGCTTAATAACATATGAAATTATTTTAAATTTCCTTAAAATTTTATATGATTATATATGAATTTAGACGTTATTGAACGATGAAATATTATTAGAATGTTAATGGTGTATAAAAAACATTCTTCAATCAATGCTTTAGTAACCGAAGGACTATCTTAAGCCAATAGGTTTGATTTAGTGGTGATGAATTTGGGTAGTATGCACAAAATGTCCTAGGTTTGATCCTCATTGCCAACATTTTAAACCCCCCCCCCCAAAAAAAAACTAGAGGACTAAGTGTTTAACGATAAAAAAAATCTGGTATTTATAATTTCTTGAGTTTCTCTTTTATTTTTAATATAATTTAATTTATAATTTCTTTAATATTTGGCCCCACCGTTATTGAATGTCTGGATCCGTCCATGTACGTGAAGCCGGTATCTCTAGACTCTCTTTTGCGTAAATTAGGGTTACTGACTTGTTTGTTTTATTTTGCAAATCCAATCCAATATTTATAACTTGCAACCTCTGCGTGTTGGAATAGAGTGAAGGTACTCCACATGTCTTAGTACTGTTCTCGTTCATCTAACCATTTTTTTCAGGAACTTTTTTCATTGTTAATTTGATTTATTTTCTAATTGCCGGCATTTATTATAGGGCCAAGATGTTTGCTCAAAAAAAAAATAGGGTCAAGATGTTGCATTGAACCTACTAAGCTCTTGTGGTTTATCCAACGTGATTTTCTGCATAAGTTTTTTTTTTTTACTAATGCGTAAGTTAGACAATCCATAAATACCCTACATCACATGCACTCTATTGGATACTGACATTTTCCTTCATATCCTGCAGAAGGAAAATCAGTGCAACAAAGATGAAGGTGTCTTTGCTTGCAACCATAACTAAAATTAATATATATATATATATATATATATATATATATATATATATATATATATATATATATATATATATATATATATATATATATATATAGAGTCAGGATCCGTTGACACCAACTAGTTTGACACCAAATGTTACACCTCTCAATAACGTTTTAACCGATATAAATTTTATAAAATCCACCGTTGGATTGAAAGTTTACATCATATAGATCATTTGTGTAAAATTTCAGACAAATCCAAAATCATTTGATATGCTATTGAGACACATAAAGATTAACGGCATTTAAAAAAATACAAAAACCGTTAATTTTGATGTATCTCAATAACATATCAAATGATTTTGGATTTATTTGAAATTTTACACAAATGATCTATATGATGTAAACTTTCAATCCAACGGTGGATTTTATAAAATTTATATCGGTTAAAACGTTATTGAGAGGTGTAACATTTGGTGTCAAACTAGTTGGTGTCAACGGATCCTGACTCATATATATATATATATATATATATATATATATATAGGGGGCTGCTAATTTAGACCCAGTTGGGTCTAAATTAGCAAGGTGCACCTTTTGAGTTGAACAAAAATACCCTTTCTTTTTATAAAAAAAAAAAAAACATATTGGTGCTGATCCAGTGTCGCGCGCCTACCGCAGGACCACCGTTACAGACCGTTGATTTCCATCAGACGGCCAAGAGATGATCTCATCATGGCTGTCGGATCAATCAGACAGTCTAGATCATCCAACTCCATGATAAGCCAGCGCGTGCACCACACTAGATCTGCGCCTGGAGAGATAAAATTTTATTTTAAAAAAAGCAGGACACGTGTCAACTGCTGGGTGGTTGGCGTGTTTTTTTTTCATTTAATACTTTAAACTCAATTATTTCGTTGTAAATTAATTTTTTATTTTTTTATTTTTATACCAAAATTCATAATTTTTTTTGTCTACAAATAGAGACTTGGTTCGTTTGATTTGGACACAAAAAAAAAAACTCAATTTTTCACTACCTTTAATTATCTTTATATAATACTGTGAAACCATTTAGCTGGTAGAATGGTTTCACAGTATAACTCTCTGAAACCATTTTACTGGTAGAATGGTTTCAGTGAGTAATTTCTTAATTGTTTGCTTCTGAAACCATTCTGAAACCATTTAGCTGGTACAATGGTTTCAGAGCGTTGTACTTTGAAACCATTTCACTGATAGAATGGTTTCAGGGGAGTTGATTCTTAATTGTTTGCTTCTGAAACCATTTTACTGCTAGAATGGTTTCACAGTATAACTCTCTGAAACCATTCTTCCAGCTAAATGGTTTCATAGTAATATATAAACATAATTTTTCACTTCCTTAATCTCGTTATTTATATGTTCTATTGCATTTTAAATTTTGTGTATCGTACTAAGTACGTTACTTGTGTGTTGTAATTTAACACGCACCACTCAATCAACTCACTGAAACCATTATACCAGCAAAATGGTTTCAGAATATAACTCTCTGAAACCATTCTACCGGCTAAATGGTTTCATAAGCAAATAACTAAGAATCAACTCAATGAAACCATTATACCAGTAAAATGGTTTCAAAGTACAACTCTCTGAAACCATAGTACCAGCTAAATGGTTTCAGAAGCAAACAATAGTTTTTAATTACCGTTTTATCTCATTTAATTAACGAAAAATAGTTTCAGGTCTCCAAAAATTTCATAAAATATACCAAAAGTTCCAGAATATTATCTAATATTTTATTAGAAACAAATAAAAAAACAATTGGTTTCAGAGTACAAATCTATGAAATTATTATTATTATTTGTTAAATGGTTTTAAATAATCAGCGGAATTTGTGAAAATAATTTCATGACTTGAACTAGGGAGAGTGAGGTACACAAGAGGGTTCTAAATAATTCATAGTACTTTACATAAAATTTTGGAAATTTTTTATGGAATTATAATATTTTTAATTACCTTTTTAATCATTTAATTAACTAAAAATAGTTTCAGGTCTCCAAAAATTTCATACAATATACCAAAATTTCCAGAATATTATCTACTATTTTATTATGAAAAAATAAAAAACAAATAGAGCCTCCCTGAGGCCGCACGCGCCCCCACGCGCCTCCGGTGAGAGTGGGCGTGGGCGACGCGCACTGTTCATCGTCCCCCCCACCCGTTTTATGCAGAAACGGGTCGCGCGACCCGGTTTTTGACCCGGTTCGATCTCCCTCAATACTCAACGAAACTCGACGTTCCTTATATGGATTTTGATCGTTTTTCAATTTTACAAAGGTTTCCGGTATTAGTTTTTGAAATCGGAGTTCGATTCGCACGTAAAATGAGGTCGAAATTTGGAAGAAATTAAAAAAATGTAATAGTTGTTGTTGTTGCATGGGGGCGCGCTATTTTGGGGGGCGCGCTATTTTATGATGCAAATTACATACATGCCCCAGTTGCTCTATTGTTTCAAAAAAAAAAGGTATTTTTGTCCAACTCAAAAGGTGCACCTTGCTAACTTAGACCTAACTAGGGTCTAAGTTAGAAAACCCCATATATATATATATATATATATATATATATATATATATATATATATATATATATATATATATATATATATATATATATATATATATATATATATATATATATATATATATATATATATATATATATATATTTTATAAAACATTAGTGTATAGGCATCACATGATAATTATGATATCTCCCAATTATGTTGGCACCCCATAATCATTACCTATCATTTGCAACACCATAATAAATTTATTAAAAAGAAAGAAAAGAGAGACAAACTCAGGGACTAGACCAAAACTCAAGGAATCAATAATACAAGGAATCTGCCACTGCGTCATTAAAAACCTTTCATGAAAAACCAAAGGGATAAAATCAAGGATAAGAGAAAAACGAGTGTAGTGGATTTAATGAAATCTAAAAGACGGAAGATCCATTAAATTACTAATATACTGTAATTTCCTTGAACACTAGGCGGAACATTATCGCACCAGTAAAAACCATTAAAATTGATGCCTAAAGCAGTCATTCTATCTGCACAACAGTACCCTTCACGATAAATGTGAGACACTCTAAAATGATGCATGGTTTTAGTCAACTCCAATTGTGAGGACTTAAAATATAAATTAACCAATTGTGAATCGGATTCAAGCCAAAGATTATTCCACCCTTTTGAATGAGCGATCTCATAGCATTCATAACACCTATAAATTCAACATGAAAATTAACTTTTTCCACAATATATTTTTCATGTTTTCTAAAGCCATCTTTTAACGGCACTCATTTATTTTACTTGCAGGAGACAAAAATATTGATATGGTATATTCTCAACTTGAATTCAACTTCCAATTATCAGTAAAATTATTACTAGTTTGAAATCGAATATTTATACTGAAATTTCTACCCCTATATTTATCCCAACATTTACAATTGAATGGATGAAAATGCCATCATATATAAGGTAAAACCTTAAAAAAATTCATTTTCTACCTGTAGCGCCCTCCCTAAAAATTAAGGCTAATTCTAAGGATGAACTGCTAATCTACTCAACTAGCTAATACAAAAACTGCGCGAAGCGATAAACGCTCGCTAAAACAGTAAAGTCGCCACCGAACTTTATTTATTCCACGCGGCCACGCGGAAAAGGAAAATATCGATAAAACCTTTAAGTGGAAAGGGTGGTCATCGCAACCAAAATTCCGGGTTCGGGAGTCGGTTATGCGAAGGGAAGGTATTAGCACCCCTCGCATCCGTTGTACTCAACGGGAACCTTCTCTTTAGATCTAGGATTAAAATTAGTTCTTGCGCTTGTGTAATGATGCTTTATTATCTGTTCTATACTAATTAAACAAAGAAAAGACATTAAAAGACACTAAAGACTCTTAACATTTTTTTTTGACACAAAAAGGGTTTTTTATTAATGTGCTTGACGAGATACACCATCCCGCTCCTACGTATTCCCAGCTGCAATGGGAAATTCAAAGCTACACGCAGTTCTCGGGTAGAAAATAAGTGTTTGTTGGTTGATTTTAATTCACAAAAGGACTCTTTTACACAAACACTTTCTCTTTTTAAACACATAATATACTCTTAACTACACAAAATACCTTTTTTAAATACATGGGACTCTTTTTTAAACACATGGAAAAAACCTCTTAAACACATAAGACTCCTTAAAACATTTCTTAAACACATGAAACACTCTAATACATTTTTTAAACACATAAGACTCAGTTAAACATTTTTCACAAAAAAGACTCAGTTTAGTGCGTTGCGTTCATTTTATGGTTTTTATTACTTTTTGAAAAGAAATAATTAAAAGAACGCCGGTTATCCACATTTCGAGGTAATCACCAAGAATACGAATAACCAGAGAACCGGAGAGCCACATGACAAACCGATCCTTTTTCATTCTATTTTTATTAAAAAAAGACAACAATTTTTTATCACACAAATAACTTAACAAAAGAGATAAACTATTCTAACATATTTCACGCAAATAACTTAGCAAAAAAAGATAAACTATTCTAGCATACTAAACTCTAAAAAAAACAATCTAACATATTTCCACCTTTTTACACTAAAAGAAATAAAAATACGAAAAATAAAACACTAAAAAAGGATAAAAAAAAAACACATTTTTTAGGTCAGGGGGTGTAAATAGCAGATCTGGGCTGCACAGGGGGTGTGGATAGCAGAAAAAAGGTTCTGGGCTTAAGGCCCAACGCCCAACCAGAAGATCAACCAAAAAAAAACAAAAAAAAAGCGAAATAGGAAAAACAAATAAAAAACAACAGGGGGGGGGTTCGAACCCGTCCCCTCTCTTTCCATGGGCGCGCGCTCCAGCAAACTGGGCTGCGGGAGCTGTTGTGATTAAAGCCTCACTAACTAATACTTAAACTAACTTAAAACAGGTTTTTTTTTAAAACAAAAAACTGCTATAAATAGCAAACTGAGACAGAAAACATTATATTTTCAGTTTTTCTTTTCTTCTTCAACCCTTCCCTAGCTCTGCTAGGGTTTCGTCCCAGCCCATCGCCGGCGCGGCGGCCGTCGGGCCAGACGGCGGCGCCGCCGTGCCGGAACCCAAAACCACCTCAAAAATAAAAAACTCTTAAACTAACCCCCCCTTATTCTACCCCTAGAACACGAATATAAACATGAAAAGTTCAGAAACCTCACCCACAAGTAGATCGGAGAAGGCAGTTTCCGAAGTCTTTCTCCTTCTTCTTCTTTCTGTTCCTGCGTTCTTGTTTTCGTCTAGTCTTGATGATTTGAAAAAAAAAAAAAAAAAAAAAAAAGTTGGTGGTGGAAGAGGAAGTGCAACGCTGATGTTGCTGTGTTGCTATTTTCTTTTCTTTTTTCTTTTTCTCTCTATTTGTGTTGTTTTCTTTTGGTTTTGCAGGTTTGAGGATGTGATTGAAAATTTTAGAGTTTTTTGTGGTTGTTTTTGGTTTTGCGGCTGTGGTTCTCTTTCTGAATTTTTCCTCTGTGTTTTTTTTTGCTGGTTCCTGTTGTGCTGTTATATATACCCAAAAATTAGGGTTTGTTGCTGATGGAAAGACAAAATTGAGAGTTAGAGAGATTGTGACATGAGGTGTTGATGCAGGTTGCAGGTTTTAACTTGTTCCTCTTGTTCTGTTGTGCTGCAGCAAAAGAAAGAGAAGAAAGGAAAAAAAATTTCTGGGTTGGAAAAAGATGCGTCCCTGACCTTGCTGCTTTGGACACTTTGACTTTTTTTTTTTTTTTTTTAATAAAAAAAATGAATAAAAATAAAAAGGAAACAAATAAAAAAAGGGAAAAAAAAAAACACGTAAAAGAGAAAAGGAAGAGAAAGGCCCCCTTTTTTTTTTTAAAAAAGAAAAAAAAAATAAAAAAAAAATAAATAATAATAATAATATTAATAATAAAAATAATAATAACATTAATAATAATAAAAAAAAAGAATAAATAAAAAAATAAATAAAAAAAAAGTACTTGAACAAACAAATGAGGTATTTTAAAATACCTCTTTGCCGAAATTTTGTCAGAACGTTACAACTGATTAAAAAAGACGACAGAAAAATAAAATAGACGAGAAACATCGTAGTCAAAATTTAGGGTACAACAGCTGCCCCTATTTAATTGACTTTCACCCGAGAGTGCATTGACTACGTCTTTGCATACTCATGGTGGAAGACGATTAAATACTTAAGGACTCGAATTTTGACCAGACAGCAAGAACGGACCTCTACGCTTACTTCAATTACATGATACTCTGTTTGCACTATGACCCTGATGAGACTCATTTGAAACTCTATACTCGCACGGGCAAGACCCCAACAATCCAGCAAGACTCAGATAATACCACCCTTAACATCTCCACCAGTAAGACTCAACTTTCAATCACGCAAACAAGACTCAGGCAAGACTCATCTATACCGACAAAAATCATTTAAAACTCAACCAACAACAATCCTCTGGGATTCTAATAACTCTGGCAGGACTCAAATACTCATTCAGATAAGACTCGGGTAAGACTCAAACGCTCATTCACACAGGTAAGACTCATAAAAAACCTCAATATCCACAAGGTAGGACTCAATTTACACAAGTAAGACTCATCACAAACTCAACATCCACACAGGTAAGACTCTATTACGTTCATATAGATAGGGCTCAATTCACATAAGACTCAAGTTTTACTTCACATAAGACTCATTCTACACTTCACATAAGACTAAATTTCCACTCATACAGATAAGACTCGCTTACTTCACACAGGACTCAAAAACATTCGTTTCACATAAGACTCGATCCATAATTATACATAGGGCTCAATAACATTCACTTCACATAGGACTCGAAATAACATTCACTTCACATAGGACTCGATATGCACTCATACATACACACTAGCCATCTGGGTGAACCACTATCGACGTCCTGCGAGGCAGGCAGACACACATTCGAGAAATATCATCTCGTTACCTCAAGCTAACTGGGGGAGAGGGTTAAACAACTTCTAAGCCATCGGGTTTCCACATACCATGAATTCTATATGCGAGCATGTTTATTTATGCAGAAAAACTTTTTAAGCCAAATGCATGATTTCTTTTGAGGTGTATGAATTAAAACATTAATGCACGTCATCCTTCTCGTCTCTCCACAGGTAATGCCCCTATTATCTCCTCTCACACAATACTTATTTTTCTTTCAAGGAACACGATCTCTTTGCTTGCTACGAGTTTGCACTGCGGGTGCAAGGTTAAAAACCGAGGATCATCTTTTCTTATAAACAAATGCCGTTTTTCTCGGAAAAGTCTTAACTATATCCTTTTATGAGCCCTCACATTTTTTATGCACTATCAAGAAGAAAAGAATGCATTTTATGAGAAACAAGACATAAAACAAATAGACAAAAGGGATTTTATTGATGAAATATTGACCCTCGAATGGGTGTCAATACATAGGAAAGCAATTCCTATAAGAGGAGACTACTAATTTTGGGAATGGCAACAAAAACAAAAGGTCAACAACACCTCCTCCACCGTTTCCCTCGTGACTTCCAACATACACAAACTTTAACCTCGAAGCTGACAATTAGACTGATCACTTCCACTTGAGCCTTTTACTACAATGCTGACGCCTCGGGTCTTTTGCCTTCTATTTTCTTTTTTTTTTTTTATATCCCTAACTTTTGCCTGGATCGCCCTTTCGGGTTTTCAATCCACCGGGATTACATTTCCTTTTTTGGTGTCCCTAATTTTTGCCTAGACTGCCCTTTCAGGTTTTCAGTCTACCGAGACGCTCTCTATTGCCTAGATTGCCCTTTCGGGTTTTCAGTCTAGCGAGCCTTTATTTTTTTATTTCTCTTTTTTTTCTTACGCATAATACTTCTTGACCGCGTCAGCATTCACTGGGAGTGGAAATTCTTCTTCATCCATAGTGGCGAGGATTAAGGCTCCTCCTGAAAATGCTTTCTTCACCACATATGGTCCCTCATAGTTAGGGGTCCATTTGCCTCGGGAATCTTTGTGGATGGGCAAGATCTTCTTCAATACTAGCTCGCCTTCTCGAAACTCACGGGGGCGCACTTTCTTGTCAAAGGCCTTCTTGCGTCGTTGTTGATACAACTGACCATGGCAGAGTGCCGTTAAGCGCTTTTCCTCTATGAGGTTCAACTGGTCAAACCTTGTTTGGGCCCACTCAGCCTCTTCTAGTTTGGTCTCCATCAACACTCTCAATGAAGGGATTTCCACCTCGACGGGAAGTACTGCCTCCATGCCATATACCAGAGAGAAAGGGGTTGCCCCGGTTGAGGTACGGATGGTCGTCCTATATCCATGCAATGCATACGGGAGCATCTCATGCCAATCTTTATACGTCTTGACCATCTTCTGAATAATCCTCTTGATATTCTTGTTGGCTGCTTCCACGGCGCCGTTCATCTGTGGTCGGTACGGCGAAGAGTTATGGTGTTCAATCTTGAAACCATCGCATAATTCTTTCACTAACTTGTTGTTTAGGTTTGACCCATTATCTGTGATAATTTTGTTAGGAATCCCGTAACGACAAATTATTTCTTTCTTGATGAATCGGGCTACTACTTGTTGTGTCACATTCGCATATGAAGCAGCTTCAACCCATTTGGTGAAGTAATCAATAGCGACCAAGATGAACCTGTGTCCGTTAGAAGCTTTCGGCTCAATCATTCCAATTACATCAATGCCCCACATAGAGAACGGCCAAGGTGCCGTTAACACATTCAACGGGTTTGGTGGCACATGCACCTTGTCGGCATATATTTGGCACTTATGACATGTTTTGACATAACGGTAGCAGTCTGCTTCCATGGTCAGCCAATAATACCCTGCCCTCAAGATCTTCCTTGCCATTGCATGCCCATTGGCGTGAGTCCCGAAAGTTCCTGCATGGATTTCTGCCAGAAGATGATCCGCTTCTTGTCGGTCTACACATCTAAGCAACACCATGTCATAGTTTCTTTTGTAGAGTACTTCCCCATCTAAGAAGAACTGTGTGGCCAACCTTCTCAATGTCTTTCTGTCATTGATTGACGCGCCTTCGGGATATTCTTGTTTTTCCAAATATCGTTTGATATCATGGAACCATGGTTTGTCATCATATTCCTTTGAAGCCACTGTGCACACAGCCGGTTCATCCTTACGTTCCAATACTATGAGAGGCGCTTCGTTGTGGAACCTTACTTTGTACATTGAAGATAATGTAGCTAAAGCGTCGGCCACCTGATTCTCTTCCCTTGGAATGTGATGGAAAGTGATCTCATCAAAGTACTCTGCTAGCTTCTTGACTTGAGTGCAATATGGGATTATCTTTGGGTGTCGTGCTTCCCATTCTCCTTTTACTTGACAGATGACTAACGCTGAGTCTCCATATACTTCTAAGATTTTGATCCTTAGATCGATGGCTGCCTCGAGACCCATGATGCAGGCTTCATATTCTGCTATGTTGTTTGTACACTCAAAACACAATCTGGCTGCAAGAGGTCTATACCCACCTCTTGGTGATATCAAAACTGCCCCGACTCCGTGCCCCATGGCATTGGAAGCTCCATCGAAGACTAGTTTCCAACGAGCGCCTGGTTCGGGCCCTTCTTCATCTCCTATAACTTTCTCTAAGATCATGACATCTTCATCAGGAAAATCGGATGGAACCGGCTGATGCTCTTCTAGAGGTTGGTGAGCAAGATACTCCGCCAACACACTTCCTTTGATTGCCTTTTGAGCGACATACTGGATATCGTACTCAGACAGCAACATCTGCCAGCGCGCAATCTTTCCGGTAACGGCAGGTTTTTCAAAGATGTACTTGATAGGATCCATCTTGGAAATCAAATGCGTAGTGTGAGTTAGCATATACTGCCTTAGACGTCGGGCAGCCCATGCTAGCGCGCAACAGGTCTTCTCGAGGGCAGTGTACCTTGATTCACAATCTGTGAATTTCTTGCTTAGGAAATAGATGGCATGCTCCTTTTTACCGGTTTCATCTTGTTGACCCAACACACAACCCATTGAATCTTCAAGCACAGTCATGTACATTAAGAGCGGCCTACCGGGCACAGGTGGAATCAGAACGGGCGGCTCTTGCAGATATTCCTTGATCTTATCAAATGCCTTTTGACAGTCGTCATTCCATTCAACAGCTTGATCCTTCCTTAATAACTTGAAGATTGGTTCACAGGTAGATGTGAGATGCGAGATAAAGCGGGCGATGTAATTCAGTCTTCCCAAGAAACCACGCACCTCCTTTTCAGATTTGGGCGCAGGCATTTCTTGCATAGCCTTAACCTTATCTGGGTCTACCTCAATTCCTCTTTGGCTGACTATGAACCCTAACAGTTTTCCTGATCTGACCCCGAATGTACATTTGTTAGGATTCAGTCGCAATCTGAACTTCCTTAAACGTGCGAACAACTTACGCAGGTGGACCAGGTGCTCTTCTTCTCCTTGAGACTTGGCAATCATATCATCCACGTACACCTCTATCTCCTTGTGAATCATATCATGAAAGAGGGTCACCATCGCTCTTTGATATGTTGCTCCAGCATTCTTCAAACCAAAAGGCATGACTTTGTAGCAGAAAGTTCCCCACGGAGTAATGAAAGTAGTTTTTTCCATGTCTTCAGGATTCATCTTGATCTGATTATATCCGGAGAAACCATCCATGAAAGAAAACACTGAGGACTGAGCGGTATTATCCACCAACACATCTATGTGGGGCAACGGGAAATCATCCTTTGGACTTGCTCGGTTCAAGTCTCGGTAATCCACACACATTCGTACCTTGCCATCCTTCTTTGGGACAGGTACAATGTTGGCAACCCATTGCGGGTACTTGGCCACAGTTAGAAATCCTGCATCAAATTGCTTCTTCACTTCTTCTTTGATCTTGAGAGCCATATCAGGTCTTGTTCTTCTCATCTTCTGTTTTACAGGTGCACATTCAGGCTTGAGTGAGAGCTTGTGCACAACTATGTCGGTATCCAATCCTGACATATCTTGATAAGACCAAGCAAACACATCGACGTATTCTTGCAACAAACTGACCAAATCCTTCTTCACATCTTCTTGCAATGATGCCCCTACTTTGACCTCTTTTACATCTGACTCGCTCCCCAAGTTGATTGTCTCAACTTGCTCTTGATGCGGCTGAATGGCCTTTTCTTCTTGTTTCAACAGGCGAGCTAGTCCTTCAGGAAGTTCACAATCATCCTCGTCAACTTCTTCGGCTTGGTTTACCGGATGTTCGAAGTCAAAAGGGAAACTAGCGGGGTAGGTTTCAACGGGTATTTCTATGGATCTGCATGAGGATGTTTTCATTTTTTAGGAAACAATGCAAACTGAACAAAAGCTTAAACTGTAAAAGTCTTCTTTTTATTTTTAGAAAAGAGTTGCCATTTTGAAAAACATGGAGCAAAAAACAAAAAGTTCTTATTCAACATAAAATGCACTTTTATTCATGATAAACTTTTAAAACAAGAGGGGCCCTTTAAAAGATATTCATTTGCCTTGGGCAGAGCAAATGTATTTTCATTTTCTTAAGAAGAACAGGCATATTACTTAAAAGAAACTTCAGAAATCTCCTCGGCCTTCCAATTGTTGAGGGGCTCTTCATTAGCACAGCTGCGCACTAGGTTAGGTGCATCTTCCTCATTATCCCCAATCATGTTCACTTGCTCTTTGTTGTTGAACCCCGCACTGCGAAACATTTCTTGGAGGGAACGACCACCCTTGTAGTTAGAACTGGTCGATCCCTTTGTTGATGGTCGATATCCTAGCCCAAAGCGATCCTTCTTTTCTTGAACCACAGGCACCTTCCCCCAACCCTCTAGACTTGCTTCGTTCAATGCTTCCTTCATTGCTTGCCATGAAGTGAAGGCAGGTTTAGCTTTCTTCTTTCGCTTCATGGTGACAGTTGCGACCTCCAGAGCCTGAAACGGAATTTCCACTGCTTGCTCATCTTCCTCAATGTACTGAAAGGCGGACAAATGACTCACCATAATATCCTCTTGACTGGATACTATGATGATCTTGCCGTTGGACATGAACTTGAGCTTTTGATGTAGGGTGGATGTGACAACACCAGCCGAATGAATCCATGGTCTTCCAAGGAGGCAACTATAAGCAGGATTAATATCCATGACTTGGAAAGTGATTGTGAAGAGCTGGGGACCAACCAAAACTGGAAGGTCTATCTCTCCCATGACCGTCCTTTCTGAGCCATCGAAGGCTTTGACAACAAGTGTGCTAGGCCTCATTACTGCCCCTTCGCTGTTTAACTTATCGAAGGTCCTCTTGGGCATGACATTCAGGGACGAACCATTATCTATCAATACTTTGGACAAGATGTTGCCCAAACACTTGACAGATATATACAATGCCTTGTTGTGGTCACAACCTTTGGCTGGTAATTCTTCATCATTAAACCCGAGATATCTGCTTGAAGCGATGTTGGCTATTATCCCGTCAAATTGATTCACGGTGACGTCTTTCTCAACATGGGCTTCTCCCAACACTTTCATTAAGGCATTCCTATGGATTTCTGAGGATAGCAATAATGATAGCATAGAGATTTTAGACGGAGTTTGCCCTAACTGATCAACCACTTGGTAATCACTCTTGCGAATGATCTTTAAAAATTACTTTTGCATCCCCTTTAGGTGCCACCTTATGGGGCTGCTCTTTACCCATCTCTTCTACATGCTTCCCTTTAGCTAGATCCAATAGGGGCTTCTCAATACCCTTGCTTGACTGATCATGAGAAAAGATCCTCCCACTTCTTGTCATCCCTCCTATCCCCGCAATGCTATCAATGGAGGGATTTTCAAGTGTTACTTGCTCTTGGCCCATGGAAACAGTAGGTTGATAATTCCATGGTACTTTTTGAGTGCTCTCGAATGGAAAAGACTTAGGCACCCTGAAGACTAGTGGGTGGACCTCCTTATTTGGTATAGGGGCCCTTTTGAATGGGATCTCAATTGGCGTGAAGTCCTCTAATGCCGCAATGACGGGGTTTACTACTGAGTAGCCAATCTGGACCAAGCCCTGATCCATCAACTGTTGTAAACACATCCTCATCTTCTTACAATTCTCAGGCTTCCTTGCACACTCTTCACAGTCAGAGTGCATCATCTCGAATTCTTCATAATCAATTAGCTTTTCTCTAACTATGGCTAATGGAGTTCGGATCTTAGAAACTTCATTTATCAATTGAATTCCTCCATCATCCTCCACAGCATTCACAGATGGGCCAGCATGGCCAGGCAGTGGATTGGTCTTCACATTGGGTCCCTCCTCCTTAAAGGTTAACAGCTTCTGATCAATCAACTCTTGTACCTTGTACTTAAAGGCTTTGCAATTTTCAATAGTATGTCCAAGTGCCCCGGAGTGGTAATCGCACTTGACATCACTCTTAAAATGAGCTGGGTAAGGAGGTACTACCGGTGGAAGCTGCTTTAGCTCTATCATCCCTTTTTGTAGCAGATAAGGAAGGATTTGACCGTATGGCACAGGCACACGGTCTAATTGCACAACCCTCTTTTCAAAGTTGTTTCGGCCATTAGATTGGTTCCTTTGTTGTGGTTGTGGAGGAACAATTGCCGAGTATGGTATTTGAGCTGGTGCACTTGTGGTGATGGCATTAGTTTCCTCCTTCTTCCTTGGATTCGAATTGAAGGACCTCCTTCCACTAGTCTGATCCTTAGTGAACTTCTGAATCTTTCCACTCTTAATTCCTGCCTCCACACGCTCTCTTATGATGACCAAATCTGCGAAATTGGATGAAATACTCCCTATCATTTTTCATAGTAGGGTCCTTGCAGAGTGTTCATGAAAGTGTCTACCAATTCGCGATCCATCAAGGGAGGTTGGACTTGAGCGGCCAACTCCCTCCAACGCTGGGCATATTCCTTGAATGCTTCATTACTCCTTTGAGACAGGTTTTGTAGTTGCATGCGGTTGGGAGCAATATTCAGATTGTAACTGTATTGAGTAAGGAAAGCATCCACAAGATCTTTCCAAGTTTTGATCTGAGCTCTTTCCAATTGCATGTACCAATCAAGTGAAGCTCCACTTAAACTGTCTTGGAAGATGTGAATGAGCAGTTTTTCATTCGAAGCATGAGCAGCCATCTTGGTATAGAACCTCTTGATGTGGATTTTTGGACAGCCAGTGCCCTTGTACTTATCAAAATCTGGGGCTTTGAACTTTGGTGGGACCACCACATCTGGAACTAAGCACATGTTTGAAGCATCAAACCCGAAGGCACTAACACCTTCAATAGCCTTCAACCTTTCTTCTAAGGCCTTATACTTATCCCCTTGATCAGCCTCAAGCGTTGGTGGGGTCTGAGTAGGCTGAGCGATCTCCGAGGTATTTGGCTCGGTGTTGGCGCGAGCTCCTTGAGCGGATGGTACTTCATTCGAAACAGGGATGACAACAGGCTCTTGAGGGGGAGGTACGCCACCATCCTCTTTGGGTGGAGTGTAGCCAGGGGGAAGACCGTATTCAGGCCAGTTCGCATTCGTAGCGATCGCAGCAGGCTGAGGGTTGTTTACCAAAGCTTGGACAAGCTCGAGCATCTTGTCCATCTTGACTTTCATTGCGTCAACGTCCTCTCTTAAGGCCGCTTGATTCTGTCCTTCTTGATCCATGAGTCTGTGGAGGTTTGCACGCGTAGGGTATGAATGTGGGGGAAGGGGCTCTTGAGCCGATTTCTTCTTTGATTTCCTCGCTATGGTGAAGGGCAAGTCTCCTGAAGTTTCGAGAAGGTATGAGTGTGTTTTTCATTTTATTATTGAAAAAAGGTAATGCATGAATGTGGGAATGCGATGCACAAAAAAACATTTTTATTATCATTTTTGCTTATAGGCCTTTTATGACATAGATTTGAGAATAGGTAATCTTTTGTCAGGTGCCATTTTCTCAAATCAATGTCTTTTCCTTCCTATAAGCAACAATGAATATGCAAGAAAATCATGGTATGTGGAAGTGATGTTTAGGGTAGAGATAGTAAATCATGTGTTTGTATATGTCCCATCCCAACTCACATGTGGTTCTAGAGTTTCTCAAGGTTCCTAAGATCGTAAACCCTTATTTGAAAATATTAACATTGCAAAAACTCGCAAGACAATAATATTTCCAAATAAGGTCTCCTTTAGGTGAGGTTTACGCGTTGACTTTACAAGACAAACGCCAAGAAAGTCAACATTGCGTACCCCTCATTATGTACTAGTAGAGGCCTTCTAACACGTTTAGGTTCTACTTTAAAAGGTCCCTGGAGTCACGGATCCCTAGAAAGATACTTGTTCCCATTACGAAATTTCGCAAGGTAACACATCCTTCGAAGGAATCTACTCTAGGCGGAGTTTTCGTATTGGTCCTCTCGAGGCACGCGCCAAGCAGGCCAATACTAAACCCCTAACTTAACTTAGTTTCTCTCGAAGCTCGGGTGTAGAGCTTTATCCACATGTAACCCAACATCACAACCCCACATATATATATATAACAGATATACATGCAAATATTACGGCAAATAAAGCACATGACTGAATAAAGCATAAAAAATAATACACAATAAACACAAACAAGTGCAAAAATCCAAAAACCTAAATCTAAAGAGAGTGGGCTCGACTCTCTTAATTAACCAGTCCCCAGTGAAGTCGCCAGCTGTAGCGCCCTCCCTAAAAATTAAGGCTAATTCTAAGGATGAACTGCTAATCTACTCAACTAGCTAATACAAAAACTGCGCGAAGCGATAAACGCTCGCTAAAACAGTAAAGTCGCCACCGAACTTTATTTATTCCACGCGGCCACGCGGAAAAGGAAAATATCGATAAAACCTTTAAGTGGAAAGGGTGGTCATCGCAACCAAAATTCCGGGTTCGGGAGTCGGTTATGCGAAGGGAAGGTATTAGCACCCCTCGCATCCGTTGTACTCAACGGGAACCTTCTCTTTAGATCTAGGATTAAAATTAGTTCTTGCGCTTGTGTAATGATGCTTTATTATCTGTTCTATACTAATTAAACAAAGAAAAGACATTAAAAGACACTAAAGACTCTTAACATTTTTTTTTGACACAAAAAGGGTTTTTTATTAATGTGCTTGACGAGATACACCATCCCGCTCCTACGTATTCCCAGCTGCAATGGGAAATTCAAAGCTACACGCAGTTCTCGGGTAGAAAATAAGTGTTTGTTGGTTGATTTTAATTCACAAAAGGACTCTTTTACACAAACACTTTCTCTTTTTAAACACATAATATACTCTTAACTACACAAAATACCTTTTTTAAATACATGGGACTCTTTTTTAAACACATGGAAAAAACCTCTTAAACACATAAGACTCCTTAAAACATTTCTTAAACACATGAAACACTCTAATACATTTTTTAAACACATAAGACTCAGTTAAACATTTTTCACAAAAAAGACTCAGTTTAGTGCGTTGCGTTCATTTTATGGTTTTTATTACTTTTTGAAAAGAAATAATTAAAAGAACGCCGGTTATCCACATTTCGAGGTAATCACCAAGAATACGAATAACCAGAGAACCGGAGAGCCACATGACAAACCGATCCTTTTTCATTCTATTTTTATTAAAAAAAGACAACAATTTTTTATCACACAAATAACTTAACAAAAGAGATAAACTATTCTAACATATTTCACGCAAATAACTTAACAAAAAAAGATAAACTATTCTAGCATACTAAACTCTAAAAAAAACAATCTAACATATTTCCACCTTTTTACACTAAAAGAAATAAAAATACGAAAAATAAAACACTAAAAAAGGATAAAAAAAAAAACACATTTTTTAGGTCAGGGGGTGTAAATAGCAGATCTGGGCTGCACAGGGGGTGTGGATAGCAGAAAAAAGGTTCTGGGCTTAAGGCCCAACGCCCAACCAGAAGATCAACCAAAAAAAAACAAAAAAAAAGCGAAATAGGAAAAACAAATAAAAAACAACAGGGGGGGGGTTCGAACCCGTCCCCTCTCTTTCCATGGGCGCGCGCTCCAGCAAACTGGGCTGCGGGAGCTGTTGTGATTAAAGCCTCACTAACTAATACTTAAACTAACTTAAAACAGGTTTTTTTTTAAAACAAAAAACTGCTATAAATAGCAAACTGAGACAGAAAACATTATATTTTCAGTTTTTCTTTTCTTCTTCAACCCTTCCCTAGCTCTGCTAGGGTTTCGTCCCAGCCCATCGCCGGCGCGGCGGCCGTCGGGCCAGACGGCGGCGCCGCCGTGCCGGAACCCAAAACCACCTCAAAAATAAAAAACTCTTAAACTAACCCCCCCTTATTCTACCCCTAGAACACGAATATAAACATGAAAAGTTCAGAAACCTCACCCACAAGTAGATCGGAGAAGGCAGTTTCCGAAGTCTTTCTCCTTCTTCTTCTTTCTGTTCCTGCGTTCTTGTTTTCGTCTAGTCTTGATGATTTGAAAAAAAAAAAAAAAAAAAAAAAAAAGTTGGTGGTGGAAGAGGAAGTGCAACGCTGATGTTGCTGTGTTGCTATTTTCTTTTCTTTTTTCTTTTTCTCTCTATTTGTGTTGTTTTCTTTTGGTTTTGCAGGTTTGAGGATGTGATTGAAAATTTTAGAGTTTTTTGTGGTTGTTTTTGGTTTTGCGGCTGTGGTTCTCTTTCTGAATTTTTCCTCTGTGTTTTTTTTTGCTGGTTCCTGTTGTGCTGTTATATATACCCAAAAATTAGGGTTTGTTGCTGATGGAAAGACAAAATTGAGAGTTAGAGAGATTGTGACATGAGGTGTTGATGCAGGTTGCAGGTTTTAACTTGTTCCTCTTGTTCTGTTGTGCTGCAGCAAAAGAAAGAGAAGAAAGGAAAAAAAATTTCTGGGTTGGAAAAAGATGCGTCCCTGACCTTGCTGCTTTGGACACTTTGACTTTTTTTTTTTTTTTTTTAATAAAAAAAATGAATAAAAATAAAAAGGAAACAAATAAAAAAAGGGAAAAAAAAAAACACGTAAAAGAGAAAAGGAAGAGAAAGGCCCCCTTTTTTTTTTTAAAAAAGAAAAAAAAAATAAAAAAAAAATAAATAATAATAATAATATTAATAATAAAAATAATAATAACATTAATAATAATAAAAAAAAAGAATAAATAATAAAATAAATAAAAAAAAAGTACTTGAACAAACAAATGAGGTATTTTAAAATACCTCTTTGCCGAAATTTTGTCAGAACGTTACAACTGATTAAAAAAGACGACAGAAAAATAAAATAGACGAGAAACATCGTAGTCAAAATTTAGGGTACAACACTACCCACTTCAGAAAAAATGTTCCGGTGTGAGAAAGGAAAAAGAGAGAGTAAGTGTTGAAATGCATGTGAGAACACTTTCATATGAGTGTTCCGGTTTGAAATTGTTATTGGAATACTTTTGTATGAGTTTTCCGGTATGAATGTACTTACCGAAAAACTCATACGAAAATGTTTTGGCAACAACTTCATACTGGAAAACTAATATGAAAGTGTTCCAGTATGCTTTGTAGTTTTTTAATTAATTTGGATATCGGAACACTCCAACCCAACTGCTCCGGTATGTGATTTTTCAAGCGTTTTCTAATTTTTTTTAGTGGTGCGTACCAAGCACATTCAACTGTTGCCGATACTCCACCTCATTTTAATTGGATACAACACTTTTCCACAAATTTACGACCAACTCTCGCATATCCTTACCTACATGCATAGTGCATCTCGCACTCACATTTTTGTTAATGTGCCACGTACAAAGCATATTAACAACATGCATAAATACAATTTCAATTGCATTCATCAAAACAATCTCTTCAACTTCTCTAATACCCAAAGATAATTGTTTATCTTCTTAGATTCCATGTAAGCAAACACAACATCAAATGTCAAGTCAGTTGACGTTATACCAATAATTTCTAGCAGTGGCTGTCTATATTTATTAGTTTTGTATGTGTTGTTCATAACCAAAACAATGAGAAACAAGTTCAACAACTTGATTGAATCTGGATGTGCCAAAAAAATATTACTCAAAACATCGGAGCCGTCATCTCTTCTTATATTCCAGCTGACATATTTTGCATCATCTAACCACTACATCAATTGTTGCATCTCTGTTCTAGGACCTCTTTTTATCTTTTTGTAGCATGCTTCTTTTCCTATATATTTTGGTAGCATCAACAAGAGATCATGGAATTTGTTATTTCAAAGATAAAACAATGTGCTTTGGTGCTACATGACGCTTTGTCAGATCTTCAACACGTTTGTTTCCATCTACGGTTAAACGCGCCTTATGAGGATGACTTGCATATTGGTTAGGTAGCTCGTGATTGTGAACTCCACACATTTAACCTGAACTTTCCATCCTAAACCATCTGTTGAAGGTGTGACTCTAATTTTTAATGGACAGTTACACTTTTTTGATGCAGTTGTCGTCGAACTTTCTGAAGAGCATATTTTTCACCTTTATCACAACCCAAAACCAACTTGTCATTTCTTCATATTTTTCCATTCTTTTTATCTGACTAGTAATAATAATACTAACTTTGTTGGCAATTCCAATATCTCAAGCCGATGTGATAACAACTTCTCGTGTATCAAAATTTTCATTAGTTGTAAAAACATCCGTAGTATCTACCGATATTTGACCTGTATCGTCGGTTTGAGCCATATCTGTTTAAAAATAACAGAACAGAAAAAATTAACAAAAATTAACAAAACTGTTATTACAAATCTGAACACTTGCATTAGTACCAGAACACGTTTTTTGGTTCGTTCAACATATCATAACACTTTTTTAAAAACATTCCGATATGTAAAATACATTATGCAATTTTCAATACACCGAAACACTTTTCAAAAGTAGTGTTCCGGTATGTAATTCTAATTGATTATGAGATAATACACACCGGAACAAAAAACAAGAACAATTCCACAATTTTTTACATATTGAAATACTTTTGAAAATTATTCCGCTAAAATTAACATAGAAAAAAAAGGTTACCTGAACAGTGTTTGACGGGAGAGTAATACTTTCTAAACAGTTTACTAGAAAAATGATAAAACGACAGAATAATTTCTTTTTTTGACAAAAGAATAAAAAATGATAAAATATACTAGAATAGAATGTGAATATTTTAAAAAATGTTAACATAAAATGATAAATATTTAGGTAAAAACAAAAAAAAAAAAAAAGTCATGTTAAACAGCATATCCGGTGCGCTTGTTAAGCATACCAAAAATATAAATAAAACATAAAACTATAAAAATAAATAAAAGCGGTGTTGGTAAAAACAATATATCACGTGCCGTTCCCGATAACTAAGAAGAAGCAATTGAACTGAACTGAAAACAACGACCGGAGAGAGTAAAACCCTAAGATGGAATCGCACGGCGGAGGACCACTCCGTTCACGGAGTTCACAGTCCGCCTCTCCTTCTCACTCTGCCTCTGCCTCCGCCACCTCTTCCATCCACAAACGCAAACTCGTATCCGAAGATCACGCGCCTCCATTCCCTCCTTCTTCCTTATCCGCCGACACTCGCGACGGCGCACTCACTTCCAACGACGACCTCGAAAGCATTTCCGCCCGCGGCAATGACTCTGATTCCGACGACGATTCCGAGGATGCAGTTGTTGATGACGACGAAGATGAGTACGACAATGACAACGGTTCCTCCATGCGTAATTTCACTGCTTCTAGGCTAAATAACGCTCCTTCCGCTCCTCGTAACAGTAAGCTCAAAACTGAAAACTCTACTGTTAAGATTGAACAATCTGATGTGGCAAAAGATGCCGGACCTACCGTTACCGGTGCTTCTGCTGGTGGCGGTTCCGTCCCCGGCATTGTAGTTAAGGAGGATGCAACGAAGATATTCACTGAAAATTTGCAGACTAGTGGTGCTTACAGTGCTAGGGAAGAGAGTCTTAAGAAAGAGGTAATTAACTGTTTAATTTAATCTCATTCAGCTTAATTTCATTTCATGATTAAATTTCATAGTTATTTGTAAATTTTGTTTGAGAATTTGTTTAAAAAATTTAAATGTGATTCAGTAATCACATTGGATTATTTACTTGCTTAGTACACTACTTAAATTTGTTACTAATGTCATAATTTTGCATTAAATTTTTTTCTTCTATTTCACGGTTTGAATTTACATACATGTATTGAATGAGTTA
Organism: Trifolium pratense; assembly: GCF_020283565.1. Classification (NCBI taxonomy): domain Eukaryota; kingdom Viridiplantae; phylum Streptophyta; class Magnoliopsida; order Fabales; family Fabaceae; genus Trifolium; species Trifolium pratense. The sequence continues at coordinate 37,840,345 of NC_060064.1, read as the reverse complement.
TTATTACAAACTAGTTTGAGGTGATAGGTTTAATGGTTGTGTCTGTATTGTCCTTTTCAGGAAGAAACTGGAAAGCTCAAATTTGCATGCCTTTCGAATGATGGTGTCGACGAGCATATGGTTTGGTATAACTTTTATGCTTCCCTGCCTTCTTATTGACATTTATTTATGCAAATAATATATATTACCTTACTGCTTGTAAGCGGAGGACGCATCCAGCAATTGATTTCTAGCAATTTAAAGATGTAATTGCGATTACATTTAGCTTCGTTTTTTTATAGGAGTGATCAAATTAGTTACTGAATGGAATGAAATTAAGATAATTATTTTTACATTGAAATACCAAGTTAGTGGAATTTGAAGTACTACTGTGGTGGTCTTTTTATTAACTTGCAGGGTCTTTTTGGTGCTAATAAACAGCAGACCAATCTGATGCAAAGTATATATTTTTAGGATTGAAATTATGTTCAACCTAAAAGTGAAGATAGTAAAATATAAGTTAGTGGTTTAAAAAATAAATGTATCATACAGTTGTCAAATTTGAGTATAATAATAGTCCTGGACCAAATAACCTGTAACATACATAAGTATTAACCTAATGACTACATTTTTTTGTGCAATTACAAATTAGTGCTAGAATATATATATATGAAACATGAACTTGTATTAGGCCAAGGCACCCGCTCACCCTCATTGCATTCGTTCCTGCATACTCTGCTACTTTCTTTTGTTAGTAAAAAGTAAAAACTCATACAAATTTTTTAGTAGGAGAAATCATAATTACTGATATTTTGTTCCATTCTTGCCACTGTTATTTGTTTTGTTCCATAGGTTGATAGGATTGAAGAATATATTTGCTAGACAACTTCCCAATATGCCCAAGGAGTATATTGTTCGACTTGTTATGGATAGGTAATTCCCACAATTTTTTTAAGTACCCATCTTACTTTCTTACTCGCAAGGTGCTTAAATCAGTCTTGGTATGTTTTGGATTTGGAGAAAAATTATTTCTCCATTCAGGGCAAAATAACTCCCAGTTACACTGCCTAACAGAACTTAAAAAAAAAAGTCTTGTACTATTCTTTTATCAAATATAATAATAATAATAATAATAATAATAATAATAATAATAATAATAATAACAACAATAATAATGTTGACCAATGTGTTTTTTAGTTTGGAATGTAAATTTTTCTTCATTAGTAACAACTGGGTAGGATTAGAATGACAGCCTTAGAGAGAGTGAGGGTAGCACTTATATAGTATAAAAGATGGTGGAAACTCGGCTTAAGTGGTTTTATAAGTACTTTATGTAATTCCATACTTGTGGCATGATTAATAATAATATAATATTGTATCTTTTGCTGCTTCAAAGTTCAAAGAGTATTTGAAACTTGATACGGAGGAGCACCATAGGTTTACGAAATGGCCATACCATAAGGAGTACTCTTCATTTGTTTAGTTTATTGTGACTTCTGCCAAGAGGACAACTGTTCATTCTCCGTCTTATATCACTATCATCTCCATTCTTTTATTAAAGATAAATTTTGATTTGTAAGGGGTAGCTGTTGTTTGATAATGGAGATGTTTCTTATACAAATTCTAGTTTGCATGCATGGTCAATTCATTGTTGTGAGCTAGTCAATTTATTGAATAAGAACTGCATCCTAGATTTCTTTTTTTACTAAACCAGTTTTCCACTGCTACTCTCGAATTTTCCCTCATATTTTCTATGTAATTTTGAAACCTTTTTATATCAAATTTGTAGGAGCCATAAGTCTGTAATGGTTATAAGGCGTAATCATGTCGTTGGAGGCATTACATATCGCCCATATGCAAGGTAATAATTCGTCTCCATTTTTCTACCTTTCAGGTTCTAGTAGTCATTGCTTTATAATTTCTCTTGTAAGTATCTATATTTGTGTTGTTATATTGTTCTTGTATCAATAACTGAGTGAGAGCAGAATATTTACAATAACAGTAGTCATTTTCACAGGTTAGCTTATTAAAAAGGTGAATTGTTGTCTGTTTTACTTTTAGTTGTTGTTATATTGTCTTATTTGTACAATTGTACTTTCGTTGCACATGATAAAAATGCTTCCCAAGGCCCGTATAAGTGAATAGTTTGGGATTCAGTTTGATTAATATATGTTGTACGTCCTTGTTTTCCCCTTTAATTGTCTCTTGCCAATTTATTTTTTCTATAATTTTTCCTCCCCACCCCAAACAAAAAGTCTTTACTAAGGATTACCACGTGGTTTAATTTATTAATACTGTTGTAAATTATGGTTGATAGCCAGAGGTTCGGTGAGATAGCCTTTTGTGCAATTACGGCTGATGAGCAAGTAAAAGGATATGGTACCAGATTGATGAATCACTTAAAACAGTATGCTCGCGATATAGATGGGCTGACCCATTTTCTCACATATGCTGACAATAATGCTGTTGGCTATTTTATCAAACAGGTTCGGTTATCCATATTTAGATCATTACCATTGGAGTATGTATTGAGATCAGTAGTTAGATAAATATTTTGCTGTCTGACTAAATAGTACATATGTTATAAACAATTTCCCTAAATATTATTTTTTTGGCACATGGGTTGCAGCAATTCACATGGCAGGAAAAAACAATAAAAGTAATATGAATATTTCTAACGTGTAGGTGCAATGGCATGTTTATTGCGCCAAGCCACCAACCACGCACTGGCACATCATATCCTAGTTGGATTGTGCCAGTAGGACGGTGCATCAATGTGTATTGCTGTTATTGAGTAAAAGGGTGGTGTGGCTAAAGGAGCAATAATTTGGGAAATTGTTTGAAAATATACAACTATAGTATAGTATGAAGTTTTTATTTTGGCAGTGTATAGTATGTGTAGTTTTAAAATACCTAATTTGGGGTAAAAACCAATTTTCCGTCTCATAAGAGATTCTGTCTGACAAGGGAAATTTTCTTTGTGGTTCTTGTTGGCTTTGTAAATTACGACGGAGATACATATGGATTTTACTAACTGGCATTAGAAAATAGAATGTTATGTTATGAGTTCCTTCTGCCTTAAGTCTAGAATATAGTAGTAGAGTTATCTGTTACGAACCATCATTTTTACTTCTTGGAGGAGGCTATCATTTTTAGTTGGGTAAATAGGGTTTTACCCCCCTGCAAAATAGGAGAATTTTGCATTACCCCCTGTAAAATAAAAAGTTGTGATTCCCCCCTCGTAATATTAAGATTCTTTGTTTTACCCCCCTGAATTGACAACATGGATTTGGAATCTTAATTTTGCTGACATGGCAACCATACGTGGCTTTTTTTTTTACTGTTTTTACTTATTTAATTTTTATTTTGCCACATATTGAGCTATGTCATTTAAAAAAAATAAAAAATAAAAAACAAAAAAGGGGAAAAACAAACAGCAAGAAACATCAACAATCTTCACCACTCTCATGGGAAGAACAAACAACAACAACAAACTTCATCTTCAATCTTAAATTTCATCTCATCAATTCAATCTCAAACCCATAAATCCAAAACCATAAAAAACTCATAAGTTTCTCAAAACATAAAATCTCACAGTTCATTCTCCACCACCAGCCACCACCACCGTCGTCGTCCATCTCTCTTTCCCACAAATTGCATCTCTCTTCCTTGAGGCATCACTCTCAATTTTGTTGTTTGTTGATTTTCCAAAAAATTAAAATTAAATCAGAATTAATGATGTTTGGAGAACATGTGTTGTTATTTTTCTTGAACTTGTAATTGCTAACCCAACCCATATCCTTCACATCAAAGGAATGAACACGTGTAGAGACCAGGAAGGAGAGGGATGAAGGAGTTGATTATGTTAGGGTTGTTGTTGTTGGTGGTGGTTATGGAGGAGGTGGAGGAAGAGTTTGAATTGGAGGAATTGTGTAGATGATGATTTTTTTTTTTTTTTCGATTTAGGGATTTGAGATGAAAGTTGTTTCCTGAGATTTGATATGAAGGTTGTTTTTTGGAAAAAAAATTTGTGGGATTTGAGATGAAGATTTTTTTATTTTTTATTTTAAATAACAATGATTTGGAATCATTATAATAATAAAAATAAATAAAAATTCTAAGAAAATCCACATATGCATGCCACATTATAAAAAAAAAAGATTCCATGTCTAGTTGGCGAATTAGGGGGTAATTGAATGAATCTTTATATTACAGGGGGGTAATCACAAAAAAATATTTTGCAGGGGGGTAATGCAAAATTCACCCATTTTGCAGGGGGTAAAACCCTATTTACCCTTTTTAGTTTATTCGCAAAAGAATGTTCAAAAAGGCCTTCTATATCCTGGTTAAGTTTGTCTGGAATCTGATAGCTACAGAAGCATAATTTCAATACATGGTAGAAATCATATAGGATCCATACTCTGTTCTTTCTATTTCATTTAATCTTCTGGTACTCTGGAATTTTTTTAACACTTGGAAGGGTTTCTGTGCAAAAAATCCCTTATGTTGAATTAGCCGGATACTGTGTTACATTTCACAAATTTGCAATGTTTGATTGTATTTTCAGGGATTTACTAAAGAGATTCATTTGGAGAAAGATCGATGGCAAGGGTATGCTTATGCTCAATTTTATTGTCCTATATCTATGAGAAGCACTTCCCACTAGGACTTTCATTTTATGATTTTACTATGGATGCTGTCTATTAAGTGGACTGAAAATTTTGAACTTCAATTTTGTTATTTATATTTAGTTGCCGAGGGTGTGGGGCTGTTAAGTAAAATTGCAGGGGTTTCTAGTAATTTTGTTTAGATTATGATGCACCATTTATTTAAATGGATGCATTCTTGTATACTGTCTATGAAAATTCATTAATCATTATATTTACCTATCATTTCAGTTACATAAAGGATTATGATGGGGGAATTCTCATGGAATGTAAGATTGATCCAAAGCTTCCTTACACTGATTTATCAACTATGATCCGTCGTCAAAGACAGGTAAGATAACTTACGTTTTTTTATTTAGTTTTACTTTGCATTGTTAAAACAGGGTCATATATATTGTTGTAGATAAACTTTATTTTAATAAAAATATATGATTATAATTGAAAATAAATAATACATTAAATAATAATGTTAAATCTCAGAAAATCTTATATATATATATATATATAGTTACTTTTTATTTAGGATCTTGCAACGTCTTCCAAATCTTAGGTAGGATCTCAATCTTGACAACATTGGATCAAACGATTTTCTGTCGTCATAAGGATTGTTTTTACCTTACAATGTTGAAGAGCAACAGGAGAGTATCAAATATGTGATGTAGGAGGATTTCTTGTGTATATTATTATTTAGTTAGATTTAGTTTTATTATATTTTAGGTAGATTTCTTATTTTTATTTAGTTAGGTTTGTTATTTTCTTTTACAATCTTTTAGGAGATTTGTTATTTTTATTTTTCACTCCTATTTAAACTAAATTATTGTAGCCTTGAAGGCAACCTTTTTATTCAATAAAAATTCAGAGATTTTTCTCAAATTTGGTGGATTCCAAATTACTCTTTCGGTGGACTCCGAAACCCAATTTTGACAAGTTTGTGTTTGCCCATTATGTTTAGCGTTTTGCTAACCTAGCGCTTCCGTACTGCGTCAGTTGGTATCAGAGCAGGTTTCTCCTGTTCTTTTTCTAACGTGATCAGATGGGAGATCAACCGGTGACGAAAGCAGAGTTTTACGGTGCCATGACGGCTTTAACCGCGGCCATCACAGCTCTGACAACACAGGTGACAAAGTTATCCAACAACACCACCACTCAAAAAACTCAATTCAATTCCTCCGCCACCGCCTCTCTCACCATGGCCGCCGCCAACGATCCAAACAACCAAACTCAGATGGCGTTAATTCTCGGCCAAGATTCCACTCACTTCGAATCCCTAATTACAAATCTCATGTCAACCTCCAACGACCAAGATGATCCTGCTTGGCATGCTGCACTGACCGAGGATGAGGATGCTGGTGAGACTACTAACTATGGATTTGGACAGGAATGTTTGGACAGACTTTCAATTTCTTTGGGTGGGAACACGATTGTGCCGGTTGCGTCTGAGTTGTTGCCGACTTACTTGGTTTCCCCTGAATGGCAAAAGCACAATGCTGCGCTCGTTGCCATCGCACAAATTGCAGAGGGTTGTTCAAAGGTGATGACAAAGAATCTGGAGCATGTATTGTCAATGGTTTTGAATTCATTTTCTCACCCACACCCTAGGGTGCGATGGGCGGCTATAAACGCAATTGGGCAGTTGTCCACAGATTTAGGGCCAGACTTTCAAGTTAAATATCACCACTTAGTGCTTCCGGCATTAGCTGGTGCCATGGATGATTTTGAAAATGCTCGAGTACAGGCTCATGCTGCTTCTGCAGTGCTAAATTTCACCGAGAATTGCACCCCAGATATTCTAATACCTCGTTTGGATGTGTTGACACGAGACAGGTCCTCTCACTTCATTCAATGGGATCCAGGAGGGTGGTCTCTTGTTCATTGGAGGAGTCAACCTGCAAAGGAAGCTCTTTATCAAGACGAGAACTCGGGGTCGAGTTCTTTTGAGGTAGAGGAGACTGATGTAGGAGGATTTCTTGTGTATATTATTATTTAGTTAGATTTAGTTTTATTATATTTTAGGTAGATTTCTTATTTTTATTTAGTTAGGTTTGTTATTTTCTTTTACAATCTTTTAGGAGATTTGTTATTTTTATTTTCCACTCCTATTTAAACTAAATTATTGTAGCCTTGAAGGCAACCTTTTGATTCAATAAAAATTCCGAGATTTTTCTCAAATTTGGTGGATTCCAAATTACTCTTTCGGTGGACTCCGAAACCCTATTTTGACAAGTTTGTGTTTGCGGCTTGTCTTTATCCATTAGGTTTAGCGTTTTGCTAACCTAGCGCTTCCGTTCTGCGTCAATATGAAATATAAATTGAAAAGGAAAATTATAATTTATATCTGAATAGGAAATTTTTATAGTTATGAATAAGGAATATCAAAAGGTTCAACAAAATGATTCACCCTATCCCTGGTTGTGGACTTAGTTGTACATATTCAACAAAAGAGCACAAATCTGAACCAAGTTCCATAGTACAATAGCAATAAAAATATAAAGGACAAAACATGTCTTACTAATGCTATTCTCTGTCAAACCATGTCTTACTAATGCTATTTTATATATGCTTATGAATTTTATGCTCAATGCATTTCTTTTGTTTCTCTATGATGTGTAGCTAGTCTGGTTTAATATTGTGAAAAATTAAGTTATTTTTGTGTTGTATTTCAAATCATTTTTACAATTTTGAATGCATCTTTTGTTGGTCTGGTCTGATCAGTCATATTTTTTGGAATGCATTATCTTTGTTTGTATATGATGTATAGCTAGTCAGGTTAATTTTTTTTTAAAAAAATAAGATATTATCGTGTTGTATTTTCAGTCATTTTTATATTTTGAAATGCATTATCTTTGTTTCTATATGATGTATAGCTTCTGCTAGTCTATTTTTTACTTGCAACTCTTAATAAATCATGACGTGTTTGGTCATTGTTGGTTCTAATTGTAGGCAATAGATGAAAAGATTAGAGAACTGTCAAACTGTCACATTGTTTATACTGGAATTGATTTTCAGAAGGTATGCAGGACTCTTAATTCTGCTTGTTTCTGTCATTTCCTCCATGGAATTTTATGTTTTTTCCATGCCAAGTGATTTTGTAAAATTTGGATATTGTCATCAGCTCGGATATTTGCACAATTGCACTGCACTTACAATATCCAAACATGCTAACTTCCTTAACATTAACAACGAGTAAGGATAAGGAAGAGAATCATCTTTTATTTTTGTTGAAGCTGCATTTTTCTTCCTTTGCATGTATTAGTCTGATTAGAAACTAATAAATATTAACTTCCCCCCTCCTGATTGGCACAACATGCAGAAAGAAGCTGGTATTCCTAAGAAAATTATTGATGACATCCCTGGTTTGCGTAAGTACTTTATTCCCATTTTCTGTTTAACTACTTATCATAATTTTTTGTTTGGTTCCCATGGGAAACATTATGTATTACCTGTCTTCACAATATAGCATGTTTTGTGTCAATCTTTTTCATCTCTTTTAATAGGTTAGTAAACTTTTACATGCATGATATGTCCACCACTCTCATCCAAGGCCTTATGAATGGTTCCAAACCCTTTTTCTTCTTAATGCTGAGCATATCATACTGATTAACTTTTTCTGTTTCATATGTTCATCATAATTCTAGTGTTATTATGTTCATAGATTTTATGTACTGAATCATGTTCTGTTTAGGGGTGCACCAAATATCCGCTTCTACGTCCAAACCACAAATATATCCAGATTTGGTTTTAAAAACCCCAGATATTAACAATGGTTTCGTAACCAGATATGTACAAATGGTTGTGGTTATTGCTTTTTTAAATCTGGTTTTGTTAAATGGATGTCCTTGGTTGTCCATATCCATTTGCTGAAAATTTCCAAACTGTTAGATTTTATTTTGGGTCTAATTCATCATTAGAAAACTAGCTTAAAAGGTGAGGGTTGCCCAAACTTTATAAACGCTACACAGGTCATATCTCTAAGCAATGTGGGACTAAATCCACCCCTTCACACCCAACACAATAAAGGTGTTGGAGGCTGCAATGAAGGCAACCCAACTGCCGCAATTAGGTGGCTGGGGGTAGCCCACAATGTAAGCGGAATTTCCAACACAAGCATTCATGCTCGGGCCCAATGAGCCTGAAGCGTGGATGATGTGGGAAGCCCAACAACAGATCCAGACAGGCTTTTGATACCATGTTAGAATTATGGGTTGGGCCTAACTCAACCCTACAAAACCAGCTCGTATGGTGAGGGTTTCCCAAACTTTATAAATACTACAGAGGTCATATCTCTATGCAATGAGGGACTAAATCCACCCCTTCACACCCAACACAATGAAAGTGTTGGAGGCTGCAATGAAGGCAACCCAAATGCCACAATTAGGCAGCTGGGGGCTACCGCAATGAGGGCAAAATCTCCAACACAAACATTCACACACGAGATTGCGGTTCATTCCATAATCAATCCGATCTCGTATTCTCCTTTTCAGATTTTTTTCGTTCAAAGATCTCGTATTCTCCTTGTCAAATCTCATATTTTTCGATCTCGGTCCTTTTTCCATTTTTAGATTTCCTAACATACACACGTCGCCGCCGGAGGAGGAGGTAGCCAACAATGGAACTTTTTTGTTGAAGACATTGGCGTTGCGGCAGCTTTGTTTATCATTTTTGCGTTCTCAGATCTTAGGTCATTGAAACCGTTCTCCATCAATGTAGCTAGTCGTCACCGGTTAAAAAGCTCTATTGCTGAAGCTTGATTCGGTTCCTATGGTGCAATGCGACATAATGTTGCGATGTTAATTTACGACTGAAGCTAAAAAAACTGCTGTGCTTTGGAGAAGTTCCAGTTTAATCTTGTGATGATTTTTTTTTCACTGAATATTGTTCTACTTGATTAAAAATTAAGTAATTTTTTTTGAGAATTCAGTTATTATTATTTGATTTTGAAGAATCTCTTGGCAAATTATTATTGAATTTTTTTAATCAAATTATTTTTTTTTTCAAAATCAAATCACGTAGGTAATCTAGTTGTTTACCGAAGTTTTTTTTTTTTTTTTTGCATTTTTTTATGAAAATCATTATATTAATATTGCCTATATACTTAAATATAAGAAGTATATATTTGTATTTTTTGTTACTTTTTTTAGTCAAATCCTCCTAGTTATTTCTTAATCAGATTTATATTCAGTTTTTGATATAATCGGTTGTCATACCAAAATCGGCGTTATAGCCTGTTTTAAATCCAACTTTAGAAATAACTGGTAGAAAATTGGATTTAAGAAAATAACCCTTTTTAAATCGGTTTTGTAAAGATAACTGATTATATATCCGTAGCCAGATTTATAACCTGTTTTGTGATCGGTTTATAATAAAAATATAAAAAGATGGTTATAGTTATGAATCCAAATCCATATAAGTGGTTTTGGTTTGGCTATGGTCTGGTTTGTAAAAATATCCAACCATGCTCACCCCTAGTTCTGTTATTTATTATGTAAGAAAGTAATGCCATTTTTTGAAAGTTCTTGAGTTACGGGAAGTGGGAAGCGGTGTTATTTATGATGTGCGAAACTAATACCATTTTTGGAAGATCTTGAGCCAAGGGATGGTGGGAGGCGGTGTTACTTTTTTCTCGTTTGGATGTTAAGTAAAGGAGGGGAGAACTCTCTTACCTTGTCTCGGAACTAAATTTAGAGGGATGTTATTTCCCTTTATTCAATTTGAAAAAAAATGATGTCTCCCTGTCAACCCTGAAATTCAAGAAAAATGAGGAGAATTCGTGCTTCTCCTTTAGTCATTCCCCTTCCTCCTTAAAAAAATTTCAACCAAAAGCTTGGTCACCTTTCCTCTCCCTGCCCCAGACTCCCAAGTCCCAACAAAGATAGCATAATATATTTGTTCATCAACTGGGATGTTGGGAAAAAATTGCCATAACCCCCTTATGAATGAAATGATTATCTTTTTCATATCTTTTTGGTAATTTCTGATCAATGTTTTAATTAATGGTTGAATGCAATGACAGGAGAGGCTGGATGGACTCCTGATCAGTGGGGTCATTCGCGGTTCAGAACTTTAGGTGGTTCTACTGACAATGCTACAAACCTGAAACATTTAACCGTGCTTATGCGCTCACTTCTAAAGGTAAGTTACTTGATGTTGCACCTCAACTCAAATTTTCATTCATTGATTTTTTCAGTGACGTAATTGTAAACAGTGCAATACATAGATTTATATTTATGGATAATCACACCATAAAATATGCCTGAGAGCAGAATAGTTACACTGGAGAAATCACTTATTACAATCATTTTTCTTTTAAGCAGTCGATGCTTGATCACGCTGATGCTTGGCCATTCAAGGAACCTGTTGATGCACGGGATGTTCCTGATTATTATGAAATCATCAAAGATCCAATGGGTTAGAAGAATCCTTATATTTCATATTAAATTAACCTATGTCTAGAAGCTTCTCACTGCTTTTGCTATCCATTATTGGTATCATTTTCTTGTGATTTTCTCCCTTTGCATTTATTTTTTGTGCAAGCCGTATATTTTGCACTTGTTCTATATATGGTATAGGTCGCAATCTTGGAAGCATGATAGGTGAGTGTGACAATGTGACTAGAGTCAGTTGTCACCATGATGACGATGATGATGAGAGAGAGAGATGAAGATGTTGTTGTTTGGTGAGATGAGATGGAGGTGATGATGACGATGTGAGGAGATGAAGATGTTGTTGTTGCTGTTTGTTCTTCCCACCCATTTTTATGGATTTTTTTTATAATTTTTTTAAAATGACATAGCTCATTATGTGGCAAGATAATAAAAAATTAAATAAATAAAAAATGGAAAAAAGCCACATATACTTGCCACATCAGCAAAAATAAGATTCCAAATCCAAGTTGTCAATTTAGGGGGGTAAAGCAAAGAATCTTGACATTACGAGGGGGGAATCCAATTTTTTTTTTTTTGCAGGGGTAAAGCAAAATTCGGCTATTTTGTAGGGGGTAAAACCCTATTTACCCTATATAAAATAGTGTAAGTAGGACAAAAAAAACCTCAAATCACACTTGAAATACTTATATAACTTTTAAATTCATAATCAAATCTCACATAACATAACAGCATAGTTGCATTTCCTCAAAATTCACAACAGCATAGCTCACAAAAGTTATAACCATAGCCGGAGCAGATTGAGAGTTTGAAGCCATTTGGAAAAAAAGAGGAAACGGTTGCATGGAAGGGAGAGAAACGGTTGCAAGAAGAATGGAAATAGGAGAGGGAAAGAAACTGGGTGAATTCTTTGGAATCAGGCGTGTCAAACTTACTGTACCTGAGTTTCTAAATGGGCCTTCTGCTGACCCACAAATGAAACGGGTCATTTAACCCGAGTTCTGAAATGGGTCTCTTCACTGACCCGCAATGGAAAATGCTTCTTTCTTCCCAACCCTATGTGCGCCGTAGCGATTTCTACCACTGCGACCAGAATCACAGAATTGATTGGAAGATCGTAGAATATATGATTCCACAATTAATAGTGCCGATTCTACATGATTTTACTGAAAAGCGATTCTGGGTGTACTCATAATTGTTGAGGGTAACCTTAATCATAAAATCGTACAATTTTGCATTAAAATTGCAAAATTAACTACCATGCATATCAAAATTGAATTCTCTCATGCATGAATCTCACATGTAGGTTATATGAGATATCTCACCATTAAAAATCACTGTCCCACAATTTAAAAATTATACAAGTGAATATTAATGGCGAGATCTCCCACTTATTTCTCTTATCAGAAATCCATACATGATAGTGTCTAAGTCCATTATATATCAGTCTTGTGAAGTTTATAACATATTCCTAATTTACACACAGATCTGAAGACAATGAGTAAGAGGGTGGAATCAGAACAATATTATGTCACATTTGAGATGTTTGTTGAGGATGTCAAAAGAATGTTTTCGAATGCACGTACCTATAATTCTCCAGAAACCATATATTACAAATGTGCTACAAGGTATGGTGCTTCAACCTTCTGTTTATTTTTCTTCCTTTACTTGCCCTTCATATCGCCTATGCTGTTACTTACATCCTTATATTCATTTGCAGACTAGAAGCCCACTTTGAAAGCAAAGTGACATCGTTCCTTCAGTCTGGCTCCAAAATTCAGTAAAGACACCTAAACAGCCCAGCATACTGTTGTATTTTTATAATTATTCCCATACAAATCAATAAGTCATGTAAATAGTAGTTGCGACTTGAACTGTAATTTTATTCTGATTCTATTTAGTGTAGCTGCTTATCAGACTTCTTGTGCACACTTTATTGTGTCAGGAAATAATAGTTTACTATGTTTAAAGAAAGAAAACCTGTAATCAAGATGCCATCGAAAGATTTTGTACTTCTGCCAGAAATTATGTAGTTTTTGTTTTGTGGAGAAGACTTGACTATAGTGCCATAGGCACAGTTTGACCCGTGTTTCACAGTTTTATTTATACAATGTCGTTTAAAGCATTTTAAGATGTGTTGGTTGGTATGCGTTTTAAGCGGTTTTAGTACGGACAACATATGTTGTGTAAGGCGGCATTGTATGTGGCGTAAGTAATTTCCTTTTGTTTTTTTGTTGACTGAAATTATGTAGTTTCTCTTTTTGGGGTTATGCCTTGTGTTTGTGTAAGATTTGATTGATATAGAAAAATGTAAGATGAAGGGATAGTTTTCTCAGACCTAAGACAAACTATCAGGGATATGATAAAAATGAAATCTGAATACAAAATGTGTATTTTATAAAAGCTGAGTATAGTATATCATTATCAACTATCTTTGAAAAAATGGATAAAAGTTTCTAGCTTTACAAGGTTTCTTATTGATCAACGCAACAAGCAATATGGATGAATCAAAGTCTCGTTCAATTCACGGTGCTTTAAGTTGAGAGAATCTATTTTCAGAGTTTTATTACACTACATTTGTTAGTAATTACTATAAGTGAAATATTTTTTAATAAAAAAGTATTGAATTTTGTAAATTGAAGTCAAAAGAGTGAAAACCTATGTGAAAATAGAAAATCGCGAGTTTGTTGTCGCAATGTTGCATAGTACCAATGACATTTAAAAGTAACTGTTTGAAGATTTCAACAAAACATGCAGAAAAGTAACCAAAGTTAGCATATAGTATAATGGACAGAAGCTCTTACAAGATACACAAATCCTTCTGCACCATCAACAATGGCTCTTATTCGGTTTGCCGGAGTGGTGGGTGTTGTGAGGAGTACCTTCAAGATATCAAAGAAGTAAATGATACAAAATCATAATGATCAACAATTAATATAATGATATATCCATATTAAATCCATAAGCAAATAACCTTATTTTCCGGTAGAAAATGATCATTTCAAGACACTACAAATCTATCATTGAAGGCGTGTCTAGTATCTGACACAGACACGACACTGACATATGTGGTTACATTCAAATAATTACTTTCAATTTGTCAAATTATTATATGTTTACGTGTCATTATCATGTATGAAATCCGTGTCAATATGCATTTCATGGAACCTAGACAGTAAGAATAATATATGTATGCAAGAGAACTCACTTTTCCTTGTTTCTTTAGTTTGTTGAATGTTTCACAGATGCTAACTGCTTCAATGGTTCTGATAGCAAATCAGCCACAAGAGTGTATCTTTTAACTCAGATTCTTGCAGCTTTCTTGGAAGAAATAAAATCTATTTCAGGTTTTTTCAAGTGCAAGAAGCAATATGATTTCAGTGCAATGGCCATAACAAACAACTTGAATTCCCAATTCTACAGAAGAATGTATACCGGTTAATATTAGTATAATAGTATTATTACATTAGAATGAGAAAATCCAAGTTATATACTTCCTTATGGCTTAATTATAAACAAATATTTATTTTTTAATTCATTAATTGAATAGGAATATAAATTGATGGAATTTTTTTTTTATAATATAAATTGATGGATTCTATTATCATATTGAAAAAGAATATAAATGAAATTGATTACGATATTTTAATACGTCAGACATTTTATTTATTAATTTATTAATTATTTGAAAAGTTACTGATAAAATTAAAAATTTATAATATATAAAATTTTATAATATACACTCAAGAAGTATTTATAATATTCTTGTATCATATAAACAACTTATCATAATTATAAAAAAAATAATAATAAACGACTTATCATATCATTTTTATCATATAATTTTCAATATTGTTTTTCTAATTATACAATTTTTCTTTGTATTTTTTTTTTAATTAGGGAAGGGAGAATTGTTTTCGAGAGACACAACTATCTAATTTATAATTGTATTTAGTAACCTTGAGTTTACAAAGTCAAACTCTTACCGTTGAACCGACACTTCTTAGGAACAATTCTATCATAGGCACAACCCCAAATATATTTTATATAAGCACACACATATAAATGATAAAAATTAAATCATAAATAATTTAGTCACATCAATTGATATTATATTCTTTCAAATTATACTCCCCCGTAACACTTTATAAGCACAAATGCACTTTATACGTTCATTGTATATTTAATGTATCTGATTTATTATGTGGTTCATTCTTAGAAACCTATGTTGCCCGGGTGCGGGTGCGGGTACGGTACCGGTACCGGTACGGGGTACGTCATTTTTAGAAAAATTAATGTATGGGTACGTTCCTATAATTTTTTTTTAAAAAATATAATTATATATATCAAATAATAGAGTTATATTGTTAAAATAAATAATTAAACATAAAAAATATCACACCACACTTTAAATGTAATTTAAATTGTTCGAAACATCAAAATATGAAATTAAAAACCAATTAGCTCAAAAAGAGTCAATTATTTACCTCTTCATCATCACTAAAAAGAGTGACCTCTAGTTAGGTTCACCGCGAGAAAGACTAGCAATTTCAAGAATATCGACTATATATTAAATAAATCTCATTCATCTTTACGAATATCCCACATTTTTGTTGCACTTTCATTATAAGTATTAATATTTCTCTTTCTTGAGAGAAGACGAAGATTGGTATGAATAAAAACTAGATCTTCATCTCTCTTTGAATAGAGTCTATTCATTTTCGATGAATGAGTGGATAATTCGGGCGGCTACTTTGTTATTTTTTTTAGCAATAGTTGCCACTTTTATATTATAAACAAATAAAAAACGTAAATCTTCCTATAAAAAAAAACTAATAATAAAAGAAAAATGAGAAAAAAACTGTGTTTTTTTTGGATTGTCAGGTGTACCTCGTGTGTACCCATTGCAAAAAAAAAAAAAAAAAAGGTACGGCGTCGGTGCATACCGGGGGAATACCATACGCGTACCGGTACCCAGTATGTACCCGGTACCGGTACTTGGTCTAAAACGGAGTACCCATACAAGAAACCCTTGTGATTGTTCACCAATTATTTAATAATAACATTCCATCTCATTTTGTTATGTTTTAGTCAAATATTTTTGTCAAATTATAATTTCGATATAATTATGAAACATTAATTTGTTTTGACTAAAAAAAGTAATACTAAAATATAGCATTAAATAGTATTACATTTTATTAAAAAATTGACCAAAAAGAATTTGACAAAAGATATGAGTATAATAAAAAGATTTTGACTCTCTAACTTAGTATCGTCGACGTTGTCATGGAGACAAATCCCAGTTTGGGTTGAAAGAAGATGGAGAATGAAAGAAACTCTTGTGACATTGTGGGTGAGATAATTTGGGTTTCATATCCATATATTTGATTTTTGAACAAAAAAAAAATACAATTTATTGATTTATGGGTTTTGAGAAAGTGAATGAGGAAGGATGATGAGGGTTGGATAATGCAAATACGGTGGCTGGCGATGATGATAGTTTGGTGTTTTTTTTGGTTATATTTTAATTTTTGTTATATTTTAATGATGGTTTAAGTGATTTATTAAATATTTAAAAAATTCAGTTTTTTTAATTAAAAAATAAGAAAAAACGGTTTATATATAGGTATTACAAAATATAAAGGACTTAAATGAGAAAAATAAAAGATAAAGACTAAAGTGTTACAAATAATTTAGATAAAAGATTAAAGTGTTACAAATAAATAAGATATATATATGATCCTTGGAGTAATTTTACCTAAAATATAGTATTTTTTTGACTAAACATAAATGATATTTATTCATTCAAATTGATGGAGTACATCGATGCAATACAATTCAAATTCGCTAAAAACAAAAAGGATGAATCTGCAAACAAACTCACATCATCCATATTAATAACATAAAACGACAAATTACATAAACCTACTACGAATATGACTATATTGGAGTGTCTACAATGTCCATGCCTCCAGATCTGTACGTTGATGACACAAAAATCGACATTGAATGGATTTGCACTTGATCGGAATTAATCCTTCAACCTAAAACAAACGAACACCGCACAAAGACGGGAAAAGAAAATACACCGCACAAAGACGGGCCAACAAAATACACAAAAACAAAGCAAATATGTGAAAATCACACCTATTTAATATAACGAGAAGAAAAAAACAATTTGGAGGGATGATTTCAGGTCAAGATTTGACCTGAAATCACCTCTCTCTCTCTCTCTCTCTCTTTTTATTTTTTATTTTTTATTTTTTATTTTTTTAATTATAATAAGAATTCACATCTCTTTGATAAACTAAGAAGAAGGAAAAAAAAGTGGTGACGGCTAGGGTTGAAAAGGTAATATGTTGGCTAAAGTGTTTTATTGGGATTGGATTCCATGCAGTCGGTTTTTTGGTGCAGTCATGCAGTCACCCTATTTATAGATGTCGGATCAAGATTAAACGATTATGATTTAAAAACTGTTTTTGTTGACTGGATTTGTTCAAGCCATCCGACCATGATCGGACGATTATTAAACAACTGCACTGAAAAAATAGACTGCACCTAATCCATTTCTGTTTTATAGCTCTATAAATTAAGATTGATGTAAGTCTTCCGGGCATTATGCATACATCAATGGCAGCTCCAAATTCAACTACCTTAAAATTTTTAATACTCCTAATTATACTAGCATTTGAATCTAGAGAGGCATCAATTATTGCTCCTCGGATAAAAGTAACTATCACCAATACTGTAGTGGTACCTCCAAATCATCCCACAACTATCACTGTCCATTGCAAATCCAAAGACGACGATCTAGGATTTCACACAATCAATTTTGGAGATCGTTACACTTTTTCATTCCATTCAAAACTTTTTGGTGGTACATTATTCTTCTGTAGCTTTACATGGCCTGAAGACCCCCGTCGTCATTATCTTGACATTTACGATCAAAATGAAGACCATTGCGATGAATGCACTTGGCTAATAAAGCTAAACGGAGGTTGTTTGAACTCGCATCCATGTGGTAATTGGAAAAGTATCGAATTAATGGATGCAACAAACACTTTTATGTGGCCGTAGAGTAAGGGTGTGGTTGAAAAGTTACATGCCCACCCTCCAACTTTTTAAATTATTTAATTTCATATACATCAATGTTAAAGATGTATATAAGTGGTATGATTTTAGTCATGTAACCTCGTACTAGTTCAAATCCTAGCAGAAATGGTTGTAAAATTACCATTAATATCAGTTTACTTAATAAAACTTTTTCCCTTAAAAATATTATTTTCTGTCAACTAAATCTCTAATTTTTTTTTAAAATATATCACTAATCTCTCAAAATAAAAGTATTAAAAAAAATTAAAAATAAGAATGGGGTATCTTTCGCCATCTACGACATGATAAAATAATACGATCTATCTAAAATGATTTTTCCAAGATTTTTTCTAATTAACCCCTTCATGATTTGGAAGTAGTTACCTCAAACTGACATGATACCATGAGGTAATTGAAATTATGATATAAAATGTAAATTCATAGAATATAATACCTAGAATATAATTAATTTAAAAATTAAAGTAGTCAAAATTACTTTGTGGTTAAAAAACAACTACATGTATGACCTAAATAGTTGAATTAACAAGAGTCTACGAATCACAGTACTATGTGTTAGAGTATTTATTGCATTGATGTTATAGCAGCACATTTCAAACATGATATCACGGTTTGTGTTAAAATATTTATTGCATTGACATCACAGTTTGACTTAAATAGTTGAATTAAATTAGGGATGACAACGGGTAGGGTATGAGTAGGGTACTATAGTACCCATCCCCATACCCGCAGTTTAAAAAAATACCCGTACCCATCCTCATACCCGCGTGGGTAATAACTTTTGTACCCATACCCATACTCTATGGGTACCTAGGTATCCATACTCGTACCCGTTACCCGCAATTTTACTAAAAATAAAGCGATCAATTATAAAATATCATATCGTTTTAATATAATTATTTTTATTTTTTAAGATTTTAATGCTGACTCATGAAATTATAATAAAAATTTTATTAACATCATGTTAAAATTCATTTCTTTGTTGATATATTCACATTGTGTTTGTATTATTATTATTTTTTTTTTACAGAATGTATGTATTATGTTATAAATAAACTTTTTTATTAAAAATGTCTAATAGTTTAATAGTGTTGTATTTTTTAAAATTGATATACATATATAATTATATAATAATATATATAAAATAAATAAATATATATTACGTGGGTATGGGGCGGGGTGGGTACTAAGGTACCCGTACCCGCATCCATACCCGTTCATTTTTGTGGGTAATTACTCATACACGTGCCCGTACCCAAAATACGGGTTTTTACCCTACCCCGTTATGGGTATTTTTTGCGGATCCCACTGGGTATGAGTCAAATTGTCATTCCTAAATTAAATAGTTTTTTTTAAGAAGCTAAATTAGCCCACCCAAATTGACGCCAGAGAGAATCGAACCTCAGACCTCAAGAGGAGCACACTCTCAGATTCCAAGCCAATACCAATGCACCAATCCAAGTGGGTTCTAAATTAAATAGTTGAATTTTGGGGTAGTTACTCCAGGCTGACATGACATCACGGTTTATGTTAAATATTTATTGCATTGATGTTATAGAAGTACATTTCAAAACTTAGTTTCAAACCTTGAATTGTTTTAAAAATTTGGACAACTTTTTTATTATCAACTACCAATGATAATCATGCGTGTATTTATGTATTCTTTCCTACTAACAAGCAGAATCACTTTAGCCGTCCAAAAAAAAAAAGGGAGAATCACTTTAGGATCCCTCTAACCCAATCAAGATGCTAAGTTATCCTTCTTATTTCTATATTTTTAGTTTGATTCCAATTTTTTATGAGTGGGGAGCTCTTTTTTTCTCTTTCAATATTTCACATGCTCTTTGATTGTTTGGATGACACTGCTTATTTACAATTATAGTTTGATTTAGGTGTTACTCTACCTTTATATCTGACGGGATCTCATTTATACCGGATCCAATCTGTTACTCCAAGTAGAACACCCTCCATTAGCATATTGTTCCTCCAATTTCGGTGCACATGAACTTAATCTATTTATTTTTATATATTACAATGTAATCCTTTATTTTAATCAAGTCATTTCATTCATTCACTTAATCTAGCTTTCCCCCAAACTTGATTTTAATGATGCTCTTTATTATATGCAAGTAAATAGTTTAGTTTAATGACTATGTACTTCAAAGACTCATCCAAAAATAACCAAGTTTGAAAGTATATATTATATTCAACGGTGTGCATTTATGTGTAAAGATTATCATGTCAAACATCCAAAACATAAGTTTCCAAAAATTTATCAATTCTACAACTATATTCACTTAAGGTTGATAAAATTATGCTATTACTTCAATAATATTGTTACTATATGGTATTGACTTGAGACCTGAGAATGTGCTCCTCTTGAGATCTGAGATTCGATTCTCTCTAATGTTAATTTAGGTGGACTAATTTAGTTTCTTAAAAAAAAAATTGTTACTATAACATATTAATTGTGATCCTACCTCAATAAACAAACAGACTTTTGCCTCTCCCCCAAATTTAAACTAAATAGTGTCCTCACTATAGATAAGGAAGAGATATTTATTGACTCAATTTAAGGCATTGCTAGAATAAATAGTCCATGGAAACAATTTCTAACAAATAAAAATTTAAAAAACCGAAAGACAAATTCTAACTACATAATTTTTAAAATAACTATATATTATATTCACAATAAATTATCACCGATAAGAATTTCAACATTATTATACGAGAGACAAATTCTAACTAATAGTGGTGTTTTAACTTTTTGGTTAATAAAAACTTGCTCAAAGATGAAACTTATCATCAAAATATGAGGTTTTTTTTAACATTATCATCGAAATATGAGTTTTTTTTTTCTTTTTCCCAAAGATGAAACTTTTAAAAACTTTGAGAAAAAAAGTGGAAAATTTAGAACAATTAACCCATGAAAAGGAAGGGTGGTGGAAGTGTATATAGTGGTGTGGTTTCACGGCGGAGGGTTTTCTCCAATGAGAGTTGTTGTTGCTGTATTGTTGTTGTTGTGGAAAATGGAATTTTGGGTTGCTATTGTGGTTTTGGTTGAGTTTGTGGTGATGAAGATGATGGTTGTGTTGGAGGGAGATAGAAGGAAAGAGGTGTTGGAGGGAGATAGAAGGAAAGAGTTGTTGGTGGAGGAAGAAAGATAGAAGAAAAATTTTGGTGTGAAGAGGTGCACAATAAATCTGATAGAAAACGACATGTGTGACTATGTCATTGGTTAACTGTGCCACATCAGTACTTTGTTAAAAAAAAATTGACCGTGAGAAATAAATATGTTGACGGAGGAAATTGTAAGACTTTTCTAAACCATAAAAAAAGGAATTTTTTACTGTCCACCAACTGCAACGTCATATTGTTGTTCCTATTGAGGATCCTAGGCCGGTTCGGCGGGAGAAACCAGAAGCAGGATGAATAAAGTGTAATGTTGATGCTGTGTTTTGTAACGACCCAAATTTATTATTCACTATTTAAGTGTTTAATTATTTGGTGACGTGGCTTTTAAGTAAGATAGTAACTTTAAGTTATTTATCGAGTACTTTAGTTATTAAGCGAGTAGAGTGAATTAACGTGTTATTGGGCCAAGCCAATTGGGCTTGAGGCCCAATGGGCCTTGTGTGTGTGTGGGAGGCGCCATATGGCCATGAGAGGGAGAGGGAAATTCATTTCTCTTTTGTTCTTGTGTTCTTGAGAGAGGAAGAGAGAGCTTGAGGAGCTAGGGCAAGGGGAGAGCTAGAGATTCGAGATATTCGTCGTGTTTTCTTCGAATCCAGGTAAGAGAGTAGATTTCATATTCGTGGGTGACTCGAGGAAGGGGAGAATGTCGATTTCTCCTCACCCGAACTTCCTCCACCCCATTTTCGTTTTAGCTTAGAACGGATTTTCTTGATGCAAATCGTTCCTAAGGTTCTTAATATGTTTAACATGATTAATGAACGGATTTAATGGTTAAAAACGAGTTTATGAAAGATTAAACTCAAGAACTTTGTGTTCTTGAGAGTTTTGATGAAAAAGGGTTCAATCTTTACTTTTTCGATGTTTATGATGTAGATCTGAGAAATGAACTGTCCTTTTGTGTTTATCCATGTTTGTTATGCTTGAATACAAACTCTTTTGGGATTTATAACATGAAAAATGGGATTTTTGGGTGAATTGGTGTGGAAAACGCAGGTTTTGAACTGTCCTGACAGGAGGCGCTCGCTAGGCCCTCGCTCAGCGAACGTGTGGCGAACAGCTCGCTGCAGCTCGCCATGAGCTGGTGACCCACTGTTGTGGTTCGATGTGTCTCGCTGAGCCTTCGCTCAGCGAAGGCCTCTGTGACAACAACTTTTTGATAATTGTTTTAAGTGCATTTGGGCACTTGTAACATGGATTTAAGGTATCCTAACATGCAATTAAGTGTTTGTAACCATGATTGATTGCTTGTTGATGAATAATGATGTGTTGATGAATTGTTATTGATTGTGTTGATGATGTTTATTTAAATGTCAAAGAAGTATATTAAGGTGTTAATCAACTTAATAAAGAAGGATATTAGGATTATGTTATTCTAATAAAGAAGTATATCGAATTATGTTATTCGATAAAGACGGATATTAAGGTATTGATTATCTTAATAAAGACGGACGTTGGATAGTGTTCCACGTTATTGTTGATGGGCTATATGCCAAAATTGTTGATGGATATATTCATGAGTTTTGAGTGCATGCATCATGAATATTTAGGGATATTGGCTTGTCCAATAAAGACGGATATCGAACTATATTTGTTTGATAAAGACGGATATCGGAGGTGAGATACTCTGATAAAGACGATGGTACCACATGCATTAGAGGTGTCTAGAGGACATAACATGAATGTGAAGCATTAGATTGCATTAGGGATTATGTGTGCATTTTATGATAAATGATGTTTGACACATACTTGGTAAATGTTGATTGTTAATCCGTATGTGAGGAGCAGAGTCCGTCATGACTATAAAATGAACAACGCAGGGTCCGTCATGACCATAATCTGAACAATGTATTTGTGGTGTTAGATTACATTAGGAACTTTATGTATATCCCTATTTGTAGTTGAGTTATGTGATATTTGTTGATGTTTTGGTATTGTCTGAGACGACGTGAAACTATATGTTTGGTGTATTTTGTGGATGATTGATTATGTGATAAATGAAGTATATGCATGATATATGAATATGCATGAATGATGGTGATGTATATGTATAATGTATGATTATGCATGTTTTTATGAAGAAGTGTTTAAGTACCATTTACTTACACTTGTACATTTTGAGTATGTTGTCTAACTCTCTTTTATGTGTTATGTGCTGGACCGTTGGGGGTCCAGATTTACAGGTTTTGTGGTATTCGATGTCGAGTCGTCGGTGAAGCTCTGCTCTGATTGTGACACAGGAAAAGGGGTTTTATATTGTATATAGAGTCTCCTTATCTAGGTTGTTTTGTATAATCAATAAATATATTATTTGATTCAAAGATTTGTATAAACAAGCATTTTACTTATTAACTACATTAGTGTTATTTTGATTGAAGAGTGTAATGCTCGAACCATGACTTTTATAATAATAAACTTTGATTTTCCGCCGCGTATTTTGAAAAAGATTTATCATGGTAGAATTTTATTAAATAATGGGTTTGGATGTTACAATTTGGTATCAGAGCCCCGTTGTCTTCGGACTGTATGGGTTATGTGTCGATCAGAGCAGGTCTGTGCAGTCAGACCAAGTGAGTGTTGTGTGTCAGTCGTGTTTGTCTAACAATTTTGTTGTGTTTGTTTTGTGAAATCATTAATGTTGTTCGTTTAGGAACTATGAGTGATGTGAATTGGATTAGATGATCCATTCTTTTGTTGAGCAGTGGTGTGAGTGCTATACTCCTATGTTTATAATAGTTGTATATGTGTAGAGTTTAACCTTTTTGTAGTTTAAACTTGATGGATTGATGCTTATTGCTAATTGTTGATGATCCGGCATGATGTAAAACTGCATGTGATGATCCGGCATGATGTAAAACTGCATGTGACGATCCGGCATAATATAAAACTACATGTGGTAATGATTTGAAATAATTTTAAAAACTAATATTATTTCTTGAAGATTTTGGTGAAAATATAGAGTTATTTTCTTTTGGGTGAGTGAAAATTAAATTTTCAAAATGGTGAGAAGAGTAGGATATTAATGTGTCCTGGTATGTGTTTGTTATATGTTTGTTTATAACATGTGCTAGATGATTACTAGGCATTTGAATTGCTATGCATTTTATGAGTAAAAACATGAAGATCTCATAATTCTATGTTGTGATTGTTGATGCATGATTCTAATTGTGCTTTCAAGTTTATAATGATGTTATATGCTTGAAGTTTTGGATTTTGTGGATTAGTGAGTCGAGAAAACGAGAGTTTAGTGAGCGTAAGTTCAAAACCGTAGCAGAGCACCCAGATTTTTTGGATGTGCTCGCTAGGCGAAGAATGGACCTCGCCGAGTCTCGCTAAGTCTTGCTAAATCCTGTGAATGTTTTTGACTTGTCTCGCCGGGAGCTCGCTAGCTTTTGCTAAGCGAGGGAGCCAGACAAGAAATTTATTTTGTTGATGTCTTGTTCTGAGTTGATTGAATGTGAGATTTTTGTCTTCTTGTGTTTGTTAGGACCGGAATAAATGTGAGTATGAATTATTGCTATGCAATGTTCATTTTTCTTGTGTTGTTTTGATTTCCTAACTTTGAGAAGTGAGGGAAGTATAGGTTACTTGAATGCTTGCATGAATTTGTGTTAGTGTTTAGGTATCGTGGGTTAGGTTTTATCCCTTGTATGCGACATGCGTGTAAACGATGTCGATACTAGTTTCTTCTTAGGAAGAATATGTTTAGAGACGATAGAACCGTTGGGTGTGAGCACCGGAAGTTCTAGTGGAAGAGTACGAGTGAGTTTGAGATAAGTGGGGGAGAAGGTTATATCCCTCCGAGATGTTTTGAATGTGAGAAGATGAGATGAGTAGAGATGCTCTTGAAGCGGAATATTCAGGAAGTGGTGACGTTGTTCGAAGTGGAATGAATGGGAGCAACAAGTTGTGAGAAACTACTAGAAGAGAAGTTGTCGGACCAAGTGTTTCGCCGTGGGGCGTTAGTGAGATTGGTTAAGTGAGATGAAGAGTATTCGGAATGATTGGAGATCGTGTGTTGCACTAAAAGTATGGAGGCGTGTTTTGTGGACCAAAGTTGAAGTACCTGTTTGATCGAAAGGAGTCGAATGTGAGGAAGAGGGAGTGATTAAGATTCTTGGGGAGGTGATGATTTTGAAGTAAGTTGTCATCCAAGTGGATCAAATGTTGTACCGGATGTTGGAGTAAGAAGTTTTACGTGAGTCGTGCATATGGTAGTATGTTGAATTGGTTGAACAATTTGGAATTCTAAGTCTAGTGTGTGAAGTGATTTTCAGAAGAGATTTGAGAAGCTTAGAGAAAGAGATGTGAAGATTAGTGAACCGTTGGTGTTAATTAATCAAGGAAGGGAAGTAAGTTTTAAAGTAGATGAGAATGGAATTGAGAAATATCATAATAGGATTGGTATGTTTGTTGAATCGTTGGAAGTAAAGATTGTATGAGTAGTCGAGTTTATTCGAAGATGGAAGTAGGATAACAATTCGAAAGATTTTGTGAGAGGCTTGTCGAAGAAAAGGTAATTGGATTTGGATAATGACAGGGCAATTTGTGTCGAAGTTGAATGAGATCCTAGAGGTGGAGATGAAGCTAAAAGAGAGGTATCATTTTTGAATGATGAAGAATAAGAAAGTTAGCCGTTGGAGAACGTGTTGAGAATGAGTAATAGGAGGTCATGTTGGAAGTGACTTGTGTTAGGTGAGAGTTTACGAAAAGGATTACCGCACATGTGAGTAGATGTTGTGTTTGAGCACATATAGTAAGGAGTTGAAGGCGATGCCTAAGGTAAGTATCGGAGAGCATTTTGTAGTGCCCAAAAGATAAGAGTGAGTAAGTATTTACCAGAAAATTTGAATTCATGGAATGAAAGAGTCGGTAGAGACTAGTTTTGTTAGATGCATCGTGGATGTTGATGTAGTATGGTCTCATCGTGGACGACGGAATGATAGTGATTCGAGGAATAAACTTAAGATGTATTTTGGACGAGAATTTTTGGAAATTTTCTAGAAATGACATGTTGGGAGTAGACAATGAGCCATTAGTAAGAATACTAAGACAAATGTTGATTAGAATTTAATGGATAGAATTAGATCGTATGGCAAATATTTGGAGCTTTGTAGATTTAATTCAAGAGTTTGATTTTGGGATCGAATGTACTAAGGGGGTGTTTAAAGATAGCTATCCATAGAAAGATGATGATTGGTAGAGGTCGGAGGTGAATAAGAAACTGATCGGTGGATAAACAGAGAAGAGTATGCTTGTTGCAATGCAAGATGATGGGGAACATGGATAGATGGATTGTGGGCGAATTGAAGATGTCGTTTGGAATCAACGAGATAGAGGTTATGATTGTTTGGAGAACCAATTTTAGGCGGTAGACTAATTTTGAAGTAGCGAATTGCTAAGGGATTAAGAAGAAGTGGTATTGGAAAATGTTGCGTTAAGGAATGCAAATGTTGGTTGAGAGATTACTTGGGAACAGAATAGTCGTATTGAGATTCGACTCAATGATTGGAGATATGTGAGAAAAGGAATTTGACGGTTAGAAACGATAATTCTAGAATGTGTCGAGGAAGATTTGAGAATGTTGGTCATCAAGTGATTGTTGAAATTGAATTATCGAGTCATATGTTTGGAATAAGACCCGATATGAATAAGTGATGCAACACGGTTAAGTGATTCATGATGGAATCAAAGACTTATAGGATTTGGGTAGTTGTGGAGTATTCCACGGAAGTATCTTTTCGGAGTGTGTTCGATTGGTTGTACCTATTTTAGGGTAACGTTGTGAGGCCGTAGAATGTGAAGCTATGGATGTTTCGTGCAAAGTTGACGTTTTAGCGGTTTGATAAGAATGGTTTATGCCGATATCATGATTGTTGACTATCTATCGACAAATTGAGAAACTGGCCGTCCTTGATCTCTTGTTGATAAATAGACAAAAATTGTGTTGGATGGGATAAACTAATTTTGTCAAACCTAGTAATGTATAGCGTTTTGAGCGTTTTGTTGGAGGGTCGGATACAGAAGATATCCGGAGTTGTTTTAGTTGCGTAATTTTCGAGGGCGAAAATCTTTTAAGTGAGGGAGAGTTGTAACGACCCAAATTTATTATTCACTATTTAAGTGTTTAATTATTTGGTGACGTGGCTTTTAAGTAAGATAGTAACTTTAAGTTATTTATCGAGTACTTTAGTTATTAAGCGAGTAGAGTGAGTTAACGTGTTATTGGGCCAAGCCAATTGGGCTTGAGGCCCAATGGGCCTTGTGTGTGTGTGGGAGGCGCCATATGGCCATGAGAGGGAGAGGGAAATTCATTTCTCTTTTGTTCTTGTGTTCTTGAGAGAGGAAGAGAGAGCTTGAGGAGCTAGGGCAAGGGGAGAGCTAGAGATTCGAGATCTTCGTCGTGTTTTCTTCGAATCCAGGTAAGAGAGTAGATTTCATATTCGTGGGTGACTCGAGGAAGGGGAGAATGTCGATTTCTCCTCACCCGAACTTCCTCCACCCCATTTTCGTTTTAGCTTAGAACGGATTTTCTTGATGGAAATCGTTCCTAAGGTTCTTAATATGTTTAACATGCTTTAACATGATTAATGAACGAATTTAATGGTTAAAAACGAGTTTATGAAAGATTAAACTCAAGAACTTTGTGTTCTTGAGAGTTTTGATGAAAAAGTGTTCAATCATTACTTTTTCGATGTTTATGATGTAGATCTGAGAAATGAACTGTCCTTTTGTGTTTATCCATGTTTGTTATGCTTGAATACAAACTCTTTTGGGATTTATAACATGAAAAATGGGATTTTTGGGTGAATTGGTGTGGAAAACGCAGGTTTTGAACTGTCGTGACAGGAGGCGCTCGTTAGGCCCTCGCTCAGCGAACGTGTGGCGAACAGCTCGCCACAGCTCGCTGCAGCTCGCCATGAGCTGGTGACCCACTGGTGTGGTTCGCTGTGTCTCGTTGAGCCTTCGCTCAGCGAAGGCCTCTATGACAGCAACTTTTTGATAATTGTTTTAAGTGCATTTGGGCACTTGTAACATGGATTTAAGGTATCCTAACATGCAATTAAGTGTTTGTAACCATGATTGATTGCTTGTTGATGAATAATGATGTGTTGATGAATTGTTGTTGATTGTGTTGATGATGTTTATTTAATTGTCAAAGAAGTATATTAAGGTGTTAATCAACTTAATAAAGAAGGATATTAGGATTATGTTATTCTAATAAAGAAGTATATCGAATTATGTTATTCGATAAAGACGGATATTAAGGTATTGATTATCTTAATAAAGACGGACGTTGGATAGTGTTCCACGTTATTGTTGATGGGCTATATGCCAAAATTGTTGATGGATATATTCATGAGTTTTGAGTGCATGCATCATGAATATTTAGGGATATTGGCTTGTCCAATAAAGACGGATATCGAACTATATTTGTTTGATAAAGACGGATATCGGAGGTGAGATACTCTGATAAAGACGATGGTACCACATGCATTAGAGGTGTCTAGAGGACATAACATGAATGTGAAGCATTAGATTGCATTAGGGATTATGTGTGCATTTTATGATAAATGATGTTTGACACATACTTGGTAAATGTTGATTGTTAATCCGTATGTGAGGAGCAGAGTCCGTCATGACTATAAAATGAACAACGCAGGGTCCGTCATGACCATAATCTGAACAATGTATTTGTGGTGTTAGATTACATTAGGAACTTTATGTATATCCCTATTTGTAGTTGAGTTATGTGATATTTGTTGATGTTTTGGTATTGTCCGAGACGACGTGAAACTATATGTTTGGTGTATTTTGTGGATGATTGATTATGTGATAAATGAAGTATATGCATGATATATGAATATGTATGAATGATGGTGATGTATATGTATAATGTATGATTATGCATGTTTTTATGAAGAAATGTTTAAGTATCATTTACTTACACTTGTACATTTTGAGTATGTTGTCTAACTCTCTTTTATGTGTTATGTGCTGGACCGTTGGGGGTCCAGATTTACAGGTTTTGTGGTATTCGATGTCGAGTCGTCGGTGAAGCTCTGCTTTGATTGTGACACGGGAAAAGAGGTTTTATATTGTATATAGAGTCTCCTTATCTAGGTTGTTTTGTATAATCAATAAATATATTATTTGATTCAAAGATTTGTATAAACAAGCATTTTACTAATTAACTACATTAGTGTTATTTTGATTTAAGAGTGTAATGCTCGAACCATGACTTTTATAATAATAAACTTTGATTTTCCGCCGCGTATTTTGAAAAAGATTTATCATGGTAGGATTTTATTAAATAATGGGTTTGGGTGTTACACGTTTGTAGGTGAGTCCGGTGTTACTTCTATAGGTCTTTGCTTTCGTGATACCAATGGGCATTTTGTGGCTGGCTTAACTCAATGGCAGCAGTTTTTTTATTCCATAGTGGAAGACGAAGCATTGACACTATTACATGCAATGAAAGAGACTACTCATCGTGGATTTGAGCGAGTCCAATTTGAAAGTGACTCAAAGTTGTTGGTTGACGTCATCCATTCGAGAAGACGGGGCAATTCGAAATTTAGTTTAATTGTTAACGACATTATTCTTCTTATGTGATCTTATGTAAACTTTGAGGTTAAGTTTGTTAGGAGACAAACAAATTTGGTTGTTCGTACTCTTGCTAGGGCGGCCAATGTTTAGACTAGTTTCCATGGATTTGAGATTATTCCCTTATGTATTGAACATTTATTAGTTAATGATATGATTTAAGTTTGTTTGGTTTAAAAAAAAAAAAACCAATAATTTTTATAGATGAGGCTTTGCCCTTCTTTTATACCATTTTTTATTTATTTATTTAGAAACAAATTTATCAAAGATACATATGATGATTCAAGTAGAGTGTTCAATTAATCAATCGACAGGTCCATTAAAAAAAAACTAATCGATCTATGTTGTACGGGTACTCCGTTTTAGATAGTGTACCGATACCGCATACGTACCGGGTACCGGTATGTGTATGATACTTCCATGATATACGTACCCTCAAAGTACCGAGTTTTTTTATTTTTGTTTTTTTATGCGGGTACACGCGTGGTACTTCCGGGGTACGCGGGTGGTAGTCTCAGGGTACACACGTGGTACATATTTCATCAAAAACTATTCTATTTTTTTTGCAACACTTTCCAATCTCATTCTTTTTTTTATTTGTTTATTTTTTCAATAAAGATTCACTTTAGTTTAAAATTAGAATCGATTCAGTCTCCTTCCTTTTTTATTTATTTTTAAAAGTAGAGCCGCATAGTCTTACTACTACTCCTAATTTACTAAACGTGTAAACCACAATATAACTACTTTTAAAGTTTGTTATTTTTTATGTTTAATTATTTGCTTTAAGAATATAATTTTATTATTTTAACTATATAACTATATTAAAAAAAGTTATACGAGCGTACCCGTACCTTAGTTTTTTTAAAAATGCCGTACCACGTACCGATACCAGTACCGGATACCGGTACCGTACCCGCACATATGCAACATAGATCGTGGCATAAGAAAAAACTTAATTGCATATTTAGTCCCTTATGTTTATTTTAGGTTTCAATTTGGTCCCTTATGTTTAAAAAATTTCAAGTTGGTCCCTTATGCTATTGATCTCAAAATAAGTTGGTCGTTAAATTTTGAGTTAATTTCTTCTAAAACTTTCACACAGTACTCTCCTAACTCCTAAGTGATCCACGTACGCAAATTCATTAGACAAATTGACGATTTAAACAAAAATTTGACGGAAATGACCAATTTAAAACTTTTTAAACATAAGAGACCAAATTAAAACCTAAAATAAACATAAA
This sequence comes from Trifolium pratense, assembly GCF_020283565.1. Lineage (NCBI taxonomy): Eukaryota > Viridiplantae > Streptophyta > Magnoliopsida > Fabales > Fabaceae > Trifolium > Trifolium pratense. The sequence continues at coordinate 37,809,169 of NC_060064.1, read as the reverse complement.
GGACCAAATATGCAATTAAGCAAAAAAAAAAAAAAAAACTAAATAAGGCATTGTGTATCTAAATGATTTGTCTAAATGATTTGGCGGCCACATCGCAATTTATTTTATTTTTTCAATTTCTTAAATCTGATTTGTTATTTTCTTAACTAAAAAAATTGAGGATAAAATATGTTTTCAGTTTATATTTTTATAGTGAGTTTTGATTTTCGCTCCTGTAAAATAAAATCATTTGTTTTCATTCCTACAATGTTGTTTTTTTGATTTTAGTCTCTAATGGAAAAAACTTTGATATTTTTTTGACATTTTTTTTAACATAATATAGACTTATATAGATTTAACATGATATATAGAAATAATATAGACGATTTGAACAAAAAAAATGTCATAATATTGGCATTAAAATATCAATATTTTGCTCATTAGAGATTAAAAATAAAAGAAATTTTTTTGTAGGAATAAAAACAAATGATTTTATTTTACATGGATGAAAACAAAAATTCGCTATAAAAGTAGGGACTGAAAACATATTTTACCCAAAAATTAATTATTTTTTTTTTTATAAAATTGAGTTACAAATTTCGAACTAAATTTCTAGTCCTGAAGCCTCTCCTTCGTCTCCATTTGTTTTCTTCTTGACCTCCATCTTTCTTCTATGGAAAGGGTGAATAATTGGGTTTAGAGAGTGACCTTGAAAGAAGAAGAGAAGAACGAAAGCTTCACTTATGGATGATGTAAGAGAGTAAAAATTTTATACATGCATGACTAATTGGTAATATAATTTCTACGTTTAAGAATATAATGGTGGATTGTTCAGAGGTTCAGCAAATTCAGTGCATCATATGTTGGACAAGATCAAGACTTTTTCCTACCGGTGGTTGAAAGCGACGAGTGTTAATCTAGCTTTGAACTGCCATAGTTGGTGGTCTAGTCCTATGCTTTGTTTGGGCCTTGTTTAGTTTCTTTTGGTTCTTGTTTTTGGCACTTTGTAACCTTACTTAGTCTTTCCTGGTACGTCTTGTGCTGGGTAGATTATTTTTCATATATATATATATATCTCATTTTGGCCGTTTCAAAAAAAAAATATAATGGTGGAAAAAATTTCATGGCCACCCTAAGGATACGATAACCCAAACAAGGAATTTAGGCTTCCGGAAAAAAGCAAAAATTACTAAGGAAAAAAAATCCTTACAAGTCATAAGTTCATTAATTTGTGATAGAAAAAAAAAATCTTTGAAAAAACAAATTATAAAATTTTCAAAAATTCAAACAACTATTCTTTTGTTTTACTTTAAAATTTGTTTTAGGCCTCATTTGATAATGAGCCACGCTAGAGATTATTTTCACTTTTTGGTGCGTGGGTTTGAATTGGAAAAGGTTAATCCCATGACTTGGTGCAATAATAACAAACCAATTTTTTTTGACACAAATAAATTTAACTCATTTCATTTATCAAAATAGTTTCAATACAAAGTGGTATGTGATCAAATAATTGGTGAATAGCAATCCAAATTATTATGTACTACCTCGTCCCTAATTATAAGACTCAATTGAGAAAATTGCAGATATTAAGAAAGTGAGTTGTGATATTAAATTTGTTGATAATTGATATTGTTTTTACAATTTTATTCTTCAAGAAAGAGAATGAGTTATTATTTTTCTTTTTATAAAGTATTTATTATAGTTTGTAGAAAAATATGCAATTTAATTTGGGGTATGTTGGTAAATAAATAATTAATGTCCTTCAAAATATGAAAGGGATCTTATAAAAAGGGACAAAGAAAAATGTAAGGATATTATATTTAGGGACAAAGATAGTAGTATTTCCTTGCTCTTACCATTGAATCGACACTCTTGAACACTCTCGAACCCTAATTTTTTTTCTTTCAAATTAAACATTAATCTTATAAACACTTGTAGTTTTTTTTTTTTGAGTAAATAAACACTTGTTGTTTTTTTTTTTGACAAGATAAACAGTTGTTGTTGTTGACCAATTATTTAATAATATTCCATATCATTTTGTTATGTTTTACTCAAATATTTTTGTCTAATTATAATTTCAATATAATTATGAAAATTATTTTGTTTTGACCGAAAAGAATAATAAAATCAGATATTAAATCTTGACCCAAAAAAAATCAAATATTAATTAGTAATTTCATTTTAATAATTTTTTTGACCAAAATGAATAATAAAGTATAGTAGAATCTAATTGCATAGAAGAATTAGGGACCGCTGCACTATTTGCTTGTGTTGATTGGAATGAATTCTTGCCTTTACCCTTATACCCAATAGGATAACCATGTTTGATCCAACAATTTTCAACTATGTGATTTGTGCCTTGGCAATGTGTACAAAAACGATTACCGCCTTTTGAACCAGAATGTTGACCTTTACCTTTGGAATTGTATTTACCATGGAAATTACCATAAGATGAATTGGCCAAAAAAACATTAGAAGAATTCTTATCAGGAGCATCATTGACAATTGAATCAATCACAGAATTTCCAATTTCCCTCTCTTGTTGAATTAACATTGAGAAAACAGTATCTATGTCAGGTAAAGGGTTCATCAACATTATTTGAGATTTTGTATGAGAAAACTTGTCATTTAATCCCTTAAGAAATCTAATGACATAATCTTGCTGACGATAAATGTTGATGGAATCAATTGCTCCACAAGTACACGCAATTGAACACTTACAGTGAGGAACAGGTCTATAATTTTCCAATTCATCCCATAAAACTTTCAATTGAGTAAAGTAATCAGAAATATCAAGAGTACCTTGACGAAATTTGTAAAGTTCTTCCTGAATATCAGAAATACGAAAAATGTCTCCTTGCGAAAACCTAATTCTGAGATTTTTCCAAACTCTGGCTGCCGTATCGATCCATAAAACGGAGCGCGCAATAGAATCAGAGATAGATCGATGAATCCAAGCCAAAACCATAGTGTTGCAGCGAATCCATGGACCATAGAGAGGATCAGTGATCGAAGGTTTGGGAAAACTACCATCGATGAACTTATCCTTGTTCTTCGAAATCAATGCAATGTTCATGGATCTCGTCCATGTATGATAATTCTTGTGATCCAGAGGCGGAGAGACAAGAATCAAAGCCGGATTTTCGTTTGGATGCAAATAGTAAGGGTTTGCGGAATTTGTTGAGAAATCAGAATAATTTGTGGTAGCCATAATTGAAAGATATATCACAGGAGTTTTATAATTGAATAGAAGAAGTAGGAAGAACGATGGCTACCAGAGCTTTAATGCTCTGATACCATGTTAATGTTGACAGAATGAAAGAAAAGGAAAGGACTTTTCATTATTAATCAGAATAGAAAACTGATTGTTACAAGTACAAGAGCAAGTGCTCATATATATATACTCCTATCAACAAATCAAAGAGAATAACAAAACTACTAATAACTGTATCTTGACAGTTTTTGACAGTTAATAAAAACTGCATCTTGACACTAATTATGTACATTAATAATTTGCTTATGAAAGAGTGCAATTTTTGGTTGTATGAAATTAGGTGTCAAGACTCTCAATACATAGAATGTGAAGTCACTTTGTTGACAGAGAACAATTCAAGTATCAAAGACCTAAAAATCTCACTGAAAGCGAGTCATTATGCTCTTAAACTTAAATCATTACCTGTCCTGAGATGATGCTTTGGAAAGAAAAGTCTGTGTAAAAGTATTTATTGCATTGATGTTTATGAATTGTTTCGTACTGACAACCAGAGTCACTTTATGATCCTTACATAGTTACTTAGTCTATTTATTTTTTATATATTACCATGTAATGCCTTATTTAATCAAGTCATTTCATTCACTTAATCTAGCTTTCCCCCAAACTTTGATTTTAATCATGTTATTTATTATATGCAGCAAGTCAAGATAGTTTAGTTTAATGACATTGACCATGTACTTCAAAGACTTATCCAAAAATAACTAAGTGTGAAAGTATTCCACAATGTGCAAAGATTATCATCCAAAACATCCAAGTTTCCAAAAATTTGATCAATCCTACACTTATTTAAATTTAAAGGGTTGACAGAACAATTTTGGTAGAAACTCAGCAGAGAAAGCAGACAAATCTAATATTTTATTTGAATATAAAAAATATCATGTCATAATTGAACACAATCTTTATTCAATCCTTATTCATTAAGATAACAACTAGTAGAAGTTTGTGCTCTTCCAGACATAATTTCAATCAAGTGCTGATCTTAAGGAGAGAGTGAAATTTTCCAGTTCTTTCAATCCCTCTTCAGGAGTTTTGGCTTCACCAAGCAACTTCACCATAGCACTTCCAACAATCACACCATCAGCTCCCCATCCCGCAACCTGTAACAAATTATTTGATTAACCGATTATTTAACCAAATGTCTGTGCTGGGTAGCTCAAGTGGTTGAACTATAACACTCGAACGAGTTTGAAAAATAAGGCCTCGAGTTTAAGTTGTGACTACGAATATAATATGCGAATGACTAATATTTGACTATTAGAAAAATTATTACCTGCTTTACTTGCTCAGCTGTTGATATCCCAAATCCTACTGCCACTGGCTTAGTTGTTGACTTAATTTCAAGATTAAAAAAAAAAATGAAGAACATAAGTATTAAGATTCACTAACCGAATTTGAGCTGGATTTGTGTTTAAGACAATCTATTGTCATTTAATACGCGAATAAAGAACTTAAGTATTAAGATTCACTAATTAAATTATGATTCAGAGTCGTTGGATGAAGATCAAATGAACTTTTTAACTCGGTAAATTGGATTTAAAATATAAATTTTGAATTTTAGCCGTTTAATCTTCATCTAATGACTTCCATTTCCTGAATCCAAATTATTTTAAAGAATGAATAGAGATAAACCTCTTTGATTTCCTGCAGAAGAGCTTGAACTCTACCACTAATTGATGCTCGTGTTCCGGTGACCCCCAAAGAGCTCACCTATATAATCAACAGATTATTATGACAAAATGAACTAAATAATTGAAGTAAGCATAATTGACAAAAGCTCTTACAAGATACACGAATCCTTCCGCGCCATCAACAATGGCTTTCATTCGGTATTCCGGTGTGGTAGGTGTTGTGAGTAGTACCAGTTCAATTCCCTTCTTCTTAGCTTCTGTCCTTAAAATTTCTGTCTCTTCCAGAGGAACATCAGGGACTACAAGTCCTGTATACATATTGCGACGTATTTAGTGACAGGTATATTTCGTTCTCTGTAGCGACCAATTAAGCGACTTTGTCAAATTGGACTCTAAATTGACCGCTAAAAGACTTTGTGACGGATGTGTGAAAAATCGTTGAACCACTAATCGTTAATGTTAGCGACTTATTTATCAAAGTATTACTTCAGTTGAGTCTTACCATGAACACCGGTGTCTCTTACAATGGACATAAATTTCTCGGTACCACGCTTCAGTATTGGATTGTAATAAGTAAACAATGCAATTGGAGTACATAATTCTGGAACTACCTGCAAAATCAACCATACAAAATGTCACAGAAATTCATTTTGACTAGATAACAATGCACACAAAACATATAATGACATCTTGATAAAAATAGTTTCACAAAAATTTACCCCCTTCAGCATTGAAATAATTGAATCAAAATTGGTCCCCCTTGCTAAAGATCTTGTTGAAGCAGCCTGAATAACAGGACCATCTGCCAAAGGATCGGAGTAAGGAACACCGAGCTCAATAATGTCAGATCCACATGAATCAAGAACTTTCAATGCTTCTGCTGTGGTTGAAAGATCAGGATCACCAGCTGTGATATATGGAATTAATGCCACCTTCACACAAATAAGCTTATTAGAAAATCATCATTTCAAGACACTACAAATCTAGTATCTGACATAGACACGACACTGACATATGTGGTTATATTCAAACAAATTACTTTCAATTTGTCAAATTATTATATGTATACGTGTCAGTATCATGTCTGATATCTGTGTCAATGCATTTCATGGAACATAGACAGTAAGAATAATATATGTATGCATGAGAACTCACTTTTCCTTGTTTCTTCAGCTTTTTGAATGTTTCAGAGATGCTAACTGCTCCACTGGTTCTGATAGCACTAGCAGACATCGAAGTGTATCTTTTAACTGAGATTATAGTAGCTTTCTTGGAAGAAAAACCGACCGGAAAATCGGTTTCAGGTTTCTTCAAGTGTAAGAAGCAAAATGATTTCAGTGCAATGGCCATAATAAACCACTTGTGTATTAGCTAATTCTACAGAAGATTTGTACACCGGTTATTGCATTAGAATGAGAAAAACCAAGCTATATATATATATATTGTATTTAATTTAATTTTAAACAAGTATTCATATTTCAAATTCATTGAATAACTAAGATATATTAAAAATCATATACATTAGGAATTAAATCAATCTAAAAAGAGTATAAGGCAATTGGAAAACCAAACAAATTAAAATTAAAATAGTTTTAAATGTATGTTCATTTGTATTTTAAAGTAACAAACTTAAAATAGAAAAAACTATTTGACCACCTTTATGTTTATTCCGATATTTGATGAAAAAAATATAACAAATTAATATAATAGTGAAATTCTATTTGAATTATTGTGTAAAATAGTTTTACACAATAGATATTATAAATTAGTCTTGTGTGAGACCCAAAATGTATGACAAAATCTTCCTATGAGTTTTAGAAAAAATACCTATATATGGTCACAAGAATTTGGTCATTCAATTTGATCACATTTATATCATTTAATTATTTAAAAAATACATACTATTTAATTATTTTTTTTCTTTTTACATTTTATAAACATATGTGTGACCAAATACATGGACTAAATCTTTATGACCACTCAAGTATATTAATCCTTAGAGTTTAAATGTTGATGCATGTTCAAACCAGATAACTAGTTAGGTTGTATTTGGGAAGATCAATAAGCTAGTTTTTAGCTTATAAGCTAAAAGCTCTGTTTGGTAACAGTTTTTTGAAAAAAGCTTATAGCTTTATTTTGCTAGCTTATAACTTATTTTTTAAACGTTATTTCAAGTAGTTTATGAGCTTATAGCTTATATCTTATCATTTTTTTCTTCCAATTTTATCCCTACCATCTTACTTGAAAAAATAAAATATGAATTAAACATATTTTTTTCATGTCATTTCATACTTATAAGTTAGTTCAACCGCTAATTTTACCAAACACTGCAAATTCAATCAGCTAGCTTATTCGCTATAAGCTAAAAGCTAGCTTATAAGTTATCCGCTATAAGCTAGCTTATCAGCTATCTGCTATTTTTTTACCAAGCAAAGCCTTAAATTATTTGTTTCACAAAATTTCTTTTTTTTTTTTTGCGGAAAATCATTTCCTAGAATGTTTGATGGATTTTTTTTAGAATGAATTTTTTTTAGTATGTTAATGTTATGTTAGTTTTTTACACCTTGTCAAGATTTGAATCCTAAACTTCTAACTCCTTTAACCTTTAACTCAATCGGTTCAATTAGTTTAGCTATCTATCTCACATTCCACATTGGTAATTTAATTTGTTCCTTTGTTTCATAAATTTTTTGATATAATTGTTTTGTTTTAAGGTGCACCTTTGTGCTTCATTTGTATATTTTACTAACTTTTTTTAATAAGATACACTGTATTTAAATTGAGAGTGTTACGATTTTTTTTTGTTTACAATGAGCTGGGGATCGAACTCATGATCTATAACATACTACTTAAATCTCTCATCACTAGACCAAATCTAGTGGCTTAAAGTGTTACGATATTTAAATACAATGTAAATAAACTATGAATATTAAGTTTAGTAGTGCTGAAGAATGAATCTAATGCTTGAAATGTTCATTTCTTTTCTTTCCTTTTTTTTTTGGATATTCAACCTTGAATAAATTTTGCCAAAAATGGAACGAAGTCCATGTACAATGTAGCTTGTAAGAATGTTTTAAATTCAATGGTTTTTCCTACCCCCTAATGTTATTTAATTTAATTTTATTAGTTAATCATTAAAAAAATATATGGAAATATATAAACTAATGACATGGAAAAAAAATATTTTCCAATCACTCTTGCCACATCAACAATTATAGTGCCACATCATTAAAATGAGATGAGGATCATAAAAAAATGTTGACTTTTAAAATAGAAGACCAAAAAACTGATTTTTAAAATAGGATGATCAAAAGTTTAAAAATATCAAAATAAAAGAATAAAAAATACAACTTTATATGGTCCGGAAACCTCCATTATCATTATCTTGACATTTACGATGAAAAGCATGACAAGTATAATTATGTAATTGCTCAAGGTTGACCAAACGGGAACACGCCCACCCTCCAAATTTTTAAATTATGTAATTCCATTTATATCAATGCTAAGATGTATCCCGGTGGTTTAAACTAGTTCAAATCCCAGCAATAATGATCGCAAAATGGTCATTAATTAATGCTAGTTTTTTTGATAAAACTTTTCTCCTAAAAAAATGTATTTTCTCTGCCAACTAAAATCTCTAATTTTTTTTAAATGTATCACTAATCGCTCAAAAACAAAAGTATTAAACAATTAAAAATAAGAAAGGGACATCTTTCTCCACTTAGCTACAATATGATAAAAAAATAAGATCGGCTTATGAAGACGTAGTTTTTTCGAGAATGCACTTCCAACCTTTTTTGGTCTTTAATATAGGACATAGCTTGTTTTATGGTGTGTTTGGTTGGATGGAAGAAAGAGGAGAGGAAAGAAAACACACCATTAGTGTTGTAAAATAAAAAAAAATGTAGATCCTATCCCCTATTGTTCATTTTTAAGTCTCTCATTTAAAGTTAAAAACCAAAATTTAAATTTTTTTAACTAAATCATCTATCAAAATCCCTAAAACCCCAAAATCTTAAGATTTCATTGATTTTATTATTTATTGGTCTTTTTTTTTTTATCTTTTGTTGTTGTTTTATATTGGTCTTTTATCAAAAAAAAAAAAAAAGAATCTCTCTCCAAATTATGAGAATTTAGAGGGTGAGATAATACTTCTTAATATTTTTTATAATAATACATTCTTAAATTTTTGAACTTATATTTATCCCTTTATATATTTAATGAAATTTTAAATATGAAATAGTAAAAAGTTTCCCCTCCTCTTTGGTATCCACATTGCATGCATTTTCAAAGCAAAGATGATCTGGTAAGAGAAGATCCGACTCCAAATTAAAAAATTGTTTTTGTTACTAAAACAATTTAAATAAAAGAGCAAAATTGGTTAAAAAAATAAAATAAAAGAGCAAAATTATTTTAATCAAACCACTTTACAGTTTCGGAAGCATAGAATCCAAATATTTTTGCCTTAAGTGCAATTTTAGTCTTCATATTTTATAAAATTTGCAATTTCGGTCTCCTATTTTATTTTACACAATTTTGCTCCTCTATTTTACAAAATGCACAATTTTAGTCTCCATTTTGTTTTGTGCAATTTTGATCCTTTTAATTATTTTGAAAAATTCAGACATTTAGTTTCCTTTTCATTTAACCTTTAAATTTGATGATTTGACACATTCTTTAAATGATATGGCACGTGATACATATTTATGTTAAGAAAGATCACGATGAGAAAGAAATAATACACGCCCTTAATTTTAATTTCATAGTAGTTTATTTTTTTAATTTTTTTTTACAATAAAATACTAGAAAGACCACGACGAGAAAGAAACATGTATCATGTGTCATTTCATTTAAAAGAATGTATCATATCATCAAAATTAAAGATAAATAGAAATGAGGATTAAATATCTGAACTTTTCAAAATAATGGGACCAAAATTGCGCAAAACATTATAAAAATAGGGTAAATAGGGTTTTACCCCCTGCAAAATAAGCTAGTTTTTCTTTACCTCTGCAAAATAAAAATTTGGGATTACCCCCTGCAATATGAAGATTCTGTCTTTTTACCCCCTGCTTGACAACTTGACATAGAATCTTTATTGACACACATATGTGGCATTTAATTCATTTTTAATTTTTTTTAATTTGCACATGTCATTTTTATTATTAGGTTTTAATGCAGTTTTGATCCCCCTATTTTAAAAAATCTTAATTTTTGATCCCCTATTTTAAAACTCAGCACTTTTGATCCCCCTATTTTAGTTTTTTGTTAGTTTTAGTCCCCTACCTCAATTTGGTCAAACTTTTGCTTATGTGTCATGCTCACTGATGACGTGGCATTGTACATGTGGACAAACAATTTCCTTAGATAGTGTCATGAGCCCCAATCTTTTGCTTCTTTGATTGCAGTGATGTAAACACGATCATCTTTAAGGAATCTCATTGCAAAACATGCATCTCTATAGGTCAAATATTGTGTGTCACCAATTTTTCTGACATCATCATAGCAAGTTGTCCACATGTACAATGCCACATCATCAGTGAGCATGACACATTAGCAAAAGTTTGACCAAATTGAGGTGGGGGACTAAAACTAACAAAAAACTAAAATAGGGGGATCAAAAGTGTTGAGTTTTAAAATAGGGGATCAAAAGTTAAGGTTTTTCAAAATAGGGGGATCAAAACTGCATTAAAGCCTTATTATTAAATAAATTGGTGACAAATATATAAAAAATTCCACTTAATTAGTTTTTTAAAAAATAAAAGTTATTAAAATAGATGGTGAAGTATTTTTATATTATTAAAAAAAAAGAAAAAGAGAAAGTTAAAACAACACAAAAAGATTGTATAAAAAAACAAAAAAAAGATGTTAATCAATTATTTCTACAGAACTGCTATATATCACGAAGAATTTTTTAACGAGAATCACGAACATAGCTATTTGGATCAGTTTCTTCTTTTTTTTTTAATAAAAAAATTATATAACTGGTTGTTTGACAGAAATCATGGGTGGTTGGTAACATGGTCGTGGTTTTCGTTGTTCAATGTTTCGTAGTAATAAGTATTTCTGTTATTTCTAACGCACACAAAAAAAAAAAACTCAGAATTCCTTTTCTGTAACATAACACAACTTTCTCCTTCTCATTATTAATTTCCTGTAAAGGCAGAAACTGGGAACCAAAATTCTCATCCTATTATTGATTTCTCTGGTACAACAACAACAACACTTTAAAAATTGATTAACAGCAACATAATTTCTCTGCTACGAATTGGTGTTTTGGTCGATCTCAATATCTCTCTCTCTCTCTCTCTCTCTCTCTCTCTCTCTCTCTCTCTCTCTCTCGTTGTCTCTGGATCTTGATCTCACTGTCATCTGGCTTATGGGTTTCTGAATTTATGGGTTAGGGATTGAATTGATGGGATGAAGAATTGGGAAGAAGAATTATGTTTCTGGGTTAGGAAGAAATTGGGTTGTTGCAAGGGATGAAGAATAGAAAAACAGAAGAAATTTATTATTATGTTTCCGGGTTTACTTCCTCCATCACCGAAATTGATTTTAGGAAGAAAAAAAAAATTGGGTTCTTTCTGGGTTGTTGTTCTTGGTGGTGTTGATGATTTTGTTGTTGTTGTTGTTGCTCTTCTTGTTGATGATGTTGTTGTTGTTGTTCTTGATGGTATTGATGATTTTGTTGAATGATGAATGTTATGGTGGTAGGGATGAAGGGGAAATTAGAAAAGAATTTATTATTTATTTTTTTAATTTGTAATTTATTTAATAATAAAAATGACATGTGCAAATTAAAAACAAATTAAAAAAGAATTAAATGCCACATATGTGTGCCACCTCATAAAAAATAAAGATTCTATGCCAAGTTGTCAAGAGGGGGGTAAAAAGATAGAATTTTCATATTGCAAGGGGTAATCCCAAATTTTTATTTTGCAGGGGGTAAAACCCTATTTACCCATAAAAATATTAAAATTGCACATTTTATAAAATAAATGACTAAAATTGCATTTAAACCCAATATTTTTTTAGGATGAAGCAAGAACATCTCTATGATTAGGCGTCTCGCGGTGTCGGACACGTGTATGTGTCTGACACTCGTATGACACTCATCCGACACATGTATGACAGCTCAAATAGGTGTCCAAAAAATTTATTTTTTCCTTTACTCGGACACTCCATAGGTTGATGTTTGACACATGTAAGACGTGTCAGACAAGTGTCCTAAAAAATATTATTTTTCTTTATTTCTACTCTTTTTAGAAACATATAAGACATATCTACAAGAGTTATAAATGTGTTGAAACAACAATGTTGATCAATGTGAGATTAAAGAGATCACATTTGATTGCAATATTTTCATTTTTTCGATAATGTAACACCCTAACCCATACTACCCTTAAAAACGTAATTTTAAAAACTTTTTAACAAGTGTAAAGGCAGAGTGCCACACGGTAATTAAAACACAAGCATACACATAGAGCGTCGTGAAATTTAACTTGAAAAGCAACAGCGGATTCAATCAAACCAAGCATGCATATATATACATATATATATACATAAGCCATATTCATCCCTAAGGATGTCACTTATACAAGAACTAGCATATCAAAAGGTAACACCGATATACGATGAAATCCAAGCGTAATCCCCGACTCGATGTTACATTACCAGAGCATTTACTATTTACAAACTCTAATCAAAAGCTAGTACTAAGAGGAGTAATCTATGCTAAGTCTCCTCACCAAAAGGTATTTCAACGCCCGGCTAAAACAGCAGTCTAAACGTCGGCACAGTCCTCAGCCTGAATATCTGAACCCCCAAAGGTCCAGCAAATAACACAAAGCAGAGAGTTAGAAAACATAATCGCATATCATACGAGCATAAGAAAGGTCTTGCACTTTCGAACTACATCATACATATTCTAACTCACGCCAAAGCATCGCACTAAACGATTATCAATTACTAAAGTTCAACACAATTCAACCAAATAATGTCACATACCATTTATCAAATATATGCGCATTTACCCTAAGGTATCTAATGCCAATTAATTCACTGTCATGCCATCCCTAGACATAACTAAATGCATGTGGTACCAAGGTGTCTCACCAACGGTGGACCAAGAACAGTTTTATATCATGCTGGATATGTCGGAACTTACCGAACCATCTTATCTCCCTTGGATAAGCCAACACAGTTTTATATCCTGTTGGATAGCAACTCCGGACTCATGGATTCATCTAATCCGATCCTCGGCTTCATTATGGACACATAATCCATTTTCGTTATTGGAACCCAAGTTTCCAATGTTCACATACAATCATGAATGCATGTATGCATACACATATCAACCATATGATATTCTCTAGCTCGAAGCTACTCTTTTATGAATGCGGGAACACAAATCCTAACACATTCACTTAACATTGCAAATTAATGCCAAAACATAACATTGCTCACTTTAAGCTACAACTTATTGCATACACGTTTATCATTCATATAACGATTAACAATAAGCATTAACAGTATCAACATGTATCAACAATCATGTAAGAATACTCTTAAACCATGTTACAAGTGCCTAATCACACTTACAAACATCAACAAGAATTGCTGTCACAGAGGCCCTCGCTAAGCGAAGCCTCAGCGAGACATGGCGAACCACACCAGGAAGTCACCTGCTCATGGCGAGCATTGGCGAGCTTCAGCGAATTATTCGCTGAGCGAAGGCTTAGCGAGCCTACGCGAACCACACCAGGAGATCACCTGCTCATGGCGAGCATTGGCGAGCTTCAACGAACCTGTTCGCTGCAGCGAACTCATGGTCGCTTAGCGAACTATACCAGAAAAATATCTGTTCTTGAGTTTCAATAAGGCGGTTTAACATTGAATCAACTCAAAAATTCATTCAAACATGTTATAAATTCTTATAAACAGCTATTCCAAACATATATGGTATCAAGGAACATTAATCATCCCTTCCAAACATCCAAATACCTCTAACAATCAAAATCATGCCAATTTCTTGGGTTTTAAGCAACTTTCATAAACTTTTTCAATATGATCCAAATACATGCATATTTTTTCATGAAATCAAACTAGTGATTAACACATACAAAGTGATGATGAAGAACATCATACTCACATACAAAAGCTTAATCAAAAGTCTAAAAGAAATTGAGTGGGAGAGTTCGGGAATGGAGACATAGACAATCTCCCCTCTCCTTGCCACTCAAGAATCATGAATTCTAATCTCTTACCTTAAGCAAAGATGATGATCCAAGCCTTCTCTTGCTCAAGCTTTCTCTCTTGATCAAACCCTAGCTTAGCTCTATCTTGCTTCTAAGACAAAAGATCATGAAATGAGCTAAGTCTCATGACAAGTTTTCCTTAAATACCTCTCCCTAAAAGTCATGAACCAAGCCCAATTGGCTTAGGCCCATATGGCCTCTCACGCCCATTAAGCCCAAAACCAAGGTTCTCGCGTCTAATAAGTTACGCTCGGCTAAATAATTATTCGCCGCTCACTAAAATAATAAAAGCCAATTAATAAATAAAATAACATTTAATAAAATATACGAATACGAAAAATGGGTCGTTACAGATAACAGATGGATAAATAAAAGTCAAATACTATTGTATTTTGTTTTAAAACTTTTTTTTAAAGAAGTAACTTGTTCAACTTTGATGCATATGTATATATTTTGATTCTCAATTTAGATTTTTTATAAATACGTAACGGTATCAATATCCTATATTTTTTATATTAGCAATGTCAGCATTTTCGTGTCAGTGTTGTGTCGGTGTGTCGTCTTAGAGTATGTCCTTCGCAAGGATGAAAAAAATGGGTGGACATGTCAATGAACATAAATAGAAATCTTTTTAAGAAATTGAAAAGCAAAACAAAGCTTCTCTTCACTCACTCCATTCGTTATTTTAGGAATCTATTTCCGCGTCTTCAACTCGTTTTCCCAACTCACCCCTCACTCGTCCGAGTCTAACTACCTCATGGCCAATAACAACCCTTCCGACGCTCCCGCCGCCGATGACTTCCTCGAACAAATCCTCAGTCTTCAGACCTTCGCTTCCGCCGATTCTGGATTAACCGGACCCGACGTCGGCCTTACCGGAACTTCTCCGATGATGCTTCAGCTCAACTCCTCCGACGGTAACCATCACCTCGCCGCCGGAGGTTCCTTTCATGCGCCGGTGTATCACCAATTAGGTTTGAGCTTGGACCAAGGTAAAGGAGGATTCTTGAAACCTGAGGAAGCTTCTGGTAGTGGTGAACGCTTTCGCAACGACGTCGTTCATGGTAGACCTAATAATGTAAAATCCCCTCTTTCAATTTTTCTTCTTCTCTCTTTGAAATTGAGCTTTGTGACTTGATTGTTTTGTTTCAGTATAATATGAGAGTTTGTTTTAGTAAGATTAATTTTCATGCAGAAGTTTTTTTTTTTTTTTTTAATGTTGAAAAATATTAAAAAATTCATAATTTATGTATGTGTAATTGTGTATGAAATATTATCAACCTTATTATTGCATGTATAAAGCAAATGAAATATTTTATAAAGTTTAATGAAAATAATACCTGACAGCGGAAGGTTAATTTGTTTGCAAATAAATATCTTGTAAATGAAGTTATTGAACTTTCATATTGATAGATTTGATGGTGTATGCATGCTTGTTGATTCTATTTCCAACCAACTTTTTATAGATATCAACAACTGGTAAGGCGCAATAATTGGCCCAATGATGAGGGTTTTGGGTAGTTTGCATAAGGTTATAAGCTTAAATATCACTGTTCTGTACTTGGGAGGATGAATCAACATTTAATGGTTAGGAGTTTACTTGGCTATGGAAATTGACATAAGGCATGCGTATACAATTCAAAGTTGAATGAATTTTGGTCAACCTTGAGCAATTAAATTCAAGCCTGTTGGAAGTGATATACTTATCATGGATTGGTTTGAACATTTCATGATTATGATTAATAAGTTTGGTTATTTATGTCTCCGTGTATTGGTTGCTTTTCTGGCATCTTTGAACTTCTTGAATCAGATAGGATATATGTATACTTTACTTTGAGTATCTTTCAATGAATGGTTTATTGTTTTAGCAACCTTCTTTATTCTTTCCTCTTTGTTATTTTTTTTTCCTGTGAGAAGGAAGAGGGGTCATTGATCAAGTAGCATTTTTTTTTCTCTCTTGATGATATATAATCTTTGTGCAGGTTTTTCATGGGCAACCCATGCATACTAATGTTCCTGCTGCTCCACATCCTCCAGCCATGCGTCCTAGGGTGCGGGCTAGAAGGGGACAGGCTACAGATCCACACAGCATAGCTGAGAGAGTGAGCTTCAGGATATTTGCATGAATATATACTAATTTCTGGCTATTACGTTTGACATCTGTACTGCGGATTAACTTTGTTTTATCACAGTTACGCAGAGAAAGAATCGCAGAAAGAATCAGGGCGCTGCAAGATTTGGTTCCAAGTGTCAACAAGGTATGTGATTTCTTTAGCATATCATTTTATTACAAAAATATGGTTTTGCATTATTTGACTTGAGCAAGAGTAGCATTGTCTTTGGAGAGTAAGGGTTAAAGATGCATGTTAACTTGATACTTAATTTTTATAACATTTCATGTCACTGACTTGATAATGACATATAATTTATGACCAGTTTGTACACAAGTAGATTCATGTGTTGTGGATAAAAATTATATTACTCATCATTATTCCAAAACAACAAAAATCATGCTGAAAAAGGAGCTTTTAGAAGTGTGCATCAAAAATTGGAACTCACAGTTAACTCACCATCTTCACTGAATCTGTTGCCTTTTACAAATGTATTATGTACATTAAGTTTTACAAAGCCTGATTAAATCATGGTTCTGTTGAAGCTGAAACTACTTTTGTAAAGTGCGTGGAGCTTGTCTGAATATAATTTGTAGTTTTAAGTGTACATTTCTTGACACCCCTCCCCCCTTCTTTCCTACATACTGTCTTTCTTTTGCTTCAGCAAGGCCAAAAAGTAGGTACTAATGTAGAGTGCGAGGATCAATGATTTATGCATAGTGTTCTGCATCTCCCTGTCAATATATGTTTATAAAGCCATGGATTTTATGTTTGGAGATTTATTTCTACAAAGTAATTTTGTAGACAATTTTATGTATGCCATGTTGACAAGTAATTACATGCAATGCTTTGAGTTTCTCGTACATGGCATCTACATACAGAGATATGTTGAATTCTCAAATTTATTGTGGATGGAATTTGTTCACATAATCACATGTATAAAATCTCTTGATCCATTTTTTATGCATTGTATACTTAATCAATCAAAACTAACTTCTCATAAAAGGATAAAAAGTGGAGTAATTCTGCGTAAATTCTAATTTAACGAGCATGAAATTTTAAGAGTGCTCGATGTATGAAATAAATCAACTGGATATCATACGGTGATATTCTTGTATGATATGTGCTCTGCTCCATTACTGCACAGCGTTTGTAAAGTAATGTTGATTTCTTCCATACTTTCTAACATTATGGTGAATTGCTACTTGTTCAGACAGATAGAGCTGCCATGTTAGATGAAATTGTGGATTACGTCAAGTTCTTAAGGCTTCAAGTGAAGGTAAACTGCTATTGTTCTCCTTATTTGTCTTATCCAATTTGCAATTAATGACAGGTTATAATTATAACGGCTTTCACAGTCTCACTGGCTTTGTGTGTTAAATCTGTTAGCCTATGGTTTTTTATTCCCACCTTTCTGAGTTCAGTTAGTTAGGATTCAGCTCATAGTTAAAAGGGCAAACGACATCCAATAACTGTTGATTCATCTGCTTATCAGGTTTTGAGCATGAGTCGATTGGGCGGAGCAGGTGCAGTGGCACCACTGGTAACTGACATCCCATTATCATCAGTCGAGGTAATTATTATGAAGAACGAGTAGTTCCAAAAACTATATATACAAATAGGTGGAGATCAACTTTTACGAGTAATTCTTTGCATAGTTGCTTCACTAGATAACTCTCTGTATACATTAAATTTCACTTATATTTATTGTCAAGCAATCTAACAAACACAGCTGTGGTGATCAGGAAGAAGGCAGTGAAGGTGGAAGAAACCGACCGGCTTGGGACAAGTGGTCGAATGATGACACAGAAAAACAGGTAGCTAAGCTTATGGAAGAAAATGTTGGAGCTGCTATGCAACTGCTTCAATCAAAGGCGCTTTGCATCATGCCAATCTCCCTGGCATCAGCAATATACCAGTCACAGCCACCAGACAGCTCTAGTATAGTCAAGCCGGAAACCAATCCTCCCTCATAGACCTAAGGCTCCATGGGCTCCATCAAAGGCTCACATAATACTTCTGGGACCTACAAATCATTTTGTCTCTTCCACACCCTATAATTAAGTCATTGGCAAGCATCATGTTGCAATCAAAGTCAGATGCTATAACTCTTACTTTTTTGCCTTCCTCTCAACTTTTGTCCATACACCGTTCAATGTCAATGCCTTAGAAAATAGAGGCATACCCTTATCTTGTCTTGCCAAGTTTCAAGAGGAAGAAATTGTCAAAAGTTAACTTGATATGCTCCTCTCTCTTTTGCTAAAATGGGTGGAGGTAGTGGAACATGATGAAAGCACTTTTATAGTGGGGCTTAATTTTTTTGTAGTGGGTTGTGGGACCTTGTAAAAAGGTTAGTGAGTGGTGTGTATATTTTATTAGTAGTGATGTAATATTAGAGGATTTGAAATGCAAAGTAGTAGTTGCTTTAACAATGCTGGGAGGTGCCAATGCCATGTCCAACACAAAATAATTGTGCTTTTTGGTTTATTTAGGGATAGGGATGACTTTTTCCATTCTCCTGCATCATCATTATTGGATTGATCTATTGGATGGAGTTGGAAGGGAACAAGTGTGTGGGAACAAAATTTATATTAATCATTAAGCTGCAACCTTATTCAACTCAACCTTGTTAGCATTTTCCTTATTATTTTAGGGTGACAAACATAATTCAACAATTATATACCCTTTTCTATAGAATCCTAATAATGTTATTTAGATACCTTACTTTTTACTAAGTTTTTCACATTGTGGTTTAGTAAAATCACAGCTTTTTCCTTGGTAAATTGGAAATTTGAGCAAGGTAAATACAATTTGATAAGAAAATTGGTTTACTTGAGGATCAAATTTGGCCATTTGGGTATCTATTTAAACAGTTCAACTTTTAACACATTAACAACTTACGTTCAACACTTAATGTTAACCTACTACATCTCGTACTTAAAATATCAACAATAATCAACCAAAAAATTGAGTTCAAGTGGTTAATGAGTTTCTCCTAGGAAGAATTGCTCTAGAGAACTTGAGTTCAAATTCTTGTTCAGACATTGTCTCGCAGTCCAACTCTTGATTATCGGATTTTCTTTCTCTGAAAGCCCAATTGTTAATACTAAAAAATAAAATATCTACTATATAAGAAAAGAAAGTACCTATGAAATTCCTAATTTACACCTTTTTTATTTTTTGACACATAATCAATTCAGGGTTATTTTGTGTTTTTATTAGGTACAATTCTTATTAGATTTACCACTAAGCCATATGAATTAATTTGTTATATTTTTGGAACCAACATATAATCAACATGAGTTAAGTTAAAAGAAGAAAGGGGAAGTGTTTATTTATTTTTTCTTTTTTATAATAAGAGTAAAATTCATGTACAAATAAAAGGAGAGATTCAATGAAATTCTTTATTTCAACGTCATAAGTGCATTATACCAAATAAGACAACAAATGTATGGTTTTTTTTTTACAATATAGAGGTACATGGTGTTGTTTCCATTTATTTATGATATTTTATTTGAGTTCAACCCTTTCTTTAGTGTAATTTTATCATTTATTGTTTATGTTTCGTTATTTTAGATTCACTCAACTTGATTTATGGACTTCAATCCAATATTTAATTAAGTTAATTTTCAATTTGTAGTTCAACTCAATAAATTTAATTAATTTAATACAAGAATATGGTGGGAGAAAAACTGAAAAACTCCCGTAAAAAAATGATGACACAAAAATAATAAAAATTGTCAGTTACCTCAAGAGGATTATTCTCTACAGTTGCGCGTGAATGATACATTTAGTTTAAAAAAAAACAGTTAAAATTAAATACAAAGTTGAAAATAGTTGAAAAATAAATGACATTTTTTAGAAGTTTTTTTTTTTAAAGATTTTTTGTTTTTGATATAAGGACTAATATTTTTTTTAACAAACCAAAATGAGATATATTAACATAGAAAACCTCCCCAACACAAGACGTAACGAGGTAGACTACAAAAGTTTACAAAAAGTCAGAGAAACAAAACCATAAACAAATCACACAAGAAAGATATAATAAGAAAGATATGACTTTCATTCTTATGAGATTTTTCTATGCGGAAGAAAATTATTGGAGAAAAAAAAGGACTAAAATATTATGTTGCCTATTTTTTTTTAAATAATTTTACGGGTTATATTCAAATTAATACGAGAACCTAATTTTTTTGGATATATCTACGGGTCTTATATTTTTACTCATATATTAGTAAAGTTGTTTATTTTTTTTTTTATAATTTTACAAGTTATAGTCATATATTAATATGGGGACATAATCTTTTGTGTGAATTCTACGGGACCTATGTTTTTCTTTTTTTTTAGACTAACAACAAACAATATTCATTTATTCAAGTAAGTAGAGTACGTGGGAATCTGCACTGAATCGGAGCAAATCTGCAAATCTGAACAAAACAAACATTGTACTACAACGGAATTAAACCGGACACCGTACCAAGACGCGAACTCAAGACTAAAAAACTCTGCACTAAGACGGGATTAAAACAACATCAGACAAGAACAACAAAAGAAAACTCAAATGAAACATAAGAATGTGTGAAAAATCACTTATTTAAATAAAAAAAAATATAAAACAATCAAAAAGGGGTGATTTTAGATCAAAATTGATCCAAAATCACCCCTCATTGAAAATGAACAAGAATAAAAAGCAAAAAGTAGGGTTTACTATGTTGTTATTGTGGGGCAGCTATGAAAAAGCAAAAAGTGGCATATGTTTTTCCTCTTATTAATAAGATTTCATGTTCTTTAATAATTTATGTAGGACTATATATATTTATACTCAACAATTAATAAGATAACCTTTTTTTTTTATTTGTACGAGACTTATAATTTTAATCATATATTAATAAAGTTGTTTATTTTTTTATAATTTTACGGGTTATACTAGATCAAATATTAATACAAGGACCTAATTATTTTGTTCATTTTTACGAGCCATATTTTTTTATTAATATATTAATAAGGTTGCTCATTCTTGACATATATTTATACTCATACATTAACAGAAGGATATAATCTTTTGTGTGATTTTTGTGATGCCTGTGTTTTTTTTTATGAACAAACTAAAATGAATTTTATTATTAATAATGAGTCCTGATTGACACAAGGTGTGCCAAACAAAACAACAACAGTTTATATCATACACGTACGCAGGGCCTATATTTACAGTTTAACCTGATCTTCTATGTGGTTTATGCGGGACCTATATTTTTTACTCATATTAATACGATTAATACGTTTGTCCGTTCTTTTATAACATATACGGAACCTATAAAATACTCATATATTAATATGGAAACTTTTTTTTTGTGATTTATACGCGGCTTATACTTTTATTTATATATTAATTAAGTTGCCTATTTTGTTTTACAATTTTACGGGTTATACTCATATTTAATACGGTGACCTAATTATTTTGATGATTTTTGTGAGACCTATATTTTCACTAACATATTAACAAGATTACCTATTTTTAATAATTTTAAAAGGATATATTTATACTCATATATTTAATACAGAGACATAATTTTTTGGTGGTTTTTACAAGGCCTGTGTTTTTACTAATATATTAATAAGGTAACCTATTTTTCCATAATTTCTACATTATCATTTATATTCAAATATTAATATGGAGACATAAGGTTTTTTTGTGATAGTTTTATCATTGTTCTTTTTCTATTTTTTTTACCAAATATTATATCTTTCTATTTTTTTAATCTTTTAATCTACTTCCCAATAAATTACTATTTTATGTTATCAAGTGAAGTTTTCAATTTTTTACTATTTTTTTTAGACCTATATTTATAATTATATATTAATACGAGATCCTAATCTTTTGTGTGATTTCTGGGGAACTATGTGTTTTTTTTTTTGGTACATGGGGACCTATGTGTTTTACTCATATTAATAAGTTTGCCCATTCTTTTATAACATCTGCGGGACCTATATTTAAACTCATATATTAATATGGAAACTTTTTTGTTTGTGTGGTTTCTACGGGACTTATACTTTTAATTATATATTAATTAAGTTGTTTGAAACAAAAATAAAATAAAAATTAAGTTGTCTATTTTTTTACAATTTTTCTGGTTATACTCATATTTAATACGATGACCTAATTATTTTGATGACTGTGGCGAGACCTATCCTATATTTTCACTAACATTTTAATATGATTGCCTATTTTTTAATAATTTTTACGGAACTATATTTATACTCATATATTAATACATGGACATAAGTTTTTTTTGTGATTTTTCAACACCTATGTTTTTACTAATATATTAATAAGGTAGCCTTTTTTTTTCTTCATAATTTCTACATTATCTATATTTATATTCCTAAATTAATACGGAGACCTAAAGTTTTTTTGTGATGGTTTTACCATTGTTCTTTTTCTATTTTTTTTACCAAATATTATATCCTTTCATCTTACCAAGTGAGGAGCGGCAACGCCGCGACTCCCGTGCGGACGCACGGGTGTCCTGCTAGTTAACAACAATGTGAGAAATGCGAAAACTCATCAATTAATAAGCAAGAAAACACTATTTTCAGTTAAAAACATTTTCAAATGGGTCGAAGGTTGTCAAAAAGCCTTTTTTTTTTTTACAAAGAAATCCCATACTATAATAGAGGGTACAATACAGTTAATCAGGGGGGAAGACAAGGTAATTTGTCCATTATTCTTGTAAATACATAAATATAAAGGGTGCATGTGCATCATATCATATTTCTTCTTCAAAAAATATCATACCATATTTAGCTGTAAAGCCAGTTGTTTGTGGAATCAAATGACTTTGTAAGAGAGTTGCTTGCTTGTCCATTGATTATTAGAATTTGGTATCACTTCTTCGTGACACCTGCATTACATAGAATCAACATTCACACTGCTCAACTTCATTTTTACGAAGTAAAATCAACCTATAAATAAAATCATATGCGTACTTTATCTCATTCAATATAGACGACTCTTAACATATATAATGTTCCATTGCGTATCTTTGAATGTGTATTTCAGTGGTAACAAATTAACAGGTATAAAATTTTGGGCTCATGCCCTCCTTGTAATAAAAAAAATAAAAATAACTGCTATAAAATATTGGACATCATAGTTAGGTGTGGCCCTCTTATTGGAAATCTTCTAGGGTATGGAATGATTGGTTTGCTGTTCATCATCTGAAGCATGATGACAACCATATTTATGCACCTCCTGCTACTGATAGATGGGAAAAACCTCACAATGGTTGGGTGAAGTGTAATGTTGATGATGTTTTTTTTAGTGAAGACAGGGTAACAACAATGGGTGCCTGTTTTCGGGATCATGTTGATAACTTTGTGGCAGGCTTCACACAGAGACAGCGGGCCACACTGTCAACGGTGGAAGGCGAAGCATGGGCGCTCTTGCAGGCCATGAAGAAAGCCAATTATAGAGGTCTAGATAGGGTTCAATTTGAAAGCAACTCACAGGTGTTGACTGAAGCTATTCGAACCAAGCGTAGTGGTAATTCTGAATTCAGTTTAGTGGCTGCTGACATCATCCAAATTATGCTATTGTGTATAAACTTTGAAGTGAAGTTTGTTAGAGACAAGTGAATATGGTTGCTCATCCTCTTGCTCGGGCGGCCAATTCTTGTGCTAGTTTCCGTAGATTTGAGATTATTTCTTTATGTATTGAACATTTACTAGTTAATGAAATGTGTTAAGTTTGTTTGATTCAAAAAAAGAAAAAAAAAAGAAATGAGAGACAAAAAAGAATACACTCGAGGATGACCAATCTATGAAGCACGGACACAGACACGAACACCGGACACGACATTGACACTGACACTTCGACACCGATAATAATTTGAAAAAATGACATAATTTAGTGTAATCATAAGTGTCGGTGTCGGTGTCCGACATCAACACGGACACGTGTCCGACATCGACACGGACACGTGTCCGACACGAACACGCCTAATATGAGGAGTATCTGTGCTTCATAGCGATCAATGCCTTGGACATCAAACTAAGCAATAAAATATAACCAAACTGAGGAGGATAATTATGTCAAGTCTTTATGAAGCAAATAATTCAATAAAGCATGTGAAACCAAGCAACCAAGCTCCAGAACTATTGTACATAATAAATTGGGGAATGAGATATTATTATTTTATTTTTTTGTCAATTTGTATAGCAGCTAGAATTTCACTTTTTAAAATTAATAAATAAAGTGTCCAAGATTCAAATTTCGACTCTTATATATATAATGTGATGTCTCTACCAACGGAATTTAAGTCCACCGGAATAGAGAATGAGATATATATTATCAGTAACATCTTACAATTATGTCTTATTCAGGTTATAAAGTAAAGTTCTTACACCGAGCCTCTTGAACATTATTCCTTGTAATATGAAAAAACTAACATCGAATACATTTATATACAAAAGTTAATTTAGCAATAGTCATGCACTAGTTATACATATTAATTACACAAGAATATAATATGAAAACTCCAAAACTAAAGAAAAAGCCAAAACAATCAATTGTCTAAACCGACAACTAAAAAATTATTAGTATATGAAAATTGTTACAACACATAGACTTCTCTCACTCTCACCCCGGTGCCCCAATACAAAATATTTAAACTAAGTTAGATATAAGTTTAAAGTGCTGGTGCATCTAAAAGTAAAAATAAAGGGTGTGTTTGTTTCATGAATGCAAAAATATTTTCCAGGATTAGTTTTTCTAGGAACATAATAACCGAAACTTTATTCCAAGGAATTTTAATAAAAAAAAGGTTTGGTTAACAATTAAAACTCTTGGGAATTGCATTACATTATGCTAACTGCCATTATAACCCCTAGAAACAAAACATTCTTCCAGTCCTTTTTCCTTAGGAATAGCATGCCTGTGAATGTGGGTATTTTAATTTCCTGGGAACAATTCATTGCTGGAAATATTTTGTGAATATCATCTACCAAACACAAGAATTAATGTTTCCAATATTATATTTTTGGGAATTCATTTTGGAACCGGGAAACAAACACCACCAAAGAACTTAGGTTCAATATACAGCCTTGGTTTTTCCTCTTACTTCACCACTCTAAGCGATGTGAGACTTCTCCAATAGCTAATTTTTAACCTTCTTCTTTATTTAAGAAACTGGGCGATGTGAGACTTGACAATCAACCCCAACAAAATCGACGACCGATATCGACTACTACGTGCAATTGTTACCGTAGCCGATACAAATCCTAAAGTGCTAAGGTGTCTTATAAATAAGGAAGTATATAGCAATATTTTTTTTTTCGGTCAAGTAACTTAGTGGTGAGAATTTTACCCTTAAGGTGAATAAGAAGAGTGTATTGATTCAAATCTCAATTTCTACATATAAAATGTGATGTTGCTACCCACTGAAATAATTTCAATAGGACTTATGTTGCATATGATATATAAAAAGAATGGTTGATAGGACTGGACTGGCGAAAATTGTAGAAATCAAATGTCAGTGTTTGCACCAATCGTTATTTGGTTCAGTGGTGATTGACGCTGAACTTGGTACGGAGGATTACGGTTCGATCTCCCGCAACTGCGATCGGGAGGGGGCTGGAACCACTTGATGCCAGAACTGACTCCCGAACCAGATTAAATTAGTGGTAAAAGAAAGAAAAAAGTCCGTGTTTGCAAGTGTTTTTTGAAATTGCTTGCTTTTGGACTCTTGTACACAATTGTTCATTTTAATCTCAGTGATGTAAATGTACAGGGATGAGTTTACCAGCTGCAAAAAAAGTTGAATCTGCTGGGATATTTGTAAAATTTATACCTCAGGCTCATTAATTTGAAAAGCGATCTTTGTTATATTTAAAGTAAGACCAGGTGTTAAAATAATTAATTTGGTATATTTAGATTGATGTTGAGTTAATAGAAGAATCACGGTATGTCACAATGAAGTGGGATTGATAACTCAACTGGTTAAGCGTTGAGCCAATGATTAAAGAGTTGGAGGTCCAGGATTCTGGTAAGGAAAAAACTAGAATAACATTGTAATAATATATACTAGTATAACTTACCCGTGCATTCGCACGGGTTAATGCTCAATGAAAAATATGAATAATTAAACTTTTAATATTTTGTTATTTTTTAATTAATGAGTCAGAAAAAATATTTTGTGATTTTTTAATCATTTGTAAAATTAATTTTACATTTAATGTAATAATTTATTTAAATATGAAAAATATTTTTATCAATTTTGGAAATTTTAAAGAGGAATGGCGGAATGGAAAATGATATTCCACTTAAACTACATGTTATTTTTTTCCCGTTTCATCAGTCTTTGCAAGTTCTTTTATTTTTGCAAAAAAGAAAAGAAAATTACTATGCAAAATTAATCTAACGGGTATTATGCATCTATTCTTAATCGTCATCTCTCTATTGTAGACCTTCGCTTTCTTCTGGGAATTTACTCCCACGTCCCCGTGTGGAAAAATATTCTCACATGTGGGAATAAAAGAAATCTATAGAATCTTCAAAACTCAGTATCTATTTCAACAATAAATAAATGCCAGAATTTTTTTTTTATAAACAATAAATGCCATAATTTCAATCTACCCTAAAAAGGCGAGATTAGTCCATATTTGACACCACAAATAAATTCACCAATAACAACTATCTCAAAGAGACTGCACTTCAACCATCACTTAACCCATTACATTGTTCACAACACAAGAATGATGATTTTTTACACATTTAGTCTCCTGCAAAATTGTAAATTATGTGTAACTAAAATATTTCTTCACCTTTTGGTACAAAAATTAAAATGTTTGTAATATAACATATGAACACCTAATTACTCAATCCGTTGCAATTTTCAAAAACAAAATCCAATATAATATAGATCACCTTGTTCAAAACTAAAACATAAAAGAAAATTTACAATAGAAAAAAAGATAAGATAAAGATAAACTTTACACTATTGAGAAAATACATCATTTGATCAATTTCTTAGTATATCCAACAATTAAACATATAGGCCACATTTTAGCTCATATATACATTTTTATTGATATTCCAACTTTCATTTTGTGAGAATGTGATGCATTTCTTCCCGTCTTTCAATTGAATCCTTGTCGAAAACAAAAACCGGATTAATAAAAAAAAAATGATAAACATCAAAATAAAATAATCTAAATAATAAAAAAGAAACATAAAAAATCAGGCAAAAAAGAAACATAAGAAAACTTGAACAAATCCGTCAAAAAAATTATTGATCAAAGAAGAAGAAATTAAAAATAAAATAAAAGGGACGATAGATAGAAAAATTAGTGAGTATTAGAGGAAAAAAGAGAGGAGAAAATGAGGATAGAAAAATGTGATTTATTTTATGTTATAGACCTTATATATATACACCGAATAAATGAATCATATTTTGATTTTATATAAGGAAATTTCTAAAATAAGCCAGTAATAAGCCAATAATTAATATAAAAACTTCTCTAAGAAGTGAAGACTCCCATAAAATATCAATCAATTTAATTCAATTAAATGCTAATAAGGTGGGATTAAAATAATACTATACAATTATTCAGAAAAAGAAATTTATTTTTTACTGTATACAATTATTTAGAATTATTTAGAATAAAAATTCGACATGAATGTTATATATTTATAGGTAATAGAACATTCTAATTCAAATTCTAAGTGCATTAAATGCTAATTTGTCTTGTGGAAGAATTAAATGCTAATTTGTCTTGTGAAAGAATTCATAAGAAAGAACTCTTAAGCATTTGCCACATAGGAAATATCCAACCATAAGAGTGTCACCTATTACATAGATTAAGGAGAGGTTGCCACTTAGGAGAAAGATCATGAAAGAGAAACTTATAAACATATAAATAATAGATAATAGATAATAGATAGGCTTAACTACACATTTGGTCCCTTACGTTTATTTTAGGTTTTAATTTGGTCTCTTACGTTTAAAAAGTATCAATTTGGTCCCTTACGTTTATTTTAGGTTTCAAGTTAGTCCTTTCCGTCAATTTTGTCACATGTGGCAGCCAATTTGCATATGTGGACTGACACGTGGCACTTGGACACAGTGACACATGTACTGTTCAAACGGTGTTAGTGACAAAACTAACGGAAAGGACTAACTTGAAACCTAAAATAAACGTAAGGGACCAAATTGATACTTTTTAAACGTAAGGGACCAAATTGAAACCTAAAATAAACGTAAGGGACTAAATATGTAGTTAAGCCATAATAGATATTATAGATACTTTCTGCGTCCCAAAATATAAGCAAAAATTGATCAACCAAAGTGGATAAAAGTGAAATTAAACATTTGAAACATTTAAAAATTAGTCAAAGTTTCTTAGAAAAATGACCAATATATCTAGACGATATATTTCACCATTCCAAATTATAAGTTTTTTTCTCAACTTATAAAGAAAAAACCATTTTTTTAGTTAATATCTAAAGAAGACAACTATTTGAAATTGTACAATTATTTTAATTTTTTTTTTTTTTGAAAAATTATTTTCCTTTAATTAGAATTAGAATTATTTGAATCGATTTTTTTTTATTGAATTGAATTATTTTTGTATTAGAATTATTTGAATTGAATATTTCCTTTTTAAATAGAAAAATTAATGTCATATATTTTTTCTGACGCAACTATAATGTCATCTATTAGAATATTAAGAATAAAAAAATATTGTTGAACATTTTTTAAACGAAGCAAAAATCTAAACATTGAATACTGTTCAAAATAATTTATAAGAATAAAATATTTCTATATATATTTATAATTTAGCATTGATTATTAAAGGAAACTCTTAAATCTATATCAAAAAATTGTAAAAGTTCTAGTTAAATGACACGTAGGCTGTGAAAGCGTCATTGAATGACATGTAGGATGATTTTTTGAGGAGTTTTGAGAGACCGCCACATATGAATTTTATCATGAGAGAGAAACTTTCAAACATATAAATAATAGATAACAATTAATTTGTCATTAAAAACAAGGGAGCTTCTACGGTACATCTATCAAATTTCAATGTATCGGTACATTAGATCAAATGATTACTAAATAATTACTAAATTAATGATTATTTTATGTATCAAAATACTATTTGTAGATTATTGTATTTCATAAATGATAATTTCATAAGAAAAAAACACGATTTCATTGTTTTATAAGCATTATGCTAACATTTTTACATTTTTTCTTAAAAAGTTTCAATAATAACTATTATGAGTGATTAAAAATTCAAAAAAAATATAAAATTTTATTTTTTTACAATTTTTATAAATAGTATTTAGTTATTATAATATTTTAAATAATAGAAAAATGATTTCTTTCGAAAAAATATTCATTTATTTAGTAATTATTTGATCTAATGTATCGGTACATTAAAATTTGATAGATGTACCATAGAATTTCCCTAAAAACAAACTATATGTCACAATGATTTTGTCAAAATTATGTTTTGGACTTGGGATCTTAAAAAAATCACAGAATCTTCAAAATATGAAATAATTTTTGAAAATTTAACTCAACAAAAATCCAATAAACTATAGCAAAAGTTCCAGATCTTGGAAATTTTCCAGTTTTTAGGTGAACATAAACAAATGTAGCTAGGACAAAATGAGATCTTAATTATATATATGATATGTACAATCATAATTAATAACATTGAAATTGGCCTTTCTTATATTTTCTTTCTCTCTTTGTATCTAATTTTTAGAAGTTTCTACAAGGCTTGAATTAATAAATTAGGCCTCTATAGAATTAACTCTCTGATCTGCATGTTTTTTTTAGATCAAATGTATCATCCACGTGAAATTGCAAAATCTAATTCTCTCGAAGTAATTGAGATCAAGTTTCTGATCTGCATGGTTTAATTTTGAAAAGTCATAAACATGCCAACCCCTTTGCTTCTGATCCTTTCACTATCTTTAGCCTCTTGCAAGAAGATATGAACATGCTGAAATTAAGAAAAACACATAATATTAATTAAGTTACTCCATGAATCAGAAAATAAATAAAAAAAACGAAAATAAATAACTTTTTGTACCAAAAAAATAAATTAAAGAACTTACTTCCATGGAACATCTCCAACTAGCATCCAATCACCATCCTTATCTTCATAAGTAGGAGCACATTCAGATCCATTATACCCTTCTCTTTCTGAATATTCACCTGAAATTAATAGGTCAAAATTAATTAACAAAAAATTAACAATGTTACTAAAAAATTATCAAATTGACCAATTGATAATTGTTTGTTCCTGCATGGTACTTACCAAATGTGCACTTAAACAAATTTTCCAAAGCTATAAGAAGTTCTGAATAGCTTTTGAAAATTTTGAGATCTATCTTCCTCAAATAAGGTGCACCAGCCATACTCACTTTCACATACATTCCACATCCATCTTCAACTTTCTTTTGTTGTAAACTGTTCTTCCTAAAAGATCTAATTGGTGGCCACCCTACTACTTGTACCCTGCAATATTCATCAATTTTCCATTCATTAATAACTATATAAATTAGATACATCAATTATTCAATAAATTTTAAAAATAATTATTTTTTATAATAAGTACAGGAGAGAGTATATGTTTATAATTCGATAACTTACTTTTTAGGTTGGACGGTGTCTTGGTCATGATCATGATCATTACTTGTGGTTGAAGAATTAGAAGTATCTGAGCTAACATTGTTGCTCTTACAAATGGATTCTTGTTGGACGCTTGTTGTTTCTGATGAAAAAGTTCTTTTGTTGCTTCTAACAATAGAACCATTGCATGATTGTTGATCATCTTCACTTCCAGGTAATCCTAACCTTAATTCTGTGTCCTTGTGATTAATAATCAACTCTGTTTCAATATAGCTTCCCATTTTCTTAATGTCTAGAATAAATAACTTTTCAAATGAATCAAATCCAAATGCTATTGATGAATTCTGAAATCTGATTAATTCTTTGAAAAATGTAAGAGAGAATTAATGATTGAAGAAATGGAATGAGATATTAGTAGCTAGGTATCTCATCAATTATATAGTTGTAACATTATTAGTGACATGAATAAATAAAAATAATTAAATAAATAAAAAAAATGTAACTAACTTATTCAATATTCTCGTGTGGAGGCTAATAAACCGACTATGCTGTGTCACACGCGTTAGTCACCGACCAATAACCTATTGACACGGCATTGTTTAAGGATGTGGGGGCTACACCACACGGTGGAAAGAGCGAATGATATAATGACAGGTGTGACTGTCTGTGACAAGTAGGACATGGAAGAGTATGTTGTTTAAGGTATAGGGGACAAGTGAGGAACATTACAGTTAATGATAGATGGTGAATGCAATGAACCACCAGTATTAACGGACGGTTTAGATTGAGATTGGGAGGTTATAATGGTGAATCTATGAGCGTTGGATCATGAGTGATTCTTTTTTGGTAATGGAAACAAAGACATGTGATTGATGTGTGGGTCCCACGTGGGTGTTGTTGATTGGATGTGCATAGCCATGTTGGATGTTTGCTTGTGGGTACATGACATGTGAGATTTGCATGTTACCCTAATTCTCTTGTTTTGGCGATTCTATTTTTTAATAGATAGACGAAATGATAAATCTTTAAAAATTTATTAAGATAAAATGGAAAAATTAGGATTCATGTCCTGATTATAGCGTCTGACATAAAAATTTTGATATTTTTATTAGTTGAGTTAAAGTTTGTGAACTTTCTATATGTAATTTAGATGAGAGCTTCTACGGTACATCTGAAAAATTTCAATGTACCAGTACATTAGATCAATTAATTAATATATTGATGATTATTTTTATAAATCAAAAACTATTTTTCGATTATTATTTTTTAGAGATAATGATTTCATAAGAAAAAACACAAGTTCAATGTTTTGAACGTATTATACTAACTTTTTTACATTTTTTCATTAAAAAATCCAATAATGACTATTATTAGTGATAAAAAAAATTTAAAAAATATAATTTTATTTTTTTACAGTTTTGATAAATACCATTCAGTTATTATAATATTTTAAAGGCTTTAATGCAGTTTTGATCCCCCTATTTTGAAAAACCTGAACTTTTGATCCCCTATTTTAAAACTCAGCACTTTTGATCCCCCTATTTTAGTTTTTTGTTAGTTTTAGTCCCCCACCTCAATTTGGTCAAACTTTTGCTAATGTGTCATGCTCACTGATGACGTGGCATTGTACATGTGGACAACTTCATATGATGATGTCAGAAAAATTGGTGACACACAATATTTGACCTATAGAGATGCATGTTTTGCAATGAGATTCCTTAAAGATGATCATGTTTACATCACTGCAATCAAAGAAGCAAAAGATTGGGGCTCGGGACACTATCTAAGGAAATTGTTTGTTCACATGTACAATGCCACGTCATCAGTGAGCATGACACATAAGCAAAAGTTTGACCAAATTGAGGTGGGGGACTAAAACTAACAAAAAACTAAAATAGGGGGATCAAAAGTGCTGAGTTTTAAAATAGGGGGATCAAAAGTTCAGGTTTTTCAAAATAGGGGGATCAAAACTGCATTAAAGCCTATTTTAAATGATAGAAAAATCATTTCTTTCAAAAAAAATATTCATTTACTTAATAATTTAATTCCAATTTATTTAGATTACACTGCATATGATATGTATGTTTATTATGAAGAATATATACGGTTTTTTTTTTTTTTTACTTTATATGAGAGAATATAAACTCATTTGATGATGTAGATGTGCTGGTATGCTATCCAAATCGAATATATCACTTTGTTTGTTAATTTATTTTAATTGATTATAAAATTACTTTGATATGAATAAACAAATATACATGTCATTGTGAATTGATTAATAAAGATTCGGATGTTATGAGTCTACTAGTTGACTTAATTCACATTTGGAGATTGGAGGTGCAGCTGAGCAAGTATGTGATCTATAACATTTTTCATCTTACAATACGACTTAAAAATCGTTAGCAAAAGGTTTAATAGGTAATGACTATTCAAAATTTTGCTACTTTTTGCATTTTGACCATTTTCTTATAAAAAATAGTTGCCTATTTGTTTTTAAGCCACAGTTTGAAAATTGTTGACGTAAAAAACCGTTACCTATGTTTTAGGCATCGGTGGGACAAACCTGGACGTGAAAAACCAATCACCTATTCATTTTTAGGCCACGGTTCGAAAACTGTGAATGTAAAAAAATGATCCTTATTATTCACTTTGGAACATATTTTACAAGTTCTAAACAAAATTTATCAACATAAATTAAACTTCTCTCACCATTAAGCATCAAAGCATCAACCCTCAAATGGTACGAAATCGAGCTTCTTACCGAAAAAGAATGTGTCATTGCCACGGGTCCTTAATAATCTAAATACTCAATCCATCTCCAATGCGCCGGCCACCTATTATAGAGAAATGATGAAATTATATTTTTCATTATGTTTGAGATAGTTTACAAGCAGTGTATATATATACAGATATAATAACCTAATTTGGAGTGAATCAAGGTAACAATCTTCTCCAATAATTAAGCTATTTGACTTTTGACAGATATACAAATCTAAAATAATAATTGATAATTGAAATGCTAATTATTATTGATATCCTCCCGCAAGTTGGATGATCTGGAAGAGAGGTGCAACTTGGATAGTAAAAACTCAAACCGAGGGCGAAACAGAGGCTTTGTTAGAATATCAGCAAGCTGGTCATTAGTAGAGACAAATGACACACGAAATTGGCCACGTTGAACATTTTCACGGACAAAGTGATAAGCTAAGGCTATATGTTTCATTCGAGAGTGAAAGACAGGATTAGCACTTAGATGTGTGGCACCGAGATTGTCACAATAGATAACCGGACTGGATGTAGGAGTGTGACCAAGTTCTGTAAATAGGGAGAGAACCTAGAGTAGTTCACTAGCCGTGTCAGCCAAGGTGTTATACTCTGCTTCTGTGGATGATCGAGCAACCGAACGTTGTTTGCGGGAACTCCAAGAGATGTGAGTGTTGCCAAGATACAACAGGTAACCAGTGGTAGAAACATAATCATCTTTATCACCCGCCCAGTCTGCATCCGAGTAGGCATGAAAATTCAGCGGAGCGGTTGCTGATATAAATATTCCTTTGTCACAAGAGCCAGCTAGATAGCGGAGTAATCGTTTTAGTGCCAACCAGTGCACCGTGCTTGGGTTCTGCATGAACTGCGCAAGTTTATTGGTGCTGAAAGCAATGTCTGGGCGTGTGAGACTCAAGTATTGAAGACTTCCAACTAGTGCTCGGTACTCAGTTGGCGAAGGCAAGGGATCACCAGAGTTCTTGAGTAGTTGAGTAGTTGCAGCCAGCGGAGTGGATGCGGGTTTGGCATTTGCCATGCCTGATTTTTGTAGTAGATCAGTGATATATTTCCGTTGTGAGAGAAACATACCCGCAGCGGAAGGAATAACTTCAACACCCAAGAAATAGTTGAGATAGCCAAGATCTTTCAATGAGAAACGAGCAGCGAGTGTGGCAATGAGTTTGGATAATTCAACAGAGGAGCTCCTAGTGACAATGATATCATCGACATATACTAATAATTATAGTGTAGCGCGTGGTGTCTGGTTGATGAACAAAGATGCATCGGCAGTTGAATTGACAAAACCAATGGAGAGTAGAAATACTCGAAGTTCCGTATACCAAGCGCGGGGTGCCTGCTTTAACCCATATAGTGCCTTTTTGGGACGACAAACATGATCAGGAAAATGTTTGTTAACAAAGCCAGGTGGTTGTACCATGACTACTTTCTCCTTGAGGGTCCCTTGAAGAAATGCATTATTAACATCAAGCTGACGGACGGACCACCCTTGACGAACTGCAAGT
The DNA here is from genome assembly GCF_020283565.1 of Trifolium pratense. Classification (NCBI taxonomy): domain Eukaryota; kingdom Viridiplantae; phylum Streptophyta; class Magnoliopsida; order Fabales; family Fabaceae; genus Trifolium; species Trifolium pratense. The sequence goes on along the minus strand of NC_060064.1, from coordinate 37,773,986 downwards.
GTTAGGATGATCCGAATGGTTACCGGCTTAACAACAGGGCTGAATGTTTCTGTATAGTCACAACTGTAACGCCCGGGTCTGACGAGGGCGGGGAGTGGTTGTCGGTGCATGAGGCATGACAATTAGCGGCTCCTGGCAGCTTCTAGGCAAAAACGAATCACATCAGAATGAGAGGGATCCTGAGACCGTGCAGGTTTCAGATTGCATGGTGGAAGGAAGGCTTATAAGGATTGATGGGTACTACCTATACCAACAAGATGCATCTTCTTTTCGGTAGCTCATTTGATAAGAACTCCATAGTTAAGCGTGCTTGACTTGGAGTAGTCTTTGGATGGGTGACCTTCTGGGAAGTTTTCCCGAAAAGCGTGCGAGTGAGGACAAAACACGCTGAAAAGACTCGTGTTGGTTTGTGGGGTTAGTCGGTCATCCTGAAAGCAGTTTGGGATGTTACAAATGGTATCAGAGCAGACCTCTCCCAGTACGATGTGGTTCGGGGACGAACCAAGCGGAAGCTGGTGGGCATGTAACGCCCGGGTCTGACGAGGGCGGGGAGTGGTTGTCGGTGCATGAGGCATGACAATTAGCGGCTCCTGGCAGCTTCTAGGCAAAAACGAATCACATCGGAATGAGAGGGATCCTGAGACCGTGCAGGTTTCAGATTGCATGGTGGAAGGAAGGCTTATAAGGATTGATGGGTACTACTTATACCAACAAGATGCATCTTCTTTTCGGTAGCTCATTTGATAAGAACTCCATAGTTAAGCGTGCTTGACTTGGAGTAATCTTTGGATGGGTGACCTTCTGGGAAGTTTTCCCGGAAAGCGTGCGAGTAAGGACAAAACACGCTGAAAAGACTCGTGTTGGTTTGTGGGGTCAGTCGGTCATCCTGAAAGCAGTTTGGGATGTTACAACAACCGGGACGTTGATGAAAACCTTTGGCAACTAATCGAGCTTTGTAACGATCAATTGACCCATCCGGATTCCGTTTAATTCGATAAACCCATTTACAACCAACCAAATTTTGAGCAGAGGAACGGCTAACAAGATCCCAAGTGTTGTTGCGATGTAATGCATCAAATTCGGCTTGCATGGCGGAACACCAGTCTGGGTCACGAAGAGCTTGGGTGATGGTGCTAGGTTCAATAGGTGGGGAAGGTCGGACATGTAGGTTGAGCTTGTGAAGAGGTTTGACGATGTTGTTTTTGGACCGGGTGATGATCCCACCGCCATTGGGGGGGATGGTTGTTTGTGGTGGCGGGGACGGTGAGAAGTGTATAGAGGGAGAGGGAACGTCGTTGGTTGGTTCATGATTGGTGATTTCATTGGAGGAGGATGATTGAGCTATGTTTGGTGAGTGAGTCACGGATGGGGAGGGAGGGACAACAAATGAATTGTTTGGTGAGTTGGGGTTGGTTCTGGCAACGGGTGGGGCGATGGGTTGCACGACAGGGAGTTGAAGTGGAGTTGTTTGTGGTTCGGTGTGAGAGTTTGATGGAGTTACCAGAGAGCGGAATGGAAATTCAGATTCGACGAACTTCACATGGCGAGAGGTGTAAATTCGTCCGGTTGAGGGATCAAGACACAGATACGCGTGTTGATCAGCTGAATAACCTGCAAAAATACACATAGCAGACTTTGGAGCAAGTTTATGGTTAGTATATGGTTTAATCCAAGGAAAACACAAACATCCAAAACATTTTAATTTATGATAATCTGGACTAATGTTTAGCAATTTAGAATAGGGTGATTTGTGATTAAGAATAGGGGTTGGAAGACGATTGATGAGGTAGGCTGCGGTAGTCATGGCGTGAGGCCAATAGGTGAGGGGCATGCCTGAGTAGTGAAGAAGGGAGAGGCCGGTTTCGGCGATGTGACGGTTTCGGCGTTCAGAGATACCATTGTGTTCAGGTGTATGGGGTGGAGTGGTGTGGTGACTTATACCATGAGTACTTAAAAAGGGGCGAAGTCCAATGTATTCGCCACCATTATCTGTGTATAAAATTTTGATTTTGTGTTTGTAAAAATTTTCAACTAGCGACTTAAATTTGGGAAATATATTTTGCACATCAGATTTTAGTCTCATCGGATATAGCCATATATAGCGAGTAAAATGATCAACAAACATACAATAGTAATGAAGACCATCAACAGATAAGACACGAGAAGTTCATACATCCGAAAAAATTATTTCTAATGGAAAAGTTGATGTAAGAGTGGATTCATGAAAAGGAAGTTTATGACTTTTACTAATTTGACATGAATTACAATCTGATTGCGGGAATTTATTTGAACCCAAAGAAAAATGATGTTGAATAAATTGAAAAATGGAAGATGAAGGATGTCCAAGCTTGTGATGCCATGATGCAGAGGATTCCGTTTGGACGGTGTGGACGGATGCTGAGGTGGTAGGCCAGAGATAAAGTCCATTCACACATGAGCCTTTAAGGGTTGTTTGGCGTGTCTGCAGATTCATGACATAAAAAGAGTTTGGCAAGAAAACAACAGCAGAGTTAGTTTGTTTGGTAAGTTTAGAGACATAAATAATTTGTTGTTTCATAGAAGGAACACACAGAGCAATAGACAAGGATAAATCATTAATTAAAAGTGTTCCAGAGTGAGAGATGTTTAAACCTGAACCATTACCCATGAATAGTGAGTCAGGGCCGGTGTATGAATGGTGAAGTGCCAGATTTGCAAGGTCGTTGGTTACGTGATGTGTTGCTCCACTGTCAACCAGAAAATCAGTCTGAGATGGGCCAGCACTAACAGTGTAGGCTTGAGCCTGGTCACTGTGATTCGGAGAGGCACGGGGCGGTGGTGGTACACCAGGATGTTGTTTCTTGAAGAGTGAACAGTCAGATAAAACATGTCCCTTAACATTACACCATTGACAACGACCGAGAAAGGGTTTGCGATTGCTGGTGCGTTGGTTTGATGGTGCAGAAAAGTGACCAGGCCGAGGCCTATTGTTGTTAGACCGAGCCTGAGCATTCAAGGCTGTAATCGGAGCAGGTGGTTGTCTTTGAGCATCACCAATGGAGAGTTCCTGGATTAGAAGCTTTTCAAGGAGATCATCAAAGGTAATAGGAGTATCCCTTGCATTTACTCCATCAATGATCGCTCTGTAACCATCATCAAGGCCACGCAAATCATGATCGGTCATGTCTTCATTTGAGACAGGGGATCCGAGTGAGGCAAGAAGATCTGCGGTTTGCTTTAGAGAGTGCATATAGGTTGTGATGAATTGAGTACCTTTGGAAGCCATCCGAAGACGTTCCTTGAGTTGTTTGAGATGGCTGCGGGAAGCTTTTGCATAGGTATTCTTGAGGAGAGTCCAGAGATCATGCGAGGTCCTTGTCCGAGACACAAGAGAAGCAACTTCGTCGGAGAGAGTGGTGAGGATGGCGCCATAGATGAGGCGATCTTGTCGTCGCCATGTTAGATAAGCAGGGTTTTCTGTTGTCACTGGAGGCGTTGCATTGGTGGTGATCGTTGCCGACGGCGCAGGGAACGATCCATCTGGGTATTTGAGGAGATCAAAACCATCAAGAAAAGCTTCAACTTGTAGTTGCCAATTAGGGTAATTGGTAGGGAGAAGCTTGGTGACACTGCCGAGAGTGATGCACGCAAGAGGTTTGGATGGTTCATGGGGATTGGCGATGTAGTGAGAGCTGTCGGAAGCCATGGAAGGCGAGGGTGACGGCACAAGGGAGAAAACAGCGTTTCTATTTTAGCAGGGTAGGGCTGGACCTTTTCCAACTGATACCATATAGAGAAATGATGAAATTATATTTTTCATTATGTTTGAGATTATTTACAAGCAGTGTATATATACAAATATAATAACCTAATTTGGAGTGAATCAAGGTAACAATCTTCTCCAATAATTAAGCTATTTGACTTTTGACAGATATACAAATCTAAAATAATAATTGATAATTGAAATGCTAATTATTATTGATCCCTATAACCATTTACTAGCTAGAACTTGTCTACTGTTGCAAATACTATGCCAATAAAAGTTTGGGTTATGGCCAAGATTAATTAGCATCAAGGAAAAGAGGAAATAGTAAAATATCTTGCTTCTTGAAGCTTGGATGCCAAAGTGTTCTGTTTTCTAAAAAATTTGTCATCCTTGCTTAACAACCATAGGTAAGTTAAAGGCGTGAAGGTTAGGTTCCTAGACTCATATATACCACCCATAGTCATAGGACACCCCATGCATTTCAAGAACATCCAATGAATTTTACTATTATTATAGTACTTATGCCCACCAAAAGAAATTAATCATTTTCTCAATATCAGACATAATAGTATTAGGTAAAAGGTAAATGCTCATGATATATGAAGGAACGGCACGAAAACAGATTTACTCATGATTTTTAATATAAGTAAAAGTGGCTTTTTTACTTCTACCATCATCGAATGAAGTCCTTGTCCTAGATAAATGTCCATACCAAGCACATGTCGACTCCAATAATACTCGATAAATTTTGTGTGTTACGATATGTTATGATTCCCTCCTATTTTATTTGTTAACTTCGTAAATTTTTATAGCTTTAAAATGTAAACTAAAAAAAAGCAAGAGATCATTTTATCTCTTTACTTTATTTTTTATTTTTTATTTTTTATCATGATATAATTAAGTATGAAGTTTGTCACCGTCTTTTTCGGAGAATTTGTGAGACAGTCAAGGTGAATTTTTCACTTCCAACCGAATTATTTTCATACGCCGAGTCAGGAATTGAACCTCTAACTACATGCTTAAGAAGCATTTTATTTCTTTTCTATTAAAAAAAAATCAACCAAAAATAGCTCTAATCAACATATTTGGAAATATTCAGTGATTAGGATGTATTCCAAATTGAGTCAAAAGAAAAAGGCTGTATCCCAAATTCATTTTAATGCATGAAAAGTTTCCATAAAAAACCGATGAGGGCTGTCATGCTCAATAAGTCCCTACACACCAACGTGCACGATCATATGAATGGTAGTATTCACTATTCTTCTTCAATTTCCTCTTCTTCATGTCACCATCATGTTATCTCAACCAAATTTAGAAAATTATGTTTTGTTTCCTAATTTTTTTTTAACTAATTTTAACTAATCTTCTTTTCCTTAAAAAAAGTACTTAGAAATGATATATATTTTCAATTTTCCCTTTTTTCTAAAAAGTTTAGCGAAGAAAATCACATGAATTAAATATTGATAAATGAAAAATTATAAATTCAAACCTACGCCTCGGTTTATCAAATATCTCTATAGTCTGAAAAGGACTTGTTGGACATATTTTCATATATAAATTAAAGGACTAAATTGAATATTTATTCTTTAATGTAATGTTTAGAAGCATACTACTGTACTAAGTATATGGGGACCCCTTAAATTATTTATTATTATTATTAATATTGATAGTGAAATAATATGGGCCTTGAGCCAAATGCACGTGGGTTGTGATGGGAATTGGAGCCTTTTAGGTGTTAATGGAGGTGGGGGGTGAAGCCCAATTTCAACTTTGTTGGGTAAAAGACTAGTTAGACCCCACTCCCACACTCTCATTGCTCCATTGTTCCCTTTGATGTCAAAGTATAACATGTGATGGTTGATTGTTTTGGGTATACATTTTCCATGAGATTCTATCAATGCGCCTTCTTTTGAGATATCATGGCATATCAACAGCTGGTATGAAAGCAGTAGCTTAGACAATTAACCAATGATTTACATCATTTCCAGCTTTTTATTCAATAACTTTTAATTTCAGGAAATTTTTTATTTTATTTTTTTTTATGAAATATTAGGTCTAACAAATTACAAAGTGATAAAATATTAGGTCAAATGAAAAAAATTGGGATATCAAAATTGCTAGATTTGGGGGTCAGGATTTTTCATATGTTTGTTTCATACTTGATGGAATAACTACTAACAAAAGAAAATAATAATGAAAGAAAATGATCAACACACAAGAAGTTTGATAGTGGAGTTCCTCGGGTGGTGGGTAAGTCTCTGACGGTAGAATTCACTACAACACGTTTCTATTAAATAAATGAATGAATTAGAGTTTCAGTATTATAAGCAGTATTTATAATAATAATATTTTGGCCCAGATAACAACAAATACCCCTGAACCGGAGCTTCACTCAGCTAGCCATACTCAACAATACTCAATGTTGGCGGCCTAACTCCAACGACATCACAGTGGAGAATGACGTAGCTCCGGTGACATCCATGGTAGCGGTCGGAAGACCTCCACGACAGAGCTTTGGTGACGCGTCAGGGCATTCCTACCGACAACGGCAAAATTTTCTTTTTAGTCTTTTTTTTTTCCGTGTAAATCGGGTATTTTCTACATGCAACTGTAAATACTAACCTTTCGAGCCTTGTGAGATCCAAATTAGTGGCAAACTCTCCCTAAAAATTTTAATATCGCTGCATGACTAAATCAGAGATCGGACCCAATACTTTAGTTAAGCTAGAAGAAACCCACTAGATCATAGTTTTTCTTTTTTAGACTTCTTAACAAAACATTTCCCTTAAAAAAAATCACTTGTTATTTTTGTAAACCCGAATCCTTAATGTATTGTCCTTGTTGTAGGATATTGCCTTTGACTCCCCACTTACATGTGTTTGCGGAGTTAAGGTCAGATTTGGTCCCCCAAATTTCTTAGTCTGCGTAGAAAAGGCTTTGGTTAGGTCAAACCCCATGAGATGAGATGAGTCACACTTCTCATTATTGTTTTTTCAAAGCACTTTGTATTTGGTTTCAAATCTCTGATTGTGAATGTTCAAAGTACTGAGCTAGATTAATTAGTATATATATTCATTTTAAATAATTAAGAGAAATTCCCTAGCTAGTAGTAGCAACTAGCATGTTGCCTTCAATTGAAAACTACTCCATAAATCAACGAATATTATGCATCATAAGAATTCAAGGAGACCAAACTATTATGACAAAACATTTTATTCATGAATCATGAATGATGAAACAGAACATGTAAGATGCATGTGAAATAATGGATGTAGCTTAGCTATTATAGAACTGACACAAACTCATCAATGTAATAAATCATTAACAATATCATCCATGAAACCACAGAAATTAGTCTCAGATTCTATGTACCAATTGATTGGGATTTCTTTCAATTTATGGCGGGGACGGTATAATCAAATTAATATGAAGCGTTTAGAGGTTTGTGTACATGCATCATGCATGCACTTTTGGTAAGCATGGAAATTCTCGAATGTGCAATTTCTCATGGAGCCCAAGAAAGCACAATATATGGATCTGGTCATGAAAGATCCAAGAAAATGTGTACTAATTTTTACGCATTGAAAAAGAGTGTTACTTGTGTACTAATTTAAGTGGCACCACCAAATGTCAATAATCTCTAAAGTTATAATAATTAATTTGTTGACTAATTTTTGTTTCTTGGGTGAACTTAGCTAGATTACATGTATGCAGTTACAATTTTCACACATTTATATTATTATTATTATCGGTTTGGAGCCGTAGACTTTTAGAGTTGGTCGTCAATATATTAAAGTCGATTAATCTTGATCGATCAATTTTGAACTATTAACCGTATGCATAGCATCCATGACGGCCTGAATTGAAGTCTTATATGGAGTTGAATCTATATATATATATATATATATATATATATATATATATATATATATATATATATATATATATATATATATATATATATATATATATATATATATATATATATATATATATATATATATATTCTATGACAAGTTACGAATCAAACATAAAAATTGAATCTCTTTTATTAAACTTAGTTTCGTCATTATAATGTCTAAATCGGTCCGACCTATTTCTACTTAATATAGTACAAAATTGTTCGAATTTGTGTGTGTGTGTGTGTGAAATATTACTTGTATGTGAAAACTTGATTAAGATTATTGACTAAAAAAGAATAAAATTCTTTAGGTTGGCTTGTAGGGAACATTTCATTAATATTTCACGCCTCAATGGTAAAGACCAATAAGCAACACAGTAAAATATATATCATAGAAAATGATCTAGGTTTTTCATTTTGAAATCAAGAAATAGGGTTGTTAAAACTTACTCAAATCAAAGAGGGTGCTGTAGACAATGGATGTGAGATTGTATATGAGTAGGGGTGCCCCTAACGGCGCACATGGGATAGGGGTTTGACACTTAAAGGCTACATAGATGATAGATCCAACAACCTCACATGGTTGTTTGGGGTTTTTTTTCCTTTCTTTTTTTCCATCAATCCTATGATTATCAGAGAAAAGAATATCCAATAATTTATAGTTCGACTGAGAGGTAAGTAGAATAATATATGAATCTTGATAATTAACCAGTGTTATTCTCTCTAAATCTCTCCAATCTACCGGAGGATATATTAATTGGTAGTGTAAATACTATCGATAGATATTTAGTGTAAAATTTTATCGAAAAATATTTTTCGACAATATATTTTCGTCTTCCTGAGCAATATAAGAAGAGCAACCACCATGAATCTTGCAACATGTATCTCTTACTATGGCCCCCACTTACCTCCACACCTTTCTTTCTACTAATACCCAGATTTAAAGGTTGGCAAAATGAAAGAAAAAAATGAATTTACCGAAGTACTCTTCTCTTTATAAAATTGCTTAGAATTAATCTCAACGTTCACCGAAATATATTTTCTGATAGTGAAAAATTACGAGTATCCTTTAATAGTGAAAAATTTTATTGGAGGATATCTTCTTCTAATGTATTTTGCATATGTGAATATATAATTTGATAGAGAATAAAAATCACCAACAGTGAAATGAAATAATCTCGCACACCAATTTTGGTATCTTGTTTATATTTTGGGTTAAATATATTTTTTAGTCCGTCTAATTGTATCAAATTTCATTTAGTCCTCTGAAAATTTTCATCGAATTTGGATCTTTAAATCAGACATTGAAGTTGGAGAGTTTGGATTCAAACCTTGAAGAAGAAAAAAATTATCATATATAATTTTATAGCCATGTATTCTTTACGGGTGGGATGAATAGCTCATCAACATAACAATTAACGTACTAACAATTTTCCATTTTAAAATATTGACAATCCTTTTGCATTTCTTTTAATGGAAGTTTTTTTTGTAGTGTTTTGGGTTCAAATCTCGGTTCCTGTATATATAGTGTGATGTCTCTACCAACTGAGCTAAACTCACGAAAACGTTTTTTGCATTTTAATTATTATGAGTTTTTAGTATTTGATTGGACTTAAGCCGTTTTCCTAACGCTAAAATAAAAGTATGCATGTTAACCCCCCAAAAATTAAAAAAAAAAAAAGTATGTATGTTATGTACGACTTTGCCTTGGCAAATTAGCTAGGAACAAATGATTTCAAAGCATCTTCAACGGTGATACCATTTTGAGTATCATACACTAATAACAAGTGGTCCCTATAATACCACGTAATATTTATGCAACTCATACATATTTTGCTCCAATGATGATACCACTTTTTGAGTGTCATACATTAATAACAAGTGGCCCCTTCTATATTTTTTTGTCAAAATAAAAATAAAATTATTTAATTTAATAAATACGTAGATAAATAAATTAATAATCTATAACAATATATAAAGGGGATAAGGGAGTTTGGGCTGGATTTTTTTTGGTCCATTTTGCCCTTAACTTCCTTTATGGTTTTTTAATTATTTCATAATTGCCCTTAACTTCCTCTCTTTTTTTTTATGGTTTTTTAATCTATATTCATTCTATACCATAATATATAAAAAGAATACATGAGTTTTGGGGTAGAATTTTCATAATACCAACATTACCCTTGCTTTTTTTAGTAATAACAAAAATCTTTTATTAACAAACTCACCATAACATAAGGCGTATCTTTTTTTTTGGGTACATAAGTTAGACACGAACGCGCCTGCCTGGCCCGCTAGTTAAATATAATGAGAAATAAATGACAATAAATAAAAAATGGTGAAAAATGCATAATTATGACATATTAGGATCCATTTGATAGAAAATAAATAAAATATGACTTGAGAACAAAACAAATAAAAATTGTGTAATATATAAAATAATATGAAATATCATCAAATTAACATCCAACTACAAGAAGAAAAAAATATTTTCTGCACTGTTGCTGAAGAAACGAAATTGAATGAAAACTTATAAAATCAAAGGCAACAAAGAAATAAAACCTTCTTATAGTAAAAAAAGAAAAAGAAGATCTGGTCATTGAATGTCAACGGTAATATTTTGACATATATGGAAGCTAATAATAATATTAAATTGATGATACGGTACCTTATTTAAGGTACCGGTATCATCAATTTCGATACCCAATGTGCCACGTCATGGAACTCTAATGATAAAAAAATAAGGTACCGTATCATTAGTCTATAAAACTCTCTTAGATACCCTTATTGGAGATACTCTAATAACGTATAACATATATATCTACAATATAATATAGTTAATCTTATAAATATATAGTTTTACCTGGCATTATGTCTCTCGAATTGCATAAATGAGGATCACATTCATCTCACAATTTAAATGTCATTCCCAAATACAAGATTACAATGTCTCAATATATACAAACACTATAAAGCTAGCTCAAGTTAATTCCAGCCACGAATATCTAGATTAGATTGTCTATAACACAATCTTGGGTACAATCTTCAGTTTATTTTGGTTGCCAAATTTGATTTATCTCATATCTTAAAAGGAGAACATTTGAATTTATTTATTTTTTGTCAAGTAGTTTAATTGTTAAAAATCACCTCTTAAAATGAATAAGTGAAAAATACTATATTCGAACCCCAATCCTATATTTAAAATGCAATATCCTTACGGATTGAACTATGACAGAATATTTGAACTTTGAAGCATCAACAAAATAGAGCTTTTGATGTGTACATTATTTATTTTATAAATTTTTAATGTTATTACTTAATAAATGCCCAATTAATCTCTTCAATCAACACCTAAAGAAACCTAACATGTATCCAATTAGTCTCAATCGGCATAATCCATTTTCTAAATTAAAGTAATAATTGATCTCCTATTAACATATGACTACCACTCTAAATCTAGTAAAAATCATTAAGTACTTTTACCTTATATCACCAAACACCATTAGGTTATTCTCATGTTTCATGTGTTTGTCCAATATAGTTCTGACATCGATATTTCACCTCTCAGTCATTCGGTCAACGTTTAGATATAATTAAAGGAATTATATAAAGGTCTACTCTTAAATTACTTTCGATACACCTATATATAATTCTTCGACAATTATTCAACGCCTCATTTTTCTCAATCGTTCTCTTTTTTATCACATCACAAACATATTACATTTATCGTATCAATATCTATATTTCTTGCTCTCTAAAAAATGTGTTCATAGATGTAACTAAAAATAAACATTTCTCTTATAATTAAACCAATAGTTAATGACTCGTGTGATTGAAATGATGAAACCCTAAGAGAGATCTTAGTAATGAAAGTGATATAAAGCAGGGCACATGGAGTGTCCACTTCCACATCTTCCACTTAACAATCATAGTAAGATAACATCACCTGTTGTCACCATTTCCAACAAGTCCAGCTCATACATTCCTCCACGTGTAATTAACAAACCCATAATTTCTAAAAAAAATGGATTCCCTGCCGTCAAATAGTGATCGTCCAATCTACTTAATAGTTTTTACTTATATTCCAAGTTAATAATTTTCACGGCCATATCTCAATTGTAAAGTCTAAGACACTCGACTGTATGACTGCATGATTCTTTGACTGCAGGGAATTCACGTGGTAATTCTAACTACTAATTAAAACTTTTATTTAAAAGGACAAAACGCACCATGAGTCCTTCTATTAATGCACACCAAAATTTCCTCCACCCCTATACTATAGTCTATACCCTCCCACCACTATTATTATTTGCACATAGCCAACAAATTAATCACTTGAATACTTAGAGAGAGAAAAAGTTATATTATAATTGAGAGAGTGAAAATTGAGCATGGAAGTTGTTGTTGGCATGAAGAAGGAGAAAATGGAGTTTGATGAAACTGAGCTAAGACTTGGAATTGGATCAACCAAAGCTAGTGAAGAAGTTGTAAGGAAGAGAGGATTTTCTGAGACTGAAAATCATGATGATGATGATGATGAGAACACTACTATGGATTTGATGCTTAATCTTTCTTCTAAGGAAGCTAGTGGTGAGGTAGATCCAAATGATAAGATCAAGAATTTGCAAAAGGAGAAGACTCTTTTGCCTGATCCTGCCAAGCCTCCTACAAAGTAAGTATTTAGTTATATATAATTAATTCGATATAGTAAATAATTAAGTTAGAGTAAGTAATTAGTAATATATACTCGATCGTTTGCGAACAACTTAAATATGTGACGACGGATAATTAATGTAAGTGGTAGAGTGACCTTGTTGACGCAATATTTACACTTAGATTCGGTTTTTGTTGCTTTGATTGGTGAAAGAAATAAGTTTTTTTTTTTGAAACAGTGAAAGAAATAAGTTTTATATACTCTTAATTAATATATTCACCATCATGCTTTCATATTATAAGGAAGATTCAAGATGGAATTTCTTCCCATTTTCTTAAATATCATACAAAATTATAGGATTAGTAAAAAAAAAAACATAATTAGAGGAATAAGCATGTAACTAGCTAGGGGATGAAATATAATATGGACTTGTGAGTAAGACAGAGAGATTATGAAGAAAAACAAAATTATACAGTTTTTGTCTAAAAAGAAATAATAAAAGTTTATTTCATCTATACTATATAGTAGGATAGAAAATTCTTGATTATATCGTGCGACATAGAAATATGGAATCTAGTACCTTTTCGTGCTACAAATTTGTTGTGCATGCCTAGTCAGTTATAGAAGCCAGATCGATTGGTTTCAGTTACAATTGAATTGCTGCAAGTTTTTGGTGATCGTACACCAAGTTAAAAGTTTTACTATGTCCCAATAAGTCATAACATAGTAATCTCTTTTTGTCTCAAATAATATACATAAACTTTAGTAAAAAAGTTGACATATTTACTTCAAGTTTAAAATTTGGATCAAATACATTATTTTATTTCACCAAATTTTACATATTTGAGATCAGAATAGTTTCTTTTTGGGCATATTCTTTTTTTTTTTCTTTTTTTTTTATACATAGATAAAATGATAAAATTATCATAAACTCACACACACAGTTGACAAATTCTTATAGGTAAAGTAGGGGCGTATAATATCAATTTAGTCCAAAAGTGGAATTTAATGTATCTAATACTTAAATTTTAATAAAAATATTACATATGTTTTTCATTTTTTATTATTATTAAAAAAATTATTAGAAATAATAAAGGTTGACTTTTAAACATTTTTTAAAAGGTTCATAATATTATTGATCCCGTAAAGTACAATACTGGTTCATACTAGCTAAGTTAATACTTATATGGAAGTTAAACTGTACAATAGTAAATATACAAATTTAAAAACATGGATGTTTATTCAATTTATTTAAAAATTAAAATATAAAATAATTGACTACCATGACCCAAAAAGTAAACTAGTCACGTATTTTTATAAGCTTAGTAGTAGTATATTATACCTTTAAATGAAAATAAAAGTTATATAGTATCTTCTAGTGAGTTTAGCTCAGTTGATAGGAACATCGCATATTTTATGCATAAGTTGGGGTTTGAACCCCAGACATTCCATTTATTCATCTTTAAAGTGAAATTTCTAGTCATCTAGACTACTAGACAAAAAAAAAAGGTTATATAGTATGAAGTTATATTTCACCAATTATATTTTTCCAATTCTCTATAAAAAAAAATACTATTATTTTCATCTTCATTATGTAACCATATGCTATGCACATGTGTATATATTGATCACAAGTTATATATGAAAAAAAGAAGTTATATATGAAGCTTAAAATTAAAATGAATTCATGAATTAATGTGTATGAATGTATATAGGACTCAAGTGGTGGGTTGGCCACCTGTCCGGTCATACCGTAAGAACATGTTAGCAATGCAAAAAAGTAGTACTAATTTTGGAGATGAAAGTGAAAAGAACAATGCAATTAGCTTTGTGAAAGTTAGCTTGGATGGAGCACCTTATCTCCGCAAAGTCGACTTACAGATGTACAAAAGTTACTCACAACTTTCTGATTCCTTAGGCAAAATGTTCAGCTCCTTCACCATTGGTAATCCATTCATTAATTATTTATTTCAATTCTATTTTCTCTTTACATTATCAGCTAGTTTCCAGATCTTGGTTCATGCTCCAAGTTGTATTGAACACATTTTAATTAATGAAATGCTATAAGCACCCTTTTGTCAAAAAAAAATTAGAAAAATATGCCGAAAATGTTTGGTCAGACGCATGATCGGGGTTTGAACTCTGACTCATCCACTTATGTGTGAGTTTATAATGACTTAATCATTTCATCTATCTAAAAGAAATTTCCTCGAGATATTTATTAGTAGTATTTTCCATATTGATAATTAATAAATGTTGTGTTTATGTAAGGCAACTGTGAATCACAAGGAATGAAGGATTTCATGAATGAGAGTAAGTTGATGGATCTTTTAAACAATTCTGATTATGTCCCAACCTATGAAGACAAGGATGGTGATTGGATGCTTGTTGGTGACGTCCCATGGGAGTAAGTCTTTCTACTTTAATTATTTTGTCAACGCTTAAATTATTAATGTTGGAAATTAATTAAATATTTTTTTTATAAATAAATAATTAATTTAATTAAAAAAATTGAAAAGAATCTTTTAATTAAAAATGGACAAGCATCATTAATTTATTTTTTTCGTCAAGCATCATTAATTTCTATTGCTCTCTTCGTTGAAACTTTTTCTGTTATTCGTTTGTTTTAGTTGGTTTGACGATTTGTCTGGTTAGACGATGTTTTATTGGTGTTTTATTTCTTATGTTTTTCCTATTTGTAATATTTCTATTTCTATTTTACTTATTTTCACTCTTGTTGTTTGATCTCGAGTATTTCTTGTATTCGTTGAACTTTTGTTGTATAAGTTTTATAATATATTTTTAAAAATAAAATAACACTAACATGGACTATCTTCATGTCAACCAGGATGTTTGTTGAATCATGCAAACGTTTGCGTATCATGAAAGGAAA
This sequence comes from Trifolium pratense, assembly GCF_020283565.1. Taxonomy (NCBI): domain Eukaryota; kingdom Viridiplantae; phylum Streptophyta; class Magnoliopsida; order Fabales; family Fabaceae; genus Trifolium; species Trifolium pratense. The sequence goes on along the minus strand of NC_060064.1, from coordinate 37,758,796 downwards.
GGAGGCTATTGGTATTGGTTAGTATCAAGTGTTTACTTATAAATCTAATTAATTAGTTATCATTTCATTATGTACTAAACCTTATGATCAAGTTTACTGATTAATGATTAATTGGAAATCTATTCATTTTTAAAAAATAATTTGTTTGAGTTTTCCTTTTCAGCACCAAGAGCCATGGAGAAGTGCAAGAACAGACGCTAGACTAGCTAGTCGGCCGTCACACTTGTTCACAATCTGCTCCATCCTTCATTCCTTTGTCATATTTTGATGCACGGTTGGCTTAGTTACTAAAGCAAAGTTAATCAAGATGCAGAAGCCACAAATTAATGGAATAGTATAGTTAATTTGTGTATTGTTATATGTTTTGTTATCATGCATATAATATATATATATATATATATATATATATATATAATGTTTCAAACAAAATACAATGGGAGTCTTAAATACTGATTACTATGAACAGAAACAATAAAGACTCTAAATTATGTTGTTAAACTTGGCTTTATATCTTTGATTTTCTATTAGTGTGTTTGCTTGCTTAATAATTTGAATCAAAGACATGTGTTTTGTCTATCATTGCTTTAAATTGTTTTCTGAAGTCCTCTCTGATTATCATTATTCATTATGAAATTCCTTGGTATTAAATACGTTTTTTATATAATAATAAAAAAATGTATTTAAATTTTGTTTGTTTTTAGTACTAGTACTTTAGATCAAGAACCGAATAAATAGCTGGAAATGTTCCTAGAACATGTTGGATGGGTGGTGAAACAATAGCATGTGCTTGTTGATGGAGCATTTATATATGCATGCCCATAATTGTATCATATTCCATCTAAGATATTGCTGTCTAATTTTACAGGCACACATATAAATGAGTGAGTTTTGTCAAACTTCAATACGCGTTAATGGTCCCATTTATTTTATGGATCTGTCTCACGTTAGAGAATAAAGTTTAAATATCAAATTGTTGATAAAAAAATAAAAATAAAACTTAATAATTGATATTATCTACATATATACAGATGATAAAAATATCTATCCTTGATATTATGATTTTAGATGAGTCAAATTTTTGTTTTATAGTGGGGCACTTGCAAGTGAAACTTTGGTGATAGCCAGATTGGAGGTTAAGAGAAATTCTGATTATAATGGTGTTTTTTTTTAGTACTGGTACTAATTATAATTGGAACACCCAATTTGACTTATTTATATTTTAGTTTATTAGATAAGAAAACTGGCCTTGCAAATTAATTCATACATGTCTCCTCTAGAATAAGAATCTTACATTAGGAATTTGGTGTGTCTTTCATATGTGGGTGCAAGACGGAAATTAGAGTACATGTAGCCGCACTCATAACCATTAAAACTTACAGGTAATTATTTGTACCCTTGTTCATAAAACATGCGATGACACCATCGCCACCACAAGACACGAAAGAAACGATGTAGCAAGACATTGATGGAGAAAGAACATGCAGTTGACTAGCTGCAAAAGCACATATTATATTACATGTTTGACCTTGACAGTCCCAAGCGGCTTTCGTATGATGCTTGGACTCATTGCCAAAATTATTTGCTTACTCTAAAGCTGTAAAGAAATTTTAGGATCTGAACCAATCACAACCTTTATTACACACATCCTTCTAAAGTTATAATACTTACTTTTATTGGACGTTTTGGCTTGACTTGGCACAAACTGATTCCTCAGAAATCAACTGACTTGATTATTATATCAGCATTTTTCTTGGACTTCATTATAAGTTCTGCATTGAGTCTGTCGTTGTTCTCTACCTGCATTATGTAAGTGTTGCAGGTAAGAAAACAACTCGTAAAAAATACTATAAATCAAACATATAGTCAGAAAAACAAATAAACATCACAAGTTGTAAGGTTTGAAGTTTACCCGCTGCTTAGCAATGTCTGCAGGCTTGCCTGTAGATGGAAAGGGAAAAGAAAAATTCATGTAAATTTAAAATGCTTTCCCTATATGGAGGAAGTTGATATATAATATTACAGAAGAGTGCATGGTAAATACCAGTTGAGATATGCCTCTTTAAAACTCGTTGCATTGCTTTGTCAATATCAATATCAATAAACCTTGAAAAGAATAAGAACAAACAAATTAGTCAACTGGTATTACTGAGAATTCTCTAATGTTGAAACAACAGATAGTGGCATTGGCCTAGGTTGCATATTTCTTGATAGATGTAAAGACATTTCTACATATTTTGAAACTATATAGACAAGTGTCAAATCGTAATATTAATCAATAGACCGAATCTGAGATGCAGTTTATGTCGTCTCTTGTGGTCAGAAACATACTGTAAGTTATGCCCTGTTTGAAGTGTCTCTTGCTAACAAGAGGCGTGGACAACTAAGCCACAATGTCGGGGAATAAAAACGTACTCTAAGAACTAGGAAGGCTACTAATATTCATGTCAAAACAATTTTACTATGTTATGTCAATATTCAAATAATTCCAAACAAATAATTAGGGACCTAATGCATGTATTAGGTAAATAATACATATTCCCATCATGAAAAACCATATAAGATTTTTTTTTTTTTACAATAATCATATAAGATTGTTAAACACAACAATAATGACATATTCGCATCATGAAACAAGCAAAAGTTAATTATCATCTGAACGTGGTTCAGTAAACACAAGTCAATAAGTATACTTTTCATAGCAGAATTTTCAACCAGTCATAGGCTCACATCTGAATTTTCAACAGAGACTTCACATACAACTTTCAAAACTTTCAAGGCCAATGGAAAAATATAAGAAAATGTGTGTCAGTAAAACCAATACTTGCCATTTCTCATCAAACAAAGATGAAATCTCCTTCCAGACCCCATCTTCCAAGAGCAAATAGTTACCTTCTACGATAATAATTTTGTGCCTACATAATGGAAGAAAATAATGTGTTCATGTGTACATACCAACTTAACAAAATAAGCTGAATATGCATGTTGCAAGCAGCAACTATTTGGAAAATTAATTACCCTGATTATTAAAAAGATAGCTCATTGGAGACAAACATCGAAACAACGATACAAATGTTAAAAACTACCAAGATATTGCTAGCATTGATTTTTCAAAATTTCTCAATGATAGAGTGAAAGTCCTATATTTTAGAGTTGTTATTTGTTAACTGCATAAAACTACATTGGTAAAAAAAAAATGTGAAGTTCAACTATGATTGGGACATACACTAGAAAGTCCTGGAACATGTACATTTTCAATGAGATCACCTGGACTTTCTGCTTACATCTTATTAGTAACACTGCAGGTTGGCTTTACAAAGTTTTTAAAATAACGGATTTCATAACAAACTCAAATGTTGACACAATTTTAATCGTAAAACTCTGGAGAAAAAGAGAGCCCCCTCATGATGGCCATTTCTCTCTTTTTGAGTGTTAGCTTTAAATTTATCATTTACTTTTATTTAGTATATATATCATGTTTTGTGACAAAATTAATAAAATACTAACAAGTAAGCTCATCGTAATGTTAAGATACTCACTGAAGGTTCACAAAGATATCATCTTCCACTGGATCCCCAACACCATGGTCAAATGATGGTGCATAAACCGATCCCTGAAGAAGTAGTTTCACCAAAATGCAATAAAACCAAGTAGATAATAGTAAGATAATACATATTATGTACATCCTAGCTTTTCCAAAGAATTGGCCCATAAAGATAATACATATTATTTGAGAGAGGAAAGGGTCATGGTGAAATAAACAAATATAAAGTTTCCAGTTACAAGAAATAACAATATCATTAACAGCAACAACAACAACAACAATAATAATCATCATAATACCATTATATCTTGGCTTAAATATACAAAAGGTCCCTGCACATACGGGTCATTTGAGTTTTAGTCCCTGCATTTTTAAAACCTTTCATTTTGTCACTGCACTTTCATTTTACTTTCAAAATGGTCCCTGGACCCGTTGTTTTTGCTGAAATGGCACATTTTTGCTGATGTGTCACTGTTGACTAGACTTTAGAGTTGATGACTCGTTTAATTTTGCGGTGAATGGACCAAAATACCCTTAAATAAGTGCAGGGACCTTTTGCATATTTAAGCCTTATATCTTTAAAAACTTGTAAAACTTACATGAACTCTCAGATTCTTGAGACACGTAAGCAGTCGCATGGGATTGAATGTCCAAGGAGCTGATAAACCAATCAAAAGATTAATCCTTTTCCATGAGTAGTATTTTAAATTGATAGGTAATATGAAGAGGTACCTCACCTCCCCTTCTGGCATGCGCTTCCTCGGGATTCTATAATAAAAAAATCGCTTAGAAAGTCAGAATTAGGACTCCTAATGATAATAAATACAGATTCTAATTCATTAGTATTTATAGCTGTTAAAAAAGTCCAACATCGAATGTGAGAGGACCTGGACATGGGTTTATAAAGTAGAGGCAATCCTCACCTTAAAAGCCGGTTTTGTAAGGTTGAGTTAGGCCTAACTCCTAATACTAAGATGGATACCACCACCATGGCTAGAGGAAGTTTCAGACTTATCCTCAAACTTCATGAACTGTCCAACCTGGAAAGCATCCTACAAATACAATCATAATTTCTAGGATGACAAATTTTGTTGTCCACAACGGTTCCAGGAAGCACAATCTCTGGGGATCCAGGCTGGAAATGATTCTTCATTTGGTTTGGCTCAGTTCAATGTTCACCACTTCATTCTCATATCTCAGAAATTTACAAGCCTCATTGATTTGGCTCAGTTCAATGTTCAACACTTGGTTAAACTGGGACTCGTTGACACCATCCCTGAAAATGATAATGTTGTCGGGTTTTCTGTTCCAAAAACTTGTATAGAAATCAATCAAGAACTCCCTTATAATTCCTTCATCCTCCTTGTCAGACACTGGCTTGAACAAATTGTCTATCATTTCCACCTTCGAACCTTGAGTTCGGACGCATGCCCTATATTTAGATATCATTGGTCAGTTTGCCCGGGTGAACCATGAGAAACATCCATGCCCATAATGAGAGTGGGAGCTCTAGATACAATAGGAATGAATGGCCAATGTTCAACACCCAACAGAGAATTCATTCCACCAAGCTTAGCATTTATCTTCAGCAAAACATTTCTCAGATATTGGTCGTTTACCCTTGTTGGAGCTATGCACCGAGTAACAATTCCAAAATCAGCATGACACTTTTTCTTCCACGGACCATAAAGATCAGAGTTCTTCCTCTCAAGAAGAACTCAAAGAAGAAACTTAGGAGCACCTGAAAGTTTGGACTAAACATGATGAAACATTTTCTCAACTTAGGAGCACCACCTTTAGTAAGAGTTGACAAAATGTTTCATCATGCTCAGTGCAAACTTCCCTGTATTTGAAATGTCATAGTTATGTAGCATGGGCTCAGTGCCACAGTTGCTAGTTCTCAAAGCATCTGACAAGACCTTCATGCATTCTTGAGGCTTCTGCCTTGACTTTTCCACAAGGGGGTGACCTTTGAAGAGTGGAAAGGGCTTTGGTATACCGTTGAAGAGATACCAATGAGTAGAGCTCAATTGCGACATATGTAGTAGGGCGCTTAGGCTTTCCAACATTGATACAGGGAAGCTCAGCAGAGTAGTACAAAGGAATCTTTCGGCGGTTAACAAAATAATCCTAAACTGTGATCTCTTCCGATTCATCTTCACCACCACCTCTCTTCTTCAGTGTAAATAGTTGGTCTTTGCAAGGTAACTCACTCAGCCCAGTAATCTTGTACTCTTGGTTGGATGGGCTGGTTGTGACCCTCAAATTCTTCAGAGTCCTTTTAGCCCTATTCCACTCAAGGCTGAAGGAATCCCTAACATTCTGATTTGCAATTAAGAAATCAACAACAGGTCCAGGACGGACAATCACAGTTGTGGACAAATCTATATTCAAAGACAGCCCACTTTGTGTGGTTCTAAAGCTGGAATGCAGCCCCCTGCATCCAAGTACACCACCTCCAACATCAGTGAAATTCTTAGGATCGTTGTGGAAGAAATTTTGTCGCACAAGCGGACAGCCTTGTTTGGCAGCATTTTCCTCAAGATAATATCAAGAACCCTGATGGCTTCTTGATAATTCTCTGTTTCATGCCCTTCAAGGCATTGGCAATGGCCTGCAGTGGCATTTTGGAAGCAAAGCTGACTCTATAGGATTTTTTTAATCCTCTTCCTATCAGCTTCATTCGGACTACCATTCCCTTCAGGACTGCAGTTTCCATTGTTCCTGTTTGATGCAACATCCTCAAGAACAACTTTAAACTCAAGTTTGTTCTGGACTAAAGAGCCAATAGTGAACAGAGTTTTTTCTCCATCATAGGCAATGTCCTTTCCATTCAGCTCAGAATTATATGACTCTTGAACTCTGTCAAGTATCTTCCTACCAGCACCTTTGCCTTCAATAGGGCGTCCATCTTCATAAAATAAAGCCAAACTGTACTGGAAGAAGTATCCATCAGTGTTTTAAACATTGACTTTAAAATGATTCGTCAGCAAAGGAAGTTTAGTTCCCTTTGAGCCTAGGCCACGCCTAGCCATAGGAACCTTAGTAGGAAGCTTCTTTTTGACATGCTCATATTGTTCAACAATTTTGATTGGTTCAACATCAGAAGGAAGGTTGGGAGGTGGTGGGGGCAAACAGTCTTCATTCTCTTGTGAACCCATATCCTATCAGAGAGAAAGAAAGAGAGTGAAGTTTTGGTGTAGTGAGTTAAAAAACAAACCGTACGTCATCAAAGAACCCATATACTCTATGTAGTTACCACTAAAATATTTTTTGTACGGAAGGGGTATATAACTTTTATCGAATATCTCAATAGTACGAACTTAATGTAGCATCGATTTAGTCTTCAAGGAAAGAAATCAATAAGCCAAACTTCATCACATGTTCCTATCCCCAACTATTTCCTTGCTCTACCACAGAAAATGACAGTGTATCAATCAATTAGTGCACTTTCAAGTTTCAAAAATACATGATTTGATTGCTTCAACTTATCAACTCTAGGTCAATAATATGAACAATGACATGAAATAGGAATAACAATTATATGGATAACAAAAATTGTGAGACAGAAGGACACTAACCTTCATTGCATCTAGTTCAGAACGATAAAGATGAAAACCATCCATGGGAATCACAATAGCAACATCAGGAGGTTTAACCTGAGAGTCAAAGGAAGAAGCTTTCTCTGGCCAAAGCTTGTTTACGCGACTGGCTACTTCATGTGCTATGGTGCTTTTTCCAGCACCTGGAGGACCAGCCAAGCCAACAAAAAACCTGTGCAGTGTCATACAAATTATGATGATTAAATTAACATAAAGGAATAGCACACAAACACATGGCACGTACATATAGAAATTTGACATTATCCTTCTAGTTTGCCACCTCCCAAAACCAATAGTAGAAAAGGAGGCAGATAGATATAACTATTTTTTATGCAAGTTTATGATAAAATAAATAACCTAACATTGGACACATCCAACCGAACAAACAAATTTGCAAAACAATAGTTTTGGACAAGCTAAAAGAAGCTTTCACAATAGAAGAATTTCATAAATTGCTACAATAAAATACAATTTAGAAAATAACAAACCTAGAAATATTTAGCAGAATGATAACATGAATGGGACCGAGACCGTCATATAGAAAATAAAACATCTGAAGCATTCACAGTTAATGGTACTATACATGCACGGTGATTGGTAATGGACATGCATAACTTTGTAAGGACAAATACCATTCTCCACCAATTGCATTTTCAATACTCATAACTAACTTAACTACCTACCAAAATTTCACCAGCAAGAACTTACTTATAATTAGGATTTAACAAAACCGACGCTGGAGGCAGAATTCTTCTAACCAATGCATCATATATCTCATCAACACCACTGCAAATCAATAAAAGTAACCAAAATCAATTAATCATATATCAAATTAAGTCACTTAAAACGATTAGCAAACAAAAACAAGTGAAATTTGTATACGAAAGACGGTGTACCTTCCCTCTACAACTTGAACATGATCCCTTTCGGCAGATAAAACCTGTGAGAGCGAAAAAATGATCGAAAAACAGAATTAACAACGCATCCAATGGAATTTCAAACATGCAAATGAACTATTGAAATAATATGAATTTGATAGCTATTAACGGATTCAATTTTCGATAGAATCGATACCTTGAAGAGAGGACTCTTGTTAGTACGAAAGCTTGTTGAGGAAAATGAAAGCTGCACGAATTTGTTACGCCGTGCGATGGAGAGTGAACACGAATTTCGATCGGAAGTGTCTGATTTTGTTATCGGAAAGGAGGGAACTGCGGCGAAGGTTACTTCCATTTACTCACTCAAGATGAATACACACATTCAGCAATGGTGAACGATGAAACTTTTAAGCAAAATTCGGAAGAACAAGTTATTGTTATTCGATTAGATAGATTTATGATTGATGGAAAATTAAACAACAAGGTCGTTGTAGTATAGTGGTAAGTATTCCCGCCTGTCACGCGGGTGACCCGGGTTCGATCCCCGGCAACGGCGTTTTTTTGTTTATTTTTCTTGCTTTCCGAATTCCAAATAGCGTCCGTTATTTTGTTCTTTTTTGAGTTGTAGCGTCGAACATGAATACAGAGGATAAGCATTATTTTTTATGATACAACTTACAACGGGCCTAAGCCCAATTGGTTAGCATCTAGTAAAATGATTAAAATATCTTCCTTGCTATAGTAAATTTAGTTTGTATCTTACATAGCGAGTGATAATTTTTTTTAACTAGTCTGCACTTGTCACGCTCTCTAAATGAAATACCACTCTAGTTTGAAAAAAATACAATTCGCTACGTACCTTGCGAACTTCCTTCAACTAGTTTGCATTTTAAAATGTGAACTCCTACAATATATAACAAGAGCATCATCACCTTCCCCGTCATTTCAACAATTTCTAAAATAATCGAACTTCTTAAACGCAGTGAATCACTCTGATGCTGACTTTGTATTTCTTTTTTGTTGGTTCTGTTGTTTACATTTGTTATAAATGTTTGTTGCACCTGTGTAATTTTATTGCGTAGACATGGATAGATTAACTTAATTAGTGAAGCATGTGAGAGAAAAAAAGGGGTCCTTCGGTCACCACATCTTCTATGAGAGAAAGGGTGGCTGAGCGTGATAGTCAGCGTCAGGCTCGGCTTGATCTGTTGGTGGTAGAGGAGGATCGGGATAAGGAGGAGCAGGAGGATGAAGAGATGCAGGAGGCTCAACCTGAGCTGGAGGAGGAGTGTCAGGTTTGGCGTGAGCCTTTCTAAAATTCATTTGAGGGTCAATCGGCCCCGACGTATTCCAGGAGGCCCATTTGATAAGTATGTATGTACCGACTAAGTACGGGGGCCATATTGCCAGATGTGTATAAGCGAAATAGGTAAGTTGTTAGATTGTTGCATAAAAGTTATTTTTTTTTCGTAATTGTTTGATTATAATTAAATTGTCGGATTATGATTCTTCATTTTAAGTTAAATAATTATTTGCTTCTTAATTGTTTGATTGTGTTATGTTTTTGGGTTTTCTAGAATCGTGATTTGATTCAACTCACCATCAATGGGAACAGGTTGTACATTACATATTGGGTGGTCTTTCGACTAATGAGCAGTGGTGGGAGTCAGCGATTAAGGCCACATGGTTGAGGGGTCGCTTAGGTGGTCTTTCGACTATATTATCAATGAGAAGTATATATATTTTTGACAAATGAATAAAAAAATAGCATTGCTTTTTATATAGTATGTCGAATCAAGCTTCAAATTTATTATTATAGTAAGTGCTCTCTCATTGCATTTGCTTCGATTTATGAAAATAAATTTGTAAATTGACATTTTTACTTTTCTATTAATTTTAAAAAAAAAAATTATACTTTTTTTATTATTTATCAATTATTTCATAATATTTTTTTATAAAAAAAAGATTTGGCCCGTTTAAAGTCGGCTAGTCCGCGGCTCATATAGAGCCGGACTCGGATAGTATATTTTAGATCCTGTTTTTAAACCGGATTTTTTAGCATGGCCCGAAAAACCTGTGGCCCGTTAGGATCGGATAATCCTTTTTTTAAAACAACCGGATAGTCCTTTTTAACCTCAATTATAAAAAAAATATTATTCCTTTTAAAACACAAATAATTGGTCCTGGTAACATTTTTTCTAGTTTTTACGACAGATATCCGGTCTACTAGATCGTCTAATATGATTTGGAGGGTTAGTTCTACCATCAAGTTGTTCCGCTAACATTTGTCTTTAGGACATACAAATTAAAGAACTTAAAAATGAAAATTTGGTGTTAAAAAAAATAAGAATTTAATTTTCAAAAAATTTAATGCACAACTTTTAAAATTAATTTTTGATAATAAGTATTTTAACGTGTACTTTAATAATAGGCTTAATTAATTAGTTCTTTGGTCCCTTAAAGATATTTGAGGTTTCACAATGGTCCCTTAAAGAAAAAAAAGTTCGGATTAGTCCCTTAAAGACATCTCCGTTTGTCACATTGGTCCCTTCCATCAATATTTTTCAAAAACCGTTAGTTTCACCAAATATGTCATACAATATAAGTGGTTCACCAAAGACCTCATTAATTTTTTAAATTTTAACCATTTGATATTTTTGTTAAAAAGACAACCATCAGATTTTATAGGTCTATTGTATCTAATGGTGTACCACCAACACTTAATCTTGTTTTTGCTTTTCATCATCTTCTTTCTTCCATTGTTCTTCATCTTCAACAACAATTTCTTAAACTGAAACAAAAACTCAAAAATTTCAATCCAAAAATAAAACACTTAAAGAAATCAGATCTGATAAAATACAATAAAAGAACCACAATCTCTCCATCAATCATTAGCCTTCAAAGCAAAAACTCTCTTCACTCCTTTTCCCACTTTGAGAATAATGGCCAGAAAATGTTAACATATCAATTTCACCACTACTACCATCAACACCATCATCACCATAACAATTTTCAACAACAATTCTCTCTACAACAATTTATGGGTTAAAAAATGATTTATGGGTTTGTGAATTTTTGGATTATAGATTTTAATTTATGGGTTAAAGAATGATTTACGGTGTTGTTGTTAAAATTAAGCTACTTTCTTAGTGTTGTTTTTGTTCGAATTAGCATGGTGGTGGTGGTGCTCTTGTTGTTTAATTTTTTCCATGGTATTGCTTTTGAATGAACTAGGGTTATTTTGCCCCTTTTTAATTGTTGTACCAGAGAAAGAGAGAGAGATGAAGATGAAAAATAATTAAGATGAACAAAAATCCAACCTTTTGTAATTCAATAATGAAATTCTGGATTTTGAAGAAAAAATTCTGGCTTTTTTATGAATATCATGAAGATGAAGGAGTTCAACGAAGAAGATGAAGAAATAGAAATAAAACTTAGTTGGTGATGGTGCACTGTTAGATTCTGTGGACATGCAAAATCTAATGGTTGTTTTTCTTTCAAAAGATCCATTGGTTAAAATTAAAAAATATATTGTAGTATATGGTGGTCCACCTTCAATGTTGATCCACCTAATACATTTGTGGTTGATAAATTAATGGAAAGGACCAATGTGACAAACAGATATATCTTTAAGGGACCAATCTGGTCCTTTTTTTCTTTAAGGAACCACTATGAAATCTAAAATGTCTTTAAGGGACCAAAAAACTAATTAAGCCTTAATAATACATATGTTAGTAACAATATATATATATATATATATATATATATATATATATATATATATATATATATATATATATATATATATATATATATATATATATATATATATATATATATATATGTGTGTGTGTTAGATTTCTCCGCAAACATTATTATAATATTCCACGTCATGTTATTGAGTTATATCGTAGACCATTAAATTTGAGAATGAACTGTAAGGTCAGTCATGTTAGAAGACAAGCTAATCGAGTAGTAGCTCATGATCTTGCTCAGGCAACTCGTTCTTTTGATAGTCCTCAGGTCTTTGATCATTGTCTGCCTTGTATTGAAATTACTATTATGAATGAAATGCACTAAGTTTGCTCTTGTCAAAAAAATATTATTATATTAGTCAAAAAAAAATTATTATAATTTTCAGTCACCGAAGAGATTAATGGATTGAGTCACGAGTCGATACGCTTTCTTTAAGACGTTTTGCGGCACTACCCAAAATTGTGTAAGGCAGATGATCACCACGAAGTATCCAGGATAAAACAACTCAATTCTACCGATAACTATTGCACTATAGATATCGAGTAAGAATTACACCCTCAATTATGATACTTAAATCGTTCATTCTAATATGGTGCTACGACCATTCTAATTAACATGGTACCGAGACCATTCTTATATGGTAACTAAGACTATTAAAATCATAAGCAATATATGACACTATGACCATTCTTAAATTTGAGGAAGTATGATACTATGATAAATCTTAAAACATAATACTAATACTAGTACCACACAATGTATGAAATAAATCTCAATCTCGTATGAAATATGAAATAAATCTCAATCTCAATCTCAATCTCAATTTCAAACTATTATATATAGGCCAATTGAGTCATAATCATTTACAGACCATACATATATAACTAATAGATTTCAAAGTTTCAAAAACTATGTCATGTATTACTCGAATAACTAATAAGCCATAATCAGTGACGGCACAACAGAATACACCGCACACGGACGTATTTTGTTTTCCCGTCTTTGTGCGGTGTTCATTTGTTTCAGGTTGAAGGATTATATCCGATCAAGTACAAATCTATTCAATGTCGACTTTTGTGTCATCAACGCTGCAGATCTGGGGGCATGGACATTCCAGACACTTGAATATAGTCATATATGTAGGCTTATGTAATTTGCCGTTTTATGCTATTAACATGGATGCTATGAGTTTGTTTGCAGATTCATCCTTTTTGTTTTTAGCAAATTTGAATTTGTATTACATCGATGTACTCTATCAGTTTGAATGAATGAATATCCTTTATTTTTAGTCAAAAAAAAAGAAAAAAGAAGCCATAATCAGTATTAGTGTTAGCTAAATTTAGACAAGTAATCATTTATATCAATTAGCAACAAGCTAGGGAATAATCAACTCACAATTGGTCAATGTGGACCGAATGTACTAAAACATGATCTCAACATTCAACAATATAAAAAAAAAAAACTCAGTGAACAAACAAATTGTGTAAACCATATATCTCAAATAGTTAAGGCAAATTCTTATTTCAAGAAAATGGGCTACTCAGCCCCATTGACTTGTCATGCATTGAATCAAATAGGTGGCATAACTTTTAAGAATGTTCTTAAGTTGTTAATTTTTAAATATTTGCATATTAACCCCAAATATATTAATTGTAAGTTATCATTTCCAAGAAAAGTACAGATCGATGTTAGTGCTCTAATAAACAGAGCATTATTCACATCCACTGCCACACGCCCACACATACTACGTGGGAACCGAAATGCATATGCTTCCATCCATTAATCTTTTCACCAAAGCATGTGTTGAGAAATATAATCTACAACTCGTCTTTTCGTATTATTATTTTGTTTTATAATTCTCTTCGTATTATTTTAGTCTATTACTAATACTAGTATGTTAGCCCGTGCCAGCACGGGATTATTTTCCTTTTTTAATACTATTATTTATGTGTTTATTTAAATATATTATTTGAGTAATTTGGTTTAAATTTCTACGATAAAATTAAGATAGGTTTTGCATGATATAAGTTTAACGATGTTACAGGATAGAGCGAGATAAAAACTATTATTTCGCTTTCAGTTCTACATTATTGGGATTTATAGTGACCCATAAATATAAAACAATTATAACTCGATTCTCAAATGAAAATTTAATTAGTCAATGATCATTTTTAATAGTGGGGTAGAAAGTACTCTGCATTTTTCATTATACACCAGTTAGAGATTCTCTCTCTTTCTCTCTCTCGCTCACTATTTTTATATCTACCCCATAGGATACTTTTCATTTTTTTAATAATATTTTTTTTTCTTTTGAAGGTTGTCTATTTCATTTTTCATTTTATATTAGTATTTTGAACATTGTATATATTTTTCTTTCAATTGTTTATGAGATTGATTTTATTTAATTTACCTGAGTATGAAAATACGATATATGTTTAAGGATGTTACAGAGGCATAGTGGAGTGGGAAGTTTCCCTCATTCCTGAGTATGAAAATACCATCCACCAACACAGTCACGACTGTGTTGACAATTTCCAAATTAGGTGTTGCTATCAAAACACGAGCAAAATCAATATGTTCCTTTTCCATCGAGCCATTGTCCACTCGTAAGAACCTGCCACAATCAGAAACACATAACTTGAAGAAATTCTCGTTCCAGGCTTGCAGCGCGATACCATACAAACGCACCAGGCGCCTCTTCTGTAGTCCTGCGCATGACTATCCCAACACGTCAAGCTCGAGAAAATAAGCTGAAAGAACTCTTTAGTAGTGTTGACGATTGCCTTCGCATCATTTCCTGACGAGCTCCGGACGAAAACCTTGCCATCCCCCATTGGGATGAGAATGACATCGTTAAAACCTGCGTCCATTATTCTACTTTGCACAACTGGAACCGCCTCTCCATTAATAATAGTCGTCACTAAACCATTTTGCGCCCAGGCCACATCGTCAGGCTTTGTCCAATAGCTACGCATATCCTTCTTCTTAACGGATGCTTCCGGCAAAGCAGGAATACTAGGTGTAGGTCCTCCTTTCTGCACCTGGTCATTATAGCACGTTACTTTTTCGTTACGTGCGCCTAACGGAACCACAACTTCTCCCACCCGAACAACCCCTGGGTCTCCAGAACCTCCTCGAACGGGATCAACATTCCTAACAGCTCCTTTCTGAGTCGGCGGTCCCATAGATTCATTACAGCCACCATTGCCATTTAAGTTCTCTGTTCGCGGTTCAACAACGTTACCCTCTCGCAAAGCTGGCCTATCATTACCCTTCGTCAGACCAGGCCTCTCCGTCTCCATTCTTTGACCCGCCGTTAAATTATTACGGTCAAAACTGCCTACTCTAGTGCGAACACAATATTGGCCAAAATGAACTTTATTTAGAGCGCGTATCAGTTTAGTAACGTCCCTCACGTTGGAGAATTTGACAAAACCAAAAGGTTGGTCTCGTCTATTTCTCTTTTTAGGAACGAAAACATCTTCTAGCATACCACATACTTCGAAACCTTTTCTAAGATAGAAGTTTGATAATTGGTACAGAAAATTAGTAAAATAAAACGAAACGTACCATTTTCTAATTTTTTAGTCTCTAATTGTTTTCACAACCAGAATTTAGCCCAATGGACTGCATAATCTAGTTCGGAGGGTAAGTTTTGGCATCAAGTGATTTCTGCCTCTCCCGATCGCAGTTGCATGGATGGAACTGTGATCCTCCCTATCAAGTTCAACGTCAATTACCACTGGACCAATTAATGATTGATTAATTTATGTTTATTTTAATGTCAATGTTATAACTTTTTTATATTTAAGATGTCTATATACTATGTTAAATTTATATAAGTCTATATTATGTTAAAAATATGTAAAAATTTTGTCCAGACTAAAACATCTCATATTTATTTTTAGGATTTAAATTTTACTATATTTATAGGGATAAAAAACTTATTTAAATCTTTTTGCAAAAAAAAACGTCATTCTATTAGTTATTTTTGAGATTTTTTTCTTTTTTAAAGAATTTGGAGGAGATTTATGAAAATAAAAAAAAATAGTAAAAAATAAATTTATACTCCCTCCGTCCCAATTTGATTGACACAGTTGACTGTTGTGCACTATTCACACATGTTGTTTTGACTTTATTCTTCTACTAATAAACAAAAATAAATATTAGCATATAAGATGAATATTTTCAAAATATCAAATTTTTATAATTTTTAATATTATACAATTAAAAATATTAATCGTCAAAGTTATCCATCGACATGCGTAAAACAGTCAACTGTGTTAATCAAATTAAGATGGAGGAATACAAATTAACCATGCTCCAATCATTAGTTTCTGGAAGCAATTTAATTAAAATAATAGAAAAAAACTAACAAGTGCGTTATTTCTTATGCATAATGCATATATTGTATGGAAAATTCTAGCGTGAGGCCAGTAAAATGGTCTCTTTAGTGAGGTCAATTGAATTGCCCAATAGAATTTTAAGTGATGCCGCATCAGCTCTACATTGTAATGAAGGTACATGATAAGACTTTTTAATGAAAAGTTTAATTATTGCACACAAGTCCCTCATAAACTTAACAATTATTTAGAATAATTTACAAACTTACAAATAAAAACAAGTTTTAATTGTCATTTAAAATTAGTTAGATAAAAATTTACAATGTGTTTTATTTGACAAAATTTATTTTGTAATTGAAAACCCTAAAGCCGACCCGTTCTTCATCCTCCATCGTATTGTTCTTTTTTCTTCATCCCTGAATTCCACCTGTTCTTCATCCTCCATCTTCTCCGTTGTATTATCTTTGTACTTCATCTTCTCCATCGTATTCTTTTTTGTCCTCATAGACCGTTCGATCTTATTGTAACTCTTCCATTCGACTTGGTTGTGTTGGTTGTCGTTCTACTGGTTTGAAGCATTACTGCAACGTCCTCGTGTCCTATCACAGATATAATTTTTCTATGTTCCTCGTTATATGGTTCTAAGCATTACTGCAACGTCCTCGTGTCCTGTCACAGATATGTTGTTCGCAAAATTATCTTTATTTTAATTTTCAATAATTATTGAATTGGGGTATTTATCGTTAGCCAGAAAACGATCGATTTGGAATTAGGTTTGTATTTAAAATCGAAGTTGATTTGTTACCCAGAAACGATCAATTTGGGGATTAGGGTTGTATTTAAAATTGACTATGATTGTAGTTGTTACCCAAAAAATTATGGAATTGGGGATTAGGGTTGTATTTAAAATTGACTATGATTGTAGTTGTTACCCAGAAAATTATGGAATTGGGGAATAGGGTTTGTATGTTTCAAATGCTTAAATTCTGAATTTGAATATAGTGATATTATATTGAAAAGTTTAATCAAAAGTGAATGTGTAGTGTTTGATTTGAATTGGAAATTTACATGTTGATACTGTGTTAACACTTTGTATGTGTTTCAATTGAATAGCTGCTGTTGTGAAGTCAACTATGATTTCTCTACTGAGCAAAGGCATGGTCTGATATTCTCAGTATAGAAAGGAAACAACGGAGAAAACAATTGACAAGTTTGAAGTCGAAGGGCTTAGCATAGGAAATAGTTGCATAGGAAATAGTTGCCTGTAAAATTGAGATAAGCTCAACTAGTTTATACAACAATGATCTATATTTAAGTTGAATAATAATGTAAAGCATTGTGTTACAATTCAAGGTTATACAATGTACCTTAAAGCTTTGTAATTTGAGTTATACAATGATATCGTTGATAATGCCTTGTAATAGAGTTCAATTTTACATGCACGATCTTAACAAATGTATACATTCATATTTATATACAATGATAAATTTGTGATTGATTGCTTTATATTGACTTGTTTTGTTAGATAGTAACATATGTTTCATTTTAATTTCAAACAGTTTGGAGGAATATGCACCATAGAAGAGTTAGAGATGAAGGAGAGCAGGTGAAAGCTAACGTTAGGTTTCATTACCCAGACAAAAGAGGTATGTTTAATATTTAAAGTCCAAAAATGTTATGTGTGTGTGTGTGTATGTGTTCATGTAACTTTTTCTTAGTGAGTTTTGAATTATGCCGGAGTACTCGTAATGTGTCAAAAAAATTAGTAGTTCCAAATTAGTAATGTACTAGTAATTTGCAAAATAATGTTATATGTATAGCACAAACCCAAGTACTGACCAAAGTACTGTTAATATCCAAGATAATATCCAAACATAACATTGAAAATCAAACATAGAACGCAACCAACGTAATAGCCAAAACACTTGAAAAAACTGAAAAAACTAGAGTCGACACAAATATCGAAAACCACGACAGACATATCAAATTATCCAAAATACAACCCAAAATTCAAATTAAAAATCAAATCAAGCATAATGCCCCAAAGTTTCACGCCTTAACCACCATAGAACACAATTTCAAACTTTAACCAACGCCTTCCTTTTCTTCGACTGAACATCCCAATGTTTTGCAGCCTTCGACACGAGTTCATTCACCAACACATTATTAGCTGATTGACAGATAAAAAGAGCTAGTTTCATCCTTGTGGCTGTAACAACCTGAGATTACAGTAATAAAAACAGTTAGTGAAATTAGAAATATAATTAGAGGGACAAAGTATAAGAAATAATATATAATGACCATTAGTTTAACTTACAGTTACGTTTTGATACTCATTCATGAATGCACACTCAATCATCCATTTTGCCACTCATACTCCACAGTCGTTTCTATAGGCAGTCATTACAAAGCAAGTGTTATAGTCATAGGTAAAGTTCAATAAATTTAAAATATAAAAAGGGTTTTATGAGACGTACGAGCCTGGTCGCTGATGTGCGAGGCCACTAGGCTGAATAAGGTTATAGTTTGTGATTAAATATTGATGCAACTTAGGATCGAGTACACCAATAGAATCATGAAGCAGTATTTTCTCGAGAAATATAGCCTGAGAATATTGGAAAAACCAATTTTGAAAAAAAAGCATATATTTGAATGTAAAACTTAGTAGGTAACAATAAAGTATAGATAAGAATATATACCACTGTCATTATGGAATGACGTCTGTTATGATATCTTTCTTCAGTAGGCAAAGAGTCCAACCATAAAAGTTTTCTATCCAACAAATCAACAACCAGTAGATACCAGTGTGATCCTTCGTCGTTTATAGGAATAAAAATCTGTAAACAATCTAATATTTAGTCATACGAACATAATTATCAAAAGTTAATTAACAAATATTGTTGTAAAGTAAAATGTTAACCTTGGAAACATGAGTTTTTGGTTTCAGGAAGTTATGTTGATATTTTACCCTAACTTGATCAGCTGAGTGTTTGGATTCCAGAGCATATTGCTTAAAAAAAGATGTAATTTAAGTCAATAATTAATACGTAATAGATGTAAATTTAATAGTTGGGTTAGTGGGCAATCACCGCAAAATCCGTAGGCATATACCAAACCCTCCTTGTTTTGCCCATTTTATCCTGAAGCCAATTTGATCTGGCAACTACTAGATTAAGAATCTGTACAGATAAATATAAATGATATTAGATATAAATTATATTAAACTTCTATATGGAACATTGTAATTAAAAAAAAATATAACCTCTTGGTCAACAGGGCATCTAGGCATAAGAGACTTAAGTGTTTTCCTATCTCCATAGACACTTGATGTAGTTCTAACCAGAACCTCATCACTACAAACAATAGTTGGTGTGCAATGTTAGTTATTATGAAATGCAATGTCATAAACAACTATAAATGCAGAATTTTTTGGTACAAAAAGACTGACCCCAGTAGCTGCTGATCATCTTTCATAAAGATGTATGCAGCTGTGTAAGTACATATGTCGTTCAAGTGCATTTTTTGAGTCGGTCGAAACGTCATTGGCATCCACTGTTATTAAATAGGTATGAAATTAAAACGGTGGTAAGTAAATAAATTTCATATAAAGGTTTACTTTGTTGTAGTTAAAAAAAATGAAATTAGTTAAGACTTACTTCAGGAATATAAAAAGGAACGTCAGCACCCTCGTATCCAAACGCACTTGTTGGATGGAAGTTTAAGTTAAAATCATGGTCATCATCTTGTTCTGGTTGACAGAATAGATTCCTCCTAATCCTGTCTAACTGATATGCATCAAGAATAATCTCACCGTCATCGTTAGGCTTCATTTTTGGTGGGGCAGATATTGTTCCCTTGGTCATATTAAAAATTGGCTTTGTTGGTTTTCTAGTTGTTTCTGCCCGTTTTTTAACCGGACGTTTACGGTCCACCTCAGGAGTCGAGGCAGTGGACTCGTAATCTGTTTCGTTGTCGCTTTCATCGATCCTTCAGCTACTATTGTATTTACTGCACAAACAAATAAAGTCAGATGAACATACAAACCTAAAAAAACTACAACTAACCAGATGAACCCCTTATGAACCAGATGAACAAACCATTAGTGGTACATACAAACTAAAAAAACTACAACTAACCAGATGAACCCCTTATAAACCCTAAAAATGTAGTATGATACAAACTAATTAAAAAACCCATACCAAACCTAAAAATTCAGTAAACATACTATCACAGGGTGTTGCTCTTAGTATGTGGTGTGTGACAGCTTTTTAACTAAAAAATTTGTCCATATTTGTATAGTTAAAAATGGTTCTGATTTAAAAAAAGAAAGTATAGTTAAAAATGGTTCTGATTTAAAAAAAGAAAGTAAAATTAGGGTTCATTAGCAAAATACATTGCCAAAGTCCCTAAGTTGAAGAATATAAGACGGAAGAGGAATGACAACAACCATAGGTAAAATATATCTGCAAACGTTACCTGGCTGATAGGTCAATAACCTTTTTTTTGAAGCTATCTCTGCGAGTTTCAGTCTCAGAGTAATGCTTACTAATTTCAATAGAGTGAGTGGTAGTCTTTGATGTCATCTTAACTGTGTTGTTAGTTGCATCTGTTTCAGGTATTTTTTGTTTCGTGCGTTTACTTGGCCTGGGAGGAGAAGGTCTTCTCATTTTGAAGAATATGAAGTTGAGAAGAGGAGCAGATGTTTAGGATTGCAACTGAAGCACCCGTAACATTATGTTGCTTTCTTCTTTTTTGTTGCAATCGAAATTAGTTGAATAGCTCAAAGGTTGGAGTTAATAGTAGGAGTTAATAGGTTATAGGTTTTTTGGAAGTTGAAACATTTTGCTTGTGGCTTGTATACTATTTATGATTATAAAACATGATTAGGGTAGGTTTTTGTGTGCTCAATGTAATCTGTAACATGGATTAGCGTGTTCCAATTATCCTAATGAACTCCTCAATTTACATTAAGTAAATGGAGAATTCACGTTTTGTTGTCAAACTTTAAAAAAAAAATATTTTTTTTTTTACTATTATGTTACGGTATCTCGTTGGTTTATTTTTGTATAAATTGTGAATTTATAAATTGTCAAATATAAAAACTTACTATTATGTTATGGTATCTCGTTGGTTTATTTTTGTATAAATTATGAATTTATAAATTGTCAAATATGAAAACAAAGTTTATTTTATTGTTAGGTAATTACTATCAAATATATCAATTTTTTTTAATCTAATTTTGTCCAATTTCGTATGTCATTTAAAAAATTTAGTAGTTTTATTGTAAACTAAAAAAATAACGGGCTTAAATTTCGTCGACAACTCAAATTACATAAAAAATTGGAAACATTCGATAGTTTTCATATATAAGGACAATAAAACTACGTTGGCATATATAACTTCGATAGTATATAACGTTCGATATGATATATAAAGGCAATAAAATATAAAATGTCATTACATAAACTTTGTCATCCTGAACAGTACAGGGACACACAAATTAAACTAAACAAACAATAAAACTACAATTAAACTAATAACTACACCATTCAAATCAACTTATGCTCCTGTTTACACTGATTTTTGGTAAACAACCGCTAGTTTAAATTAATTACTTGAGAGATCAACTAGTAAATCTCGGAACATATTTGTGTGTTATTTTCTAGAAAAATATGAATGTTCATCATCTTTTACTTGAACATTTATTGTCTGATTTGCATTAAATGCATTAAAAACAGACTGATTCGACGAAGTCGAATGATCAAATTAAAATACAAAAAGGATTAAAGTAAATATGCATAAACTTGTTAAATGATTTGCAAATAAAAGTTAAAGAACCTGAAGATAAATTGCAATGAAATGATAAAGTGCAGAAACTTTAAAGGACTTGAAAGATTAAATTGCATTAAATGTAAAGGGTGGTTGGAATCCATTCCTATGCACTCCTTGAACCCGTTTGCTCCGTGGCGTGGGCATTGCAGAGTTTTTAGAAAATGAGATCCAACCCTTTGTACATAGAAATTACAACTATTTATAGAAAATAGAAAATAACTTCCTACATCTTAGATTTTGACAAGTGTCTTATATTTAATAACTTCCTATATCTAAGATTGACACATGTCCCTTTGAATAACTTTCGATAACTTCTTCGTAGGAGTTGTTTGCTTGATCGAAGAACCATGTCAATATTCGACTCTTTGAATGACTTCTTCCGATGTCTTAAAACATATGTCACTTCTTGTTGAAAATGAAGCCTTCGACAGCAAAATAGTTTAGTCGAATTCCACTTAATATGGCTAACTTCGACAAATCACGTTCCATGCCTAATCGAAATGAGTTTTTCTTCTATTCAAATTATAACACCAAGTCGAAATGAATATTACCAATATTATAATTTTGGTGTCAACAGAGGCCCCCAAAAATGTTGTTTCTCGAAGAAAGTGAGAGGAATAACATTTTTAATCATGTCATAAATTTAGAGAAAACACTTAATGACCTCTTTTGAAAGAAACATGGCCAAATTTTAGAGAAGATGATTCGGACTTCATCATCACATTTTTTTTTATGTCGAAATAAACTTGGTAAGACTTTACCATCGTTTTGGTCAAAACCTTAATAAAATTCTTGGTCGAAAACATCATTCTTAGAATGAGATAAACAACATGAAAATTCAACCAATTTTGCAGCATCTCTCGAACCATGTTTGACCAATATTTCACTTATCTTTTCATACTTGATATGATCAACAAAACTTTGACCACTTTACCAATTTTAAAAACAACTTCCATGTTAGCATCATGCATGGCAAAGTATTTCATCAAAATTTAATTTGAATCTTCTAAATATTGGCTTAACCGTACCCAACCAAATTTGATTCATGAAATCAAGTATATACACATTAATTATTAGAAAACAATTTCGATCATCGTTTTCTTGAATTTTATTTTATTAAAAACTTCTCCATACCACTTGGAGTTAAAAGCAATTCAATCTTTACATGATGAATGTAAACAATTCAAATTGCTAAGATAATATGGCCTCTCAAAAATTATGGTTTCGAAAACCATTTTCACTACGGTTTCGAAAACTGTTTCTTATAGCCACAATTTGATTCGCAATTTGCACAGAAATATCAATATTCTCATAATAATTGTTAACCATAGAAATTAAATCACCATGATCAATCATTAGAGGCCACTCAAAGACTAAAACTTTTCATATTTCAATCTTTGTAACATTTTTCAAAAAGAAAATAACACACAAAACAGTCCCACTGGGCGTGCCAATTTGTTTACACTGATTTTTGGTAAACAACCGCTAGTTTAAATTAATTACTTGAGAGATCAACTAGTAAATCTCGGAACATATTTGTGTGTTATTTTCTAGAAAAATATGAATGTTCATCATCTTTTACTTGAACATTTATTGTCTGATTTGCATTAAATGCATTAAAAACAGACTGATTCGACGAAGTCGAATGATCAAATTAAAATACAAAAAGGATTAAAGTAAATATGCATAAACTTGTTAAATGATTTGCAAATAAAAGTTAAAGAACCTGAAGATAAATTGCAATGAAATGATAAAGTGCAGAAACTTTAAAGGACTTGAAAGATTAAATTGCATTAAATGTAAAGGGTGGTTGGAATCCATTCCTATGCACTCCTTGAACCCGTTTGCTCCGTGGCGTGGGCATTGCAGAGTTTTTAGAAAATGAGATCCAACCCTTTGTACATAGAAATTACAACTATTTATAGAAAATAGAAAATAACTTCCTACATCTTAGATTTTGACAAGTGTCTTATATTTAATAACTTCCTATATCTAAGATTGACACATGTCCCTTTGAATAACTTTCGATAACTTCTTCGTAGGAGTTGTTTGCTTGATCGAAGAACCATGTCAATATTCGACTCTTTGAATGACTTCTTCCGATGTCTTAAAACATATGTCACTTCTTGTTGAAAATGAAGCCTTCGACAGCAAAATAGTTTAGTCGAATTCCACTTAATATGGCTAACTTCGACAAATCACGTTCCATGCCTAATCGAAATGAGTTTTTCTTCTATTCAAATTACAACACCAAGTCGAAATGAATATTACCAATATTATAATTTTGGTGTCAACAGCTCCTCACCGTTAGAGCTGTAAAAAGGGCCTTAAGGGGCCGGCCCTTTAAGGGGCGGACCCACTTATTCATGATTATTAATTTTATTTAAATTTTAAACAATTTTTCTAGTGTCGTGAACTTATTCTCGTTTTCTTCAATCAGCACTGTCCACGATCGGCACCCTAAAAAAACTGTGTTTAAAATTTAAATAAAATTAATAATCAGGAATAAGTGGGTCCGCCCCTTAAAGGGCCGGCCCCTTAAGGCCCTTTTTACAGCTCTACTCACCGTCATAGCATGGTCCTCATAGATATTGTATGTATTGAATTGTATACGATCTCCAACTTTAAATCCATTGATTCACACAACCTCCCGCCAACCCCTGGAAATCGTAACGACGAACGGGTTCCTTTGATAATCCAACGAACACTTATATTTTTCTCCATTTGCTCCAACCATGGTAACCTCATCCAACATTGTGTGCCACAAGTATTCCCCCATTTCCCTCGGTAACGTCTGCATCAAACAACATAAGTTATAATCATAATTTTGCAAATCGTAATTAAGTGAAACAAAAAATTATAATAACTGGACTGATTGCCAACCAATTGTGGATCAATTTCAGCATCCTCTGTAATGATCATTGTGAATGTAACAGCTTTTCGGAGAGATCGCGATTTGCTGTGCCAAGTAGGGAATTGGTCCGGAGTTATTGGGTTAACCGATGGAATGATCTGGAATTGATTTGTTCCCAAGTATTTGAAAAAAATCTGATGATGAGAATCGAATTCGTAGTAGGTTCTTAAAGTCATCCAACCATTGGTGATTTTGGGTACATCATCGTAGTTGCTGAACTCAACCTCGAAGATCACACATTTGGAATTGTGGTTGAAGTCATACAAGCGCCAAACATTCCCCAGTTCATTTTTGTATTCTCTATAGAACTCTCGTTCGACCTCGGCCTCGACCTACATAATTGATAGACAAAAGAAACTGATTTAAATCTGGTAGTAATACTCGTCTAACAAAACAAATCAATTTAAGACCAACATAATTTTGCAGTAATGATTTTTGCTTAACAGACAACAACAGTTTGGTAAATTTTGCAGTTCTAGAGACACTTTACGATTGGTGCATCAATTTTGCAGTCGTAGAGACAACAACATAGGGTAAAATGATCATACGATTGTCTACAACGGAAAAAAAAAGCTCTGTTTCGAACTCGCCCTAAACCTTCAAAATTGATAAGACCAACATAATTTTGCAGTCATGAATTTTTCTTAACAGACAACAACATTTTGGTAGTAATAACAAAGATTCTAAACCCAAAGGGAAAAAAAATTGCTCTGTTTTTAATCTATTGTGAGACACAAAAAGCTCTGTTTTTACTCATGCAAACATAATATAATGTCAAAAAAACATAAAATCAATGGATGAAACAACGAAAACATACCTCTCCTTTCACATGAACCGTCATAAAATAACTTAGTGCTGGTCTTTGCATAACTTCAACAACATTTTCGGCCATTTTTCACGGATTTTTTGTAAGATGGATGAGAAACGGAGGGGATGAAGTGAAAAAGTGAAATGGCCTTTGTTGGTAAGGTTGGTGGTTCGGCAGATGAAAAGAGAAGGTTTTTGGTAAATGAGTTTCGATTACCAATGTGTGTAATAATGACATTGGTTTGTAAAATTAATTGGCGTGTTGTTTCATCGAAAAGAAGAGGAACCGGTTAGTTTGTACTCCATTAACGAGTAACAGTGTCTCTGAAACGTTGAATTGGTTAGAGATAACACACAGTTACTGTTGGACTTGCTAAATATTAATTATCGTTGGATCCAAATTGTCTGTGATCTAAGGGTTATGATTAAACTGTTGACTTTGTGATTAAATGAGTGACTATGTGACTTGTCCACTAATAACCGTCTGATTAAATGGTTGTGTCTATGATTATTGGGTCATGCAAAAAACGTACAAATTGGTAAGTGTATAATGGATGGTTCGTATTTACCCGGAGGATACGAAGTAAATATCTAAGTCAGTAGCATTAGGGTAAAATGTTAAGTCAAAGAACTTAAAAAATTGAACTACTTCGATTTCGAAGTAGCATTAGGGTAAAATGTTAAGTCAAAGAACTTAAAAAATTGAACTACTTCGATTTCGAAGTCATTCACGTGTATTTACCCGGTGGAAACGGAGTAAATTCCTAAGTCAGTAGCATTAGGGTAAAATGTTAAGTCAAAGAACTTAAAAAATTGAACTACTTCAAAATCGAAGTCATTCACGTGTATTTACCCGGTGGAAACGGAGTAAATTCCTAAGTCAGTAGCATTAGGGTAAAATGTTAAGTCAAAGAACTTAAAAAATTGAACTACTTCGAAATCGAAGTCATTCACGTGTATTTACCTGGTGGAAACGGAGCAAATTCCTAAGTCAGTAGCATTAGGGTAAAATGTTAAGTCAAAGAACTTAAAAAATTGAACTACATCGAAATCGAAGTCATTCACGTGTATTTACCCGGTGGAAACGGAGTAAATATCTAAGTCAGTAGCATTAGGGTAAAATGTTAAGTCAAAGAACTTAAAAAATTGAACTACTTCGAAATCGAAGTCATTCACGTGTATTTACCCGGTGGAAACGGAGTAAATTCCTAAGTCAGTAGCATTAGGGTAAAATGTTAAGTCAAAGAACTTAAAAAATTGAACTACTCCAATTTCGAATTCAATAAATCTGTATTTACCCCATGAGAATTTTAATTTATAATGATCTGGTTATGTACGGCAGCGCCAGTCTATTGATAGGAGTATATGGCATGCACTTATCGTTTTTTCTAGTTTTGCAGAATGAAACAAAGAGTTTAAGTTAAGGTATTCTTTTGTTTTGTTTCATATGTGCTGCAATTTTCTTTGCTTCAAGTTGATCCCATATATTATGTCATTTGGTTTCAATTCAGTACCAATGGATTTTGGTTTTTCTATAATTTTTATGGGATTCAATTATTCTTTTGCATTATGAACTCAGTGAGGAAAACTTGTTCCATTTAACAAATCAGATTCATGTTATTATGATTTTAAGACTCAGATTGAATGGAACAAGATTAAGTACTTGACTTTTGAATCATGAATTGAGTGTAAGCAAACACTCTTTTGGAAAATTGCAAGTCATACTTGCAAACTTGGTTATTGATGACGGATCGTCACACTCTCTTATCCATGCCTATTTTAGCAACATTAAATGCTTTTAGTAGGTTTTTAGCAATAAATATAAGAGAAATCTAATCAGAAACTTGATTACTTGTTTTACAAGAAAACAGGAAAAATTGCAGGAAATTACTGATGTTCACTACGCTGGGGGCGTAGCTCATCACGCGCCGCGTGATGGAGATCACAGGGAGCCAAGTTTTCACTCTGATCACGCGCGGCGTGACTCCTGACCACGCGCGGCGTGAAGCTTTGTTCAGGAATTGGCTTGCTCTCTGACTTGATCACGCGCCGCGTGATACCGTTACCCCGCGCGGCGTAGTTGATGGATTTGCAACCACGCGCGGCGTGATAGATCTGACGCGCGGCGTGGTTGCAATGTTATATAAGGAATTCTGTTTTTCTGAAAAAGGGTTGGAAAATTTGGGAATCTGATCTTGATCTTGGAAATTCCAGGCACGAGTGGAAGACTGATCCTGTGTTCCAGAGGCTGAAGGTGGCTAGATTGGAAGCATTCAACATCATGGGAGTAGATTCCTTGAAGTTGGAGCAAGAATTGAGCTACTTCACGATGAGAGGCTAGAACTCCATTGAGGTTGGATCATGATGAGGAACTAAACTAATGTATTCCATGTAATCAATTGTATCTGTATTGAATCTCTCTCTTATGAATGTTATTCAATGAAATTCTGTCCTTAATGCTTTACAATTTCTGATCAATCTTGCAATGAACTTAGATTTTAATTATGTACGAGAGTATGAGTTGAAATCAGAACTGAATTCATTGTGCATTTGAGTGTTTCCGGTCGAGAGATTGAAACATAGAATGTAGCATACGATCAACGCGTTTTCAAATACTCCGCTACCGGTAGCTTCCATCCAAGAGATTGGAGAAGTATCGGTAGAGGATAGGGTGGATTTTGACAAGAGATTGCGATTCACCATATTGTTGATCTAGTTGTAACATTCGAGTGATTCATTACGATACAATTGAATTGCATGTGAATACTATTGTTTAGGGAATTGTCGACGATCCAACCTCATTCTTAATCAATTGATTTCTCAACATTTTCGTACAAACACATCCTTCAAACCAAACCCCCAATCTATGTGCATTCTTTGCATTATGTTTATGAACACTATGAGAATCGTTTAATCACACAATCCATGTGGATCGATATTTTTATTACTACGTGGTAATTCGTTCACTTGCGAAAATTATCCATCAAGTTTTTGCGCCGTTGCCGGGGATTGTGATTGATTCGACGAGGCAATAGTGTTCATATTTTCAGTGTTTTCCTTATTTCTCTGTTTTATATTTTTCTACCGGAGCGTTCTACTTGTTTGCTTCCTTGTGCATGCGGAGAACAGGTCCAATTGAGCTTTTTTTCGATTCTGAAATTGAGAAAGCAGCACGAGTAAATCGTAAAGCGGAAGGAAGGCATGTTTGAATCATACAATCAAGAGGCACTTTTAACTAGTTGCAAGCTCAATAATGCGTTTCTACAAATCATTACCAAACAACTAGAAGCACAATGTATGGTGCAAGCAACCTTTCAAAATAATCCTCAATTCAACACCTCCAATCTTGGAGTGAAGAATCACATGAATTGTTCGTATGGAGCTAATCCGAATCAAGCATTTCCTCAAGATCAACATTATGAAGATCACCTTGAATCTTTTGAAGATACTCTTATCTTAGCCATGAAGATGACTCAAGGCAATTTTGAGGTAATGAAGGCAAACCAAGAAGTGTCAAGCGAACGTCATGAAGCCTCCATCAAAAATCTCGAAAATCAAATTGGTCAACTAGCAAGGCAAGTCTCTTCTCTACAAACTCAAAGTAGTTTTTGTGGAGACACCACGGATTCTCGTAATGAAAGTTGTAATTCCATTAATTTGAGGAGTAGAGAAGTTTCATCATCGGAACTAGTGGAGAATCCTAAGAAGGATGAGAGTAAAAATGGTGAAGTTGAAAAGATAGTGGAGAATGAGTCTAGTGCCAAGAAAGGCAAGAAAAATATTGTGAAGGACCCCAAGTTTCAAGTTCCTTCACCATATGCTAGAATGCCTTATCCTAGGATGAAGAGGGTCAAGAACCAAGACCTTGAATTTTGTGGAGTAATATCCGAATGTTTCAAAGTGGAAGTGCTAGAGGAAGTGGTAAAAGATGAGAAAGAAGAAGAGTGGGATCATGAGATTGAAATTTTTCTTCAAAACTTGGATAACCCCCTAGAAGAGGAGAAAGAGCCAAAGGCGATAAAAAAGCCACCGGAATTGAAAGAACTTCCTCCTCAATGGAAGTATGTGTTTTTGGGTGGCGACTCTAGGAAACCCATGATCATAAGTGATTTTCTCACTCCACTAGAAGAGAATGACTTGTTAAAAGAAGCGGAGAAAGTAAATGACGACCTAGGATGGGACTTGGATGGTGTGGTTCCTATCTATTGTTTGTACAAGGTGGCCAAAGAAGAAGAGCCCAATCCGGTTGTTAATCCTCAAAAGTCTTCCACTTCAACATGGAAAGCTTCGATGAAGAAAAGTTCTGAGAAATCTCCATCACGGGCTAGTAAGAAGGAAAGAACCAATTTGAAGGCCAAATGGGAATGTCTCAAGAGTGATTCGGGAAGCGTGAAATCATTACTATTTGATATTAATATTGCTCCTTTGAATGAAGAGAACAAGAGGAGCCGGGTTGAATCAAAGTTGAAGTATCCTCCCTAACTTGTGATGATGAAGCGTCAAGCTAATGACGAGAAAGAAGCGCTTCATGGGAGGCAACCCATGAGTTTACGGTCCTTTCTTCCCTTTCACTCTTATGCTGCTTTATGAATAATATTTTGATGTTGCTTGGATTTGGCGGGATGTACTATTGTAACCTTGAATTTGAACTTTGTCTTGTTGATTGTGGAATGGTTTTTACTTTTAGAGTTTGTTTCAATACTTTGGCATGTTCCTTCTAGTTACTTGGGTATCAATTGCTTGATTTTCTCCGTGTGTGATATGTGAAACCTGCAGTGCAATAGCTTGTTGCACTCATGTGATCAAGAGGCAAAGGAAGGGAACGCACACTTTTTGACCGGTTCTTTGATTCGACCCAACCGAGAGGTATTGAGCCAAACACTCCTTTTTCTTCTATGTGTGATATCCACTCATGTATTGTCTCTCGATTTTGCTTGTCGTCTTTTTATTTGATTGGTACTTTTGTAGCACACACGAGGCATGTTCCTTGGTCCCTTTGAGCCTTTATATCCACCCTTACATGTAATTATCCTTTGCTTAACCAATTTGAGCTGAAAAGAATATGTTATTTTGCACAACCTTAAGAAAATTTTGATGAAAAAAGGAACGACTTTCTTGGAGGTTAGGCACCTAATTAGTGGTTGATGCACATTGCTCACCACTAAGTTTGGGGTTGCTTTTTGGAATTAGCAAACAATAAAGTTTGGGGTGAGGGTACTAGAGAACTTACAAAAGTTTGATTTGAAAAATTGAGAAAAATTTTCAAAAGTTACAAGGCCTTATGTGGAAGAAAGCAAAGAAAGTATAAAAAAAAAAAAAAAAACAAAAGAAAAGAAATGCAAAAAGAAGTGATAGCCTTGAGTACAAAAAGAATTGCAAACTTGTGTGTTGAAATAAAAATGTTCTCTAGTCCACTATGTTTCAAAAGAATAAGGGTTGGTTTATGAAAATTTTCTTTGACTAATAGGGGGATCTAACTCCAAGTTTTTCTACTACTTATCCAAAATGTCACCATCCACCCTAGCCAAGCCACGTTATAACCCTAAAAAGACCTCTAATGTGTGTGCACAAAGTGAACCGAATGAATTCTTAGACTACTTGCAAAATTATTGTTGACTTGCATTGATGTGTTGATTTGAGTGAATTACCAAAACTGAAGAGTGCATGTGAGTAGTGTGATGAAATCATAGAGCCTTGGTCGAAAAGTGTGAACTACTTGAAAATGTCTTGCGGGAACGATTGTGCAATTGAGCGATGTTGCAGGTGGATCATTGATCATCAGGTGATTCTCACGTATGTATGATTCGAGTGAATTTAAGGAAAATGTCAAGGTCTTGACACAAAAGCTTGAGGTAAAAGTTGTTTCCTTGAGGACAAGGAAAGGTTTAAGTTTGGGGTTGTGATGACGGATCGTCACACTCTCTTATCCATGCCTATTTTAGCAACATTAAATGCTTTTAGTAGGTTTTTAGCAATAAATATAAGAGAAATCTAATCAGAAACTTGATTACTTGTTTTACAAGAAAACAGGAAAAATTGCAGGAAATTACTGATGTTCACTACGCTGGGGGCGTAGCTCATCACGCGCCGCGTGATGGAGATCACAGGGAGCCAAGTTTTCACTCTGATCACGCGCGGCGTGACTCCTGACCACGCGCGGCGTGAAGCTTTGTTCAGGAATTGGCTTGCTCTCTGACTTGATCACGCGCCGCGTGATACCGTTACCCCGCGCGGCGTAGTTGATGGATTTGCAACCACGCGCGGCGTGATAGATCTGACGCGCGGCGTGGTTGCAATGTTATATAAGGAATTCTGTTTTTCTGAAAAAGGGTTGGAAAATTTGGGAATCTGATCTTGATCTTGGAAATTCCAGGCACGAGTGGAAGACTGATCCTGTGTTCCAGAGGCTGAAGGTGGCTAGATTGGAAGCATTCAACATCATGGGAGTAGATTCCTTGAAGTTGGAGCAAGAATTGAGCTACTTCACGATGAGAGGCTAGAACTCCATTGAGGTTGGATCATGATGAGGAACTAAACTAATGTATTCCATGTAATCAATTGTATCTGTATTGAATCTCTCTCTTATGAATGTTATTCAATGAAATTCTGTCCTTAATGCTTTACAATTTCTGATCAATCTTGCAATGAACTTAGATTTTAATTATGTACGAGAGTATGAGTTGAAATCAGAACTGAATTCATTGTGCATTTGAGTGTTTCCGGTCGAGAGATTGAAACATAGAATGTAGCATACGATCAACGCGTTTTCAAATACTCCGCTACCGGTAGCTTCCATCCAAGAGATTGGAGAAGTATCGGTAGAGGATAGGGTGGATTTTGACAAGAGATTGCGATTCACCATATTGTTGATCTAGTTGTAACATTCGAGTGATTCATTACGATACAATTGAATTGCATGTGAATACTATTGTTTAGGGAATTGTCGACGATCCAACCTCATTCTTAATCAATTGATTTCTCAACATTTTCGTACAAACACATCCTTCAAACCAAACCCCCAATCTATGTGCATTCTTTGCATTATGTTTATGAACACTATGAGAATCGTTTAATCACACAATCCCTGTGGATCGATATTTTTATTACTACGTGGTAATTCGTTCACTTGCGAAAATTATCCATCAGTTATCACTTTGGTTAAGTAATTTTATTTTTTTAAATTCAAATATTTGACGGTTTAAGTATATATTTTGAAATAAGTTGATTGAAACATAACGTTGCCAAAGTAACCTCTTTTGTGAAGATTAACTTATTTTGAAATCTGTTTGTGCCGATGAATTACAAAGGTGGGGAAGAAGGAAGAGAATGCGGTTTAAGGAGGAGGTGGAGACTTGTAGTGAGGAAATGGAAAAGTTGAGAAGTAGAACGGATCAAGAGAGTATTATGCGGTTTCAAGAGTTGTATCATAATCATGCAAAAACTCTTGTCCAAGAAGAGGCATATTGGAGGCAGCGTGCTAAGATGCATTGGTTGAAGGAGGGGGATCTTAACACTAAATTCTTTCACATGTCGGCCAAGGCTAGAAGTAAGGTGAAGAAGGTAGAGAAGTTAGTGAATGAGGAAAATGTTAGTTATTACTAATCAGGAGGGTCTTTGTGAAGTGGCGAAGAATTATTTTGACTCTCTCTTCAAATTTTCTGAAGGGAATCATGAACCCGTCCTATCCCTCATACACCCCAGAGTGACACTTGAAGACAACCAGAGACTTACAACACCTATTTTGAAGGAAGAAATTCATGCCGCCCTCATGCAGATGCACCCTGATAAATCGCCAGGTCCTGATGGTTTCAATCCGGCCTTCTATCAACATTTTTGGCAATTGTGTGGTGATGAAATATTTGATGTTGTGAAGGTATGGTTAGAAAGAGGGTATTTCCCTTGCTCTCTTAATGAAACCAATATATGTTTAATTCCGAAGTGTGATAGCCCCAACTCTATGAAAGAATTTCGGCCCATAGCTTTATGCAATGTCCTTTACAAAATTGTTTCTAAAATGCTTGCAAACCGCTTGAAATTGTGTCTTGATAAATGTATTTCGGAGGAACAATCGGCTTTTGTGGAAGGTCGTTCCATTACTGATAATGCGTTGATAGCCATTGATGACAGAATTAGCAAGTGTACTAACTTATCGTTAAGTAATAAAAATTTTAAAGTTCGTATCCGCAGGGATTGTTTCAATCTCGACAAAACAATTGAATCGTATTTAGGTCGTAAATATAAGGGGGTATGCTTGGCATATATTTGGTTTATAAGATAATTAAAATAAAAATTGCAATAAATTGATGAAGACTTTTTAATGGAGCGAAGTGGTTAAGGATTGTTTCGAATCCTCTCTGTATCCCTATTTGGTACTCAGTTCTAATTCTCAACAACCAAACTCTAATAGTTACGATAATTTAACAAAATAGATTAAGTCCAATTCCTTGGCTCATGATCCCTTTTATCTAATAAAGTACCCTAATTCCTTAGGCGAAACTAATATTATCAAAAGCGTTATTGAACGTTAAATTCTCAATCATACCAACTAATTCTTTATTCCTAAAGCAATTACGATTGGCAAACAGTTAATTTAGTTCTAGTAACAAAACCTAGGGTCAGTAGTGAATTATTTCTTGAAATCAATTCGATATTGGCCAAATACAAAAAAGCATTAAACACGAAATTAACTGAATAACTATTAATTTTGATTGCATAAATAAGAACATGTAGTTACATGGTTCAAATAGTTCTACAAAGAATCATCTAAAATCTTTAATCTGATGAAATTAGTTACTCATAATAATAATTGACATAACAATTAAATAATAGTACATGTGAGAGCACCTTAAAATAATACTCCTATGGAAGAATTCGTCACAGTCGTACTCCTATTTTTCCAGTCTGCAAGGTCTGCGTGAATATTGTCCCTTTAGGTTAAAAAGCTGATCTATATATATGCCTTCCAAATGTATAACGTGCCACACAATAAAAAAGGAATAGCAATCCAATAGCATGCTGACACCTCATCAAAGGAAAAATACAAGGACTGCTCGCATCATGCTGACGTCATGCTCTGGAGAGAGTGGCAAATCGTGCCACGACGGGAGTTGGATGAGGACGCGAAAAATCCAGTGGCCACATGCATACAATTTGAAATTCTGGTATAGCAGAGCCAGATGTTGTACAGGATGACGAAACATCTGGTCTGTCATGAATAATATGGCAAGGCATATAACATTAACAACAGATACTGAAAAACGTAAACAGTAGATGTTCTACACGATGCTCCAACATTTGTCAGGAGTGATAGTATACTGATGTTGAACGCGATGCTTAAGCATCTCGTACCAATACAAACAAGTTAATAATAAAGTGCAGAACGTAAAACACAAGTTATTTGTTAACCCAGTTCGGTGCAACGTCACCTAATCTGGGGGATACCAATCCAGGAGTGAATCCACTATGATAGTATTAGTTTGAAGCCCTCAATAAACTTTCCGTTTATGACTTCTCACCTAATCACCACCCGTGCTATATTCTACCTAAGTCACACCTAGGTATGAGAACCTCCGCTCACCTCCTCTTAATCACAGCCACTGTGATCGTACAAATAACAACTTGCAGATGAAGACACACTTCTTAAACATCCACCAATTCCGTACTTCAAAGCTTTGGAATTGTATACACACACTATCTCCTTGCTTAGAAGCTCTAGAGATATTACAACACTCTACTCATTACCTAAAGGTTTCTAAGTGAGGACATAGTGACCATCTCACAACCCGAGTGGTTCACTTACACCAACTCTCCTAGAGAGTGGCTACATGACACGAAACCCTAAAAGACTACATCGTGGTAAAATTGATTTCGGTTTCGGTTAACTAAACAATGGTGACAGCTTCCTTTAAATAACCTTCACTAGCACAGGCTAGGTCTTCAATTAGGCTTCAATAGCACAGCATGATTAAAGGTTCCTTCAAGGAAAAATCTTCAATTAAAATGTTTTGTTTCCTTAACTTGAAGATCTGATTAGCAGACAAAACTTGATCACGAGATCCATTATTAATTATACGTGACAACGCTCCTTATCACAAACGAACATTTATTATGGATTCCATATTTAGAACTTAGGCGCGAGATCTCAACATACACAGGCCCGGCCTACTGGATGTGGAATCCAATGTTGAAGCATTGTACCGAACATCTTGCTTATACTGGATGGTGGAAGCGTGTAGTTCCACATCAGACAGGATCACATGTTTTAGCAAAATGAGGCCAACCATACAACACCAACAATCTCCCCCTTTGGCAATTTTTGGCTAAAACATCCTAAGATTATTTCAACCGTTCTAGAGAGATACACAAGCTACCTTTCTTCAACTCAACATAGGCACACAGTCATGAAGTAAAGTAGAACAGTTTAACATGCTTGTTTTAATAACCCCTCATATAAAATAGCATATTTATTATGTATCAAATTAGAACTTCAGAGGCATGCAACAGCGGAATACGAACACACCTGGCTTCACATAATACTTCAGCAGAGAGATATAAACTCTCACAGTAGAACCACACAAGGAGAAATAAACTCCTTCAAATAGAGAAATATAATTTCTCTTTAAGAACACATCATCCGGATGTTTCAACATTTGGTAGGACATCACAACAACACCCAGACATACATTAAGCGCATACAAGCAGAGCTACATCACTGTACTACTCTTCACAGATTCATCAGACACACTGTAATACTCTTCACAAATTCATTTCAAAGCATGTCAGAACATCATGCACAATTCTCTCCCCCTTTTTAGACACAAAATATGCCAAACAGAAACTTCATGTATTAAGAACTATAGTAAAGAGTAAAGACCATCACAGTAATGCATAGTGGAGAGTATCAAATCACAGCAGATCCATATTTCTATGTCTATGATTATGATCATGCCCTATGCTGTAAGTTTAAATGATTTTCGAAGATCTTGCATGCACAACATTCAAATAACTACTCCCCCTCAAGAGATGCATAACAGAGTATCAAAACATCACACACCACATGTGCAGAGCACATTTATAACATACGCAGAGCACATACATCAAATACTATACATCATATGCTGCTATCGCACACACACCAGATGTTAGAGCATCTGTCAACACATCATGTACACAGAATACATCACAGATCACCACTCCCCCTTTTTAAGCCACAAATTCTGACACATAACCACGCATTAAGCAAACCACGGAGTAGCAGTTGGGAAAGTAAATTCCAACATAACTGAGAACAATAAATTCTCAGGCAACCAGGATGTTTCAACATCTGTCGGGACAGTGCGCCACACTCAAGTACAGAATCAGCCAGAGCAATCAAACAGGGCATTACACAACAAAATAGTAACTGCTTACTTCATTATGCTACTCCCCCTCAATATCATAATCAGATAAATTAATTTCACTCCCCCTGAATACATCGACACATGCTTATCAGAATGATAATTAGAAATCAATTCTTACTCATCCTCAATTTTATCATCGATATCAGCACATAAGCATACAACAACACAGATTCAATACTACACTACATAGATTAGCTGATGTCTAAGCATCCGACACCACATCATATAGTAGAACGCATCTATATAGTAGAACACATCCAACCACTACACAGACTAGCAGAAGAGCATGTATATGTTTCAACATCAGTTAGCACATCAGACATTAGCAGCGCAACATATCATACCTACCAACCACCAAACTACTTCCCTTTTTAGTCAGAAGTTTAGACATATTAGGGTCTTCATGCATTCATCAAGGAGTAAAATAGCAAAAAGAACATAAGTATCCATAGTGCGGATTACCAGAATCATAGAATGCAGATTATTACAGACCATATGCACAAATGGTGCTTCAAATTATCTAGGGCATAGTCCACAAATATCCGGAGAACAAAAGTAGTGGAAAGAAAAACATGTGAGCTTTCATCCACAATACCATAACCAAACTCCAGCAATATAGAATGAAGATCATACGTCATAAGGCACAAACATATATTGTCTTCATCACATCAATCACATAGTGCACAGAGTTTACTACAACCGAAGATAACACTATGAGATACATACCTCATCAGATATAAATCAGCAGCGGAGGATCCATATCATATCCACCATATCAAACATCATTGTTAACACTCATAAAAGAGACATCTCCCCCTTGTTTGCACAACATGACAACGGCATAAGAAAATATTGTTCCAGTAACACTTGTCATAGCTCCTATCTACGGTAAAACATAGATTTCCAGAGACGTTATCTACGGTAAAACACAGATTTCCCCAACTTTTTCTTGTCAAGTGATATGATGTTTAGCGCATCATCCTCAACATCAGGCTTAAAGTCACACACACACATATGCATATAAACCAGATCCAAAACAATCAGATATAGTAATAGTAATCACATTTGAGCACCACATATCTGAGTATTATCACATATGATCATAACACATCTGAACACATATAGTACTTCTCAACAGAACTTACATCCACACAAACATCCATAACATGACTAGATCTCTTCCAGTCACACTTTGAGCAACAACTTGGTCAAGTGGAAGATCATCAGAATCAGTTTCTTTCACCACATTAAAAACCTAAATACTACAAACAACCATTTGGTTGATCTTCAACCTCATCAGATAGGGGACTCTCAAAACCATATCAACTTTAGTTTGGGGAATTATAGAACAGATTTCAACAACATTAGCAGGTTGGTCCTGGATGGTTCAACATCCGATACGACATCAGACTCAAGTGAGGTTTCTTCAACAACAACATTAGTAGGGGATGACAGAGTGTCAGAACCAACAACTTTGGAAGATGACACATGAACAATTTCAAAAACAATGTCATCAACAACCATAGCATTCATACTAGATTGACCTATGGTTTTAAGAGATCTAGGTTTATCTAAAATTACAATTTCAAATGCAGATCTCCAAGATGTTCCAACACTACCCACAACATTTGAACTGACATAACCTTTAACAGAGGTAACAACATTTGATTCGACATTAGGGGTGACATCTGAATCAATGAGGTTATATAACAAAAAACGAGCTTGGTAGGTTTATTAACATCATCGACAGTAACATAAATAGACTTTTCTAGGGTCTTTTGAAAGATAGAATTAACATGGATAATAGATTTAGAAACAGGTTTCCTAGATGATGCAACATTTTGTTCAACATTGTATTCTTTCAGCATCTGCTTTATCCACAAGAGTTGTGAGCAACTACTCTCAGCTGCTATGTACTCAGCCTCTACAATAGACAATGATACATTATTTTGCTTCTTGATAAGCCAGTAAATCAGATTATTCTCCAAAAAGAAACAACCTCCATAAGTACTTTTCCTATCATTATCACTTCTTATCCAATCAACAAGACAATATCCCACCAGTATAGAATTTGTACCATGGGAGAACAGAATATCGTAGTTACAAGTACCAATAACTTACTTCATATCAAACTCAGATTGCATCTGCTGACCAATGTTGGACCATCTGGTTCGACATTTCTCCAAACACAATCTTACCAACAATAAATACTCTTGGAGAGTCCTTCCAAAAATCTGTAGAGAAAAATAAATTCTCTCAAACTCAACCATTTAACCACTTGAGAAATATATGAATAACTGATATAATTATCTAGCTTGACATGGCTAGAAGCAACCATTCCTTTGTTAAGATCACAAATAATTTCATAATGTCACAACATGTTGTCTGACATCATGTCCTCTTATGAGGCATAAGATCTCCACAAGCTAGAACAATACTCTAGACAATATATGTATCATTGTAGCAACAGTTCACAGATAAACACATGACTCTTCTCATCATGGATAACCAATGCTCCATCAGAAGATGAAACCTCAAGTACTAGATCAAAACATGCGAAATACTTCATGCTCTCATGTTGAAGAGCAACACTAACTCCCTCAGTAGAGTCAATCCTGAGTCGGATATTCTCACTCCTTGAGAATACATCCAAGCACTCTGACCCCTTCACTTAACAAGGATACATATGATCATTGTCCTTGCAGAACTACACTCAGTATCATGACCTTTTGAATAGGCAAGATGTCATGCATAGCTAGAACGTACTACAAGATCAGAACCCTCACATTCTGATTCACATAGTCAGAAACGCTTTTTCTGACCGTACTGCTTGAGCACTCTTATGCAAAATCCCAAGCACCTTCCACAAAACACCCATCAATAATTATGATGTTCCAACATCATTTGGATCATCAGCCTCTAATTTCATAAACCAGTAACGTTGGTC
The DNA here is from genome assembly GCF_020283565.1 of Trifolium pratense. Classification (NCBI taxonomy): domain Eukaryota; kingdom Viridiplantae; phylum Streptophyta; class Magnoliopsida; order Fabales; family Fabaceae; genus Trifolium; species Trifolium pratense. Next base: position 37,718,777 of record NC_060064.1, on the reverse strand, counting down.
GTAAATCATCATTCAAAAGACTCATTGTGCATAAACATCCTTCAAGAAGCTCCTAACAGAGTGCCACCAGTGCAGATCATATTGGTTTTTCAAAAAAAAACCTGAATATAGTGGAGAGAAATAAACTCTCATAAAAGAATCACTGGGGAAAAATAAATTCCCTCAAAGGCTGAGAAAAATAAATTCTCAGGTAAAACGATGCTTCAGCATATATTAGAGCATTGAGCCACATCAGACAAACAATACCACTCCTCAAATAAATACTCAGTCTCTCGTCAAAGTATTCTCCATCAGTCTTATGCACAACATCAACAGAGGATATACAAAACACTCAGCTCTCATTAAAGTAATTATCATTTGTCAGATAGGATTACCTTCTCATACAAGGTAGGGCATTAGATCTGACATCCTTCTTCTACACATGTCTGGCACCAGCAAATGACACTCAGTCATGATAGCTTGCCACAAATTATTCAGATTAGGTCAGTGGCTTGACCTTGTACTCCACATTGAGTAGAACCCACATCCTTGGCTGAAGAGGCAGATTCTTGAGATAATGCTTCCGCATCAATTCAAACATCAATCTCAACCCATGAGTTTCATCCTGAACTATGGTCTGAAGATACCATAATAGTCCATAACTCTTGCAAGAGGACACAAGAGGATCAACCATCAGTAGTTGATCATCCTTCAATACTAAATCATCCACACATGCAGAGACCTGCATATTATACATCTCAAGAAATTCTAATATTCAGACTTTTTGTATTACTTTGAGATGTTGGATGCCATTCTTCTGCACTTATAGAGGAGATTCCCTCTAACAAGTATCTGGAGCAGTCTTCAAAAAACAATGGCAATAACTTGTCATTATTCACCATAAGCCACCTTATCACACTAAATCTGCTTCTCCCAATACACAAGAATCACATTCAATCCTTGCAACATAACCGTTCCATTATGTGAGGACACCACATAACTGGACCCCAAGTCAAAGAGGAACTTCCGATATAGATACTAGGGAACCATGATCATTTGTTCCCAAAAGTAATGACTCCTCCTTGCTTAATCATACATTCATACAACAGATATCACAACATCATATAGCACATCAGCATTGCACACAACTGCAACTACCACTTACTTGAATCAGAGATAAACTAACCCAAGAGGTCAACCATGAGTTGATCGTGACCTAAACAACATGCTTATCTAAGACATGTTTCTAGCGTAGAAAACATCTCAGACACAGATGCCTCCTCTTCCAGATCAGGAGAAGGTTACAAACACATGTAACCAATACACATTTGTCCAGCACCCACGCATCTGTCATGCCCTACTGTCATCCAACGAGATTCTGCAAAATCTGCTCGTCTGATGTTCCAACATCTGGTAAGGCATCAGCTCCCTTCTACAGGAGCACACAAATAAATCCTCTATCAAAGCCGTACAACAGGTTAACACCGGTTTGAAAATAAATCAAACCATACAGCAACTAAATACCAAATCTACACGCCTGAACACCAATAGACAGGTCTAATACACACCTTGTCATGAATAGTCTATCCTCCACTTCTAGGGACCATTCAATTAATATGAACTTCTCCAAGTTCAAAATAATTTTTCAGTATTCTTTTCTTGCCCATAACCAGAAAGTATCTTCCCATGGATCTCATCCAGAAAACAGAACAGGATGCTTGCTCTGATACCAATTGAAATTCTGGTATAGCAGAGCCAGATGTTGTACAGGATGACGAAACATCTGGTCTGTCATGAATAATATGGCAAGGCATATAACATTAACAACAGATACTGAAAAACGTAAACAGTAGATGTTCTACACGATGCTCCAACATTTGTCAGGAGTGATAGTATACTGATGTTGAACGCGATGCTTAAGCATCTCGTACCAGTACAAACAAGTTAATAATAAAGTGCAGAACGTAAAACACAAGTTATTTGTTAACCCAGTTCGGTGCAACGTCACCTAATCTGGGGGATACCAATCCAGGAGTGAATCCACTATGATAGTATTAGTTTGAAGCCCTCAATAAACTTCCCGTTTATGACTTCTCACCTAATCACCACCCGTGCTATATTCTACCTAAGTCACACCTAGGTATGAGAACCTCCGCTCACCTCCTCTTAATCACAGCCACTGTGATCGTACAAATAACAACTTGCAGATGAAGACACACTTCTTAAACATCCACCAATTCCGTACTTCAAAGCTTTGGAATTGTATACACACACTATCTCCTTGCTTAGAAGCTCTAGAGATATTACAACACTCTACTCATTACCTAAAGGTTTCTGAGTGAGGACATAGTGACCATCTCACAACCCGAGTGGTTCACTTACACCAACTCTCCTAGAGAGTGGCTACATGACACGAAACCCTAAAAGACTACATCGTGGTAAAATTGATTTCGGTTTCGGTTAACTAAACAATGGTGACAGCTTCCTTTAAATAACCTTCACTAGCACAGGCTAGGTCTTCAATTAGGCTTCAATAGCACAGCATGATTAAAGGTTCCTTCAAGGAAAAATCTTCAATTAAAATGTTTTGTTTCCTTAACTTGAAGATCTGATTAGCAGACAAAACTTGATCACGAGATCCATTATTAATTATACGTGACAACGCTCCTTATCACAAACGAACATTTATTATGGATTCCATATTTAGAACTTAGGCGCGAGATCTCAACATACACAGGCCCGGCCTACTGGATGTGGAATCCAATGTTGAAGCATTGTACCGAACATCTTGCTTATACTGGATGGTGGAAGCGTGTAGTTCCACATCAGACAGGATCACATGTTTTAGCAAAATGAGGCCAACCATACAACACCAACCCAATTGATTCAAAAACTTTCAATTTTTTAAATATTTTTCTTCTTGGTCTTCAAACTTCTTGCTATGTCAATTTCTTTAAATATTCTTCTCTTTGACCATGTAAAACTCCTTAAAACTAACTAAAAAGCATTAAAATAACAATTAAAAATAACAAATGACTAAATGTCATCACAACCCCAAACTTGAACTGTTACTTGTCCTCAAGTGACATGTCTGTCAAAACAAAACTGTCTGGGAAATAACAAATTAATTTGAATGATAAAAATCTCATAAACCTTATTCTCTTCATCCGGCAATAGAACCACCGGTCTTAACTTCAGTGATTCTGCTCAATCAACACTCTGGCTTCTAAGACTTCAATCAGATTAAGTCCAATGACCGTTCCACACGATGTCCAAAGTTCAACCTTATCTCTCACTCACCATTTCACTCAATTTGACAAGGTATTCACTCCATCAACATGCAAATGCTATTTTACCATAAGCTTGAAAAAAATTCTAAACGTCAATCAAAGTAACTACATCACACACATTTTTGAGGTCTTAAGGGTTATAACTTGGCTTGGGTAAATGGTGGGATAATTTTGGGAAAAGTAGGCTAAATTGGAGTTAGGTATCCACTACTATTCCTTGTCGAAAAATTACCATTATTGGGACTCAATTCATTGTTAATTAGGTACTTAGAGAACTTATTCTTCAAAAAAAATTTTCTTTTTGAAGATGCCAATATTTTTCATGTTTAATGGCTCTTTATTTTTTTTTTCTAAGAAACTCCATTATTTTTGTGAGTCATTATTATTCTCTTTTTTTTTTCTTTTTTTTTTTTTCAAGTTCTCTAGTACCTCTACCCCAAACTTAAGATGTTGCTAATTCCAGAAACAACCCCAAACTTAAAATGATGCCATGACAAGAAAATTTAAAGCTTCTACCTAACTCCAAGGAGGGCAAACAGATAAAAAATTTCAGGTCTAAAAGACTTATAATTTGGTATGTCAGCGAAAGAAAAGGGATTTTTTTTTAGGCTCAAAATGGTTTAGCAACGGATAAATAATAAACAGGGGAGCTTGAAAAAGGCTCAGAGTACCAAACAAATGTGCCTCTATGTGTGAAAATGTAAAACCAATCAACAGTAGAGAATAGTTGCAAGTTCTAGAAAATATACAAAGCATGGATACACTCATAAGATGTGAAAGAAATAGTATACCGTGGAATTTATTTGGCTCAATATGCTCACCAGCTGAGGTATCTGAAAGTTGAACTAGTACACCGTGCAAAACTCCATCTTTCCTATTCATCTCTTTGTCTCTTGAACCATCGTGCTTTCATGAGCAGTCACACGTCAGTTATTCTTTTATGTGCAAGTCTAAGAGATTCTCATCATGCAAATTCAGGTGTTAACACACTGACAATTCTGAAAAGACATAAAAACATTCAACTTGATAATAAACAAAGTAACATAAATGATGAAACATAGGGGATTGTCAGCAAACAACAACCATGACTGACTCTTTTTTTTTTTTTTTGAAAAATTAAAGACTGAAAAAAAATAAAAACATATCTGATGGGTTGCCTCCCATTAAGCGCTTCTTTACAGTCATTAGCTTGACTCATCACCAATCGTTAGGGTGGCATATATGACAAAAAGAACACATCATCCTTCTTCTTCCTCTTGTTTAGTAGGAATTCCATGAACTTGACATAAAGAGTCAAGTGCTCCCATCCTCTAACAGCCAAGCCTTGGTAATATGTGCTCTTCCACTTTAGAGAAGAATAATGCTCCTTTTTCAAGTGACATTTCTTTTTATTTTCCATTGGTGGAGACTCATATGTCGCATAGAGATCAACATTCTTCACTCTTGAATTCTCTTTCATGCCATTATTTTTGTTTTTCGAATTTTCTTCTTCTACCACAATGGCATGATGTTTCATCTCCATCTCAACCAACTTCTCACACTTATTTGCCTTTTCAACAAGATTACCACATTCAACTTCAAATCCATCAAATGAACCTTGATTTGACCTCAAAAATTCATCCAAAATCTTTTCGAGTTGAGAGTTGAAATCAACCTTAATCTCTTGATGTTCTTTTTCCTTTAAACAAGTTTTCTCACAATAGTCATTGTGATTATTCTCCCCGCAAAAGTAACTTCTCGCCTTCAATCTTGAAATCCTTGCATCCAGCCTCTCTTGCTCATAAGATAGTAAACATAGTTGATAACAAATGATACCTATTTCTTCACTATCAACCAATCTATTATCAATCCATTTCATTGCTACAAAACTTGGAGAAAATTTTCAGTAGCAAAACAAACTAAAGAAGACATAAAGAGAAAATTTTATATATACAAGAATAAAATGAAAATAACAAGAAAAAAAAAATCCTAAGTAAAATAAATTGCCTTGTCAAAATTAATCAACAATCCCTGGCAACGGCGCCAAAAACTTGATGACAGAATTAGCAAGTGTACTAACTTATCGTTAAGTAATAAAATTTTTAAAGTTCGTATCCGCAGGGATTGTTTCAATCTCGACAAAACAACTGAATCGTATTTAGGTCGTAAATATAAGGGGGTATGCTTGACATATATTTGGTTTATAAGATAATTAAAATAAAAATTGCAATAAATTGATGAAGACTTTTTAATGGAGCGAAGCGATTAAGGATTGTTTCGAATCCTCTCTGTATCCCTATTTGGTACTCTAGGTTCTAATTCTCAACAACCAAACTCTAATAGTTACGATAATTTAACAAAATAGATTAAGTCCAATTCCTTGGCTCATGATCCCTTTTATCTAATAAAGTACCCTAATTCCTTAGGCGAAACTAATATTATCAAAAGCGTTATTGAACGTTAAATTCTCAATCATACCAACTAATTCTTTATTCCTAAAGCAAGTACGATTGGCAAATAGTTAATTTAGTTCTAGTAACAAAACCTAGGGTCAGTAGTGAATTATTTCTTGAAATCAATTCGATATTGGCCAAATATAGAAAAGCATTAAACACGAAATTAACTGAATAACTATTAATTTTGATTGCATAAATAAGAACACGTAGTTACATGGTTCAAATAGTTCTACAGAGAATCATCTAAAATCCTTAATCTGATGAATTTAATTACTCATAATAATAATTGACATAACAATTAAATAATAGTACATGTGAGAGCACCTTGAAATAATACTCCTATGGAAGAATTCGTCACAGTCGTACTCCTATTTTTCCAGTCTGCAAGGTCTGCGTGAATATTGTCCCTTTAGGTTAAAAAGCTGATCTATATATATGCCTTCCAAAGTGTATAACGTGCCACACAATAAAAAAGGAATAGCAATCCAATAGCATGCTGACACCTCATCAAAGGAAAAATACAAGGACTGCTCGCATCATGCTGACGTCATGCTCTGGAGAGAGTGGCAAATCGTGCCGCGACGGGAGTTGGATGAGGACGCGAAAAATCCAGTGGCCACATGCATACAATTGATTAAAAAACTTTCAATTTTTTAAATATTTTTCTTCTTGGTCTTCAAACTTCTTGCTATGTCAATTTCTTTAAATATTCTTCTCTTTGACCATGTAAAACTCCTTAAAACTAACTAAAAAGCATTAAAATAACAATTAAAAATAACAAATGACTGAATGTCATCAGCCATGGAAGTCATCCATGCTTTGAAAAGAAAAACGAAAGGTATGAAGGGGGAGTTGGCACTTAAGATTGATATTAGTAAGGCTTATGATAAGGTTGATTGGGGTTTTTTGAAGGGTATGCTACTTCGGATGGGGTTTTCAAACAAATGGATCCAATGGATGATGATGTGTGTTAGTTCCGTGAATTACTCGGTGTTAATGAATTTTGACAAAGTCGGACCTATCCATCCTGGAAGAGGACTCAGACAAGGCGATCCGTTGTCTCCTTATCTCTTTATTTTGGCAACTGAAGGCTTAACAGCTCTTATAAAACATTCCTTAGAGAGAGGAGAAATACATGGTGTTAAAATATGTAGAGGGGCACCCGTGGTGTCCCATCTACTTTTTGCTGATGACTGCTTCTTGTTTTGCAGGGCTAATATCGCTGAGGCCACCCCCATATGATGTCGTTACTAGATGTTTATGGCGCAGCTAGTGGACAAGAAATAAATTTGTCCAAGTCAGAAGTGTATTTTAGTAGAAACCTGAGTAAAGCGACTCAAGAGGATCTCTCCGGCATTATGGGAGTTAAACATGTGATGGGCACCGACACATATCATGGCCTACCATCTATGATGGGGAGGAGTAAAAAAGCTACATTTGGTTACATTAAAGATAGAATGTGGAGGAAAATTAACTCATGGCGAGGGAGAGCCCTATCCAAAGCGGGTAAGGATGTTATGATAAAATCAGTTTTACAGGCTATCCCATCTTATATTATGAGTATTTTTTTGATCCCGGATTCTATAATCAATGATATAGAGAGAATTTTGAATTCCTTTTGGTGGGGTGGAGGAACTAATAAAAAAGGGATTAGGTGGTTAGCGTGGGATAAATTGGCTAGGCCAAAAGCTGACGGCGGGTTAGGTTTCCGTAACTTTCATGCTTTTAACATGGCGATGGTTGCAAAACAAGCATGGAACTTTATGTCAAAACCCAATTCGTTTGTGGCTAGAATCTATAAGGCTAGGTACTTTCCTCGGTCCTCTTTATTTGATGCAAAGATCGGTGCAAATCCTAGTTTTGCTTGGCGAAGCATTTGGAAATCACGTGATGTTCTTATTAATGGATGTAGGTGGAAAATTGGTGACGGGAGTAGAATCAATATCATGTCTGAACCATGGCTGCGGGGGGAGGACAATCCTTGGATGCATGCTCCTCAAAACCATAGTATGTATGATTTAAATGTGAATAATTTATTATTACAGGGAGTTAAAAGATAGGATACTCAGAAATTATATTCTCTTTTTTCAGCATCAGTGGCAGAGAGTATAATTAGGATACCGCTACTTGAGGAAGTGACAGAGGACTATTTGCTGTGGCAATTTGAAAATAATGGGAATTACACAGTGAAATCCGGGTACAAGACTTACCTAAAAAATAGAGCAATTGAACAAAACTACACATTAGAAAAGGAATGGGGGTCACTATGGCGTATCAAAACAGCCCCAAAAAAATAAACATCTAATGTGGAGAGTGTGTCGAGGTGTTTTACCGACCCGAACTCGCTTACGGGAGCGTCATGTGATGTGCCCAAGTGAATGTCCTATATGTGAAGGAATTGAGGAGGATGACTGGCATGTTTTCTTTGGTTGTAGAGAGAGTAAAAGTGTGTGGATTGAAGCCGGATTGAGGGGAGTCATTGAGCCAAGGATGCAACATACTAATAATGTAAAATCTATATTTCTTGATATTTGCAGGGATGAGACTCCTAATGTTGTAGGAGCCGTTGCAACAATAGCTTGGTGTATTTGGAATAATCGTAACAATTGGGTTTGGAACGGACTCAAGGACACGGCGAAGAGCATAGCAATGAGAGCTGTCCACATGACACAAGAATGGCAGGCTGCAAATGATGTACAGCAGCAGCAGACGCGCATCATTTCTACGCCAGTTCATGCACTTCAACGATGGCAGCAACCCCGTGTCGGTTGGTGGAAATGCAACGTTGACGCAAGCTTCTTCAACACATCTGGCCATACCGGCTGGAGTTGGTGCATCCGTGACTCTAATGGCAACTTTGTTGCAGCAGGTACAAACATCAACAAGTATCACCTCTCAATATTAGAAGGTGAAGCCATGGCAATTTTGGAAGCAATTCGCGAAGCCTCAACTAGAGGGTGGTCTAACATTATCTTTGAAAGTGATTCCAAAATTGTAGTGGATGCTATACAAACTAGCCATAGAGGAGTATCGGAATTGAGTTCTATTATTTTGTCAATTAATTTATTGTTACAGTGTAATCCGAACTTTGAGATCAAGTTTATAAAGCGTCAAGCGAATATGGCGGCCCATACCTTAGCTAGGGCGGCCGTTTCTTGGCCTTGTCGCACTTTCTTTGATTATGTCCCTCATTGTATTGAACATATTATAATTAATGAATTAAGTTGATTGTGTTTGTTTCAAAAAACACTTATTTTGAAATATAAAAGGTTGTGTGCTTGTAACTTATGTAAATATTTAACCGGCCCAAAGGAAGGTAACTATTTTACAGAATTATAAGTGCACCTGTGGTGATAAACGTGTGATAATTATTCGGTTTTACATGTGAATAATAAATTGGCCCAAAGGAAAATTTGTTATTTGACATGTTCTTATTATCAGTGTTTGATTACTGCGTCAAGGTATCACTGAAAAGTTAATATTTTGTCCAAAGATAGAATGTTAATGGATTCCCGATATCTTGTAATGGGGTTTACCTTTATTTGAATTTAAAGTTACTTTTATTTTGAGGTTTACTTGAGCATGTTTTGCTTGATTTTTGTTCTCTCTTCGGTTATGAATGACATGTTGAAGTTACTTCCAACGTCAATTTAGTTAAATGGCTCAAACTTCAAGTTCTAGAAAGTAAATCTTTTGATAATTCTTGAAGTATGGATCTCAGCGTTGCATTAAGGATTGATTTTCCCACACCTCGTACGGATGAGAGTACCTCTAAACAAAAGAGGGAAATTGTAAGGTGGGAGAGGTTAAATTGCATATGTTCGATGATCATAAGAGAGGCCACTATGGGAACATTCTAGGGCAGACTATCTTAAGCAAATTTGAAAAGAGGGTTCTCAAGAACGAAAAGTCTGATATACTATGCTTTTGGGAAACCTTAATTCAATAAAGTATAAGGATAAGCTGCGGATACAATGCCTCAAAAGGAACAACATAAATAATTTAAATCAGGTAACAATAGTTGTTTCTTTTGTGGAGCTAAAGGGTAAAGAAGGATTACTTTAACCGTCAAACATGACGTGTTAAGGGAATGTATTTGGTTTGTTTTCAGGTTGATTTAACTTTGGTATGTAGACACACATATGTTGGATAGATTCTGGTGCCACAACTAACAACAGTGTGTTTATGTAATGTTTTATGAATTGTCGGCAACTTAGTGATGGTGAAAGATACATCTATATGTGGTTGACGACAAAACAATTCAAGTCAATGTTGTTGGAATTGCCATGTTCGGTGTATCCTATGCTAATAGTGTTTTGGTTTATGCATCAGTGCTTAATAAATTTGATTTTCAGCTATTCTGTTCTTATTCAAATTGAACTCAGTTTTATTAAAGTAATTAAATCAAATAAATAAAGATATACATTGTTTGGTGTTGATTGAGTTTGAAAGAATGCAGCTTTAGTTTATTTATTTTCTTGTGTTGTTTGGATTCAGTTTGGTATTGTGCATCCATGCTTTCAGTTTAAAATTATTATAGAATTTTTGGTTTGCCTGTTTCATTCCAAAGTTTGGTCTATGGCCAATTTCAGTTTTGCCTCAAATTTAAGATGAGATAATTTAGATTTTGTTAAACCGTTTTGGTTCAATAACTTTATAGTTTCAGTTAATTAGTTTTTAAAGTTAAGGCTTGCGGTTTCAGTTATTTCGGTGTGATAATAATGTATTTGGAATTTTGATCATTGACAAGGATTATTCACTACTTTTTTTCATTTGCTCATGTCTTCAGTTTCATTCTGTTTTTGGCTAATGTCAAATTGAATTTCGGTTTTGTATAATTTATAAGTTTCGGGTTGTTCAGTTAAAGAAGAGTCTTATAAACCAAATGAAAAGAAACTGGACTTGAGGCATAAGTTGGATACTCTAAAAGGATCTAGAGGTACATGTTTTATGATCCCACAATTAAGTTTGGTATTTGAATAAGGAAATGCTGGTTCTTTGAGGATGTTGAGTTTGCAGGGGAAGATATGGTTAGAGACTTTGATATTCCCACAAGTGTCTAACTCCCCATACAAGAAATTGTTTCAGATGAACAAACTCTTACACCTCAAGAACATATGTCATTCAGGAGACCCACGAGAGAAAATAGAAATACAATATCAGATGATTTTATTGTATTTATCCAGGGACATAAGGTTAACATTGGAATGATGGATGATGATCTAATCAGATTTCATCAAGCAATGGAAAGTTCTAACTCTCAAAGGTGGATCGATGCCCTAAATAAAGTGATAAATTCCATAAATGACAATGACATTTGGGATTTTCTCATTGCCATAAGGTGCAAAACTCATTGGTCTTAAATAAAAATTTAAGACCAAGAGGGATTCGATAGGCGATGTGGAGAGGTAAAAAGCTCATCTTGTCACAAAAGGATTTACACATAAAGAAGGCATTGATTATAAAGAGTCTTTCTTTTCGGTTTTTTCGAAAGACTCTTTTAGGACCACAATGACATTGGTGACACATTTAGAACTTGAGTTACATCTGGTGGATATAAAGACAACGTTTCTAAATGGTAACATTAATGAAACAATGTATATGGTGCAGCTGGAAAATTTTGTTTCAAAAGATTCAAAATATATGGTTTGCAAATTTAAGAAATCTATATATGAACTCAAGCAAGCATCTCAATTATGGTATTTCAAAATTCATCAAGTGATCATCTCATTCGGTTTTGAGGTGAATTTGGTTGATGACTGTATATATCATGAGTTGTGTGGGAGCAAATATATTTTCTTGGTTTTGTTTGTCAATGACAAGACGGTAAACCATGTGGCTAAGGGAGACAAGTTTAGTCTCAAACAGTGCCCTATGAATAACTTTAAAGAAAAGTAAATGCAGAAGATTCCTTATGATAAGTAGTAGGGAGTCTAATGTATATTCAGTTTTGTATGCATTCAGGTATTGCGTACTGATCAGTGCATTTTGGCACATATTTTCTAGTATTATAATTTAGCATATTAGTAGTCTTTCTACAATAATATCGAGTTTTTATTATGTTTCTAAGTTTTGGGTCACAATTGAGCCTTAATGAATTTATTTGACCAATTTTCGTATTTAATGACATATTGACACCTTCTCATTGCGCAGACCATAACTTGAGATACGGATATCGGATTGAGGCGCGGGAAGATGTGTTGGAAAGCTAAGATAAAGAGCTACAACTTTCATGTTGATGTCGAAATCCAGTTCAGAGCTAAAAGGAGTCGTTTATTCACATTTATGTTCCAGACTCAGTGATAATAATGTAATTTCGGGTTAAACTTCTAATTTTCGGCCCGATACTTTTAGAGCCCGTTTCCCATGTATTATAAAAGCCAAAAAACGCAGCCTAGGGTTCATTATTCTGAATTCACGCAAAATAGAAAAGAAGGGCTGCTTTGCTCTCATGGAAGCCTAAAAACCCTAGGTTGATTCATTGGTATACGGGAACATCGTTCATGACTTCTTGAGGTTCAATTCTTAATAGTAATTCAGTTTATTTATTTATTGTCTTCTCTTATCAATTCATGCTCTTTATTTATTTATGAAACTCGAATATAGTGATGCTTAATCTCTATTTTGAGTTATATATTGTGAGACTTTTCGGATTGATTCATCGCTTGTATGACTAGTTCGAATAGGAATTGATATAGGTTTTTTCGCGCTTAGCAAAAAAGGGTTGGTCGAAATCTGTCATGATACAAACCGTGTTCTAAGTGACGCTTGTTCACTACTCATGGTTAGTTGAACACATTCTTTGCTTAATCGAATGAATTCGTATAAACTGTTTATCGCTTGTATAATCGGTCTTATAAACCAACCAAGGCATGAATATATAAACAATATTTTATGTGAACCGAGGATAGAATCATAACGAAGTTTTCCTAAAACCAATGGATTGATCGTCTTTTTATCAATTGAATTTCTAATACTCTTTCGATCTAAACAAACCCAAAACCCCATATTTAATTGTGTTATTCATTGTTCTTATTTTTACTAATTATTAAATTAGAGGTCCTTGTGAGACGACCAAGGTTAACTACCTTGTTACTACTTTTCTTAATTAAAATTTATTTTGATCGCGAAACGACAGTGATCACGTACAATTTTTTTGGATGTTGGGCAGATATTTAAGAAATTTAAGATTAGACCATTTGAAGTAGCCAAATGGGTCATACAATATTTAAAGAGAACAAAAGACTACATGCTCATGTATTGGAGGTCAGTTTTTTTTTGAGATCATTTGGTGTACTGACTCCGATTTTGTTGGATGCAAAGATAACATATCATGAGGCATCTGATTATAGAACTTTGTCACGGGGCTGCACTAAAGTTATTTGTGACAATAAATTATTAGTTCTATTTTCAATAACAAGGAACTCGACAAATTCAAGAATATAGAGATCAAGTTCTTGTTATTAAAGATTAAGTTCAGAGTGAACGGTTGTCTATAAAGCATATCGGTATAAACTCCATATTTGCGGATCCGCTTACTAAAGTTTTTCACCCAAAAGGCTCCATGAACATATTGCTCGTATGGGTGTCAAGTCATTAAGTGATATTAAGTTTTAGTGGGAGTTTGTTATTTTTAATGCTTTTATAATATAGACACACTTCAGTTCAAGTAAGGCTTAAGAATATTTTCTGCAGAAATAAAGTTTTGGTATTTTTACACTCTGACTTTGGTTAAGGTTTGATCTCACTAAGGATTAAAGAGGACCAGTTGAAAATCGACATATACAGACCAATTTCATGTGATTTTCATGCTATACATTTCATGATGGATCTATGTCATTTAGTTGTGTCACTATTGGTGATCATTGATGGGTTTAGTTATGATTAATGTAACGAAAATCACCTTGGTTCTATATATTGGCATGACTAATGGACGAGATAATTTGGATATGCTTAAGGAATATAATGGCGAATTTTGAGCTCATAAAGTCTAACACATGTACAATTACATATGTGACCAGTGGGAGATTGTTAGGATTTTTGGGTCACAATTGTAATGTTACATGTGTTAGGGCCATTATGTAATTAGCCAAAGCATCAGTGGTCTAATTAATAATATATAAGTCTATGGCTAAAAGCATAAATATCATGAAAGACAATTTATTGTGTAGATACCATAAATCAATATCTAATTTGATGAGGGGCCAAATTAGAAAATTTAAAAATAGGAAATAACCCTAAGGTTATTTATAGGGGTTGTTTACGTGGAAATTTGGTAAACAACCGCTAGTTTAAGTATTTAAACTCGCGAGACCAACTAGTAAATCTCAGGACAATTTTGTGTTTTGTTTACTTAGAAAAATGTTTGAATGTTCACTTTAGGAGGAAAGCAAACACTTAAAAGTTGAAATCGTTTTCAAGTAACATAAGAGAAACTAGTTCGAATCGCCTCGAAACAGCAGTTTCTCAAACAAGTATCCAAATTAAACTAAAGAAAATCGCTGGAAAGTAAATTGCATTGAATGTAAAACAATTACAAATAGATGGTTCACAAAACATACATTTCTTCTCAGGTATTCCTTTCGTTCGAACGCTGAGTATACTACAACGAAGTGGTAACTGCATCTTGATCATCTAGACGGTCTTCGATTTGCCACGTCGACCCACGTTCTCCACTTTCACTCTTCATTCCTTCAGCGCGCGCCAATGCTTATTGGGCCGTTGTTGTTTCTTTTTTGGGCCTGGCCCAACTTGCCCTCCGACTCGATTCTATGCTTTCGACGGGTTCCTGACAAAACCAAAACCAAATGCGCCTCCCAAAGCCTTCGAAGCGCTCCTTTGCTTCGATATGATTAAACCTCGACACAGGATTTGAAAGTTTTATTTTGACAATATAACCTTCAAATAAATGTTGGACCCACCAGATATATTTAATTGATAAATACCAAATTTATATCCAACAGGGGTTATGGTCCCCAATTGCAGAATAATGTAAAAACGACGCTCATACAAAAGGTTCTCTCTTCATCCCCATCAGAGGAGGTTTCAGGAGCCAATAAGGTATTCTGCGGTTGGAAGATCACACATACCTGTGACCTTTGATCATCACATATGGCGAAATCAAACTCAGGTACGCTTCCGTTTATGGCTAAAGTATTTTCTTGATGATTAACATGATCAACTCTAGGGTTTAAAGAAAATATATTGTACATCTACATCAGTTTTTACAAAAGGACATCCAAACACATGCAAAAAAATTCTTTTTTTTTTGCGGTTTTCAATTTTTTGGATCAATTTACGGTTTTTATTTAGATTGGTTTGAATTTGAACACCCCTAAAAATATCTTTCCCCACTAACTTAAAAATCACATCATATTCCATCAACCATAAATCTGACTATTCATTTATAGTAGGAAAAACATTTTCGTCTCAACACTCAGTTCACTTGACACCAATAGTATACTCTATACAGAGAAAGCAACTTAAATTAATACACCTCAATAATTACATAGATAAATCATTATATAAAAAAAATAAAAATACATACTACATCTTCACCACCGTCACTTGTTTAGGGAAAGCATTTTCATTAACCATTCACTAGAGTCAATTTGGCCTTCACCATCAAAGCATTTTCAAGAATGACCTTATCATACTACACATCTTCCACCACCGGGATTTGGATTCAATGCAATCACACTATATGTAGGCAATATATTTGGATTATTCAATTAAGATTTGACAATTTAAATTTTAAGGTCGGATTTTAATTATTTATAAATATAAATTTCAGACTTTAAATTTAACATGTTTAATATCTGATGGTCCATAAATGGCCATCGACTGCATTACAATCACTATTTTCTGACTGCACATAATCTCAATCCCTTATTTAGCTACCGCAACAAATCTTCAGACCTGCCTTACACCGCGACCATGTTTTTTTTATAAATTATTATTATAGTTTTAAATTGTTGTTGCAGTTGTCGATGCGGTCGTTACGATTGCGACCATTATGATTGCTATGACTATGAGACATGAATTTCACCTCATGTAGCATGGAATAATTTTAAATTTTTACAAAATATATAAAGTGGTACCACCATGCACTCAATTATTTATATACTCCGTGCACTCTATTACAAAATATATAAAGTGGTACCACCATGCACTCTATTATTTATATACTACATGCACTCTATCACAAAATATATAAAGGAGTACAATACAATAGAGTCTCAATTTGAGAGCAACTTTAAATATATGATTGAGATATTTTTAAATTTTAAAGTAACTATTCTCATTAGATATAATATAGATTGAGGTTTTGCAATTTTAATTAATGAAATGAAATTGTCGGTTGATTTAATTCAGTAGAAAAACTAATTGGAACGAGACTCCAAGGAGATTAGATTTTCTAGAGTTACAATAAAGTGTTGTAATTGATCTGGACCATTCGATTTCTTATCAGTACTAAAATAACTTTAAGTTATGAAATTATATTTTAAATCTTAGCTGTCGAATCTCAAATTAACATCCGTGATTAATTAATGTATCAAACTGCATCATTAATTTGACAGTAGTAAATCTGTATCCGAGTTCAAGAGGGTAGCATGCATGTGTACAAAACCTGTGTGGATGCTTTTTGAATGTTGGGGTCCCAACAATATTGATATATGGATACCATTTTTTCTTCAAAATAAATATCGACTAATTTTGCAAGGCGCTCATTCTAGCATGGGAAAGGGTGGTAGGTCTCCCATGGTGGGAAACAAATGTTAACCTTTAGATTACAAAGGTATACAATAGGCTATAATAAAGTATCCACACCATATTTTATCCTCTTTCATCAAAATTATTTTTTAATTTATATATTATTATTAAATTAATTATATTTTATTATTAAATTATTTTTATACGCCAAAATTTTATTTTAATATAATATATATTCCACGTCAAAGTGTACATGTACAATAACAAATGTGGAAAAAAAAAAAAAACTATAAATCGAACTTAGAAATAGAGAAGGTGTTGAGAGATGAAACACAAATAATATGAAGTCTCATTGCATTAAATATCTCGTTTTATTAATTTAATATATCATTTTTATACTATTATTAAATTATTTTTATTTACTGGAATTTTATTTTCAATTTATTTTCATTTTAGTTGTATAATTTGCAAGTACACTGTATTCTTGTGTCCATTTTACTCAGGATCTGTTTGTCAAGACCAAAAATCCAATTTAAAATTTGTTTGGCTATAAACTAACTTTTAGCTTATAGCTTATAAACTCAAACAACTAAGAAAGTTTAGTGTGATAACGGTCATTTCATATTAGAAATATAGAGAGCTTTTTCTGTGAAACTTTTCATTGTTATTAAACGTTCTTCAAAGCTTACACATTACACTGATAAGGACTATATTAATAGAGTTTTACAATCTTGCCAGCTGGCAGTGCTACCTCAGCCAATCCTAACAACTCAGTGCCAGCTCATCACTGGTTGAAAATAACTCCTAAAGACTAGTGTCATATCAGAAGATACAGTAACTAACTAATTCTAAGTACATTTTAGTTAGACTTGAATACTAATACATATACTCTAATATTTCACCAAGAGTTTACAACTTATATAGCTTATATTACGACTTTATAGCTTATTTTTCAACGTTATTTAAATTAGCTTATGAACTTATAGCTTATTATTGTTTCTACCGTATTTACCCTTGATATTTTATCTAAAACCCAATTTTACCTTTTATAATTTATTATCGTTTAAAAAAATTTAAAATAAATAAATGTAAAAATGCTAGAGCTAACCAATTGATACCAATTCAAATTTTTACCCTAATATTATTGCGTACCACATTTTCCAACGCAAGCCCCCCCACCCCTCTCTTATTTTGTTTTTCTTTTACAAGATTTTATTTTTATCTTACATACAACGGATTATTACTTATTGTTATTTTTTTAAATAAATATTATTATGTTTAATTATACACTATTTAATATTAAAAAACTTAGCGAGTAATTTAAATATAGTTTTATTATGAATTAAAATGTTGTTTTTATAATGTACCAAAAAAATGTTGTGGGCGCGCGAGAAACTCGAAAGTAGCAGATGGGTAAAAATAGAGTGCGCGAGATACTCGTAGGTAGCGGATGGGTAAAAATAGGGCGCGCGAAAAACTCGTACGTAGCGGATGCGTAAAAATAGGGCGCGCGAGAAACTCGTACGTAACGGATGAGTACAAATAAGGCGCGCGATAAACTCGTAGGTAGCGGATGAGTTAAAATAGGTCACGTGAGAAACTCGTAGGTAACGGATGACAAAAGATAGGGCGCGTAAGAAACTTGTATGTATAATATAAATGTATGTTTTTTAGCCAAAAAGTTTGCTAAACAACAGTATTTAAAAGAGAAAAAAAATTATACAACCAAAATAAAATTAATTGAATATAAAATTTCAGTAAATAAACATTAATTTAATAATAGTATAAAAACAGATATAATTATTTTTTTTCAGATTATTTAAGTACAATGAGGCTTTTCAGATTTTTTTTCCACCTTATATTAATTAAAATAAAATTTTGGCATATAATTTTTTTTTTAATAATAACATATAATTAATTTAATAATAATATATAAATTAAAAAATGATTTTGACGAAAGAGGATAAAATATGGTGTGGACACTTTATTATAGCCTATTGTATACCTTTGTGATCTAAAGGTTAACATTTGTTTCCCACCATGGGAGACCTACCACCCTTTCCCATGCTAGAATGAGCCATTTTGCAAAGTATGGTCATTGGTTTATTTCATACAAATGGACAAATATGTCCTACTAAATGAGGTAGTATTAACTATCATTGATTCTTTTTTTTGGTTACATAACTATCATTGATTCATTGGTCATTGGTGCATTGTCTTCACTCTCACTATATATGGATAGATTCAAAAATAAAAGGCTAAATTGCAGTTTTGGCCCCCCACGTTTTATAATTGTGCGATTATGGCCCCCCACATTTCAAATGTGCAATTTTGGCCCCCCACGTTTCATAATTGTGCGATTTTGGCCCCCCACGTTTCAAATGTGCGATTTTGGCCCCCCACGTTTCATAATTGTGCGATTTTGGCCCCCCACGTTGACTATTTTGACCAAAAAATTGATGACATGGAATATTTTTTTACACGTGTCTTAATTGTATTGGCCAACCAAAATTTATTATTTATTTTTTTTTAAAAAAAATGATAGGTTTCAAGAATTGATTATGCTATATTGGTTTCACGTGACCTATCCTTTTTTTTAAAAAAAAAAATAATAATAAATTTTGGTTGGCCAATACAATTAAGACACGTGTAATAAATATTCCATGTCATCAATTTTTTTGTCAAAATAGTCAACGGGGACCAAGAAATGCAAAAGGGGGCAAACGTGGGGGGCCAAAATCGCATATTTGAAACGTGGGGGGCCAAAATCGCACAATTATGAAACGTGAGGGGCCAAAATCGCACATTTGAAATATGGGGGGCCAAAATCGCACAATTATGAAACGTGGGGGGCCAAAACTGCAATTTAGCCAAAATAAAAACACAACGGGATTGGTTATTATACATAAACTATCCTTATGCACCATGCATAAGTTACTTAGTGCACCCCCCAAATTACTTGTGCACCCCCCAAATTACTAGCACACCCCCAAATTTCTCATGCACCCCCCAAATTACTTGTGCACCCCCAAATTTCTCATGCACCCCCAAAATTTCTCGCACACCCCCAATATGACTTTTGCCCCCCAATTTTATTTTTTTGGTCCCCTCCACATTTCTAGCCTAAACCATTTTGTTGTGGGAATGGTTTCAGAGATATGCACTCCAAAACCATTAAGTGTATAAGATGGTTTTAGAGTACAACCCTATAATTAGAATACAAACAATAATTGTGATTTGAAACCATTTAACCAACATAATGGTTTCCAGAATTTTTAAAACCATATAAACACACATAAAACCATTTTACAATACAAATGGTTTCAGTGTATAACTATCTGAAACCATTTAACCAACATAATGGTTTCCAGAATTTTTAAAACCATAAAAACACACATAAAACCATTTTACAATACAAATGGTTTCAGTGTATAACTATCTGAAACCATTTAACCAGCATAATGGTTTCCAGAATTTTTGAAACCATAAAAACACACATAAAACCATTTTACAATACAAATGGTTTTAGTGTATAACTATCTGAAACCATTTAACTGGTTTTAAATAATGATTATAATTGTACCAAAAAAAAACAATTATGATTCTAATTATAGGTTGTACTTCAAAACCATCTTATGCACTTAATGGTTTTGTAGTGTATATTTTTGAAACCATTCCCACAGCAAAATGGTTTAGGCTTGAAATATGGGGGGTTAAAAAAAAATTGGGCGCACAAGTCATCTGGGGGGTGCGCTAGAAATTTGGGGGTGCGCGAGAAATTGGGGGTGCATGAGAAATTTGGCGGGTGCACGAGAAATTTGGGGGTGCACGAGTAATTTGAGGGGTACGTGAGAAATTTGGGGGGTGTGAGATTAGGTGTGAGTGTGTGAGTTGAGATTGGCTAGGATTATTACATGTGGATGCTCAATCTAATGGATGTTATTGACTTATGTACCATGCATAAGGATTACACTTATGTATAATAACTTCTCCCGTTAGATTAGATATCCATAATTGCAATTGCTAATATACCCAATCAATTTTACCCACGTGTCACAAATATGTTTGCTCTCCAATACTCCACTTGTATACTATCATAGCCTTTACTAAAACCATATATACTTTATTCTTCGGTTACAAAATCCAACCACCTCAAATTCCAAGCAACACAACCACTAACCTCAAATCCAACTACCTGAACTACCAATGAAAAATTCTTCCCAAATTTTCATTTTTACCCTTACATAAAAACTTCAGAACACGTTTTTCAAAGTTTTTTTAGTTCAAATTCGAAAAAAATTCAAAACTAGTTGAGCTACCAATGGAAAAAGCATGGCGCAAAATCCACGGTGAAGATAACTGGGCTGGGTTTCTCGACCCAATGGATCCAATAATGAGACCCGAGCTAATCCGCTACTGTGAAATGGCCCAAGCTTGTTACGACTCATTTGATTTCGACCCATATTCAAAATATTGTGGTAGTTGTATACACCCACACCACGGATTTTTCCCATTGTCATATCTTCCCCACATAGGGTACATCGTGGCACGTTATCTCCACGCCACAGCGAATATTAACATCCCATTTTTCTTCAAAAAATCTCGTTGGTCAGATAAATACTTGAGTGAACACATGAATTGGATGGGATATGTTGTCGTTTTAGATGATGAAACAACAAAAACCATAGGCCGGAGAGACATCGTTATCGTTTGGCGAGGAACCGTTACCCATGTCGAATGCGTAGCGAATCTTCAAAATTATCTTAAACCTATATACAAAGATATTCCTTGACTCAAACTCTGTCCATTTTCTATAAAAGAGATGGAGACGGTCTACAAGACAAAATATAATTAAAAATAATCTCTTTTTTTTTTTTTTTGAAACGGCAAAATATTATTAATAATAACTGGTCTCTGCACAAGACGAACAGAGGCCGGGATAAACGGAATTACAAAACAGAGGCGTCGTATATAAGCGGAACACCAATGAGAAAGCTAAAAGACGGACACCACCTAGTACGCACTCCACAGTCACCAGACCACCTAGAGCACACACCACAAACACCATACCACCAAAAAGGACCATCAACCCGACCCAAAATGATGCCCAAAGACTCTAATTCCTGATCTCAAATCAAAAGTGATCGGCCCATCAAAATACAAAAAGCAGCTTTGTGAGCCAAAAATTAATGGGGCAACGGTAGAATGAAAACCTAGGCAGTTAAGTCCCTAGCTCGCAGTCAACATCGATGCAAAAAAGGTCGACCAGATACAAAGAAAGTTGCAAATCTCAGCAGATTTGGAAACCATCAGAGACTCAAAAACGAGTCCTGCAAATCTCAATAGATTTGTAAGCGGTCAGAGAATCCTCTATCGAGGAAAACCAGTCACACACAGCATCAACCTCACACCGGAGATGCCAAAACCAATACCTCCACGTCAACACCTCACCACCACACCGTCACAACACCTCCAACTCAGAACCGTCGCAGCCGCCGCCACACCACCCCCTTCTCAGATGTGACGCAACCACCACCATCCCAACTTAGAACCATCACAACCACCACATCCATCTTTCGCCTAGACATCATTATATAGACAAAGTAACTTAATACACCTCAATAATTACATTCGTAACTCACTTCAGAGCTTTCCCAGGTATTACATTACCATTAGCCATTCACTGGAGTCAATTTGGCCTTCACGAAATCATTTCGAAGAATTACCTTATCATTCTACATCTTCCACCATTGTCACATGTTTAGGGATTTAGATTCAGTGTAGTCACACTAAATATAGTCAGTACATCTGAATTATTCGATTAAGATTAGATAATTTAGATTTTAAGGTCAGACTTTAATTATTTATAAATATAAATCTCAGACTTTAAATTTAACCCGTCTGATCATAATCTGACGGATGGTCCATATATGACCTTTGACTGCACTGCAATCACTATTTTCTGACTACACGCAATCTCAATCCCATGTTTAGTTACCGCAAAAAATCTTCAGACATGCACTACGTCACTGCCATTTTTTTGTATTAATAATTATGGTAGTTTTAAATTGTTGTTGCACTTGTGAATGCGGTCCTTGCGATTGCTATTATGGTTGCGACAAGACATATGTCTATCTATATCCACTTCAAGAGGTACCACCATGTAGCATGGAATAATTTTAAATTTTTGCAAAGTGGTACCATCATGGCACCATGCATTCTATTATTTACATACTACAGTAGAATCTCAATTTGGGAGAACTTTAAATACATGATTGAGACATTTTTAAAATTTTAAAGTAGCTATTCTCATTAGATTTAAAATAGATCGTGGTTTTGCAATTTTAATTAATGAAATGAAATTGTCAGTTGATTTAATTCAGTAGAAAAACTAATTGGAATGACTCTAAGGGGATTGGATTTCCGATAAATTACAGCAGAGTGTTATAATTGATCTGGGTCATTCGCTTTCTAATCGGCGGTTGAAATCATTTTGAATTATTAAACTGTATTTTAAATCTTAATTGATCAAACTAAAATCAACATTTGTAATTGATTACTGCTTCAAACTGCATCATTATGTGACAATAGTAACTCTATCTATATCCACTTCAAGAGGTAGCGGTGAATCTGTAACAACTTGAGTCCCTTAATCTTGATTCAGTTTGAACGCGAGATAAGTAAAATAAGACCAATCAATTCTGTTTAATTTGAAATGAAATTGTTGGTAGGTTGATTTAATTCACTAAGAAAACTAATTGGAATGAGACTCGAAGGGGTACCATGCATGTGTACAAGACCTGTGTGGATGATTTTTGAATGTTGGGGTCCCAGCAATATTGATATATGGATACCATTTTTTCTTCAAAATAAATATCAACTAATTTTGCAAAGTATGGGTCCAGATTCTAAGTTTCTTTCATACAAATGGACAAATATGTCGTACTAAATTAGGTAGTATTAACCATCATTGGTGCATTGTCTTCACTCTTACTATATAAGGATAGATTCAAAAATAAAATTACTTCCTCCGGTTTTTTTATAAGGAACATTTTGAAGAAAAAAAATTTGGTCTTTTCTATAAAAATTTTGATCAATTTTCAAATGTTTTAAATGTTTGATTTCACTTATGTCCTTATTTATTATGAAAGAGAATATTAAAAATAAATTAATTTATAAGGTGCCAAAAAAATAAATTAATTTAATTAAGAGTAATTAAATAAGAATATATATGAAATAAATTTAAATTTATATAAATATTAAATGAAAAGAAATATTTACAATTTTGGTTGTGTAATTTTTTTAAAGTGTTGCTTGTAAAAAAAACCGGAGTGAATAAAAACACGTTGTTAGATTAGATATCCATAATTGCTATTGCTAATACCCAATCAATTTTACCCACGTGTCACAAATCTGGTTGCAGTCCAATACTCCACTTGTATACACATAGCCTTTCCTAAGACCATATATACTTTCTTCTTGGGATCCAAAATCCAACCACCTCAAATTCCAAGCAACAACAAAAATCAACACAAGCTAAACCAACACCATCACACAGCTCAAATCACAAAACTCAAAACTAGTTGAACTACCAATGGAAAAAGCATGGCGCAAAATCCACGGCGAAGATAATTGGGTTGGGCTTCTCGATCCAATGGACCCAATAATGAGATCCGAGCTAATCCGCTACGGTGAAATGGCCCAAGCTTGTTACGACTCATTTGATTTCGACCCATATTCAAAATATTGTGGTAGTTGTATACACCCACACCACGGATTTTTCCCATCGTCGGATCTTCCCCACATAGGGTACACTGTGGCACGTTATCTCTACGCCACAGCGAATATTAACATCCCATTTTTCTTCAAAAAATCTCGATGGCCAGATAAATACTGGAGCGAACATGCGAATTGGATGGGATATGTTGCCGTTTCAGATGATGAAACAACAAAAACCATAGGCCGGAGAGACATCGTTATCGCTTGGCGAGGAACCGTTACCCATGTCGAATGGGTAGCGAATCTTCAAAATTATCTCAAACCTATTTACAAAGACATTCCTTGTCCCGACAATGATGTTAGAGTAGAAGCAGGTTTTCTTGATATGTATACCGATCGAAAAAACAAAGATGGCTATTGTAAATACTCCGCAAGGGAACAAGTTTTAGGTGAATTGAAAAGGTTGTTAGAAAAATACTCAAACGAGGAAGTTAGTGTTACGTTAACCGGACACAGTTTAGGAAGTGCAATGGCAATGTTAAGTGCATTTGATATAGCGGAAACAGGGCTAAATGTTAGAGAAAATGGGGAAAAGATTCATGTGTCGGTGTTTTCGTTTTCGGGGCCAAGGGTTGGGAACTTGAAATTTAAAGGGAGGTTGGAATCACATTTAGGTGTTAAGGTTTTGAGGGTTCATAACAAGCATGATCTGGTTCCGAAGTCGCCCGGGGTTTTGATTAATGAAACGTCGCCGTTTTGGTTGTTGAAGATTGCGGAGGATATTAATATTCCATGGTGTTATACTCATGTTGGAGTAGAGTTGGAGTTAGACCACAAGATTTCTCCTTTTTTGAATCCAGATGCAGCTGCAGCAGATGTCCATAATTTGGAGGCCATCTTACACATACTTGATGGGTAAGTCTATAAATCACCTCAGATTTTGCTAGTGATGTAAATTGAATGCGGTAAAAATTGAATAAGCGGAGTTTCTGAGGTTCGAACTCCGACTTATTCAATTTTTACCTCATACTTAATAATTGTTTTTTGTCAAATATATATTTTAATAGTTAGAAATTTTCCTTAAAGATGAATAAGTGGAGTTTTTGAGGTTCGAACTCCGACTCTACATATATAATGCGATATTCCTGCATATATAATAATTTTTAACAATATTAATATGAGTTTAATTGTTGTGCACCGTCGGTGTAAATTATTTTTGCACATGCATCCAATGACGCGTTGCCACGTCACATAATGAATGTGACACATCATGTGTTTTTAATGACCATACATGATGTGTCGGTTTTTTATTGGATGCATGTGCAAAATAACTTTACACCGACGGTGCATATAAATTAAATTCTATTAATATAGATTTTAATTGGATTAATATTTTCTTAAATAATTAGTCAAGAATCAATTTTTACTAGTTTATAAGAAATCCTTTGTAAGAAAAAAAAAATGCTATTAAATTTGCATTATTATATGTCAAAATTGTAGTATATAGTGAAGTGATTCAATTATAATTGTAGTATGTCAAAATGCTATTAATTTTTTTCAATTAAACAAATAAATATGCCATTATATTTGATTGGATAAATATGTAAAAAAAATAATTACTCTCCAATAATACATAGAAATTATTATCTTATAATAAAGATATTTTTCATACAGAAATTAAGCTGATTGGTTTAGCTTCTATTAATGAAATAATTACTTTGCATGCATGATGAGCAGATACCATGGAAGAAACCGTGGATATGAAGCAACGACTAATAGGGACCTTGCTTTGGTGAATAAGAGATGTGACTTTCTGAAAGATGAGCACTCTGTGCCACCAAATTGGAAGGTAAATTTTTACAGGATCATGGTGAAGAATGAAGATGGACGATGGGTGCTGGCTCATCGCCCACAAGTCATTGATAGTAGCCATCATGAAGATATTGAACCTTATCTCATGCAAATAGGCATCACTTTACCTAATAAATAAAAGAGGGTATTTTTTTTTTTAGTTTCGTGTCTTCTCAATGTGGGGTCGTTTGATTTCCCTTTTTAGTCCAGTGTTCGTTTGATTTCTATCATGTTGTAGTATTCATTTGATTCAGATTGACAGATCAACTACTAGTTCAACTAGTTACTAGGTCTTCAACTATATGCAAATTTGAAGGCAAATTCATCCTTGTTTTATCACATTATTATTTGTGGACATTAATATGTCGTTTTATCGTTTTAACTTGGATATTACTAGTTTGTTCGCATATTTAACATTTTCAGTTTTAATTATGTTAAATTTGTATATAATGTATTATACCAATTTGAAGAAATAAATATCTTTTTATTATAGTAAAAAAATTATTAAATATATCATAGTAATTAAAAATATTACTCCGTATTTGCTTATAATACTTGAGGGTGTACTTATCCAAGTTGTGCATGATGTTTCCCTCATAATCGTAACACTAATTTCACGCTTCCTGCAAAATGATATGACTTCATTAACCTCTTCCATTTTTCTTGACTCTTTCTCATCTCCTTCCCAAAGAATTAAAAATTGCATACTTTCTACACCTCCACAACCTCCCAAACGAGAATTATTATTTAAAACTCCGTATCTAAAATTGGCTTATTTTAGGTTATTTATTAGCATAACTATTCTGAAATTATTTGTAAGGATATTTTTCATAAGTTCTCCAAGATGCTTTATGAAAAAAAATTTTGTTTTGTTAACTTTCTGGTTACCAGAGAAAGTGGATCTTGTAATCCGAAGTTCAGGCAAAAGGTACATAAAATCTGATTAAGAATTGTTTCATCCAAAAATTGAATTCGAGTTCTTCCAACGATTCGTTCTTTTAGTGGAGCTCTTTTAGTTGAGAGGGATTTTCTTGTTCCAAATTAGAATTTTTTTAGATTTCTTTCCACTTCAACCCGAGTGAAAACTTATATGCCCTTTTAACAGAGTAATGTTATGTTTGATCAAGTGTCCATAGCCCTTTGTCAATTGTCACAAACATTTGTTTGCTTGAAGAAAAAAAGACATGACAATTTTTAAGTGTACAAGACAACCATTCGTAGTTACTAGATATAATCTTCGAATTCTATCAAAATCAGTAACAACCAATCAAAAGATTCAAATATTTAAATGGAAGATATCAACATTTATAGTTCAACATACGAGCGGTCTCTTCTAACCAAGAAGAATTCACATTTACTCTCACCTCCAGACTTTTATGAAAATTGACCTTTAAAACTCGAAACAAGTTTAAACAATAACAAATTAACTTAAATGGCCCTAATATTGGACCAGCTCTTAATACCCACTTATAGGATAAGTGGTACCGATTCTTATTAGTTCTTGCCAAGAAACGACTCTAATGATTGAAGAGTGCATGTAAACACACCTCTCCCAAACAGTTAATTTAGGGAAACACCTCTTCTAAGAATGTTGCACGGGCAAGTATAATATAATAGACAGATCTTCTCGACTTAAATTTTATTAGAACTAAAATTATTAAACTGAAAAATGTATCCAAATTGGTTTGATACATCATTTGTGAGAGTACAACAAATAAAAATCATATATTTGAAAGTCGGAACTTAGCATAAATACACTAGTATTTTAATACAACAAATAAGGACTGAACTGTGCAATTTCTACCTTCCATGTCTTTTGGAGTTGGTTTTATAGAGACAAACCAGAATCTTCATCCTCATCAAGGGATGAAGCATAGACAAAATAGAGTGCCCATATAAAACCGAAGACACCAAACAAGATCCAACCAAGAAGGTTGTTGCTAAGGCCAAAGGGAAGTCCAGTTCCTTCAGTGCTCAGTCTTTCATCCACCAAAGCCATGGCTGCTGGGCTTGACAAAGTTGCAACAGAGATAGCTGCTATTAAGGATGCTCCCATCCCTAAGTTTGACCTGCTTTCTTGCACGTCAGGCTTTCCTTCAATGGAACACCTCACTCTTCCAACCTTAGTCATTGCTGGCAATCCTATAAAATCATGTTTGGAATTAGGAAATTGTTGCTTGATTTAATTCACTAGGAAAATTAATTGAGGAAAAAACTTACCAACAATGTTCTGGAATGAGACTCCAAGAGGTTGCTTTTGCACAAGACCTGTGCGGAGGATTGAAGATGTAGGGGTGCTAGTAATAATGGATGCCATTGTTCTTCAATATTGATTCAGGTTTCAGAGTAAGGGTAGGCAACTTCTGTTCAGACTTTTGTTTACTTCATTCAAATGGGAAAATATGTCTAATAGTTGTTATCATTGGTGCACTGTCATCCTACGCACCACACAGCGTGGATAGATTGAAAAATGAAGACACGTTGTTAGATTTTCATATCTGTAAATATCGAATCAATTTAATACACGTGTCACATAATATGTTTGCTGTCCAATAATACTTCACTGGCACAATCGTGTCTTCCTCATTAGTACTAGAACTACAATACAGGAAACAGCATATTCCTGAATACTACTATCATTCACCACGTATCGTAGTGTGGTTAATTTAACAGAAAAAGTAATTGGTTTGAAGTTTTGTGAATAATGAGTATTTCATCAAAATAATGACAGTAACACAAATAATACTTGAATACCCACTGGCCACTGCCTTCTAGCTTCATGCAACAGCAAAAAGAAGCACCATCATGCATCATTAACTCTACAATTAAAATTGAAATGATAACCGTAATTTAAATAATTATGTAAATCTGTCCTCTAAAGTAAAACATAACTTCAAGTCTGCGCAAAATCAGTGTAAACTAATGGCAAACTGTGGTGGCATGACCTGTAATAAGGTACGGGAATGCATTATTTACACAACAACGAATGGCATTTCCAAACAGCTACAGTGTCTATTGTAAGTCTTATTTGAATTGATCTTTATGGTACTACAAATTAACTAATTTTCTAAAAGAATATATGTAGAAAATTCTGAGAGGGCTTTACAAGAAGAATTGGCAAGAACAACAAAAAATCGACTAAAGCAGGCAATCAATGTGCCATCAAACTAGTCAAACAACACCTGCAAGGTAGAGTAATTTTGGGTGTTGGGCTATGCCTGGATATTGCAACGTCGCAAAATAGGGTGGTCATACTTCATAAAATTGGACCAATAACTCTTATATCTTCCCAACCCAATATCCATCCATGGCTTCCTAATTCCATCGTAGTGTACAACAGCAGCCTGCTCAATCTTATTTTTGTCAATGCCTGAGTCATAACCGAGGCCAAGAATGTGCCACCGTCTGTCCAAAACCATAATCTTGTTATAGAAGGTGAGCCAGCCTAATGGCAGACTTCCGGCATTAAACAATGGCTTTTTGGAACCCTGCAATTAATTATCCAGACAAATTCACATCAGATTATCAATGCATCAGAACTTCATAAAAAATACATTTCTGCACCATCTTACTGCCATTCAAACAATAACTTCGACACATTCCTCATTATAATCAAATATCAAAATTACAGATACAAAAACATAGCTTTGGATAACAAATCCAAGCGGTTGTTCAGTTTCAGATATTTTTTCTATTTTTTACTTTAAATTTACATAAGAGGAGAGCTAGGAAAATTTAGTTCTTATCTAAATTTAAACAAATAAATTTAGCTGTTACTCCAATTGGTCCCTTCTTCTGCTGCCTTTTAGCTGATAACGCTTAAGCCAGTATAAAAGAAAGTGTGTTGAAAAATGTGTTAAAAGAGTGTATTGCTAGTATTAGTCATTACAGAAAAGCCACCTTGTTTTTTATTCTTTTACAAGAAACAATGAAAGCATAAGAATAAAATAGTTTTACTTCTACATTACTTAACCAATGCAAGGACCCACCAGAGATTTTGGGGAAACAAAGAAAAGAACTAGATGCGTATAAAAACATATATTTCTTTAAGCATACCCTTTGCAAATATTTGTGATAGACACCGGTTAAATTATGTCTCCTCCACTGCTGCAAATCAAACAAGTTCATCCCAAATGCCCATGTGCAAGCATTGACATCAAACCTTTCTACAATGTATGGATCTGAGAAGTTTATGAGCATATCCATCCTACGAAATGAAGTTTCACCTTCCTGACAAGTCCCAACTCCTGCAATTACTTTTCCATTCATGTTAATATTCCATAGTGTGCTGAGATCTTGTTGCACCACCACATCATGATCAAAGAGTAAAATCTTATTTAGAGTGGGGAAGATATCTGGCAGGTAGAAACGGAGGTAGTTCAATTCAGAAGTATATCTTGGATCATTAGAACTTTGTTTCTTGAATGTATTGTACTTGGACAACCACTCAAAATTGTCAATGTTCTGTATGTGGATGGCGGCTTTCCCAGGAGGGTTTAATATGAACCACATTGATATTGCGGGAAAGTTGAGTGAATTGGTCACTATATGGAAAACAAGTTTTTCCTGTTCCTGCAATTTAAAAGTCATTGTCAAGCTTTCTTGCCACTATATATAGACTTAATACTTCTAAGAAGATCTCATATAGCTTTCCTATCTCACTGTCTCTTGTTTTTGCTAAAATTTAGACACTTCTATAAATTGCTAAGAAAATTAACAATGTAATAGCTCATCCCCACTGGAAAATTACTTTTTTTTTAATGGCCACTGGAATTAACAATGTAGAATAGCTCATCCCCACTGGAAAATTACTTTTTTTTTAATGGCCACTGGAAAATTACTTGTTCTTCATTATTTGACATGTATGTGATGTTATCATAACTGACTTTTTAAACAAAATATAACAATAGTTGCAATACAGTTCTTTAAGAGCAGTAGAGAAATTCCAGTAAAAAAACAGAGCAGTATAGAAATTAAGAAAGGTTTTATGTCAAAAAAGATGGGAGGTGTCTTAAAAGATTACTCCGTATATTCTCAAATATAAGCAAAAAAAGAAAACTCATAGTCAGTGGTCACTATGGGTGCGTTTGTTTAAGCTTTAAAAATAATGATTTTGTTTTGAAAAACTCTAGAGATTCTTTTTTATAGACTTTTAAAAAATCTAAAGCTACTTTCTGTTAGTTTGCTATAAAAAAATCATTTTTTTAAAATGGGAAGCTCTTACACTTAGGTTCCTTAGTTTTTTTAAAAAAATAGATTCTTGAAAAGCTATTAGGGTTAGCTTTTCATTTTGGGGTTAAAAATATTTTTTTTTTTACAAAATGATAAAATAGATTTTTTCTCAAAAGAATCTAAAACAAACGGACCCTATATTTAATGATGTCATTCCTAATATACCCTAAATTAAAACAAGTTTTATTTTCCAACGACTCTTTTATTCTTGCGGAACAAGTTCCTATGAGTCGCTTTTGAGAAATCGGATGGAACATGTTTATATAGATGCTCAGAAATTCAAATATGAAAGATGATTGTATATCTTCTTGTGCTTTTGCTGGTTTGACTGCGTGGTTGGGCAGTAAGATCTGCACTCCACAGTAATCAAAACTCCAAAGTCTAAGATAATGCTTTTTTCAAAGCATCCATTTCCTATGAAGGATAAAAATGAGATCAAGTTGCATCGTCCAATCTCACAAACTTGTTCTATAATCACCCACTTCAATTGTAAAGAATAAAGTGAAGAAAATCCTCTAGCATCAAACAATTATTATGTAGATGACATGTAGTGCAGTAAATGGAGAACACTTGAGTTGAGGGTCATCACTTGTCCAAAGCAAACCACTAAGGGACAAACTAGAAAATAACTAGATAGCTAAACTTACTAACACTGAATTTGCTAGGGCCATTTTTCTTTTTCATGAAGTTCATCAGGGTTCAACAAAAGAAAATGCACAAAACAATTGAATCAAAAACAAGAAACAAAAAGTTAAATAATTTCCAAAAACTGTATCATAATTTACCTTGGAATTTGAGTCAAAAAAAAAAATTTACCTTGGAATTAGACATGGTGGAATTAACAACCACTCCACAGGCTAGAATATTGTCAGAGAAGACGGCATAATGATAAAGTTTCGGATCATGAATCTTATTTTCATTTGGCAGCCTTCTATCCTCAGGTCTCAGGGCAAAGTAATCAGCAGTGAGTTGCATAGAAAGGCAGTGAAGACCTTTAGGGGTGGTCCTTGCAGCAAGATGAACAAGATGTGTTACTTCATGTTGCTGAGAACGAACTTGTTCTTCGGCATTATGATTCATCGCACGGAGCTTAGAAGCCATAGCAGCACAGTCTGGGAAAGCACGGCTGGCTTTAGACAGTGAAGCCCCCATGTGTCTCATTTTCTGCAAAGCACTGTGAACTTCACTTGTTTTCAGATTGAAAATATCCAGGTATTCTTTTAACACTTTTAACAACTTACTTATGTCACCATAAGTCTACACGAAAGTTATCTCTAACGTTATGTTTTTATCGCTCCAATTCTAATTTCCTATGATGAAGTCTTGTACGTTTAGTTTGCTTTAATCAGCATGGGGGATATGAAGGGGCAAATAGAAGCAAATTGAAACATACTGGAAATCAGCTGAGAAAATCAGTTGTAGTGGGATGCAGTGAAAAAAATGTTAAATTTTTAACGGACCAAAGAATTATAAATACAAGCAATAATTTCTGAACAAATTGCAAAGTTGAAGAATTACTGAGAATACTTTACCTCCTTGAAAGATCTGAACCCTTGGTAGCTTCACCGACTGCACGTTCCATCTCTCTAATTCCCAACCTCAACTCCTTCACCAAGTGTGAATTGCTGCTTGGTGGAAGAAAGCCCAAATATGCTCTGGCTCTGATAATTTGATCCTTAATCTCCATAACAGTCTGATTTGTCACTCGGCGAGACTGATGACGTGAAACCTGACGATGTTGGTTTACTGTCAAACCAGATTGCTTTGCCTTCATTTTAATATTCTGATCTGTCTTTCTTTGAGAGTGAGTTTGTATATTCTGATTACAAAAAGTTGATATTGATTACACGAATAAGTTTCTCCACAATTTATTTTACAACTATAAAGTGAGCATGCACATATGAAGTTTTCCATCTAGAATCATTATTATTTCATTGTATATATAATTCATTTTCCTGCCAAGTGCCAACTAAAGATCTATGCATCAGGACAAACGCATGGAGATGCAAAACAAATATGACATCTGGTATATACATGAAAGAGTTGAGTTTTTTGTTCTAACTATAATAAAAGCCGCAAATTTTAAGTTGTATTATTTGCTGAAAATACTTTGATATTTTTTCTATGTTTACTAGAAATACAATTATTCTCCATATGAGTGGGTGTCAAAACATTTAATGTCGGGATTATATTTAGAATAAGCTCAAAATTAAAACATTAAGTGAAGCTTCTCGACCGTGATGATTTTTGTTTTTCTCTTCTTATATATAGAACTAGAGGGAGTAATACAAAGAAAAACAAGTTATTGTGTTTAGAAATGGAATACATAAATAACGAAGAAGTCCTGCATAGGCACAAAAGCAAATGAATAGTGTTTAGGCGCGCACACATAAATATTCACATTACTTATTTATTTTTAAAATATTCATTATTAAACTCTTTTATATTTTCTCTTTCTTAATCATTGTGTGTGTGCCTAAACACTACTCATTTGTATTTGTGCCCATATTAGACTTCCTCTATAAATAATATGTGTGCTAAACAGTTGTCATTTATAACTATTTCCTTAATCTGTTTTAAATAAATCCAAAAGAAAATCAGCTCACATCTGGACATGGATATATAAGCCAAAAAAGCAAACAATGAGACCTTTTCATAGTCCAACAAAATTAGGTTTGCTTCAATTATAAAAATTGATCCCTTTATCAACTGATCAGAAAATTCCAATCGTCTGCTTAAATCACAAATTCCATGTTAGGTGCATAGTAAACCTCATGAATTACTGATTTATCAAAGTCTAAACCTTCCCACTTAGCTAGCAATTAGGCACGGATAAAACCAACCACTAGGGATGAATTCATATTTGATATTGTTCAAGCAAAATATAGAGCAATCAAATGTATCTATCTCAATTCTCAAGTTGATTGCCCATCAAAATCTCAGAATGAAACAAACACGGGATTATGCTTTTTGATAACTTTAAATCCGAATTTTAAGATCAGCAAGTAATAATACACTCCTATCTATAGTAAAATATGTTAAAGAGCAGTTAAGTAAATCTGTGTTCTCATTAAAAGTAGCACAAAGAAACCAGATATTAAGTGCAATCTATTAGAGGTGAAGCAAAATAGTCCAATTTTATGATCCAATGTCTTATCATCAATAGTAGTATTTACATTAGGCAGAAATGTCCGAAAAATAAAAACCTCAGGCACAACATAGCTCCTAGATCAGATAAGTTTTTTTTTTTGTGTGTCAATATGGTTCATTTAACTGTCATCAAATGCACCTAAAGCATTTTTCAAAAATAAAAACAATGTATGCTTTCATCACACATTAACAGTAATAACTTACATCTCACAAACATTTGCAATTAAACTTTAAAGTAATGAACTGATATTAACAGACAAGAAGATTATATCTTAGCATAGCGCTGCTACTTCCTTTAGGGAACAACTTTGTGTTAATCTTTAACGTTTAGAACAGGAAAATCGTAATCATGCAGCCTCCAGTTTATAATGACAAAAATTCAAAAAAAAAAAAAAAAAAAAAAAAACAAATTGTCCATACCTGATCTCCATCTGTGGAGGACAATCCTTTCTGCTGAGCTTCCTGGTCTTGTGTTTCATCCGTGGAGGCCACTCCTTTCTGCTGTGCTTCCTGGTCTTGTGTTTCATCATCGTCTAGTTCTGAAACTTGATTACAGTTAAAATTTCAGACAGTAGCAACAGTTTTGAGCATTTCAGTGGCATTAAATTGACCACAAAAATTAAGTAATGCACCTAAGTTACCAACCATTTTTTTCCAAAAAATTATTTCTAGACCCTTCAATTCTAGACTCTTCAGAATCATTATTGTTTTCTGAATCGTCACCAAGCGTTGAATCAACATCATCTTCTTTATAAACAACTTGCTTTGGCTCTTCTAATTCTTCTGAGTTTTCCTGAATTCCAAAAACAAAGCCCAAATTACAAGCAAAAGTTAGTTATATTTATTCTCCAAACCAATGGAAGGAAATAAGAAATATTTTGAACTATTTAACACATGATAGCAAAAGTTCTACTAATCCAATACTACATTACCTGTTCTATAGCATTTGACTTTAAAAGATCTGTTCTGTGTTTCTGCAAAAAAAAAAAAAACATTTCAATTTCCGAAGCAGAGCGTTCGATTAACAGCTGAGGTTTTACGTTACAAAAACAAAAATCTTCCAGTTTTTTTTTGACGGTCAACAACTCGTATCATTTCATTATTTAATAAAAAAGTAATACATAGAGGTAACAAGGTATAGCGACCAGACCAGGAAATGGCTGACCTAGCAAGTGTGTGAGCTACCATATTCGCTAAAAAAATCTTCTAGTTAAAATAACTAAATATGAAACTTCATATTAACCATTATTAAAACTCAATTAAGTTTGTACCAAAAAAAAAACTCAAATTAAGCACAACAAATTTCAATTCACCGACACTAGTCTACAACAGCATAAATAAAAAATGAATTGAAATAAGAAAATAACAGAACGCTTCAGAAAATTCCTTCTGATGAGATTTATTAGCATCGTTTTAAGCTATATGTGGAAATTGAGATAAATAAATAAATAAATAAATAAATAAAGTAATGAGGTTTGAGGATGAAGAATCTTACAACAGTAGATAAATCATCAAGAAAATCTGAACGGCCTGAAATGGATGAAATTGAATAGAAAAAAATGAATGAAAGTCAGAGACAGAGATAATAAAGAAATGGAAAGAGAGAATTAGGAAGATAAAGAGTTAAGAGAGTGTTGACCATCGTGAGTGAGAAGTTGAAGGCGGCGAGAGAGGAAAAGGACGGGAGCGACGACGGAGAGAGAGAGGAGACAGAGGATCAAAGTCCTCTGCCACCGATGATGATGATGAGATTGTTTCATCGATGATCGCTCCCGAAGCGCATTTGATTCAAATCAGAGATCAGAGAGAGATTTGATTGGTATAGGGTTTCTATATCAGTTGTTATTCGGTTTTTAGAGAGAGAGAGAGAGAGAGAGAGAGAGAGAGACTGGAAATAGCTTCATTCATTCATCGTCCATGTATGTTCGTTCTCTAGAAATGCCTTGTTCAATTACTCACTCTTTCTTTTTCTTCTTTTTTTCTTTTCTTTTCTTTTTTTTTTTATTTAATTTTTGAGATTGGTACCGCCAAGTAGGTTGACAGACACGGGAGAGGAACTGGAGTGGAATAGAAATAAAATAGAAGTGCTTTAAATATAAAATAAAAAAAAATAGAAGTGCTTTATTTTTTTAAATTTTTTTTGTGAATTACTCTCCGAACATAAATATAAGCAAAAAAAAATTATTTATGCGGTGTTTTAGTTAAGTGTAGTTAATTTTTTTGATTTAATGTAAAACATAACTTCATTTTACTATATTACTTATTTTGAAAAGTATAAAAATAAAATAAATACTTAAAATAAAATAGAATTAAATAAAAGTATATTAGAAATAATAGTATTAATTAGTTTAAAAATAGTTAATTTTTATTTATAATAGTAATTAAAATTTGAAATTATTTTTTTTTCTTTTTATATTTATGTCCAAAAAGTAATTAATAGTAAGACTACCTGTGGACTGCGGTTGAGTTGAGAAGCTGTACTTGAACTGTTGTACATGGAGATGATGATGATAGATATATGTGCTGTCACTCATTCATCTCTAGCAATAATCACGGTATAAGGTTTGAATTATGGTTTTCACGATCTGGCTGGACAAGTTAATATGATTAGACGATCATATTCTCTCTATCCAAAAAAAATGACATGTTTAATGACATTTATGTTTGTCAATTCACATATTTGATAGTTAATGTCTTTAATTATGTACTCTCTCTTGTCCTTATTATAAGGAACAGTTTGACAAAAACACACAGAACAAGGAGACCTATTTTTTTTATTAAAAATTTTAGAATGTTATGTTTAATTCCAAAAATAACTCTGGTCTTAATTGATTGTTGTCTCTTGTAATTATTAATATACTAAACCACTATTCTTAATTCCAATGTAACTCCTCCTATACACAAGGCTCCAATTTACGTGTCCCTTTGTTTACTAAAATTTGCCTCCAATTTTTTTGTATAGGAAATGTGTGTGTAATTAATGTTAAACATTGGAATAGGTTATATTGGAGTATACAATTCAATTCAATAAGGGTATAAAAGGAATTACTTGTTTAATAAAGCATAGATTTAAGGAGTGTTCCTTATATAAAGGACCAAAAAAAAATCCAAATTGTTCCTTATAATAAGGACCGGAGGGAGTATTATTTTTTTTTTATCAACAATAGTTTATATCATTTCATTATTCAATAAAGGAGTAATACAAAGTGGTAGAGATTCAAAATGACAGCGGCGAGGCCAAGAAATGGCCGCCCGAGCAAGAGAATGGGCAACCATATTCGCTTGCCGCTTAATAAACTTAACCATGAAGTTTGGGTTACAAATCAAAACATTTTTGATGTGATTAATAAGTAAACTAAACTCAGAACTGCCGGCGCGTAAATGATGAGTTGCATCGACCACACTTTTGGAATCTGACTCAATAATAACATGAGAAAATCCTCTTTGCCCCAAAGCCTCTAAAGCATTGAGTACTGCTATTGATTCACCTTCCAAGATAGACAAATTCCCTTCCATCCAAGTAGTCTCCGCCATGACAAAACGACCCATATGATCACGCAAGCACCAACCGGTACTTGTTTTGTTTAGCTCTTTGTGGAAGCCTGCATCAACATTACATTTGTACCATCCAAAATTCGGTTTCTGCCATCTCATGATTTGCCGCTGCTCCTACTGTGAACCATGATGACTCTGGTGCACTGCAAACCAGTCTTCCCATAGATGTCGTGCTTTAAATCCTAAGCTATGTCATGATTCATTCGCCATATTCCAAACGTTGTTATTTCGATTATTCCATATCACCCATATAAGCATAGCAAACAATTTAATTATGTATTATTAAAAATTATAAAAGTTGTGTGTTTTGAAAATATTAATAGAAACAAATCAAACAACATCTCACATGTTAATATTTGCATGTATATATTAGTAGAAAAATATGATCAAAATAGATCATATGAATAGTACATTAAGTCAAAATTAGGTCATTTATTTTGGGACGGAAGAAGTATAATTTTTACAAATACTTTTTTCATACAAAAACTTTTTTGTAAAATTTAATAAATAAAATAACATTTCTCAAAAAAATTATATCAATATACCATGTCTATTTTGATCCAGATAAAAAAAACATTTATCAACAATAAATTGATCTAAATGGTAAGAGTTTTGGTCCTTTAAACATGTGATCAGTGGTTTAATTTCTATCTCATGCGTATGGAAAAATTTAGTTGGGAGGGGAGAGTCCACCTTATGTGTCTCACAACCCTGACTGAAACTAATCATCGTTAAAGGTGGTGAAAACTTTGTGCCGATATAATGGAAACTTAAAAAAAACATTTCTCAAAAGAAAAAAAATAATCGCTTAATTTATTAAAAGCATCTTCAATTGAAGTATTTAAATGAGTTTTATAAAACGATGAATTTATTCCTTCGTTCTTCTTTTTTTTTTCTCTATGTTTGAGGAGTTTAGTTTGACGTGCCGCATTTGTAAAATTGTTTGTGTGAGAGTGTGCCTACAAGATGTTGGGAAGTTCGGGGAAGCTCGGGAGAAATAATGGAGTTAATGCTCCATGAGCATAAAAGAGGAATACATCACATCTCCACCCAAAATCTTAAGGCATTAGGTTAATATGTCGTTTCTCTTATAAATTCAACATTCTTTCCATACATAGTCGATGTATAATTAACTTAATCACTCACACTTGAAATCCAACCCAATATACTCTAACATTTAAATAAATAATTACGTTAAATAAGAAATTTAGAGTTAAAAAATATCTTAGTTCTTTGCATGAAAAGAATATATAGTATAAGTTAACTATTGCAATTTAGAAATGTTTTTGGAGGCTTCATTCAATTTAGAGAATTTCTTTTTGTGGTTCAAGCAGCATGTCCTCGTCCAAAATGGGACTTTCTTTTCTATGGCATTCTGGATCATTCTGAATGGCATAATATTCAATGGATGGGAATGATCGTTTGAATTAGAATAGATTAGTCTTATAGCCATATACATTCCTTGCACTCATAGATGACGAAGCTCTATAACTAGAAAGATACTGTTGGTGGAAAAAAAAATATAGTATAATTTTACTTCGATAATCAGTTTTTTTTTTTTTAATGTATATAAATCGGTAGTATCTTTTCACCAAAATATTGACATTTTAAAAAAATGTAGAAAACTTCCTTTTTTTTATTTTGCGACATAGACACTGTTTGGTAAGTCCAATAAGCTAGCTTATAGTTTATTGGATTAGCTTATAAGTTTGTTTGATAAAAATGTGAAGTGTTTGGTAAAAAGCTTCTCTAACTAGCTTATAGCGTTTTTTGATATGCTATTTCAAGTAGCGTATGAGCTTATAGCTTATAGCTTTTTACATTTTATTTCATATTTACCCTTATTAGTTTTATTTTTTATTTTTTAAAAAATTATAATAAGTACCCACTAACATTTACCAAAAAAATAACTATTCATTAACCATGTACTTTTATGTCATTTTAAACTTACAACAACTAAATTTGTCAAACACTTTAATTTTATTCTACTAACTTTTCAGCTATAAGCTAACTTATCAACTATCAGCTAGATTATAGCTTATTTTTACCAAACACGGCCATACTTTAATTGGCGTCTTCATAAATTACAAAAAGAATTAGTTTTATTTGGCACAGAAAAAAAGAGTCATAAAT
The DNA here is from genome assembly GCF_020283565.1 of Trifolium pratense. Classification (NCBI taxonomy): domain Eukaryota; kingdom Viridiplantae; phylum Streptophyta; class Magnoliopsida; order Fabales; family Fabaceae; genus Trifolium; species Trifolium pratense. Next base: position 37,678,720 of record NC_060064.1, on the reverse strand, counting down.
TTGTCACGTTTCCTTTCCTTGTTGTGTGGTCCATTTCACATTTCATGTGCCAAATGCCAACGAAAAATGATTAACCTACCCAAAAAATCCAAAAAGGAAACAACATCATGAAAAATGCTTGTACAAGTGGTGGTGGTTGTTTCTCTTCCACAAAGTAGCCTATTGAGGCGGATTCAGAAAACTATTTCATACTGTCATTAATATAAGAAAAAATTTATTTTTTAGATATATTTAAAGATTGATGTATTTAATTTATGATATTGTCTAGATATATAAATTTTTTAATATATCTAAAAAAAATTTAAGGACTAGAAAGAGTATTAGGATAGAAGTTTTATTTTAAAGTGATATGCTATTAAGTAGAATTTGGATCATTTCATGATCTTCATTGAGCACTAATCTTAATCGTTCATTTATTTTTTTTCCTCTCTTTTCTAGATTTAATTTTCTTAATAAATTAATCATACCTAGATAAGAAAAATGAGAGAGCTAAACCAAAATGATACGAGAGGATCCAAATCTGATTAATTGTCTTGATTGTAGTTATTAGGAATATTATTGAAGAGTTTGTGTTTCAAATTTTGAAATGTTCAATGCATGATGCATCTTCTTAAGATAAGTTTTCCTTTTTAAACTTTTTAACATTGTCATGTAGGGGCGTCTTCGAGTTTTAGGAGACTCTGTGCAAAATATAAAAATGACCCCTTAATAAAAAAATATAATTTTTTTTTAAAAGAATTTTCAATTTAAATTGCATATAATATAAAAAAAATTCATTATTCTTGTAAATATATAAATTATCAATATTAAACCAATTAAATTAAATCAAATGGGACAAGAAATACAAAATAATTATCTTTGTATATAACGTCAAAAAGGAACCTCCTAATGTAAGGTTAAATTTTATGCAAAGATTAAAATGGACTAAAACTATATTTACGAGTATAAATAACTAATCTATTGATACTCATATGATATTTTATGAACATTAACAATATATAACTATTATTTCAGGGCCTAAAAATTAATCTATTAATATACATCTGATATTTTATAGGTATAAATAATACATAATTAATATTATAGGACCTCAAAATTTTGAGTTGAGGCCCTCAAAATTTTGAGGCCCGATGCGGTCGCACATCTTGCACATGTGTGCAAGCCGCCACTGGTCATGAGAAGGAAGACACTTGTCTCACAATAAAGAGTAAATTATACTATTTTAGCCTCTGATTTTGTATGACATATGCAAATAAATTTTCGAGATTATGAATATTTTGTAGATGTTTCTGACACTACTAAACTGTTAAGTTGGTTTTATATTTAACCACTTACTATCAATGTAATTCCTAGTATATTTTGAGAATGACCGGTATGAATAAAATTTGGGATTTGTTAGACAAAGACAATAAAACCGACTCATAACTTAAAAGTTAAAGGCCATGTTATAGTTTATCATTTTATCTTCCACTTTTACCCTTATTGTTTTAACTAAAATTCATTTTCACCCATTATAATTTATTTTATTTTAAAATAATATAATTATATTTTAGGGTAAATAGAGTTTTACCCCCTGCAAAATAAGTCAATTTTGCATTACCCCCTGCAAAAAAAAAACCTGGGATTACCCCCCCTGCAATATGAAGATTCTCTGTTTTTACCCCCTGCTTGACAACTTGGCATAAAATCTTTATTTTTTATGAGGTGGCATGCATATGTGGCATTTATTTCATTTTTATTTTTTTAATTTGCACATGTCATTTTTATTATTAAATAAATTGGTGACAAATATTTAAAAAATTCCACTTAATTAGTTTTTAAAAAAATAAAAAATAGTGTCAAAAAAAATTATTAAAAATAAAATATGTTAATTCAAAAAGATATGTTAATCCATTGTTTCTAACGCAAAAAAAAAAAAAAAAAACAAAACTCACAATTTTTTCCTGTAACATAACACAAATCTTTCTCCTTCTCATTCTTCTTCTCAAAACCCAAAATTATTTTTTCTCTAACACAAACTCAGAATCCCAGAATCCTTTTTCTCTAAAATAAAACCTAGAAATCCGCCGAATCACTCCCCCGAATTCGTCGAAACAAATGATTGATGAAGAACAAAGGCAGGAACTAGGAACCGGATTTCCTATAAAGGCAGAAACTGGGTTTTTGAATTTATGGGTTAGGGATTGAATTGATGGGATGAAGAATTGGGAAGAAGAATTATGTTTTTGGGTTAGGAAGAAATTGGGTTGTTGCAAAGGGATGAAGAATAGAAGAACAAAAGAAATTTATGATTATGTTTCTGGGTTTACCGAGATTGATTTTTGGAAGAAAAAAAATTGGGTTCTTTTTGGATTGTTGTTCTTGGTGGTGTTGATGATTTTGTTGATGTTGTTGTTGTTCTTGGTGGTGTTGATGTTGTTGTTCTTGTTGAATGATGAAAGTTATCGTGGTAGGGATGAAGGGGAAATTAGAAAAGAATTTATTATTATTTTTTTAATTTTTAGTTTATTTAATAATAAAAATGACATGTGCAAATTTAAAAAAATAAAAAATAAATAAATGCCACATATGCATGCCACCTCATAAAAAATAAAGAGTCTATGCCAAGTTGTTAAGCAGAGGGTAAAAAGAGAGAATCTTCATATTGCAGGGGGTAATCCCAAGTTTTTTTTTTTTTGCAGGGGTAATGCAAAATTGGCTTATTTTGGATGGGGTAAAACCCTATTTCCCTATATTTTAAAATACAAAACATCTCATGTATCATATCATTATAATTTTTTTGAAAAACATAGTTAAGATTATCTTACTTTTTATTATGTTTATTGCAAAATTTACATAATTGCGTTGAATATATTTTGTTATTATGTCATTTTACATAATTGATATAAATTTTGTTATAAATTAAGAATTGTCTTTTTATATTATTCTATGTACGCAATTTGACATTACAAAAGCATAGAGACCATTTTCAAGTATGACAATTTACCTAATGCACATATACAGTTGATGTGTAATATATACTATTACATAAAAATCTGTCAAATTTTTTTTACATAAAAGTAAAATAAAAAAACTAAAAATTTTAGCATATAAAAATTAATTTAATAATAATATATAATATATCAATTTTTAGCATATACAATTTCTAAGAATATGCTTCTTATGTCATTTTATATTTATCGGTTAATTGAACAACGGATTTTACCGAATAATTCAATTAGTTAATCAAATAGTAAAATCCAAATTAATCTTCTTTTGGAATTGGAACTTTTTATAGGACGAATTGTGTAACTTTTGAATACATAAAACACTATTTACTTTTAGTAAAAAAAAAAAAAACAACACTATTTACTTTATGTGTTAACCTCTAATATATTTTTTTGGTTTTTAACCCACTAAGTTTTAAGGAAGGAGATATGAAAATTGTTCAGCTATCGGATAAGTAAAGCTTTTTCAATAATTATTTTTAGGGTAAATAGGGTTTTACCCCCTGCAAAATAAGTCAATTTTGCATTACCCCCTGCAAAAAAAAAACTTGGGATTACCCCGCCTGCAATATGAAGATTCTCTCTTTTTACCCTCTGCTTAACAACTTGGCATAGACTCTTTATTTTTTATGAGGTGGCATGCATATGTGGCATTTATTTATTTTTTATTTTTTTAAATTTGCACATGTCATTTTTATTATTAAATAAACTAAAAATTAAAAAAATAATAATAAATTCTTTTCTAATTTCCCCTTCATCCCTACCACGATAACTTTCATCATTCAACAAGAACAACAACATCAACACCACCAAGAACAACAACAACATCAACAAAATCATCAACACCACCAAGAACAACAATCCAAAAAGAACCCAATTTTTTTTCTTCCAAAAATCAATCTCGGTAAACCCAGAAACATAATCATAAATTTCTTTTGTTCTTCTATTCTTCATCCCTTTGCAACAACTCAATTTCTTCCTAACCCAAAAACATAATTCTTCTTCCCAATTCTTCATCCCATCAATTCAATCCCTAACCCATAAATTCAAAAACTCAGTTTCTGCCTTTATAGGAAATCCGGTTCCTGGTTCCTGCCTTTGTTCTTCATCAATCATTTGTTTCGATGAATTCGGCGGAGTGATTTGGCGGATTTCTAGGTTTTTATATTAGAGAAAAAGGATTATGGGATTCTGAGTTTGTGTTAGAGAAAAAATAATTTTGGGTTTTGAGAAGGAGAAAGATTTGTGTTATGTTACAGGAAAAAATTGTGAGTTTTTTTTTTTTTTTTTTTTTTTTTTTTTGCGTTAGAAACAATGGATTAACCTATCTTTTTGAATTAACATATTTTATTTTTAATAATTTTTTTGTTGACACTATTTTTTATTTTTTTAAAAACTAATTAAGTGGAATTTTTTAAATATTTGTCACCAATTTATTTAATAATAAAAATGACATGTGCAAATTAAAAAAATAAAAATGAAATAAATGCCACGTATGCATGCCACCTCATAAAAAATAAAGATTCTATGCCAAGTTGTCAAGCAGGGGTAAAAAGAGAGAATCTTCATATTGCAGGGGGTAATCCCAAGTTTTTTTTTTGCAGGGGGTAATGCAAAATTGACTTATTTTGCAGGGGGGTAAAACCCTATTTACCCTTATTTTTATTGGAAATTGAATTTGAATTCTACCGAACAATTCAATCTAAAAAGAGTTTATTAACCGGTTGAGTTTAATGTCTTGGTTTTTTTTTTTTTGGTCAGGTAGCCTAGTGGCTTGAAATTCCACCTTTAAAGATGGATAAGTGGAGTGTCCAGGGTTCGAACCCTGGCTCCTGCATATAAAATGTTGATGTCCCAACCAATTGAGCTAAGCTCATGGGGACTGGTTTAACCTCTAATTTTTAGAGAAAAGAGTCTTGATCATAACTTGTATAAAGTGTGTAACCGTCAATCTCCACCCATATTGTAGTACTAATTAATAATTACTCTCTCCGTCCCAAAACTTTAGTCATTTTGAAGTTTTGCACGGAGATTAAGAAATGATAAAAAATGATAAGTAAAGTCATTTTTACCCTTACTTTATTAAGAAAGAGAAAATATATTTAATTAATGTTTTAACTTTAGTAAGGGTACAAATGATAAAATATCATTAAATGTGCATTAATTTCTTAAAAGGACTAAAGTTTTGGAACAAAACTGAAAAGGTAAAAAGACTAAAAATTTGGGACGAGGGAGTAATAAATAAGTTGTCATGTTAAAAAAAAAAAGAACAATAACGGCTCATACCAATAGTACTTTTGAAATACTAGTTAAAAAAATTTAAAAAAAAGTGAGATATGTTTTTTTAGTTTTCAGCGGTAATATTCGGTCCGCTTGACCGTCTAATCTGATTCATAGGTTAATTTTGACATTAAGTAGTGTCAGTCTCCTTCCAAATGCAGTTGTGGAGAATCGAATTGCGATCCTCTCTAACAAATTTAGCGTCAATTACCACAACCGATTAGTAAAAAAGTGAGATATGTATTGAGAAGAATATTTTTTATACTTTAAAATATAAAATATACAAATTTCAAAGTTCCTTACACAGACGCATTAGTTAGCATTTTCTATAAATAACTAATTTAAATATGCATGCATTCGCACGGGTCATTGACTTTTATTTGATATTTAAGTTTGTTATTAATATTATGGTTGAAATTTTATTTGAAATAAAAATTTAAAAATTTGTTATATAATATTGTTAAAATAAAAGTGAAACTATTGTGCTATTTTTTGTAAAACTTATTAAATGAATAAATTTGATTATAATTATTAATGATAAATTGTCTAATTTTTTATGTATCCGTCACAAATAATAGTTCTGTGTATATTTTTTTAATAAAAAATTAGAAATTTGATTAGGAATATTTAAGATAATTTAGTAAATTTGATAGTAATTAACTTTATTGTATTATTATTATTAGTTAACTAGCGGGCCAGACAGGCGCTATGTTCAAAAACAAAATATATATGTCTTATGTTAGAGTCAGTTTGTTAATAAAATATTTTTGTTGCTAAAAAAAAAAAATGTGCCTTATGTTATTGTCAGTTTGTTAATAAATTTTTTTTATTGCTACTAAAAATATTAAGGGTATTGTTGATATTATGAAAAGTCCACACCAAAACTCAAAATTCATGTATTCTCTTTTATATATAGTAAGTATAGAATAAATATAGTATATTGTTTATTTTTTTTATGAAAAATATTGTTTATGTTTCTATTTCTATATTCCTAATAATTTTATGCATATTCATCTTATTTTTTCTATAATTTTTTATTGACTATTTTATTCTCTTTTTTTTAATATTGATTTGATCGTATTAATCTGTTTTGTTGCTATTTTTATGAGTATAGATTGTTCTGTTTTGTTCCGATCTATAATCTGTTTTGTTTTTATTTTTAAACATATTATTTTTTTGTATTTATCTTATATTCTTTCTATACATTAAAAAAAATCATATATTTTTTTTATATATTTTTTTAATTATTTTTCTAGTAAAATTACAATGAATAATATAAAATTTGCAATGTGATTAAAAATAATAAGGATAAATTAATAATTTGATGTTAATCGATTTTAATATATTAGTAAATAGATTTAGTGAAAAGAAAGAAGAAAAAAAAGTTGTAGAAGTTTTGCAACCATAAATTCCTCAAACGTATCATGTCATTGTCATGTTACTTCAATACTTCAAAACCCTACCATGTTTAGGTATATTATCGTGTCCTTTTTTTTTTACCCCACAACCTATCATTCACCAAAGCATCTTCATTCCCTCATCTTCTTCTTCTCAACAATCAAAAACCTTCTTTCTCTCTTCACTCCAAATTCATTCATACTCAACGATTCAACAATTAATCTTCTCCTAAACAAATAAATGGTGGTTACTGTGTCTGAAGTTGAGCTTAAAGTTCAAGCTATGAGCAAAAAGAAAACTACTATTTCAAGAAGCTGGATTTTGCTAAACCGTGATGGAAGAGAAACAGTATTAGATGTTGATAAGTATGCTATTATGCGTCTTGTTGAAATTCATGCAAGAGATCTTCGAATTATGGATCCTCTTCTTTCATATCCTTCAACCATTCTTGGAAGAGAGAAAGTCATTGTTCTTAATCTAGAGGCAAAAAAAAAAACTCTGTGTCAAATCAACCATTATCTGTTCTGTTTTTGCTCTGTTTTGTTCTGTTTTTTAAATTTTGGTTTTGTTTTTGTTTTGCAGCATATAAAAGCTATTATTACTGCTGAAGAGGTATTGGTTAGAGACCCATTGGATGATGATGTTGTGCCGGTTGTGGAAGAGCTAAGAAGAAGGTTACCACTTAGGGTAAGTGGTCAAGGACAAGGAGAAGAAGAATCATGTGCTCAAGATAGTGAAGAAAATGGTAAGCTTTTTGTTTTGTTTTTGGGAAATAATACAATGTATCGGTGGAGATTTTAATTTAGTTATTGTTGGAAAGAGTGTTTGTTTTTTACTAACCCTCTTGTTGGAAGGGGTTTCGTTAACTTAGAGTTTGGCCGTAAAATAAGTAAAATTCAACTAAGATTTTTGTTTTGTTCTTGAGAAATAATACATTGTATCAGTGGAGATTTTAATTTAAGTATGCGAATTCTTTCGCACATAGCTTATTTTGATATTTATCGGTAACTTGTTGAGGTGAATAATTTTGATAGGTTTATTGTTTGTTAATTTTTTGATCTCTTAATATTCATCTCAATAATGTACCAATAATAAAATGCGTACCAGAGTGTTCACCTGTTATTTGTTGATGGAAAGAGTGTTGTTTACTAGGTTCATTGTTTATTTTGTGTTGCAATGGAATTGAATTGTGGACTCTTCTTCTTTTTTTTTTTTAGAAATTCCATTTGAGTTTCGTGCTTTGGAAGTTATATTAGAGGGAATTTGTAGTTTCCTTGATGCACGAACAAAAGAGTTAGAGACTGCTGCCTATCCTGCTTTGGATGAACTAACCTCTAAGGTAATCATGATCTTAATTTGTATCAAGAATTATTACCATGGCACAAGAATGTGCTAACAAAAAAAATTCAATAAAAAGAGAAACTTGTGATGATATCTGTAATGAATGCATATAGGTCTTAGAGATTAAATAGGCCTAAAATGCATTAGTCAATTCTATGTGATTATTCATATTCTAGAATGATCTAGAATAATGATGAGTCAAAGATTAGTTTGTGAGCTATATATATTGACACTGAGTGCATGTAATAATCAAGCAAAATGAATGAAGAAGTTAGTTATTGTAGCTTAGTGTAGTTTGTTAGTAAATTTTAGCAATTATCTCTTGAAGTTATGAACAACCAAAAAGTTGTTCATAACAATTGGTGCTTTCATTGAGAGTTTTTCATTGCCATGACTTCTCTCTACCATAACCCGTTTCTCTACCACGATCCTACCATCATCAATGTTCACACCTTGTTGAAACCACAACAGTATCAACAACCATCTTGCATTCACACTCGATCCTCACCATTTGAATCATGCCCACCCTTCTACCAACAACAACCATACGGGATTTCCAATCCACCCTCCACCTTCACATCATCACTCACACATCCTAACCTTACCCATATCAACCCTCCAAACCGCAATAACAATCTTCAATCCATTCTCCAGCAACTCAAACACTCTCAACAAATTTGCCTTCAAACCATGTCCAATTGTATCGATGCATTTTCTGCCCTCAATGCAGATCTAACATCTTACAACTATTTTCCCACCATTACATCATCCTCCACACCTCAGGACCTCACCTACAATAACATTCATCACACGCAACAAAATACCTCTGTTTTGCAGAATTCTTTCAACAACCACCAACCACCCCTCAACAATTCCACATACACAGTCATACCCACCATCTTCACGCCACCACCACCACCACTCAAAATCTCCACTCATCCATCCAAACCTCAGGATCCGTTGCATCACACAAATCATCCATCGAGTCACACCGAACTTGTTGTTGTTGATGGCAATACTTTCTACCCATCAGCGGATTCAAACTCTCACGTCACCATGGAAGAAAAGAAGCTCGTCAATAACGACATCGTCACAGAACCAACACATTTCGACGATGTCGTCGGCGATAGCATTTTCACCGTCTCAGAAAATGACGAGAAATTAGAGATCTGTGAAGAGGTAACAGAAGACAATTTCACCCCGCCGCCATTTCTCACGCCGTTGAGGAAGAAAATAAGTTTGCACCAGATCTCATCGCAAATTTCAATCCTGTGTCTGATTCCGTTAAGCAGCAGAAACGACGTGTTTTTGACGTGACGGCACCGCTCCCACAACACCTCTTCATCTTTGATTCCGGCGATGATGAGCGACGAGTTCGTTCTCTGGCGATTTTTGGTAATGGCATTTGTGTTTTCGACCCCGGCGACAATGAGCGCAATTGTGGTTCTCCGGCGCTGAATTTGATCAACAATCATGGTATACAATCTCCTCTGCAAGCGCCATGGGATAGAGGAAAATTGGGTGTGTCTAAATCGCTCTCCTCCGTCAAACACGTCTTCCTTAATTGTTTATTTTCGTTCACAACGACAGTTGTTTCGTTTCCGGCGAGGGGAGCCACTTCTGGTTGGCCATGGGTGCAATGGAGCTCGAGTTTATATGACGACCACCGTTTAATGTCTTCGCCATGGAAATCATGCGACAACGTCATCTTACTTTCTCTGTTGTGGCTGCCGTGGGATAGAGGGAGAAAGGATTGGGCCTTGGAGATGAATTTGGACTAACGAATGTTTGCAATGGGCCTGCACACACGTTGGACTACTTGCATTTCATAATGGGGTCTAGTCAAGCTAAGAAGAATTAGAGTTTTGAGAAAGAATTTGGGAATAAGTTCACTCAATACATTTTGAATTTTCTTTGGGTTTAGATTAAATTCTAGGTTGCACTAAATTGTGGATTTTGTTAGATTACACCTTGAGGACAAGGTGGTTCTGCAAGACCAATGGAATGTAATGAATGCATATAGGTCTTAGAGATTAAATAGGCCTAAAATGCATTAGTCAATTCTATGTGATTATTCATATTCTAGAATGATCTAGAATAATGATGAGTCAAAGATTAGTTTGTTAGCTATATATATTGACATTGAGTGCATGTAATAATCAAGCAAAATGAATGAAGAAGTTAGTTATTGTAGCTTAGTGTAGTTTGTTAGTAAATTTTAGCAATTATCTCTTGAAGTTATGAACAACCAAAAAGTTGTTCATAACAATATCATCCAAGGTTTTCTAGTACCTTCCCACCCACTAAAAGAAGAAAAAAAATATTAGTATAGAAATCAGCCCCAGAGTTGAAAGCTTCAAACAAAAATAAAATCAAACCAAGTTGAAAGCTTCAAACAAAACTAAACCTAGCCAAGATTCACAAATCTTCTTCTTTCCCCTGTTTTAAGTTCTTAGAATTTATGCAGCAGTACCTTCTTGTTGATCTAGATCCCAACTTTCTACCCCATTTCATCGCCCAATTCTTTTATTAAAAGTAAAATATATTCTCATATCCATAATTTTCATCTTCACATAGCGAAGCACAATATGAGTGAAGGGAAGGGAAGAATTACATAATACATACCTTAGCATAGAGCAGCAGAGCACAGTGATGCAAAGAGGAAAGGATCAAAGGAAGCTGAAATTGATGAATATTGATATTCGGTGGAACAACTAATTGAACTCACACAACAACACATCTAGTCATCTCCTCGACAACTCATTGAGACATAAGAAGACATAAACTTTAAAATGAAATGACATAAAGGAAAAAATAAAGGTGAGATTCTCTGAATTTTTACAAAAGGAATATTGGATAGAACCGTTGCGGTCGTTGCGGTCAAAACTCAGTTGTGTTGCGGTGAAATGTTGTTGCGTTGCGGTTGCGTTGCGGCATCACGTGTGATTTGAGTTCACACCGCAATTGCGGTCCGATGCGGTTGCAGTGCCTACCGCATCCGCAATATTGCGACCGCATCACCTGATGCGGTCCGCAATTTAAAACCTTGATATCATCATCATCAAAAGAATCACATTAATACAAACAAAATAAAATTATTTTTTCCCCTTAAACTCAGATCGCAATATATATAAAATATTCATTCATATACATGTGATATAGTAGTAAGTTGTAACACTAACACCTGAAAGATATGTTATCACAAAATTATGATACACTCTGCCACTTCTACCACTTAAACATCACTCTGGTTGTTTGACATATTTGTGTACAGATCAGCAGTCGTAATTTGGATAAAGTACGAAAATTAAAAAGTGCAATGACTAGGTTGACCAATCGTGTTCACAAGGTATGTTCAATTCATAAATATTCAACATTCCTCCAATTATAAATTTTTTTTTTTTCACCACAGTATATGCTCCACTGGACCGTCTAATAGTTTGAGGGTAAGTTCGGATATCAAGTGATTATAGTCTCATTCTGATTGCAGTTGTGGGGATCAAACTGTGCTCCTTCCTACTAAATTTAGTGTCAATCACGTATTCTTCATACATATAATTGTGGTACAAATTAATGAGTGTATTCATTACTTATAAGTAGTATAGTTACCACTTGTAACTAGCTTTCCCTTTCCTCAACATATTTAGAACCCAAAATTTTCATGTTTGCACTGGTTAAGGGAGCAAAAATAGTAATTTGGCATTGGAGTTTGTGCAGTCAACTTCTCGAAAATTTGAAATGTGTTATTTTCTATTTAAAACTTTTTTTTTTTTTTGGTTTTCTTAACCAGTGACCTGGGGCACCGGTTAGAACTTAGAATGACCCTTATTAATAATATTATTAGTATGTTTGCACTTACTTAGTTATATAATTCAATTACTTGTAGATAAGGGAGGAATTAGAAAACCTACTTGATGATGATGACGACATGGCTGAACTTTACTTATCAAGAAAGTTAGCTGTTTCATCCTCTCCCTCAAGTAATAATTCTGATGGTCCCAATTGGCATCATAGTCCAAATCAAAGTTCAAAAAGACACAAATCAAGCAGAGGAAGTGCAACAACACTTCAAGAGGAAAATGATGTTGAAGAGCTTGAAATGTTACTAGAGGTTATTAAATTATTGTTCATTTCATTTTGCCACACATAAAATTGCACTAGCTACTAGACAAAACTGAATTGCAGACAGAAATTTTTAATTTTATTAGAAGCAGAAATTTTGGTTATATCAAGGTTCAAACTTCAATCCCTGCAAATTATATTTAATATTATTACTAAATGAGTTATGCTCATGATCATGATGAGGACACATGAATCGATTCTATGATGCATTAAACTTGATAATGTTGTTCTTTGCAGGCCTATTTCATACAAATTGATGGCACATTAAATAAATTGACCACGGTAATAACACTGAACTAAGCTGCATTTGCTTGTAATCTTTCTTAATTATAATTTCATTTCTGTTTTACATCCAGGTACGAGAATATATTGATGATACAGAAGATTACATCAACATACAGGTAAGTTTCAGAGCAAAAAAAATTAGCTAATTAACTAATTGCTTTGCAGATATTAATTAAGTTCTTAGCTTTTTGCCGATTAGGTTAAATTGTATTTTTGACCTTCTAACTTTCACAAACATGCGATTTTTGTTCCATAACTTTTATAATAGTATTTTTAGCCTCCTAACTTTAGCCGTTTTGGCAAAAGGCTAGCCCCCATTGATTTTAATCAAGTCAACGTCACTTGAACATTGACTCACATGTCACATTAGCATCTCATGTGAGTCGTTGTTCATGTGCTTTGACTTGTTGACCTAGCATGTGAGTCAACCGTCCACGTGCGTGTTGAAAGAATCAAAATCAGTAGGGAGTCAATCTTTTACAAAAAAGGTTAAAGTTAGAGAGTTAAATAAAAGTCTTATTACAAAAATTAGAGGTCAAAAGTGCAATTTAGCGAAATTATTTAGTAACTAGCTAGGGCACACCATTAATTTATATCATAAATATTAACAGCACTTTGGAATGTATGCAGCTTGATAATCACAGGAATCAACTGATTCAGGTATAATTAGCCATAATTCATGTATTAAAATTTAAAATATGGTATTATTTTCTATATGCTTATTCTGCATGACATATTTATATGCAGTTAGAGCTGTTCCTAAGTTCAGGGACTGTTTGTTTTTCCATATATTCATTGGTGGCTGCAATATTTGGTATGAACATTCCATATACATGGAATAAGGATCACGGATATGTATTTAAATGGGTATGTACACATTAATATCCCTACAAAAATATAAATGAAAATAACATATTCTGAATATTTGGACTAATTAATTTGTTTTTTTTTTTATCATATATATAATATATGGAAATTACAACTTTAGGTGGTGATTCTTACGGCAATGTTTTGTGGATCATTCTTTTTGTCCATAGTATCGTATGCTCGACGCAAAGGTCTTGTTGGGTCTTGAAATTAATGTATAAAGATTGTTGCGTTTTGTTGGGAGGCACTAAAATTTTAAGTCAAAAGTGTATAGGAATTAATTAATGTATGTATTTTCCTCATAGAATATACGTGCAAGTTGTGTTGGAATTTTATTTGAATTATTTGATTCTCAAGTTATAGCTGCAATGCAACACCATTGTGTGCATTATTATAAGAGGAATGATAGCGACACACTTTTTAACAAACACACTCTAACACACTATCTTCTATTGGTTAAAATTTATATGGGTCCCATAAAAGTTATATGGGTCCACATTTTTTTATGGGACCCATGTGAATTTCAACCAATAAAAGAGAGTGTGTTGGATTGTGTTTGTTAAAGAGTGTGTTGCTAGCATTATTCTTATTATATTCTTTCACTTTAGTGGAATCATTTGTTTATTTTATTTTATTTTTGATAATGTATCATTTGTTTATTTTGTTAAAAGCGATATGCTATATGGAACGACAGCCGAGTCGTCGGAAATGCACGACAGATGTGTCATGTGCGCTAGTATGTAGTTATACTGTTTGTATACTTATACTTTTCTACTTTTTTTGAAAGGATTATACTTATTATATATATATATATATATATATATATATGGGGGCTGCTAATTTAGACCCAGTTGGGTCTAAATTAGCAAGGTGCACCTTTTGAGTTGGACAAAAATACCCTTTCTTTTTTTAAAAAAAAAAAAAAAAAAACATATTGGCGCTGATCCAGTGTCGCGCGCCTACCGCAGGACCACCGTTACAGACCGTTGATTTCCATCAGACGGCCAAGAGATGATCTCATCATGGCTGTCGGATCAATCAGACAGTCCAGATCATCCATCTCCATGATAAGCCAGCGCGTGCACCACACTAGATCTGCGCCTGGAGAGAGAAAATTTCATTTTAAAAAAGCAGGACACGTGTCAACTGCTGGGTGGTTGGCGTGTTTTTTTTTTCATTTAATACTTTAAACTCAATTATTTCGTTGTAAATTAATTTTTTATTTTTTTATTTTTATACCAAAATTCATAATTTTTTTTTGTCTACAAATAGAGACTTGGTTCGTTTGATTTGGACACAAAAAAAAAACTCAATTTTTCACTACCTTTAATTATCTTTATATAATACTGTGAAACCATTTAGCTGGTAGAATGGTTTCACAGTATAACTCTCTGAAACCATTTTACTGGTAGAATGGTTTCAGTGAGTAATTTCTTAATTGTTTGCTTCTGAAACCATTCTGAAACCATTTAGCTGGTACAATGGTTTCAGAGCGTTGTACTTTGAAACCATTTCACTGATAGAATGGTTTCAGGGGAGTTGATTTTTAATTGTTTGCTTCTGAAACCATTTTACTGCTAGAATGGTTTCACAGTATAACTCTCTGAAACCATTCTTCCAGCTAAATGGTTTCAGAAGCAAACAATAGTTTTTAATTACCGTTTTATCTCATTTAATTAACGAAAAATAGTTTCAGGTCTCAAAAAATTTCATAAAATATACCAAAAGTTCCAGAATATTATCTAATATTTTATTAGAAACAAATAAAAAAACAATTGGTTTCAGAGTACAAATCTATGAAATTATTATTATTATTTGTTAAATGGTTTTAAATAATCAGCGGAATTTGTGAAAATAATTTCATGACTTGAACTAGGGAGAGTGAGGTACACAAGAGGGTTCTAAATAATTCATAGTACTTTACATAAAATTTTGGAAATTTTTTATGGAATTATAATATTTTTAATTACCTTTTTACTCATTTAATTAACTAAAAATAGTTTCGGGTCTCCAAAAATTTCATACAATATACCAAAATTTCCAGAATATTATCTACTATTTTATTATGAAAAAATAAAAAAAAAATAGAGCCTCCCTGAGGCCGCACGCGTCCCCACGCGCCGCCGGTGAGAGTGGGCGTGGGCGACGCGCACTGTTCATCGTCCCTCCCACCCGTTTTATGCAGAAACGGGTCGTGCGACCCGGTTTTTGACCCGGTTCGATCTCCCTCAATACTCAATGAAACTCGACGTTCCTTATATGGATTTTGATCGTTTTTCAATTTTACAAAGGTTTCCGGTATTAGTTTTTGAAATCGGCGTTCGATTCGCACGTAAAATGAGGTCGAAATTTGGAAGAAATTTAAAAAATGTAATAGTTGTTCTATTGTTTCAAAAAAAAAAAAAAAAGTATTTTTATGATGCAAATTACATACATGCCCCAGTTGCTCTATTGTTTCAAAAAAAAAAAAATGGGTATTTTTGTCCAACTCAAAAGGTGCACCTTGCTAACTTAGACCTAACTAGGGTCTAAGTTAGAAAACCCCTATATATATATATATATATATATATATATATATATATATATATATATATATATATATATATATATATTGTATACTATTTCACATATTTTGTATGAGAGTAGTACACTATCTAAATTATAATGGTTCGTTTTCACTCATATTTCATAAATAAAAAAAGAAAAACCAATAATACTCCATGTGAGTTTAGTTCAATTAGCATGAACATCTTATTATAGGAGTTGTAGTTTAAATTCCGAACACCCAACTTATTTACCGTGAAATTTCTAGTCACTAGAAAAAAATTTATAAATATAAATATAAAACACTCATTAAAGAATATGAGTATAAATTGACTTAAAAGCATAAATAAAAAATAATTATCGAAAGTCATTATAAACTCACGCGCATAAAGTGATGGAGTCGGAATTCAAACCTCAGTCATAACTCATAATATCGATATCCTACCTAATAATTTGGACATATTTATCAGTTGAGATAAAACTTATGGACTAGAGACCAAAAATTTATTTACGATATTATAATTAGTATTACAATATCCCCTATACTGTATATATCTAGACAAAGTATCACAAACCAAATTGGTCTTTGAATTAAATTAAATTCAGGAGATGAATGGTTACCCAAATTCTTTTTTAAGATACAGGGCTATATAATAATAGCGGTCGTGTGTTTGGACGACAACTATATGTCAGGTTAAAGACTGCAATGTGGGCATTTGACACAGGACCACGCTAGGCGTGAGGGTGGGTGTTGAATATGTTGTTGTGTTGCTGGAATTTGTTTGAAGTCCCACATTGCTTAGGTTCCCAGGCGGTTAAGTGTATAAATATGTGAGGGCAACCTCACCCTTTGAGCTAACTTTTGGGGTTGAGATCCAAGCATATTTAACATGGTATCAGAGCCGGGTTAAGGACTGCAATGTGGGCATTTGACCCAGGACCACGCTAGGCGTGAGGGTGGGTGTTCAATATGTAGTTTGTGTTGTTGGAGTTTGTTTGAAGTCCCACATTGCTTAAGTTCCCGGGATGTGAAGTGTATAAATATGTGAGGGCAACCTCACCCTTTGAGCTAGCTTTTGGGGATGAGATCCAAACATATTTAACATGGTATCAGAGCCGGGTTAAGGACTGCAATGTGGGCATTTGACCCAGGACCACGCTAGGCGTGAGGGTGGGTGTTGAATATGTTGTTGTGTCGTTGGAGTTTGTTTGAAGTCCCACATTGCTTATGTTCCCGAGTGGTTAAGTGTATAAATATGTGAGGGCAACCTCACCCTTTGAGCTAACTTTTGGGGATGAGATCCAAACATATTTAACACATATAACCATACTTTGCATTGAAATACGTAAAGTTAACTACAAATACATCTTTTCACAAAGGACAAAATAGTAATACCCAAAAAATACACATTTATTACACTACCAACTTTCTTTAATAAGCGTGAAAAATTGCAAAGAGGACTTATATTAAGGAACGTAGAGAGTAGTTTATAATTTGGCACCCCTAAATTTAATTTTTTGTCTTCGTCTCAGACAACTCAATCGATCCAACAATGACTTAAACTTCAAAGTGTTTATATATATATATATATATATATATATATATATATATGGGGAGGGATCAAATTACACCGGTGTAACATTTGAGTAATGTTACACCGCTCAATAACGCTTTAACGAATACAAATTTTACAAAATTCACCGTTGGATTGAAAGTTTATATCGTATAGATCATTTATGTTGAATTGTATAAAAAACTAAAATCGTTTGATATGTTTTTGAGATAGATCAAGATTAACGGTATATATTCAATAAAAACGCATAAACCATTAATCTTCATCGGTCTCAATAACATATCAAACGATTTTAGATTTTTGTAAAATTCAACATGGATGATCTATACGATATAAGCTTTCAATCCAATGGTGAATTTTGTAAAATTTGTATTCGTTAAAACGTTATTGAGCGGTGTAACATTACTCAAATATTACACCGATGTAATTTGATCCCTCCCCTATATATATATATATGGACCAATATGAGAAGATGAAGTGTTGTCCTATCTGTCCACTTATGTGATTTCGGTGCATGTCGGATTCGATTTTATTTTTGGTATATAAACTGCAGAGATTAATTGCTCAAACATTGAGATTTGAGATTATAACGTGAAACACTAAACAAAGATATAATCTTGCACGTGGCACATCAATATCAAATCACCAGTGGCGGATCCACTACTCGGCCAGCCCGGGCACTTGCCCAGATTCTAGTAAAAAAAATTGGTATTTTAGGGCAAAATTGAGATTTTTAGCGGTTAGTTTAGGAAAAATTTGAATTTTTTTTGTTCAAAACTTAGATTTTTCAGTGCAAAATTGAGATTTTGCTCATACTTTAAAATTTTTTAGCTCCGCCATTGCAAATCACCAATTATATGTGTTGTTAAAAGAATGAGAAAAGTCCAACACTTACTCTAATTGAATAAAATTCATATAAATTTCATCACTTTATGTGAAACATATTTTTAAACTGAAAGATTCATATGGATTTCAACCAATAAATGAGTGAAAGTTTAAAAAAAATGTTGAAAAGAGCATGTTTCTATCACTTTTTAATTTGTACTCCCTCTAACTATAATTATAAACAAAAAAAAATCATATTTATTTAATAACTAGTATATTTTATCTATCTATATTATAAATATGATATATTAGTTATTCAATGAATATGAAAAGTAAAATTTTATTTATAATTATTATGAGAGGAGTACTTAAGAGCATCACTAATGGTGATACTATTTTGAATTTCAAATATTACTAACAAGTAATTCCTACAAATGTCATGTAATATTTATGCAACTTATATATATATTTTACTCCAATAATACAAAATTATTCAACTTTTAAGCAATTCATACTAAATACGTCAAGACAATGGTTGCAAAACTAGTTTTTGGAGTGAGGTGTGGGTGGGGACTCAACCCCTTTGTGAGGCTTTCCGTTGTTTTTAATTTCTTCACAAAGAGAGTGTTGTGGTATCTCCGTATGGGGCGAAATCTTTTTGTTTGGGAAGAGGAGCTTTGTTTGTAATATGTTGGTCACTTTATTAACTCTAACCATCTATCGTCATTGGGAGATGAATGGAGCTTTGTATCCGGTTCAATTCTTCCCCCTATTTTTTTTAATCCGGATGTTGCATGCGACTTGGATAAATTGTGAAAAAGCTTGCCCTTCAAAAGTTATTGAATTCTCTTGGCAATTCTTCGGTAGTTGACTACTTACGGGGGAGAACCTCTCAAAGAGGGGGATCGTTGGTGATGGCCCCGACTCAAAATGTGTGTGGTGTCCGTTGGAGAAAGAAAGTGAGGGGCATCTATTTGGCTCGTGCTCCTTTGCACGTTCCTTGTGGTATAAGATGTTTAATTGGGTGGGTTTGAATACGGTTGTGCCTAGTGACCCCTTTGTGTTGCTACTATCATTTTGTCTTAGAAATGAGAAACGACTTAAAGGGTTACTATTGGTGTGCCACGCGGTTGTGTGGTTAATATGGCGAGCTAGAAACCATTTTATTTTCTTCTAAAGTGCCATTTATTCAAGAGATATTCGATGGTATTCAATGGATGTCTTGAAAGTGGTTTTTGAATAGGAAGAAATGAGGTTCTAGTATATTTTTACTTAGATAGACTTTGATACAAAAATGAAGGCTTTTGTTTTTGTTTTTGTTTTTGTAGTTTTAGTTGTTAGGTCAAGTACCCTTGTACTTAACCCTAAATAGTGGGTATATTATCATTTTCACTTTTTGTCCATAATAATATTTATAAATTCGATTTTGATATTGGAAAAAAAGTTAATATTAAATTAATAATACGATAACCAACACTTGAATTAATTTTTGATACTCACTCTGTCACGTGATAATTACTCTTGTTGTAAATTTTGTTAGATATTATTCTTATTGAAACTTGTTGTGAACTCGAACCGAAAACCACACCAATAATATATTCAAGTGTGTGGAGCAAAACGATTAAGCAACCAAAACTAACTTATGGAATAAGCAATAAACACAAAGTGAAATAAAAGCGATAAAGACATAATATTTGTTTACCCAGTTCGGTCCAAATTGACCTAGTCTGGGGGAGAGCAGCTCTCCGTTCCACTATCAAACTTGTTCTTGATTACAAAGATTCAAATACAAAGAGTTGCAAGAATTTAGAGTTTTCCTAAAATCTACCATTTTCTCGAATCTCTCTCTGTGACCAAGAGATTAAATGATAATGATTACAAGATGAAAGAAAGTGATTAGAATCCCTAGATATACCCTAGAAACAACATTCCAAGTATCTAATAGCCTCAAAGTTGATGAAAAACCCTTGAAATCTGCACTTTCTCTCTCCTGTGGCGGCTAAACAGTAAAACACAACAAATATATACTGCATCTGGCGCATGGGGCGCAACTTTGGCGCATGGTACGTAGAAGGCAGAGGCTGCCCCCAAACCTGCGCATCATAATCCTGTTTCTGGCGCATGGTGCGCAAGTTCCAGCAGCCAGGGACGGATTGGAGGGGGGGCGAGCAGGGGCTCCAACCCCTCCCTAAATATGTATACTATGTTATATATATGTACATTATAATCTATAAGTTGTTAAGTTGGACATATGTGTATGTATATCCTATAAGTGAACGGAGAGAGTGAATATTTTAGTTGTTGTCTTTTTGTGTACTAGTGGTTTAAATAGATGATCATTTAATGTTTATGGGATGCTAATGACACATCATATTTCCTAGCTACTTCTTTTTATACAATATCTAATCTAATACTATATGTTTGTCTATTCTATTTTAGAGTTTTGCTAATAATAATGAATTTAAAGATAGAAATTTTGTATTGATAAGAGCATTTTTTTTGTAATTTTAAGAAATTGATTACACGATTTTTTAGTCAAAATTACCATATCCGACTTTTAACATGTTAGCATTTTCCTTTATTTTATCACAAAATTTTATTTTGTTTTAGGTGCTACAATGTTTGTAAAAAAACTATAGTGATTTTATTTTATATGTATTGTTTGTTATTAAAAAAAAAAAAAAACCGCCCATTTGGCCCCCCGTCTCATTGATTTCTAGATCTGTCCCTGCCTGCAGCACCACCATTTTTCCTGTTTTCTGCATCATTGTTTTCATGCTTTTGAATGTCCAATTCAACAAAACTTGAAAGTGTTTTTTTTTTTTTTATCATTAAGTGTTCTAGTTGTAGTTAAAGTTTTGGAGCTTGTTGAGTGACACCACACCACACGCCGCCTAGCACCGCACATCTCAACCTAAAGCGCACGTTATCAAATCTCAATTTCTCTAGATTTTTGCTTTTTTTTTTTCAAGTGTGCAACATAACTCAAGTCCTTAAAATATTTTGTCTAAAAAAACAAAAATAAAATTCACCCAGAAAATAATAATAAAAAAAAAAGTTGTCAAAATATATAAAAGAAGACAGAAGCAAGAAAAAGGAGAGAGAAACGACTTTGTTGTTGTTTTGGTTCATGCTTTTTCGACGAACAACAAAACCTCTTCTCGATTCAGATCATCCACAACGCAACACTAACTCAACTCCCTTTGCCAAATCCACGTCAAATCTCACCGACCCATTTCCTATTCACACCCCCTTTTCCTAATTCCCAAACCTCCCTTTTTCAATTCATCTTCAATCAATTCTCCGATCAATCTCTCTCCATTTCTCCCCATTCCCATTCTCCACACACACTTCTTCTTCTTCCTCCTTTTTTCTTGATTACAAGATTCCAACGATAATGAACGTAAAATTTGATGTGGTATCATAGCAACAGCATGCAGTAACTGAAGCTAAATAGATATATATACACATCATATATACGTGTTCAGTTACAGATTTGTAACAATCTATAATCAAATATGTCGAATGAAGTTGCAAAAACCAAAAGAGAAGAGATTGCAGCATGCATGACTTGCCCACTTTGTAACAAATTCTACAAACAAGCTACAACTATATCTGAATGTCTTCACACGTGTAAGCCCTTTCGATCTCTTTCAATCTCCTTTCAAATTCATTAAATTTTTCATCTTTTTGTATTTTTTGCATTACCCATTGTTTTCTTTTTCGATTTCTTCATGTGGGTTTTTGCCTCTTTTACTATTCATCAGATTCATACATGATGGGTTTTTCGTAATTTTATAATTTCATGTAATTGTTGAAAAAAAATATTGTATTGTTTTTTTAATCTGAGCTCAGAAACATTGTTGTTTTGATTGGCCATGTATTCAGTGGTTTTTGTTGTGTGTGATTTTCACTTTGTGCTGGTTGTTCCATTAATGTCCTAGGTGGAAAGTTGTTTCAACTTTTTACTACAATGACAGTAACTGTTCAATTAGTAAAAATTGATGCTAGCTTCTACCTAGTACTTTTACAAGCATGCAACAACAACATTATTGTACCATGTTGTTTTTCTTATACATGTTGGTTTGGTAGTAGAATAACGGAAGTATTGTCCTCCTGAACTTAGCTCAGTTGGTAGGGACGTTGCATTATATATGCAGAGGTCATAGTTTATATCGCGGACAATCCACTTATTCACAATTGCTAGGCTACTTGACAAAAAAAAAAGAATAATTGAAGTGTTTGTTAGTAGTAATTTTTATTTTAAGGTTAATTAATTGGTGCTCTCTAATTAGATAGAGCTATTTATGATAATGTAGTTATTTGTTCATTTGAAATTTTGTGTGTACTTTTTTGAGCTAAAAGTTATTTGATTTGTATGCAGTTTGTAGGAAGTGCATTTATGACAAAATTACTGATGAAGATTTGGAATGCTGTCCAGTGTGCAACACTGATTTGGGCTGTGTTCCACTTGAGAAACTAAGGTCAACTAGCATTCTCTTCCTTTGACCAATTATCAACTCATTCTAGACTCATAATTCTTCCTAAGTTATTGAATATGAATGTCTATCATAAGTCATAACAATGTTTATGACTTTATGCTATGTTGGTACTATCAAGATCATAAAAATTTTGTTGTCTTATGAAAATAGCTTAAGGATTCACTTCCTGCATGAGAAAATTTTCATAATAATAATAATATATGCATGCATGTAAATGGGAATTGTAGTTTTCTTTCAATAGTTTTCATGACAGATATTTCACATTTTTAAAATAGTATATTGCATAATAAATGTAATATGTTAAGTTTTAAGGCTTGTGAAATCAGAAATTAAAGTAACAATAAACTGTAACAGTTATGGTTTACATTAGGATGGATGATTTGCATTTAATAAATTTTTATTTCAACATTTAGTTGGAAATATAATACAGAGGATTAAGGTATAATAACCGGTTGTAGTACAATTAACTGCTGAAATGACCGAGATAGTTGAAAGTAATGATGATATTATTATTATTTGAAATGCTGCATGCTAATTTACAGCCTTGTTTTCTGATTATCAGGCCGGACCACAATATGCTAAACATAAGGTACATAGTTTTCCCTTCAAAGCGGAAGCGAAGAGAGGTGAAAGAACCTGAAGTTGTCGCTGCCTCAGTAGAGCCGGTACCATTGCCAGCTAAAAGAAAAGAGAGATCTCTTTCATCCTTGGTGGTCAACACACCAAGAGTATCTGCACAATCAACCATGACAGGAAGAAGAACGAAACCTACAAGAAAAGCTAGCAGTATGCGGTCCTCTAGTTTTTCCATTGAAAAGTCAATTAAACAAGAGGAAGAATTATTGGACAACCGTCCCGAGAGTTCAAGCTCGCCTGAAACTTCAAATAAGTTGCGTCAAAATAATGGACAGGTAGCTAGAGAGACAATATTTCTCTTCACTTTGAACTCTCTATACACTTTTGTGTTTCCTTGTTTTATTTTGTAGCACCGAAACTTCCGACTGAAGGTGTGTATGGTGTTCGACACGTGTTAGTGTTTGACACCAACATATTTGAATACATTCAAATACTTCACTTTCTCATCATTATCAGTGTAGACATGTCAGTGTCGTGTCCGTGTCTTTGTCAATGCTTCATATTCTGATGCCTGAAATTTTACGTGGTGCAGAGTGAGGGCAGTCAATCCCCACCAAATAAAGAAGCAGAGAACGGTGCCGAATCATGGGATGCAAAGATGGATCTTTGGAAGCCTTTGAATGATTTAGTAGAGATCGCAAGCAGGACTAAATCTTTCAAGTCTAATACCCAACGGTCCGATGCCAAACCAGAACATGTTCAAGTAAATGAGAGTGACTCTGTAGTGCAGAAAATCAAAAATAAGGAAAATAAACGCAAGGCAAAAGTTGAGGATGAAAAGAGTAGCCCTTTTCCAGTTTGTTCGGATACAGCAAAACCAAATAAATTGCGCAGAGTACGCAGGAAAAAGGAACCATTTGGAGAATCAGGCATATCTCCCCAAGCTGTGGTGGATTCTACCAGCAATAAACACTTTAAGAGTAGTCCAATTTGGTTATCCTTAGTAGCTACTGAAAATCAGTAAGATATCATCTTCGAAACTTAAATTGATAACTTATAATAAACTCATATCTTGAAATCCTGTGCATATTATATATAAATCCTCTTTTAGGATATTGAAATATCATGTACTAATTTCAGACTAATGTTTCAGGGAAGGAGAAGCACCCTTGCCGAATATTCCTGCAATCTATTTGAGAATAAAGTAAGTTCCTTTAGACTCTCCTTGGACCTGTGTGCTACTGCTGACTCTGCTGATTACTTTAGTTTCAATTTATCGCATGCTTTAAAATTCGAATTTTATATGCGGAGCAATTCGAAGCAAACACCATAAGTTATTGAATTTATATATATTGAATGACTGAAGAAGGAATCACTTACTTGACCTTTCACTAGTTGTGCTTCAGAATAATCACAATGTTTTGGCTTCTGATATACTTATGTAATAATCAAGACATGCAAAAATAATGTAATAAATTGCCTTTTGAAAAATGGGGGGAAAAAAAATACATCTACTAAAAAGCTCTAAATGCAAATCCTCAACATTTTTCCTATTTAAGACAAATTTTCTAAAATTAAAAAAATATATATTTTTCTCTATTTATTCATCTCCAAGTCCTCCACAACTACCGAAATTCCCTTTCTTATTAGCTTTTTAGATCTTGGTGTTTACCTCTTGGATACATTTATCGTCCATATTTCACCAATTCCAATTGTCATAACTCATAACTAGTGTTATCTATATTTGCTTATTGATATCTCCTTATTAGCCTGTCAATTTGCTTATTGAGTTTGAGAAACTTCTTTTGAGTTTTTCATAGCCTGGGATTTGGAAGAATGTGTATTACCTAAACTTCATATTTCTTATGAACTGTCAAGTATGTGTATTATACAACACTTCTCATAAAAGAGAAGGAAAAATAAAATTTAACTTGCATATTCCACATTAAGTTTAAGAAGAAAGTATTGTAACCCACTTGAGTTGGTCTGATGGTATTGGCTTGGCACCTGGAAGTGTTCTCCTCCTTTAAGGTCTCAGGTTCGATTCTTTCTGGTGCCAATTTGGGTGGGCTAATTTAGCTTCTTCAAAAAAAAAAAAAAAGTATTGTTGTGGTCAATTAGATTTATGGAGTAATGGCTAACGAAGAAATTTATGATCTTTAGCATCACATATATTGATTGTAATTTTGTAAATGTGAGAGCATTTGAAGTGTAATTTATCAAAGTTTGGGCTTATGGGTTATGTGCAGAGGCGTCTCGCACACATGTGCGAGGTGTGCGATGGCATCGGGCCTCAAAATTTTGAGGTCCTATAATATTACTTATATATTATTTATACCTATAAAATATCAAATGTATATTAATAGATTAATTTTTAGGCCCTAAAATAATAGTTATATATTGTTAATGTTCATAAAATATCATATGTATCAATAGATTAGTTATCTATAATCGTAAATATAGTTCTAGTCCATTTTAATCTTTGCATACAATTTGATCTTAGATTAGGATGTTCCTTTTTGACGTTATATACAAAAATAATTATTTTGTATTTCTTGTTCCATTTAATTTAATGCAATTGATTTAATATTGATAATTTATATGTTTATAAGATTGATTTTTTTTTATATTATATGCAATTTAAATCAACAATTTTTTTTTATTAAGGGGTCATTTTTATATTTTGCACAGAGTCTCCTAAAACTCGGAGACGCCCCTGGTTATGTGTATCAAGAGTAGTTTCAGTTAGGTATTGAATGACAGAAACATGCTTGATAAACTATTTTCACTCTATCTTTTGCTGCTGCTGCTAAAGCTTAATATATGATGAGATCTAACTGAACTAGAATATAATATCCATTCTAAATAATATCTCTTGTATTTGCTGCAGGAATGGAAGCGCGCCTGTCTCATGTATCCAAAAATACCTATTGCAGAAACTCAATCTGACCAGTGAAACCGAGGTAACTCTGATAGACATTGGTTTATTAGGGAATGACCTGGCCTTTAAGATTTTAGTCTTGTTTTTGTATATATAGAGAGCATATTACTATATGAAATCATAACATTTAATTACAATTATTAGCTCAAAATTAAACAATTCAGATTACACCATTAATTACAAATCCCACATGTATCTTTGATTAAATGAGATAAGGTCACATCGAATTTGTAATTAACTATGTCATCTACTCCCAAATCATAACCAAGAGTTCATATTTCTCCTTGGAAAAAATGTTGACAGGCACAGTAGAATAAGGACAGTTAAAACCTTCATAATTTTAGTGTCCATAGTGTTTTATTTTGTCATGCTTGCATTATTCCAAGGAGAAAATTTAGCAAAATGTGTGTTCCAAGATAATAAGCACTTCACTTTTTGTTGCCTAACTCTTCACTTAATTCAATTTACAGATTGAGATTAAGTGTATGGGTCATCCAGTGCTCCCTACACTTAACCTACATGATTTGGTTGAGTTGTGGCTGGATTCAGCAGCATCTGCATCAGACCGAATTCCAGCAATTATCGGGTCCTCGGCAAAGGATTTTGTCATGGTCCTCGCTTATTCTCGGAAGACTCCACACCCTTGATCATGGTCTTGTTGCACCATGGAAGTTGGAACTCTTCATCAATGTATCATCACATTTTTAGGCCAAACAATTTTTTATATAGAAATTCATCTTTCTCCATAAAAACAAACCCCTTCTTGCCATTATTAGCTTAGAACATCCTGATCTGATTGATCATTGTAATGGTATAATGGTCATTACATCCTGATTTTTCTAGACTTCTTTTTAGCTTTTTAAATTATCTTGTTATTGCAATAATTTGTAGTGCACATGTGACTTAGGTAGCTAAAGGCCACCATAATGGTCATAAGATATACTTTGTTGGGAATTTGACATTTGAATGAAGAGTTTTTTTTTTTTTTTTTACTTGTTTATTTTTCCCCCAATATATGAATGATTTAGGAGGCCAACAAATTGTGCAGAAATCCAAAAGGGGTTGAAGAAATTCATTTCCATTTGAGTAATAGATTTTGGAACACACCCTTTGGGTTTTAGTCCAAAATAAAGGTGAAATGTTACTGGGATTTGGATTCTCTCCATTTTTTCTTTCGTGTTTTCTCTTTTTCTTTTTTTTTTTTTTTATGACCGCTCCACTTTTAACACACTTTTTCCTAAATTTTATTTCTCTCTTTTGAATTGGATGGTGGAAATTTCAATGGACTCTCATGTCAGCAAACTAAAATGCTGGTTTAAGCAACATCACAGATCGAACGTTAGTTTGCACTGATGCAACAAGAGTGTTGCTTCTCCGTGTAACCTATCGATGACACATAAATATGTTGGTATGTTTGTATTATGTTGTAGGTGAGGATAAAACTTTGTCTTACAACTTCACTTCTTAAAATCTTCGCTCTAACAACCAATTCAACTTTATCACTTTACTCCTCAACCTCCGTATTGATGCTTTGTAACTCGCACATTTTCAAACTTTTGTTGTCATGCACTCCAGTTAGGTTTGTATGCTCATTTTATTCAACAGGGAGCAACCAAGGAAACATGTTTTTCCCAACCCCACAAAAAGAATAGACTATAATTTGAGGGGTATACAGCTTTCTGAAAAGTGATATGTTCATCTAATCTAATCATCAGATAATGAGAAAATGAGCTCATGTACTGAATATACAAGTCCAGCATTGTTTAGATACAACATACAAAATCTAAATCTTAGTTCTATGGTTCTACTTTGATTGGTTCTTTTGTTTAGCACTTTGAAGACTTTGTTTGGTTGGCATGACTCATGAGAGTGTTTAATGTAAGACATAAAAGTCCTAGCCAATAACTGACATATTAAGAGACAGCAAGTACCCTGGGCCACCCATAAAAGCACACCAATCGCTTTAGATATATCCAATGTAAATTCCGATTATTGTGGGGGACACGATCTTTTGCAACACCTCACATGTTAGTAGTATTTCTTTACAATACATTACATATGTTCTTTAGTTGCCATTGCCAACCATCAATTGTGCCATCCAAACGAGTTGGAATGAAACTCCAAAGGCTTAGTCTTGAAAATTGCATTTATAATTATGTTGATCGGTAGTACTATCTGCGTTTCTTGGCAGTTTGGTCAAAAACCCCTTAATATTAGAAAAGTTTATTTTTGCTATACATTGAGATTTCTGATTTATATACATTGAGCAATAAATGTATCTGGTCAATCACATGACAGATTAACATTGATTTTAAATGCTAAGTTACTAGTTAGTATTGAACTTTAGATTTTAGAACCTTAACATATATTGGTGCCTTTTGGAAGGGATTTGAATTTAACACATCCACAGTAACCGTTGTTAGCCGTCCAATCATAAATAAATGACCGGGATCAAATATTTTATTAAATTGTTAAATCTATACTGTGTAAATCTAAACCGTTAGATCACAAATCGACAATCGAGATCAACTTCAACTTCTATGCATGCAATTGCTACAACGAACGGATCCAAATCCCTTAGGAAGGGTATCTATTTCTGGATAAACTATTTTTACAAATGATGTTGATATTATAAAACAGATTCTATCAAATATTATAAGAGCTTGATCTTACTTTATGTGGTAATTAGGGATGGCAAAAAAATCAAAACTCGAGAGACCCACCCGAACCAAAACTCAAGTCAACGGGCGAAACCCGATTTGACTGAGTTTGGGTTTGGGTTTGGGTTTGGGTTCGGGTGACACCCGATAATGTGGGTGTGGGTTTGGTATCAGTCAAACTCACACCCGAAACTCATACACCCACCCGAAATATCTTATAATTACCTAATTACCCTCATAGTCTCCCTCAATTTCCTTGGAAGACCTTAAATTTTAGTTGTAATTTAATTTCTTGAAAGTCTATGTTGTAATTTCTTAAATGTCTATGTTTAAATTTCCTTGGAAGATCTTAATTTTAGTTGTAATTTAATTCAAAGTCTATGTTGGAATTTAATTTCTTAAATTTGCAAATTATTTTCAAATGTGTTGCGGGTTTGGGTGGAAAAAACCCGAATCCAATGGGTGTGGGCGTTGGTGTTGTTTTGCCACCTGAACAGCCTTTAGGTTTGGGTGATGATTTCGGGTGTGGGTTTGGTAAGTGTCAAACCCGAACTCATGGACGCCCGTTGTCATCCCTAGTGGTAATCCTCCTCCGGCTAATGATCTAGTCTTTCTTTTGTACCCCAAGTCAAATTTTTCATTTCTTAATTCATTCAATACTCTCTGTGATCTTTTTTATAAAATAGAACCGCCGAATCAGTAAAAGTTGATATATCTGATCCATATTATAAATTAAATATGTTAATTATTAAATGAATCAAAAAAAATAAAAATTGGCTTATATAAGACCGGAGATTGCACTACCAAAAAAAAGTATCTTGAGTTTGTGATGAGAATTTATAAAATTGATTAATCCTAAATAAAAAACTTCTAAAATTAATTAGACAACTAAGCACAAAGCCAAAATCAATCATACTCCTCTTTGCAACCAAAACCTACCAACCTACATAATTACATTTCCCCTTTCAACAAAAAAATAAAAAGAACATGAAAATCAAACTTTCAAAGATAAATAAAATTGAAACTCAAAATACACAAAATCGAACCTATTCTAGCAAACAAGTATAAAGAAGAAGAAAAACAAAATGTACATGAAAAAATATAAACCCTATCAAGAATTATGAATACTTAACAATTCAATTTCCCTTGAGCAAATTAAATGTATATATTTTCATAAAAAAGAATGTATGTAACCAAAATGAGACACAAAATGAATAAGAACCAATGAGATTTCCCTTTGAGTCTGCATCATGCAGTTATATTAAGGTATACCCTGTAGCACGTTTTGTAGGGGTACCCCCAACAAACGAATTAAGCAACCCTCCATCATACCCTTCATGTTCATCCACATACAAATCATCAGTACTCCTAAACGCACCATGCAACACAACAACAACAACACCAACCATAACAGAAACCAAAGTATTCACCCAAACACCACTAAACCCTAAAGCCACCACAGTCACCACCGCAAGCACCGCCGCAGAAACTCTATCATCAATAACACGACCAAACAGAACAATCGGTTCGTCACGGAAGAAATAGATGAAAAACCAAACTATGATCATCATCAAGAAGACGATTATTGATAAAGGATGCCATAGGAGACTGAGGAACAAGATGAAGAGAATGATCATGATGTAGTTTACGCGGAAGTGATTGAGATTACGTTTCACGCGTAAATTGGCTTCGCCGAGAGAATAAGGACGCGTGAATGAGTAGAGTGCGAAAACTTCCTCCCATGGACGGCGCGTGACGGATATTGATTGTGTTGTTGCGGTGGCACGTGAGATGAAGTATGGTGTTGTGGAATTTGAAGGTGAAGGGAGAGAACTGTAATGAGGTACTGAAGAAGATGAAGTAGAAGAAGACATAACATTACAGAGAGTTTTGGTTGAAATTGATTATTGAATTAACGAACCCTAATTTTTGAATTGTGGTGTTATAGTTTGATGAAAGTGATTGTGAAGAAGAAGAAGAAGAAGAAGAAGAGAGTTGAAACTTGAAAAGGGGAAAGGTGCGTTTTGTGAGTTTTGGTGTCGTTTTGTTGATAATAAGCGATGCCAGCGAGTGCACCTGGAAGGCACTGAAGTGTAAGTGGGTCCCATGCTAAACGACAACTAAGTGGGTTAAACTCCAGCGAAACTATATGCACGATCTACGTAATAATTGGGTGTTTAATGTTTATAAAGTCTTTTTAACTAAATGTACAAAAAAAGTCTTTTTAATTAAGGAAAATGGTTTTATTTTTTGACAGGAGATTAAATTAAGGTGACCCTGTCTATAAGTCTTAGCTCAACTGGAAAAAAAAATCGAAATTGTTAGGCTAGACGTCGTGACATGGGTTCGAACTCGGGATCTCATAATTATATGTGAATTTAATTTTAATGGATTATCACTTCATTTAAGACAAAAAAATAAAAAATTATATGTGGGGTTATTCACTTATTAACCAATGAGAACAAATCACGTAAATAAATTTATATGTGGTATTCATAATTAACTTATTATCTTTTTGTCGCGATGCTTGTTATAAGCGTCATCAACTCTCTTCCAAAAACTATTTTCTTTTTTATCAACTCCAACAATTGGATCTTTGAGACGTTGAGCCATGATTGAATGATAATTTCATCCTTTTTTGGTTGAAATCTTTGTTTAGGCGTTTCCACAACTGGTGCATATACAACTTCATTACCAAGGTTGATAGGTTCCAAGCCACCTCGAGTGCAAAATTGTGGTGTTTCATGCTTTTGATCATTTGATTGCACACCACTACTAGCTACTTGAACCTCACCAGACATAGCGGTGTTAGTTGATTGAGATGAAAATTGTTGATATTGATACGGATAAGGTGGATGATAAGAGTAATTTTCAAAGTGTGGGTTATTTTGTGGAGTTTGGATAAAAGAAGAATTTTGCAAATTTGAGTTATGGTGTGGATTTTTCATATTAGGTGCATTTTCAAAGTATGAGTTGTTTTGTTATTTTGTTGATTTGGGATACTAGGAGGATTACCAACGTTTTACATAAAATTAGACCTAAAATTGTGGTTATTGGGTTCATTGGCAAAGGAAATGTGTAGAAGAACTTTTATAAAGAGTTAAAATAAAGGCTTAAATATGTCATTAGTCCCTGCAATTACACCACATTTTGGTATTAGTCCCTGCACTTTTTTTTGTTGGGTTTAGGTCCTTGCAATTACATTGAGTTTTGGTATTAGTCCTTACCGTTAGTTGACAGTTACAAAAATGTTAAAAGTTAACGGAGTGTCACATGGCCCAATCAATTTATGCCACCTGGCACCATAAAAGGCTCATTTTTATTGTTTTTCTTTTACCATTATTTCTACCATTAATTACTATTATTAATAAAAAATAACTCCAAAATTAAATTAAAAACAAACTGATAGATGTCAAAGGATTACGTCACACCCATCTTCTTCTACACATGAAACCACCATGACATAGTCAAATACCAATTTATGTTCTTCATCAACAACCAACAAATAACTTCATCTTCATCAACAACAACCTTGAATCTGTTGCGTTAGTTTGTAATTACTATTATTAGAAGAAAACACAGCAACAGAGCCAACACCCCAGAAACACGAACAAGAAGAACCCAGAAACAACGATGGCGAATAGCAATGACGACAGTGAGCTCTCACAGAGTACAACAGACCACCATTTGGAGCAAGACCCAACCGGGTTAGAGGTTGGTGTCGCGATGTCAACAGACCCGATCGCACCACCAAGAGCAAGGATCTACATCTTTGCCGGCCAGATTTGGATTTTACGGCGGAGCAGGGCGTAGTTGTTGGTGGTGGGCGGTATTTGCTTAGAGAGAGGGAAGCTAAAAATATTTAGAGAGAGAGCCAATAATAATAATAATTAATTGTAAATACTATGGTAAAAGTAAAAACAATAAATGTGAATAGTAACAAAAAAAACAATAAATGTGAATTATCCCAAAAAAAGAGAGCCTTTTACGGTGCCACGTGGCATATATTGATTGGGCCACATGGCACTCCGTTAACTTTTAATATTTTTGTAACTGTCAACTAACAGTAAGGACTAATACCAAAATTCAATATAATTGCAAGGACTTAAACCCAACAAAAAAAAGTGCAGGGACCAATACCAAAATTTGGTGTAATTGTAGGGACTAATGACATATTTAAGCCTAAAATAAATAGTTAAAATTTAGAATAGATGTGAATGAAAATTTATGATAAAATTTGATCTATTTATTCTAAAAAAATAAAATATGACCGTTCTAAAATTTAAAGCAAAAAATAGTTGTAGAATCTGGAGCTTCTAGAAGTAGATGGAGCATCTAAAATTTGATTTTGTTTTTCAAAAACAAAATTAATAAGAAGAACGATGGTACCTCTCATGGTCCAAGCTTCAAATATCTGCACAGCAGAATCTGGAGCATCTAGAACGTAGTAGTCGGTAAATTCATCAAGCTTCTGTTCCATTTTATCAAGTTGTTCAATGCTCTTAACTGCAAAAAAAAATGGATTAGAAATAAAATGAAACCTGCAAAAAAAAGTATCAGAAATAAAATGAAGAGGAACAAATTAACACAAAAAAAATTAACCAAACCCTAATATGAGCATAGAGTTGGCTGACACTGACGCAAACAATGAGTGACTAACAATGTTATAAACATTTTTTTTTTTTACAATGAGTTGTGAAGCAAACCCAGTACCTATAGCATATTACTCAAACCCCTCACCATCAGACCAAACTTGCTGGCTTATGTTATAAACAATGTTACAAACAATGAGTTCCCATAAAAAAATTTAAATTTATTTATAAAATCAATTAAATATGAATTTTTAAATGCTAAAAATGATGTGGTTGTGAAAAGCTTAGCTAGACAACATCGTGTAAGGTCACAAATTTGGTG
Source organism: Trifolium pratense (assembly GCF_020283565.1). Classification (NCBI taxonomy): domain Eukaryota; kingdom Viridiplantae; phylum Streptophyta; class Magnoliopsida; order Fabales; family Fabaceae; genus Trifolium; species Trifolium pratense. The sequence goes on along the minus strand of NC_060064.1, from coordinate 37,644,904 downwards.
TGGAAAACTCGAGTTGACTAAATTTTGGGTTTAGGTTTGAAATTTCCCCGATTTCAAAATATGGTGGGTGGGGTGGATAATGAGGATATTGATATTCATCCCGAACCCACCCGCTTAAATTGAAATTATATTTGGCATCTCTTAAATTAAAAATGCTTAAACATATTCATATGTTTTTTTTATATTTTATTTTAAACTAGTTTAAATGCCCGTGCATTCGTACAGGTTCATTGAGTTTACTTCGATGTTTAAATTTATCATTGTCTTAATGTAGAAAATTTATTTAGAATAAAATATTGTTAAATATAAGTGAAACTATTGTGTTATTTTTTGTAAAACTTATTTATCCAATTTTTTATGTGTCAGTGACAAACAATGGTCCTTATATGTATTTTAATCGATTTTTTTTTTTGAAAACTTTGTATCCGGCCTTAGGACCACCTAATTCAAGGGGACCAATCTCACCGCCCACTTGTGGGGGGCCCATTTAAAGCCAGAATTTTTTGTTCTGTATGGACTTAGCCCACCGAAATTGGCACCAGTGAGAATCGAACCTGAGACCTTGAGAGGAGCATACTCTAAGGGCTCAAGCCAACACCACTCGACCAACCCTTTTATTATGAATATCTAGGGTAATTTAGTAAATTTGATAGTAATTAACTTTATTTTATTATTATTAATAGTTAGTTGTAAACTTGGTAGTAATATTTTTTATTTTATTTTATTTTCGATGAAAATTATTGTTTATGTTTTTTTTAATGTAGTTATTGTTTATGTTTATGTTTCTATTTCTATATTTCTATTTCTATGTATTCAACTTATTTTTCTATATTATTTCTAAAATTTATTTGTATTGACTAAACTGTGTATAATCTTTTTATTGTTTTTTTTTCCTATTTTTATGCATAGATTCCTATGTAATATTTTTTTTGTACTCATCTTATTCTTTTATTTTATTTTTTTTTGTATTTATCTTATGTTGTTTCTATATACTATATTTTTTTTAATATTTTTTTCATAAAATTTCAATAAAGGCTATAAAACTTGCAACATGATTAAAAGTAGAGTTGTCAAAGGGGTCGACCCGGTCCGGCCTGAAGGGGCCCGGTCAAATAAAGGGGTTGGCTCAGTCCGGCCCCTTAACTTTATGGCCCGGCCCACTTAGCCCGACCCGATGAGCAAAAGCCTACATGGCCCGATGGGCCGGCCCACTAATTTTCATAGTATTTTTTTAAAAAAAAAAACATATTCTACTAAATCTATGTTATATTTCTCAACTAAATCTTCAAGAAGATAATTCGTATCCCTATATTTTCTCACATAATCTCCCAAACAACAATATCTTCCTCTTTATCCTCAGCAAACAAACAAACAAATTTCTAACAAATAATCTCATTCTAATCCAATAAGTTTTTTGTCATATTATTATTATTACTACCAAATTTTTTTTTTCAAGTTTTATATCTTTCATTCATCCATTGTAATTTAAGTAAAAAAAATATAAAAAGAATATAAAATAAATACAATAAAAAGAATATAGGCTTAAAATAAACATATTCTAAGTTTTATATCCTTCATTGTAATTGCACGAAAAAATTTAAAAATATAAAAAGATGATAGGCTTAAAAATAGGAATAAAACAAATTATAGATAGTAACAAAACACAAATAATAACAATAAAACAACAAAAAAAATAAAAAAAATTATATATGAATTTATGCATAAAAATAGGACCAAAATATAACAATAAAAAGATTATAAATTTTTTTAAAATATTTTTTTTTAATTCTTTAAGGGGCCGGCCCAAAAGCCTGTGGGTCGGCCCATGACGGCCCATGAAAAAACCTGACCCGATAAGGTCCGGCCCGATAAGGCCCAGCCCCTTTTTTATGAAGCCCGGCCCGTGTAAAAGGATAGGGCTAATGGGTCTGCCCGATAGCCCGGCCCTTTTTACAGCTCTAATTAAAAGTACTAAGGATAAATTAGTAACTTTTGTGGCAAATGATTTTAATATATTATTATTAAAGTAATAGATTGTATATTATGATTCGAGATCGGGAGTTGGAGTTTAGGTCATCTTTTTGGGTCGGGTTGATGGTCTTCTTTGGTGTTTTGATATTTGTGGTGTGTGCTCTAGGTGATCCGGTGATTGTGGAGTGCGTGTGTATTATGTGGTGTCCATCTTTTAGCTTTCTCATTGGTGTGTCGCTTATATACGACGTCTTTGTTTTATAATTCTGTTTATCCCGACCTCTGTTCGTCTTGTGCAAAGACCGGTTATTATTAATAATATTTTGCCGTTTAAAAAAAATATATATCGTATATTATAAAAAAAATAAAACAGATGAGATTCTATTCCAAAATATATTAAAAAATAAAAATAAAAAAAAAAAACAAATCAGAATATTGCTAGACATAAGCCCAATCATTCACTAAAATCTTTTACTAGTAAAAGGAAGGTTGAGTTGCTCCAAAGCCTTCATTGTGATGATGTGGCACCTCTAATAAAATTGCTTACAAAAGGATATATCAATACTAAAAAATAAAAAATGAAAAATTAAATTAAAAGGGACCAACTAAAATTAAATACTCCTAAAACAAAACGGAAATTTTTCATATAATTTATGATTGTGTTAATATTACTATCTTTAGTAAACATGAGAGAGAGAGAGAGAGAGGTAGAGAGAGAAACAGATACGCCGCATCTAGGGCAAACTTGGAGCGGCGATTCCGGTCACCGCCTTCACCGGAAGTAAGGCACAAACGGGGGGGTACGTCGGTCGATAGCGGGGAATGGATTGAGGTGAGTCGGCGAAATCGGAGAGCGTTAAGACAACATATTGACAGACAAGACAGATCACGTAGTCTTAAACGGCACCATCGTGATCGATCGAACCTTAAACCCAACAATCGTTCTCTTCACGATCGCAATACCTACTACAGCCCAGACGCACGTCTTTCACTTTCTGCAGGAAGGCCTCAGTCGCGAAGCAACGGGAAGAGAGATAGCAGATCACGTCGTCGTGGTTTTGGGAGTGTGCACCGTTCGGTTCCAGCTGGTGTTAATCGGCGCCTGCGTTTCAATTCCGCCGGAGATAGGAGGCATCAGCGCATTGAGGCACGGCGGAATTCAAAGGGAAGGAATGACAGTAGGGTTAGAAATCACGGATGGAAGGAGGAGCAGGCTTTAGCAAGGGATGTGGATGGTGTTTTTTCGGCGAGGCGTGAGGGCAGGAGGATAATACGTGAGAATTTTCATGCAGCTAGGAAAGAGATGGATGAGGAGGTGGATGGTGGAGGGGGATTTAAGCACTGCAAACTCGGTGACGGCGGTAACTCGAATGGTGATTCCAAACGGTATGTATCGTTCTATTTCACGAATTTTCCGCCTTTGCTTCCGAATTTTTTCCTTAGAAAAGGGTTTGAGGTGTGTGGTATGTTAGAGGACGTGTATGTTCCCAAAAAGACCAATAGGTTTAGTGAACCCTATGGTTTTGTAAAATTTTCCAACGTCAAAGATGTTGCTAAAATGACGAAAGCTTTGAATGCTGTATGGTTCGGAAATTATCGCGTCAATGCTAGTGTGGCTCTATTTAACCGTCGTTATAACTTGGAGGTTAGTCGAACTGAAAAGGAAAAGGTTGTCAAGAGGAAGGGGGAGGATAAACCTTTGGCGAAGATCGAAAACTTAGATTCTGTGCAGCCTGCATTGCCAAACGTTGGGGAAGTTGTTTCGAGTGATCCTGTGCCGATCATTGAGAAGGACGGTGCTGGTACTTCAGATGGAGTGCGGGTGGGAGAGATTGTCGTCAGGTTAGGAGCTAGCCAGGAGCGGAGAGCGCGAGAAGAAGTTCGCAAGACTAGGGGAGGAATAAAGTCTGATGAGGGGAAGCCGTCTGTAGGAGTTGTGCCGAAGAAAAAGTGCGAAGTTTTAGTACGTAAGTATCAATCTCGGTCAGATGATGTGATGTGGGTCCAAAAAGGCCTGGTGGCGACAATTTTGAACGGCGAGGTGATACCCGTGGTGCAGAACAGGTTATATGACGCAGGGTTTGGGGACCTGGTCATTACTCCAATGGGGGCCGACAAAGTTTTTATTAGAAGTTTGGAGGGGGTGGATGTTTTGCCAATTATGAAGGGTGCTATGGAATTCTTCAAACTTGTATTCTCGCATTGGATACGTTGGGACCAGGATGTTACATCGTATCGGAGAGGGGCATGGGTTCGTCTGTACGGAGTTCCGCTGCATGCTTGGAATGTAAACTTTTTCAAGCTTTGCGTATTCGATTGTGGTAGATTTTTACGCATAGATAGCTGTTCGGCGGACAAGGATAGATTGGACTATGCTCGGGTATTAATCGCTACGCCCGATTTAGATATAGTCAATAGAGTCGAGACTGTCTTGGTGGATGGCATTCAGGTGGAGGTTAAGATTGTGGAGGAATGGGGGTATGATATGGGGGAGGATACTTGTCTTTTTGAGGAGGAAAGGGAGTCGGATACGCAATACTCCGAGAATGGCGAGGGGCTTGTTGACCCAGAAGCTCGTCGCAATATTGATCTTTTGGTCGAAAGATTCACGGAAGGGCTGGAGAAGGATGGTTGTGATGTTTTTCCAGCTCAGGGTGCTGATGGTTTGAAAGGACAGTCAGAGGACAAACAGGAGGTAGCGAAAGTTGACGCGGTGGAAGAAGAACGAGTGGTGTTTAATTCTAACCCAATTAGTGCGAGTGTGGAGTCTGATTGTAGAAAGGGCCATTTAGGAGAGTCTGAAGAGCATGCTTTATGGAAGAACGTTTCTAGTCAAAAGTTGGAGCATCAGACGAGTAATAGTTTTCCTAAAGAGGTTTCTGGGCCCGGACGTTGTGTGGGTATCATGTCTAGCCGCAAGCGTACTAATTCTTGCCCTCCAAAAGCGAGTCGATCTATCATTTCTGGGCCGTGGAGTTTGGAATGGCTACATGATCACAATCTTGGGAATGCCGGGGTGATTTTTTCAGCATGTAAGAGAGTAAGGACGGGGGAACACACTGGAGAAAGGCAGCATCAGGGTAGACCAAAGGGCTCTCGGAAAAGTAAAGAAAGAGGGCCACTTCGTCATCCGTTCCTTAGTATCAAAAAGGTAGCTAGGATGCCAAGTAATGATCGTAAAGATGTCCTAAAGGTCCTAAAAAAGAATGTTCGGCGTCGTCGAGGCGGAGACGAGGTTAATCGGTCGTGTTCTGTGAGACGTCGTGTTTCTTCTGATGAGTCCTCCTCATCGGCTTCTGTTAATAATGATTGGAAGAATTGGGTGGCAATGCAAGGAACAGAACAAATGGCGATGGATGATGTTTGGGGGATCGGAAAGGCCATCGGGGTTAAGTTCAAGGGAGATAATGTGAATATGTTCCGTGTTTTATCTAGGGCGGGTAAAGGTAAGAAGGAGAGCTCAGGTTCGCAGCAGGGGGGAGGAGCACGTTACGAGTCGGTGTGCTAGGTCTGGGTAGTCTTTTGACGCGGAGGGGAGTGTGTCTTTATGAAGATTATTTCGTGGAATATTAGGGGCTTGGGTGGGTTTGAGAAGAGGAAGGAAGTGTTTAAGTTGGTAGGGGACTTGAAACCTTTCATTCTTTGCCTTCAGGAGACTAAGTTACAGTCCTGTGATGTTTCCCTATGCTCGACTCTCTGGGGCAGTTCTTCTCATGCTTTTTCTTTTCGTCCTTCGGTTGGGGCATCTGGGGGTCTTCTCATGTTATGGGATACTTCTGAGGTGGAAGTTTGGTCGACAGAGAGTCGTGAACACGTTTTATGGTGTAGGGGTCGTTTTGTTAAGTCTGGTGAGGAGTTTCACCTAGCAAATGTTTATGCGCCGTGTGATGATGGGGCTAAACAAGTTTTGTGGGACTCTTTAGCGACGCGGATACAAGCGTCAAGGGGAGAGAGGGTGTGTGTATGTGGGGATTTTAACGCGGCTAGACATGTTGATGAACGACGATCTGTTAGGGGAAGTCAGCGTAGTGTGGATCACATTCCTTTTAATCGTTTTATTGAGGATAATAATTTAGTTGATCTTCCTCTGGTCGGACGCAAGTTTACGTGGTTCCGAGGGGATGGTCTATCGATGAGTCGCCTGGATAGGTTTTTACTCTCTGAGGAGTGGTGTTTGACTTGGCCCAATTGTAAGCAGGTGGCCAAATTGCGAGGGTTGTCTGATCATTGCCCCTTAGTCCTCTCTGCGAATGAGGAAGATTGGGGACCACGTCCTTCAAGGATGCTTAAGTGCTGGAGGGATGTTCCTGGCTACAAATTGTTTGTGAAAGATAAGTGGAATTCATTTCAAGTAGATGGTTGGGGTGGTTACGTTATTAAGGAAAAGTTTAAATTGATCAAGGTGGCTTTGAAAGATTGGCATAATGATCATGCCCAAAATTTGCCTAGCAGAATTGAGTCTTTGAAAGAACGGTTGTCGGCTCTAGATCAAAAGGGGGAAGAGGAAGATTTGTCTGAAGTTGAGTTAGCTGAGATTCATGGGGTCACTGCGGATATTCAATCGTTGTCGCGTCTGCACACTAGTATTAGTTGGCAACAGTCTCGATCGATGTGGCTCAAGGAAGGGGATGCTAACTCTAAGTTCTTTCATTCGGTTTTGGCGGGGCGTCGTCGACAGAATGCTATCTCTGTGATTCAAGAGGGAGGGGCTACTGTGGAGGGAGTTAGTCCTATTAGGCAGGCTGTGTTTTCACATTTTGAGTCCCATTTTAAGTCTTCTGTTGTGGAGAGGCCGGGGGTGGATAACCTTCAGTTTAAAAGGTTGAGTCAGCTTGAGAGAGGTAGCCTTATTAAACCGTTCACGGAGCTTGAGGTGAAATCTGCTGTGTGGGATTGTGATAGTTTTAAGAGTCCCGGGCCTGATGGGATAAATTTTGGTTTTATTAAGGACTTTTGGGCTGAGATTCGGGGAGATGTTATGCGCTTTATTATAGATTTTCATCGGAACGGTAAATTATCTAAAGGTATTAATACCACTTTTATTGCATTGATTCCGAAGGTTGATAGCCCTCAACGGTTGAATGATTTTCGGCCGATATCATTAGTTGGAAGCCTTTATAAAATTTTAGCAAAGGTCCTAGCGAACAGGTTGAGGCTTGTTATTGGTAGCGTGATCTCCGAGACTCAAACGGCTTTTGTTAAGGACAGGCAGATTTTGGATGGTATTCTTATAGCTAACGAGGTTGTGGATGAGGCTCGAAAATCTAAAAAGGAACTCATGCTTTTCAAGGTGGATTTTGAGAAAGCATATGATTCGGTGGATTGGGGCTATTTGGATAAGGTTATGGAGAGAATGTTGTTTCCAACTCTGTGGCGGAAGTGGATCAGAGAATGCGTGGGTACGGCCACAGCATCTGTTCTTGTCAATGGCAGCCCAACTGATGAGTTCTCTATCGAACGAGGTCTTAGACAAGGAGATCCTTTATCTCCTTTCCTTTTTTTGTTGGCTGCTGAGGGTTTGAATGTTTTGATGGAGTCTCTGGTAGCGCGTAACTTATTTGAGGGGTATAGAATAGGGGAAACTACTACTATTTCGGTGTCACATCTCCAGTTTGCTGATGACACTTTGCTCATTGGGAGGAAGAGTTGGGGTAATGTACGGGCATTGCGAGCTGTCCTAGTGTTGTTTGAGACCATGTCTGGTTTGAAGGTTAATTTCAACAAAAGTATGCTGGTGGGGGTGAATATTCCTGAATCCTGGTTAGGCGAAGCTGCGTCTGCTCTGTGTTGCAAAGTGGGAAAGATTCCTTTCATTTATCTGGGGCTTCCTATTGGGGGTGATTCGCGGCGTTTGAGTTTTTGGGAACCAGTGTTGGATCGTTTAAAAAATCGATTATCTGGGTGGAAGAGTCGTTTTCTTTCTTTTGGTGGCCGTTTGGTTTTGCTAAAGTCTGTTGATGGAAATTTAGCAAGTGTACTAAATCGTCGTCAAGTAGTATAATAAAATCGTTCTTTCCGCAGGGATTGTTGTAAATCAATTGTAAATTGAAGACATACTCATGTAAATTGACATAAATTGTAAAAGGGGGGTTCTTGTTTGGTTTCAAGTTCAAATTTTTAAACTTTGGAATTGCTTTGGTGTTTAGATTGATGTAAGAAAAGCGATTGGTCCTTTTTGGGTCATCTAATTACTATTTCTCTTGGTAATTTCATGTATGATAACGAATTAGTCGAATTAGTTTCATGATTTGATCAAAACATAATTGATTATGCCCAATGTCTTGGTAACATAATCCTCTCTCATGATCATCAATCCCTAATGTCTTAGTAAGACCTATGATCATGTGAGGAAGAAAAACTTTAATCTTTTAATCTCAATTAACAATCCGAAATGTCTTAAGTGAAAGTTAATTGATTAATCGTTCCTAGATCGATGATTTATTCCTATCGTCATAGTAAAACAAATCATTGCAATCATCATATAAGTCGCGAATTCATACAAAGCATTAAGCACAAAGAACAATCAATAGAAACTAACTTCGTAATTCATTAATCATATCATATGACAATCACATAGTTCAAGATCAAAAGTAATTAGAATCACCTAAGGACCAATCATGAGAATTTAGCTAGACATTGCAAATTCAGAAATTACATCAATTAAAATGAAAGAAAGCATCATTACAAGAAGAATCTTGATGTGTTTCCACACTTGAATCCTTGCTTGGTCGCTCTTTATCCTCCAAAATCGCTCCAAATGCTGTTCTCAGTGTCAAAAATTCGATTCTCATCCAGATCTGAAGTTTCCCTTTTATAAAACTGATCAAAAATAACGTTTTCCGCCTGAGGCACAGAATTTCCGCCCCAGGCGTAAAAATTTACGTTTCAGGCACAGCTTTTTCCGCCTGAAACGGCAAAACAGTGAGCAATCTTGGTTCTTCAGTGAAATTTCCGCCCCAGGCGTAAAGAATTCCGCCCCAGGCGTAAAAATGCTATAAAATCCAACAATTTTCATTTGCTCTCTTCCTTCGCATGTAGCTTCAAATCAATGTCTTATTCTTCATGATTTAGGTCAAAAACCTCTAAAATCACTTGAAAATGGTCTTTATTTCCATGTAATGACTAACGTCATCACAACCCCAAACTTGAACTTTTCCTTGTCCTCAAGGAATATCTCAATCTCTAGGAAAACAAAACACTACCTCGATTCATCTGGCTAAACAAACTCAAACCCAATCAAGTTAGACGTAATTTGCATGATATTTCAATGATCAATTTCGTCATGATTCAAGTACACACAGTTTCAAATTTAGGCAAAACAAAGAGCATCAAACAAAGATTGACCATACTTAATTTCTTCACACCCTCACCGACTCTCCTGTTTAAGGGTAATATAATCACTCAATCAACACATCATAACTAGACTACTATAAATTTGCAGACATTCTCAAAAATCAATCACCATGTCATGAGCACACACATTAGAGGACTTTTAAAGGTTATAACGTGGCCTGGTTAAAAGGTGGATGGTGGCTTTTCTGGTAAGTGAGTAAAAAAACTTGAAATTAGATACCACTGAGTCGAATAGATACAACACCCCACCCTACTTTGTAAGAATTTATACTTAGAGAACAATTCACAAAATTCCTTTTTGTTTTCAAAAAGATCACCATGATTATTATTTTTTTTTTCTTCTTTTTTTTTTTTCGATACTTCTTTTCTTGGTGAACTTTTGAATTTTTCTTTCATAATTTGGAATTTTTCTTTCATAATTTTGTTTAGTTCTCTAGTATAGTATATCCACCCCAAACTTAAGTTGTTGCTAGTTCCAAAAGCAACCCCAAACTTAGTGAAATGCATTGTGCAAAAACCACTAAAGGTATCTAATTTTCCAAGAAAATCATTTTTTTTTTTTTTTTATATTATTTTGATAACTTGGGTCAGATACAAACAAAACATTTTTCTTTAGGCTCAAAAGGGGTTAAACAACGGATAAGCAATGATAAGGGTGGCTAGAACAGGCTCAAGGTACCAAACAACTTGCCTCGTGTGTACATCACAACAATAAATCAATTAAAGAGAACATGCGCAAATTCTAGAGACATAGCTAAGTGTGGAATTCTCATAATCATCAAAAGAAATCAGTGTTTGGGCTCAAAATCTCACAGTTTTTGCTGAATTAAACTATGGTCAATATTTGTGAGAGTCCCTAAGCCTTGCCTAAATCATCACTATGATGCATCCAAAACAATCAAAAACATCACAAATTCATATCACACATTTGGTCAACAATTTTGAATCTAAGATGATAGCCAAACAAATTTCAATAGTGTGAAGTTTTCAAAAAGACTAAAACATTCAAAGAAGACAAAACGACTAGCTCAAGTACTTATTATAGACCAACATCAAGCATGCAACAAATCAAACAAAGGAATCATAATACACAGGCCAAAAAGAATCTATAGAGGAGACGGACAGTAAAGGTGAATGGCACAAAACCTCAATCCTGCTCGGGCATGTTGTGATCATGATCAAAACGAGGCAGATTTCCAGGAAATTGCATTGATGAGGACCCTCCTTCATCTGGAAGGCCAGCTGCCCTCCTTTGGCGAATGTAGGTAGCACGGTTCATTTCATGTGTAGCCGCCATGCTCCTAACTCTTTGATTGTGAGCTTCATCAAATTCATGCATTGTTGGATATCTCGGATAGAAATATGCCGGGACTTGCTCCCGGTAACGCATGGATGCTTGCCATAAGGCGGATGAAGTGTCATAGTGGTCCGCCATATCAATGCCCTGTTGGGTGCTCATGTCCATTTTCCACACCATGTCAGCAAGAACATTCACATCAAATTGCGGAGCTGGAAAACTCTCCATTTCCGGAGCCTGTGGCACTTCATGGTGCATCACATTTTCAACATTCTCCTCCCTTTCTTCACCTCCTCCCTCAACCGTGTAATCCATCACATCATCCACATCAGCAAATGGAATGAATGTCTTCCCGAAAGTTTTTCTTCTCACATCTCTCACAAAAGCCGTAGTGACTTTCCTAGGCTCTTCCATTTGATCATCATCAAAAGTAGCAACATTTTGATCCAGACACAGTTTAGTGATCAAACAGAGATGTGTTAGACTATATGACCCGGGATCTTTCTGGATAATTGCAGACAAATCATCACTCAGAATTGTGCCCAAATCTATGTCTTCACCTAACAAAATAGCTTGAAGGGCTAGCCCTACATCCATAGGAATCTCAGAATTGTTCCCACTTGGCTCCACGTTATTTATCCAAAATTCAGCCCAAATCCGTGGAATATCCAACAAATGAGCGGTTTTAAACCGCTGGGGTGGGAGCTGTCTAGATGGTCTCACCCACATACTTCCGGATGCAGTCAGCTGAGATTTTAAAGCCTCACGCTTATCTGATGCCATGGTTGCCCTATTCTCACGTCGATGATTCAGAACACAGAATTCAGGAACATTAAAATGAAATATCCTATTTATAGTTTCCGGGGAGTAGTCTACATCTACCCCGCGTACTTTAGCAATCCGTGGTGACGAATTTTTCACTCGCCATGCATTACTCAAAAATTCTAATGCTAAAGTACGATTTCCAGACCGAAGACAGAAATTAAACTCATACCAATGCCTGTTGCGGAATTCTGCTTCAATTAAGGGAAATGCTAGCACTTCATCCGTGAGACGCCTTTCAGGTTTGAAGTCCTTACTTTTGAGAGTCTGGTACCGATTGTAGGCCGTTGGACGAACAAAACGTGACCGAGGAATTTCAGTCACAACCGGCGTTGGAGGAGGTGGTGATTGCTCTCTAGGCGGTGATGGTGGAGGAGAAGGCGAAGGTGACGGTGTAGGAGTTCGGACTACTCTCCTTTTCTTCACCACTTTTGACCTTGATTTTGAAGACCCAACTTCAACTTCTTTATCTTTTGAGGATTTTTTGAATATGTTCTTCATGGTGAGAAAGGTAAAGATTGAGAATGGTGATGAGTTATGGGTGATTGATGGAAAAGATGAAGATTTATGGTGGTTTTTGGGTGAATTTTCGTGTAGGGTTTTGAAGGGTTTTTGATTTTGGTTTTTGGAAAAATTTGAAGAATTGGTTGTTGTTGATGATGGGTTTTGAAGAATAGAGTTGGATGGAAGAATTTTCGTGGGTTTGGTGTTATGGGTGTGAGAGAGGTTGTTGTTTTAATGGGGTTTTGAAGGATTTGGGAGGTTTAGGTTCAAGAGGGGTTTGAGATTTGAGGATGAAATTGGTGAAATAGAATGGGTGAATTTGTTGTGGTTGTTGTTTTAATGAAGGATTTGTGTTGGGTTTGAAGGTTTGAATGGTGGTTAATGGAGAATTTGTGTGAGGAAGGAGATGAAGTTTGAGAGAAAGGATAAGGTTTGTTGAAGAAGATGAAGTTTGAGAGAAAGAATGAGGGTTTCATGTGTGTTTACGCCTGAAACGAAATTTTTCCGCCCCAAACACAAGTTTTTCCGCCTGAAACGGCAAAACAGAGAGCACCATCTCTTTCAGCATGATTTTCCGCCCCAAACGGCAATGTTTCCGCCCCAAACGGCAAAATATTGAGCAACCCAATTTCTTCAGGATTTTTACGCCCCAAACGTAATTTCTTCCGCCCCAAACGGCAAAACAGTGGGCACCCATTTTTCATCATTATTTTTACGCCTTAGGCGCAATTTCTTCCGCCCCAAACGTAAATCACTCAGAATTTGAATTTTTCTGCTCCTTTCTTACGCTTCAGGCGAAATTTTTGGTGCCCCAAGCGTAAATTCCTGATTGTGACACTTTTCACACTCCTCTTTTTTTCAATTTGACCTGCACAACACAAAAAAAAAAATCAAAAGAAAAACTATTACGGTTAAATAAAACCTTGGGTTGCCTCCCAAGCAGCGCTACTTTTAGCGTCATTAGCTTGACGGTCTCGAAACCTCAAGGGTCTTCGAAAAGTACTGCCACCTTGTGGCGATTAAAATCTCCTCCCTTATAAAACTTGAGTCTTTGTCCATTTACTTTGAAAGATTTCTCCTCCTCTCCTGGTGTAAAAATTTCCACAGCCCCGTGTGGAAAAACTTCCTTAATGACAAACGGACCAGACCACCGAGACATCAGCTTACCCGGGAATAACCTTAAACGAGAATTGAACAACAAGACTTGCTGTCCTTTCTTAAACTCCTTTCTTACCAACCCTTTATCATGATACTTCTTTGTCCTTGCTTTAAAAATCACGGCATTTTCATATGCTTGCATCCGCCATTCTTCAAGTTCGTTCAGCTTAAGCAATCTTTTCTCACCCGCAAGACCTGCATCAAAATTTAAAAATTTCACGGCCCAATATGCCTTGTGTTCTAGCTCAACCGGTAGGTGACATGATTTGCCATAAACTAGTTGGTACGGAGAGAACCCCAAGTGTGTCTTGAACGCGGTTCTATAAGCCCAAAGTGTATCATTAAGCTTCATTGACCAGTCTTTCCTTGAAGTAGAAACCGTTTTCTCCAGAATTTGTTTCAATTGCCGGTTAGATACTTCAACTTGTCCACTTGTCTGAGGATGGTATGGAGTGGCCACCTTGTGCTTGACATTGTATTTCTCCAAGACATTCTCCAAGTATTTGTTACAAAAATGTTTGCCTCCATCACTAATGAGAATTCTAGGAACCCCAAACCGAGTAAAAATATTTTCTTTAAGGAACTTCACCACGGTATGAGAATCATTCGCTTGGCAAGGAATAGCTTCCACCCATTTTGTAACATAATCTACACACACCAATATATGAAGATTAGACCGTGAAGATGGGAAAGGTCCCATGAAATCAATCCCCCAACAATCAAAAGGTTCTACTTCGAGCATTTGGTTTAGAGGCATCTCATCCCGCTTTGAAACATTGCCGGTCCTCTGGCAATTATCACATCTTCGAGCAAACTCTACACAATCTGCAAACAGTGTCGGCCAAAAGAAACCACTTTGAAGCACCTTTGCTGCTGTTCGTGGACCACTGTGATGACCACCATATGGAGAACTATGGCAATGCCACATTATGCTTTGCGCCTCTTCCTCATCAACACATCTACGGATCAAGCCATCTTGCCCCACCTTAAATAGGTATGGATCATCCCAAAAATAGAAGTTAGCATCTCTAAAGAATTTCTTCTTTTGTTGATAGGAATAGTCCTCCGGAATTTCATTTCCTGCTTTGAAATTAGCCATGTCAGCAAACCAAGGCCTTTTAGAAACCATCAACAATTTTTCATCCGGGAACTCTTCGTTAATGCACTTCTCTTTTGTGGTCACCATTGGATTTTCTAACCTTGACAAATGGTCAGCGACCACATTCTCCACACCTTTCTTGTCTTTTATCTCCAAATCAAATTCCTGCAAAAGTAGTACCCACCTCAAGAGTCTAGGCTTTGAGTCGCCTTTTGTGAGGAGGTACTTAAGTGCCGAGTGATCTGAAAAAACAACAACTTTCGATCCAATTAGATAAGAGCGAAATTTTTCCAAAGCAAATACTATTGCAAGCAACTCTTTTTCAGTAGTTGTGTAATTGATTTGGTTTTCATTCAAAACCTTGCTTGCATAATATATAGCATGGAAAAATTTCGCATGTCGTTGGCCAAGCACCGCTCCAACCGCATAATCACTTGCATCACACATTAATTCAAAAGGGAGATCCCAATTAGGTGCAACGATTATGGGCGCGGTGACCAACTTTTCTTTAATCACAACAAAAGCATTCAAACATTCATCATCAAATTTAAATTCATTTTCCTTCACAAGGAGGTTACTTAAGGGCTTAGCTATTTTGGAAAAGTCTTTTATGAAACGCCGATAGAAACCGGCATGTCCTAAGAAGCTTCTCACTCCCTTAACATTCACGGGAGGAGGCAATTCCTTAATAACCTCTATCTTTGCTTGGTCAACTTGAATGCCCTTTGAAGAGATTTTGTGTCCAAGCACAATACCTTCTTTAACCATAAAATGACATTTTTCCCAATTTAAAACTAAATTGGTACTTATGCATCTCTTCAATACGGCATTCAAATTGGCTAAACATTTATCAAAAGATTTACCAAACACAGAAAAATCATCCATAAATACCTCGATTGTGTCCTCCATCATATCAGCAAAAATAGATAGCATACACCGCTGGAATGTGGCCGGTGCGTTGCACAACCCGAAAGGCATCTTCCGGTAAGCAAATACTCCAAAAGGACAAGTAAAAGCTGTTTTCTCCTGATCCTCTGGGTCTACCACAATCTGATTGTACCCAGAATATCCATCCAAAAAGCAATAATAGGCCTGCCCTGCAAGCCTTTCCAACATTTGGTCCATGAATGGAAGAGGAAAATGGTCCTTCCTTGTTGCCGAGTTCAACCGCCTGTAGTCTATACACATCCGCCACCCAGTGACGGTGCGAGTGGGTATCAGTTCATTTTTTTCATTTCTCACAACTGTCATACCACCTTTTTTCGGGACCACATGGACAGGACTAACCCACGCACTATCCGAGATTGGATAAATCATACCAGCTTCTAGAAGTTTAAGAACCTCTTTCTTCACCACTTCTTTCATGGTTGGATTTAGTCTTCTTTGAGGTTGCACCACAGGTTTGTATTCATCTTCCATTTTTATTTTATGCATACAGAATCCGGGACTAATCCCTTTCAAATCAGAGATGCTCCAACCCATGGCTTCTTTATTTTCTCGCAAGACTCTAGTTAGCTTCTCTGCTTCCAAAGAACTCAACCTGCTGCTTATGATTGCCGGTTGTGAAGCATCTTCTCCTAAGAAAACATATTTTAAGTGAGGGGGGAGCTCTTTCAACTCCGGAATAGTAACTTTTAGGTCCTCCTTACCACTAGCTTTCTCTTCCACAGCATACACATTTTCAAAATCTTTTTGTGCTTCTTCTTCTTTACATGATTCAAGTTGACGGAGACAAATTTCAATCTCCTTGTCCCATTCCTCTTCCAAATCATCGATGGAATTAACAATTACTCTTTCTAAAGGTAAGGATGGTGTTTCTTCCACTAAGACATCTTCTACCACTTCTTCAATCACATCAACCTTGTAACATTGTGGCTCATCATCATGGTGTTTCATAGCTTTGAACACGTTAAACATGACTTGTTCCCCATGTGTTCTCAACATAAGTTCTCCCATCTCAACATCAATCAATGCTCTTCCGGTAGCTAAGAATGGTCTACCCAACAACAACGGTTCTACATCTGCATCATCTTCCATATCAAGGATGACGAAATCCGCCGGAAAAACAAACTCAGCAACTCTTACCAAAACATCATGAAGTACGCCGTAAGGATGTACAATAGAACGATCAGCTAAAGAGAGCTGCATCTTTGTGGGTTTTGCAACTGCTCCGGGTATCTTCTTCATCATTGACAATGGCATTAGGTTGATGCTAGCTCCTAAATCACATAGAGCTCGACCAACGGAGATGTTACCTATTGAACATGGTATGGTAAAGCTTCCAGGATCCTTCTTCTTTTGAGGAAGTTTCTTTTGGATTATGGCACTACATTCCTCTGTCATCTCCACTGTATCATCGTCAAGAGGTTTCCGCTTCTTTGTCATAAGTTCCTTCATGAATTTTGCATAGACAGGCATCTGTTCCAACACTTCAGCAAAAGGAATGTTAATTTGGAGATCATGAAGCATCTTCATAAACTTTTTGAATTGTTGGTGATCATTAGCCTTTGCCTTCTTCTTGCGCGGATATGGCAATTTAGCATGGACAGAATTTTCTTTCTCCTCTACACCCTTGCCTCTCTTTTCAACTAACTTCTCATCATTCTCTTTTTCAATTTTTTTCTCTTTCTCATCTTCAACTAACTCCTCTTTCTCAATCATTTTCTCCAACTCCTTTTCAACTTCTCCCTCATTCTCATTTTCAACTTCTCCCTCAACATTATTTTTTTCTTTTACTCCCTCAACACTAGACTCACTCTTTTTCTTCATTACAATCTCAGGTGAAGGAACCACTCTATTTCTCAAATTAATCGCCTTGCAACTTTCATTCCTCGGATTATCCTTTGTAGAACCTTCAAAACCATTATTTTGAGTAGCCGCGAATTGCCTTGACAATTGCCCAACTTGAGTTTCCAAGTTCTTAATTGAAGCTTCATGATTCTTGTTGGCAATATCTTGGTTGGTTTTCATTTGATCTTGGCTAACCTTCATAGCTTCGAAGTTCCCTTGAGTCACCTTTATGAATTGAGTAAGTGTATCCTCTAATTGAGAAGGTCTCCTTTGTTGAGAGTTTTGTGAAGAAGATTGTTGTTGAGATTGATTTGAGTTTTGATTTCCTCCCCAACCAAAGTTTGGATGATCTCTCCAACCTGGGTTATAAGTGTTTGAATATGGATCATACTTTGGGTTATTCCTTTTGAAGTTGGCTAGGTACTTTGCCTCTTCTGACCCTTCAGGAAAACATTGGCCATTAGCATGCCCTTGTCCACAAAAATCACATTTCACTTCATTAGCTGCCATGACTGGCATTTGGGCATTAGGAGTGCTAGTGAGGTGTTTCAACACAGCTGCCATTTGAGAATTCATCAATGTAGATTGGGCCAAAAGAGCAGTTTGAGTATCAAGCTCTATCATGCCTGCCTTCTTCTTTGCACCACGATCATTTTCAACTCTGTACTCATTTTGAGCCATGGATTCCACCAACTCTCTAGCTTGAGTTTGATTTTTATTTTTCAACGATCCACCTGCCGATGCATCTAGAAACATTCTAGTTTGAGCTCTCAATCCTTGTGTGAAATGCTGCATTTGAGTATGACTATCGAGCCCATGCTTAGGACACTTCTTCAGGCTCAGTTTGAATCTTTCCCAGGCATCATACAATGTTTCGGAGTCTCCTTGCTCAAAACTTGTAATGTCAGCTCTTCTTTCAAGATACTTGTGAATTGGAAAGTACCTATCCATGAACTTCATCTCTAGCTCTTGCCAAGTATTGATGGTGTTAGGTGGTATTGTGTCCAGCCAGTCTTTAGCTCTTCCAGTTAACGAGTACTTGAAAAGCCTTAATCTTTTATCTGATTCAGATACTCCTGGTGGGTCTGTATAGTCACAAGCTTCATAGAAATGCTCCAGGTGGAGATTTGGACATTGTGTTTCTGCCCCTGAGTATTGATTCTCTTTGAGGGCGCTGAGCACTGAATTCTTGATATCAAATGACACATGATTTCTCGGTTGGAAACCCAGATTGGCAAGCTCTCCATTGTTTCTTTGCCCATAGTCACCTAACATCCTCTCAGGCACAACTGGTGGAGGTGGTGGTGGATTTTCAGCCATGATGTTGGCTTCGTTGTCCGATGTGTTTGGACTAGGAACCGCTTCTTCACTACTTTCTTGTGCAACACCTGCTAACCGGGCAGCCTCTCGGGCTAACCGAACTGCTTTTCTGTTTGCTTTAGCTGTTTTCTCTATTTCAGGATCAAAGATTAGTTCTCTTGCTACTCTCCTACCTTGCATAAACAACCAGAAAATACCTTAAGAAGCAACTGCACTACACAAGAATGAAAATGAATAATAAATTCAGAACTTATATTTTTTTTTTATATATATTTATAATTAAAATAAACAAAAACTTAATCAATAAAACAATAAAATTTAAAAGTATGACTCAATTGCCTTGTTGATTTAATCAACAATCCCCGGCAACGGCGCCAAAAACTTGATGGAAATTTAGCAAGTGTACTAAATCGTCGTCAAGTAGTATAATAAAATCGTTCTTTCCGCAGGGATTGTTGTAAATCAATTGTAAATTGAAGACATACTCATGTAAATTGACATAAATTGTAAAAGGGGGGTTCTTGTTTGGTTTCAAGTTCAAATTTTTAAACTTTGGAATTGCTTTGGTGTTTAGATTGATGTAAGAAAAGCGATTGGTCCTTTTTGGGTCATCTAATTACTATTTCTCTTGGTAATTTCATATATGATAACGAATTAGTCGAATTAGTTTCATGATTTGATCAAAACATAATTGATTATGCCCAATGTCTTGGTAACATAATCCTCTCTCATGATCATCAATCCCTAATGTCTTAGTAAGACCTATGATCATGTGAGGAAGAAAAACTTTAATCTTTTAATCTCAATTAACAATCCGAAATGTCTTAAGTGAAAGTTAATTGATTAATCGTTCCTAGATCGATGATTTATTCCTATCGTCATAGTAAAACAAATCATTGCAATCATCATATAAGTCGCGAATTCATACAAAGCATTAAGCACAAAGAACAATCAATAGAAACTAACTTCGTAATTCATTAATCATATCATATGACAATCACATAGTTCAAGATCAAAAGTAATTAGAATCACCTAAGGACCAATCATGAGAATTTAGCTAGACATTGCAAATTCAGAAATTACATCAATTAAAATGAAAGAAAGCATCATTACAAGAAGAATCTTGATGTGTTTCCACACTTGAATCCTTGCTTGGTCGCTCTTTATCCTCCAAAATCGCTCCAAATGCTGTTCTCAGTGTCAAAAATTCGATTCTCATCCAGATCTGAAGTTTCCCTTTTATAAAACTGATCAAAAATAACGTTTTCCGCCTGAGGCACAGAATTTCCGCCCCAGGCGTAAAAATTTACGTTTCAGGCACAGCTTTTTCCGCCTGAAACGGCAAAACAGTGAGCAATCTTGGTTCTTCAGTGAAATTTCCGCCCCAGGCGTAAAGAATTCCGCCCCAGGCGTAAAAATGCTATAAAATCCAACAATTTTCATTTGCTCTCTTCCTTCGCATGTAGCTTCAAATCAATGTCTTATTCTTCATGATTTAGGTCAAAAACCTCTAAAATCACTTGAAAATGGTCTTTATTTCCATGTAATGACTAACGTCATCATCTGTCTTGACATCTCTACCTGTCTATGCTCTCTCCTTTTTCAAAGCTCCTTCAGGTATCATTTCCTCTATTGAATCTCTTTTAATTAAATTTTTTTGGGGTGGGTGTGAGGATACTAGGAAAACAGCTTGGATTAACTGGAAAACTATTTGTTTACGCAAGGAGTATGGAGGTTTGGGGGTAAGGCAGTTGAGGGAGTTTAATTTGGCACTTTTAGGTAAATGGTGTTGGAGGATGTTAGTGGATCGAGAGGGGTTGTGGTTTCGAGTGTTGGAAGCTCGGTATGGGGTGGAGGGAGAGAGATTGCGAGATGGAGGGCGGCGAGGGTCATCGTGGTGGCGAGAGATAGCGAGGATTAGGGAGGGTATTGATGAGGCAGGGGGCCGATGGTTTAGGGAGCATGTGGTTAGGAGGGTTGGGGATGGTTCTGATACTCATTTTTGGACAGATCCCTGGTTAGACGAGACTCCTTTATGTGAGCGATTTGGTCGTCTGTATGTTTTGTCAGAGACTAAGTCGTTTACGGTGGCTGAGATGTTCACTTTAGGCTGGGGGTTAGATGGGGCAGCGTGGGTGTGGCGGAGGCAGTTGAGGGCATGGGAGGAGGAGTTGTTGGGGGAGTGTCAGACTTTACTTTCTAACATTTCATTGCAGGCTCAGATTACAGATAGGTGGCAGTGGCAGCCAGATCCTGATACAGGTTACACTGTCCGGGGAGCTTATGAGCTTTTGACTACTCTTGACTCGATCACTATGGATGATGCGGAGCACCTCATTTGGCATTCTCAGGTTCCATTGAAGGTTTCCATATTTGCGTGGCGATTATTGCGGGACAGGTTGCCTACAAAATCCAACCTGATTTCTCGTGGCATTTTATCTTCTGCAGCACATTTATGTGTTTCTGGATGTGGGGAGACAGAGTCAGTTCATCACTTATTTATCTCTTGTAGCTGTTTTGGTTCTCTTTGGGCTTTAGTGTGCACTTGGATTGACATTCCATCGACGAGTTCTACTACTATCCGGGATCATTTCGTTCAGTTCACTCATTTAGCTGGTGGATCTCGAGCGCGTCGGTCTTTTCTGCAACTGATTTGGCTTGCTAGCGTGTGGGTTATTTGGACAGAAAGAAATCACAGACTGTTTACAGGCTCAACCAGTACTCTTATTCAGTTATTGGACAAGATCAAGCTTTTTTCCTATAGGTGGTTGAAGACGACGAGTGTTACTCTAGTTTTAAACTATCATAGCTGGTGGTCTAATCCTTTGTTATGTTTGAGCCTTGTATGATTTTGATTGTTGTATTTCTTTCTTGGTCCCATTGTAAACTTTGGTAGTCTATCTTGGCACACCTTGTGCTGAGGAGGCTGTTTTTCTTCAGTTAATATATATCTCATTTTAGCTTTTTCAAAAAAAAAATTTATGATTGTGTTAATCCTCTAGAACTTGAAAGAGCACAACTTTTCATATATAAAAAACGTTTACAAAATTAAACATATTTGTAGTTGAGTAGTATCATGTATAAATGTGCAATAACCTATTCACTTTCTCACATCATGCAATTGTAATACTCATTTTGTGTGTTCATTCTTTAATCTATCAACCTCTTTGTACTGAAATGTGTTTCTTGCTCAAAGGAACTTCAACAAGCTAAGTATCATCGTTTCAAACTCTCATTTTTTTGCGTTATGAGTATATTTTAAAGATTACATAAATTCATTAGTGTGTGTTTCTATATATATATAGTTACATTCTCAAGCATGCGACTCAATGTTTAAGAAATTGATATACATAGGTATGAGATAATTGTCTTTCATTTAAGTTTGTAAATTATAATTGTTTGATTGCTCTTATGATCTTATAAGACATCATATCTAATAACTTTTTTAATCATCTCTATCTTTTTTCAGGTTGAAAATGGTCATTTAGTGTTTTGTTACACAATTGCAAGCTTTAAGTAATTGTTAGAATATTGTATTTATTTTCAATTTTCAAGTCTATTTATCTATCTTCTATCTATTAAGCAAGCATTGTGATGATTTGACACCTCTAAAAAATTTCATGCAACTTCTTATTCTAGGTGAATAAATAAATAATATAACTTTTACAAATCTACAACTTTCTATCTATCTATCTATCTATAATAAAAAAAAATTGATTTTGGATCATCATCGCTTTATTCAAACAACTATTTGATGATACTCTTCAAATTTTTCATTGGCTTTTCTTATAGGATTGAAGCTGAAGTCACTATATATTTAGATTAACCAAATCTTTTTCCATTATTTCATTTCATAATATTGTGGATATTACATTGTATATGTGCTAAAACTTTCCGGTAAAAAAAAAAGTGCTAAAACTACAACCGTCTTTATGTTCTACATTTTTCATTCATAATCATTATGAATTATGTCTTCTAATAATTGCGGATTACGTTTTTCTACAATGGAGTTATGTGTGCGGTCAAAATCAACATGCATTTTTTGGAGCTAGATATATGACCAATAACATGTATGTGACGGTTCGTCTTCAACAAGCTGTGTATTTTACTCTTGGTTATTTTGAAGCCTCCATATTTTTGCCTATGTAGCATGCTTTAGAGAAAATTTTCTCTAGCTATATTTAAACATTACTCTAAAATTTATTTTGTGTCCATTTCATCATCCAAATCATTGGTCTTGAGACTAACATAAATTATATCTAGGCAGATTATAATGGGTTTAAAACAAATGCAAATATTGTAAAAAATAAAATGCAAGTAACATAATATTACGTTTATATATGGTATATTATATCTATGCATACCTTGGAAGTATTGGAAATTAATAAGTAACAAATAATGTAAATTAATGGTGCTAAAATAAAAAAAGGATCAAAATTATAAAAGAAAAAAAAAAATGAAAATACGTCACTAAAGTATGTATACATAAATTATATGAATGCTCAACATAAAAAATATACTATGTATATATAATGACATTTACTATTCTTATTCATTATTCAAAAGTTACATATTATTCACCTTCTATTAGAATGAAATAACTTTTTGCATTGAATACCTTATGGGTTGATGGTTACATTTCAAGTATTGGTTTTTGTGGTAGTTGATGAGTCAATCTCTTGAATATCAGTTATGTTATTCAATGATTAAAAAATTATATTAGTTTACATATATGTCTTTTATTGTTTATAAATTTCAATTTTTTATACGTTCTCAAAATCTTTCAAGACATCAACTCTAATAATTTTCATGTGTAACCAGGTTACTGGATTTATAAATTGTATCCTTTATATTGCTTTTATGATCTTGCAAGACTACAATTCGATCTAATAATTTTTTGTGCATAATATTTTGAGAATATGATTTAAGAGTACCGCTCTATATTATAAAAAAAAAAGTACCCCTCTATAAAAAAAGAGTATTGCATTCTAATAAGCATTACTAAACTATACTGAAAACCCGAATAAAAATTATTCAATAGCAAAAGACAAAAAAAAAATGAGGGGACAAAAAAAATCATTAAAAAAAAATGAAAGATAAAAAAAATGAATTAAGCATAGTAAAAAGAAGATAAATAAAACCGCTAGCTAAAAACATTATGAAAATTTTTGACCAATAAAATATGGGATATAAATATTCTACCAGGTGAATGTTTGAGAATAAACTTCAATAGAAACAATTTATTATCAGAACAAGAATCGTCTTTTTTATAAATCTGAGAGACCTTAAATTGTGTGAAGGGGTAGAGTAAATAGTTATAATTTTTCAAGATTAAGATGAAAAATCATTAACTATATAAATTGTTGATGCTCATACGTCAAAATAAATTTTAGAAATTGTAGAAACTGTAGATATTAAAACATAATTACATGCAAAATAATAAGGTGATTTAGGTAATCTCATTCTTTACATATAATGTGTGCATGTGATCTGAAATTCACTAAAAATTCCAAAATTATTGATTTGATTTAAATAATAATGCAAATATTTAAATAAAATAAGTACATATTCTATAAAGTGTTAAAAAAATGTTTAAGTTACGGCTCAAAATAAAATAGTGAGATGTTTGTAAGAAAAATATAACATTTTTTTAAGCAAATAATAAGATGACATGTGAAATTCTTCTAAAATAATAAACTTTCTTTACCTGAGCCAAATAACTAAGCCTAAATTCATATATATGAAATCATCATCCAAACTTATATATTGGCAACAAAAAATATTCACATTTATAACAAAAATAAACTAAGATCTTATAAAGAAAATCAACATCCAAACTAAGATCTTATTGGAAAAAAAATACATCAAAAATAAAAAGCAAAGTGGTACATGTGACTATACAGTTGCAATTCATATAAAGAAAACTAAGATCTTATACGATTACACTATTAAAATAAAATATGATTCTAAAATATTATAAGAGATCTATTACATTAAATTATAAACAAAACTACGATATAAATTAATGAAAAATCTCATATTTCTAAACAACTTGTTTTTTTTTTAATTTAAATATTAAATATAATCATATTTTAAATTAATGTCTATCTTTTAACTATATATATATGATTATACTTATCACAATTATTATTTTTTATTTATAAAAATATTTTAATCGAACCAACGCACGGGTTTATCCCTAGTTATAAATAACAACAGAATGCAGCCCTCTCGTATTAGAAGAAACTAGTTTTGGACTCTCTCTGAACTCATCTTCCCGGAAAACACCGCCGGAGCTCCACATCGGCTGCTGCCGAAAACACGAGCGAACTCAACCAGGTTTTCCTTCTTCTTCCTCGATTTCATTCTTCTTACTCGATCTCCATTCCACGGCGATTCAAAACATAGCGCTTTTTAGTACCCTAAAACTCAAACCAACTAAATTCCTCAATTTTCCTATTGCTATTTCTACTTCACGATTTCCTGGATGCAGGATGTGGGAATGGGAAATATTTAGGGTTTAATCAATATTTTTTTTAAATTTTTTTTGAATGAAAGTTGTTGGCGGGAAGTTCGACTTCCATTGTTGGCGGGAAGTTCGAATCCTAATCATGAATCTCTAGGGTTAGGGTTTTTGTTAGTCATTGTTTTGTTAACCTTTACTAATATTTGCGATCGTGTTGTTGTTAATTGTGTTCTTGTTTTTGTGTTGTTTTTTAGTTGATCTTTATGCTTCCTAGAAAGCGACAGTGTGAAGAAGAGACAGCGAATAATAATTTACCGAACAAAAAGAATCTGATTGTGGCATTTGGAGCTGCGGATTCGGACGTTAACAGTGACCGGAGTTTGAGTGGCAGTAATAATAACAATAGTAGTAAGGCGAAAGAGGTTGATCAAGGAACTTACGTTATGGCTGTGGGAGATAACAATCCGCGAGAGATTGATGAAGATTTGCATAGCCGGCAGCTGGCCGTGTATGGTAGAGAGACCATGCGGAAGCTTTTTGGAGCTAGTGTTCTTGTGTCTGGGATGCAGGGTCTTGGCGTTGAGATTGGTATGTAGTTTTTTATCTTGAATCTTAGTTGATTGCTTTTCATGTTTTTATTGTTGTTTTTTGAATGAAAATTAGATTAGTTTCTTGATGCCTGGATATTTTTGTTGTTTGCGAGTTTTGTGTGCCATATGGTTTGTAATGGTTCTTGATAAAGCTTTTTCAATGGTTACTTTAACTGGAGCTTTTAGCTCTCTGCTACTTAGATAATGTGATTATAGTGCTAATAAGTTATGTGGTTTTGGATTTTGGTCATTACTTTTGGTATGTAGTTTTTGATCTTGAATTTTTGTTGATTGCTTTTCATATTGTTATTGTTGTTTCTTCTGTAGATTTTAAGTTTAGTTTCTTGATGTCTAGATATAGTTTTGGTTTGTGTTTTTTGTTCAACTTATGATTTATAATGGTTCTTGGTAAAACTGTCAATGGTTATTTCTGCTCTATTTCCTGGAGGTTAAACCTCTCTGCTTCTTAGATAATGCGATTGGTGCTTGTAAGTTTTGTGATTTGGTTATTAGTTTTCACTGCCATCTGGAAAATGGAGGCCATTAATTTACCTTGCCATTGCCATTGTACTTCCATGCATTGCTTCAATTTTACATTGTTTACTTAGGCCATTTATGCTGCATTTATTTATCTGGTATCTTGTTCGGATTAACTTAAGATTTTAAAATACATAATGAAAGTGGAACAATTCTTTTTAAGGTTGTGATATTTAGGTTCAAATTTCAAATTTTGTTAGTCCTGAAATAGTTGGTCTTCTTATGTATTCTAATAAATTTAACTACCTGCAGCGAAGAATCTCATTCTTGCTGGTGTCAAATCTGTGACCTTACATGATGTGGGGACTGTTGAGCTATGGGATATGTCTAGCAATTTTGTGTTTTCGGAGAATGATGTTGGGAAAAACAGAGCATTGGTTTCTGTTGCTAAGTTGCAGGAGCTGAACAATGCAGTGGTTGTGCAAAGCTTAACATCTGAGCTGACGAAAGAGCAACTTGCTGATTTCCAAGTATCTCTCCTGCTTTCTACTCTTCACACACACACACACACACACACACACACACACACACACTCACACACTCACTGACATATATATATATATATATATATATATATATATATATATATATATATATATATATGTTTGTCTGTTTATTTGTTTGTTATTTCTGAATATTTTAATTTATCCATGGTTTTTGAAACAGTAATGTTGCTGCTGAAAATGTTGTCACTTCTAGTAGGCTAGTAGCAGTTGATATATAGAAAATTTGTTTGTAAAATTTTTTAGTTTCCCCTAGCATATAAAAATAAAACTACTGATAAGCACTCCTTTCTGCATATTGATTTGTTGCTCCTTTCCATAAAGTCCTGCTGTGATGATTTGCATAATTCTGAAGTAAACACAAATATATAACCTAAGACTGATAATGTTTGTTGTATAGTGCTGTAATTTATTGTGAAGTTTTTTCCGAACCGTTTGTGCTTTCATAAGTAGTGTAGCTTGTGTTATTTACAATGTTTTTTTATTTGCTATTTTTGTAGGCTGTTGTTTTTACTGATATTAGTCTTGAGAAAGCCATTGAGTTCAATGATTACTGTCACAGCCATCAACCTCCTATTGCTTTTATTAAAACTGAAGTTAGAGGCCTTTTTGGTTCTGTGTTCTGTGATTTTGGGCCTGAGTTTACTGTTTTTGATGTTGATGGAGAGGATGCCCATACTGGCATAATCGCATCTGTCAGCAACGACAATCCTGCTCTAGTATCCTGTGTTGATGATGAGAGGCTTGAGTTTCAGGATGGAGATCTTGTTGTGTTCTCTGAAGTTCATGGCATGAAGGAATTAAATGACGGAAGGCCAACGAAGATTAAAAATGCTAGAGCTTATTCATTTACCCTTGAAGAAGACACGACAAATTATGGTAGATATGAAAAAGGTGGTATTGTCACACAAGTCAAGCAACAAAAGGTATTGAACTTTAAGCCACTGAGGGAAGCACTTAGTGATCCAGGTGATTTTCTTCTGAGTGATTTTGCCAAGTTTGATCGCCCACCTCTCCTTCACTTAGCATTTCAAGCTTTGGATAAGTTCATCTCTGAGTTAGGCCGCTTCCCTGTTCCTGGAGTAGAGGATGATGCACAGAAGCTTATAACCATTGCCAGTAATATGAATGACAGCTCAGGTGATGATAAACTAGACGATATAAATCCAAAACTTTTGCGCCAATTTGCCTTTGGTGCTAGGGCTGTACTGAATCCTATGGCTGCCATGTTTGGTGGAATTGTTGGACAAGAGGTTGTCAAAGCATGCTCTGGGAAATTTCATCCACTTTTTCAAGTAAGTATATTTTTAACTGTTTCATCATGTTCTCTGCTCTTTTAAAATACCCTTTGTTTAAACTTTTGTTCCTATGCAGTTTTTCTATTTTGATTCGGTGGAATCACTTCCTTCAGAACCACTGGACCCCGATGATTTCAGACCAGTAAATAGTCGTTATGATGCACAAATTTCAGTTTTTGGACGGAAGTTACAAAAGAAGTTAGAGGATTCTCAAGTGTTTGTTGTTGGATCTGGTGCCTTGGGATGTGAATTTTTAAAAAACCTTGCACTTATGGGAGTTTCTTGTGGAAATCAGGGGAAGCTGACAATTACTGATGACGATGTGATAGAGAAAAGCAATCTAAGCAGACAGTTCCTCTTCCGTGATTGGAATATTGGTCAGGCCAAGTCCACTGTTGCTGCTTCAGCTGCTGCATCTATAAATCCTAGTTTTAATATTGAAGCTCTACAAAACCGTGTCAGCCCTGAAACTGAAAATGTGTTTCATGATACCTTCTGGGAAAATTTGAGTGTTGTGATAAATGCGCTGGACAATGTGAATGCAAGACTGTATGTTGATCAGAGATGCCTCTATTTCCAAAAGCCTCTTCTGGAATCTGGGACTCTTGGAGCAAAATGCAATACCCAGATGGTCATTCCCCATCTCACAGAAAATTATGGTGCATCAAGAGATCCTCCTGAGAAACAGGCACCGATGTGCACTGTGCACTCATTTCCACACAACATTGATCATTGCTTGACATGGGCCCGATCAGAGTTTGATGGTTTGCTTGAGAAAACTCCAGCTGAAGTGAATACATATTTGTCCAACCCAAGCGAATATACTAATGCTATGCGGACAGCTGGAGATGCTCAAGCAAAGGATAATTTGGAGCGTGTTCTTGATTGTCTGGACAGGGATAAGTGTGACACTTTTGAAGATTGTATCGCATGGGCTCGACTGAAGTATGTGCTTATATATGCTTGTGTTCTATTTTAGCGATGTTGTGGAAAAAATTTCTATCCATTTATAACCATTTTTTCCTACAGGTTTGAAGATTACTTTGCTAATCGGGTGAAGCAGTTGACCTTTACTTTTCCAGAAGATGCTGCAACTAGTACCGGAGCTCCTTTCTGGTCTGCACCAAAAAGATTTCCTCGCCCATTGCAGTTTTCGACCTCTGATCTAACTCATTTAAATTTTGTGATGGCTGCTGCTATTTTACGCTCAGAAACTTTTGGTATCCCAATTCCTGATTGGGTTAAGAACTCTAGGAAGGTGGCTGATGCAGTTGATAGGGTGATTGTACCTGACTTTCAGCCTAAGGATGGTGTGAAAGTAGTGACAGACGAGAAGGCCACTAGTCTCTCCACTGCATCTTTTGATGATGCAAATGTTATTAATGATCTACTAATCAAGTTAGAGAGGTGCCGGACAAATTTGACCCCGACATTTAGGATGAAACCAATTCAGTTTGAGAAGGTATGTTTTTCCTTCATTACAGTTGTGTCAAACTAAGTAGCCTCTATAGTAAAATTTCTGTATTCTTGTCATTTATGTTCATAGACTGTAGTTACATTTGAAAATTCTGGATTGGTTGATTTGATTTTGTATTTGCTTATTGGATCGTCATTTGAGTTTATGAACCTCACATTCTGTATTTGGATGTACTTTTTGTTATTAGTTTTCATAACTAAGAAATTGATTTTCTGTTAAAAAAACTGCAGGATGATGATACAAACTACCATATGGATGTGATTGCTGGGTTTGCGAACATGAGGGCTCGGAACTACAGCATTCCTGAGGTTGACAAGCTTAAAGCCAAGTTTATTGCTGGACGGATTATTCCTGCAATTGCAACTTCAACTGCCATGGCCACTGGTCTTGTCTGCTTGGAGCTGTACAAAGTTTTGGATGGGGGCCACAAAGTCGAAGACTATAGAAACACATTTGCAAACTTAGCATTGCCTCTCTTTTCAATGGCGGAGCCAGTCCCACCGAAGGTCATCAAACATCAAGAGATGAGTTGGACAGTTTGGGACAGATGGACTCTGGGAAACAATCCCACCGTCGGGGAACTTATTCAATGGCTGAAGGATAAAGGCTTGAAAGTTTACAGTATTTCATGCGGTAATGCTCTGCTCTTTAATGACATGTTAAAAAGTCATAAAGAGCGAATGGACAGAAAAATTGGAGATCTTGGAAGGGAAGTAGCTAGGTTGGAGATTCCTTCATATCGTCGTCATTTGGACGTGGTCGTGGCATGTGAGGATGAGAAAGATGATGATGATGTTGATATACCTCTAGTATCCATTTATTTCCGTTAGGTTAATTTCATCTTTAGATTTAGGCTGAAAGACAGCATGTTTGACTCTGCTCCATATTCATAATAGATACACTGCTCCATATTTCTTGCTTAACCCCTGTTGTTATTATTGTCTTTGATTGATTTTGGCTCTTCCTTTAAAAACCTGTTTCCATTTTTTTTTATTGTACATATTCCATTGTTATGTTTTATATTTTATTTGGTTGTGTTCAGTAATGCTAATTTTGAATTTAACCATGAAAGTCAATTCACCTCTAAACATTGAATCTTCTGGGAGAGGTGTTTGAATCAACAGCACAATCAAAAAATTTAGAGCATAATCACAATAAATGAGTTTAGTAAACTTTTTTGTTAAGAATTTTTTCTAACTTTTGACTTGTTGGTTTTAGTAATATGTCTTCCAAGCATTTTCTATTTTGTGAAAATGTTGGGATAGTTGGAGATATGAAAGGGAAAATGTTTGCAGAAAAAAAATGGTTGGTGGAAGCATGAAGGTGAAAGAAAACAGGAAAGAGAAGAGAGATGCAATGAGAGAGATGGAGTCATGGAGTTGATGAGTTAAATTTAGTGTGGATGGAACATGATAAGATATGGTGGATGATCTAATCTAATGATTGAAAATTTGGTCCATCATGGACCAATTTTTTTAGATGTTTTCTCTACGGACCCGTGTTTCTTTTATACCCTTGAATTTCTAATTTTATCCTTGAAAAAACTTTGGTTTGTAGAAACCAAAGTTTTTTTTTTTTGCCTTGAAAACAAATTTCGGTTTTCCGAAATTTACTCTGAATTTGCACTAGAAAAAATTCGGTTTCTGCGAACCGATTTTTTCTACAAGGGAAAAATTGGAATATTGGGGTATAAAAGAATCATGGGGTCGGGAGAGAAAGCATCATATTTTTATGGGTTCATTTTATACAGACCCTGATATTGGAAGGTTTCAAAATTTCTCCAATGTAATTCTCACCATTCATATTTTTTTGTTGCTAGTGGTTCAATTAGAAAAAGTGAAAATGTGAAATTGAAAGGTTGAGATCCACACTTTATCCCCTCGGGTGGAATTGTCATCGGAGACAATCCCAAACAACACAATAGAAGCACAATTATCAAATGTATTTAACCCTATGGACTAGATGGGTCAAAATATAAGTCAACATTAATCAAGTAATGACTATTCCTTTTCACCACCACAGAAGCTTGTCGCACGCCCCTAAATTTTTAAAAATATACTGCTATGATTTTAGAAATTTGAACTTTATTTTACATGTTTAGATTCTAGAATTTAAACGATCTTTATACATGGTTCAAAACCCTCTTAAATTTTAGAATTTTACATATTCGAATACTAAATTTTGAAACATGTTTTTAATGATATACTCCCTCCGGTCCTTTTTATAAGGAACACTTTGAAAAAATCACACAGACCAATGAAACACATTTAACATAGTTATTTTCATTTTTTTTTTGAAACAACATAGTTATTTTCATTTAATACTCTTATAAATTTAAATTTATTTCATGTATACCCTTATTTAATTACTCTTTATTCAACTAACTTACTTATTTTTAAATTCTCTCTCATAATAAATAAGGGCATAAGTGAAATTGAACATTTAAAACATTTAAAAATTGGTCAAAGTTTCTTATAAAAAGGACCAAATTTTTTGCCCTAAGTGTTCCTTATAAAAAGGACCGGAGGGAGTAGTTGTGTTTTTTAAGTTGTTTGTGTTGTTTAACATATGGATGCTTCTCATTTAATTTTTTTGCTGATGTAAAGTCAGACATTACACTAAAGGTCGTAGATCAACCCACTGATGGGATTGCTGAAACTACAAGGTATGATTTTGCATCAGTGAAAGGATCCACAACTTTAACTACAATGTTTGACTTGTATCATCGGAAGCATCACGAGGTTCATCTATATTACTCTTGAAACAATATAAACAATTTAACTAAAAGAATAGTCTTAATAAAAACAGGTTTTAGATTCTAGAATTCTAACGTAAAAATTACTTTAATTTCATATATGTATGGGGGCGTTCAGATTCTAGATTCCAAACATGCAAATTATATGCTCGGTTTTTAGAATCCGAATAGGGTATTGTTCTGGTGAACACTCAAAGGGGGTTGTATTATTGATATTGGATTAAATAATGTTACATAAGCTTAGACCAAAGAAAGGTCCATGTGTTTGAGAGTAAAAAAAAAAAAAGAAATATATGTGACCATGAATGATCAATGCTATTTATAGAGTTTCTTTCCTTCTTCTCCAAGCTCCACTACCCTGTTTTTCGGCCACCTCCTCCTTCCTCCGTGAATGGCTTTCTTGGGGGGTGGTTACTTTCCTCCTTATTCTCTGTCACGGTGGATCATGGTGGGTGGTTGCTATCTTCTTCCTCAAGAGTCATCAAAGTGGAAGATCATGGAGAGGAGATATTTTCTTCTGCTTATCGCCACAATTTCAAAATGTTGGCGCCATCACAGCTTGTCCCGCCTTGCATTATTTTGAATTGTGGATTGGATTATATTGGGTCACTTCTTGTTGGGCCTTGGTAAAATCTTTACATCCACGCCCGGTCCAGGTATTTTTATTTTGGAACGTGGGGCACAAAGAGTTAAATGCAGGGGCGGAGCCACTCACAGTTGAGGGGGTGCAGCTGCACACCCTGAAATTTGAAATTTTGTATATACTATATTGTATTTTGTGTACTATGCACCCACTGAAAAAATAGTGTTGCACCGATGAACCACTCCTAAGACACAGTCACAAGAAAAAAGGGGAAAAAAATGAATAAAAATCAAAGCATTACCTCTCAGCAAAATAGAGCACACACAGGAAGAAGAATATGAAATTAAGAATGAAGAAGCGGCGGCTTGCTTTAGATGAATGATAATATGGCACAAATTTAGGGTTGTATATATTTTGTTATGGGTTTGGGCTTATTTTTTTCTATGTCACTTTAGAGATACCACTTTTGGACATTGAGCTCAAGTGATTATACCACTAAATAAATAATTATACCACCACCACCTCTTATAAA
The DNA here is from genome assembly GCF_020283565.1 of Trifolium pratense. Taxonomy (NCBI): domain Eukaryota; kingdom Viridiplantae; phylum Streptophyta; class Magnoliopsida; order Fabales; family Fabaceae; genus Trifolium; species Trifolium pratense. The sequence continues at coordinate 37,611,849 of NC_060064.1, read as the reverse complement.
AATAATAATAATTATACCATCTATTACAAAAATAATAATTATACCACCTAAATTAAATGATTGGGATCAAGTGATTATTAATTCAAAAGACTAATCATTCGAAAGAATTAAGTTCAATATTTTGGACGAAACTTGCTAGATCTTACTTAGTTTTTAGACGAATTCTGAATTACCAAATTTTCTTACCCTAAAATCGGAGAACTAACACAAAAAAATAATTATACCACCTAAATTTACTCGTGCAATTTTATTAATTACTCACTAAATTGGATCAACACGCTAACTCATTTAGCTAATTGGGTTAATATCAATTAGAGCGCAGTATGTATAGTTTCAATCGTTTGAGTTTGAACATCTGCACCCCCTGGTCAGGAGTCCTGGCTCCGCCACTGGTTAAATGACCAAGCCACGGATAAGTCCTGATTATCCAGCTCTATAGCAAGGCCTAAGGGTTGTTGTAATTAATTTCCATGCAATAATATCTACTGCATTTGTTGTATTAAAGATGCAATAATGCTAACCAAAGTATCATCTCCTACCTTAGTTCCTAGTTGCCAAGCAGAAAAAGGTGACTGGGTTTTTGAACTTGAAGAATGAAGAGCGCGGGGATTTGATTAATATTCCCCATTTTATGTAATTTTGCCAAGAAAAAAAATAATAAAGACTAAAGTGTTACAAATAAATAAGATAAAGGATCCTTGTGTAATTTTTTCTATTCATAATAATCATATCTCATCGGCGTGACTTTATTTGACATGATTATAGTGTGGTAGAGAGTATAGTTGAATAAGTTCATGAGGTCGATGTGTCGTCGGTCAACACTATTTTTAAATTGAGGTGTTATGTATGAAAATTTAGTGCTTAGAGTTGATGTAATCATTTTATCGTGATCAACACTACTAGTACTTTGGAGCTGAGATATTATGGTCTCTTATGGACCATATATTTTCTCCGACTTTGAGGCATTAGAGAAATTGAGAACTGACAAAAAAGTATAAGCAAAATTACATTACAGGTCCTTTATCTTATTTTTTTGTAACACTTTGGTCCTTTATCTTTTTTTTGTAACACTTTGGTCCTTGATCTTTTGTTTGTAACACTTTAATCCTTTATTTTTTTTATTTGTAACACTTTAGTCCCTTTTTTGTAACAGTTTGGTCCTTTATCTTTTTTTATTTGTAACACTTTGGTCCTTTATTTTTTATAAATAAATAAGATAAGGACCAAAGTGTTACAAAAAAAAGATAAAGGATCAAATTATTACAAAAAAAAAAATAAAGGACCAAATTGTTACAAAAAAATAAGATAAAGAACATGTAGTGTAATTTTGCCAAATATATATTTATGTTGATGATGTTGATATGTTATTTTCTTGATACACACATGACTAAGAAAAGTGTGGTATCAATATGATATACCTATTGCCATGATTTAATATCATTTCGTTTTTCTTGTACGGAATTTTAATTAGGTGATAATTATTTAGTGGCCAATATAAAAATTATGTTATTAGTCTGAAAGTTGCTTTTAAAATGTTTTATTTCTATGATTTTTTTTTTCTTGGATTATCTTGTCTCATTCTAGTTCAATTTAATGAATTTATTGTAAAACTTTTGTTTTCTAGATACATGGAATGATTGATGTATTAGTCCATTTTTTAGACTAAATAGATCAATCATTTTATGAACCTAAAAAGTGGAAATTTTCTTATATTAAGGACTGGAGGGAGTACTTTGATTCAAAACGTGTAAGATGAGTTTTCATTATTTGCAAAAAGAACAATTTAGACACACGTGTAAGATTAATAATCGTGATATTATATGAAATTAGAACACATTTGTTGAAATCATGGTTACATTTGTTAGAATCACTGAGATATTAGACCAAATCTTTCTTTGTCAAATCACATGTCTAGAATTTGAGTTCTTGGACAAACTACTCTCTATTTATAATCTTATACAAAAGTCTACTGTATTGCTCCTTGATGAGATATGGATACTCTTTTAACCATTCTTTCATATTGTTCATCCTTAGTTTGATCTTAACCACTCATTTAGTTTTATTTTTTTAGTTTATAATGGAGTTGATGATCGAATTCATGATCTATAGCAAACTAACCGAAAATATAGACGGTCCAAATTGGCCAATTGAATCCAAATTAAGATGTTGCAATTTTTATCGATTTGATAATTTTTAGCTCGAATCCGACACGTGCTGAGCCCTAGTTGAAGGGAATCCAAATCCTCTTTGATTGGGTATGCTACTTGTGGGATCGGCTTATCTCCAGTCACATTATGTGACAGTGAAATCCATACCATTCATTTTTACTACAGCAGCTTTAAATTTAAATAAATAAAGAAATGAATGGTTTAGATGGACACTGGACCTTGTGTTTTCCAGCCTGCCGTATGACTGGTCAAATACTAGTACCAGGAGTAGTTATTTTAACTTGCGCACACGCTACATAAATTTTCTGGGATTCTCTCGTCAATACTACTATACTAGTACTAGTACTTCTTCTATGAAATCAAAATCAATTTTCTCATATGAAAACAAAATTACCCTAAGTTCTTCACATTGCAAATGCAACATTATTATTAGGTACTAACAGAATTTCTAAGGAAGCAGCAATAAACGACAAAAATAGTTGTAAACAATAAAACATGCTTCCAAACAAAACTGTACATTACTAGTAACAAAGTTCACAACATCAAAAAAGTTATTAATAAAAACCAAATCCTTAATCCTTATCCTAATTAATCCTTCATTAAAAACAAAACAAAACAAAATTAAACCACTACTATATGTCCTGTCCTCATCGCCGTCCAAACCGACACTAACCGCCGGCGAGTTCTTCAAACAAGCGGCGCCGGCAAGTTAAGATCAAACAAAAACGGCTTCTTCTCCTCCACCTCCTCCTTACTCACCACAATATTCTCCAACTTATAACCCTTATACTCCGATCTCACCGGAGCACCGGCGGTAAAATAAACCGGCGGACCCCAAAACTCAACCGGTCTTCCATTACCACCGTCGTGAGGCTGAGAAAGTGGAAGAATAGTAGGAGCAACGAAGTAAGAGAAGTTGGTTTTTGCTTTTGGTCCACGGAGAGCTCTGGCGGCGTCATCGTAAGCTCTAGCGGCTTCTTCGGCGGTGTCGAAGGTGCCGAGCCATTTGCGAGTTTTTTTCCATGGATCGCGGATCTCGGCGGCGAAACGCCCCCATGGACGCTTACGAACTCCTCTGAAATGTTGGTTGGACGGTGCCGGAGAATCAGTAGGAAGCATGGGTAAAAGGGTAAAAGTGTGTATGGGGAAGTGTGTGAATGAATAACAATAACAATAATGGAGAGAGGGAAGGGGTTGAAATGAAATTGAATAATGGTTTTTTGTGCGTGGGAGAGAATGGATATAAATAGAGATGGGGACAGTTTGTGTTTACGCCGACAGGTTTTCTTTCGGGTGGTATTCACCCATTTACTACTTTTGTGACTACATTTGGATTTTTTTGTTGGTGCAAACCGAATATTCTGCTTGTAATTATAGAGATTAATTTTTTAATTTTTCAAATTTAAATGAGCTGTAAATTTTCTCTGAGAAGGTTGATGACGTATGTTCAAGTTAAAAATCGAATTCAAGATCTAGATTAATTTATATGAGATTAGTGTCATCTCATCCAAACGTTATTGGTTTCGATATATCATGATTTAGGACCGTCTCCTTATTTTATTTTTCATTAGTATTACTAGTATTTCTTCATTTTTTTTCTAATGTTAATTAGTGATTCTGAGATATAGTATTAGTTAAAAAAAAATAAAAGAAATAAATTTTATATTGAAGAAATATTTTTTATATTTTTAAAGAATATAATACATGAATTTAAAGACTTATTTATCAATGTACCAAAAAAAAAAAGACTTATTTATCATATTTAATTTTTGTAATTCATGTCTTCAAGATACTAGTTGGCAATTTTTTTTTATAGGATTTTGGATTTTTTGGTGATAACTGATAAGAGAGGTTGAATGACATCTTCATAGTTCAAAATAAAAAATAAGAGAGAAAGATTCATACATCAGAAAAAAAATATTGAAGAAAATCTACATTTGTCTTGATATTTTGTTCAATAAGCCCCCATGGCTCTCCTGTCTTTGTGGGTCACATACTTTATAATATTAAAAAGTTGAAATATAAATACATAAAGTTATTAGTAAATCTTATTTAGTAAGTTGTTATGAGATGTTTATTTGAAGAAATTGAGTGTTTATTAAGTATTATTATAAGAAAGAAAGAAAAAGAAATTAGTGGTGTGTGCGTATAAAATCTATTTTATTTTATTTTTGTCAAGTAGTCTAGTGATAGAAATTTTATATTTAAGATGGATAAGTGAAATGTTCGGGGTTCGAACTTCAACCCCTACATATATAATGCAGTGTTTCTATCAACCGAGTCAAGCTTATATCGCAAAAATTGAACTTCTCCATTGTATATGCTCTTAAAGAAGCAAAAAATAAATGTTTGTGATAGAAATCATAAATTTTGAACTTTTTAATAGGATGACAAAACGGGCCAACTCACCTTGCCATTAACTCGCTAAAATGGTGGGAAAGGATTGTCTCCCATGAAATTTTTCTCCATTGCAATCTTGACCATTCATTTTTTTTTGTTTGTTTGTTGTTTATTCAATTAAAAATAAATTTGAAAGGCTAAGATGGCCACCGCAGTGAATTGAGTGAAATTCTCACAAGAGACAACTAAAGACAATACTCTCTCCTTCTCAATTTGATTGACAAGTTGACTGTTTCACGCATGCCGATGCATAACTTTGACGATTAATATTTTTAATTGTATAATAGTAAAAATTAAAATTTTTTGATATTTTGAAAATACTCATCGAGACGAATCAACAACATCTTATATGCTAATCTTTATTTTTGTTTATTAGTAGGAAAATAAGGCCAAAACAATAAATGTGAATAGTGCACAACAGTCAACTGTGTCAATCAAATTGGGACGAGAGAGTATAAAGATAGTGGGTTGAATATCTCATCCTGCCCCATTTTATGATGGGTTGGCGAGTCGGCGGCTACCCCTTCACATTTTTTAATAAAAGTTTATTAATTAAAAACTCATAAAGACAATATAAAAATAATTAAATTAAAGAATATTTTATGTAGCTAAAATATTTATCTATTGAGTGATATAAATTATTATTACTAGAAAGTTCATAATATATCATAAAATATTTGTATTAAGTTAACAAGACAATGAAAATAAGAAGTTAATGGGTTTATCTATTCAAAAAATATTAGAAACATGAAATAAAATTTGGTGTAAATTGGGTATCCTCAGTTTTACACCAAAAAAAATATCCAATGCTTCGACTCCATAAATTTTCATAAAACTTACTATTTTCATTTGAATTTTTTTTTTTTTTTACATAGATTAAACGATAAGACATCATAAACTCACACACATAAACTCATTTGTATTGTTAAATGACTTTTTTTTTGAACCAAACAAACTTACTGTATTTCATTACTTATCAAAAGTTCAATACATGAAGGAATAATCTCAAATCTATGAAAATTAGTCCAAGAATTGACCGCCCTAGATAAAGTATGAGCAACCGAATTCACTTGTCTCCTAATAAACTTAACTTCAAAGTTCACACATGATAACATAACAAGAATAATCTCATTAACGATTGAAATAAATTCTGAGTGCCCTCGTCGTGTATAGTTAAATGACTTAAAAACAATTTTTTATAGCAACTTATATAATTTGACGGAAGAGAGTGTAGTGCTAAATGCTCATCCATTATGCCCTTCAATAAATTTGTAATGAGTAATCTTACCTTCCAGAAAAAATATTAATGGTCAAAATTTTATTGGAGAAAAATTTAAGGCTTAATTAGTAAAATGGTCCCTTAAAGACATTTTTGGTTTCAGATTGGTCCTTAAAGAAAAAAAGGTCCAAATAGGTCCCTTAAAGAAAAAAAAGTCCGAATAGGTCCCTTAAAGACATCTCCGTTAATCAGTTTGGTCCTATTTAGACCTCTTTTTAGGGACCAAACTGATTAACGGAGATGTCTTTAAGGGACCTATTCGGACTTTTTTTTCTTTAAGGGACCTATTTGGACCTTTTTTTCTTTAAGGGATCAATCTGAAACCAAAAATATCTTTAAGGGACCATTTTACTAATTAAACCAAAATTTAATGATGAGAGGATTTCTTCCCCCGTATTGAACAATGTTGTGGGTTAGGAATTAGGATTTGGATTTTGAGTTTGTTAGTATATTTAACACGATAGAGGAAAGGCATAGCAGTAGCATTAGCATTAATAGGGTGTAGCATTGCAGCTACCACCGTCCGTTTGGCATGGATTATGATTTGTTTTGGTAAAGACCGCAATAAAGGAATCCAGTGGTAACCCTTCCATATCAGGTCTGGTCTGCCCACCTCATCATTTCATTTCAACACGTCTAATTTTGCTGCTTTGCTTTCTTCATCCGTTGATTCCAAAATAATTGTCGTAGTTATCACCGTACATATGTCAATATACAACTGATATTATTTTATCAGAAGAATGATCGTGTTCAGTGTTGCTCCGTTCCAAACCCCGGTGAAGGGAAAATGGGTTGTGTACCTACAAATACTCTGACGCTCAAGTCAGTTAAGTGTGGAGGGAGGTTTTCAGAGAGAAAGATAATGTACATTTGTGAAGTTGAAAAAGTTTGTTTATATAGTCTTCAGCGCTAGGTCAATGTCCTTGATGGCATTAATGGCTCCCTTGGTAACCCTCTCACTCATCATAACTTCATACAAGTACATATTGCTCCATCGATTCCAAAAATCATAATTGATCATTACACATATGTCAATTTATAACTTTAATTGTTAATATATTTAATTAAGAAGAATGTTAACATGTGCCCTGACAAGATAAATGTGAAAAAAATTTATTGAACTTGTGGTATATTCAATTCTCTAAACATTAAATTCTTTGTATCATTAAATGATATATTTTATATTTTTGGGTAGCTTAACATGTGCCCTTAGGACACAAGTTAACATGACCCTTTAATTAATTATACTCCCTCCGGCCTCATATGTAAGCAAAAATAACTTTTTTAGATTCATTGAAAAATGAATGTATTTAGTCTAAAATATAGACTAAATACATCATTTTTTCAATGAATCTAAAAAAACTATTTTTACTTACATATGAGGCCGAAGGGAATACAGTTGTTGAGATAAACATATCTTATATGTCAATAATAAAAAATTATTACTCATTTTAAAATAAGTTATGAGAATAACGAACATGATTAAACTCTACAACACTATACTCCTATATATTGTTTAGTAGATAAAAAGTTACTTAAAAAAATACTCTCCCTCTGTATTTTCAAATTTAGTTGGACTTAATTCTATGGAAGCTAACTCGATTACGGTCATTTTGGTACCGGTTTGGTGAATTATTGATCAAAATTGAATTTTGTGCGAAACTTTGAAGTTGGGGCTCAAAAGCAGATTTTGTGCAGAATTTTGGGGGGCAAAATCCAAAAAAAATTAAAATAGGGTGGTAAAATTTCGAATTTTAAAATAGGGGATAAAATTCCGATTTATTCAAAATAGGGAGTAAAATTGCATTTAAGCCTAAAAAAATGGTAACGATCATATTGTTTAATACTTCAATAATATCCGCATTATGGTGAGTGATGTATCACATTTTTCAGCATACAACATTTATAACGTGTCACCCGTGAAAGTGTGGCATTAATAATAAAATTATGGAAAATGCTAACTAATATACTAGTAAAATGGTCTCGGAGGTGTTTCATCTTTTTGAAATATCGAAAATGTTCTTTTTAATATAAAATTTATCTTTTTTTACTTCCTTAATTAATACCTCAAGGCCCTTGTTAGCATTGACTATATAATTATTAATTAAATTTTGGAGTAAGCAATAACGAGTAATGAGAGGTTCACCATGGATATAATTTGAATACCTGTTGGACTCGACAAAAGAGTCACTAGACCCGCCTCAACTCATTAGCAAGTTAGTCTATAGACCTACCTTTTTTCTAGTAGCACACCCACCAGTTTTATAGAGTCGTCTCCGGTATGACACATCCTACGGGCATAACAACAAAACTTGTGTACTGTTGGTATTTCAAGTGTAGTTGAGTCCCACATCGGATGAAACAGTGAATGTTGAATGGTTTATAAGGGAGAGGACCCATAAACCTAACACCTTAAGGTTTTGGGTTAAAGTGTGGTGTCCAACTCACTTATATAATTGTTCAAGGCCCGATGTGATGATCCCCGGACCCCCTCAAGACCCAACATGTACCTACATTTTACCTATCCAAATTCAATCCGATCTTAATAAAGAAATTCAAATTGATTGAGTTTTGGTTCGATTTTTTCTGGATTCAAAATATGGGGGTGGATAGTGAGAATACTCATACCCTCCTAATTTTTTTTCTTTGTATAAAAATATATTTTTACATTTCTTAAATTAAAAACTTTTAAATTACATTTATCAGTTTATTTTTATTTTTAAGAAAAACCTTAAACAAGTTTTTTTTTACAGGTTATTTTTATGTAAACTTAAGCTCCATTTGGCAAGGTCGAGTTTTGAACTTATGATAAAAAAAGACGTTTTGGTAACTGTTTTTCACCATGAGCTTATAATTTATTTTATTAGTTTATAGTTTATTTTTCAGACGCTATTTCAAATAATTTTTGAGCTTATGGTTATCATTTTTTTCTTTTCAATTTTACCTTATTAATTTATCTAAAGTGCATTTTTACCCTTCATAATTATAATTTATTATCATCTTTTGGTGGGGGGTGGTACGGCTCATAGTAAAGGTATCTACTGGCTAGCATGGGAGTGACTTGCATGTCCTAAAAGGGTTTTGGGTTTTCATAATTTTGAAGCATTCAATTTGGCTATGGTAGCAAAACAAGCATGACACATCATACAAAATCCGGATACTTTGGTGGCTAAACTTATTAAAGCAAGGTACTTCCCATGATCTAATTTATTTGAGGCTCCCTTAGGTCACAATCCTAGCTTTGCATGACGTAGTATCTGGAAAGCTAGACAGATTCTTTTACTTGGATGTAGGTGGAGGATTAGTGGCGTGATAAGATATGTGTCATGTCTGATCCTTGGTTACGTAGGAATGGAGAACGTTGGATCCTTTCGCCTCAACCTTAAGGTGTGTACAACTTATTTGTTAAAAACTTAATGGTAGATAATTATAAAGCTTGGAATATTGCCAAGATTCGTATGTTGTTCCCATACCATGTGGTAGAGAGGAATATGGCAACACCTCTCATTGGTTCAGTTTATGAGGATAAGTTGGTTTGAGAGGGGGGGACGCAATGGTTGTTACTCTGTTAAATCTGGTTACAAGTTGCTTATGCAGTATATTATTCGTAGTGATAAATACCACGTGGAAGGTAATTGGAAAGAGATGTGGAAATCGCATGCTCCACATAAAGAACGTCGTCTTTTTTGGCGTTTGTGTAGGGGATGCCTTCCAACAAGGTGCAGATTGTTTGAACGTAATGTCGACTGTGAGATTCAGTGCCCCTTGTGTGAAGAGGAGGTAGAGGACGACGTCCACACTTTTTTCACCCGCGCTTCTGCTCTGTCTAGCTGGCAAACTGTCGGGCTGTCATCTGTCATGGTCTTTGCAGCGTGTCAGCAAGGTAGTGCGACCGATAGAGTATTTGCTTTGTGTCGGAATGAGGATTATGAAACTATAGGTAGAGTGGCTTCGCTATTTTGGAGTATATGGCACAACCGAAATGATAAAATCTGGAATGATAATCTTAGGACTCCAAGTCAAGTTGGACGGGATGCTTTTGATCATTGGAGTGAGTGGTTTGTTGTTCATAAGATGCGAAGTCCTGATGATCATTATGCTCCGCCTTTAAGCACAGATCGGTGGGAAAAACCTCGTTTAGAATGGTTAAAATGCAATGTAGATGCAGCTTTCTTTGTTGACTCGGGCGGGACAACAATGAGTGCTTGTTTCCGTAATAGCTCCGGTGAGTTTACGGCGGGATTCACAAAGTGGCAGCATATGGTTTTATCAACAGAGGAGGGTGAAGCATGAACATTATTGCAAGCCATGAATGAAGCTAAGCATAGAGACTTTGAACGAGTCCAATTTGAAAGTGACTCTCAAGTGCTGGTTGAGGCAATTCGTACTAAGAAGCAATGCAACTCAGAGTTTCTTTCAATCGTGAATGATATTATTCTTGTTATGTTATCTTGTGCAAACTTTGAAGTTAAGTTTATTAGGAGACAAGTGAATTTGGTTGCGCATAAGCTAGCTTGGGCGGCCAATTCTTGGACTAGTTTCTATAGATTTGAAATTATTTCTTCATGTATTGAACTTTTGGTGATTAATGAAATGCATTAAGTTTGTTTGGTTAAAAATAAAAATTTATTGTAATTCAAGATAAAATTAATACACTCATACGAGCCCACTTGTCATTTTTGTACGTATCACCTCATCTCATGTACATTAGTACATACTTCGTATTAATTTTTTTTCTTCATATTTCATATACGTCAATGTGTGTTGCCCTGGAGGCTGGAGGCTGGAGGCTGGAGGCTGGAGCCTGGAGGTGTGTTACCTGGGATACACACAGACACTCCATAGTTAATTTTATTTTATCCCTCTTCAATGAATATATATACTCCTATAATTTATTCATTTCCATTTTGTCAAAAAAAATAATTATTCATAAGAAATCAAGATAAGATATTGTAGCAACAAAATAGAGATAAATTAATCAATTGGTCTAGTGGTAATTGACACTAGACTTAATAGGAAAGATTACAACTCGATTTTCCGTAACTGAGATCGATAAGGGGCTGAAACCACTTGATACCAAAACTGGACTAGATACCGATGGTGAAAACTAAAAAAAAAAAATTAAAGTATTTTTTTTTAGTTTACATTGTTGGTAACAAGGATCGAATCTATGACCTCATGTATACGACACAAATTTCTCACCACTAAATCAAACTTAATGACTTTGATAAAGTAGTCTATGCAAACATAACTTAATTGAAAAAAATATTTGTACTATATTTAAATTACTAAATATCATTTTTATTTCACCAAGTTAATTGAATCTCATTATTTTTCAAGGCTCGTCTATTTTACATTTTTATTTAACAAAAAAACAAACTATTTCACATTTCCATTGACTTTGTTTTACTCAGACTTTTACCTTTGAATTTTTTTTAGGCAACTTTTCCTTTGAATTAGATAACTTTTTTTTTTTGACTCAATTGAATTAGATAATAATTAGATAACTATGAATCTGTTATAAACTAATGTAAATAGGAGCAATAGTATAAATTGAGAAGAGAGAAAAGAGAGAAATAATAGTGTATGTTATTCACCACTAGGATTAGGGTTACAATATAGTGATACATAGTATCTATACATAGGTAAACATAATGGGCCAATTACATGGGCCAGGACATCCACTAATAATATTCATAACACTCCCCCTTGGATGTCCATCGAGGATATGCCTCATTAAAACCTTTACTAGAAAAAACCCGGTGGGAAAAAAATTCTAGTGAAGGAAAAATACAACATCCTTTGTGTTTGAACTGCCTCATTAAAAACCTTACCAGGAAAACCCAATGGGACAAAACCATGGTTAAGGGAAAAAGAGTGCAGAACACAATTATATCTCCCCCTCATGAAGACAATTATATCTGAGACGAATAAGAGCAATTAATCTTCAATATAGTTGATCAGAAGCTTTACTTGATGATGACTTTGTAGAAAGATTTGATTCTTCTTCTTTAATATAATCTTCTCTGAATTAGCTGTTGATGCAGTATTATCTTCTTCAAATTTCTTGTATGTGTAGAATCACAAACTTCAACAAAACCACACTCTGAACTTTCTGAATGTAGTGTTAAAACTTCCACATAATCGGATGATATTGTTGTATCTCTAAGATACAAATTATATACTTGACTTTGTTCAAATATCTTTGAGTTTATTGATACCATCACATACATAATTAGCAAAATGCAATAGTGTTCTCAATTGAACTAAAATATGGTCCTTCAAGACCAATTCAAGTAAGTGATCATTTTCTTGCGACATGAAATGATATTTGTTCACTTCAAGTGACAATAAATTATATTTGTTAATATCAAATATATTTCATTTCAAACTTTTCTTTAATCAAAGGATTTCAAGAACTCTTCAGGAGTTTATGTCATCATATAACAAATTCATTTCCAAAGTGACTTATTCATTTCATTAAGTCATCTCTTCGATAGTTTGAAATGTATGTCTCGTGGAAATTAAATTCTTCATGGAGTTTTATATAATTCACACTAACAAGTGAGCCATACAAATATATTTTGACACATTTTTCAAATAAATTGAATTTTCCATGTGTTAATAAACTTAATCAAGTAAGACTTAATCAAGTAAGAGAAGGATTTTGATTTCACTTCAGGTGAATATTTCTCTTCACATTCAATGGCAAACTTTTACCAATATGCTTGAATAAAAAAATCAAGCTTTTAATGTTTGTATGTCAACATTTTCTATTCACACGAAAATTAATTCGTATCTCATCATGTTTTACATCTTCAGGTGTATGGACTGCTGGTCCAAAAATCTTCACTTTGCAAAGTGACTTTAATTACGTAGCAATTGCGTTTTCATTTAGACAATCATTGTCTATAATTCTCAATAGAATTTATTTCATGATCCTCATTAACTCCTTTCACAAATAGCGCTATATTATATATAAAATATCGTCAACGTTGACTTACTTTCGGTTCCATCATATTTCATTCATGACATAATTTTCATTCATGACATAATTCGTCAAGATCTCTTTATTATCATAAATTTCAGGTACTTGAGTAGTTCTTCTGGAACTTAAAACTCAATTATGTCAAATACTCTTTTGAAGTTTTCATATCCTCACTTGGGTCATCTTTCTTTTTATCTCATTTTCTTATTTGAGGATTTTTATCGTTGGAACCGACTGATCTACCACACTTCAGGGTGGTTAATACTGATTTGCAATATAAGATTGTCCAACTGGGACATCCATTTTGTTTGGAGCATTAGCAGCTAATAGTTGATTTCATAAATTTTGCAAATGATTTATCTTTTGAACATTTGATTCAAACTATGAGGATCAATGTGAGATAATAACATTAATTTATTTCAAGTGATTCATGTGAACTTCTGGTTCATATTTTTCAGCTGCTTATTCTCCCCCCTAATATTGGGAAAATTAATTCATCACTTGAAAATCAGCCTACATGGCTGTAAATAATTCTCCAATTTTTGGCTCAAGATGATTTATAATAGATGGAGATTCATATCAAATACATTTTCCCAATATTCTTTAAGAACCGTTTAAATGCATTCTATTGGAGCAATTGCACATACACAACACATCCAAAAATGCTTATATGGGAATTATGTTTATAAACAAAGTTCAAATTGTAAATTAGGGGAGAACTTTATAATAACTAGTTGGCTTGATGCGAATTAGTATCTCAATATACATGTTTGAATGTTCCCAAAATATAAATTAGAAGTTATGATCTCATAAGTATCAGTCATGTAATTAACTTTAGACGTCTAAAGAATGGATCTTAAGTCCATTTTTTTGTATGAACATACTACCGGATGTTTCATAGTAATTTCAATTGACATACGATACTTATCAAATATTTTCTAAGAATTTAGAAAATGAGATCTTAGCAAAACTATTTGAGAAAATAATCTCACAAACTTCTGGTTGTGAGTAAATATGCATGTGACCAATTTAGTTGATGCATCAATTCAAGTCACAAATTGTCTAAATGATTCATATTCTCAAATTATCAATTTCTTTTGGGAGCTAGTAACACATAAAAAATTATTAGAATGAAGGAACTTCGGGCCCTTCAATACATATCTATATTTTTTTTTTGCATCATAAAATCCGGGATGATCCAACCGGTCTTGCCAAAGATAAATTTAATATGACTTGTAAACTTCTGGTTTACAATAATTTGTGTGCAATCCTTCAGGAATGCGTAGACTATTGAATTATTCTGAAATTCATATAAAATAAAAAATACAAAAGATTATTATCAACCATTGAGTTCTTCAAGAACTAGATAATAAATCATTATCAATTTACAATCCTTCAAGGATATAGAAATATTGAATTCATTTGAAATTCATTGAAGAGAAAAAGAATTTATTTTATTAGTTCTTCAAGAACTATATAATAAATAAAATCATATCTATGTGCAATCCATCGGGGATGCATGATTATTGAAATTCTTCCGGAATTCATAATATGGTGACACTTCATAAGTTCTTCAGGAACTAGATTAGTGAATTCTTCCGGAACTCACGAGGGGAAAAAATTGAGTTTTCTAAGTTCTTTAGGAACTAGATTAGTGAATTCTGCCGGAATTCATAATTAAATTTATAAGTTCTTGAATTCTTCTAGAATTCATAATAAAATTGAGATTTTGTAAGTTCTTCAGGAACTAAGATTATTGAATTATTCATAAATTCATGGATTAAATTTGTAGTTCTGCAGGAACTAATTTTGTTGAATTCTTCAGGAATTCATAGATTAAATTTCTTAGTTCTTCAGGAACTATATAATTGAATTCTTCTGGAATTCATAGAGAGTAAAGTTAAACTGATAAGTTCTTCAGGAACTATGTATTTATGATAGAATAACAATCTCTTTTGCAATCCTTCATGGATGCATAAAAATATTTCTTTTGACATATATAGACTAAATAAATTACAAAAATGAAACAATTAAAGAAAATTGTATATTCCTTCTCTGTGAGCATGTCCAGACATATATATTGTTTTTTTTTTCTTTTTCAAATAAACAACACAGTTGAAATAAACCAAATAAAAGGTTGCTGGAAGCCAAAACAAACCGATTGAAACTTTCTCAGCAATGGTTTTACTATACAAATTCATATAAATTGAAACGTCATAAAATATCAATGATGCCAAAACTTATGTGGCCAAAATATGTGATGGCCAAAAGAAATTAGTCCAAAACCACTGATCAAAATCGTAACGAATTCATTTATGTAAAATTGTGGGTTTTGATGTTTTTATGTGGGATCGTTGAAAATTTAATAATCCATATTTTTCATGTGTCAAAAAAAATATCTATATTTTTCATTGAACATTAACCCGTGCATTTGCAAATGCACGGGTAAGTTATACTAGTGTTGTTTTATAGCAGAGTGAAGCGGTGGATATGACGTATGCATCAAAATAAAATTAAAATAGCCTTCATGTACATACCTTTAGCAGAAAGAAGCAGTACGCATCAAAATAAAATTAAAATAGGTTTTACGGAGATTTGAGGCAAAGCCAATAATTAAAAACAAGGGCTCTAAATTATAGCCAAAATTAAATAAACATGTTTATGTTCTTTTGGATGATCGAAGTGTCGATGTTTCATCATATAGGTGTCGGTCACGAAGCATAATGATGCTTCACCAGACTATTGTCGGTCACGAAACTCAAACAATATCAAACATCCAAGATACATATTATAAATAAATAAATAATTGATCAACATTTTATGTAATATTAATGATCAAAGTGTTATGCTTCACCATACAAATGTCGGATATCACGAAGCGTAAACAACATCGAATCAATTAAATACACAAAGAAATGATGCTTATTTATTTATTTATTTATTTAATTTTAATTATTATTATTATTTGATCTTTATAAGTATACAAGGTTCAAACGATTCATAATCATATAATAATCAAAACTAAAAATTACTTTTGATTCGTAAAAATAGAATAAGAGTTGCGTACCTCAGTTGGTAAGCTCGTGCTGATAACGTGTTATAAACTAATGTAAATAGGAGCAATAGTATAGATTGAGAAGAGAGAAAAGAGAGAAATAATAGTGTATGTTATTCACCACTAGGATTAGGGTTACAATATAGTGATAAATAGTATCTATATATAGGTAAACATAATGGGCCAATTACATGGGCCAGGACATCCACTAATAATATTCATAACAGAATCGCTAAAATATGTCTAATTCTATACAAGTACTATTTAATGGTAATCTAACCTTTGAACTTTTTTTAGGCAACTTTTTCCTTTGAATTAGATAACTTTTTTTTTTTTGACTCAATTGAATTAGATAACTATGAATTGCTACAATATCTCTAATTCTATACTAGTATTATTTAATGGTATCTATTATCTAACAACAATAAAAAAAGAAAGTAATCGAATCCTTTTGTTTTAAATGCTGTGTCGCAAAAACATACTTATTCAATGTTAGTCAAAAAAAAATATTCATTCAACAAAATCATGTATTAAATATTTCTTTATACCTTTTTTTTTAATCTTCTTTTTAAAAAAATTGGTTACTTTTAATCTTTTTGAACAAGTGGTTACTTTTAATCTTAAAAACTGGTTGACATACTTGTGCCTAGAAAAACAAACTGCTTGAGTGTTTGACATACTTGAATGAGTTTTTTTTTTTTTTTTTTTTTTTGCATAGTCCATACTTGATTGAGTTGAATCATAGATATCACGTAATCATAAAAATAGATTTTTTTTTTAAAAAAAATTAAAATTTGAATTAGATACTTTTTTGGGACAGAAGTTTGAATTAGATACCTATATTTATATTTTACTAACTAGAACATCGACCCGTGCGGTGCACGAGTCTGATTAGCTGTAAGTTATATAATGATTAAATAAGATATGATAATTCCAATAATGTAAGGTATATGAAAAAAGTCGAGTAACATTAAACGATAGTTCAACAATTATTTTGGAAAAATATTCATACAAAGAAAATTATGTTATATTGCGGAAAACTTCCTTATAGACCACATTCGATGTCTTAGTCGTATCTTCACTGTCGTCATCGATGATCAATATTTTTAATCCTTTTCTAGAAGTAACTCTTGAAATTGCAACATACAACTGACCATGTGAAAACACTGGTGACAGAAGATATATCCCAACATGCTTTAAAGATTGTCCCTGACTCTTATTAATAGTCATTGCAAAAGAAATCATTATAGGAAATTGTCTCCGTTGAAATTTAAAAGGAATTCTCACGTCAGATGGTGTCAGAGAAAATCTAGGTATGAAAACCTGATCACCAATATTACTTCCTGAAATAATTTTTCCTTCAAGAGCACGTTTTCCCAATCTCATAATAATAAGTCTTGTTCCATTGCATAATCCTAATTTTTGATTCAAATTCCTTAATAGCATAACTGGAGCTACAACTTTAAGTCTCAACTTGTGATTTAGAAGTCATGGCGTAAAAATCGTGTTAAAAAATTCGGGAGTATGAACATCATCCACTATTTGATCGTCTACATTTTGTGTGAGTGGAGTATCATAACTCAAATATGTTTTTTCTTCACAATGAATTAAATCCAACATATAATCATTTATTGTGTCGACTATTGAATTTTTAGGAGCTAGTATAGCTCTATTTTGGAAATATGTTATATCGTTCATGTCTTGTAAAAGTTGGGGATAAGTGCTTTCAACGATAGAAGCAAGAGGATCACCTGAATTTGGAATCAATAAATCTGATGGAATGCCAAGTTCTAAATCATCGTCGTTGTCATCTCCAATTTCTCCATCACCAACACCCAAAACCCATTCAAAAAATAATCTTCTTTGTTCAACGTCTGCACTCGACACTTGTGAATATTTGCAATGACAATACATTCATAATCAATGTAACGAGCTCCACTTCTAAATATTAAAGTGGTGGTTTGTTCAAAAAGTATACTATCATATTCATCTATAAAAGGTCTGAATAGGACAAACTGATTCACGGAGATGTTTTTAAAAGACTTATTCGGACCTTTTTTTTCTTTAAGGGACCTATTTGGACATTTTTCTTTAAAGGACCAATCTGAAACCAAAAATATCTTTAAGAAACCATTTTACTAATTAAGCCAATAAGTTAAGAGTCCAAAGAAAGATTTAGGCCAAATTATAATTAATATTTTTTGGAGTACCAAGTTTCATTCTTAATTTTTTTTTAAGTCTTTGGTATTACTCTTAATTTTTTTTTAAGTCTTTGGCACTACTATTTTGGATTGATTAGTATAAGAAGGTGTATTTGTTTTTTGTTAACTCTTTGGTACTCATAAAAGGAACTCTGATAATTTAGAGTTCAGTTGAAAATTAAGTAAAATTTGATAAATATTTTTGAGTTTCTCAAACAATTCGTTTTTAAGAGTAATTCATTATTCCGGAGCAACTCTGAAAATTCAGAGTTCAGTTGAGAGTTAAGTAAAATTTGATAAAAAATTTTGAGTTTCTCAAACAATTCGTCTTTAAAAGTAATTCATTACCCCTGAGCCCAAACAGTTGATCGATGTATGTAAAATTGAAAGGGGGGAAGAACATGGTTTCTAATTCAAACTCTATTCATCTTTTGATTAAATTTTGGATTGTCAATCTCGTTTTCCCGAAAAGTTTAAGAATTTTTTTTGAAAGATTCCTGCGATGCAAAATAATACTCCTTTTAAAAAGTTTAAGATAAATTATTTTTGGAGTATTAGAGATTCTTTAATACATATCTCTTATTCTTTTTTTTTTTAAATAGAACATTATCTTTCTTTTTTCGGGGCCTTGTGTGATCCCGTTGTCCTTATTGTTATGTCCTTTGTAAAATATGTATCATTAAGTTGTTTATAAACTACTCTTGATCTCAACTACGAAGCAATATGCAAAATTTTCATGTAGCGTAATAATATCCCATAGTTGAGGCTAAAGGGGGTAAAGTGTAATTTATATTATGGTAAATGTATCGTCAATTGCACAAAAAATAACAATAAATCTCATTGTCTTAATTCTTAATGATAATGTCGAAGTTTTAAAAATCGAAACAAATCACCAACATGATATGTTTGGGATAATTGGTAGCACGACTCTCTTTCATATGAAAAACTTGAGATTGACTCCTAGAGTCGCCAATTTATGAGGCAACCCAATCTCGTATAAAAAAAATTCAGACATTCTCATGTTGACTCAAGGATTGAAAATTCGAATCAAATCAAATAATGCAACTGATTGATCCATAAACAAAAAATTGAACGATTTAGTGTTTTGAGCTGTTCGATCACAATTTTACCCTCATTTAAAAAGTCGAAAGTAGTTGAATTATAACTCAATTATCTTGTCGTTCTATGTTCGATTTTTAAAACATTCGATTAAATAGTAAAATGACTCATTTTTTTTGAATACACACTTTTAGGTTTTCATTATCCTATAGTGATAACCAAATTACAAATGAACAAGAGAAAAATGAAGTGTGATTCTTCTCATACTTTGAAATTCTTGATGATATTATATTTTTACCAATTTTTAATTCTTAGTAATTTTAAGAGAAAATTAATCAAGATTATTAAGAAAGAATGAATCACACTGCTCACTCAAAAGTCATGATACACATACAAATGAATACTACTTGTTAAGTTGTTAACATATCACATATACCACTATAATTGACTTTGAAAAATTCAAAGGAAAACAAATATAATGCACATAAAACACCACCGAATTGTAGCAATACCATATATCTGCAAATTAATCACAAACAATTTTAACATAATATGGAAAGAAATGCACTTTTTAATACACTAAACATGATAACCTATGTTCATTGGTAGAACTTGTTCAACCTTAGTAACCTTCTAATCAGTAGTTAGGTACTCAAATCTCATCAGAATTTCATAATTCTTGATGCAATAGAATCATAAGTTAACCTATTATCACATATGATGATTAAACCCCATCCAACATCAAAGCATTACTCTGAATTTGTCAAAAACCATGATACCATCACAAGAAACCCTAATCATAACCAATGTCACTTAAAACCCAAATTACTCCCAAATTACTAAACCATTTAAAACGCTCAAATACTCATTACAAAGCTCACATAATTATCTACAAAACTAAAAAAACCTCACTAAAATTCATAAAGAAACAAAAAAGTTATAATAAAATGATTCGAGCTTAAAAGCACACCTAAACAATTACTAGTACCAACAACCATTTATTGAACCAAAAATTTTCCCATATATGCTTCCACCAAAGGGAACAACAGCCGTCGATAAAACTAAATCCAAGGGTTGACATTTAAACTTGAGTAAAAGCTGAATCCTTGCACACGTCCAATTAACCAATCACGTTTCAGCATTTGGATGTTGTTCTTGATTCAAATTATTATATAAACCACGTAATTTTCGTCAATTTTACACACACCTAAAATTTCGTAGATCCATAAGCATATCCATTCTCTTTTTTTCATCATTCTCATTTTTCAAGCTATGGCTTCTGAAGAACCCACCGTCACCGTCGAAGAAACCGCCGTCGTTGACGAAACTGCCGCCGTCGACACTTTACCTCCTGTCGTCAATGAGTCTGACGAACCTGCTGCTGATGATGATACCACCACCGCCGCCGCCGCCAAGCCGAAGAAAGCTGCTAAGGAGCCTAAGCCGAGGAAGCCAGCTGCTAAGACCGCTCGCACTCATCCTCCTTACGAAGAGGTATAATCGAACTTCAATTTTCGTAATCGTTAATCTCATTTTCAAATTTGATTTCGTAATTTCGTAATCGTGATTCTGATTCTGATTTGAATTTGTTTGAAATTTTTGCAGATGGTGAAGGATGCGATTGTTACGTTGAAGGAGAAAAACGGTTCGAGTCAGTATGCGATTGCGAAGTTCATTGAAGAGAAGCATAATCAGCTTCCATCGAACTTCAAGAAGATTTTACTTGTTCAGATCAAGAAGCTTGTTGCTTCTGATAAGCTTGTTAAGGTTAAAGGATCTTACAAATTACCACCTAAGTCATCTGCTGCTAAACCAGCTGTTGCTGCTAAGCCTAAGTCAAAGCCCGCTGCTGCTAAGCCCAAGCCCAAGCCCAAGAAACCAACACCTAGGGCTTCTGCTCCTGTTAGTACTAAGAAAGCTAAGCCAGCTGCTAAGGCTAAGCCAGCTGCTAAAGCTAAGCCAGCTGCTAAGGCTAAGCCGGCTCCCAGACGTGCTGCTATTGTGCATCCTGCACCGGTGACGCTTTTGCCTCCCAAACGTAAGCCTAGGCCTGCTCCCAAGGCGAAGCCGGCAGCTAAGGCAAAACCTGCTCCCGCTAAGGCGAAACCTGCTCCCGCTAAGGTGAAAGCAGCTCCCGCTAAGGCAAAGCCTGCTACGAAGGCCAAGCCCGCTGCCAAGCCGGTGAAGGCTTCTCGGACTTCGACCAGGACATCACCTGGGAGAAGAGCTGCTGCGGCAAAGCCTGCTGTGGTGAAGAAGGTTGCCACACCGGTGAAGAAGGCTGCTCCGGTGAAGAAGGCGGCGGTGAAGGCAAAATCGCCAGCGAAGAAGGCAGCTCCGGCTAAGAGGGGGGGTAGAAAGTGAATTGTGGAGGGGTGTTTAGGAAGCTAGTTGTTTGTAGCTTAGCTAGCTGTAAATTTTTCCTTTGTTATTCGGTGTAGTTGAGGTTTTACAGATGTTGATTTTATTAAACTTTAAACTTTTAAATTGTTGGGTACACAGTTTCTAGCTTGTATTATCTTGTTATTGATTCAATAGTAAATGAAATGAAGCTAGAAATTTTTTAGATTTGTGTTGTTATTTAGATCTTTTTACAATTGAATGGATCTGTGGTTTTTTTCATTGTTTTCTTTAGATCTTGTTCAATGCATCTTATCTATTCAATTTTGGAATTATACATAAATGTTGGTTTTATGATTTTACAATGCAATTGATCTTTGGTTGTCAATTGATTTTCGTGAAATCTTGTTCTTATCTATGCAGCTATGGTATAAAATCCCTAACTAGTAGTATTGGTTTTGTGATTTTACAATGGAACGAGTCTGGTTTTTTTGTCATTGATTTCAGATCTTGTTTGATGTATCTTATCTTTGCAGCTTTGGTATAAAATTCCTAAATGTTGATTTTACAATGTAATGAATCTGTTGTTTTTGTCATTGATTTTCTTCAGATTTTGTTTATTGTATCTTATCTATTCAACTTTGGTGTTGAATCCCAAAATCCCTAAATGCTGGTTTCATAATTTTACAATTGAATGGATTTGTGGTTTTTGTCATTGATTTTCTCCGGATCTTGTTCATTGCATCCATCTTATCTATATGCAGCTTTGGTACAAAATCTACAAATGGTGGCTTTATGATTTTACAATGGATATGGTTTTTTCATTGATTTTCTTGTGATCTTGTTTGTTGCATCTCATCTATTCAGCTTTGGTATAAAATCCCTAATCTATGCAGCTTTGGTATAAAATCCCTAATTGTTGCAATTTTGGTATAAAATCCCTAATTGGCTTATGATTTTACAGTGGATTTGCCATTGATTTTCTTAGAATCTTGTTCGTTGCATCTTAACTATGCATCTTTGGTATAGAAGTTAAAGGGATTTCTTTGCATACTGGAGTTTTCATGTAATAATTCAAGCAAGTGTTCTTTTAGATTTATGCCTCTTTTGCAGCATTTGTTGGATTGTTGTCTAATTTAATAGTGAGAATTTAAAGGAAATAGTGTTGTTTGGTGTTTTCATGGATTCAGTCGAAGCATATTGTTGACCTTAACATGTTTGAAATTATTGAACAATTCAACATAAAAAACATGTCTAAGATTCTTTCATTAAATAAACGCCGGATTGTCTATAGGATATCCAAAGATTAGATTGAGTTAAACATGAAATAAAATTAAGTGATATTTCAATTTGGATTGGCTTGGGATTGTGGAGTGAAGTTTTACCAGAGGATGCAATTGCAATCTATCTCTTTTCACTTTTCAGTATTTAGCAAAGCTTCTTGAGGTGTTTTGCCAATAATTAGGATTGCACATGATTATTGTTAAGCTACTTGGAGTGCAATTTGGAATGCTTTGGTATTGTGGAACCGCATCCAAGGGCAAACACAACATACAATTACACCGAACCTACAAAATGCAGCTTCACAAAATTCAGACGTTGGTGCACAAGAATGTGAGCCAAACGAAAATCCAAACACATGCTACATTCCTGTTTCCAAAATTCAGATTATCTATCTATCTATCAAGTATACTAGAGTTGGTCACTTCCTTGTTCTGTGATTTAAATGAATTTGAAGTTCGGCTATAAAGAGGACAATATTTATGTTCTGAATGTGATTCAGTTAACACAGGTCAGACTACTTAACTCCAATCTGTGACTACATCAAATTCCTGAGTTTGTTAGATATTTAAACCATTCAAGTATACAATCTTGAACTTATTTGATGAGTAAACTTTGATTGCTTACGAAGAACATTTGTTATCAACAGTTTCACCTATTCTATTTAGTCTTTACTTTGTTTATGAACTCCAGCTTAGAGTAATGTGAAACATGGTTGTCAAAATTGTTTCTTTGCAAGTAGCATTGTCAATTGCGGATTGTGAAAAATAACAGTTTGTTCAAGTTCCGCTATGCAACACTGCTATATGACAAAATTTTGTACCAACTAGCGTATCATGGAACAATAAAGATTTGATCGAATTCCGCTACGCTGTAATGCCGCTATATCAACTATTGGCAACACTGCTTGTAGGATCTGATAATCTCATGACATTACCTTCCATTCCCCTATGTTCAGAAACATGGATAGAATGCTGTAATTAGTGATACTCCACAATTGGACACTTCATGTTTTCTTATCTATCTTATTTTATATGCATATAGGAATATGTTTAATTATAGTTTTATTATTTTTTAGATGGGATCTTACTATCCATGTTATAATCCCCGTTTTCAGTATAGTAAAGCTGCTTGAAGTGTTTTATCAAACATTTGCTCATGTTCTCAAAATTCAGTTTTTCTGTGTAGTATTGGCCACTTCCCTATTTACTTGTTCCTTATTTAAATGATTTTGAAGATTGGACAATTCAAAGATCAAACGTTTTAGTTCAAATTGCTATAAATTGAATGCACAGCATACTATTTAAAACAATTCATGTTTTTTTCCGACTTGCACAAGCTTTTATGTGACTTGGTTTTTGATGGGTATATACAAATTTGAAATTAATTAATGGATAATCTTTGAGTGCTCAAAATGTGTTAACAAAGGTTCCCCTAGTTCTCCGTTATATTGTTTCCAAAGTTTAGGTTTAGAGTGATGTGAAGCATGGTTATCAAATCTTATATTTTCACATAGGTTTAGATGATCCTCTTAGTTCCATACTGCCTTCTGATACCATGTGCACAGAACAATATTATTATTTGCTACACTATAACTTAAGGTTAAGTTTTGACTTATGAATTGAATGCGACCTTGTGCATTTTTAATTTGAGCATACTTAAATATTAAGTGCAACTTAGTGGTCTTTTTGTTCTTTATTTATGTTATTTTATAAGCATATATCTGTATGTTAAAAATACAACAGCTTAGATATGATATTATGATTCAAATTATAATCCCTTCCTAGATAGCATCGCAATATGATAAATTGATGTGAAGATATTAGTGCTGTTCTGTTTTTGGTGCATGGAACTTATTATGGAATTATGATTAACTGCATTAATATCTTTTCTTATTCCAATTACTTATTCCTAACTATTGCAGACGGCATGTTGAATTTATTCATCTTCAAGACTCAAGTTTTCTTGGTGTTAACTGTACCAGTTTGTGTCTCAGTGTTTTCTTGGAATGGAATTACTAATACCTTTAGATCTATTTGATACGATGTTCTCTGATTGTAATTGTGTCAAGAGTTCTGGGAAAATGAAACAAATATGACATTGTAGTTGTGCATGTTAGCTGTTACTGAATGCATTTAAATTCCTGTGAAGTGAAAGATTGTGCTGAAGAGATCAATAAATGGTAGATGACTTTTGTTCCATATGCAATTAAATTATTGAACCAGTTACAAGTTTTATCATTAACTATTTTGGTTATCTACTGAATTATTATGGTAGTAGATGCTGCTTAATGATTTTCTTATCTAATCAGCATTTTGGTTTGACTTGAATGGTTAAAACTGCCACTACACTACATTATTGGAAGTTTTGTGTCAATTTGGAAAAAAATCTTTCAAAATGAAATTGGAGGTATCTAATTGATAACCAAACCACATATAAATGTATAGAAGGTTTAAACAAACATAATTGTTGACCCGTAAACATATGATCAAATTTTATTGTACTGAGAAAACAGGTACTGAGATAAAATGATATATTAAGGTGCTCAATTTAAACATTTACTAGCATATCATGAGTAAACAGAATCATTATTTCTATGGGGTATTATTTTGCAGCATACTGCTATCAGCGAACAGCACAACCAGTGTTACAAGACAGCAAAATTGAGGATACTTGAAATAAGCAAGAACTATCTGCAACATTCAATTCAATGAATGACATGTGCACTATATGTCACACTGACCTGGAATTGGTAGGGAGTTCAGATGTTTTGGCAGTTGGTTTTCCCTTGATCTAATGATAGGAAAAGTCCAAGAATCTATGATGGCTATACACATAATACTGTATACGGGTATAATAAGGTACGACGATACGTGAAACTTAAAGAAAAAGTAGACATCTGTCTCTCTAATAATTCCTTGATAAACTGTATAGTATTGTATACTCCGTTGATGCATGCCACTTTTGTTATATGTAACAAGTGTTGCGCGAATGTTTCCTGGAGGATGAGTATTCCTTCACGGGCATAAAAGTAAAGAATTTTACTAAGAAAGTTGTTTGGTTGATCAGTTTGACCGTTATGCACTCTTTGGGTATTGACTGCAAATGGGCAGTTTGCACAAAATTCTGACTACATGCTCTTTGTTTATACATGTAACTATGCAAGTTAATCACATTGATAAAACATACATAAAATCTTCTAACAATAAAATTTTTCAACATGCTTTACTTGTCTACTCTAGATGGTGTGTTCATCTGATTATCCTTGTCTCAAAAGTTTTGTAGGTGGGAAATTTTTATTCTTGTCTCATTTCAAGCGTTCAATCTCTTGGATTGAAAATTTGAGCTCCTGTTGGATGTTCAACCTTGAAGGAGATAATACAATGTCTTTCCATACAGATCCAGCTTCACAAGCTGGGTTAGGGGGTTTGTAGAGTTCATATATGGAGTTGGCATTTTCATTTAACTTTGCAACCCTCTTCAAACAGTCGAATTCATCTGGATCAACCAGCAAGGTCCTGTCTCTTTCTTTCCAACCTATCAACTTTACATTAGTTATAATGTCAGCAGTAGTAGATGTTGAATATACAAGAAAAAATAAGCCATTATAAATATTATTAATTTAATTTTTAGTACATCGGTATTAGAAATGGAAATATCAGCATATAGAATTTGTCATATGTTGCATACAAATTTCATCCATGACTGTAAATTGCAGAGAAGTAGGGAGGGATTCCATGTTTTATACTATTATGTACTGATGGTTTTAAATTTCGTAACTACGATTTTTATCAAGAATCATTTACACTCATTCTTGATTTCCAAGGGAATGAATATATTGTCAAGAGGAGCACCCTTGAGTTATCTATACCTCATTATGTTTTTGTCTTCTAAAGAAGAATAAGAGAGGGAAATGTGTACCTTGGCCGGGCCTTCCAATGCATTTGTGCAGTATAGACGGGCATTGTCTACTAGTTGACAATATGTCATAAATGCATCAGCAAATCTTTTGTGGGATTTCAATTGTGATCTTACTCTCACAGCTCTTCTACACATGATAGCTCTCCTGTTGAAATTCAAATATAGACATTAATCTCTAAGAGGAATTCATTCCTCTAACAAAGATACAAATTTGTGAGTAATATTGTCAAATGGAAAGATTGAAGATGACCTTATGCCTCTAACAACAGCAAGGTAAGCATCACACACTACTCCAACTAGCTCGATTCTATATGGTTTTCTCTTTTTTCCTTCAACTTGTTCAGGTTCCTCATCTTTAATTCTTTCCCAATAGTTTTCTGTTACGGTTCCATCGTCATTCACTCTGTAGCCAACTCCCATGCGGTAACGGCGGCGATGGACATTTCTAGCCATTGTGATTGTCTGCACAACAAATGGTACCCAAGAGAGTGTGCCGTCCATAATTACATCACGGCCTTCATTTAGTGCTGTTACTAGGAGGGATGATGCTGCATCTGTGGATGATTGGTGTACCTGTTTGGACCAACGACTCCATGATGCAAGAATGAAAAACATGTACAAAGCTACAGTTATGAAATGACTGCTGGATTTAGGACTGCACAGAAGAATGTATCCTACAATTTAAGTATATGTGTATGCAGTGTTCAAAAAGGTAAAATAAATAACTTATGATATTGTGTATAAATGGTTTCAACCTATATGTATATGTACTCTCGTTCATTCTTCAATTGTAGAAATAACTATTCTTTTTGTAGAAGTAACTTATATACACTCTCATGATAAAATTGAATGGAATGCAGGGTTCGAGCAGAGAAGTGTCTTAATGATCTCACCAATTCGGCTGTCTTAATCATGTCATGATGGCCTCTTGAACAAAGTGCTTTATAGATGACATCTGATTCTTTGAAGGCATCTGCTTCAATGACTACAGCATTTGCTGATGCTCCTGCCCAGAAAGGTCTGTTTAAATTTCATTCATAAATAAACAACATTAGGTTCTTATAACTGTTTATTTTGACGATTTTGTGACTAGTCTTGCACATCAAAAATCAAAAGCTATATAGTTAGTATAAATGATCTTTAATTTTGTTCAGAAACTGCAATTGCTTACTCTTTGAGAATATCTTTAAGTACTGTGCTCTTGCCAGCTCCCATACCACCCCCCATTAGAAGGAGGACTGGACTCCTGTCGCTGTGAGCTACAGGAGCCATTACCTCTGTACATTGAGAGTCATCATTTACTGCAATTCCCATTGCTTTCATCTCTTCTACTAATGTATTAAAAACACTTGCCACCTTCAGATTCTTCGCAACTCTCTCGAACCTCTGTTCCCTGTGAAAAGAATACTATTCACCTTGAAAAAAAGTAGCCCTTTTGAACATAATTGCAGATGTTTTGACAACAATGATAAGTGTAAATTGTTAGTGGTAGAAGAAATACATTGAAGATACTCATTGCTTGGTGCCTTTATTTTAAGGAATTAATACGAAGTATCGATTTATAAGATTAAAACTCTAACTTTCAATTGTAATATTTTATCTTCTAAATATTATCTTGACATAAATCATTTTACTATAGTTCTGCAATCTAATTCAAATCCAGTATAGTACCTATGGTTAGATTTTTTTTTTGTGACTAAACCTATGGTTACATAAGAAATGTATGGTTCTGCAATCTTTGTACTGTTTTTGATTAATGTGTTTTGTGGATTTTCTTTTACATAATTTTATCGCTCTTACTTGCATAAATGTAAATATTTGATGAGGGGTTTCAGAACTTTCTTTTATCGAAAAAAGATAAATTACTTGTTTCCTCGAATCTGAAAATGTAAACACAAAAATCTAAGAGGTACATGAACTTATTGATGTTAACAAGCAATTTGGTAAAGAATCTATTGAATGTATGAATACTATACTGAGTCTGAAATCACTTATTGATCCCCATTTACCTATTCATGTTCCATTGCATATGATTCTCAAATATTTTAAAAAGATGGTATGCTTAGTGTTCCTAGAGATTAATAGAAACACACACCTAGTAGCTGCCATAACTATGTGCTTTAACTTCTTTTTAGGCTCTGAATTTTCCGAGCTCAACACCTGCAAATTAAGTCCAAAAAATCTCAGTCTTACGGATTTGAATCTTCTACAACTGCAGCACCGTGCAGTAGCCGTTTACAAATGCAATTTAATGAATTATTAAACATGTGAATGTCTTTAAGCTTTAGAGTGTGTTATGTGTAATGTTAATTCTCCTCTTATACCTGACTTATCAATATATCACAATGGTTCCAATGAAATCCAAAGTAACTAAGAATGCATCTCTCAAATTCCTCTACCAGCTTCACATAAAGTGAATCAGCATCTGGTTCATTCTCAAAGTAAGCATATATATCATCTTCAAATCCATCACATTTGCTTATATATTCAGAAGCCAATCTACATAGATCAGGACAGACTCTCCTATCTTTGAACCCCATTTGCCTAGCTGCAACAAATCAAACAACATTACACATAGATCCATTCATATTAATTTCTATAAAAAATTTCAATTTCCAAATGATAAAATATTAGTGGATCCATCCATGCATGTAATTGAAAAGAATACATATTTTTTTTACCTACGTAATGAGAGAACCTTTCAAGCTTTGGGGTATGATGACCTCCACGTGATAATCTTAAACGTGGGATAATCTTTTGATCTCTAATCTGTTTGAGACGATAATGCAATATTATGACAAATATCAACCCAATAGATGATGCTGCCATGATCTGTGTAAAGCTGGGTTTGACATTATAATCTGAATAATAACATTTGAGGTGTGTGAGGAATATAAATAATTAATCATATAACATACTATATATTTTACATTGCTATAGGAATTTATAGAAACAATGATGAAACTTGAGTCAGTTTTTGTGTATTACCTCTATCTATGTCCATAAATCAAAGACTAAGAAACCACAAAAGGTGTAATGAAGGATAAATAATTCTTTGTCTTAGGATTTGTTTTTTGTTTTGTTTTGTTTTTCGTTTTGAAGGTTTGATTCTGTAGTTGATAGATGAAGGAAATTCTTCACTCATGTGGCCTTTGTCGTTGGAGAATGTTGTAAAGTTGACATGTGGATCAACAACTTTGCATGGTACTAATGGCAAGGGTAAAATGAAGTTTTTTTTGCTTCTTTTTTTATTTATTTTTTTATTGCATAGTGTTTCATTGTGTTACTACTAATTATACCATCAACATTGTAAGTCAAATTGAAAATTAAATTTAATATAATTAAGTCTTTTTATCTAATCTAAATTAAAGATAAACACCCAAAATATAATTAAGTATACAAATTAAAAATGGGTCTTGCTAACGAGTGCCCCCGGGGCACTCTTTAAGCATTCCATTAAAAGAAACTTTTTATTCAAAAAATTAAACACTCCAATTTCCAATGCGTTGACTTCACGCATTTCCATAAAAATTCTATAAAAAACTTACTATTTAAGGGCTTAAAGAGTGTCCCGGAGGCACTATTTAGCATTTGCCATTAAAAATTTATTGCGATGATTATAAAAAATTAACAAAATTTATAGGAGAAAGAGAAATTACGATAGCAAAAGTAACAAATTTTATTAGTTGTCTTGATGTGTAAGAAGATTTTTTTGTTACTAAATGTGTAAAATGTTATAAAAAAAGTCAAGTAAAAAGAAATGTATTATTATCGCGTCATACTTACAAGTATTTTTTTTTTTCACTTAAATACTTACAAGTGTTTTAAAGACAATGTTTAAGGATAAAAAAAAGAGTTTAATTGTTGTGCACCGTCAGTGTAATTTTTTTTTACACATACATCCAATAATACTTTGCCACATTATTTAATGAATGTGACATATCATGTGTTTTTAATTACCATACATGATGTGTCGGTATATTATTGGACGCATGTGCAAAATAACTTTATACCGACGGTGCATATTTTTATTTCTTTTTTGCTTTTTTTTTTTAAATAAATCTTTAATTTTATGAAAAAATGTAAATAATATAAGTAGCTCGTTATTTTTATTTCTGTTTTGTATTGATGTATCTCAAGTAAAATGTTGGATTAAGTGTTTGGAAAATTATAGAAATTCTGAATTTTGTAATGTTATTGTCAATGCTGAAATTTTTTCCGTAAAACAGAGATTGAATTTATGTTTGCTAAAAAATGTCAAATTTCCGTAGGAGTTTTTTTTATAATACGAGTCCATATAAATGGACACAACAAACATGGGGTTTGCTTATAAATATTTTAAGATTAATTATTTTTGATAGTATTGTAAAATAAACAACTGAGTCACATGCTCCAGTACAAGTATTTTTTTTTTCTTGAGGGTAAGTTAACTCATTTTTTTTTTCTTGAGGGTAAGTTAACTCATTTTTTTTTATGACACATCTAAAAAAGTGGAATAAAGAGACATTTGGAAATATTTTTAAAAGAAAGGGGGAACTGTTGAGCAGACTAAATGGGATTCAGAAAAGCTCCAACTACGGGTATAGCATCTTTCTTGAGAATTTGGAAAAAGAGTTACAAGACCAACTTGCCGTCACCCTTTATCAAGAAGAGTATCTTTGGTTTCAAAAATCTCGAAGCATATGGGTTTCTGATGGTGATCGCAATACCAAGTACTATCATTCAAAAACCATTGTTAGAAGGAGACGCAACAAGATCATTTCTCTTCGTAGTGATGACAGATCATGGGTTGATGATCCAGAAATTCTAAGAGACATGGTGCAGAATTTTTATATTAACTTATTTAAAGAGGAAGAAGATGTTCGTGATCCGATTGTCTCTTGGACGACTTACCCAACGAACATGGAAGCTCATCATAATGCTCTAAGTGGTCAGATACACTTTGATGAATGTAAAAAAGCCCTTTTTGAGATGGAGCCTCATAAAGCTCCAGGAGAGGATGGCTACCCTGCACTCTTTTTTCAACAATGTTGGGACACCGTGGCAGACTCTCTTTTTCGGTATGTTAACCAGGTTTGGATTAACCCTTCTCTTATCTCTTCGATAAATAATACTCTGCTTGTGTTAATCCCTAAAGTTGACAAGCCTGAATTTGTTTCTCAATTTCGTCCTATTGCATTATGTAATGTGGTCTATAAAATTATTACTAAAGTTATTGTTAATAGAATTAAGCCAAAGTTGGATGAAATTATTTCACCGTATCAATCCAGCTTCATTCCCAGGCGCACCATTCACCATAATATTATTGTGGCTCAAGAAATGGTGCACTCAATGGCTAGAATGAAAGGTAATAAGATGTTTATGTCCATTAAAATTGATCTTGAAAAAGCATATGATCGCCTTAATTGGAATTTTGTTAAAAATTGCTTGGAAGAGTGTAAGTTCCCTCCTAGTCTTGTTAACATTATACAACATTGTATTTCTTCTCCGTCGTTTAAAATTTTATGGAATGGTGATAAGACAAATACTTTCACGCCTACAAGAGGCATTCGACAAGGTGACCCTTTGTCTCCCTACCTTTTTGTCATTTGTATGGATCGACTGTCTCACATGATTGCCGATCAGGTGGAGGCTCAGTATTGGAAACCAATGCGCGCAGGTAGGTATGGTCCTCAAATATCTCATCTTCTTTTTGCTGATGACCTTCTCTTGTTTGCAGAGGCCTCTATTGAGCAAGCTCATTGTATCATGAATTGTCTTGATATCTTTTGTAAAGCTTCAGGGCAAAAGATTAATAGTCAAAAGACTGAGATCTACTTCTCAAAGAACGTTGATCAACACCTCAGGGAGGAAATTTTAAATCACACAGGTTATACTCGGGTCAATAATATAGGCAGGTATCTGGGGGCAAATATTTCCTCAGGAAGAACTACTAGGGGAAAGTTTAACAACATCATTGACAAAATTCGAAACAGATTGAGTGGTTGGAAGCAACAATGTCTGAGCTTTGCTGGTAGGCTTACTCTTTCTAAATCAGTTTTGAGCTCCATTCCTTACTATCATATGCAATATGCCAAGCTCCCTAAGACTCTTTGTGACGAGATGGAAAAAATTCAAAGGAACTTTTTATGGGGAGAGACAAGTCAATCTCGCAAACCTCATTTGGTGGGATGGGATGTTTGTTGTCTTCCTAAGAATGAGGGTGGGTTAGGCATTAAGAGACCTCATTATATGAATAATGCATTCCTCATGAAGATGCTTTGGAACCTTATCAACAATCCAGATGACCTTTGGTGTAAGGTTCTCTACGGTAAGTATGGAAGAAATGATGATCTTAGAGTGATCATACATTCTCAACCTTACGATTCTCCTTTATGGAGAGCTTTAACAGGTATTTGGGATCAATTTCAACAGAATATTGTTTGGCAGTTAGGAGATGGTAATAATATCAATTTCTGGTTGGACAAGTGGATGCCGGGTGGAAATTCTCTTTTTTCCACAACTAATCAATCTTTTATTGACACAACACTCTCAGTGAGGGAAGTGGTAACCCCCTCAGGAGATTGGGATTATGATTTCCTTATTTCTAACTTGCCTTCTAACTTTGTTTTTCAGGTCCTTGCCCTCCCTGCGCCTACTGACACAGACGGCCGAGATAGTATTGGGTGGGGAGGAACTACCACTAGGGATTTTACGGTTCAGAGTGCCTATGTTTCTCAGAGTGCTAGGGGTCAAACCATTGAGGGAGACTGGAAGGCCTTGTGGGGCTTGAAAGGACCTTATAGAATTCAAACTTTCATGTGGATAGCTGCTCATGAGCGTCTGCTCACTAATTATCGTAGGAGCAAATGGGGTGTTGGTATTTCCCCCACGTGCTCCGAGTGCAATAGAGACGATGAAACCACTCTTCATGTCTTACGTGACTGCCCCAAAGCAATCCAAATTTGGATTAGGTTGGTCCCTTCCAATCAAATTACTAATTTCTTCTCCTTTAATTGCAGGGATTGGATCTTCAAGAATATCAACTACCAGCTAAAAGGAATTCAAAAGAGGAAATGGACAACTACCTTTTTAGTGGCTTGTTGGCACATATGGACATGGAGGAACAAATCCATTTTTGAGGATGATTTTCAGCGTCCATCCAATCCAACCTACATTATCCTTAAAATGGTTGATGACATAGACAATTGTAACCACCATTCTATGAATATTAGCCATGGAAACACCATTTTCATAGGCTGGAAAAAACCTCAAGAAGGGTGGGT
The DNA here is from genome assembly GCF_020283565.1 of Trifolium pratense. NCBI lineage: Eukaryota > Viridiplantae > Streptophyta > Magnoliopsida > Fabales > Fabaceae > Trifolium > Trifolium pratense. Next base: position 37,577,892 of record NC_060064.1, on the reverse strand, counting down.
TAAACTTAATTGTGACGGAGCATATAAGGATACTCTAGAGCTAGCTGGGTGCGGTGGTCTCTTGCGTGACTCTAATGGAAGATGGCTAACAGGGTACTCTCGCAAAATTGGAACTTGTGATGCTCTTAGTGCTGAGATGTGGGGGATGTACTTGGGTATGCAGCTCGCGTGGAGAAATGGTTTTCACCACCTTCAGGTGGAAAGTGACTCAAAAATCTTGGTAGACATGATAATGGGGAACGTGAAAATCAATGGTAAACCGCCTATTTTGGTGTGTCGCATTCAAGAGCTTTTGAAGTTGAATTGGCAGGTGCAGTTCAAACATACATGGCGGGAGGGAAATAGAAGTGCTGATTGGCTGACTAATTTTAGCTTTTCTATAAATTCTTTCCAAATTCATGTAATGGAGACTCCTCCTAGTGGGATCTCAAATCTCCTTTTTGATGACATTTCTGAGGCTTGCATGCCTAGGAACATTCGTGTAACCATATAGTTTTCTTTTTCTTTTTGGGCTTCGGCCCTCTTTCTCTACCAAAAAAAAAAAAAGAATGCGGAGAATAATAAAATATTCTTGAGGCTAGAATGTAATACAGATGTTTTAGCAAGATTATGATTGATTTTATTGGTTTGTCTTATGTAACATCCTTCACGCGAAGTTATATAGAGTATTTGCTATTTATTTTGGCTTTGTTATGGCGTGAGACTTTGGATTTTAGATTTATGGAGTTGTGAGGTTACTCAGACTCTAAGGTGTTGATTAAGTTGTTGGAATTAGACATTGCGTTTATTATTTCCTCCGTTTTTTTAAGTGTTGCTTTTCGTTGGATTTAACGTTTTAAAATAACTGTCATTTTGGTATATTTAGGGTACGATTTATCAATTATATTCTTTGGCAAATATTTTTTTTTAATAAAACTAATTAATGCTATATATTTGTAAAACTAATTTTTTTTTTTGGGTGCTTAATGCAGTTTTACCCCCCCCCCCCCCCCCCCCCCCCGTTTTGAAAAATTCGGAATTTTACATCCCTATTTTAAAACCGTGATTTTACCCACTATTTTATAATTTGTTCGATTTTGCCCCCCATCAAAATTCTGCACAAAATCTGCTTCTGAGCCTCAAGTTCAAAGCTTCGTACAAAACTCAATTTGGATCAATAATTTACCAAACTAGTACCGAAACGACCGCAATCGAGTTAGTTTTCCACATAATCAAACTCCACTAAATTTGGAGTTGCAAAGAGAGATTAATTATCGTTTTAGTGAAGGTCTGTCCAAATTAATTATCGTATGAAACTACTACTGGTATTTTCGTCATGCCTCTCACCCTGTAGCTCATTTTTGAATAGTATTTACATTTATGGAAAGCTAACGAAATTAACCTTGTTGGCATTTCAATTTCGTCGAATTTGGAGTTACAATGCGTTCGGTAGACAATGTTGAATTTGAAGGTCAGAAGTATATTTCTGCAGAATTAGTAATTAGACAGACCTTCACTAAAACGGTAATTAATCTCTCTTTGTAACTCCAAATTTAGCGGGGTTTGATTATGTGGAAAGCTAACTCGATTACGGTCATTTCGGTATCAGTTTTGTGAATTATTGATCCAAATTGATTTCTGTGCGAAACTTTGAAGTTGAAACTCGAAAGCAAATTTTGGGGGGGGGGGGGGGGGGGGGGGGGTAAAATTCCGTATTTCAAAATAGGGGGGTAAAATTCCGTATTTTAAAATAGGGGGGTAAAATTCCAATTTTTTCAAAACAGGGATTAAAACTGCATTTAAGCCTATATTAAATTTATTGGAAAGAGAAAGTGTGTGAAAAAATTAGGAATATTAAAATAAGGGTATAATAGAAAGATAATGTGCAAAAATCCACTTTCTTAATTTGATGTTAGTATTCTAAAACGACACTTAAAAAAAAAACGGAGGGAGTATGAGGCCGTTTGTTACCAATCACTTATTTTATAAAAATAATCACTTTTAAGAATATTGTTTCTGTTTGTTATAGATTATAAAAATAATCAAAAGTTAAAAATAATAAAAAAATAACTAAAAATAAATAATATATTTTTTTAGCTTCTCAAACGGACCCCATATCAATTTTTATTGGAGTATTAAATGAAAAACAACAACTAACATCGGAGTATTAAATGTCTCACTTAATTAATGAATAAGATTCAATAGTGATATAAACCTTCCCCTATGTCTAGCAACTAACATCTACAAAGGAATTTATTTCAAATTCTTTTATGCCTAACACTTTCTAAATAAAAATATTAGTTTCGAAGTTTAAAGTCGAAAATATAACACATAAATAGTAAAAATCTGTTAAGCAAACTAAAGTTCATCCTTGTGAAAACGTTGGTTTCAACTAGACTATGGTATAATCTAGCTAGTTCAAACTAACAAACGTAATTAGCCGATTTTTTATTGAACTGACCAGTTTTATTCATTTTTTATAATATTGACAAAAAAATTTGTCTGTCGTTTGATTTTAAAAATGAATAAAAGACATCACAAAGTAAGGAGTGAGAGATTGAAGAACCAGATGTGTTTATATTCAAACTGATTTAAATAAAAACCGCAAATAAAAAAAAAAAAATGAAAACCACTTAAAAACAATTTTTATTGGATTTTTTCTAATCTTCTTTTGTTTTTTCAAATGAATTTCAACAATCCAATGCATGGAAAATTACTATAAGCCACCAAAAATGAAAATAATCGTTTTCTGGCACGTGTAGAAGAAAGTGGAAAGGAGACGATATCCGGATTGTTGAATAATATTGCATGCGGTGATTATATGGGAATATATAGTGAATTCAAACATGCATAATAAGCATTTCTTCATGTTTGCGTCAAAAAAAGGCGCTAAGTTATTATTATTTTGTTTTTTTGACACTTATGTTTGTTTTGATAGATTTATGAGAGAGAGAAATAAAGAAGAGAGAAATAGTAAAGAAATAAGGTATTTCTTTAGTTTGGATAAAGGGAGAAATAAGGAGAGAGAGAAATTTTTTAGGTGGGTCCCATGCCAAAAGAAATCTCTCCTCAATAGGTGAGATTTGTGAATTGAAGGAGTGGAGAGATGCATTTTCCCACAATGTCCTTCTCCTTATTTTATTTTTTTTAGTTTTAATATTCAACTTTATTTTTTATTTTTTTAAATATGAAGGATAAATTAGTCTTTTTCATTTTTATTAATTTCTCTCTATTCATATTTCTACTCATCCTCTTCTCTATTTCTATTCATCCAAACAATATAGAATTTCCACTCAACTTCTCTCTTATTTCTATCTTTTTTATTTCTCTCTTCACTATTTCTTTCTTTCCTATTTCTTTGAACATCCAAACACAGAGGCGCTATGTTATGTTAGTTGAATAAAATCCAAAATATTTTTATTTGAATTTATAGTCCGTTTGGATTGATTTATTTTTGAGCTTATGCGAAAAAGCTTATGCAAATAAATAAAATTTTATTCAATATTATAAGTTTTTCAGGTGGTTTATGAGAAAACAACTTATAAAGATATAATTTTTTTACACGTATAAGGATATAATTTTTGTTAGTTAAAACTTATAAATTAACATAAAAATTTATTTATTTGCATAAACTATTTTCATAAGCTCAAAATAAGTCAAATTCAAACGGATTCTTAATTGATACTTCCTCCGTCCCAAAATATAAGAGAAAATTGGTCAAAGAAAATTGATGTATTTGGTTTAGAATTTGGACTAAATACATCAATTTTTGTTGACCAATTTTCCCTTATATTTTGGGACGAAGGGAGTATATGAAAATATTGTAAAACTATTTTATATATGCATATTATAATCATTACTATGACCTTTAGATATTTGAGACTATATTTTAGAAACAACTGTATAAGATTACACCATGATATAATTTTGGCTTAATTAAGTCCCTTATCGTTATTTTAGGTTTTAAGTTGGTCTTTATCTTTTAAAAGTTTCAAGTTGGTCCCTTATCTTTTCTGCAGGTTTCATGTTGGTCCCTCCCGTAAAATTTTTCACTACTACCGTTAAATTTGGACACGTGGCAAACGGAAACCACACTTGGAAAGATGACACGTGTCCAAATTTAACAAGAATAAGGGACCAACTTGAAACTTTTAAAAGATAAGGGACCAACTTAAAACATAAAATAAAGATAAAGGACCAAAAGTACAATTAAGCCTATAATTTTATTAGCACAAAAAGTGTTACACTCATTTTTCAGTCACTTTACTCACATTCAATAAAAATGATTTAATCTTCTACATCATATTATAAATAGGAAAATGCTAAACGGTGCCCCGGAGCACTGGTTCAGGATATCAAAATGGAAATTTTATCTTGAAAATTGTGAATTCAATACCATAAAAATGTAAAAAATTATTATCTCTCATCATTAATTTTGTTCTTTCTTTCTTTTTATAGTATGTTTAAATGGCCCTTTATTAAAGCTACCCTCACTACTATGGGCTTTCCTAGCAGATTAGTCCAAACTATTATGAGGTGTGTCTCTACCGTGTCTTTTTCTGTATTGGTCAATGGCCAGCCATCTCCCAAGTTTAGTCCCTATAGGGGAATCAGACAAGGCGACCCCCTTTCCCCATATCTCTTTATTCTATGTGCCGATGTTTTATCTAGAATGATCACTTCTAAACAGGACTAATCCTTTATCAATGGTATAGCCTTAGTTCGGAATGCTCCTAAGATCTCTCACTTATTTTTTGCAGATGATAGCATAGCATTATCTTTTGTAAAGCTAATCAAGAAGAAGCTACCCATCTAAAGGATGTTTTTGAAGAATACCAAAGAATTTCTGGGCAAAAAATAAACATGGATAAGTCTGAGATGACCTTCAGCCCCAATATACATCAAAGTATCAAAAACAGCTTTCAAGAGATTTTACCGTTTCCTATCACGAACAACATCACCAAATACTTGGGCATGCCTACTCAAATTGGGCACTCTAAACAGGCAGTTTTTAATTTTATTATGGAAAGAATCAGAAATAAGCTTAAAGGATGGAAGGAAAAACATCTTTCCTTTGCCGGTAGAGGAATCCTCATCAGTGCTGTGATCCAGGCGCTACCCACATACACTATGAGTTGTTTCTTGCTACCTAAGACTATGTGTGAGAAAATTGAAAAGGCCATCTGCAGATTTTGGTGGGGTAGTAAAGAAGGACTACACAAAATTCACTGGAAAGCTAGAAGTGAACTTTTTAAAGCCAAGTTTGAGGGTGGACTGGGATTCAGAGACATGCACATGTTCAACATGGCCATGCTGGCCAAACAAGTTTGGAGACTTCAAACTGATCCTGATTCTCTCTTGAGTCTTTGCCTAAAAGCCAAGTACTACCCTACTCAGTGGCGTCCCTGAGTTTTCGGGGGCTCTGTGCGAAATATGAAAGTGGGCCTTTAATAAAAAAAAACGTAACTTTTTTTTATAAAAAAATCATCATCGATTTAAATTGCAAATAACATAAAATTATAATCATTCTTGTAATAACATAAAAAAGATCCATAGTCTAACAATAACAACAAAATACATTATAGTTACTTTGCTTATAAAAAAAAATTCTCTTGCTACTTAAATCGGCTCATTCTTGCTGCATTTTTTGAAGCAAATTCATCAATCAAGTCTTCATATTGTATGTCATCCAAGAGATTATTCTCAATTGCTATCAATGCTAAGCCGTTAAGTCTTTCTTGTAACATGGTAGACCGCAAGTAAGACTTCAACAACTTCAATTTTGAAAAGCTTCTTTCTGCAGAGGCAACTGTCACAGGAATAGTTAATAAAATTCTATATGCAATAATTGTATTAGGAAAACAATTCATGCCTTTCAAAAAATTTAATATATCAATAGGCCCCATCTTTCCTCCAGGCAACATATTTCTTAGTAACCTTAACTCCACACATAGTTCTTTCCCAACAACATCAAACTGCTCATTATGTTTCAACCTTTCCTCTAAATTACTACAACAAGAGTTCAAAGTTGCATCATCCAACAATTGTAAATTTTGAGAACTAAACAAGAAACCAAAAGTACTTTCATATTGTTGGTATTGCTCAAACCTCGTTTTAAGAGATACAACAGCTTGATCAACAAGGTAAAGAAAATAATTAACCCTAAAAGATTCCTCTTCAGATAGCTCAACTGACGCGGTACTCAAATTCTCATCAAATTGTCTTTTTCTTTGAATTTTACGCTTTTGAGAAAATACTGGATCAATGTTCAATTCAAGAGCAATTTCCGTAGCATAATTCAAGGCATTTTTAAAACCAGTTTCTCTATATTCCTCAAAAAATGAAATCAACCCCTTTATTTTTTCCATAGCAAAATCAATAAGCATATCACTTGACTGTAAGAGTTTGCTAACCGTATTAATTGCAAATAATATTTCATACCAAATAACTATCGCCACTAAAAACTTAAAATCACCAAGTTCATTTGTTGCTAAGGATTTGGCTTCACTTTCTATTTTAGAATCTGAATCATTTTCCGACACTTCAAGTAAAGCTTCTCTAAAATCTGACATTTGAAGTCTTATAGCTTTGACACTATCTATATGACTCTCCCAACGAGTGGATGACAATGATTTCGGAGTCAACCCTTTTACATTATCTTTTAAAATTTGCCATCTCTTGGTAGAATTGGCAAAAATAGTATAAATGCGTTGAACAACTCCAAAAAATTCTTTAGCTTTGCGACAAGAGTTTGCCATATCACACAATACCAAATTGAGACTATGACAACCACAAGGAGTATAAAAGGCTCTTGGATTTATATCTAAAAACCTCTTTTGTACACCTTGATGTTTTCCTTTCATATTCGACCCATTGTCATAACCTTGTCCTCGCACATCAAATAGGTCTAGATCAAGCTTTTTCAATTCATCTTGTAAAACATCAAAAAGACCCTGCCCTGTTGTATCATCCACATTCAAAAATCCTAAGAAAGATTCCTCAATCCTATTTGAAGAAACATTCACGTATCGTATTATCAAAGACATTTGTTCTTGATGACTAACATCAGGGGTACAATCAAGTATCACTGAAAAATACTTTGCTTGTTTTATTTTTCTAATAATTTCATTTTTAATTTCAGAAGCAAGCAAAAGTATTAGTTCATTTTGGATTCTATGCCCAAGATAGTGAACATGAAGATTGTCATCTGTAATACGTCTTACATGTTCTTGGACAATTGGGTCAAATTCAGCTACCATTTCAATTAAACCTAAAAAATTACCATTGCTATTTTGGTACAATTTCTCATTATGACCACGGAAGGCCAAATTTTTTCTACCAAGGAATTTCACTATTGAAATAATTCTTTTTAAAACATTTTTCCAGTGATCCTTTTCTTTATCAATCAATATTTGAATTGATTTATCAATAGTTTGAAAATTTTTCAACTTTTGACGCAACTCATACCAAGTAGTCATATTCTTAACATGTTCCATGCAAGTCTCATGCTCTTTCAGTCTTTGATTAACATGTATCCAATCACTAAAACCCTCATTTACTAATTGACCAATAGTAATCCCACTTTTAAAAACTTTACAACAAAAGCAAAATACTCTATCAAGCTCTTTTGAATAAACAAGCCAATCCCTATCACATGTCTCTCCATTTGGCAAAACTCTAGTATACCAATTAGCTAAAAAGCGTCTAGAAAATTTATCCTTAGGACCCTTCACAATAGAACAATCTCTTTTAGGACCTTTTGTAACTAACAAATCTCGCATTCTAGAATCAAGAGAATCCCAAATAGTTGGATCAAATATATCATAACCAATATCATTCACATCAACATTTTCGGCACGAACAATTTCATTATCATCATCAACATTTTCATTTTCAACATCAACACTTTCATTATCATCAACAACATTTTCAACATCAATATTATTATTAACATTTTCAGCATTTTCAATATCAACAGTTTGAACATCAACAATATCAGCATCAATATTTTCAACATTTTGTGGTTCTTTTATAATAAATTTTTCGATAGCTCCTGATTGAGATTGAGTTAATTTCTCAAGTCTTATCTTTTTCTTACGCTTTACATATCCACAATCATATTTCCTACCCTTAGGAAGTGACTTAGGAGGCATTGAGGGAAAAAAATAGAACCTGAAAATTCTCACTGTTCTGGATCGATTCCGCAGGACCGCAACATTGAAGTAGAACCAAATAGACAACATTGAAGTTGAACCGGTAAAAAAAGAAAAAAAGAACGTAATTAGCAATTAAAACAATCCAAATAGAACAACACATTATCAAACCAAATAGGACAATAAACATTAAAACATTATCATGTTGAAACTAGGAATCTCCGGCCGGAAGGAATCACATGTTTACATAGAATGGGAGTAGGATTTGTGATTAACATTATAGCTAAGCTACTATAGTTTCAGCATTAGTGGAAATTAAAAGAAAATCAGTAGCAAAATTAACACTATTGGTAATTATACTGCATAACTACAGTACGGCTATTGGTAATTAACTAATTATATGGGAACAAAAATTTGATAGGTGCAAAAATTTGAAAGAGTTATGCATGTTGTATGTGACAACAAGTACTTTTTTAACAGAACAGTTTCCAAAATTCCCTTTTCTTGAGATTTTGAAGTTAAGCTATTGCAAAATGTCTGAGAGAATTAATATTTCAAGTGTTCGACTTAAGGTGTTGAAGTTATCACATTGCTATAACTGGAAGGAGGTTAATATTGATGCTCCAAATCTATTGTCATTTGGATATATATGTCATGGTGCTTCAGAACCTACTATATCTTTTTTGAGAAATTCTAGTCAATTGGAAGTCAATATTTGGATACACGTTGATTATACTGCATAACTACAAATTATATGGGAACACTATTGGTATCATTACTAGAATAGCAAAATTAACTTTGGGACAAAGAGAATGATGGGAATTGGGAATTGAGAAACACAATTAAAATAGCAAAATTGTGATTTTACATTGCAAATTTTAGAAACCCTAACTTGTAAAATTTAGTTTTTACCTTTGAGAATAGAAGGAAGGAGGTTAAGTGGTTAACCGACGTCTGGTGATGGTGGCTGTAACGACCCAATTTTCGTATTATTATTTTTATGTGTTAAAATATTTTATTTTAACGTGGCATTTTAATTAAGTTAATAACTTGAGTTATTTATCGAGTACTTTAGTTATTAAGCGAATGGTGAGAGTTAACGCGTTATTGGGCCAAGCCAATTGGGCTTGAGGCCCAATGGGCCTTGTGAGTGTGAGGGGGCGCCCATAAGGGCATAGTGAGGAAGAGAATTCATTTCTCATGTTCCTTTTGTGTTCTTGAGAGGAGAAGAGAGAGCTGGAGGAGCTAGGGCAAGAAGGAGAGCTAGGGATTCGAGATCTTCGTCGTGTTTTCTTCGAATCCAGGTAAGAGAGTAGATTTCATATTCGTGGGTGACTCGAGGAAGGGGAGAATGTCGATTTCTCCTCACCCGAACTTCCTCCACCCCATTTTCGTTTTAGCTTAGAACGGATTTTCTTGATGGAAATCGTTCCTAAGGTTCTTAATATGTTTAACATGCTTTTAACATGATTAATGAACGAAAATAATGGTTAAAAACGAGTTTTCTTATGGATTAAACTCAAGAACTTTGTGTTCTTGAGAGTTTTGATGAAAAAGTGTCAATCTTTACTTTTTCGATGTTTATGGCGTAGATCTGAGAAATGAACTGTCCTTTTGTGTTTAGATATACTTGTTGCACTTGAATATGAACTTATTTGGGGTTTATAACATGAAAAATGACTTATGTGAGAGTTTTGAGAGTTTAGAGTTTGAAATGAGAAATGTAGAAAATTGTTATCTATGAGGTCTGAACCTTTACGTGCAATTTTGACCTCTTTTCGTTGCGAACTGGTTTTAGTGGCCAACATAAAAGTTGTAGCCCTGTTTGTTAGCTTTCCAACGAGTATATGTGCGTCTCCATTGGACTTTCGTAGCCCAAGTTATGATCGTTGCAATGAGAGGCTGTCCAGTAAATTCCGCCTGAAACGGCAGAGCAGTGAGCAGCCATCCTTTCTGATGTTTTTCCGCCCCAGGCGTAAATATTTCCGCCCCAGGCGTAAATACTGCAGTTTGCACCAGTTTTTCATCTGCGATCTTCCTTTGCATGTAGTTTCGAATCAGTGTCTTATTCTTACATGATTGTTGATGATTGTTGATGATTGTTAATGCTTGTTGATGCTTGTTGATGCTTATAATGATTGTTAATCATGTATGAAGTATAAATGAAGAATATTAAGGTGTTAATTAACTTAATAAAGAAGGATATTAGGATTATGTTATTCTAATAAAGAAGTATATCGAATTATTTTATTCGATAAAGAAGGATATTAAGGTATAGTGTTATCTTAATAAAGAAGTAATGTTGGATAGTGTTCCACATTAGTAAAGGAAGAGCTTAATGCTAATTAAAATGAATGTGAAGCATTAGATTGCATTAGGGATTATGTGTGCATTTTATTATAAATGATGTTTGACACATACTTGGTAAATGTTGATTGTTAATCCGTATGTGAGTAGCAGAGTCCGTCATGACTATAAAATGAACAACGCAGAGTCCGTCATGACTATAAAATGAACAACGCAGAGTCCGTCATGACTATAAAATGAACAACGCAGAGTCCGTCATGACTATAAAATGAACAACGCAGAGTCCGTCATGACTATAAAATGAACAACGCAGGGTCCGTCATGACCATAATCTGAACCGTGTATTTGTGGTGTTAGATTACATTAGGAACTTTATGTGTATTCCTATTTGTAATTGAGTTATGTGTATTTGTTGATGTTTTGGTATTGTCCGAGACGACGTGAAACTATATGTTTGGTGTATTTTGTGGATGATTGATTAGGTGATAAATGAAGTATATGCATGATATATGAATATGCATGAATGATGGTGATGTATATGTATAATGTATGATTATGCATGTTTTTATGAAGAAGTGTTTAAGTACAATTTACTTACACTTGTATTATTTTGAGTATGTTATCTAACTCTCTTTTATGTGTTATGTGCTGGACCGTTGGGGGTCCAGATTTTACAGGATTTTGTGGTATTCGATGTCGAGTCGTCGGTGAAGCTCCGCTCTGATTGTGACACGGGAAAGGGTTTTATATTGTATATAAAGTCTATTGTCTAGGTTGCTTTGTATAATCAATAAATGCATTAGTTGATTTAACATTTGTATAAACAAGTATTTTTACTAATTAACTACATTAGTATTATTTTGATAGAGGAGTGTAATACTCGAACCGATATTCAATAAATTAAATGTGATTTTCCGTTGCGTATTTTGAAAAAGATTTTACTAAGGTAGAAATATATAAATAATGGGTTTGGGTGTTACAATTGGTATCAGAGCAGGTCGTCTTCGGACTGTGTGGGTTATGTGTCGATCAGAGCAGGTCTGTGCAGTCAGACCAAGTGAGTATTGTGTGTCAGTCGTGTTTGTCTAACAATTTTGTGTTGTTTGTTTTGTGAAATCATTCATGTTGTTCATTTAGGAACTATGAGTGGTGTGAATTGGATTAGATTATCCATTCTTCTTGTGAGTAGATGTGTGAGTATTATACTTCTATGTTTATAATAGTTGTATATGCGTAGAGTTTAACCTTTTTGTAGTTTAAACTTGATGGATTGATGCTTATTGCTAATTGTTGATGATCCGGCATGATATAAAACTGCATGTGACGATCCGGCATGATATAAAACTGCATGTGGTAATGATTTGAAATAATTTTAAAAACTAATATTATTTCTTGAAGATTTTGGTGAAAATATGGAGTTATTTTCTTTTGGGTGAGTGAAAATTAATTTTCAAAATGGTGAGAAGAGTAGGATATTAATGTGTCCTGATATGTGTTTGTTATATGTTTGTTTATAACATGTGCTAGATGATTACTAGGCATTTGAATTGCTATGCGTTTTATGAGTAAAAACATGAAGATCTCATAATCCTATGTTGTAATTGTGATGCATGATTCTAATTGTGCTTTCAAGTCTATAATGATGTTATATGCTTGATGTTTTGGATTTTGTGGATTAGTGAGTCGAGAAAACGAGAGTTTAGTGAGCGTAAGTTCAAAACCGTAGCAGAGCACCCAGATTTTTGGATGTGCTCGCTAGGCGAAGAATGAACCTCGCTGAGTCTCGCTAAGTCTTGCTAAATCCTGTGAATGTTTTTGACTTGTCTCGCCGGGAGCTCGCTAACTTTTGCTAAGCGAGGGAGCCAGACAAGAAATTTATTTTTTGTTGACGTCTTGTTCTGAGTTGATTGAATGTGAGTATGAATTATTGCTATGCAATGTTCATTTTTCTTGTGTTGTTTTGATTTCCTAACTTTGAGAAGTGAGGGAAGTATAGGTTACTTGAATGCTTGCATGAATTTGTGTTAGTGTTTAGGTATCGTGGGTTGGGTTTTTCCCCTGTATGTGACATGCGTGTAAACGATGTCGATACTAGTTTCTTCTTAGGAAGAATATGTTTAGAGACGATAGAACAGTTAGGTGTGAGCACTGGAAGTTCTAGTGGAAGAGTAGGAGTGAGTTTGAGATAAGTGGGGGAGAAGGTTATATCCCTCCGAGATGTTTCGAACGTGAGAAGATGAGATGAGTAGAGATGTTCTTGAAGCGGAATATTCAGGAATTGGCGACGTTGTTCAAAGTGGAATGAATGGGCGCAACAAGTTTTGAGAAACTACTAGAAGAGGAGTTGTCGGACCAAGTGTTTCGCCGTGAGGCGTTAGTGAGATTGGTTAAGTAAGATGAAGAGAATTCGAGACGGTTGGAGATCGTGTGTTGCACTAAAAGTTTGAAGGCATCATTTTTGTGGACCAAGGTTGAAGTACCTGTTTGATCGGAAGAAGTTGAATATGTAGAAGTGGAAGTGATTAGGATTCTTGAGAGGTGATGATTTTGAAGTAAGTTGTCATCCAAGGGGATCAGATGTTGTACCGGATGTTGGAGTAAGAAGTTCTACGTGAGTCGTGCATATGGTAGTAGGTTGAATTGGTTGAACAGTTTGGACTTCTAAGTCTAGTGTGTGAAGTAATTTTCATAAGAGATGTGAAGATTAGTGAACCGTTGGTGTTAATTAATTGATGAAGGGAAGTAGGTTTTAAAGTAAATAAGAATGGAGTTGAGAAATATCATAATAGGATTGGTATGTTTGTTGAATCGTTGGAAGTAAGGATTGTATGAGTAGTCGAGTTTATTCGAAGATGGAAGTAGGATAACGATTCGAAAGATTTTGTGAGAGGCTTGTAGAAGAAAGGGTAATTGGATTTGGATAATAACCGGACAATTGGTGTCACATGTTGAATGAGAACGTAGAGTCTTGGAGGTTGAGATGAAGCTAAGTGAGTAGTAACGTCTTAGAATGATTGGAAATAAGAAAGTTAGCTGTTGAAGAACGTGCAGAGAATGAGTATGTGAGGTCATGTTGGAAGTGACTTGTGTTAGGTGAGAGTTTGCGAAAAGGATTACCGCACATGTGAGTAGATATTGTGTTTGAGCACATATAGTAAGGAGTTGAAGACGATGCCTAAGGTAAGAGTCAGAGAGCATTTGGTAGTGCCCACAAGATAAGAGTGAGTAAGTATTTGCTAAGGAATTTGGATTTGTGAAATGGAAGAGTCGGTAGAGACTAGTTTTGTTAGATGCATCGTGGATGTTGATGAGGTATGGTCACAATCGGTGACAATGAAGTAAAGGATTTTAAATTGTTTCATCATGGATGATGAAACGGTAGTGACTTGGTGCATAACTTAAAATGTGTTTTGGACGAGAATTTTAGAAATTTTCTAGAGATGTCATATTGGGAGTAGACAAGGAGTCATTAGTAAGAGTACTAAGACAAAAGTCGATTAGAATTTGATGGATAGAATTAGATCGTATGGCGAATATTGGAGCTTCGTAGATTTAATTCAAGAGTTTGATTTTGGAATCAACGAGATAGAGGTTATGATTGTTTGGAGAACCAATTTTAGGCGGTAGCCTAAGTTTGAAGTTGCGAATTGCTAAGGGATTAAAGAGAAGTGGTATTGGAAAATGTTTGCGTTAAGGAATGCAATTATCGGTTGAGAGATTACTTGGAAACAGAGTAGTCGTATTGGATTCGACTCAATGTGAGAAAAGGAATTTGACGGTTAGAGACGGTAGTTTAGCATGTGTCGAGGAAGATTTGAGAATGTGGGTCATCAAGTGATCGTTAGAATTGAACTATCAAGTGATAAGTTGGAATAAGATTCGAATATGAATAAGGGATGTAACACGGTTAAGTGATTCATGAGGGGATCAGAGACTTATAGAATTATGGAGTTGTGGAAGTATTCCACGGAAGTATCTTTCGGAGAGTTCGATTGGTTATACCTGTTTTAGGGTAGAGTTGTGTGTACCGTAGAATGTGAGTCTATGGATGTTTCGTGCGGAGTGGACGTTTTAGCGGTTTGATAGGAATAGTTTATGTCGATATCATGATTGTTGAATATTTATCGACAAATTGAGGAACTGGCCGTCCTTGATCTCTTGTTGATAAATAGACAAAAATTGTGTTGGATGGGATAAACTAATTTTGTCATACTTGGTAATGTGTAGCGTTTTGAGCGTTTCGTTGGAGGGTCGGATACAGGAGTTATCCGGAGTTGTTTTAGTAGCGTAATTTTCGAGGGCGAAAATCTTTTAAGTGGGGGAGAGTTGTAACGACCCAATTTTCGTATTATTATTTTTATGTGTTAAAATATTTTATTTTAACGTGGCATTTTAATTAAGTTAATAACTTGAGTTATTTATCGAGTACTTTAGTTATTAAGCGAATGGTGAGAGTTAACGCGTTATTGGGCCAAGCCAATTGGGCTTGAGGCCCAATGGGCCTTGTGAGTGTGAGGGGGCGCCCATAAGGGCATAGTGAGGAAGAGAATTCATTTCTCATGTTCCTTTTGTGTTCTTGAGAGGAGAAGAGAGAGCTGGAGGAGCTAGGGCAAGAAGGAGAGCTAGGGATTCGAGATCTTCGTCGTGTTTTCTTCGAATCCAGGTAAGAGAGTAGATTTCATATTCGTGGGTGACTCGAGGAAGGGGAGAATGTCGATTTCTCCTCACCCGAACTTCCTCCACCCCATTTTCGTTTTAGCTTAGAACGGATTTTCTTGATGGAAATCGTTCCTAAGGTTCTTAATATGTTTAACATGCTTTTAACATGATTAATGAACGAAAATAATGGTTAAAAACGAGTTTTCTTATGGATTAAACTCAAGAACTTTGTGTTCTTGAGAGTTTTGATGAAAAAGTGTCAATCTTTACTTTTTCGATGTTTATGGCGTAGATCTGAGAAATGAACTGTCCTTTTGTGTTTAGATATACTTGTTGCACTTGAATATGAACTTATTTGGGGTTTATAACATGAAAAATGACTTATGTGAGAGTTTTGAGAGTTTAGAGTTTGAAATGAGAAATGTAGAAAATTGTTATCTATGAGGTCTGAACCTTTACGTGCAATTTTGACCTCTTTTCGTTGCGAACTGGTTTTAGTGGCCAACATAAAAGTTGTAGCCCTGTTTGTTAGCTTTCCAACGAGTATATGTGCGTCTCCATTGGACTTTCGTAGCCCAAGTTATGATCGTTGCAATGAGAGGCTGTCCAGTAAATTCCGCCTGAAACGGCAGAGCAGTGAGCAGCCATCCTTTCTGATGTTTTTCCGCCCCAGGCGTAAATATTTCCGCCCCAGGCGTAAATACTGCAGTTTGCACCAGTTTTTCATCTGCGATCTTCCTTTGCATGTAGTTTCGAATCAGTGTCTTATTCTTACATGATTGTTGATGATTGTTGATGATTGTTAATGCTTGTTGATGCTTGTTGATGCTTATAATGATTGTTAATCATGTATGAAGTATAAATGAAGAATATTAAGGTGTTAATTAACTTAATAAAGAAGGATATTAGGATTATGTTATTCTAATAAAGAAGTATATCGAATTATTTTATTCGATAAAGAAGGATATTAAGGTATAGTGTTATCTTAATAAAGAAGTAATGTTGGATAGTGTTCCACATTAGTAAAGGAAGAGCTTAATGCTAATTAAAATGAATGTGAAGCATTAGATTGCATTAGGGATTATGTGTGCATTTTATTATAAATGATGTTTGACACATACTTGGTAAATGTTGATTGTTAATCCGTATGTGAGTAGCAGAGTCCGTCATGACTATAAAATGAACAACGCAGAGTCCGTCATGACTATAAAATGAACAACGCAGAGTCCGTCATGACTATAAAATGAACAACGCAGAGTCCGTCATGACTATAAAATGAACAACGCAGAGTCCGTCATGACTATAAAATGAACAACGCAGGGTCCGTCATGACCATAATCTGAACCGTGTATTTGTGGTGTTAGATTACATTAGGAACTTTATGTGTATTCCTATTTGTAATTGAGTTATGTGTATTTGTTGATGTTTTGGTATTGTCCGAGACGACGTGAAACTATATGTTTGGTGTATTTTGTGGATGATTGATTAGGTGATAAATGAAGTATATGCATGATATATGAATATGCATGAATGATGGTGATGTATATGTATAATGTATGATTATGCATGTTTTTATGAAGAAGTGTTTAAGTACAATTTACTTACACTTGTATTATTTTGAGTATGTTATCTAACTCTCTTTTATGTGTTATGTGCTGGACCGTTGGGGGTCCAGATTTTACAGGATTTTGTGGTATTCGATGTCGAGTCGTCGGTGAAGCTCCGCTCTGATTGTGACACGGGAAAGGGTTTTATATTGTATATAAAGTCTATTGTCTAGGTTGCTTTGTATAATCAATAAATGCATTAGTTGATTTAACATTTGTATAAACAAGTATTTTTACTAATTAACTACATTAGTATTATTTTGATAGAGGAGTGTAATACTCGAACCGATATTCAATAAATTAAATGTGATTTTCCGTTGCGTATTTTGAAAAAGATTTTACTAAGGTAGAAATATATAAATAATGGGTTTGGGTGTTACAGTGGCAGGAGGCAGGTCGACGCCGGCCTGGTGGTGAATTAATGGAGGCAGGTTCGTAGGTTCTGTAAGTGAAAGAACGCGAACGCAGAACGCAGAAAGAAGGCAAAAACACAAACGCAAAAAGCTGGCTTCTTCTATTGCTGCTTTTTTTTTTGTTAGGAAAACATTGTTGGGTTGGGCCTTTACAACAGTTTCTAACATACATAATTAATTTTTACACCCCCTAACTTACTAATACTACTACCCTATAAATTTTTTTTTGAGGCCCTCGATTTTAAGAGACCTTGTGCCACGGCCCATGTCGCACATGGGTCTAGGCCGCCCCTGACCCTACTACTGACATTTTGCACTCTCAACCAGGGAAAAATACTAGTTATGCTTGGCAAAGCATTCATCAAGCCATAAGGATCATCAAGAAGGGTAGTTGTTGGAAAGTTGGTGACGGAAGGTCCATCGACATTTGGGAAGACAATTGGGTTTCCCTTCAGAATGGGTACAAGATTCTCACTCCTCGGAACAATGGCTATAATATATCTAAAGTCACAGACCTCATTTCATCTGACCCTATTAAATGCTGGAACTTTAGCCTCATTGATCAAGCTTTTCTCCCTTTTGAAGGTGAACTAATCAAGCAAACCCCCTAATCCTTGAACCCATTGAAGACCAGCTCATGTGGCCCCATACTAAAGAGGGGATTTACTCAGTTAAGTCTGGGTATAACCTCCTAAGGAGCTGGAAGAATGCTGAAACCCCCGGTTCTACTCACTCAGACCCGAACTACAAAGTGTGGAAAAGGCTTTGGACTCTTCCAACAATACCTAGACATAAAGTTTTACTGTGGAGAATTATCCAACAAGCTCTCCCAGTTCGAAGTGAACTTAGTAAACTTGGAATTCAATGCCTTATTCAGTGTCCTCGATGCCTTCAGAGGGCGGAGACAATTAATCATACTTTTATGCACTGTCAGCAGGTTTCTAGAATTTGGTTTGGTTCCAAGCTAGGAATTCGATTTGATGAAAGACAAGGGAATTTCATTGACTGGCTAATTTACACTATCAACAATCTTAATGACGAAGACCTTAGTTATGTGGCCGCTATTAGCTATGGTATTTGGTATACCCGCAACCAAAAAGTTTTTGAAGACAAAGACTATGAAGAAATCTGGGTCATTAACATCGCTTCTACTAGTATCAGAGAGTACCAACAAGCTAACATGACAACTACACACGAACAACACAATAAGACGCTAGAGTCTCTTCATTCTAACAATCATAACAACAATCAACAACCTGACATACATACTACCACGATGAATCGCTGGAACCGGCCTAACCCCGGCGTTATTAAAATTAACTGCGATGCTAACCTGGCCAGAACGGGGAGATGGGGATTAGGTGCGGTTTGTCGTGACTCCGATGGCTACCTGGTGGCTGCTGCGACGTGGGAACTCCCAGGTTGTCTTGATCCTTCCCTGGCTGAGGCGTGCGTACTCTACAAAGCAACTTGGCTAGCGATTGAGTGCTGCTTTCAGGAGGTGGTCTTTGAGAGTGATAATAGCAAAATAATTTCTCTCATGAATAGTGCTCGTGAAATCCCTAGATCCTATTTGGGGAATTTCATTAGGGGTATTAAGTGTAATAAAGATTACTTTAGGGGTTGTAATTTTGTGCATATTAAAAGGGAAGCCAACAAGGCAGCCCATCTGTTAGCCTCTCTAGCCCACTCAGAGCCCAATAAGGTGTGGCTAGAAGAATCCCCTTCTCCTATTGTACATATTCTGACCTCTGATTTGATGCAATAATATATCTTCATGTTTCCTTCAAAAAAAAAACTAGTGCCCCGAGGACACTATTTAGCATGACGCTTATAAATATAAGATAAAGTAAAGTGACATGATAAAAAATACGGTTGCTATTAGTTTTGTCGGCGTATATTCTCTCTTTTTTTTTTGTAGCTTCTTCTCTTTAGCTATTTATCATCTCTAAAATGGTCAAACAGATTTTCCTGTTTGATTCCCTGCCTCAAATGGTCAATCTAGCCTTTAAATCAACATATAATCTTGGTGTTAATAATGGTGGAAATAATGAACCAAGTTCCACTTTTAAAGAAGTTTGTAAATGAAAAGGCCCGATCAACCATTGATTCGCTTGACTCTTTGGAAAATGGCTCATGGGAAATAGCTAACTAATCTATACTCACCCCGTCCCAAATTATAAGGGAAAAAAACTCATTTTTTTTTTGTCCCAGATTATAAGAGAAAAAATCATTTTCAAAAATGTTTTTTCTTTATTTTCATAAAATTAAATGCAAATTGCATTTAATTTCTTCTCTCTCTCATTTTCTCAATAAACAACAACCAATAAAAATTGTTTTTACATCTTCCTATACAACTTATTCCAAGGAAAACCCACAAAAACATACTGCAAATTCTCATGTTTTACTTTTTCTTAATAAGTGTGATTTTTTTATTTTCCCTTATAATTTGGGACGGAGGGAGTATATATAAATCCTAGATAGTTATGGAATTGTCTATTTAAACTCTAATCCACAAACCAATAAAAACCTTTCATTTAGCCACATCATCCACTTACATCCATTTAATGTGGGGTACTAATTGTAATTATTATTATTATTATTATTATTATTATTATTATTATTATTATTATTATTATTATTTTGGGTTATTATTCATTTTAAATTTTTTTGTTCATTTTATTATTTTGTGTATTTTATTGTATTTTTTTTCAAAGAAGTTAATGTTTT
Source organism: Trifolium pratense (assembly GCF_020283565.1). Lineage (NCBI taxonomy): Eukaryota > Viridiplantae > Streptophyta > Magnoliopsida > Fabales > Fabaceae > Trifolium > Trifolium pratense. The sequence goes on along the minus strand of NC_060064.1, from coordinate 37,558,044 downwards.
TGCTAATAATCTTTTGTTCAATCTTTATAAATATAAGGAGTTGGTCAATTGTCAGGACTACTTTCTAATGTTAGTAAAAAAAAAATAGATAAAATAAATTTTACTAATAGTTGTTATGCCCCGTATGATTTTTATCATATTCGATATTTGAGTATGAGTTAAGTTGGTTTATCTTTGCTCCAATAAGTTTCAAATTAATATAAATGTCAAATTCGATAATACAGTAGTTTTTTGGTAAGAGATAATGAAGTAGTTTATCCAACTCAGAATCCTCCAATGAGATTTATAATATAAATAAAAACTTGTGTTTCAACATCGATTGTTTTCCATGGTCAATTATATGTTATCATTTCCATAGTTATTTTGAAGAATGAGTTAAATATATTGCTAATCAATGTTAATGAAGAAGATACCAAAGTATAACTTCAAATGTGATGTATAAATAAGTTTTTTAAATGTATAAACATCTATATATATAATTCCTAGATAGTTGTGCAACCACTAATCTAACCCTAATCCACGTCAATCACTTATATCCAATTAAACCACTCAATAATGCCACATTACTTCTACTTACATCATTGTCATCTCTATACACTTTTTCATATGCCTACATTTATATACCTATGACTTTTCATTATACACTCACTCAACTAATAATAATAGGTTTTACTAAATTATACGCACTAATTAATCTTTTATACTATATATTGAATTATAGTGTCCAATTAAGAATCAAATGCACAGTGTATTGAAGTGGAAGAAATAGTCACAAGAAAGGGGGGTTTGAATTGTGACCCTTTTAAAATTAATCCTGCACTCTACAAAATTAATCTCAAGTGTATACTTGGATAAAAGTTAGTGGAATATAAAACAGCTTGTTCTGAGAATGTTCTCTGCTGCGTGAGCTTGTTCTGAGAATGTTCTCTGCTGCGTGAGAATTCAAAGTGAATGTAGATTAAGTGGTTTGTGTGATGTGTGTTTGCAGTAAATAAATAGTTAAAGGTAAGAGAGATTCACACACAAAAGTTATACTGGTTCACCCAAATCCTGGGCTAGTCCAGTCCCCACGCCTGTGAGTTTTCCACTATGATCTTGAGATACTACCGATCTCAAATACAAATCTTCTTTGATCTAAACCATGATCAGAAACCTCCAATCCCTACAAGCTTGATCTACCTCAGCCTTACAGAGGTGTCACTCAATCAATAGTTACGTATTGACTTGAGCCAATCTTCTTTTTACAAAGGGAAGTTGTTCTGGATCTAAGCTTATACAAAAACTCAAAACTAGTTTGAGAAGCTTATACAAAATACACTCAATACACTCAGTAATATTGTGATCCAATAGGTTGATAGAGAGCTGGAGTGTGAGTGGTAAAATTGAGAGACAAAGATATAACCACTTAAAAGTGGGTTATGTTGAAAAGTGGTCTCTTGAGAAATTTGCTTGTAGAAACTCAAAGGTTGTTTGAGAAGCAAATAGAAACACTCAATAAACTCAGAAGTATGATGTGAATGAAGAGCCTGAGTTTGAGTGGTGAAAGAAGAGCTTTAGGACTTGTAGACAAAAACAAGTAATTGATGATTTGTAGCTTGAACTCTTGCTATTTCTCTTGGATTTGCTTGCCTTTTATAGATGCTTGCTTGAGGTTGAAGCTTGGCCTTCAAGTATATCAGTTAGAGGGCAAAAAAGAGCTGTTACTCAGTGCTCCACAAGCAGCAGACAACTTCTGCATATTTGACAGGTTTTCTGTTCAGTCTTGGAACAGTCTTGAACTTCATTTTGCTTTGATCCACAAGAGCCAAATATGTGTGAGCTGTAAGCAAGTACAAATGAGTTGTTTCCTGCATCCTTCCAATGTCAGAGGTCAGATATAGCCGTTTGGAACCTCAGTAAAAGGACTCATGACAGTTGGAGATGGTTTTGCAAAACTGTGTGCAGGAACGTTCTTGAATCAGTCTTGAACCAGTCTTGATTTCCATTTGGCTTTGATCCATAAGATCCAAATGTGTGTGAGCTGTTACCAAGTACATATGAGTTGTTTCTTACTTCCTTCCACTGTCATGTATCAGATATAGCCGTTTGGATACTCAGAAAAGGACTTATGACAGTTGGAAATGGTTTTGAAAAACTGTGTGCAGGATCAGTCTTGCATCAGTCTTGAAACAGTCTTGACTGCACCAGCCAATTGTGATGAACCTTCATCCTTCCTTCCTTGTGATGTGCAGCTGTTCAAATAGGCTTGAGGACACTTCAGAAATAGGCTTAGCTTGAGAATAAAACAGCTGGAATAGTACCATGGCATGTGAGACAAAAATGTACTTGTATGACAACACCATTGAAGAATGTTCCCACATAGTCTTTTTGCAAGTACATCATAACTTATGGTTCACAATGTGTTGTTGCATTCTGATTGGTCTATGATATTTGATCAGGTATTTTTATTGGATGATCAATACCATAAAAGATCATGAAAGATCAAGCTTATAATTCATTGCATGAATTATGACTAGGAAAGGTATATGCTCATTTTCCATCAAAAGTGTTGATCCAAAAAGATATTATCTTCTGTAGAGATTTGATCCATATTTCCTTTGTAAAGTGCTTATTTGTTTTGTCCAAAGTTGACTTATAAAATCAGAAAGCACTTAATCCAAAATGTGCTTATATTCAAAAGTGCAGTCTGTCTGTTAAGAATGTTCTCAGATCATTCTTGAAACAGTATCTCAAGATTTTCTTAAAGAGGGATCTTCATGTTGCTGCAAAACTTTCCACAATTCCTCTTGATGTTTTGCACACATTGTTGCTTGTTCATTGAGTACTTTGAGATGCTTTTAGTGGAGGCGTGGGAGTACTCATCATGAGGATTATCATTTTCTAGCTTAGACAATGATTGAAACTTTTATGCCTTGTGGTGCATAAGCTCCTTTGTAAATTCATGGAAAATCATTCTTAGATCATTCTTGTCTTGAGAAGCTAAGATGAAACTTTGAGTAGGTTTTGAAGATCTTCAACATATGCATAATTTCCATTGATGTTAATTGTAGTAGTAAATCCTCAAAGCATGTAACAAAACTCAATGTGAGTTTTGACATGATAACATCAAATATGTTCTTGTGTAGCTTGTGATGCAAGTATTTCCATCAACTATGATCTTCATATTCTTCCTTGAATCTTTAAGCTCATTGTGAACCTTGTGGTGATGAGGAAGACTATTAACCATGAAACTTGCTTTCTTGTTTGAATCTTCAAATGAAACTTCTTATGATTCAAACAACATCCTTTAAAAATCTTCATGAAGCTTGTGATGCTATTGTTATGATCATCTGATGCTACTCTGATTCTTTCATTGCTTGAGTATACAAAATGTACTTGTTGATGTGAGTGGCTTCTAGATTGTCCACTTTTGTCATTACCTATCTTTCAACAAAAACTCAAGTGCAAACATCAGTAGATCACCATTCATAAAACTTAACATTTATTACATAAGGTTTGTTGTCATTAAAACACTAAAATGGATTTTGCCTCAACAATCTCCCCCTTTTTGATGATGACAAACCTTTCGAATAAATCTTATGTTTTATGGATGGAAATAATAACAAATGCAAGAATGTTCGTAGATATGCAATTAAGCTCCCCCTAAACACATGCAAGGGTTTAATTCTTATCATTCTAATTAAACTCCCCCTAAATACATGCAAGAGGTTAATTCATAACATTCTTCATTAATTAGTTTCATCTAACATTTCTCTCCCATCATATATATCTCTCCCCCTTTTGTCATCTATCAAAAAGTATTGGGGGTAATTTTAAATATGAAGTGCAATGATAGGATTCAAATTAAGAAACATTGCATACATAGAGCATGAAGTTGAGAAGTTCATTCATATATCAAACTTATCAAGTTTGCATTTAAACATTAAAGCACATAGCATGTATGATCATCAATAATCATTTTATTCAAATATTGCAATCACAACATGAATAATGGTTAAATCACATGTAAACATATTTGATTTTAAAAGATAATGTTATACATTCTCAATTTAAAAAAAGGATTTTGACCTCAAAGATATTGCAAGTTCTAAAGAAACAAAATTTCTCAAAATTTAGAAAAACTCCCCCTAAATCTTATGAGATGAATATTCTCTAAAAGTTTCAAAATAATTTGGGTAGAGGTAACTTTTTTCTTTTAAAACATAGTTAATATAGTTTAAAATTGTCCAAAAACTTTGAAATTAGAGAGAAAATAGCGCAAACGAAAAAACTTTGAAATCAGAGTAAATTGACAACATGTCAAAAATAGATTTCTCTCTTTTCCAAATATTTCTATGATGAAGATGTTTCCTTTTTATAGCAAAAAATTCAAGAGGATTTTAAGTTAAAACATCTGATCAAAACACATAAGTTTAGAAAAAAGTCAAATATGAGTTTATGAATATAATGTGCAAGAACTATTATTCTTAGACCAAATTCTAATTTTATGGAGAGTAGACACACAAATTATTCTCATGAAGACCAATCATATGTTCTCTTGTTAAAATCCTTCAAATAATAAATCCAACAAAAAATGGATATTCATTTAAAACCTTTGAAGGATGATCTTTTACAAAATCTCAATTTTTGAGTAGCCATGTTCAAAAAGTTCTACTTAATCATCAATTAAGCAAACTATAGGCTAATCAAGATGTGCAACAAAATTGGATTCATCTAAAGTTTTAAATTGAGAGCGGTGCACATATAAAAGACTTATAGAAAAAATGTGTTTTCATAAAAAAGTATACTATAAGCCGGACTTATGTAAGAACAAATATGACATATAATGGTTTATCAAAATTATGAGTTTTATGTCATTTTTCTTGTTCTAAAAGTTTTGGTCTATCATGAAGGATAATTAAGAGACTAACTCCAAAAATTATTCATTGATCATTAAGGATAATTTTTCATTAAGCACATAACATGACTTGTATTTTAAAAATATTTATCAACAATGTGATCATGAACTTTTTAAAATATTTATCACGAGATCATAAATTAAGACAAGTGTTAATTTAAAATAAAATTGTCGTTTGGTATATCAAAATAAAATTGATCATTGAAAAATGTGACTAAGACATATGGAGAAAATCTAACTTGATAAAATAACCCTTAACAAAAACTTTGATAGCAATATGAGTATAGTATTCTTGAAAATGTATTGCTTACAAAGGTGTAGAAAGATTATTTTGCATAGCAACAATGTTCATTCATTTAACACTTAGTATGATATTTTGAAAGAGATGATTTTACATTATATGAACAAAAATCATGAAAAAGTGTAAGAACAAAGAGTGCATTAAAGATGTGAATTAAGCATATGCACATACTAGTCATTAACAAGCAATGATATGCAATTTAAGCTTTTAAAGTCATATACTTGTATAGAGAAAATTTCACACTGAATTCTAGATTTCAAGATCATCAAATCAATCACATAATAACATTGCATAAATGTATTCAAGCTTAATATAATGCAAATGTTATAAGATCTAGAAGTTTGTGTACCTTATATAATGGATTTCCCCACTTGAGATTCAATGATGAGAGCATCTCAATTGTTTGAAATTTCACCACATGCTCGTCATTGTAAATATAGAACACTTGGTTGACGGTTGAGGAGAATTTTTTATCTTTTAGAGCATTCTCCAATGTTGAGTAAATTCATCATCTCTCAAGTATCTTCTTTGCCTTTTCACTTGTTGACTTGGCAGGAAGAACGTTCTAAGATTAATCTACTGGATCCAGCACAATATAAAGTAACTCATCCAAGTTGCTTTCTTTTTCAAAGTCCCATCTTAAAACGCTTAGGTCTAATGTTTGCTTCATCTCAAACTGGTGCAGCGGTTGTAGAGAATATGGAAACAAATATTCTGGGGTTTTTGGGCTTGGTATTTTGAGCAATTTTTGTTTAGGAATTCAGAGCTAAAAATTGAATCAAAATATCTTTGATAGTGATTCTCAGATGGGAAAAACAAAGAGTTGTCGAAAGGATGAGGTATGGTTGAAAATTTCCAAGAACTCTTGTAGTAACTTTGTGAAGGAGTGAGATCAACACCAATATACTTGAGTCAAAATGCAGCGATGCATGCATCAAGGTCCACAAAGGGAATGGACCTAGACTAAGATTCAGTACCCTTAGTGAGAGATCATTTGCCTTTGGAAGTTGTTATCATAACAGCAAGAACGTTCTCAGATTGTACTCATTGAAAAACTCAGCTTCAACAAATGTTTTGAAAAAGCTTTTGTTTCCAGGTTTGGCTTCAACATCAATTATCTCATGTAATGAATGTCCTTTATATTAAAGGTGGTGCTGGCATAAAGATCTTTTCCTTAAGATCAAATTTGTAGGTATGAAAAATCTCGGTGAAGATCGTCCCATAAGGAAGAATAAAATTTTTCAGCCTCTTCTTTCTTTTGCTTCATTTTCTTGGAAATACAAAATGTTAGAACATATTGTGAAACAACTTGTATTCCTTCTTGAGAGTTGATGAGGGAGATTCTTCCATTTAAGTACCATATTATTCACAATTTCAAAGTGGTGTACCAATACCATTGCTCATTCCAATTGAAAAAGTTCTTATAATTGAGAGATATGTTCTTATGATATTTTGTTGTCATTCATCATCAACACTATTATCAATGTTTCTCTTATTATAAAAAATAATATGCATGCTTTTTAAAATATGAGTTTTGAGATTGCATATTTTATAATCTTTAATGTAGAGAGTAAACAAAATATGCTTTTTATATTTTAAAACAATTTTCTCAATGTTTTCTTTACTATGTCAAGTATAGTAATGACATCAAAATTATAAATGCATGATATGATTAAATTTTTATATTTTCACATGGGATGAAATTTTACTCAAGTAGAAACATGATGCAAAAACATATGCAATGTCTATGGTTTCTTTCAAAAATATTTTTCAACACTTGATTAAAAATATTTCATCTAATGAATTTTTCTTTATAACAATTCTGTTTTTGCTGAAATTCTAAACCAAGAAAATCAAGTGAAATATCATTTTCTTCAAAGAATGTTTTGATATATAGTTTTTCATAATCTCCCCATGATCACTACTACTAAGAGATGATTTTTAAGATCTTAAAGTTTAAACCATTTTTCAAAGAACATAAAAGTATTTAAAGAAATCATTCTCATGTTTTAAGAATAAATTTCACATGTATCTTTGAATAAATCATCAAGTATTAAAAAGTCATAATACTTGTAGTTTTGACAAAAACAAACTAGTAAGTAGTAATTCAAGATGTTTTTGGTTGAAATTATATTTTTGAAATGAAGACTGCTCTTGACACAATACATACAAGTTTCACAAAATTTATCCTTTTCAAAATCAGTAAAAATATCTTACTAGATAAAATTTGGGCAAAAATGCAATAGTTTTCATACTTACTTGATAAGCACTTTTATGCCAAAAACATTTCTTTTCCAAAAGACTTTAAAATATGATTTAGTTTAGAATTCACTTAAGTATTAAACATAAAGATTTTAAAATAAAAATCATGACCATGAGGATGATTATGAAATAACCTCAATTCCAATTTTGAAAATTTAAAGAAGTTATATGTTAAGAAAAATCATTTTACTCATGATACATGTACCTTTGGTTTGATTTTTGTCAATGAATTCAAAGGTTGCAAATTCACCATTCCTCCTTTTTTAAATGTGAGAAAATATTGTCTTTCCAAAATCATATTCCTTGAGCATCAATTTCCAAAGCCTCGAGGCTTTTTCTTGATTGCTTAAAGACATTCCTGCAACACAAGTTAATAATGATTTTGGTACCCATAGTGATTTGGGTCCTTGGAGGTTAGTGTTGTTCCTCTTATAAGATTTCTTCTTATGATAATAAGTTGATCTCTTATAGGAAGATTTCGAATAAAAATGCATTTTCAGAACATTCTGAGACTGTTCTTGTTTCTGATGAGAATGTTCTTTTCTTTTGAATTTTTTCTTAAAACAAAAGGATTCAATATGACCATATTTGGAACAATATGAGCATTTGTATCTTTGTATTCTTTGATCTTTATGAGGAACAAAACAATCCTCAAATGACTTTTGTTTTTGAAAAGTTCTACAATCTAAACTAGTTTTGTCAAAGATTATAACTTGTGATTCCTTAATGTTTTGAAAATTCTTTGTAGATTTTACAGAGCTTGTTATGTCCTTTTCCAAATCTGAAATATTTTCTTTTAAAACAACATCCTTTTCATGAATTTTAGAACATTCTAAAAGATGATTAGTGGTTTGTTTATCATGGAGAATCTTTTGTTGCTCAAACATATTAAGATGAGAGTATTGCAATTCTTGAATAATTTTAAAATATTTATCATTCAAGATTTGTAATTTCTCATTTTCTTTCTTTATCTCAAGTAACTGATTTTCTAGTAAAGTACACTTTTGAGATAGAGAGTTTGAGTCATTTAGACGACTATTAAATTCAACTTCCCTTTTAATACATAAAGAACAAGGTTTAGAATATGTTACCTCTTTATTTACCATTAGGCATGTGTTGCCTTTTTCTTCTATTTTAGAATCATCAAAGTCACCTTTTGTTGTCATCATGAATTTCTTCTTGGAAGCGAGCTCTCTTTGCATTTTCTTGTTTTGAGAACATTTCGTTCTGGAATGTCCCTTCTTTTTGCACTTATGGCATGCACTTTGATTTGCAGGTTTTGACATCACTTCTTCCTGAATCTTTTTCTCTAACACTGTTAAGTGCTCAAACCTTAGAGCCAGAGCTCTGATGCCAATTGAAGTGGAAGAAATAGTCACAAGAAAGGGGGGGTTTGAATTGTGACCCTTTTAAAATTAATCCTGCACTCTACAAAATTAATCTCAAGTGTATACTTGGATAAAAGTTAGTGGAATATAAAACAGCTTGTTCTGAGAATGTTCTCTGCTGCGTGAGCTTGTTCTGAGAATGTTCTCTGCTGCGTGAGAATTCAAAGTGAATGTAGATTAAGTGGTTTGTGTGATGTGTGTTTGCAGTAAATAAATAGTTAAAGGTAAGAGAGATTCACACACAAAAGTTATACTGGTTCACCCAAATCCTGGGCTAGTCCAGTCCCCACGCCTGTGAGTTTTCCACTATGATCTTGAGATACTACCGATCTCAAATACAAATCTTCTTTGATCTAAACCATGATCAGAAACCTCCAATCCCTACAAGCTTGATCTACCTCAGCCTTACAGAGGTGTCACTCAATCAATAGTTACGTATTGACTTGAGCCAATCTTCTTTTTACAAAGGGAAGTTGTTCTGGATCTAAGCTTATACAAAAACTCAAAACTAGTTTGAGAAGCTTATACAAAATACACTCAATACACTCAGTAATATTGTGATCCAATAGGTTGATAGAGAGCTGGAGTGTGAGTGGTAAAATTGAGAGACAAAGATATAACCACTTAAAAGTGGGTTATGTTGAAAAGTGGTCTCTTGAGAAATTTGCTTGTAGAAACTCAAAGGTTGTTTGAGAAGCAAATAGAAACACTCAATAAACTCAGAAGTATGATGTGAATGAAGAGCCTGAGTTTGAGTGGTGAAAGAAGAGCTTTAGGACTTGTAGACAAAAACAAGTAATTGATGATTTGTAGCTTGAACTCTTGCTATTTCTCTTGGATTTGCTTGCCTTTTATAGATGCTTGCTTGAGGTTGAAGCTTGGCCTTCAAGTATATCAGTTAGAGGGCAAAAAAGAGCTGTTACTCAGTGCTCCACAAGCAGCAGACAACTTCTGCATATTTGACAGGTTTTCTGTTCAGTCTTGGAACAGTCTTGAACTTCATTTTGCTTTGATCCACAAGAGCCAAATATGTGTGAGCTGTAAGCAAGTACAAATGAGTTGTTTCCTGCATCCTTCCAATGTCAGAGGTCAGATATAGCCGTTTGGAACCTCAGTAAAAGGACTCATGACAGTTGGAGATGGTTTTGCAAAACTGTGTGCAGGAACGTTCTTGAATCAGTCTTGAACCAGTCTTGATTTCCATTTGGCTTTGATCCATAAGATCCAAATGTGTGTGAGCTGTTACCAAGTACATATGAGTTGTTTCTTACTTCCTTCCACTGTCATGTATCAGATATAGCCGTTTGGATACTCAGAAAAGGACTTATGACAGTTGGAAATGGTTTTGAAAAACTGTGTGCAGGATCAGTCTTGCATCAGTCTTGAAACAGTCTTGACTGCACCAGCCAATTGTGATGAACCTTCATCCTTCCTTCCTTGTGATGTGCAGCTGTTCAAATAGGCTTGAGGACACTTCAGAAATAGGCTTAGCTTGAGAATAAAACAGCTGGAATAGTACCATGGCATGTGAGACAAAAATGTACTTGTATGACAACACCATTGAAGAATGTTCCCACATAGTCTTTTTGCAAGTACATCATAACTTATGGTTCACAATGTGTTGTTGCATTCTGATTGGTCTATGATATTTGATCAGGTATTTTTATTGGATGATCAATACCATAAAAGATCATGAAAGATCAAGCTTATAATTCATTGCATGAATTATGACTAGGAAAGGTATATGCTCATTTTCCATCAAAAGTGTTGATCCAAAAAGATATTATCTTCTGTAGAGATTTGATCCATATTTCCTTTGTAAAGTGCTTATTTGTTTTGTCCAAAGTTGACTTATAAAATCAGAAAGCACTTAATCCAAAATGTGCTTATATTCAAAAGTGCAGTCTGTCTGTTAAGAATGTTCTCAGATCATTCTTGAAACAGTATCTCAAGATTTTCTTAAAGAGGGATCTTCATGTTGCTGCAAAACTTTCCACAATTCCTCTTGATGTTTTGCACACATTGTTGCTTGTTCATTGAGTACTTTGAGATGCTTTTAGTGGAGGCGTGGGAGTACTCATCATGAGGATTATCATTTTCTAGCTTAGACAATGATTGAAACTTTTATGCCTTGTGGTGCATAAGCTCCTTTGTAAATTCATGGAAAATCATTCTTAGATCATTCTTGTCTTGAGAAGCTAAGATGAAACTTTGAGTAGGTTTTGAAGATCTTCAACATATGCATAATTTCCATTGATGTTAATTGTAGTAGTAAATCCTCAAAGCATGTAACAAAACTCAATGTGAGTTTTGACATGATAACATCAAATATGTTCTTGTGTAGCTTGTGATGCAAGTATTTCCATCAACTATGATCTTCATATTCTTCCTTGAATCTTTAAGCTCATTGTGAACCTTGTGGTGATGAGGAAGACTATTAACCATGAAACTTGCTTTCTTGTTTGAATCTTCAAATGAAACTTCTTATGATTCAAACAACATCCTTTAAAAATCTTCATGAAGCTTGTGATGCTATTGTTATGATCATCTGATGCTACTCTGATTCTTTCATTGCTTGAGTATACAAAATGTACTTGTTGATGTGAGTGGCTTCTAGATTGTCCACTTTTGTCATTACCTATCTTTCAACAAAAACTCAAGTGCAAACATCAGTAGATCACCATTCATAAAACTTAACATTTATTACATAAGGTTTGTTGTCATTAAAACACTAAAATGGATTTTGCCTCAACATGTATGAGTATGACCACAAACCGTTTTCATAGCGACATGACAATTTATGGATTACCAACTTATTTTGGTAGATGCAATAAGATCCATTGTAATCTTTTCGAAATGTATAAACACATCTTTAATATCTATATTATATTTACATCACTTTATTATTATTATTATTATTATTATTATTATTATTATTATTATTATTATTTTGTTGTTGTTGATGTTATTATTATAATTTTCATAATACTTATTGTTTCAATTTATACGAATGATTTTTCAACATTACAATATAAAATACCGCATAATACCCGTGCATCGCACGGGTGTGGGACTAGTATTAAAAGGTTCCGTAAAAGTATGACTTCATATCGTTAAGAATATTGATGATTAGCTAGAGCTTCCATTAGTTAGTTAAAGTTTCCAGTAATTTGTTAGAGTTTATTATTAGGTGGTTAGTTGATTAATCTTCAATATTGTTTTATATAAGAGATTGTACTATTTTCACTATCTTTTTTATCAAAATGAAATTTTACAATTTCTATTTTCTTTCAAGCTTTATAAGCCCTTGTCGTGAATTTTCTCCATTTTATCAATAACTTCAAAATCTAATTAACACAAATATATCATATAATCTATTTCCTAGTTCCTTTCTGCTCATGTCCCTATTATGCACATAATGAGAGATTGTGAAGATGTCCTAAAGTTTTGGAATAGGTTGCAAACATATATAGCTAATGGAGTAAATTGTTTAGCTTTGACATATATGTATGCATAACTTGAATGAAATATTTGAGGCACTGAGATCAACACTAGCTTGTTGGTCCTAGAAGACCTTAGCGGTGGCAACATTCTTGCTCATGACCTTGGTTTAAAGAATGCAGTGTTTGAAATTGACTTATTTCATTCTTTGTTAAGTGATATTTTGATGCATGGCCGTCTCTGAGATTTTGGATGTCTCGTTCAAATTATGAATTTGATGTTCCGTTTTTTTATAAGTCATAATTTCATATTTTTTTTTATGGATTTATAAATCATATATATAATTGTAAAAAACGATTACATCAATCCTAAAAAGTTCACACAATACTAAAACTATAAATAGAATCATTACAACATTAGTTATACTTATACATGTATCTATCAATCAGAACATGTATCAGTAACATACCACACTAGATGCAACCACCACCTATTATCTTTGAGCATCCTCTCCTTGTATTTTTTTGCTGAAAATGATTTTATATATATTCATATGTCATATATAGACAATCTATTAAACTGTGTTTTTTTGTTAGAAGTTTGGTGCCCCGCGTGACCGTTACTCCTGAACACACCCTAAAGAACCCCTGTTTTGATGTATGATGCAATTTCGATTTTCACCTTTCATTTTAGTTAATGCAATCCTTTTTCCGTAAAAAATAAGGGTAAAAAAAACTCTTTATTCCTTAGGAAGGAATAACCTATATAAAAAAAAAAACGAAAAATTATATTGGAATATATTTTTCAGGATAAAAAAACAACATCAAGGATAATGTTGTATTTTCATAAAAATGTGTTCTAATAACATAATTTATCTAAGAATTATAATTATAATTATTAATAAAAGTTGTTGGAGTGATAAATTGTTTGAAATGTATGTGACTCTCTTTATTTTACATTTATTCAATGTTAATTTTTAATATTTCAATATAAGAAATATACTTTTTATAAAAACGGATAGAATAACTTTTATACTCCTATTCGTCAAAAAAAGAAGAAAAAGTTTTATACTCCTATTTCAGTTCACACAGTTTCTAGAGATATAATGCATGAGAGTTGTTATCAAGAAAAAGATGTTGGATAATTGAGTTTAGAAAGCGAGTCTTTCATTTTCTTTTTTTCTTCTTGTCTTCCGATAAATAGGTGTGTGACGACCTTGCTTACATAAAAAATGGCACATCCTAATTAAACTGATGTCACCTACACTAAACTAAGGGCGTTCACATCATCACATCTCAACTTATTCAAATTGAAATTGTAAACTAAAAACAATTATATATATATATATATATATATATATATATATATATATATATATATATATATATATATATATTGTACGAAATTTGTACCATCATTAGTGATGACTAATCTCCGTCGAAGAACCTGTGAAGCACACAAGGTGAGTTATCTCCGCCAACCGAATTTTCTCAATACTCATGAGTCAGATTATTTATTCATTCCTACATCTGGTTCTAATGAACATTTGCATCATGTCGTAGATTTTTTTTTTTTGTCATCTTATACTTTGTCAAACCATTTTTAAAAATTCTTTAAATCTTTCTTAAGGTTTTTATTAAAACATTTTAGTGTGAGCTGTTAAGGTTTTATTGACTTTTACGTCACAAAAAAAAAAGTTTTATTGACTTTGCTTGCAAAAAGGATTTTGACAAAAATAAATTAAAAGAAAACTTTTAAACTAATTTAACTCATATTTGTACGAAGTTTCAACCGTCGTTAGAGATAATTAATTTCCGTCGGAAAATCTGTGAGACACACAAGGTGAGTTCATATCTTCCAACCAATTTTTTTTCAAACGCATAAGCCGGAAATCGAACCTCTGACCATTTGCTTAAGGGAGTCAAAAACCTTATGGATTAATTCATTGTTAGTGGGTATCATGAGTTTTTATTGATGCATAAAATTTTTATGCGGATATTAATTATCCACAAGAATTAAGGTTAATTTCACATGATTAAATTTAGTCTGTATTTCACAAATATGTATACATTTGGTGTATGAATATCATTAGGATTTAATTCATTTTACACTATTAAAAGCATTTAAAAGCACTTACTCATAATTCATTTGATGGATTATATTGTAGACAAGTAAAATATTTTATTATTTAAATTGTATAGTTATCATTGTTTTGAGAGAATCTGATCTCTCAGTCTAATTCTGAATTACCGATATCTCCTGCCCTTAAGGATGAGATGGTTAAAATAAATAAAAGACTTAAATGCATTTTTACCCCCTATTTTTTATTGAATCCGAATTTTACCCCTATTTTAAAATCCGAAATTTTACTCCTATTTTAAAATTCTTTGGTATTTTTTTTGAGTTTAATTGTTGTGCACCGTCGGTGTAAATTTTTTTTACACATACATCCAATGACGCGTTGCAACATCATTTAATGAATGTGACACATCATGTGTTTTTAATGACCATACATGATGTGTCTGTATATTATTGGACGCATGTGCAAAATATCTTTACACCGACGGTGCATATAAATTAAATTCATTTTTTTTTCTCTTTTGACTCAAATTTTAGTTGAAGACATGTTAGACCCCTTTGGGATGTTAGACTATGATATATATATATATACATGCATATTGCTTCTTCTATATTCACAAAACAAAACAAATCAAATCCAACATACAAACAACTATGATGATATCTTCCATTTTCTTCTTTTCTCTTGTTTTCTTTCTTTCTTCTTACTTTTTCTTCAAACAAGAACAAGTTTTCCATTTCTTCTTATCACTAAATGATAACCTACTTCCATATATCTTATCTCTTCTCTTATTTCCCATTCTCTTCTTCTTCTTAACAAAACCAAACAAAAATGATTCAACCATAACCATCCCAAAATCATATCCAATAATCGGTTCTTACTTATCCATCAGAAAATACATGTCCGGTAACCGCCGTATCCAGTGGCTCTCCGACATCATTCAAATCGCACCATCCGCCACTTTCCGTCTCGACCGTCCATTAGGCACTCGTCAAATCATCACCGGAAACCCATCCAATGTTCAACACATACTCAAAAACCAATTCAACAATTACGAAAAAGGTTCACGTTTCACAACTACTCTCTCAGATTTCTTAGGCAACGGAATCTTCAACACAGACGGTGAAAATTGGAAGTTTCAAAGACGAGTAGCAAGTCACGAATTCAACACGAAATCACTTCGGAATTTCGTCGAACACATAGTAGACACGGAACTCACCAACCGTTTAATCCCAATTCTAAACTCATCTTCTCAAACAAACAAAACTCAAACTCTCGATTTTCAAGATATTCTTCAACGTTTCACGTTTGATAATATCTGTAAAATCGCGTTTGGTTTTGATCCAGAATATTTAACGCCGTCAACTAACAGAACGAAATTCGCACAAGCTTTTGAAGATGCAAATGAAATAAGCAGTAAACGTTTTCGTTTAGCGTTACCGATAATCTGGAAGTTGAAAAAACGATTTAACATCGGTTCAGAAAAGCGTCTTAGAGAAGCTGTTAAAGAAGTACACGAATTTGCGAGAAAAATAATTCGTGACAAAAAACAAGAATTGCACGAAAATTCAAGTATCCAATCGGAAGATATGTTATCGCGTTTTTTAAGTTCGGGTCATTCGGAAGAAGATTTCGTAGCGGATATTATAATTAGTTTTATTTTAGCGGGTAAAGATACCACCTCAGCGGCACTGACGTGGTTTTTTTGGTTATTATGGAAAAATCCACGTGTTGAGGAGGAAATTTTGAAGGAAATAAATCAATCTGAATCGTTCGATTACAATGAAGTGAAAGAAATGGTTTATACGCATGCGGCACTTAGCGAGAGTATGAGGTTGTATCCACCTGTACCGATGGATAGTAAAGAAGCTGTAAACAACGATGTTTTACCGGATGGAACGATTGTGGAGAAGGGGACTATGGTAACTTATCATGTGTACGCGATGGGGAGGATGGCGAGTTTATGGGGAGAGGATTGGGCCGAGTTTAAGCCCGAGAGATGGTTGGAGAAAGATGGAGTAAGTGGAAAATGGACTTTTGTGGCGAGAGATTCTTTTACATATCCGGTTTTTCAGGCCGGGCCTAGGATTTGTTTAGGGAAGGAAATGGCTTTTATGCAAATGAAAAGGATTGTTGCTGGGATTGTTGGGAAGTTTAAGGTTGTTCCTGAGGCTCATTTGAATGAACATCCTAATTTCATTTCGTTTTTGAGTTCACAGATGGAAGGTGGGTTTCCTGTTACTATTCACAAAAGGGATCATTAATTAATTCATAATATTCTTAGATTCTTAGCATTAGTTTTTTGTTGATAGATGGATGAATAAAGAAATAAAGGTGAAGTGTTTGTTTTGCTTCAATATTTATATTATCCTAGGATTGACTTTGTTATATATATTTTTGGTTTACATATTGTAGGTAGTATAATATAGTGCGTTTTTTTATTTTATTATAATTTTTAATATGGTGCATTTTGCTTTGTATTGTTGTCTGTTGTTGGAGGTTGCTTGAGGGACAATGTATTACTTTTTTTTTTAATTTTTTTTGTATGTTTTTTTTTGTCCAATCCTCGATCAAACTAGCGTTCCCCAGGCACTATGAAATGGGGGTCTTTCCTTCGCCTATTGTATGTATCGGCTTGGCTACGTCCAGAACCAAGGAGGCATTCTGGCGGGCGCGTGCGTGTAGGAAGACCAAGTAGTCTAGTGACTAGAAAATCTACCTTAAAGATGAATAAGTTGAGTGTCTCAGGTTTGAACCCGGACTCCTGCACATATAGTGTGATATCCCTACTAACTGACCTAAACTCACAGGGACATATTCATACGTAGATAATGTGAATTATTTAGTGAATATTTTTTAGTTGAATGGATCCACCAGTTGAATCAACATTCATCTGTGTGATGTCAGCAATGAAAGTGTGAAAACCTTGAATGAACATGTTTGTTCAACAGTCGTGCCAATGAAATGTATTTGAAAAATGATAAAATCACATATAAATAAAAGTCACACTCCTTCGGGTCTTATATATAATTTTTTTTCTTATGTCTAATTATAAAAACAAGGGTCTTGTTAGGAAAATGCTTTAGTGTACGACACAAATTGTCGTCTAAACCGCACGACTTATTATTCCAAGCGGTGGTTATACATTTCTTTAAGTTTCTTTTATATTTTTTTTCTATTTTATTTTTTTGGCCAAGATGGTCATCCTAGGACCAATTTAATATCTAACACTATATATGAGTGGAGTCAAACTCTTCTAAGCTCGACTCGATTCAATAAAAATTAGTTTAACTCGAAATTTGGTGTTTGAGTTCGACACAATTTTTTTTTAAACTCAAATTCGGGTTGTTTAACATTTACGAACAATTCAGTACTTATCGCAAGAGAAATAATTTTTTAGGTTCATAGAATATTTAAATATAATCTATGAACTAGAAATGGAGATTAGTCACCGTTAACAACGATAAAAATTTCGTACCTATATCATGGTCACACATCAAATATCCTATAAGAAAAATTGGTGGAATAATACTTAAATTTCTCACTATGAGACCAAACCTAATGGTTTAATAGTAAAATGTTTTTGTAATTAACTAAGCACAAAAATATAATTTAACATTTTAAGGATTTTAAGGATTTAATTGATATGCACCGACGGTGTAAAATAATTTTACACTGTCAATCAATATCAACCGTGTTTTCCGCCACGTCACCCCACTTTCTTGATATATGACATGGCAAAATAGTGGTTGTTTATTGGACGATGGTGTAAAATTATTTTACACCGTCGGTACATATCAATTAAACTCTTATTTTAATTAATCAAAAAGTGCCATTAGATGGACTTAATTAAGTAACAAAGGCTTGAGGCAAATTAAGTAACGGTCGTGCAACATAGACGAACAAATCTGTCGTGCTGTATAGCACTGCTGGTCTTGTTAACATGTTCCCTAAGAGCACATGTTAAGATATCCCAATATAGAAACTTAACATTTAATGATACAAAAAAAATTTAATGCTTCAAAAGTTAAAATGCACAAATTAGTATTTAAGAATTTCTATTTTTGCTTCCTTAACATATGTCTTAAGGGCACATGTTAACATTCTCCTAAAAACAATCATACAATTTGAATAGCATATCATTAACGGTAGACATCACAACTAAGGTGAAACAACATATCCTTGTTAAGAAGTCCCACATCAGTTGTGATATGACATGACTAAATATTTATAAAGTAGAGGCAATTCTCACTTTACAAGCGATAATCCTCATTTTACAAGCCGATTTTGCAAGAATAAGTTAGACTCAATTCTCATTTCTAAGAATCCAGAGAAAGAAGAAAGAAAAAAGAACTCAAACATCGTATGAATTAATATAAGTGCATATGTGTCAAAATCATACATATATAAAATATATGGTCGTCTTTAAAATTTTGAATATCCTATAATAATTATAAATTTGGTGTCGCCTTTTTTTTTAGCTATTTAATCTACGTACAAGTCAACTCCTATCATAATCTCTCCCACAATAATGAATGTAATGTAAGGATGAAAAATGTCTACAAAAATTTATCTATAATTTTGGTGCCATTCACAATATAGACAAACACATTTTTTTACGACAATTTTTAACAATTCATCTCTCAAAAGCATTTCTAACAATTCATCTCATAGAGTTTAAGGATAATTTTTTTTGTTCAAATAATCTAATTGTTAGAGATTTCTTTTATATGAACAAGTCACATGTTTTAAAAATGAATTTTTTTTATACCTTTATAATTTTTCTTTTCACCATGCAAGTGAGAGAACAAGTGGAATGGATTCTCTAATGTTCAATTTTTGTCTTGTCTATATTCATTGAATAATTGATACATCTAATTTATAATTTAGAGTACAATATATATTAATTATTCAATTAATAAAAAAATATAAATTGTCTTGTATAAAAATAAGGAATAATAGAGATATATGCATTAGATGATATGTATTATTAATATGACACTGTTGTCACTCTTGAGGGTGATCTTTTTCGTCGATGACATGATGCTTGAAGTGTGATTTGAATGTTAATCTTCCTTGACTCGTAAATTATAAAATAGTGATTGAAACTTCTTAACATTATTGAATAACTGATGTATATGATCTATTTATATAGATCAGATAAATCAATTATACAATGAGCTTAATGCAGCCAATCTTTGGTTTGAAGAGCTTGGCCTATCGAGAGTGGACATAGAACTAGACTGTTTGCTTAGTAGTTCAAGCCATAAACAATAGATCAAGTGACCAAACTGAATTTGTCGATATTATTATAGATGAATATAAAATGTTATTACTAAACTATCCAAAATTTAAGATAAGTGTTATTAAAAGGCAAATCAATTTTGTGGTTCATATTTTAGTTGGGCGTCAATATCTTATACTAGTCATCAAACATTTGATTTAATCTCATATTGTATTATTACGTTGATGAATGCAATAATATCATTTCGATCCCTTAATTTTTTCTTTTAAAGGAATTTCAATTGATTAAATTGGTTGAACTTTCAAAAAGAGAAAACAAATAAATTGATTAAACTCCACCACAATTATATATACAACAAAAATTTATATCCACCTTTATTTAAAATTATACATAAATATCAATAATGGATTGATTCGTTGGATAAAAAATTCGGTCATCTGTAAGCAAATTGTAGTGAAAATTCCATACCTAAATGATGGTTATCCAAAAAAAAAGTACTTACATAAAATCAAAAATTTTATAAAAATACTTAAATAAAATAGAAAATTTTATAACAAAGAAAATACATAACTTTTTATAATAGTTATAATTAATTAGAAAGGTATGTGGTAACAATTTTTTTTTTTTTGGGTTTTTAGCCGTCTGATTTCAGGGAAAGGGAAATCCGATAATTCAGAATTCGATCATGAGGTAAGTAAAATCTGGCAAAAAATTATTTCCACAAAAAATCGAACTCGAAATCGTTTGAGAGCTTATTAAACACTTGAGCTTAATATCTATAACAATTTATTTTAAGCCTCCAAACACATTTGTGCTGAACCCTATACTTTTAGGAGAGAAAAATATTTATGGCTTAATTAGTAAAATGGTCCCTTAAAGACATTTTTTGTTTCAGATTGGTCCCTTAAAGAAAAAAAGGTCCAAATAGGTCCCTTAAAGAAAAAAAAAGTCCGAATAGGTCCCTTAAAAACATCTCCGTTAATCAGTTTGGTCCCTAAAAAGAGGTCTAAATAGGACCAAACTGATTAACGAAGATGTCTTTAAGGGACCTATTCAGACTTTTTTTTAAGGGACCTATTTGGACCTTTTTTTCTTTAAGGAACCAATCTGAAACAAAAAATGTCTTTAAGGGACCATTTTACTAATTAAGCCAATATTTATTAACTTTAGCAAAGTATATATTACAAAGTATATATTACATGTGGTATAAGAAAAGATATAACATAATTAATAATATATTGATAAATTAAATAATTAGTAAATTGAAAATTTAAAAGAAATCTTATATAAAAGAGTAAATAAAGCGTTCAAAATTAAGAATTTTAAATAAAGACATTGATCTCAAGTGGTTAATGAGCTCCCCTTAAAATAAATTGTTTGAGAGAACTTGGACTCGATTCTTGGTGGAAACAATTCTTTTGGCCAAATTTTCTTAACCTTGCTGCCGAACTCTGTATTACTGGATCTCTTCTTCTGAGAACTAGAGGACTATGAAAAAAAATAAAATAGGAATCTTATATTATTTTAGTATAGAAGTAGTACAGTTCAGTACATACCACATGAATTATTTTGTATGCCATGTTTTCCATAAACTTGTAGTAAATCATTTATATTGTCGAGGCTTGAATTGCATGAAGTAGAAGTTGGCCCGAAGAAGTTGAGCACTCATTCATTCAGCAAAATCATTGAAATATGATACTAGTATGTGTCTACTAGGGGTATTGTTAGTAAAAATAAGCAATAAGCTAGCCGATAGCTGAAAAATTAGCTTATAGCTGATAGCTGAAAAACTAGCTAATTGAAATTAAAGTGTTTAGTAAAAATGAAATAAAGTGTAAAAAGCTACACCCTCTGTGACAATTAGGGGTGTGCATGGTTTAAAAACCACACCACACCAAACCATATTTATGGTTTTGGTTTAGAACCAAAACCATTTTAATGAAAAATTGGTTATTTTGCAAAACTAATTTGGATATGGTTTATAATCGGTTCGAAATCAATTTATAACCGGTTTATAATAAAAAATAGGTTACTTATTTATAACCGATTCATCTTAAATTTTATTTTATTTTTTTTAAAAATGCATTATTATAACTTTTAATTCCTATATATTTAAACTTTTTTTTTTACAATAATTAAGCCAATTTTTTTTTGTTTAATTGATTAAAAGAACATATTTAATAATTATTGTTTATAAAAAAAACATAATTTTTCTTTAATTTTATGAATTATTGGTTTATAATCAATTCATAAAAGTTTTTTTTCTAAGCCCAAACATATTTCAAACTAAGCCCAACAAAACAGATTTTTTTAAGCCCAAAATAATTAAAATATAGATTTTTTAAAAAAATAAAACCATCAAAAATCTGTTTTTTATAATTATTTTTAAAATAAATAAATGTTGTTAAATAAAAAATAATTAAATATTAAAGGGTGGTTGACGGTGGCCGGCCGCCGGAGCGCTGCCACCAACCACCGCGTCGGTCGTCGGAAGTTCGCCGGAAAATCGCCGTCCACCGCCGTCCGTCGCCGGAGCTCTGCCGTACCGGCCGCCGGTGGTCCGGCGTTGACCGTCGCGTTGACCAATTCCTCCACCACCTTATTAATTATTTATTTATTAAATTATATAATTAATTGAATTTGGAAAATTTGTTTTTTTTTTAAAAAGAAACTATTGGGCTTTTTCCTTATTGGGCCTCAATTTAAAAACCAATTTTAAACCAATTATAAAAAATTGGATATGGTTTAGAATTGGTTTTTTTGTATTGGATTGGTGTGGTTTTTTTTTAAAATGGATTTGGTTATTAATTTTGGATATAGTTTGGTTAGTGATTTGGTTAAGGTTACTTGGATTTTTTGCACACCCCTAGTGACAATATATAAGCAAAACTTAACTTTTTAGGTTCATTACATATTTAATGTATCTATCTTATAATATAGACCAGATACAATAAGTATGCAATGAACCTAGAAAGATGACTTTTGCTTATATATTGTCACGGAGGGTGTATAAGCTATAACATTAAACACTACTTGAAATAACATTTGAAAAAAGCTATAAGCTAACTAGTAAAAAAACTTGTTATAAAACACCGCTAATTTTTTGAAATAAGTTTATAAGTTCATATAATAAGCTATAGAATAATGCTCGCAACACACTCTTTAACAAACACACTCCAACACACTCTCTTTTATTGGTTGAAATTCACATGGATCCCATAAAAAAATGTGGACCCATATAACTTTTATGGGATCCATATAAAATTTAACAAATAGAAGAGAGTGTGTTAGAGTGTGTTTGTTAAAGAGTGTGTTGCTAGTACTCATCAAAATAGCTTATTTGTGTTACCAAAGACACGTTAAACTTCAATGTCACGGTTGTTGGGAAATTTGAAATCCCCCATTAAAAATAAAAAAAAAAAAACAAATTAAATTTTGTTGTCAAGGGTTAATTTTGCGTGACACTGGCTCACTTCTCCTCAAGGAAATCCGTGCCAAGAACTAAAAGCATATTATAAGTCCCTTACACATCTTTGTGTCGACTTGTTTTTCCATTGGCACAAAACTTAGATCATGTGAGTGTGTTTATCCTAAATTTTAGGTAAACAGATCATTAAATTCAAAATCTTACATCTTCATCTCAAACAAAAGAAACACATCAATAGATACGCCTAAAACATTACATTTTGAACACAAGCATGTTTTCAATGTTAAATAAATAAATAAAAACAATTGTCGATACACATCAAGTAATCTCCTCAGCATAAAGAGTATCAAGATAGATTATGCGAGATTACAAAAATATCAATCAAGTAACCAACATGAATAACATAATTAGTCGATACCCAAACAGATAAGTGTCCCTACTTATAAACTCAGTTAAAAAAAATTGTTTTTAAATATGAAAAATCATCATTAAATACATTTAATATAGAAAGTAATAGTAACATAAAATTTAGATTGATTTATAACGCCAATAATTACTGACATAGGGGGTACATCAAAGAGTAGTATAAATTTATGTACCAAAAAAAAAAAGGTAGTGTAAATTACTGCTATTAAAATATAAATTATATGTTAATTTTGAAAGTATTCATTAAAATAAATTGGACAATATCTTATATACTAAAATTTATTTTTATATATCAATAAAAAATATGGTTATATATCAAAGTAAATTATATGAAAAGTGCACAATTCTCGACCGATACTTAAAAAGGATCGGAGAGAGAGTAACCCAAGAACATTTAAATGAGATACCGCAAGTCTCTTTTAACTTAACCAAAATTCTGAGTTTAATCCTGCCTTGTGCAAGTAGCAGCGTTAAAATTTTTGGAAAGAATTTTCCGTCCATTTAAGTCTCACAAAACTCGAGGACTTGTCTCTGCAACTGCATGTGCGCGGATAATATCCGATTTACGAAAAAAAAATAAAATAAAAATTATTATTATATATATAACGACAAAAAGCAAGAAATACTCGTATTAATAGCATTGCGCACTTCAGAGCTCAGATCTGGAATTGGATCTGGTTGAAAATAAATGAAGTTCTTCTGAATTCCATGTTTACATAATCTATGTGCGTGACTCTATTCATTGCTTAGCACTTACTACTTTCTCTGATTCAAATAGGGAACTTAAACCCTAAAAATAATATCTTGCTGTTTCAGGTAATTCCTCACTTTTTCCATCCATGCAAATTTCCCACTTTAGCTTATTTATCTTCACACTTAGCACCAATAAAAGCTTCAACTCAAGACCAAGATAGATTTTTTCTCGTTAATTTTACTTAATTTAGTATACTATTTTTTCTATCTTTGTTAGTGTGTTCCAATATTATGCTTTATGAACTTATTTTAAATTTGTTTACAATTTGGGTTCTGTTTAGAATTTATTATTTTTGCTGAAAGATTGAATTTTTAATTGCTGAAGGCACAGTAGAGAAAGATGGCTAGTGAGAGGTTTTGGAAGAATGAAGAAGACAAGGCTATGTTAGAATCTGTATTGGGTGCTGAAGCTGTTGCCTTTTTTAACTCAGCTGTTTCCAAACATGTTTTTTCCGATGTTATTGTTCCGCCTAGTCTTGATTTAGGTATCCACAAAAGGTTGTGTCACATTGTTAAGGGTTCCAAGTGGAACTACTCGATTTTGTGGCAGGTTGCCGGTTTGAAATCCGGTGGTTATGTGTTGAAATACGGTGAGGGACACTGTCAGGATCCTAAAGGGGGTCCCAGGAGTGAGCAGGAAAGGGAGAGAGATGATGTGAGGAGGAAGGTGTTGGGGAAGATTCATGCTTGCTGGGGTGGATCTAGTTCTATTGAGAATGTTTATAAGAAGTTGGAAAGCGTCTCGGATTTGTATATGCTTTACTTGACCTCTGTTTACTATGTGTTTGGTTTTAATTCTCAGTATGGTCCTGGCAGTTCTTTTAAGTGTGCGAAACCGAATTGGTCTTCTGATGCTGGTAGTTGTTTAAATCAGTATGAATCGAGGTCTTTTCTGGCTAAATCGGCTGGTTTTCAAACTGTTGTTTTTATACCTCTCAAGGCTGGAGTTATCGAGCTTGGTTCAATGGAGATGGTGCCTGAAGATATGGGTTTTTTGGATATGGTCAGGACAACATTTGGAGAATCTACTTCTGGACAGGCTAAGGCAGCACCGAAGATTTTTGGGCACGAGTTAAGTCTAGGGGATACAAAATCTCAGTCCATAACTATTAGCTTCTCCCCTAAGGTGGAAGATGATTCTGGTTTCACTTCTGACTCTTATGAAGTACAAGCACTTGGGGCCAATCATGCTTATGGTAATTCTTCTAATGTGGGTGTAGGAGATAGTAATGATGCAAAAATGTTCCCTCAGTTAACTCAAATGGCTCCTGGGAATTTTACTTCTCAAGCAAGAGTTTCTTCTTCTATTGATTTGGGTAATGAAGACTCATCCTCGCCTCTCGGAGATGAGCGGAAGCCTAGGAAAAGAGGGAGAAAGCCTGCCAATGGACGAGAGGAACCGCTGAATCATGTTGAAGCGGAGAGGCAAAGACGGGAGAAACTTAACCAGAGATTTTATGCCTTAAGAGCTGTTGTTCCTAACATTTCTAAAATGGACAAAGCTTCTCTACTTGGTGATGCTATTACTCATATCACTGATCTCCAGAAGAAGATCAAGCTGTTGGAAACTGAAAAAAACATGGTTAATAATAAGAGCCAGCAGTTGTCATTGCAAGATATCGATTTTCAGGCTAGACAGGATGACGCGGTTGTGCGAGTTAGCTGCCCTTTGGATATTCACCCGGTTTCTGGAATAGTTAAAGTGTTCAGAGAGCATCAAATTGCAGCTCAAGAGGCGAATGTTTCAACTGCACAGGATAAGATAATTCACACATTCTCTATCAGAACTCAAGGAGGGGAAGCAGCTGCTGTACAGTTGAAAGAAAAGCTCGAAGCATCTTTAGCGAAAAATTAATGGTGAAAGTATAGGTATTATTTAGTGTATATCTCAATGCAAACTATGTATGTATGTATGGTTGTTTTGTTATGCTAGTTGACATTACATGCCAGTGTTTCTACTTTCTAGGAAACTTTTGGTTTATTATAATCCAAATCGTAAGATATGGAGCTAGAAATATTTTTGAACTTCTCAAAATGATTAATCTGTCTTTGATTATCTCTGAAAAAAAAAGTATGATGCATGATTTGAACTTGAATTAAATACAAAATATACTGTGAACTTGTGAAGGTTTCGCGATAAGCATGTTCTCGTTCCTTGATGGTCATGGCATTGCTGGGTTTCCCCCCATCAGGGAATTCAACTGTACTAGATTGGAATGCTTTCACCATCATAAAAGGATATGGGCCTCTGTGTCTAGCTCCATGCCAGAGAAGAGAAACTGTGTTTCTAGCTGCAGTTGTTACTTTTTGTAGATAAATGATTTTATTCTTTACTTTCTTAGATTGTCATGTAAGTTCTGTTTATGATCGTTGTTAAATGCTTCTAAAGACAGTTATTCTTTAGAGCTTTGATTGTGCTTTTTTTTTTTTTTTATAGCTTTGTTTGTGTCTTTGTTTGCGTCATGTATATAAGAAAAAAAACGTCTCAGCTAGCTTTAGGTTGGTGGAGGAAAGTGAACTTTGTATTCAGCTAATTCTCATGTTCAACTTTACGTTTCAGTTAGTGGTGAAATTAATGCAGCCTATATCCATCATTTAATCAAAAAATTATGTTATGAAACAATAAAAACAATACTAATAAGAGTAATTTGATAAAAGTCATATTCTCTTTATTTTATTTATTATTTATACACTTTTTTGAAAATGTGACATGTTAAAACATTAATTTAACAACTTTTAGTAGATAAACCAAGTTCCGATGTAAAATGTCACAATTTAATAAAGTAATTTTGATGGAAATTCCTTAGGTGGAACCATTTTATAAAGAGTTTTACTATCACCATACCAATTTTGTCCCGTGCCCTCCGAATTTACTAAAATACATCCGTTTGCTACTTAGATAGAGGACACTCTCAAATACATAATACCTTTATAATGTCTTTGCTTAATAGCGGAAGGGTAAAACGGAAAAGTCGAAGGCGGCGTGCGAGTAACTTAAAAAACAGAATACACTAATTGACTAGTCAATTTACTAAAATCCTAGTGTGTAAAATGGCTTTTATAGGTACACTAATTTGATATTTTGTACTTAAAAGTTTAAAACACCCCCTCTAAACAAAAGGTCAAAGCATAATTTGAGTAGCTGTCCTAATTTGGACATGATGTCTTAACTCCTCTCAAGCCAACAAATCAACAAAATCACATTATTTTAGTTGTGATACTCTTAAATTGTCAAATACGTCCTGAATTTTGTCCATAAATTAGATTTAATACATTAAAAAAAGTGTAGATTTCAGTCATCTGAACAAAAGGAAAGGTATATACACAAAAATACAAGGAAATGAGAAAGAGAAAACATGCATGTGAACGTTCTTTGATTCGTAATACATCAAGAACTGGATAGAACATCACATGACAAAACAAGATAATACAGGACATGACAAAACTGTACCGAAGAGATATAGGGCAATAATATTTTTATATTCAAAAATAAAATGGGTATTTTCGTATATTTTATAGTTGTACTGTAGACAAAAAGTTGTCTTGTGGTTTAGTGAGGGACAAAAAATCTTGTTTTTGTCCTGTCCCTTGCTATCTAATTTGTCTAGTTCCATAACCAGTTTCAATTCAAACAGGATACAACAAAATTTGTCTAATCCAGTCTCCTATTTTTTAGCAGATCAAACGCACCCTTAATGTTTGAACATCAATCAAATCATATTTACTATGTGATATTATTTCTTAATTTCATAAATAGAAAACAACCATTTTGATACTTGAATTGAATATTGATGTGTAAAACATTTTTATTATTTTTGAGTTATCATGTTATAAGTACAAAGTTTACAATGCTATTTAGTAGTGATTAATCTCCGTCAAAGTACATGTGAGACACTAGGTATTCTAAACCGGGTTTTTTTTTCATACACATAGATCGAACCAACCTCCTATTATTTTTGAATTATTATGCTATAGGTACAAAGTTTTCACCACTATTCAGTATTGATTAATCTCTGTGAAAGATCATGTGAAACACTACGTGTTCTAATCTGATTTTTTTTCATACACATAGAAATTCTATGTGTATGAATAGAATAATAGATTGGATCTCCTAACTATTGCTTATGACTCGGATCATTTATCACTTAAATTTATTTATTGTTAAACATTTCAGTATAAATATATCAAAACTATAAAACATCATCAAATATGTAAAATCACACATATTTCATTATAGAGTATTAATACATTTTAAGAAATTAAAACTATTGTAAAATCACACATATTTTGGATACTAAAATGAGAAATACTAATATGTGTAGTCCAGTCATGTTCAATTGTTCATGTAGTATGACCTCGTGACCGTGAGATGTGCGTTCTTAATTGTGTTTCTACGCTACTTCCTATTTGTCATGAATTAACAATCCAATTTTTGTCTACTATTTTTTGAATGACCAATTTTGCGTCCTAACCACGTATCTTTGATTTTACCCAATATTCTTTTTTTGATAAGTTCTGAATAATTTGGAGTGTATTTAGATAAATTTCTTAAGAAATACTACTCATAGGTTAATGATATTGAAAATATTTTAGGAAAACTATGAAATATTTTACCAACATATCCTCGTAAAAATTAGTATTAGCTTTGTGTCATTAGAAGCTGATCTTAACTGTTGATCAGAACAGGTAGAAGGCCAGCTGGAAGTCCGTTGAGCAGGTGGTAGGCAGCAGGTCCGAGCAGATGGTCCACGGAGGGGGGGTTGTACCTGCAGGTGCTCCGATGCTTAAGTCAGTAAGGGAAGAGAGCAAGAGAGATACTAGAGAGAAGTTAGAGAGAGAGAGTAATTATAATAATGAATCGTTACCCTTACTCTCCCATGAGGGAGAGTATTTATAGCCCCCAGCTCTGGGCCAAAGGTCATCTTAGTGGGCTGGACTAGCCAAGGCCCATTAAGAGGGACTGCCAAGATATTACCCTTAGATAGTGGGTAGAGTAGTAATTTTACCCTATCTTGGTGGAGAGGTTGTGCCATGCTGACATGGAGGTGGTTGGGCAAGCCATGTGGACTTTGTGAGGGTCTAGGTGGACTAGCATTAGTCTAGTCCAGAACAGAAGCTAACTTATCCAACTTCTCCACTAACAATTGAGTTTAAAAAGAATTTCCACAAACATATATATTGGCTGATGATCATATGAACATTTTTTCGTTGGTAAAAAACTAAATTTATTTTAATTGAGAAGTTCTTATAAACAAAAAATTAATCCAACTGAATATAAAATGTTAAATTTAGAATATTCTACACACACATTGGGTGAAGTCACCTTGTGTTTTAGTTAAAAAAAAACATTTATCTCGTGTTTTAGGAGATTTGTTAATAGAATAAACCATCAATTTAGTTCATAAATTATCATTCTTACTTCAATTTAAACTCTAAATTATATAAATATATAATACATGGTTCTTAAAATATAGAAAATCTATAATTAAAAACTAAACTAACGGTCCTCGTGAATATATCCAGTTTGTAGAAAATATGGTAGGATTGAGGTTCGAATCCGGTATTTCGACTTATTTATCTTAAAGGTAAAATTTTAGCCATCAAACTACTTAAAAAAAAAAAAACTAATTTAACGTTCAACCTTTAGACCCTATCCATTAGACCATTACCATTGAGTCTAATGTGTGTTCCAATTTTCAACCTTCAAACCAATTTGCAGTCAAAGAAAAATCATAATAGAGAACTCCAATTCCTATATAAACGTTGTGTACCTTCCCTCATTTCCTACCAAAACATATCATCTTAGATTCTATACCACAAAGTTCATTATACAAAAAGGTTTTTATATTTTTTCCTTCATATATTGACACAAAAATTTAGTGAAACCCAGTGTCAACAATATACTAAAGAACATATACATGGCATTCTCTTACAAGAACATCCTTGTTCACCTTGTGTTCATAATCTTCACCATTTTTGTTGCTTCTCCTCAATTTGGAAATTGTAGGCCATTATTAGTGCATGGTGGGTGGTCAAGTGAATATGGCCTTATTTGGCAACTACTTGCAAATGGGCCTGCGCCAGGCTCAGAAAAAGATCCACATCATCCCTAGATAAGCCCGCAACCTGAAAGGCTGAAATTATAGAATAATATATTTATTTATGATATTTACTTTTGTGACTCTTATCATTTTCTCGCGCATCCTACGAATTTATCAAAATACTATTGTCTGCTATTTAGGTGGCAGATACCCTTCAAAACACCCGAATTTTATAACCTCTACTTCTTAAGTAGCGGAAAAATAAAACGAAAAACGCGTAAGACATGCGAAAAACTGGTAAAGTGACAGAATAAAATCTCTTAATTTATGAAATCATAATTTGTTGGACACAATTTATATTTTTTAAGTTTACATTTGAAGTCAGAATTAGAGTTAATAAGTTAATTCACGTTCTCGTTTGGAATTTCAAATGGGTGTAAAAAGTGTTCATATATAGACCACTCACT
This sequence comes from Trifolium pratense, assembly GCF_020283565.1. NCBI lineage: Eukaryota > Viridiplantae > Streptophyta > Magnoliopsida > Fabales > Fabaceae > Trifolium > Trifolium pratense. Next base: position 37,527,316 of record NC_060064.1, on the reverse strand, counting down.
TTCAGCATATGTACTATGTGTAGCATGTAAGCAATGAGCATGCATGTCTTTCATATTGTAATTCCATATATTCTTTTCTGTTGATAAAATTTTCCATTATATTCTGTCGACCAAAATATTCCGTCCGTCCCAAAATATAAGAACTATTTGACCACTGTATACGTACACCAATGCATAATTTTGATTACGAATATCTTTAATTGTCTATTAGTAAAAATTATAGAAATTTGATATTTTGAAAATACTCGTCGAAAGAAACCAAACAAAATCTTATATGATAATATATTTACATTTATATACTTTTAGAAAAATATGGTTAAAACAAGACATATGAATAGTATATTTAATGAAATGATATCTTATAAAATGGGACGGAGGGAGTACATTCTTGTACTTGATCCTCCTACATGTACAAGATATGATTTGTTCAATATTTTAAATTATATATTGTTCTGGATACTACTTATGTTTTGCAGATCACACATACATTTTGTGTATATAACATGGTCTTCTAGATATGGACACATATATATATAAATACATTAATTTAAGGGATCTTGCTAATGAGGGCTCTCGGGACACTCTTTAAGCATTCTATTTTAAAAAAAAATTTATTCAAAAAATTAAACACTACCATTTCCAAAGCGTCACTTCATGCATTTCCATACAAATTTTATAAAAAAACTTACTATTTAGGGTCCGTTTGGTGCACAGGATAAGAGACACGATAGGATAACTGTATCATATCCTGCCGCAATCCAGTGTTTGGTGATACAACATGATATGATAAGTTAATCCTGAAGCTTATCCTATCCTGTCTCTCTAGTTATAATTCTTATCCTGAATTTGAGCTGGGTTACCAGCGGGATATGATAAGAAAAAAAATTATTGATATATTTTATAAAATATATTTTAAAATACATAAAATAAAATTAATAAAATATAAATAATAAAATAATTAATTTTTAAATATATGTGATTTTCTCACAGGGGTAATTTTGTAATTTATATTTTCTAAAAAATCAAAATTTTACTAAAATTACAATATTTTAAAGTAAAATGATTATTAAAAAATTGACAAATAGGGATATTAATTTAAATTTTATAAAAAATTAAATATAATTCTTTTGCAATAGTAGTTTTATTATTTACCTATGAGATATATCATATATTTATTTGGCTTATCTAACATGTATATATTATTGAGTTATTTATTTGATCATGATTCATATAAAAAATTAAACTTGATTATTTTCTCATGATTTTTATTTTAAATTATATAAAGTTATTTGATTACTTATTTATATTTTTTATTTATAAAATTCAAAGTATTACAAAATAATTTTAAAAAAATAACAATTGTTTTACAAGAGTAATTTTGTCATTTAAATATGTTATATATCTTATCATATTATTATGAGCAAGTATGTATTAAAACAAAAGATAATAGTTATCTTGTTTGTTATCCTGTGTGCACCAAACACAAGATATGATAACTGGTATAACTGTTATCCTGCTGTTATCCTATCCTATCCTTATCATGTTTTATATCTTATCCTATCACTATGCTATCTTGCGCATCAAACGAGCCCTTAAAGTCTTAAAGAGAACCTTGAGAGCACTCGTTAGCATTTGTCTACATTTAATATATGTTTTTGTAAGGATATTAAAGAGAAAAAGAACATATGCCCTTATAGAAATTATTTACGGTAAATTTTTTAATTATTAAATCCATAATTTTTATATTAAGATACTTCATCCGGTCCTATATATAAGGAACACTTTGAAAAATAAATTTGGTCATTTTTATAAGAAACACTCTTTAAATTTATTCTTTATTAAATAGATAACCCCTTTTATACCCTTATTAAATTGTATAATATGCAACTTATTTAAATGTTATGTATTAATTATATAGACTCATTTCCAAGATTAATTTTGAAATAACACATAACATTTTAGAATTCTTAATAAAAAAATAAGTATCCTTAATCTATGTGTTTTTTTTTTCCTCAATGGATTTCTTATATATATATATGATTAGAGGGAATACTTTATCAAGGGTAACCTCACAAACAAAAAATACCATTAATTTAAAGACACGATAACCAATAGTAAAATACCAAGGGTTGCTGCTTGCTACTACTTTCCTTCTTCGCTTGGTTTGTAAACTTTGAAAAATAAGTCTCTTTTGTGATGAGTCAGTTAGAGAAAAAAATTAGTTTCGCCGTAAATTTAGTTTTGCCGTGAAGATAATGAACATTATGATGACTTTTAATTTGTGTTGGTTATTAAGTGAGAGTCCATGAATCATTTACTTGAACATTATATTTTTATTCAAAATTTTAAATTTATAAATTCTCTCATTTATAAACTATTCAACTCTATTTTTTCAACCAATATGAGAATTATAACCTCATAATTGGATACAACAATCATTCCCTCAGGTATGATCATTCAAGTGGAACTTTTTTTTTTTATCCATATACTTACACCACCGTTTACGCTATTCTCAATGGAAAATGCCGACTGACCACCTTTATTAAGAAAATTTTGGATAAAAGTGTTGGGGTTGATTGTAATGTAAGTCCCACATTGCTAATGAAGAGAAAAAAAAGGTCAAATAAATTATATTGAAGAAGTCCCACATCGCTTAGAATGGTGAAGCAATGAGGGAATCAATGTTATATAATGGACCTAAGTTCTTTGTTTATAATTGCACCAAGCAGTAACACTTGTAAACACTTTAAGTTTATATTTGTGTCTTTTTGCTTTTCTCTTATGCTCTTGTTTAAGAGTATTTGAGATGTAGTTCAAATATTTACTTTGGAGAGTGTGGGTGTATTGGGGCATGAGGTGATTGAGAGTGAAGTCTATGTGTTGTAACAATTTTCACATAGTGTTTATTCTCTGTTGTCGGTTTTGACAACGACCGTGGTTTTTTCTCCGATTTGGAGTTTCCACGTTATATTCTTGTGTTGTTGATTGCGTTCATTTATTTTCTCTATGCCGGTTTTTCCCAACAACTGGTATCACAGCTCTTGGTTTGATTCAGAAGTAGGGAGTTCCGCTGTGAAGTTTAGGCTAGAGAAAATTGATGTTTGGCTTGTAGAAAATCAAGTCTGGGCAGGGTTACACAAGGTCAGCCTGGAGAGACGGTGGTAATAATACTCAACATCAGTCTGGAGAGGCGGTGCTAAGAATACTCAGGTTACGTCTGAAACAACAACTTTACGTCTGAAACAACAACTTATTATGAGGATGTGGAGGTGATAGTGGAAGTTGAGAATCGGTGGAGTGTTGAGTCATGGACTTTGGAAGCTCCTATCACATGTGTTTGAAGAAGAAATACTTTTGAATTCCTAGAGCTAGTTGAAGGTGGAGTTGTTCATCTTAGTGACGGAAAGCTTGTAAGGTTCAAGGTATGTGTGAGTTTCTTTTAACACAATGCGAGGTATTTTCTTGAACTTTGATGCATAGATAGTAGGTAGATACTTGTTAGATAGCTCTACTATTATTGGTTATGCATCTGTTACTAGTGGTGATTCTCATGTTTTGGTTAAGTTGTGGATCTTCGGGTGGGTACTTGTTAGTGACATGAGTTTAGTTGGACTAGTGAAACAAGGTTTACTAGGTGATGTAACTAAACTGGAATTGTTGGATCCTAACAATGGCCTGAAGGTGGTTTCACAGATGTTTGAAGTTGTTCAAGTGACACATGGACATCGGTTGACATGGATGCAAGGTGTGTGATGATAGCGTGCGGGCATTGGTTGGCATTGATGCAAGGTATGCGGTTATCTCGATGGCTGATAAACTTCCGAAGAAAGCCAACATGGAAGTTGCACCATAAATTTTCAGCGAGGTTTCGAGATGAAATTCTTGGGATGACTTGGTTCCAAGTGAAGCAAAATCTTGGGATGGTTTAGTTCCAAGTGGAGTGTACTTTTTATGGTGGAGTATGATAATTTAATTTGTCGGTATAGACAATGAGAATTATGATTGTCGGTGAAGACAGTGATTGTCGGTATAGACAATGGAAGCATAAGATAATGATTGTCGGTGTAGACAATGAAGATTGAAGACCATTACAATCAAGGTGGAGATTGTTGGGGTTGATTGCAATGTAAGTCCCACATTGCTAATGAAGAGAAAAAAAAAGGTCAGATAAATTATATTGAAGAAGTCCCACATCGCTTAGAATGGTGAAGCAATGAGGGAATCAATGCTATATAATGGACCTAAGTTCTTTGTTTATAATTGCACCAAGCAGTAACACTTGTAAACACTTTAAGTTTATATTTGTGTCTTTTTGCTTTTCTCTTATGCTCTTGTTTAAGAGTATTTGAGATGTAGTTCAAATATTTACTTTGGAGAGTGTGGGTGTATTGGGGCATGATGTGATTGAGAGTGAAGTCTATGTGTTGTAACAATTTTCACATAGTGTTTATTCTCTGTTGTCGGTTTTGACAACGGCCGTGGTTTTTTCTCCGATTTGGAGTTTCCACATTATATTCTTGTGTTGTTGATTGCGTTCATTTATTTTCTCTATGCCGGTTTTTCCCAACAAAAAGAGTCACTTGAACCTTCCATTAAATCATCAACTCTGATCTATATATAACATTACAGTCAAATGCAATTAATGCATTCTAAATCATGGCCTTGTTGAAGTTGTAGAAACATAAAAATATTAATCCCGCGGTCTACACAGTAGTCACGGATCTTCATTTAAAATATTGGAACGCATCTCTAAATTAATAATAATTTTTCTTTAATATTCTTATAAAAATAAAAACATGCATTACCAACAATGAATTCATGCAAGTGAGAGGGAAGAACCATTTTATATGCCGCACAAATTCCTCTACCGAGATTAGTTGTCACTAACGACAATAAAAACTTCGTACCAATATCAATAAAAAAATGCATTAAATGTGTTTTACTTTGATTAATTAAGTACGAGTTAAAAGTAACGTTGTAGTATATGTCTAACAACCTGGGACAGATCTATGTGTAGGTCTAGTGTGGCCATGGCCACCAAAATTTTCAAGTTTTTTATACACACATACATTAGGCCTATTATGTATATAGAGTTAATATTTTGTCTTAGTAAGTTTAACTCAGTTGGTTGAGACAACATGTATTATTCAGGAGTCGGGGTTCGAACCCCGACACTCTTCTTATTTACTTTTAAGGTGAAATTTTAAAAAAAGAGAGTTAAAAGTCATATTTAAATATGAGTACTTATCATGTCAAAAAATGATAAATAAAAGAGAAGTACAATTATTTAGTGTTATAATAAATTTCCACTTGCATAAGTTTAATGTTAAACATGGTGAAGAGAATACTAAATTTTTAATACTCCTTCTATCTCTAATTATTATTTTTTTTAATTTTTGTGCCAAAATTTTAGTTCTTTTAAAAAATCAAAGTACAGTTAATGATATGTTACCTTTTGTTCCCTTATAAAAATTAAAAAATCTATTAAATGATTTTTTTTTAAATAAAAAGTAAGAGTAAAAATAAGATAACATTTCAATATTTATTATTTTTTAACCTATGTGTGAAATTCTTAAATGACCAAAGATTTAAGATAGATAAAGTAGTATATGCTTGAATTCAACATTATCATTTAACACTTTTGATTCTAATAAATTTTGGCCACAAAAAAAAAAACTAGAGTCGTCCATGCTAACAACATTTATTATTTTTTAATATGCATCTATATCTTTTTTTTTTTTTTTTGGTACATAATATGCATCTATATCTAAAAGACAAAATTATACACAAAAAATTCTTGTGACCTGCAAAATATATGTAAAAGACAGTACAAATACATGACAACATAACACATAACAAAATTTAAGATATTGACCAAATTATGTTGTATACTATATGTTTGCAGAACTAATTGGTTGACAGAGATTATTTGGGAAACTATTGTTGAAAGAATTTATTTTAGATGGCTTTTTTAGATGAAGACTTTTTCTATTTGCACCTTGTGACAATTTAGTTGATTCAAAACAAGATGAAGGGACAGTGAGGGTATATAAGCGCTTTTTAATTTAAGTCCGGTCCTGGTCAAACTGTTCATCAATATCACCCTCTTCCTATGTTGCTTCCTTTTCTTTTGAATCAAGTTTTTTTTTTTTTTTTCGCAACTTTGATTGGAATTCTACATTTAGTGGCTTTTGAGTCACGTATCTCTTTTGAAGCATTCCAAATTCTCTAACTCATTCAATTCAGAAACACATATGTAATGGATGGCCTAAGCCATGCATATACTACTATAATTTTATTTCTTAAATTCATGTAGTAAAAATGTAATTTTCTTTCTTAGTCAATGTAGCTTCTGCGTATATAAATTAATGTAAAGAATGAAAATAAATAATCTTTTTATTCACTATTTCAAAAAAGGTTTGAATTAAAAATGCAATGATAGTGGACACCTCAATTTTTCCAATACACATTCAACTTTTTTTTTTTTTTTTTTCTCTCTATTTCCCTCTTCCTGTCATATTTGAATATATAGTTCGTGTTGTTGGAGTCTGTTTGAAGTTCCACGTTGGTTAGATTTCCATGTTGTTTGGTGTATAAATATGTGAGAGCAACCTCATCCTATGAGCTAACTTTTGGGGTTGAGATCCAAACATACTTAGCATGATATCAGAGTCAGGTTAAAGACTGCAATGCATGCATTTGACCCAGGCCCACACTAGGTGTAAGGGTGAGTGTTGAATATGTAGTTTGTGTTGTTGGAGTTTGTTTGAAGTCTCACATTACTTAGGTTCTCGGGCGGCTAAGTGCATAAATATGTGAAAGCAACCTCAACCTTTGAGCTAGCTTTTGAGGATGAGATCCAAACATATTTAACATTTAAGAAAAAATTGTCTCGTATAAGTTATAATTCAATAGTCCAAAACTCAAAAAAAAAAAAAAAAAAAAAAATTACAATGAGAAGAAAGGCATCCTATCATGAGTTAAGGACCTCTTAAGAATGAAGACTAAAACAAAATATATCTTGCGTTTCAACCTCCACAAAACATTTTCAAAATATATATGTTTTTTTTAACGATAGATATATCTTTTATATTATAAGCTTGTATACACAAGCAAACCATAAACCCTAATTTGTTTTCCCTCCATTTTATCTTGCAATTTTTATTAAAAAATAATACAATTTTGTCTTGACTATGATTCGAAACCACAACCCTTCAATGCAAGACAATATTTCCAACCACCATGGCAAGTATACTAATTATGATTAAAATTATGTGCAATAATTGATAAGCACCATCTAGTTTAAAAGTATATCATATCAAAATTATTGTTAACTATATTATTCATCACGAAATATTTTTATGTCTTTCCTGATCAATAATTTTTTTCTACCGGATCATAAATTAGAGAATAATTATCATGGGAGAATTGGAAAGTTATTATCACATGTGATTTGGAAAGTTATATATATATATATATATATATATATATATATATATTCTCATACTATAACACCTTCAACAATATTGAAATCAATTAAAAAAAAAAAAAAACTTTCACATTTCAATGTCTCATATTAACAACTTCACCACATTTCGACTTAATTTACTCAGAGGTGTGTATAAACTTTCACACACACGCACGCGCGCGCACACACACACACACACACACACACACACATTCAATAAAAATGCATAAATCATTAATTTTCATCGGTCTCAAAAACATATCAAACGATTTTAGATTTTTATACATATATATATATATATATATTTGAGATAGATATAGATTAACGGTATTCAATAAAAATGCATAAATCATTAATCTTCATCGGTCTCAAAAACATATCAAACGATTTTAGATTTTTATACAATTCAACATAGATGATCTATACGATACAAGCTTTCAATCCAACGGTGAATTTTGTAAAATTTGTATTCGTTAAAGCGTTATTGAGCGGTGTAACATTACTCAAATGTTACACCGGTGTAATTTGATCCCTCCCCATATATATATATATATATATATATATATATATATATATATATATATATATATATATATATATATATATATATTTTCTTTCTTTCGATGTTGCTATATAACAACATTTTGAATAAATATTGTCAGTTTGTCATGAATATTTATTTATATATTTCAAGGGTCAATTTTTAAAAAATAATATTTTCAAGGGTCAATTTTTAAAAAATAATATTCTTAATTGAAGGTTTATTTACTTAGGTCCGTTAAGGAAGGAGATTTTGGAGGGTTTTTTAGGGCTAAATATATATTTGAGAAAAAATTGAAAGAATACCATATTTCTAATTTCTTATAACAATTAAGTCACACTTAATTTACTATTAAAAATATTTTATAGCAACCCTGTAAGAATATTTCAGTCGATAGAAACATCATATTATATATGCAGGGGTTCTTGTTTAAACTTGAGTTTCATATTTGTTTATTTCAAGAGTAAATTTCTAACCATTAGATTATTTGACAAAAGAACTCTTTATAGCTTAATTAAAATTGGTCTAGTGGTGAGGGGTTTGAGTAGTATATTATAGGTTATGAGTTCGATTATCAGCTCATTGTAAACAAAATAAAATAAAATTAAGGCTAAAATTATTAGAATTTGGGAGGGCTATGCTCAACCACAAAAGCTAGCTTAAGAGTTGAGGTTTGCACTACACTTATAAAGGCTATCTATGTCATATCTCTAGCCAATGTGGGACTTTTAACACATCCCCTCACGTCCAGGACTGAACAAGCTGGAACATGGAATCAACAATAATGGGTGGCCCAAATATGGGAGGTCTCCACAACAAACAACAAATGGATCTAGGATAGACTCTGATACCATATTAGGATTTAAGAGTTGAGGTTTGCACTACACTAATAAAGCTATTTATGTCATATCTCTAGCCAATGTGGGACTTCTAACAAAATTGGATAATTGATCCCTTAACTTATTTATTGGTTTCATACTAGTCACTTAACTAATAAAGTTACAAATCGATCCTTTTACTAATTAACATTACAAATTGATCTCTTAATTTTAATTATGTTTGTCATATTGGTCTTTTCCTTTAGATTTTCTCGAAAAAACGTTAACTTTGCTTACTTGGCTACTGATGTAGCCATGTATAATGGTTACTGAGCTATGCTTACGGAGATAAATAAGGATCTTATTGTCGATGTATTTTATCTCACAGAAATTTTATAATAAAGAAACTTAAATACATTGTAATTTTTTTAAAATTTCCTATCAAAAACTCTCCAAATTAGTAATTAAAATTTAAGAAAATCACTTTAAAGAAATTTTCTACAAGCTTGGTTGTTTTAGTTATGAGAAAAAATATTATACTCTGTAGCAAAGTAGTACTATCTTTGGTCCTATTTAAAGAGACAACAAAGTAAATAAAAGTTGATTTATCAAGTTTATAATATAAATCTAATACAGTAATACATTAATTTTTATTGATTTAATTGTCAAAGACATAAAAGAAGTAATAAATAAATTGGTTTTTTTTATCATGTATAAGTTTGTATTGGAACTTATGTATTTTATCATTTTTAGTTGTTTTAACACGTGCAATAGTGTACATATGTTAGACAAACTCTAAATAAATAAATAAATAATTTGTCTCGTGAGTTTAACTCATTTGACAGATATATTATATTATATATGAGGGGGGTCAGAACTCGAACTCCAAACATCTCACTTAATATACATCTTAACGATGGAATTTCTAGTCAATAGACTAGTTACAATAAATAAAGGGTCATGCTAATCGGTGCCCCGGAGCACAGAAAACCAAAAAAAGAAAGTTTTGAATAGAAAATAATAATTTTTAAACTTTTGAATAGTTGATTGCACAAACTTTAATGCTAAAGTCATATTTTTGCTCCCTTAAACTGTGCCCAGAAGACATTATTTAGCATTTAAGATGTATGTTATAGTGTTTACTCATTCTCGCTCAATTTTTTGACATGGTCATATATATATGTTATAGTGATATGGGTCGCGCGTAATTAAGGGTGTGTTTGTACATAGTCCAAGGTATTTGCTATTCAAATTTTTCATTTTCAATATTCAAAGCCTTCGCACTAGTCAAACCAAAACTATATAACAACTCATTTCCACTCCCTATATAAATCCCTTGTGTCTCCCTTTCCTTCCACCAAAACACAATTCACAATTTTATTTTATCCTATACTTTTCTCAGAGAATTAATAAACTCCTTCAAAACACAACAACAACAACAACAACAACAACAACAACAACAACAACAACAACAACATTTCTTTCATAGATATTAATTGATTCATTCAATTCAAACACAACAACAAATATGGATTTGTCTTATAGAATGATCCTCTTCAAAGTTCTTGTTCTTGTACTAATCATCCTCAACATTTTTGTTACATCTAAATCTGGATTAGTAGATTGTAGGCCATTATCATTGAATTATTATCAATGGTCTTGGAATCATGGCCTTATTTTACAATCACTTCCAAACGGTGCTGCACCTGGCTCAAATGGAGAAACTACTCATCCTTAAGCTTTCAAGCCAAGAAATTAATCTTAATCTTAATTTTTTACTATATAGTATATAGTTCGATAATTATGACATTAACTCTTGTTGTTGAAGTCCCACATGTTAGTGGGTTATATCAATTTTTTATTCTTTTTTATTGCTAAGTTGCATGTTTCACATGCAATTTTTTTTTTTTTTCCTTCCATGTGATATTCCTTAATTAGTTATATTTGTATTCACATTCAATCATCTAATAGAATATGTCTACAAAAATTGAGATGTATTCTTTTAGGTTGTAGTATCTAAATTTTGACTAAAATCTAAATAAATAACTCTCTCGATTTGGTGCATTAATATTGATTTTGAAATGGCATTACCTCTTCAAAAGTGTTTTTTTTTTCTTTTGAAAATGACTCTTCAATAAATTTACTTCGTCATTAAATTTATATGATATGATATAGGAAGCTTTTGGTAGATTATAATAATATTCAGCATTAATGTGGTAGGAAGCTTTTATGTTTGGTGGACATTCCAATGACAACATCAAAGAGAAACGATGTACTCTATCTTGTCTTATGGATAAGCAAAAGTTTAAACCAAGGTTATCAAAATTGGATTGGACCGGCCGGTCAGACCGTGAACCGGTCATGAAAATGGTTCAGTTTTGAGTAAAAAACAGATAGGAAATCAACCGGTAAAAAACGCGTGAACCGGGTCGAACCGGCGTACCGGCCGGGCGGTTCAAGCGGTTTTGCAGATTTATTTTTTTTAAAAAAAAATAGGGCAAGATGACGTCGTTTTAACTTTTTTTTAAAAAAAAAAAATTCTGAAACAAAACAACGACGTCGTAAGAATAAGAAATGTTTTTGTTTTTCATCTGTTTTTCATTTGGTTTGAATTATAAATTTTATTTTATTTTGACTTGTGATATTTTATCTTTTTAATGTGTGAAATTATGAAATATTGAGCAATTATTCATATATTTTTATTTATATATTAATTAAAATATATATATTTAATTAAAAACGGTTTGACCCCGATTGAACCCGGTTCGACCAATTGAACCTTGAATCGATGAGCTCGCCGGTTCGATGACCAGTCCGATTCTGCCAACCTTGGTTTAAACCATGACTAAATGCAATCACAATACGAACAATGAATACATGCAGTCAAGAAGTTCTTGACCGTCTGATATTAATCATACTGTTCATATTTTAACATCAGAATTTTATATTAAATAACCATAAAAAACTATTTTAATTGTCAATAGTCATATCTTCCAACGGAGAGATACAAATTTATTGACTAAAATGAATAATTTTCTTAATTTTTATAATCAAAATTAATTCATTGAACAATATATTCCAGACACTGAGCACAAAAAGTCCAAAGATCATAGCCAAAAGATCGAAAAATTATCAAGAAGAAAAATACAACAATTGGCTTCGTTTACAGTCCCCCAACATTGAAGTGAACAATAACCGCAAGAAAGGGGATTGCATTGTGGCTTTTAAAAATTCTTGCTTAACTTGCAACTCAAGAAGTATATAATAATCTGATTAAGAGGTAATCTAAGTGTATTATTATTATTATTATTAGAATAATGAAGCAAAGTCTTAATAGTATAGAAACTATTCTGTCTACAAAATTGTTTTGAAGAAGTTTTATATATTAACCGGAAACACATGAGAAACTTCTTAGTATGAATAACCTTCTTGCCAATAATACATATTTACTTTCTATTTTTGGAATGATAAATATAATGAAAGAGAAGATAAGTTAAATGAGTATAAGAAATATTCAAACCCAACCAACAATGAATTGGTCCAAGAGGTAAGGGTTTTTGCCCCCTTAAATCCTTAATCATATGGTTAAGAGTTCGATTTCTGTACATTTCCAACCTTACTACTTGGGGTGCGTTTTGCTAAAAAACAGGAGACTGGACGAGACAACTTTTATTGTATCTTGTTTGATTTGAAATTGGTTATGGGACTGGACAAATTAGGTAGCAAGTGACAAGACAAAAACAAGATTTTTTGTCCCTCACTGAACATGAGACAACTTTTTGTCCACGGTACAACTATAAAAAATACGAAAATACCAATTTTATTTTCGAATATAAAAATATTATCGCCCTATATCTCTTCGGTACAATTTTGTCATGTCATGTATTATCTTGTTCTGTCTTGTACTGTTCTGTCAAATCCATATTGTTTTATGAATCAAACGCACCCTTAGTGTCGTTTAATTACTCTAATCCACTTCATTCATTATTTTCCACCCAAACAAACATATACTACTGTACTATAGTATATGCTGAATATAAATATATAATTGACCGATCTACTTTGTGTCTCATGCATCTATATCTAATATTGGGTTGAATGGGACTTGTGATTCCACAAATGAAGGTCTTACCACACGCTAGAACACAGAATGTTGGACTACGTCGTACCGTACGCTGTTATTCTCTGACGCGGAGTATATATGTTTAAATCTATTTTCAAAATTAACTTGTTGAGACTTATAATATGGTTTTTTATATCAAACAAATATTTGTAAATGCATATTGTAAAACTGATTGCATGGAAATTTAATTCTTATTCAATAAATTTGTATTGAAACTTGACTTTTTCCTTTTACTCCTACTTAATTAGGTGTTTGTGTTTGGGCTCCAAGTTACTTGTTTAAGATTCATTTTAAAAGTCAATTCAGAACATCTTCAAACCACGAGCAGTTTGCAAGTCAAACCAACATCGTAGTTTTCATTCTAGCTAAGGATTTTTCCTTCTTCTTTTTTTTTTTGTTTGTTTTTGTTTCACACATGTTTCTTTTGGGAGGTACTGTATTCATTCATCTTCAACAATAAATGTGTGCACTTGAAAGTTTAAGTACTTGTTGTATTAGACACGTGGTTACTATTAGTTTCAACATTACTTGTGTAATTGATAATTAGTCTCTCTTTTGGTCGCACATACACGTAAATACTCTCTCTATTATTTTTTATAAAAAAATGATTTACTTTTAAAATTTTATTGAATAAGTTATGTATTTAATTAATACTATAGACTATATATATTAGTTATTCGATAAATTTAAATTCTTATAAATATGAGAGTATGATAATGAAACTCAACGAAATGTATGTTACACAAAATTTATAGAAGCGTTACCAATTGTTGGTTGATTTATTAGTGATTGGTGGTGAACTTAATTTGTATGAAGGACCACGGTTCGATTCTCCGTAACTGTAATCGGGATGAGAATAACTAAATCAGATTAGACAGTCGAGTAGGTTAGATAATCGTGGTGAAAAAAAATTATAGAAGCATTGCTCTTCGCTCTTTGCAAGACTCATTTAATGAACCGTTTTGAAATAAATGAGTTATGTTGAAATGTTACTGACATAGAGTTATTGATATGTGTCTTGTTTAATACTTTTTCTGTTGTATTTTAAGGTTGTTTTAGAATAAAAAAATTCGACTAAAATAGTAGATTGTTGGAGTTTTTTCCTATTATATCATCGTTTTAGAAAAAAAAATGTAGTTATTGAGAGAAAATAATAATTTTACGAAAAATATAAAGTAGGAGTTGTTGTTGAGAAAATAAAAGTATAATTGACAAATTGTAATTTTAAAATATCAAAACATTTAAATAAAAAAAATTCCTTATAAAACAATACATATATATATATATATATATATATATATATATATATATATATATATATATATATATATATATATATATCGGAGGGACTAAACTTTTTTGTAGTGCTAGCTAGGCTTGAGAAATTGAATCTATACTATTAAATAATAACATTAAAAAATAATACTATATATCAAGTGGTCTTTTATAAGGTTTTTCCTAAACTATCCTTCATAATTTAGGGATATTTACCCATCAACCGAAAAACTCTATATATATGTAAAATAAAAATTGGTTATAAATTAATTTTGTGTACCACATGCAAATCTACTCATATGATTTATTCTCATTAGTGGATGAGTAAATACTCATAAATTATGAAGAGGGAGTCTCACCCTATTATAATTATACATTGTATGTGTTAGTGTATATTGGTATGTATATTGCATTATACCATTTTTTTCCAATTCGAGAAAGAGTTACACTTGTTTGAGAAAGAACAACACTTGTATTTGAATTTAAAGATGAATTTAAGTATATATGGTTATACAAATTAAATTAAATTAAATTAAATCACTCTAATAATCAATTACATATTCAACATGTAATATATATAATTTCCAACCCCTTCAAGGCTTCAACTATGCAAATGAACACATTGAACTGAAGTAGCTGAGATGGTGAGCTAAGTAACAATGAGAAGTTAAGTTTAAGTTGGAGGACCAAGAAAAAATCAACATAATCATTAATTTACAAACATTTGTCTATAAGTAAAAAAAAATGGTTTAGGGATGAGTGGGTTCTCCACTTGACACTGGTGCAGGTTCGTTTGCAAGTAATTGCCAAAGAAGCCCAAAATCACTTGAACTATGTAATAACAATGGTCTGCAATCAACTCTAGATTGTGGAGAAACAATAAAAATAGTGAGCAAGATCAACATAACTGTGAAGAGGATATTCCTATAAGAAAAAGCCATGTATCTTTTAATGAAAATGAAAAGATGAAAAGAATATGAAAATGCTCTTTAATTGTACTTTCTGTAATAATTTATAACTATTTGGTATAGTATAGGACTTCAATATTAATGAGTTTGTGATATGAAATGTTTGTGTTGGAGAAAGGGGTCTTTATATAGACCAACTCTGATGTTGTTTTCTTAAAATTGTTTGAACATTTTATTTGACCGTGAAATATAAGGTTTCACTTTAAGGAATGCTATGTAACATAGTCCACGCGTAACAAATGTTTGAAAAAGAACATTCCAAATTAAACAATTTCTATTTTATTTGGGGTAAGGGTTTTTCTAGCGTAAGTGTATCTTATTTTTATCACAAATTATTTTCTTTAGTTAACAATAGTTGTAGTTTTTCTTCCCAATAGCCATGGGTTTCTTCATTTTCTTATTTCCTCATAGGGAAAATAAGGTAATTAGGTGATATAGCATTTGTATATGCTTAATCAATCTCCTTCTTAACAACCTATGCATTTTGTTATCATTTTTAATTGGATGACGAAGAATTATAAATGGATCAATTTTTTTATTTTTACCGGAGATTAGGAATAGATGGATCCATTATGTTATACTTTGTTTGTTTTAGAGAAACAAAAAAAGACCAGTTGAATATTATGTAAAAATAAATTTTGCGTAACTCAATTGGTAACTATTAAGAATATTATTTGAAGGATCTAGAAACCTCAGATTTTCTTTTTCTCTACGCTTATAATGTGTGAGTCTAACCACGCTATTGGAACAAAAAAAATTGCAATAGGTCAATTTACATCTAAAACTATGAAAAAACAATAAGAAAAGGTCAAGTCATCATAGTTTTAAAGTAAAATAATACAATTGTTTTGAATATAAGACGAATATAAGTCTGAAAAATAGTACTAGTTAATAAACAAATTTCTAAAACGAGAACTAAGGAGATGATGGTTCATGACTTTGGGGTCAATTTCATGTTTTGACAATAGGTCAATTTTATATTTCTTAATGATAATTCAAAACACCCCAAGATTATAGTTGTAAACACCAATCACCAATGACATGAAATGGTTGAAAAAGTGAACGAGCGTAAGAAGGATTCCACAGAGAATAATCACTCCAAGAAGCATACTTCATTAAAAAAATAAAGAAGTAACAACGTTTAGATTTCCTTAAATATGAAAATTCAGATTGAATAAACTAGCTGGACTAGTATATAATCTTGAATTGGTTATATGATTTGGTCCGAGTCAACCAATTTGACTTGAACGATTTGACTTTTTCTTCTCACGTTCCCTAGAAGTCCTCGTTCGACCCCGAAAATTTCAAAAATACCCCATTTGCTACTTAAGTAGCAAACTTAGGGGGCGTGCAATCTGGAAAAAAACAATTCGCATCCTAGAATGCTAACTCAGTTCACATTCTATAATGCAAACCTTATAAAATAAAGGCCGAAGGAAGGGGGAGAAATTCAAAAATATTAGATTTTATAAGATTCGCATTCTAGAATGCGAACAATTTTCCCATAATTTTTGCTATTTACACACTCGTATCTTATGTTGCGAGGGGGTAGGATTGGAAGACCGGTGGGCGCATGTGAGACTCATGGGATGCAAAAAGAAGGAATCGAACGATTTTATGTAAAGGTACATAATCAAACTGGTTCAACGAGCGGTTTGGTTAAATGTACCCGACTAATTTATTCATTCATTACTTGTCTTATGTTTGTATTATCTTTGTAGAATTGACTAACAATGAATTGATTTAGTCGCTAAAAGACCCTGAAAATCTCATACAAATACCGTAGTAAGGAAAATGAAAGTAAATATTTATTTCAAACAAATCTTCATACAGGGCAAAACCTTTTTTATATTTATTAATTTTACCAAAAGTAGTTTTTGTTGTGTTAAATCAAATGACAAACAACTCCGAATGATGTTTTGCATCAAAACAATAATAAAATAACCAATCAAAAAACAATAATAAAATAAAATACAAATAATGAGGCTTACAATTACTCCAATTTTGACAGTCACAACTTGCAATCTGAATTCAGCTGTTAACTGGACCAAATGAGAGAGGTGCTCCAAGTAGAACTATATTCACAACTAATTTATCTCAAGTTTAAAATTAAGTATTTTAAAAAAAAAAGGTTTAAAATTAAGTAACAATATGCAAGCTACAATCATTTTTACATTCAATACAGTTCAATACTTCAAGTTTAACATACTTTAATAACAGCTGATCAATATGCAAATTCCTACTGTATCAGCTTAATATAAAATGAACTATACCCTGATCAAGTCAAGAGATGTAACATGTAAATGAATATATACAAATAAGCCACCTGCATGGTAGAGAATAGAGATGATGTGCTGCACAATGAATATGGCAGAGATGCCTAAACTATACAAATAAGATGCACCACAATTCACAGATAAATTGAGCTCAATACTGCGGGACTTTTAATATCTACATGGCAAGGGAAAGGCGACTTTGTGACCCGTGTTCTCCACGCCTTCTTTTTCGGATTATAGATTTGAAAGCACATAGTTCCTGTCTTCTTAGAGCGTCTGGGCCTTCGGGCTTCTGTGAAATCATCACCATATAAATGTGTCAATACATACAGCTCGCCAGCTACTACTACAATACCAAAGGTCGAACCACGGGGAGCTTTTTCTGGCACACGAGACTCATATACCCAATGATTTGAAGACATGTCATATCTGCAAGTTGTATTTATCATAAAAAAGAAAATTTTAAGTTTGCAACTTCAGAAGTTCTTGAATTGCAATTTGCAAGTAAACAAGCAAGGCCTTAGCTATCATGGATGTTGTGTGCTCTACTATGTTGCAAGAAGTTGAAGCAATACAGTACAGGGATTAATATACATGGTGAAAAATATATATCAAAAAACGCAAAAAACCAATTAGGATGTGTGTTGATAACAGAGAGTAAGAGATCCAACTGGTCCTATCACAGAGAAATGTAAAATTAGCAAGTATTCCATTTTTGGTCCGTTGGATGATTGATAAGCAAACTAAATAAGCAAAACAGTTAAGTTAACTATCTCAGTATTTTCTAGCAAAGCTTCGTCATCCATTCTTCTATACAGAATGTTGATTGTTGAATCAATGGAGCATTGGATCTGAAATAGACTTGCAAAAGGTAAGGTAGGAACATTCTCCACCACATAATCATGGACCAGTAAAGCATATAACTTTGGTTATGCTTGTCTCATTTATATTTTGGTGGACATCCACAGAAGGAAAAAGGTTCAAGTTCAATGAAACACAGTATTTTACCCATACCAAAGTTATAATGTGGTTACAAGCATTTGTCCTAAATTTCTATTATTCTATATGCCAGAAACTGGTCTGCATAATTCAGAATTCAATGTGCTTCATGTTCAAGCCATTCCAGACTCCAAGGCATCATATTATTTCAATTTTACAAACATCTGAATATGTTATTCTCCACATTTATGATCTATACACTACAGTATTGATTTAAATTTCTACACCAAACTTAATGAATAAATAAATAATGTGATTGACAGACACAGAAAGAACTACAGCTGCATCATGCGTTTTTTTATCCCTAATAACTTACAGCATATTGTCGCAAACCAACAATTAGTTAAATAGCTTAGAATATAAGTAGTAATATGATGTAAGTAGTATATACTCTTAACATTCTTTGTAATATCTGGATTTAAACCTAAACGCTACAACCCAATCCCACAACTGCCCAACCACCGATCCAGGTCCTCGTGTCACGTGTGATACACCGATGACCAGGGTTGTGCCGAAAACAAGGAAAACTATGTGAATAAAGAACAAGATCAACAATCACATTGATTATCTAAGGAAACTAATGTTCTTGTTATTCATTTATATTGTTACTCTAATATTGTGGATCATTTCTAGACAAACATACACACATAGCAAATCAGACTTGAAACGGATAATCGCCGGAATCATCCAAACTTTATCTGGACTAACTAAAGTATTTTATACGACAAGCAGATTTGTTCACATCAAACCAAGGTTGTCAAACTCATAGCCACAAGGGAAGTAGGAATGCAAAACATGAAATCATGATACCAAAAGAGAGGTGTGACAGGTAGAATTCTAGAATCCTACAAGGCTACAACCTAGAATATTATTTTTATTACCATGCAGCCAACGAGTGCATAAAAATTAATTCATCAAAAGGGGAAAAAAAAATTCAAAGAATTAAGATATAATAATGACAGATCAAGCTTACCAAAAACAGGAAGAAGCTCTCATTCCATATATACATACCAAATCAGGTTTTAATAGGATCCTTACTAAAATCACCTTTAACTGGACTAACTATAAGACCAAGGTTGTCAAACTCATAGCCTCGGACACAACCTTGGATTGGCAAGGGAGGTAGGAATGCAAAACATGAAATCATAACACAAAAGTGAGATCCTAGATTGAATTTCTCTCAATATGCTCCCGTGCATAATTGGTGTGAGATTTTTAATTTAGTAATTAGTACAACTCTTAACACAAAAGGGAGAAACTCTCATTCCATGTATAATAAAACAATGGCCTAAACCTACCAAGTAACAAAGAGGCAGAGACAAGCAGAGAGAGAGAGATATCAAAACAAAGAGATCGGGGTTAAATGCAACCAAAGACAAACCAAACACCAAAAGGATATGGGAGAAGACAGAAAAAGAAGGATACACCTCAGAGCCAAAAATTTCTAACACTCAGCCCAAGTCACACAAACCAGGAAACCCATCAGAAAGCAAGTGAACAACAAGCACAAACTAGAAAATAGGGGAACTCAAAATCTGCAAACTTAGTCTATATTGAAGTCTCACATCCCGAAACACTCAATAAGTTGCATCACTCATCATCAGTAATACATATTCATTGTTAAGATGAAGTTGAATAACACTGCAGCCTAAACAAGACTGCATTGCATCGAAGATTCATTGTTGCTAGAAGGAAAGGAAGTGTTAATTAACATGCTATTTTGACTAGCATGCAGCAAACAAGTGCAAAAAATTCAAAGATTTAAGATATAATGACAGATCAAGCTTAACAAAAAAGGAACGAGCTCTCATTCAATGTACAAAGTGCAAACTTATCCAGCAACAAGATGAAGTATAATTACATTAAAAAAAACAAACCAATAAAACTGCAAACATGCATTAAGAATTAGCTTATACTGCACACAACCAAGATTACTAGGCCCCTCATAAAAGATTACTCGGATCCTAAACCCTCATTAGTATGTCAATTAACCAACCTACTTCCACATGGAAAAAGAAATCTAATAGTCTAAGCACATCACATACTTATCAGCTATAACATAGTCAAAACCACAAGTTTAACCACAGCAAATAATTCCCTAAAAATTTCGTACCTTAACAACACAACATACCAAACTTAATAGTTACTTCAAATTTAATGAAACATCATCGAATCAAATTCACAAACAAATAAAAAACATTGAAGCCAAATCTAACAAACATATAAATTAGGAGAAGTGTTTCATGCTTATAGCAAAAAGTTAATTAACCAAGCCTAAAACGAGAAAGTACATGAAAATCCGTTCACATAAAAAAGACTAATAAAACTGCAAACATGCATTAACAAATAACTTATACTGCACACATCCGAAATGAATAGGTCCCTCATAAAGCATTGGTCCCCAAACCCTCATTAGTATGTCAATTAACCAACCTACTTTCACATGGCAAAAGCAATCTAACAGTCTAAGCACATCACATGCTTATCTGTGATAACCTAATCAAAACCACATGTATAATCACAAGTTTCACAACAACACTGCATACCAAACTAAATAGTTACTTAAATTTTAATGAAACATCAAATTCATAAACCAATCAAAATCATCAAAACCAAATCTAACAAGAATATAAACTTAGAGAAATACTTATTGCTTATAGCAACAACTTAATTACCTGAAAATCTCATTCACATCAATCATGAAAACCAAAGGAGAACCACAATCATCACCAACAACCATCTTCCCAGCCCTAACATTCTCCCAATCACCCCACATATCACCACCCTGACGCCACTCACCATCCTCCAATCCCATCACAACTGCATCCCTACAATACTCATCCACCGGAAAAACCCCCGAAACAGTCCTCGAACGACTATGACCACCAACCACCCTAAACTCCCTCTCCTCCCTCTCCAAAAACCCAACACACCCAGCACGAAACCCCGGAAGAGGCTCCAACTCTTCCCACCGATCCGCCACAACATCATAACGCTCCACCAACCGAATCCGAGATCCAGCAGCACCAAATAACATATGCCGTGATCCACCTCCAGCAACAACAATATTACCAGAATTATCACCAGAGGAACGAATCACCGCATAAGCGAAACTACCACGTGCCGAAATCATAGAAGCACGATTCTCCCAACTAAAATCCCTCAAATTGAAACGAAACATCGACGAAGAAGACGAAGGACGATTAATCGGAAAAGAACGAGTATCAAAATGAGAACCACCGATTATGTAAATATGAAAACCTAACGGAACGGCAGCGAAGTTACATAAACCGTAAACGTGAGGGTTACATGGCATAGGTGGAAGTGGACACCAAGCAACGGCGTTAACGTCGAAAAGATAAGGTTTAGGAATTGAAGGATCTTGAGGGAAAATACAAATAAGATTGTTACGGTTATGATTTATGAGATTGTTGAGAAATGATTTTGATGAAAGTGCTGATTTCCATGATTTTGAAGTTGATTTCAAACGAGCGTGATGAGCGTAAGGAATCATTGAGAGAATTGTTCGTGATACTTCGTTTGGAAGACCAGGGATTAAGATTGATGACGGTGATGATGATTCCGCCGTCGTCGACGATGGAGGGATTTCGCCGGGATCAACATCGGAATTCATTTTTTGTTCTCACTTTATTTTTTTATTTTTTTGTGTCAACGTTGGTTTTAACTTGTGTTTGTGTTCATTTTTTTGGTTAGAGTCGTTTTCTTACTTGTGGTTTTGTGCTTAAAAAAATAATTGTAAATCCATTTTTTCTTGTTGGACAAGATAATGCAAGTGCCAAGTGGGTCACTCCACATTTTACTTGTCTTTTTTCCATTATCCAAAAATTAAAGTTAGCTTTTTTTAAGATTTTTTTTGTAATGTAATTGTCACCATTTATCTTATAATTATTTAAAAAGAATGTTATAATTATTTGAGTGACCCTAGCACTTTTTTTTTTAATATAAATTTAGAAACATGAGTTTCATAAATCCTAGCTCAACTGATAAAAATATCGAGATTATTAAGTTGAACGTCGTGACTCGGATTCGAACCGGCATCTCACAATTATGTGAATTTAATTTTAATGAATTACTATTTTATCTAAGACAAAAATATATTTAGAACCACGAGTCTCGTAAGTGTAGTTCACTTCATAGTTATAAAGAATATTATTAAAGAGGTTGAAATTTGAATTTTGAGTTTTATTTTTCTTTATTTAAAATATGAGATTAGTTATTGGGCTTAGTTAATTGAAAAAAATATGTTTGTGAATGAGTAATGTCACAATTCATAAAAAAAAATAGTTTGAGAAAAACGGTGTCTAAGTGGTTTTTTTTTTCCCAAAAGAAGAGTAGCAAAGTGCTACTGTCTCAATATATATATTATAGAGAGAGAGAGAGAGAGAAAGAGAGCGAGATACAAAAGAAGGAGGGGTACTAGGCCAAAACCTCCTTACACACGGATAAGCCTGAAACTAGGCTTACCCAAACTATTATCAACAAAAAAACTACTAATTTGCTGAGGAAGCTCATTCCATATAGTAAACCTATCAATAGTAAGACCAATGTTTGCCAAACCATTTGCACATTGGTTACCCTCCCTATACACATGGGAGATCACAAAATTCATGCTTCTAGTGATTCTGAGACAATTCTTCCATCTATTACTTAGCTCTCAAGGAACTAATACAGATGAATTAAAAGCCATGACAACAAGAGTAGAATCTGACTTAAGCCAAAGATTTTTCCAGTTCCTACAATTAGCTAGTTATATAGCTCTCATAGCACCACAAATCTCTGCCATGAATGCTGATTTCAAACCTGTATTCTCTGCAAAACAACATAAAAAATCTGCATTGTGGTTTCTAAAAATGCCACCACAAGATGAGGTAAAAGAGTTAGAGGCCTCATCTGTGTTACACTTCACCCAATGCTCCAATGGAGGCTGCCAAAAGACTTCTTTAAGAACAGTGGGCTTAGGAGGATGCAAATTAACATTTAAATTTTTTAGAACCATAAATTATGTCATAGATGGAGAGGCAACACCAATAGTTTTGTTACCTGTGAGAGAAGTGTTAGACAAAATCCAAGCAATTGCAGTCTTCTAATAAGTTGTTTTGTTATTAAATCTAGCAATGTTCCTAGCATGCCAAATAGAGTTCAGGAGATTAGCAATGTATAAAAGTAAGTATATTTTATCGTCTCCACATGGACTGATGCGATATTAATGCCTTTCAACAATTAATATAATTTCAAGTAAAGGTTTTCAAAGAAGTTTGATTACGAAAATGTGCGAAAACATAAAAGTAATAACGATGATTAAGTTGCAGAGAGATTAAATTGTTGGGATTAAACTTCAATTGATTAAGGAAATATGTACGAACGAGTAGTTGAAGTTTAGTCTCAGCAATTTAATCTCTCTGTGTCTGTCAACTACTCGTTCGTACATGCATATTTCCTTAATCGAGAAATTGCTGAGATTAAATTTCAACTACTCGTTCGTACATATTTCCTTAATCAATACATACTCTTCCATATTTACCATTCAGACATGCATTTTTTTACATCTAATTGATGTGGAGACCAAATTAAATTATCAGGATAAATTTTAAAATCCTTTAGAAATTGGATTTGTGGTTATGGCAAATAAATTTTAATTATCAGGATAAATTATCAGGACAAATTTGTGGTTAATCCTTTAGAAAAGTGTTTTTTTGACTTACTTACAAGTTTATCTTTTGGTTTGGTCGTCAGTACTTACAAGTTTTTTTTGGAATAAGTGTGTGTGAACACACGCCGCGTGCACGCGTGCATGCTACATGCGTATGTAAAATTTGTGAAACTTTTTTCTTCCACTTAAGTTATTGGCAGATTCATCTAGAGGCTGTAATTTTGTTTTTTTATTGAGAGGAAGCATAAAAAATATTAGGGAGACAAGTTATTATGATTATATATAGTTAATTACTCTTCTAATGCAAACTATTAATCGATTATATATTTTTCAAGATTTTAGTTATGCTTTCACCTATTACTCATATATGTGTCTGTGTCCAGAGCACGACGAAAGTTCCATTTATACCTGTTAGCCCTCAATGTTTCGAGCGATTAATCTATATAACGGCATTACGACTCAATAGTATTGTGACTATGAAATTAATACTATGTCCAGATCCTTTAAGTAAAAAGGCTATTTCTAGCTCTTTCTAAATAAAATAAAAAAATCAATTTCGTATTTTTACGTCGGAAAAATATTAAGCTAATAATTAATACTATGTTCTCTAAAGATTTCCAGAAACATTGTTATACCAATTCCAATTTGAAAGCACTCTGAATCAAGGTTAATGAAATGACCTATATAGGTTGAAGGAATCATAAGATAATAGGTAGCATCTTGACTTAAAAATACTTGTAAAATTAAGATACAATAGACATTAGAAGAAATTAAAAACAAAACAAAATTAATATCAAAGACTGTACCTTTTTAATCTTTCTTTAAAATTTCATCAAGGTACTCCTTGTTCTTCTTCCTACATACCTTCATCAACTTCTCAAACTTGCATTCAAGCTTTGAAAGCTCTTCCTCCGCTTTCTCGAGTTTTTTGTTATATGTTTCGAATTCATCCCCATATGTTTTGTAATCTTGGGTGCGAGATAACTTGTTGCCTATCGCCAATCTTTTCTCACGATATTCCTAGATTTCTTTTCTTCCATTCTCTCCCAAATCTTGTCACTCTCTACCTCCTCCTTTGGTCGCTGTCGTAATAGTGTTTCCAACCATTCTTCCTTCTTTATGTAAAGTTACAACTTACTGGTTTCCATTCATTCTTCCTTCTTTCTTTTTCGGTTTTCAAGCAATGGATCAGAGAAAATTATTTGGAGAGCGAGCACAAGAGACTTAGGCAGCATATATAAGGAATGTGGATGAATGGATATATGAGATTGTACTAAAATGATAACCATGTGGGAACTACATACGTGATTACCCCTTTTAGCTAAAATTTTTAACCACTAGTTTCTTCCGAGTCCAAGTATATACAATGATCCGTCTCTCGGACTGCAAGTGCTTTCGTGCGCGTGTGTGTGTGCAAAATTTGTGAAACTTCTTGCGTATCTCAACTGTCTTCTCACGGTATTCCTCAACTTCTTTTTTCTTTTTCTTAATTTTCTCTCAGATCACGGCTGCCTCTGCCTCCTACTTCATTTATTCAATTGAGTCTCACATAAGAATAATGCTAGCAACACACTCTTTAACAAATACACTCTCTCTTATTGGTTGAAATTCACATGGGTCCCATAGAAAAATGTAGACCCATATAACTTTTATGGGACCCATATAAATTTTAACCAATAGAAGAGAGTATGTTAAAATGTGTTTGTTAAAGAGTGTGTTGCTAGCACTCCTCGTCGCATAATTGCAACCACTTAAGGTTTTTTTCTTACATTCCTTGAAACAATTTTCACACTTTTTTCTCCAAGTTTTAAACACATACAGAAATTAAAAAATGGTTGGAAAAGGTAAAGAGAATTTGATGTTTTAGATTTTCAAGCATTTAATCCTGACCGTTGAAGTTTTTAAACGCCACGTGTTGGACATCAGTAGCACAAGACCTAAGTTTGTCTTTTCCTATACTATTGAGTCAAGACTCAAGACTCATTATCCCCCTAACAACAAGTTTTACGAACCGTCTCCCGAATCCGTCGTCGACTTCCGGCCGATCGTCAGACCCCTCCACCGTCTCCATAAGCCCCATCTCTCTCTCTCTCTCTCACACAATTTTGTTAATCGCTATGCCTTCGGATTCGCTGAACGACGTCGCTTCGTGCTCTTCTGAGACGGAGAAGTTCCTCTGCGACTTGCTGTTGGACTCAACTCAACCCATCTCTGAACGCTTCAGAGCCCTCTTCTCTCTTCGCAACCTCAAAGGTCCCGCTCCTCGCACCGCCCTAATTCAAGGTTAGACACTTTTCCTTTTTCTCTTCAATTCAATTACCCTATTATCCAGGTTGCAACATGCTTTTCTTCCAAATAGATTTAGGCAGTGTTTGTATTCACCTTGTTTAAGCTTATCTACTTGTATTATTAGTATAAACACTTGTGGTGATTCTGTTTTGTTTGAGAGAGTTTATGAAAAGAACTTATGACATGTCTGTAAATTGTTTTCAGCTTATTTCCTTAAGCTGACTTATATACACTAGCACCTATATGATAAGGGCATAATTAAGTTGTTTGTTCAAATAGGGCCTTAAGCAACCGATAGTTGTTGTTAAGTGTTTGATTGTATTGATTCCGAACTAGTTTTTTTTTTTTTTGTTTCTTTTCTTTGGCAGCAACTAGAGATTCATCAAATTTGTTAGCACATGAAGCTGCATTTGCATTAGGTCAAATGCAAGAACAGGAAGCCATTCCTGCATTGACCTCGGTTCTTAATGATCTTTCTTTGCATCCCATTGTTCGCCACGAGGTAGTTGAGTTGCCTTATATTTCTATTTTTTCCTTTTTTCAATGTATTGGTTTATTCAAGTTTTATGATGATTGTGTTTGTTATAATCATGCTTAGGCAGCTGAAGCACTTGGTGCTATTGGTTCGGATAGTAACGTTTCTTTGTTGAAACATAGTTTGAATTCTGATCCAGCTCAAGAGGTTCGAGAAACGTGTGAATTGGCTCTTCAACGTATTCTGAATTTAAAACATGATGCTACTAATGATGATTTGACTGCACCTGGTATTTCTCCGTTTAAGTCTGTTGATCCAGCAGCACCGGCCACATCTTGTTCTTCAGTTAATCAACTAAGGTTTGTTTGGTTCATACTGTTAGATAGAAATTCTTGTTAATGAGAGAGAGTAATTTGTTGATTGCTAACTTAGTTTTAATTAATATTAGGGAGTTACTTCTTGACGAGGAAAAAGGGATGTATGAGCGCTATGCAGCTCTTTTCGCACTTCGAAACGATGGTGGAAATGAAGCTGTTGCTGCTATTATTGATTCCTTGGGTTCCAAGAGTGCTTTACTGAAACACGAGGTTTGATAAGTACCCTCTTACTTCTATAAGTAAATTTTATCTGCATTTAGTACGGTTTCTATGAATTAAATACTTTACACGGTGATATGCTAGTGCTAGCCTTTATTTTTTTATTTTTTAAATTAAATACTTTACATATTGTACCTTTTAAATGTTGAACCATTACATTATATTCCTTGCAGAAGAATAAACATATGTAATTGTATTGTCAAAAGTAGTCAGTTGTTCAGCAGTTTAATAGTTTAATAAAAACACTATAATTCAAATCTAAGTGAGTAATACTATTAGATAAATGCGTTAATGATGTGGCTTAAATTTGAGTACACCTGTTTGAATCTCTTAATTTCTGAATGTCAATATTTGTTGTAATTTAGGTTGCATATGTTTTGGGCCAATTGCAAAACAAAGCTGCTTCAGCTGCTCTATCCAATATACTTAGAGATGTGAATGAGCACCCAATGGTTAGACACGAGGCTGCTGAAGCTCTTGGTTCAATTGCAGGTATTGCATCTAAAACCAAATATTATGGAATCACACGACCTCTGTTTTTTTAATCTTTTTTTCACCGGGAGCTACACCAAAGTTTATTCTTTTTAGGGTTAAATATGCAAAAGGTCCCTGCACTTACGGATCATTTAAGTTTTAGTCCATGCATTTTAAAAACCTTTCATTTTGCCACTGCACTTTCATTTTATTTTAAAAATAGTCCCCCAGTCCAATTTTCGCTGGTGTGGCACTGCTGACTAGGATTAAGACATGATGAATCATCTACATCACTATTGTAATGACAAAACTACTCTCATTCATCATCTTCAACCTCATAAATACCTAAAAAACCAGAAATTCCAGATTCATCTCTCTCTCTCTCTCTCTCTCATGAATGTCAGTCTCATTTCTCCGTCGTTGATCGTCCCTAATTTCATAGTTCAATCAAATTCATAATCGTTCTTTGTCTTCCACCACCATTCATTATCACTCTCAACCTGTTATTCTCTAGCAATCCACACAAAAACAACATGATTCACTTTTCCTCTCAAATACTCACATTCTGGATGCACAAAAACAAAACCAAAGATAGAGAGAATAAAGTCAGAGAGATTGGTTTGCAAAATTCGTCATACAATTGAGAGAGGGAGTGAGAAATGAGCTTTGCTCGATGCTCAATCTCCTCCAATCCATCAGTTTCTCACACGTTTACGACCACTTTCTTGCCGCCGTCGGATCGAGACTCGCCGGACTGTTCTGGGATGAGTTGGGATCTGGTATTTGAGTTTGAAGTGTGAGGTCAGTGGTGGTGGATGGCGAGAAAATACGAAGAGGGATTGTGGGTTTTAGTGATTCATGGGTATGAAGGTTGAAGATAAAGATTATTCGGTGATATGTGTGATATTGTTAGAGGTGAATTAATGAGTTATTTGCACCAGTGGAAGACGAACATGGGTTGAGGACGACGAACACATAAATCGAACTGCATTGGTTTTGATTCAGGCAATTTAATTTTTCCTCTTCTTTAGCCAGAGATTACTACTGATTTTGATTCAAGTACTTGTTGTTATGATCGTAAGAGTGAATATTGAATTGGGATTTTGAGGAACCAATTGTGGATAGAAATGAGGAGATAAGGAAAAGAAGTGCTATTGCACTCACTATTGCTGTAAGACAATGATTCTGGATCTCACAGCCTTTAGTTCATGGGCTTGGAAGTGAAGGAGTTTTTGGCTTATTGCTATAGGTGTTTATGAGGCAAGGGTATTTTGGCAATTCCATTATAAAATTTGATGAGTCAACAAATGAAAAGCACAGTCATCAGTGCCACGTCATAGAAAATATGCCACTTCAACAAAAAATTGGACTGAGGGACTATTTTTAAAATAAAATGAAAGTGCAGTGGCAAAATGGTTTTTTAAATGCAGGGACTAAAACTCAAATGAACAAATGTTATGTTTTGTACTTTTGTTCTGTCACAAGCTGTTTACCAAATGCTACCCAAGTTTGACTTCAATTTAATTTTGCATAACTTTATTTAATCTCTTACCAAGTTTGGCTTCGATTTAATTTTGCGTCCTGTAGAGTCACATGACAGATAGCAGCTGACTAATTAATAATTTTTTACTAACTGCAGTTGTTTAATCTAGTTGTTTACATAGTTTTTTTTTGTTATATGCCCTTAGATAACCAAAGCGTAGCCCTTCTTGAGGAGTTTACAGCAGATCCAGAGCCTCTTGTCTCTCAAAGTTGTCAAGTTGCTCTAAGCATGCTAGAATTTGAAAGATCAGGGAAATCATTTGAGGTATACACCATGGTAATCACTGAAGATTTGTGTATTTCGCTTTAATGTTTGTTGACACGACTATCTTTTTATCTTGGTTGCAGTTCCTGTTCATGCGCACTCCAATTGTACATTAAGTGTTTTTTACGGTGACATGTTTCAATAACATCAAGACATGAAGAATCAGCATGATGATGAAAGGACATGGACAAAATAACATTCACAGAGAAAAACCGTGGATTTCTACTTTTATTAACGCAATGTTGATGAAATTAGGAAAAAATAGCCCTATAAAACAAGGGTTGAACTATGGTTTTGTTAATTTATAAAAAGAAACATTTTGTGACGAATTGGATGAATATTTTATACTTGCCAAAACAATATCAACCTTTTATTATGGCTCTGCCACTATAAGCTTGAGACTTTTTTTTCCTTTCATTCTTTTATGTTATTTTTAACAAAACAAGGTAGGTTCTGCATTGTTTGATAAGTGATATCATCAAACTTGTGCGGTTTGGTGAGAACGTAAAGTTACAGTGTGCAGAAATGGGAAATTGAAGCTAAAGGTTTCACTTGACTTGATCACATGATTACTGGCTTAATGACAGGAAGAAAAATTGGATTATTGAGAGAAGAGATGGAAAATTTATTTGTGATTTTAGTAGTTTTTTTAGTGCAAATTTAATTGAAACACCATACGAAATAGGCGGTGTGATTAACCAACTAAACATGATATAAAGTTAATTAGAAGTAAAAATTCATTAGGCTGGCAAGTAGATTAGCAAATACATTGAAAGTGGTGGTGATTGTTGTATGCCGAAGTCGAATGCTGCCTCAAATGTAAGCCGAAGTCGAATGCTACTTGCAAGCATTGCGGTCAAAAAATGATCAAAGGAGAGCTTGGCTTTTAATATTTCTGTTTGTATAGTATATTGCAATGGCTAATTTCTTAGAGCGTGTATGTATTAATTCGAACTGATGGATTTTTTTGGTGGGAAAATGAGGTTATTATCAGAAACATATTTATTTTATAAAAAATAGAAATTGATTATTTTG
Source organism: Trifolium pratense (assembly GCF_020283565.1). Lineage (NCBI taxonomy): Eukaryota > Viridiplantae > Streptophyta > Magnoliopsida > Fabales > Fabaceae > Trifolium > Trifolium pratense. The sequence continues at coordinate 37,496,501 of NC_060064.1, read as the reverse complement.
GAATTCAATTTATTTTTTTACTCATGATTAACTTATGAAAAATACTCCTTGATGATATTGCTGATTTAAGGGATGATTAAGATGCATGCATGGTTTATAATTTTGTTTCTAAGATCTAGAAGTTCCTGTTTGATATCAAATTTTTTGCCTTGGTAGCTAATATATTGGCGTCCTATGTCTCTTACCTGGCGCTGGCAGTGTTACTATTTCATGGTGTGTTAAATCTTTGAACAAGCCCTGGCATGTGGTACTAGAATTGTTATGCAATTTCATTCCATTCTTCATCTTAATTAATATAAGATTTTAACCATTCCTCTCTTCAGAATCAGTTGTATACAATGTTATCAATGGTGGACAGCCAAAAATCCGCCATATAAACATGATGTTGTGGCCTATGGTACGTGGAAGCATCACGGATATAATAGATGAGGACTATGGTGGCTGGCACAAAATTCGTCATGCCATACTGCCATGGCAGAAATTTGACAAACTCTGGTTTCTATTGCATGAAAGCTGCACAACTTACAATAGCAACTAAGTTTCTTCATGCTTGTTAAAATTGATTGCTATGTATTATTCAGATGCATATCAGAATTCAGAATGTTTCCTAATCTTTGATGATGATATTGATCAGTGCATGCACGATGCCCGTGTTATTGGCTATGAATTATCTCTCCTCACCGACTATTCTTAATTTGATTTTTAGGTTCGCATATCCACTAAGCCTGATGCTCAAGGTGCCAGGGGTTTTTCTTGGCACGCCAAGTGTCTCTTTGAACTATCTCCATCAATTCAGGTGAATAATTTGTCTGGGTGAAATAGTCTCTCATCTTCTGATCAATCAGCTGTCGGCGACTTGGCTAGAAAAGGACATCCTACGAATAAGAGAGGTATGGTGAAGTGGTGATTGATCTATGTTGAAGAAAGGCTGATCTATGTCGAGCCGGAAGAATCCACACCACAATACTCTTCCAAAGGTGGCACAAAACGGGGGAAAGATGCATAGGGTGAGCAAAATTCAAAAACTACTGTCTAATAGCACTGCAATAACCTCTATACAACAACACTAATTTAAATTTGTAGTTAATCCACATTTGATAGAGATAAACTCAATTTTGAAATTCCTGCAATGCATGCATCCAAACATGCAGGATATCATTCAAATGAAAGGATTTTTGAAAATGGTGTCAAATATGTGACATAAACCAGGTTGGACGATCATGTAATATTCTAGTTACAAAAATAGCAAAAGATGCAAGTAATTAAAAATCATCAACTAAGCCAAAAAACTTACATTTGTTTTACTTACATGTTTGTGCAAAAACACTCCAGTGATTATTATTCATAAATAAAACATAATTATTCAACACAAGGGGCAAGGAAAAAACTTAATATATATGGACATCACATTGCTAGGTACATAAAGAAAATTTGCAGCAGAGATTCGATCTTCGGCTAGGCATGGAGCTCGAGTTTGGCTTGGTACATTTAATACTATTGAGGAAGCTGCAAGAGCTTACGATTGTGCTGGCTTTCATTTAAACTACAATGTTCGAAAAATATAATGTTGATTCACACACGTGTGGTGGTAAAAAAAGAGTGTAATAAGTGTGAATGTGTGATGAAAATAAAATAAAACCTGTTTTCAATACAGAGCAAGACATGTTGACATTGCTAACATTAACATGGTCAACTATTACCTAAGCATGTCAACCAAAGCTATTAGACATAAGACATATCGTTCAAAATTATTATTCCTCATTAACCGAATAAATGAAGAAATACATGTCATGTCACAAAATCTTATTTAAAAGAACAAATGATATCAATTATTAAAAAGTCGACTCTAAAAAAAGTACCACTTCTCCCGTGAACATTTATTTCCTCGTGTGAAATCATGTCCCTTTATTAAAAAAATAAATAAAAACATAGAAAGATAAAGTGTTAATGATGGGGATCTGCACTGCTTTGTCTCCGGTGAATTTAAGAATTGAGAGGATCTGCCTCCCTATCAATTGCAGTTGACACAGATGGTTGGACCTTCTATTGTGACATATCCTCAATAATTTTACTGGTAGTCTTTAGTAGTGTGATTATTATACTTACAAATTAACAGGTCATAGAATAGAACAAAGTTGGACAAGGCCAAAAACTTTTAGCAAGCTTAAATTCTAAATTCTCCAAGCTGAAACAAGAAGCCCTACATTGATAATAGAAGTAGATGCAATTTCTTTCACATCCATGATAATCTTGAGCCAACAATGCAAAATTTGAGTCTTTACCCAAAACAAACGAAACATCACATAGATCTTTTACATCTAACCATTTACCCCATTCTTGATCAAACTTATAAACTTTCACATAAACACCCCTCGATAAGTAACTAAGTCTGCGATACTTTTCATCATCACCATCAATATATAAATCAACCACATAGAGATTTCCATCATACTCTACTAATCGCTTATCAAAATTCATCGGTTGTCTCTCTTCACCACAACTGGAGTTTTTTGGTGAAAACTGAACCAACTTTAAGGACAAAGTATTGATCCAAAAAATAGTTCCTATTTCATCCACAACATAAACTTGTCCCTTGTAAAGTATTATATCGTCAAAATCAAAATACCTTTTTCCTCCATAATCATCCTTTTTTAATATGGTAAATTTCTGTTCTCCAATATTGGAAACTCTCAACTTTTTATCAGTATATAGTGCAAAGACCATGCAACGACCTTCAACTGAAAATAGAATTACTATGTGAAAAATACTATCAGGTGCAAACCCAAAATTATTTTTATATCTTTGACATAGAGTATATAGTTCAAACAACTCCACAACTCGAACATTCATCAAATTTACTTTTAGACTTGAGAGTCTCTGGTTAGTGAAAAGATTAAAGAGATAAAATTTGGAGGAATCTGTATTCTGAAAGACTTTGATGAGCCACCCTTTATTATTAGAACAAGGAGAAGTTGAAGGGTCCTGATCATGTGGTGATGGTTGAATGCGATATATTTTGGTTTGTTCTAGAAAATATTCTTGATGTGGAATGCAAAGGTTGAAAGAGAGAGTTGGAGGAGGAAGAAAAGAGTGCCATAAACTACATGTACTGCGGAATCGAACAACATCAAGTGGAGATTTGAGTTTTTTGAATATAATTGCCCATAATTCTTCTGGAAGATACAATTGTGAACACTCTTTCTTATTCATATTCATCATATCCACAACACGCTCTTTTTTTCCTTTCTCTTCTTCAATTCTCCGTTTAGTCACTGGCAAATTCTTTGGTCTCTGCCTCTCTGGTATTTTGAGCAAAAAAGAAGAATAAAAATAGTATTTCATAAATCGATACAACCAACGGGGGCTTCAAAATTACGACCAAACGCACTAAAGATAAAATTATAATCAATATGGTGTTAGAGGAGTCTATGATGACAATGTCTGGACTGAGCTAAGTTCACAGGGTCAATCCTAATATTTTTTTGGTTGATAGACGAAATGACAAAGTCATTGAAAACTCACACACACAAAGTGAAGTGATCGGGGTTTTCGAAACCCGGTCATGACGTCTGACACTAGCAATATCTGGCATTTCTGCCAATTGAACTAGGATTTGTGGACCAATCGTAATTTCTTAATGAGAAGAACTTATGCTTTTAATTAAATCTCTAATTCTTTTTATGTTTTTAGGATTAAATCTCTAAATAATTTCTTAGTAAACCTAAATTCGAATTAAGCATTAAGTATATATTGAATTTTATTATGGTTTCATGTATCGATGAATTTTGTTAGACCAGAGACACAAAGATTTATAATCTCAGGAGTAAACTTCAGTTTTTAAACCATGAAATATACAATTAACCGGTGATAAAAATCTAAATCAATAAACTAAATTATGATAACCAAAGAATCAAATGATAATCATAATAGGTTTTAAACAAAGTCAGATGAATGATCCTCAATCTCATATTGAATAAAATAAACATGACAAAGAAAATAAACCTGGATAAGTTTCCAACACTGCTGGCACTCGTAGTTCTTCTTCTATGCTGCACGTCCTTGCTTTTTAGGCTTACAAACCCTCTCTCGGATTTTTTTTTTTTTGACTCAATGTGAGAAATAAATAACATTCAGAATTTGATTTAAAAAAAAACTAAAACATAACACACGGGTTTAGATTCTTTCTATTGAATAAAATTTTGAAGAAATAAAATGAAGATTTTGATCTAATCTTTATTTTATTAAGGGTCAAAATTTCTATAATATTTTTCGATGGAAATAATTGATTTTTTATAATATTTCCAAAAAAAAGTTATTATTTTTATTTTAAATAAAAAATATTTGGTCAAAAAATAATTTCTTTTTGTCTTAGAACTTGGTTGACATGCTTAGGTAATACCTTTAAAAAAAAACAAAATGCTTAGGTAATAGCAATTAGAGGTGGGAACAGGTCAGACCGGCCTACGGGGCCTTAAGGTCTAGCCTACATAGGCTCAGGCCAGGTCGGTCTATTTTTTTAAATAGAGCAGGCCAAAGCTTCTTTATAAGCCTATTTAGTTAAATAGGTCAGGTTGCAGGCCATCAAAAAAGCCATTTAGCCTACTAGGCCGACCTATTTAAGATAATATGAATAATATTTTTATTACTATCATCATTTATATATTAAAATTTGTACTTTGATTAAATTATAAATTTATTAACTTATTCAGTAGTTTAAATGTATTAATCCACATTAGTTACGTTTTTCACATATAAATGTATTATTATAAACTAGAATTGAAATATGATGACATATATAGTCAAAGTTTCTAAAATATCATGTTAAATATCAAAAAGATATTGATTTATCATGTTATTGAGACCGATGAAGATTAATGGTTTATGCGTTTTTATTGAATACCATTAATCTTGATTTATCTCAAAAACATATCAAACGATTCTAGATTTTTATACAATTCAACATAGATGATCTATACGATATAAGCTTTCAATCCAACGGATGATTTTGTAAAATTTGTATTCGTTAAAGCGTTATTGAGCGGTGTAACATTACTTAAATGTTACACCTGTGTAATTTGATCCCTTCCCATATATATATATAATAAGTTATACACAGGCATACACATTTAGTAGTAATAATTTCTATTCAAAAAAATAATAATAGTAATAATTATTGGATAAACATTGTGTAACCTCAAAACAACTTTTTTTAAAGTACTACTAACTTGACATAGAGTATTTAGAATTAAAAAAAATAACTTTTTATACCCTTATGTATTAAATATTTACTGGTTAATGAAATGCGTTAAGTTTATTTGATTCAAAACAAAAAGAAAACATAACAATATCACTAAAATATAAAAGCTTGTGTTATTGAAACACAGAAACTTACATTATAGTGTATCAAGTGGACCAGACAACATTTTATACGGTCAGCATGATTTGAATGTGTGTATAGAAAGAGGAGGGAAGTGTTGTCGGATCAACTTGAAATGTCTATGAAGTGGGCCAGACAACACATTTCCCATTTATATGCATGCATCTAAATCACCCAAGCCGTGCAAAGTGCTATCTAACCCAACATTTTTGTAAAGGTTAAAAAGATACAAATGTGACAACTAAGGCATCCTAACTATGTTGACATCTCAAAGGTATTACCTAGCTAAGAAATAACTTAATCAAATATATTAAATAAAAATAAACCAATGATACAAATGAAACCTTGGGGGGACTGGACCAAAACCCAGGGTGAAACAAACATTCTGTCTCATTAAAAACTTTATCAAGGAAAACCCAATGAGATAAAACCTTGTTGAAGGTAAACCTATATAAAGGTAAACCTAGTCTATTCTGATTGAAATCATTCCAAATAGAGTTAGACAAACTATTTCACCAAGTGAAGTTGTTTGTAGATAAACAAATGTCGACTATTTTATCTGCGCAACAATTGATAGACTATAGTGTTGGTTTTTGTGTTTCAATAACAAAACTCTTTCAAAAAAAGTCTACCAATTAGGCCAGACAACGCTTCTCCCTTCTATGCATTAAAGTTATGGAGCATCTTGAGTCTTGACAAATGAGTTTGGTTTGGTGCATTTAACATTTCTCACACAATATCAGAAATTAGAATTGAACAAAGTTGGGCAAGGCCATAAACTGTAATGATCAACAAACTTAAACTCCTGATCCTTCAAGCTGAAACAAGCAGCCCTGTCTTTAATACGAAAGTAAATGCAATTCTTCTCGAATCCATAGTAATCTTTAGCCGATAATGAAAAATTCGAATCTTTTCCCAAAACAAACGCATCATCACCCAAGTCCGATACACGAAGCCATCTAGTTGAATCATTATCAACAACTAAAACACTTATAGCAATGGTTAAATTGTAGATATTATTTGATCGAGTTCTTTTATATAATTCATATCAAACACATATAGACGCCCATGCGATTCTACCAAATACTTCTTTTTTCCATCACTGTTTAAAGGAGGTGAAGATTGTACCAACATATGTGATGAAAAATTGATCCAGAAAAGAATTCCATTTGTATCCACAACATAAACCTTCTCCATATAAATAATTATATCATCATATATTGTAATCCAATCTTCCACTAATATCAAATTGTTATAATATCTATTATTGCTGCAAATACGCAATTTTCTATCTTTATTCAAGATAAAGACCATTTGACCATGTCCTTCAACAGGAAGCAACACTAATCGATAAATATCGTTAACACGTTCAAATGAATTTAAATCATCTTCAACATTAGAAGAATAGATATTGTATGTTTCAAATAATTCACTAATTCGTAAGTTCATGAAATCTAACACGGTAGACGGAAATATGTGTGAGATGTCAATGTTAGTCAAAATATCTAACTGACGAAGTTTACCGGATGTTGATTCTTCAACCTTTATGATCCACCCTTTATTAGAAGAACAAGAACTAGACGACGAACAAGTTGGTACTAATGGTTCTAGACGATATATTTTAGATTGGAGAAGTTGCCTAAATTTACTATCTAGAAGATATTGAAATGTTAGAAGTTTGTAAGAGGAAGATGGACGAGGAGGAGGAGGGAGAATGGAGCGCCATAAACTACAAGTACTGCGGAATCGAATAGCATCAATTGTAGTACTCATTTTTTTTGGGCAAATTCTTAACTACCCATTCCAATAAAATGGGTTGTGTAGCCCAGCTGACATGTCAAAATTTTAATGGTCAAAATGTATCACACTTTCAATTAATGTGTAATTTTTAATATTAGTAATGAGTTCTATGTAATTGCATTTTAACCCATTTTGCATTAATGTTGCCGTATACTAGTGCAGTAATCCCAAAGCACTTCATTCATATTCCAAAGCATTTCTTCTCGATAACATTATTTTTGCTTCATTTTTGTCTCTAAACTCTTCTTCACTTCCCATTACTCTTTGCTATTTAAAATTTTTTAAAGTTGATTTTAAAATTATAAAAGCAGATTACAGTGAGTTGCAAGAATATTTAAAAAAAAAATTAAATTATTAAAACTATTTGAAACAAATTAAAATAAATTACCAGTCTAATTATTTTATTTATAAATAATCAAATATTGTTTATTTAATTATAATTAATATAATTTGTTTTAAAAATTATATTATCTTTTTTTTTCAGTGTACAAATTATATTATCTTTAAAGTATATACAAAAAGAAAAAATTTAATTAGTTTCATTGAATAATGGATATATGATCTATGATACATATAAAATTCATTAATTATTCAATTGATCTTAAAAATAATTTTTTTTATTTATAATAATAATAGTAACCAGAGTGTTATAAAAAATCAAATTGAAAGTAAATATGATACTCAAATTGATATGTATAATGAAGTGGAATTTAAAGTTGAAATAAGTCATCAAGTAAATTTTTTTTTTTTAAGAAGTTAAAATAGATCAAGGTAGGGATAGATCTCCTATCCTTCCACATGTCATATTATTAATAAAAAGAAAAATAAGATAATTATAAGAGGGGGACTAGGCCCCTGAATAAGTAAATGTAGAATCATGAAGCATACAAACTCCTATTTAATCCAAAAAGACAAAATAGAAGTCCTAATAACTTAAGGCGAATGAACCGACCGTCAGCACGGAGCGGCCCACTTACCCACTACTTCCTGCGGCAAGTAGCAAGTGATGATCGCTTTTTCAAGCTAAACCGTCCGAAATCATGAGATGATACAGATATTGAGATAACCCGACAAAGTGAAGTCTCTGTAATAACTGCTGACGATCAAAACTTGTTAAAGCAACCCAAAGCCAATTTAGAGCCAGATCGAGGGATGGTTACTCAAAAGAGTCGAGCCCCACGAGCACATGACTTACCAAAGACACCAGTGACTACTGCCGTCGACACGGAGTATCTAACGTACCTAGCCCTTTCGAGCAAATCAGACCGAAATTGGGTCTTGATGAGTATAGCTCACTGGTAGCTTCAACAAAACAACGCAATTAAAACATCCGAATGACAACGGCGACAAAGACGACCTCCTTTCCAAGCTCAGGACAATAAACAAAATTAAACTTGCAAAACAATTGTCAGTCCAATGGGATGCTTTTTCAAGCAATACCGTTTGAAATCAATAACTGATACAGATATTGAAATATCAACCTCTGACGAAACCAATTTAGTTGAACATCCAAAGCAACCCAGTATCATTCGAAAGCCAGATCGAGGGATGGTCGATCGACATAACTGAGCACCACGAACCTAAATAATAATAATAATACAATAAAGTGAATTACTATCAAATTATCCTAAATATTTCTAATCAAATTTCTAATTTTTTATTAAAAAATATACACGAGACTATTATTTTTGACGAATACACTTATAAATTATAACTTGGTCCATGTTCAAATCCAATATTTCTCTTAAAAAAAATCTATTGAAGTTCTTATAAATATCATTTGTGTTTATTTTATGAATTTGAGGTCTGTGTGGAGAAAGAGTGCCGATGAGAAACTATTGAATTTAATTTTAGTTGCATTACTTGCATAGAGAAGATAGATAAACTAAAAAATGTCACAATTTTTTTTTTATTTGTTTCTTACAATTTATATGTTAAAACATAAAATTATTTGGTTAAAAAAAATTTATTAACAATATACTCCCTCCGCTCCTTTTTAGAATAGTAACACCAAATTAACCTATTGAAGTGTACTTTTGCACATTTTCTTCATATTATAACCTCATTTTAATTTACCAATAAATTCATATTTTTTTCCTCCACACTTTTTGTCTCCAATAAATTTAATATGTTATGTACAAATCTCATTCTCTTATAATAAATAAAGTAGTATATCAAAGACGGGATATGATAACTATATCATATCCTACATCTTGTCTCAATCCAGTGTTTGGTGCGACAACACGATATGATAAGTTAATCCTGAAACTTATCATATTCTGTCTCTCTAGTTAAAATTCTTTTTCTGAATTTGAACTGGGTTACCAGCAGGATAGTATAAGAAAATAATTTATTGATAAGTTTTTTAATAAAATATAAAATAAAAAATATAAATTAATAAATAATAAATATAAATAACATAAATAATATATTTATTTAGCTTATCTAACATATATAATTGAGTTATTTATTTGATTATGATTCATATAAAAAAATTAACTTGTTTATTTTCTCATGATGTTTATTTAAAATTATATAAAAATTTATTTGATTACTTATTATATTTTTTATTTATAAAATTTAAAGTATTACAAAATAATTTATAAAAATAATAATTGTTTTATAAGGGTAATTTTATCATTTAAGTATGTTATATATTTTATCATATTATTATGAGAGAGTATGTATTAAAAACATAATATGATAGTTATCATGTTTGTTATCCTGTGTGCATCAAACGCATGATAGGATAATTCAGGAGAACTGTTATCCTGCTTATATATTATCCTATTCTTATTCTGTTTTATATCCTATCATGTCATTATCCTATTTTGCGCATCAAACGGGCCCTAATAGTATAGCATAGTAATAAACTTTACCTTTTTTGCCAATAAAAAATAAAAATAAAAGATACAACATAGCCAATAATGGCAACCTTTTAATTTCCAATTTGTGCTTTGAATGTTGCAAGGAGAGTTTACGGGGAATTGGGGATACGGGTTTGCAGCAATGCATTAATTAAAATGGACAGATTTGTAATTAAAAAGGGGCAGGTTTGTAATTATAAATAGTGAAAATGCATAATTAAATGCTTTGTTAATAGGGATGGCAGAAAAACCCAAACCCGTGAGACCCACCCGAACCCAAACCCAAGTCAACGGGCGAAACCCGAATTGACTGGGTTTGGGTTTGGGTTTGGGTGACACCCGAAAATATGGGTGTGGGTTTGGTATCACTCAAACCCACACCCGAAACCCATACACCCACCCGAAACATGTTAACATTACCTAAATACCCCCATATATATATATATATATATATATATATATATATATATATATATATATATATATATATAAGTGTAAAAGTAAAATTAGGTTTTTCACAAACCACAAACCAAAATTGTGTTTGAATTTTGCTTGAAAGTTGGAAGAACTTAATTTTGGTTTAGTTGTAATTTAATTTCTTGAAAGACTATTTTGTAATTTTAAATTCCCTTGTAATTTTAAACCTATGTTTTTGCTAAGTGATTGACAATATGTTTAAATTCCATTGTTTTTGCTTAAATTTACCTTGTTTTGCTTAAATTTGCAAAGTAGTACAAAATGTGTTGTGGGTTTGGGTTTGGGTGTAAAAAACCCGAACCCAATGGGTGTGGGCGTGGGTGTGGTTTTGCCACCCGAACAGATTTGGGTTTGGGTTTGGGTTTGGGTGTTGATTTCGGGTGTGGGTTTGGTATCACTCAAACCCGCACCCGTGGGCGCCCATTGCCATCCCTATTTGTTAATACACATTTTTAAACCAATAAATTAGAGACACATAGGATGGGCTGGTGACCCAATTTTATGAGATGGGTAGCCAAGTTCCCACCTTTTTTTTGATACATCTGACCATAATCCTAGTGGGAGATCTGACCATTTCACCGTATTATCATCCATCACACCACAAAGATCACACACACTTTTTCTTCAAGTCTCTCCACAATTCCTGAAATAAAATCAAATGCCAAATAAAATTTCAAACATAAGTGAATTAATTGAAACGATTCAGTTGCTATCGGGATATTATACAATGTGCAAGGTCAGAAATTAAACTGGAATTTTTCACTTATTTATCTCAAGAGTTGAAATTTTGACCACTTATGTATGCAATGAATACACAATCATATATAAGAAATCTACTAGTGGTATGTTTGGTTGTGAAAATAAATCGAGAAGAGAGAGTATATATAAGAAGAGAGAAATATTTGAAAAATAGAGTAGATTTGAAAAACTAACCGACAATAATAATGTGATGAAAAGATGTCAAGATTGGCGTCCACAATTGCAGCAAACAATGGAAGAAATGACCGTAGTTTGAGATTAAAAAGATTTATTTTATTGAGAGATTTTTATTTTATTTTTTGTGTGAGAATGTATAGTTAAATTGAGGAGAGAATTGAAGAAGCGGATTGAAAAAAATTGTGAACAATAAACCTTATATATAAGTAGGCGTGCAACGGTAAATAACAACTCTATTTTTAATTAGGCGTGCAACGGTCACATAACGGTTATATTTTATAAGCAAACATGCAACGGTCATATAACAACTATATTATTCAAGCAGGCGTGTAACGATCACATAACGGCTATATTTTGTAAGTAGGCGTGCAATAGTCACATAACGACTATATTTCCTTTTCCAACAAAAAAAACATAGCGACTATATTTTATTTGCTTTTCGAGGAGAAGTTTTCCTCGATGCGTGATAAGGCTAATGGATATCCCTTGCTTGTCAAGAAAGTTTTTCCTCGCAACGTGTTAGGCGTTCTGAGTAATTGATTCCTCACCAAATGTCTTGAACTTTATTATGTATTCCAAGGAACTATTTCGAACGTTTCATACTTTGTGATTTGCAAATGGTAACATCTTACATGTGCATCTTGTGGCTTTTCGAGAAACTATTTCAAAGGAACGCTTTTTTTTTTTAACGATAGAAGTTTTCCTCAAAAAAAATTGGACGAATAAATGAGTTGCTCTTGTAGTGATATTGTGAGCAGTGAATTGATTGAAATGATTCGTATCAGTAAAAAATGGATTTTATAATCTCAAGTGATTGTGTTCAAATTTCGGATGAAACAATTGATATATAATTTGTCCTTCTCAAATTTTCTCCACCGTACCATTACTAACTTACTAATCGATACATGTATCCGAAGGTGCACATACATTTACTTTTACATCCACACTCATTAATTAACATATGATTAAAATGGATATATGTTGGGCTTCGACCCTCTTTTATTCCAAAAAAATGTATTTATGATTATTTTATCTGCAGCTGTTCGAGATTCAGCTAGGCATGGAGCTCGAGTTTGGCTAGATACATTTAATACTATTGAGGAAGCTGCAAAAGCTTACGAGCCTTCTAACTTTCCGCATGAACATTTTCCATGCAATGTGGTTTTGTAATCCTTCTAAGCCCTCTTTTCCCTCCAATTCAACTTCATCATGTTCAAAGGTTAAATCAGAGCTTGGTGAACAAGTTATAGAGTTTGAGTATTTTGATGAAAAATTGTTAGAGCCTAGAGGAACTCTTGGATTGTGAGAATATAAGCATGTCAACCAAGCTATATGACAGAAGACATCATCGTTCAAAATTATTATTCCTCGTTAACTACATAAATGAATAAATACATGTCACCAAATCATAGCAATTATTAAAAAGCTGGCTCCAAAAGAAGTATCACTACCAAAATTATCTTTTCAACAACTTTGTTGGTTACCTTAACCTTGTACGAGGGTGTGCCATTCTGAATCTAAATTTTTATATTAAAAATAAAGTGACAACCACAAGACACTAAAATCAAACATATTTTTTAATTGAGTGATTATTATACTTACAAATTAACTACTGGTCACAGGATGAAATAAAGCTGGACAAGGCCAACAAGTTATGCTACAAGAAGCCACGCATTGATAATATAAGTAGATGCAAAATTTGAGTCTTGAGCCAAAACAAAGGAAACATCACCCAAATCTTTTACATCTAACCATTTACCCCATTCTTGATCAAGCTTATAAACTTTTAGAAAAACATCCTTCAAGAAGCAATTTCAAGGTATGACTGAGTTTCTTTTAACACGATGCGAGGTATTTTCTTGAACTTTGATGCTTAGATAGTAGGTAGATACTTGTTAGATAGTTCTACTATTATTGGTTATGCATCGGTTACTAGTGACGATTCTCACGTTTTGGTTAAGTTGTGGATCTTCGGGTGGGTACTTGTTAGTGGCATGAGTTTAGTTGGACTAGTGAAACAAGGTTTACTAGGTGATGTAACTAAACTGGAATTGTTGGAGCCTAACAATGGCCTGAAGGTGGTTTCAGAGCAGTTTGAAGTTGTTCAAGTGACACATGAGCATCGGTTGACATGGATGCAAGGTGTGTGGTTATAGCGTGCGGGCATTGGTTGGCATTGATGCAAGGTACGCGGTTATTTCGATGGTTGATGAACTTCCGGAGAAAGCCAACATGGAAGTTGCACCATAAATTTTCAGCAAGGTTTCGAGATGAAATTCTTGGGATGGCTTGGTTCCAAGTGAAGCAAAATCTTGGGATGGTTTAGTTCCAAGTGAAGTATACTTTTTCATGGTGGAGTATGATTGTCGGTATAGACAATGGAAGCGGAAGATGGAACTCTTGCAATCAAGGTGAAGATTGTTGGGGTTGATTGTCAAGTCTCACATCGCCTAGTTTCTTAAATAAAGAAGGAGGTTAAAAAATAGCTATTGAAAGTCCCACATCGCTTAGAATTGTGAAGCAAGGAGGAAATCAAAGCAATATAATGGACCTAAGTTCTTTGTTTGTAATTGCACCAGTCAGTAGCACTTTAAACTTATATCTGACTTTTTTGTTTTTCTCTTGTACTCTTGTATTAGAGGGTTGAGAGATGTAGTTTGGTATTTGCTTTGGAGAGTGTGGGTGTATTGGGAGCCAAGGGAAGATTGAGAGTAGTCTATATGTTGTAACAATTTTCACATAGTGTTTATTCTCTAGTTGTCGGTTTTGACAACGGCCGTGGTTTTTTCTCCGGTTCTGGAGTTTCCACATTATATGCTTGTATTGTTGATTGCGTTCTTTTATTTTCTCTATGCTGATTTTTCCCAACGACAATGACAAAAAAAATAAAAATATTGTCTCCACAAGCTGGTGGTGGCAAGAGGTAGAAATTCTCTTTATGAGTTAATAACGTGGAGCAAAAGAAATTGACAATGAGAAGGCATGCAGATTCCTAGGGGCATCTTTGTTACTAAAGTTTTGAATATTTTCAAAAGGCTTTCCATTTCAACCTACTCATTGTGTTATCAACATTATCGTTATTCACTTCATAACCACATTATTGTTGTAGTCTATTCTATGAAACATATGTTGGGGAGTCCGGGGGAGTTCGGGAGAAACAATGGGTCAATGCTCCAGGACTACACAAGAGAGGGAGACGTCACATCCCAACCCAAAACCTTAAGGTGTTAGGTTAATGAGTCACCTCTCTTATAAATCCAACATTCTTCTCACACATAGTCGATGTGAGACTTAAACACTCACACTTGAAACCCAACATTCTCTCCAAGTGTGAGTTCCCCCACATTCTATAATTGATCCAAACCAGGATCCCCTCCTGCTCCCCCACCAAGCCAAACCTAGGCCCTGATACCACTGTTGGGGAGTCCGGGGGAGCTCAGGAGAAACAATGAGTCAATGCTCCAAGACCACATAAGAGAGGGAGACGTCAAATCCCAACCCAAAACCTTATAGTGTGTTTGGATGGAAGATTTTAGAAATTCAAGGGATTTTAAATACTAGGCAATTCAGTTGATTCAATTGAATTCCCTTCATTTTCAAATTCCATTGTTTGGATAAAGTGATGAAATTCCATCAATTTTAAAATTCTTTATTTGGGTAATGTAATTGAATTTCCTTCATTTAATTTTATTTATTTTAATAAAATCGACCCTAAACCCAAAAAATTGGCCGAAAAACCTAAAATCGACTATCAACCATTATATAAGCCGAAAAAACCGAAAAAATCGGCCAAAAACCATAAAATCGGCAGAAAAACCTAAAATCGACTATAAACCATAAAATCGGCCAAAAATCATAAAATTGGAAAAACCGAAAAAATTGACCAAAAAACCGAAAATCGTCCAAAAACCTTAAAATCGACCGTAAACACAAAAACGGTTGAAAAACCTAAAATCGGCCAAAAACCCAAAAATCGGCCGAAAATCCAAAAAAATCAGTCGAAAAACCAAAAATCGACCCTAAACCCAAAAAATCGGCCAAAAACCCAAAAATCGACTATAAACCCAAAAATCGACCGAAAAACGAAAAATCGACTGAAAAACCCAAAAATCGACTATAAACCCTAATATCGGCCGAAAATGGGTTTATAGTCAATTTTTGGGTTTTCTGTCGATTTTAGGTTTTTCGGCCGATTTTGGAGTTTATAGCCGATTTCAGGATTTTCAGCCGATTTTTTGGGTTTTCAGTCGATTTTAGTGTTTATAGTCGATTTTAGGGTTTTTGGACGATTTTAAGTTTTTCGGTCGATTTTAGGTTTTTCGGCCGATTTTAGGGTTTTTGGACGATTTTAAGTTTTTCGGTCGATTTTAGGTTTTTCGCTCGATTTTAGGGTTTAAATTCAAATTTTGCGATTTTGGCTGATTTTTTGGGTTTATAATCGATTTTTGGGATTTTGGCCGATTTTTTGGGTTTAGGGTCGATTTTTGGTTTTTCGACTGATTTTTTGGGTTTTCGGCCGATTTTTGGGTTTTTGGCAGATTTTAGGTTTTTCAGCCGTTTTTGTGTTTACAGTCGATTTTAAGGTTTTTGGCCGATTTTCGGTTTTTCGGTTTTTCGACCGATTTTATGATTTTTGCCCGATTTTATGGTTTATAGTCGATTTTAGGTTTTTCTGCCGATTTTATGGTTTTTGGCCGATTTTTTCGGTTTTTCGGCTTATATAATGGTTGATAGTCGATTTTAGGTTTTTCGGCCAATTTTTTGGGTTTAGGGTCGGTTTTATTAAAATAAATAAAATTAAATGAAGGAAATTCAATTACATTACTCAAACAAAGAATTTTAAAATTGATGGAATTTTGCGTTTCGGTCGATTTTAGGTTTTTCGGCCGATTTTTTGGGTTTTTGGCCGATTTTAGGGTTTATAGTCGATTTTTGGGATTTTGGCCGATTTTAGGTTTTCGGTCGATTTTTGGTTTTTCAGCCGATTTTTTTTGGTTTCGGCCGATTTTAGGGTTTATACTTGATTTTTGGAATTTTGGCCGATTTTAGGTTTTTCTGCCATTTTTTGGGTTTTCGGCCGATTTTCGGGTTTTATAGTCGATTTTTGGGTTTTTGGCCGATTTTAGGTTTTTTATGCTGATTTTAGGTTTTTTTTGGCTAATTTTAGGTTTTATGATCATTTAGTAATTTTTAAAAGTTTACAAAGAAGGATTCACAAAAAAAAAAAAAAAGTTTATAGAGAAGAAGAAATTTCAAATTCTTTGGTTTTATGGGTCATTTTGAAATTCTCTAAATTTAACTTGAACAAAATACTTCATAGATTTCCATCATTTTGAAAATTCTTCAAATTATCATCCAAACAATGGAATTCACCTCAAATCATTTGAATTCCCTCAAAACATTACTTTACCTCAAAAAGTTCCTCCATCCAAACACACTCTTAAGGTGTTATGTTAATGGGTCATCTCTTTTATAAATCCAACATTCTTCCCATACATAGTCGATGTGGGACTTAACCACTCACACTTAAAACCTAACAACATACTCTAATGATGAAGCTCCCGTTTCTCCACCCTGCCCAAGTGGTCCGGATGATCATGTTGTCCTAGTTTCCAATAAGGATGTTACAAATGATTTCTCAGAAAGTGATGGTGGGAAGGAGCCGGGGGAACCTATGCCTCAAAATTCATGTAATGTAATGAATGCTCCAAAGCATCATCATACAACTGATGATACAAGGGCAGTTTGTGTTATCAATGACCAGTCAAAGAGAGAAGAAAAAGTGAAAATTTCATGTGTTATTTTGAGTAACATATTAGTAACATTTAATTAATCATCTCCTATGTCAAGTGTAACAAGATAATAACAATGATGTGAACGAGGCTCGCTCTTACAAAACAACTACAAGTGGTACTGTTGAATTTGGTAGGAAGGATCACGGTTTGATTCTCGAAATCTGCGATCAGGAGAAAACTGAAACGACTTAATGACAGAACTGACCAAGAACCAAATTAAACTGACAGTGAAAGAAAGAAAAAAAAACTATTATTTTCAGATCCACTGAATCGTTTGGATTATGGAAGCTACTCACTCTTTATAAAATAAAATTATATTAATTATTCCATAAATAAATTAATATAAAATCCATGGTGTTCTGAATTTTGGCTCACCATTGAAGGATTACAAATTTACATGATTTGACTCACGTGCGCATATACTTTTTATGGAAAATTCTAGCGTGAGGTCAGTAAAATGGCCTCTTTGGTGAGATCGCCACTGTGGCCAATAGAAAAGTAAGTGGACTTATTCAACTGCCACATAGGATAATACAATGCATGTCACTTACCATGCATCTCCACATCTATTAAAATTGCAAATAAGTCCCTACCATTAAAATTGTTACATAAATTATCTCAACATTTATGTAAATTACATCAACATTAATATTGTTTTATTAATTATAATGATGTTGTAAAAATCAAATTATCAAAACGCAAATTATAAAGAAAATATTCATCTTCTTCATTCTTCTGTTCATCAACATCGTAATATCTCACCTCACCACCCAACCTTCGTCCGCCATTGTTGAATCAACTGAACTTTTCCATTCTTAACAACACTGCATACGAGCTAGCCATTGATGTTATCGCATTGAATCTCCGACCATAAATATACAATCGAGGGCGACAAGTGCGACATTCAGGTAATTTGGGAATTAGGGTTTACAATTCAAAAAATAATAAAATTTGGGAATTAGGGATATAGATGTGGAATACTTCGATGAATATTTATGTTGTTTGACATATTGTGTTAATTCATGATATAGATATGGAACACACCGACGAATCTGTTGACGTTGAGTCCAGAGACCTTCATTCCACTAAAGGTACTGATACGTATGATTTAGAATCGAATGCCGACGAGGATGACAGTTATTCAGGATCCAGTGGGGATGAAAGGTCAGAGACTGAAAGTTCAGAGACTGGCGAAGATGCATCTGATAATATTGGAGCTGCAGTTCATAGTGAGGTAAATTTTGATTCAATTACTTCTGATGAGATTCGAGCCATGGAATTTGCTACTGTTAGTGAAGCTTATGAATTTTATTACCGGTATGGTAAATGTAAGGGTTTTGCTATTAGGAAAGCTTCTAGTAGGATAAAAGAGTTAGATGGTAATAAAGTAACACAAATGAAGCAGTTTGTTTGCAACAGACATGGTTTAAGAGAGAAGAAACATTTAACCAGGTTAGATAGGAAAGTAGAACATAGACGTTTGAGCCGTACAAATTGTGAAGCTAGGTTTCGTGTGCAATACAGAAAACAAAAGGATAGATATGTAGTTACTGCTTTCGTAGAGTGTCATAACCATGAATTAACCCCAGCTAGGTTTGTTCACCTGCACCCTGTTTATCGTAAAATATCTGAAGCAGATAAGGCTCAGATTGATGGTCTTCAAACACGTGGAATTAGAACTTGTCATATAATGGGGTACATGATTGCCCAGAAGGGTGGATATGCTAGTGTTGGATTTACAAAGAAAGATTTGTACAATTATTTTGATAAAAAAATGCGTGAGTGTATTAAAGATGGTGATGTTGTCGCTTCTTTAAATTATCTTAATGTAAAGTCGTCTACTGATCCCATGCTATATGCTGAGTATGCCGTCGACAATAGTAATGGACGAATGAGGTCTCTATTTTGGGCTGATGGCAGTAGCAGATCAGACTACTTTTGTTTTGGTGATGTGCTTGCCTTTGACACGACTTACCGGAAGAATAAATACAACTATCCATTGGTTGTATTTTCAGGGTGTAACCACCATTCTCAGACAGTAATTTTTGGTGCTGCATTGGTAGCAGATGAAACGACGGAGACGTACAAGTGGGTGTTGAATTGTTTTTTAGAGTGCATGGAAGGTAAACAACCAAAAGCAGTGGTAACAGATGGAGATGGGGCAATGAGGGAGGCCATAAAACAGATTTTTCCCGATGCCACCCACAGGTTATGTGCTTGGCATTTGAATAAGAATGCAGTTGAGAATGTGAAAGATAATCCAGAATTTTTGGACGGTTTTCAAAAAGCCATGTACTCAAATTTCACAAAGGATGAATTTGAAGAGTATTGGTCAGAGCTAATTAAAGAAACTGAAGTGGAACAACATCCATGGGTTGTCAAAACTTATGAGAATAGGTCACTATGGGCAACTGGATATCTACGTGATCAGTTTTTTGGACGTATAAGGACTACGTCTCAATGTGAAGCTGTTAATGCAATAATAAAGACTTATGTCAGGACGAAAGGCTGCATTTTTGAATTCATGCATAATTTTGATCAGGTTTTGAGAGATTACAGAAATAATGAATTGGAAGCTGATTTTAAGTCAAAGTTTACGGTACCTGTGTTGACAACTCAACTGCGTGTGATTGAGAGTGATGCCGCCAATACTTATACTGCGGAGATTTTCAAAGAAGTTAAAGAGCAAATTCTGAAGGCTGGTGCATTGATAGTTAAGCATAAAAGTGATCACGGGGATACAAAGATTTATACATTAACAAAATTTTGTAACGATACATATGAAAGGAAAGTTGTATTTGATGGTACCACATTGCAATGTTCGTGTAAGTTGTTTGATTCTCGCGGTGTTCCATGTTCTCATATATTTTATGTCATGAAGGATGAACATGTTGATCATATTCCTAGGCCCTTGGTATTGTCGCGATGGACCAAGGATGCCAAAATTGAGTATTTGAACAACATGGAATGTAATGGTGATGTTGATTCGAACGTAGTTGAGGAAGCTCGTTTTGGTGCATATTGTTCGGCCTTTACAAGTTTTTGCAAAGAAGCTGCAAAAAAGAATGGTGTGTATGGCCAAATTTTGGATGACATTATGAAATTACAAAAAAAGTACTGCATTAATGATGATCCTATTATTGGGACACAAAATCCAGCAGTCGGTGATCCGGTGGCGGTTAAGAGTAAAGGTGCTCCAAAGAAAAAAAAGAAAGAACCAAAATCTGTCAGGCGATGTGGAAAATGCAACGCTACAACTCATAATGCGAGGACATGTTCCGAGGTTATTTCAATAACTCGTGATTACTTAGTTATAGTTACTGTTTGATTTGTTATTAAACATTATAGTTGATATGTTTAAACTTGCAGGGTACACAAAAAGCGACAGAACCAATAGTTGATTTGCAGTCGGTGTCGATATCTGATGCTATAAGCCAAATGGATGAGGTATAATATGTTTTATTAAATATTTTGTGTTATTATGTGAAATTTAAGTAAAATTTATTTTGTCATTATTTTTTTATAATCAGAAAAAGAAAAGAAAAGCAACCTGCAATGTTGACAGAAGTGTGCAAAAGAAGGGTTCACGTCCACCGATACACCGTGGCGCTAAGGCCACAGTGACAACACAAGCAGACACAAATGGATGTTACAATCAAATGCATTTCCAAGCACAGATGGATGTTACAGGCACAAGCAGACATTTAAATGCAATGTGTGGAGTTCAACCTGTTATGCCGATGGTACCTCAAATGTTTCAACCAATGCATTTGCAACCCGTATACCCAATGTATGGAATGAGTGTTGGGCAAACTGCAAGTTCGTGCTACGGTATGCTACAACAGAGTGTCGGGCAATCTTCACGTTCGTGCTACAGTCTGCTACAACAAGTTGAAAAGGCTGCTACTGATGATTGAGTATTTTAGTAGTAGTATAATTGAATGCATTTTGATAATGTTGATGTACAATTCTGGTTTAATTATGTTTGTGGATAAATTGTTTGGGATTTCATGTTTGTTTTGATTTACTTGGAGAAATTGGTACAATAGTGATTCATGACTGTTATTTATGCTTTAATATGAGTTACATGTTTAGAAAGCTTATAAAATTGGCTTTTATACCAGTATAACGCAGGTTTGAGTCATGTTTGCAACATTCGGTTATTTAATGTTATTTTGTAAAGAAAAAAAATAACAAAAATGGCACCAACCAGTTTCGAACTCGAGATCTACATGAATTGAACGGTAAACACTACCACTAGGCTGTCATTAATTCTTTTGTAAAGTTTTCATTTGTGTTGATATAATTATGTTTATTTGACGCATGCTCTGCACCCAGACATAGTTTCAAATACGGCTATAAAGACCTCTCATTCATTAATGTTTCGAAAACCCTAGTTTCCCAATACTCATCTCTTCTCTCCATCCAATTCGAAATACAGATTTATTGTTTCCCAAAAATCCCTAATTTCGCAATTTGTCCCAACAATGTCTTCTTCATCTGTTGCAAATTCAATGGCAGTCGAAATCCCAGAATGTGGTTGCAAAAATCCAATGAGGTTGTACATATCCAATTCAGGCGAAAATCCTAAGCGTAGATATTGGAAATGTCGAACTCATGGGGTAGGTTTGCTAACAGATCGTTTTATACTTGGTAGATCTATTTCGATCATGATTTAATTTGGTGAGTATAACATTTTGATGATTGAAATATAATTTTCAGGGAGCTCGAAGTTGTAATCTTTTCATATGGGATGATGAAATTGAAGGCCACCCTCCCTATGTGCGTCCAACTGCTAGTCCAAATGTTCGTGAATCACAAACTCAACCCAGTCGTGGTTGCACATGCTCAGAGTTGTTCAAAGATGTGGTTTCAATTGTTAAAGAAATTCAATTCAATAAGGGAGAGAAGATGAAGATGAAACTACAAAACGAGAGATCGACAGCAAAGATGTTTAGGAATTTGTTGATTTGTTCTTGGGTTATTTTCTTTTTTTATGTTAAAATGTTTACCTAATTAATGTAATTTTTTTTTTTTAATAACGATTCTAATCTCAGAAAAATATTGATGGATTGTTGTTTTTTCTCTTTTTTCTTTTTTGTTCCAACCGTGATAAGTGATAAGGAATAGGATTAGTTAGAGTGATTATAGGGTTGTGAATTGATTATTGTGTGTTCAACTTCCAAAACTGATAGGAATAGGATTGGTTAGAGTGATTATATGGTTGTGAATTGATTATTGTGTGTTTCAACTTCCAAAACTGAAAAACTAGTAATTATAGGGATAAGACATAGGATTGGTTAGCGTGATTATAGGATTGGTTAGCTGGATTATAGGATTTGTGGAGTGCTTATAGGGCTGCTGTGGAGTAATTATTGCGTGTTTCAACTTCTAAACATGAGTAAATTTGAAAAAAGCAAACCTATGTAACAAGCTTTATCTGGACATAAAGTTTTTCGATGGAATTCATTCATTATGGGTATCAAGTAATTATAGCTCTTAAACTTCCAAAACTGAATGAAATTCCAGTTTACTTAGTGTTTCATTAAATCAAATGTTTAACTCTTTGAAAACTAGTGGAACAAATGCCTCAACCACACAAAGGGTAAGCAAGCTAAATAATAACGACTTACGCCAAATAATAACGAATCACGCCATATGTATCGTAACTTAAACGATAATAATAAAACGAAACTTTTTAAAATAGAATTGAAATTGCATATGTCGACGAACACGTATGTGATCGTCAACTGATGTCTGGCTACTGATAAAAGTAGCATTTTTACAATTAAAAAGTTCAACAACTACTTAAAACAAACATAAGTACTTAACAAGAGCTAATTAAACAGTAGCAAACAGTTTGGACGAGGATATCAAACATTGATCCATCTGGGCATCAATTCAGCGGGTGCGAGGCTTCTGGCGCATCAATGAAACAACCATTAACTTATAAGGTGGTTTCAGAGAAAAGTGGAGGACGTCACCAACTTTAGGCCTGTGCACTTCAACAAAGTCATACCAACCATCTCCAATGTATCTCTGCGACGAGCGTCCCGGATCCAAAATAGCACTTTCATATGTACGTTTCGTCTCTGCAGATCGCAAGTAAATGTCGCACTTGTCTTTTAGAGCACGCTTCACAACCCACGCAGGAATGTGCTGTACCAAATATACGATAATCAAGATTATTAGTCAGTAAGGCAAAGTAAATAACAAGTGATACATAATTGAGAATGCACCAAATGTGAACTAATACCAGTGTTTGTTTCCTCTTCAAATTCTGCATAGCTGGTGTAACTTGTGTTATCCATTCACAGATTTCATTCCTGTCCTTAATCACTCTTTGAGCAACATTGTTATCCACCCTCCTCTTACCAGCATTGTTAGCAACATTGTTAGCAGTCCTTTGAGCAACATTGTTAGCAGTCCTTTGAGCAACATTGTTAGCAACACTATTAGCAACCCTATTAGCATCCCTATTAGCATCCCTATTAGCAACCCTCCTCTCAAACCTCTGAGACCTCTGATAAACATTATCACCTTCGTCATCTGAACTTAACCATATTACGTCAACAGGCTCTGGTTTGACTGGGTTCATACTTACATTCCTAAATCAACATAAATAAACAACATCATCATATAGTTACCAGTGCATGAACACAGAACATAACCAATAATCACCAACAACGTCTGATAATGATAACATCGTTTACAAATAAGACAACACATTGGAAGTATAACATAGCATCAACGTTTCAGATCTTGGTAATTGAAGGTAAATAAACATCGTTTAAAAAAATAAAAAAAAAAATCTACTATCAAATCACTTTATCAACATGCAGATCTTGTTGAATGCATTTACTCTCAAATCACTTTATCATGTAACTAAGTCTTTATAAACAATAACGAAGCAATTCTCCTACTTAGGAATTTACTCATGAATGAACTTAATGAACTTAGTAGATACGAACAGTATCAATGAAACCAACGACAACAAAGAACACAAATAGGATGTAAATCGATAACAATAACGATGACAAAAAGTAAGAAGGACAAACCTTTGTCTGGACGAGGACGCCATTCGTTGTCGTTGCGCCGGTTGCTCCGTTTTTCCGCCTCGGACGCTTAACAAGAATGGTAAGGGTTTCACACGATGAAGTGGTTCCCTTTGTTGGAGAATGAAAAAGTTTTTTTAGGTTGCAATGATGAATGATATCTATTCCAACAAAAGGAAGCCTTTTTGGTTTCCACGCATATGTGGTGTGGTAATAGTACCTGTTTGGAAGAAAACTTTTTGGTTTCCACGCAGGTGTGTGTTTGTTTGTACTTAATTTTTTAAATTTTTAACGTGAATAGTAAAAATTTAAAAAAAAATTCAACATGGGAATTTAGGTTCTTTGACTTAACATTTGACCCTAATGCTAATGACTTAGATATTTACTCACCGGAGTAAAAACACGTGGATGACTTCGAAATCGGAGTAGTACAATTTTTTTAGGTTCTTAGACTTAACATTTGACCCTAATGCTAATGACTTAGATATTTACTCACCGGAGTAAAACCACGTGGATGACTTCGAAATCGGAGTAGTTCAATTTTTTTAGGTTCTTAGACTTAACATTTGACCCTA
Organism: Trifolium pratense; assembly: GCF_020283565.1. Lineage (NCBI taxonomy): Eukaryota > Viridiplantae > Streptophyta > Magnoliopsida > Fabales > Fabaceae > Trifolium > Trifolium pratense. Next base: position 37,471,619 of record NC_060064.1, on the reverse strand, counting down.
ATGCTAATGACTTAGATATTTACTCACCGGAGTAAAACCACGTGAATAGTAAAAAAAATTCAACATGGGGTAAGACCGTTCTTTGACTTAACATTTGACCCTAATGCTAATGACTTAGATATTTACTCACCGGAGTAAAAACACGTGGATGACTTCGAAATCGGAGTAGTACAATTTTTTTAGGTTCTTAGACTTAACATTTGACCCTAATGCTAATGACTTAGATATTTACTCACCGGAGTAAAACCACGTGAATAGTAAAAAAAATTCAACATGGGGTAAGACCGTTCTTTGACTTAACATTTGACCCTAATGCTAATGACTTAGATATTTACTCACCGGAGTAAAAACACGTGGATGACTTCGAAATCGGAGTAGTTCAATTTTTTTAGGTTCTTAGACTTAACATTTGACCCTAATGCTAATGACTTAGATATTTACTCACCGGAGTAAAACCACGTGAATAGTAAAAAAAATTCAACATGGGGTAAGACCGTTCTTTGACTTAACATTTGACCCTAATGCTAATGACTTAGATATTTACTCACCGGAGTAAAAACACGTGGATGACTTCGAAATCGGAGTAGTTCAATTTTTTAGGTTCTTAGACTTAACATTTGACCCTAATGCTAATGACTTAGATATTTACTCACCGGAGTAAAAACACGTGAATAGTAAAAAAAATTCAACATGGGAATTTAGGTTCTTTGACTTAACATTTGACCCTAATGCTAATGACTTAGATATTTACTCACCGGAGTAAAAACACGTGGATGACTTCGAAATCGGAGTAGTTCAATTTTTTTAGGTTCTTAGACTTAACATTTGACCCTAATGCTAATGACTTAGATATTTACTCACCGGAGTAAAAACACGTGGATGACTTCGAAATCGGAGTAGTTCAATTTTTTAGGTTCTTAGACTTAACATTTGACCCTAATGCTAATGACTTAGATATTTACTCACCGGAGTAAAAACACGTGGATGACTTCGAAATCGGAGTAGTTCAATTTTTTTAGGTTCTTAGACTTAACATTTGACCCTAATGCTAATGACTTAGATATTTACTCACCGGAGTAAAAACACGTGGATGACTTCGAAATCGGAGTAGTTCAATTTTTTAGGTTCTTAGACTTAACATTTGACCCTAATGCTAATGACTTAGATATTTACTCACCGGAGTAAAAACACGTGGATGACTTCGAAATCGGAGTAGTTCAATTTTTTTAGGTTCTTAGACTTAACATTTGACCCTAATGCTAATGACTTAGATATTTACTCACCGGAGTAAAACCACGTGAATAGTAAAAAAAATTCAACATGGGGTAAGACCGTTCTTTGACTTAACATTTGACCCTAATGCTAATGACTTAGATATTTACTCACCGGAGTAAAAACACGTGGATTACTTCGAAATCGGAGTAGTTCAATTTTTTAGGTTCTTTGACTTTAAATTTCAAACGACTAATTATTTTAAATTAAAAAAAATTCTTGTATTAAATTTCAATTTTAAATTAAACGAGTGATGTATCCAATGCAACAACTGCTAACGCGTTTACATCATCCAAGGTTCCATGTCTATTCGTTTTAATCGGATGGTCACTATTTTAGGAAGTCAGAAAGTAAACTATTTAATGTCAACCATTAGATGACATTAAATGTTGATCCTACGATCCAAAACATGTGTTGCATAACACTGTAAATGTTTGTAGACCCAAACCAATTAAACGATTCAAACGAGTAATTTGATACAGTGTTACTTCCCACTTTCCAGTACCAATCGTTTCATGGCGCCTTACCACAATTAATTTTGCTAACCAAAATCATCATTACAAACCATTATATTTCTTCTCCCGAGAAAGATAATTACCCAAAAATCTGTTCTTCCTCTTACCAAGACACTACCAGTCCCTTCATTTCTCCACTTTCTCACACGCCATTTTTTCTTCTTTTTTCCTTCTCCCTTCAACTTCGGCCGTCTTACCAAACCCACTGCGACGATAATCAAGGGAAAAAAATGGTGGAAACTCTTGCCGATGTTCTTCGAAAGCCAGCAAGGGATTATTTTTTGACTGTTCATGTTGCAGGAGAGGTAAGTTTGGTACTATGTTTCGTTGATTTCTTCGTTTGGATCATATTTAAGTTAAACACAGTATAAATATGATTTTTTTAAAAATTGCATGATGTTCAAACCATAGATTAGAAAACAGAGCATGTTATATGTTGATTTATTTCGTTTTGAAACTGGGTCTAGATCTTACAATGATTTTGACAAGTTAGATTAAAAAAAATTAAAAAAACAGAGCATGTCACAAATCTTTGGCCAAAAAACAGAGCATGTTATGTGTGATGTTAATTTTATTTGTTTTCGTTTGATTTAGTGTTGGGTTATTGTTTTAAGGTACTATAAATTATGATTTGTTTCGGTTTGTAAATAACTATGAAGGTAACTATGATTTGTTTCGATTTATTCTCTAGGTCGAGGGCGAGGTTGAACGCAGTTTTTATGAAAACTGTAAGTCTGAGTTGGGAGAATTTTGGTTTCTGTTTGATTCCAAAGGTCTTCAACTCTGCGTAGAGTTCAACGATGATGATGATGTCCTTAGAATTACGGACGGTTGGATGACTATACGAGAACATTACAATTTTCAAGGTCATCATCCAATTCTCTTCAAATTTTTGGGGAACAGTCAGTTCCAGATCATTCCCAAAGAGGACCCAATTACACCTGATAAATTCCCTACTTGGCATACCCAATCACGAGCTCTCCGGAAAGCTGTTACCTTCGAAATTACTATGAAGGATGATCCTGAAATTGTTCCATATTTGGTTGGTATCTCAATCCAATTGTTTTTGATAATGTTTAAATTGATTATCCGAATTTGAGACAAATTGATGCTTATCAAATTTCTTTTATCTGTTGCAGATATTGCCAGACGATTTGGGGGAGTACTTGAGTGACACGATGTTGGATGAGATCTATATTATTGGAACAATCAGAGAAAAGCATAAGTGTGAGCTACAATATCAAATGGATCCGTTCGTGGTATCGATCATTAGGGGATGGAGGGAAGTTGTTGCCATTAACGGATTTAAAGTTGGAGACCGCCTACTATTCAACACATCTAACATATATGATGACCATACCTTTTATGTGAGGAGCTTAAATTGATATTTAAGTTGATTTCAAAGTTTGTAACTATTAGTATTTTGATTATATTTTGTGAAACTTGATGTTTGCCGGGTATCGTTTTAGAAAACTTGATGTTTGCCGATGATGTTGCATGTATTTTGGTAGTTTGTGATTATAATGACAATTGAAAAATTGTAATTTATTTTTAATTATTTAGTTTTCTTTTTTGATGTTATTTGAGTTATGAATTAGGAAGCACCGACACACCTTACATTACGCGTGTCCGTGTCAGACACGTGTCGGTGTCCTCGTCCGAAACCCACACCGACACTTATGAACTCATACAAATATAGCTCGGTGTATAATCACATACGACCAATAGCCCAACATAAGGCCATAGGTTAGTATCTTATTTAAAAAAAAAACGAAGTAATGCAGATATTTTAAAAATAAATTAAGGTCAGAATTTGAAATTTAATAATTTTTTTTTAATTATTAAGTTTTTTTTGATGTTATTTGAGTTATGAATTAGGAAGCACCGACACACCTTACATTACGCGTGTCCGTCTCAGACACGTGTCGGTGTCCTCGTCCGAAACCCACACCGACACTTAGATATTTAATTCGTTTCCACCGGGTAAATACAGATTTATTGAATTCGAAACCGGAGTAGTTCAATTTTTTAGGTGCTTTGACTTAACATTTTACCCTAATGCTACTGACTTAGATATTTACTCCGTTTCCACCGGGTAAATACAAACCGTCCAGTACACACTTACCATTTTGTACGTTTTTTGCATGACCTAATAATCATAGACACAACCATTTAATCAGACGGTTATTAGTGGCCAAGTCACATAGTCACTCATTTAATCACAAAGTCAACAGTTTAATCATAACCCTTAGATCACAGACAATTTGGATCCAACGATAATTAATAGTTAGCACGTCCAGGGGTAAATGTTTGTTATATCTAACCAATTCAACGTTTCAGAGACACTGTTACTCGTTAATGGAGTACAAACTAACCGGTTCCTCTTCTTTTCGATGAAACAACACGCCAATTAATTTTACAAACCAATGTCATTATTACACACATTGGTAATCGAAACTCACTTAGCCAAAACCTTCTCTTTTCATCTGCCGAACCACCAACCTTACCAACAAAGGCCATTTCTCTTTTTCAGTTCATCCCCTCCGTTTCTCATCGATCTTACAAAAAATCTGTGAAAAAAATGGCCGAAAATGTTGTTGAAGTTATGCAGAGACCAGCACTAAGTTATTTTATGACGGTTCACGTGAAAGGAGAGGTATTTTTTCCTTATCCCTTCATCCATTGATTTTATGTTTTTTTGACATTATGTTATGTTTTCATGAGTAAAAAACAGAGCTTTTTGTGTCTCACACAATAGACTAAAAACAGAGCAATTTTGAAAGTTGAGGGCGAGTTCGAAACAGAGTTTTTATTTTTTTTTCCGTTGTAGACAATCGCATGAACATTTTACCCTGTATTGTTGTCTATACGACTGGAAAATTGATGAACCAATCGTAAAGTGTCTCTAGGACTGCAAAATTTACCAAACTGTTGTTATCTGTTAAGTAAAAATCATTACTGCAAAATTATGTTGGTCTTATATTGATTTGTTTTGTTAGACGATAATTACTACCAGATTTAAATCAGTTTCTATTGTCTATCAATTATGTAGGTCGAGGCCGAGGTCGAACGAGAGTTCTATAGAGAATACAAAAATGAACTGGGGAATGTTTGGCGCCTGTATGACTTCAACTACAATTCCAAATGTGTGATCTTTGAGGTTGAGTTCAGCAACTATGATGATGTACCCAAAATCACCAATGGTTGGATGACTTTAAGAACCTACTACGAATTCGATTCTCATCATCAGATTTTTTTCAAATACTTGGGAACAAATCAATTCCAGATCATTCCATCGTTTAACCGAATAACTCCGGACCAATTCCCTACTTGGCACAGCAAATCACGATCTCTCCGAAAAGCTGTTTCATTCACAATGACCATTACAGAGGATGCTGAAATTGATCCAGAATTGGTTGGTAATCAGTTCAGTTATTATAATTTTTTGTTTCACTTAATTACGATTTGCAAAATTATGATTATAACTTATGTTGTTTGATGCAGACGTTACCGAGGGAAATGGGGGAATACTTGTGGTACACAATGTTGGATGAGGTTACCATGATTGGAGCAAATGGAGAAAAATATAAGTGTTCGTTGCGTTATCAGAGGAACCCGTTCGTCGTTACGATTTGGAGGGGTTGGCCGGAGGTTGTGGGAATCAATGGATTTAAAGTTGGAGATCGTATACAATTCAATACATACAATATCTATGAGGACCATGCTATGACGGTGAGGAGCATAAGTTGATTTGAATGTGAAGTTATTAGTTTAATTGTAGTTTTATTGTTTGTTTACTTTAATTTGTGTTTACTGTAATTTGTGTGTCCCTGTACTATTCAGGATGACAAAGTTTGTGTAATGACATTTTATATTTTATTGCCTTTATATATCATATCGAACGTTATATATGCCAACGTAGTTTCATTGTCCTTATATTTGAAAACTATCGAATGTTTCCAACTTTTTATGTAATTTCAGTTGTCGGCGAAATTTAAGCCGGTTATTTTTTTAATTTACAATAAAACTACTAAATATTTTAAATGACATACGAAATTGGACAAAATTATATTAAATTTTTTTTATATATTTGATACTAATTACGTAACACTAAAATAAACTTTGTTTTTATATTCGACAATTTATTATAAATTCACAATTTATACAAAAATAAACCAACGAGATACCATAACATAATAGTAAAAAAATAAAAAAAAATATATATTTTTTTATTTAAAGCTTGACAACAAAACGTGATTCCTCCATTTACCTAATGAAAATTGAAGAGTTCATTATTTTTGAGTCACGCTAATCCATGTTACAATTTACATTGAGCACACAAAAACCTACCCTAATCATGTTTTACAAGCCACAAGCAAAATGTTTCAACTTCCAAAATAACCTACAACCTATTAACTCCTACTATTAACTCCAACCGTTCAGTTACCATTAATTTCGATTACAACACAAAGGAAGAAAGCAACTTAATTTTACTTCCTAGCTTCAGTTGCAATCCTAAACACCTGCTCCTCTTCTCAACTTCATATTCTTCAAAATGAGAAGACCTTCTCCTCCCAGGCCAAGTAGACGCACCAAACAAAAAATACCTGAAACAGATGCAACAAACAATACAGTTAAGATGACAACAAAGACTACCACTCACTCTATTGAAATTAGTAAGCATTACTCTGAGACTGAAACTCGCAAAGATAGCTTCGAAAAAAAGGTTATTGACCTATCATCCAGGTAATGTTTGCAGATATATTTTACCTATGGTTGTTGTCATTCCTCTTCCGTCTTATATTCTTCAACTTAGGGACTTTGGCAATGTATTTTGCTAATGAACCCTAATTTTACTTTCTTTTTATAAATCAGAACCATTTTTAACTATACTTTATTTTTTTAAATCAGAACCATTTTAAACTCTACAAATATGGACAAATTTTTTAGTTAAAAAATCTGCAAATACTTAGACAATACTTAAGTTTTGACTACAACCCAAAAGCTGTCACACACCACATACTAAGAGCAACACCCTGTGATAGTATGTTTACTGAATTTTTAGGTTTGGTATCGTATTTTTAATTAGTTTGTATCATACTACATTTTTAGGGTTTATAACGGGTTCATCTGGTTAGTTGTAGTTTTTTAGGTTTGTATGTACCACTAATGGTTTGTTCATCTGGTCCATAAGGGGTTCATATGGTTAGTTGTAGTTTTTTTGGGTTTGTATGTACCACTAATGGTTTGTTCAAATGGTTCATAAGGGGTTCATCTGGTTAGTTGTAGTTTTTTTAGGTTTGTATGTTCATCTGACTTTATTTGTTTGTGCAGTAAATACAATAGTAGCCGAAGGATCGATGAAAGCGACAACGAAACAGATTACGAGTCCACCGCCTCGACTCCTGAGATGGACCGTAAACGTCCGGTTAAAAAACGGGCAGAAACAACTAGAAAAATAACCAAGCCAATTTTTAATATGACCAAGGGAACAACATCTGCCCCACCAAAAATGAAGCCTAACGATGACGGAGAGGTTTTTATTGATGCATATCAGTTAGACAGGATTAGGAGGAATCTATTCTGTCAACCAGAACAAGATGATGACCATGATTTTAACTTAAACTTCCATCCAACAAGTGCGTTTGGATACGAGGGTGCCGACGTTCCTTTTTATATTCCTGAAGTAAGACTTAACTAATTTCATTTTTTTTAACTACAACAAAGCAAACCTTTATATGAATTTTATTTACTTACCACAGTTTTAATTTTATACCTATTTAATAACAGTGGATGCCAATGACGTTTCGACCGACTCAAAAAATGCAATTGAACGACATATGTACTTACACAGCTGCATACATCTTTATGAAAGATGATCATCAGCTACTGGGGTCAGTCTTTTTGTACCATATAATTCTGCATTTATAGTTGTTTATGACATTGCATTTCATAATAACTAACATTGCACACCAACTATTGTTTGTAGTGATGAGGTTCTGGTTAGAACTACATCAGGTGTCTTTGGAGATAGGAAAACACTTAAGTCTCTTATGCCTAGATGCCCTGTTGACCAAGAGGTTATATTTTTTTTTAATTACAATGTTCCATACAGAAGTTTAATATAATTTATATCTAATATCATTTATATTTATCTGTACAGATTCTTAATCTAGTAGTTGCCAGATCAAATTGGCTTCAGGATAAAATGGGCAAAACAAGGAGGGTTTGGTATATGCCTACGGATTTTGCGGTGATTGCCACTAACCCAACTATTAAATTTACATCTGTTAAGTATTAATTATTGACTTAAATTACATCTTTTTTTAAGCAATATGCTCTGGAATCCAAACAATCAGCTGATCAAGTTAGGGTAAAATATCAACATAACTTCCTGAAACCAAAAAGTCATGTTTCCAAGGTTAACATTTTACTTTACAACAATATCTGTTAAGTAGCTTTTGATAATTATGTTCGCATGACTAAATATTAGATTGTTTACAGATTTTTATCCCTATAAACGACGAAGGATCACACTGGTATCTACTGGTTGTTGATTTGTTGGATAGAAAACTTTTATGGTTGGACTCTATGCCTACTGAAGAAAGATATCATAACAGACGTCATTCCATAATGACAGTGGTATATATTTTTATCTATACTTTATTGTTACCTACTAAGTTTTACATTCAAATATATGCTTTTTTTTTTCAAAATTGGTTTTCCAATATTCTCAGGCTATATTTCTGGAGAAAATACTGCTTCATGATTCAATTGGTGTACTGGATCCTAAGTTGCATCAATATTTAATCACAAACTATAACCTTATTCAGCCTACTGGCCTCGCACATCAGCGACCAGGCTCGTACGTCTCATAAAACCCTTTTTATATTTTAAATTTATTGAACTTTACCTGTGAGTATAACACTTGCTTTGTAATGACTGCCTATAGAAACGACTGTGGAGTATGGGTGGCAAAATGGATGATTGAGTGTGCATTCATGAATGAGTATCAAAACGTAACTGTAAGTTAAACTAATGGTCATTATATATTATTTCTTATACTTTGTCCCTCTAATTATATTTCTAATTTAACTAACTGTTTTTATTACTGTAATCTCAGGTTGTTACAGCCACAAGGATGAAACTAGCTCTTTTTATCTGTCAATCAGCTAATAATGAGATGGTGAATGAACTCGTGTCGAGGGCTGCAAAACATTGGGATGTTCAGTGGAAGAAAAGGAAGGCGTTGGTTAAAGTTTGAAATTGTGTTCTATGGTGGTTAAGGCGTGAAACTTTGGGGCATTATGCTTGATTTGATTTTTAATTTGAATTTTGGGTTGTAATTTGGATAATTTGATATGTCTGTCGTGGTTTTCGATATTTGTGTCGACATTGGTTGTATTTTCAGTTTTTTCAAGTGTTTTGGCTGTTACGTTGGTTGCGTTCTATGTTTGATTTTCAATGTTATGTTTGGATATTATCTTGGATATAAACAGTACTTTGTCCAGTACTTGGGTTTGTGCTATACACATAACATTATTTTGCAAATTACTAGTACATTACTAATTTGGAACTACTAATTTTTTTGACACATTACGAGTACTCCAGCATAATTCAAAACTCACTAAGAAAAAGTTACATGAACACATACACACACACATAACATTTTTGGACTTTAAATATTAAACATACCTCTTTTGTCTGGCTAATGAAACCTAACGTTAGCTTTCACCTGCTCTCCTTCATCTCTAACTCTTCTATGGTGCATATTCATCCAAACTGTTTGAAATTAAAATGAAACATATGTTACTATCTAACAAAACAAGTCAATAAAAAGCAATCAATCACAAATTTATCATTGTATATAAATATGAATGTATACATTTGTTAAGATCGTGCATGTAAAATTGAACTCTATTACAAGGCATTATCTACGATATCATTGTATAACTCAAATTACAAAGCTTTAAGGTACATTGTATAACCTTGAATTGTAACACAATGCTTTACATTATTACTCAGCTTAAATATAGATCATTGTTGTATAAACTAGTTGAGCTTATCTCAATTTTACAGGCAACTATTTCCTATGCAACAATTTCCTATGCTAAGCCCTTCAACTTCAAACTTGTCAATTGTTTTCTCCGTTGTTTCCTTTCTATACTGAGAATATCAGACCATGCGTTTTCTCAGTAGAGAAATCATAGTTGACTTCACAACAGCAGCTATTCAAATGAAACACATACAAAGTGTTAACACAGTATCAACATGTAAATTTCCAATTCAAATCAAACACTACACATTCACTTTTGATTAAACTTTTCAATATAATATCTTCAAATTCAGAATTTAATCATTTGAAACATACAAACCCTAATCCCCAATTCCATAATTTTCTGGGTAACAACTACAATCATAGTCAATTTTAAATACAACCCTAATCCCCAATTCCATAATTTTCTGGGTAACAACTACAATCATAGTCAATTTTAAATACAACCCTAATCCCCAAATTGATCGTTTCTGGGTAACAAATCAATTTCGATTTTAAATACAAACCTAATTCCAAATCGATCGTTTTCTGGCTAACAATAAATACCCCAATTCAATGAAAATTAAAATAAAGATAATTTTGCGAACAACATATCTGTGACAGGACACGAGGACGTTGCAGTAATGCTTCAAACCAGTAGAACGACAATGGAAGAGTTACAATAAGATCGAACGGTCTATGAGGACAAAAAAGAATACGATGGAGAAGATGAAGTACAAAGATAACACGACGGAGAAGATGGAGAAGATGGAGGATGAAGAACAGGTGGAATTCAGGGATGAAGAAGAAAGAACAATACGATGGAGGATGAAGAATGGGTCGGCTTTAGGGTTTTCAATTACAAAATAAATTTTGTCAAATAAAACACATTGTAAATTTTTATCTAACTAATTTTAAATGACAATTAAAACTTGTTTTTATTTGTAAATTTGTAAATTATTCTAAATAATTGTTAAGTTTATGAGGGACTTGTGTGCAATAATTAAACTTTTCATTAAAAAGTCTTATCATGTACCTTCATTACAATGTAAAGCTGATGTGGCATCACTTAAAATTTTATTGGGCAATTCAATTGACCTCACTAAAGAGGCCATTTTACTGACCTCACCATAGAAGCTCCCACTTTTTATTCTACCAATTGGAATAGGTCCAATCTTTTGTTCTAATTAAAAACTCTTGTCATAATCTACAATGTTTGGTAATCATAAGAAAGAAAGAAAGAAAGAATATATATAAAAAAGTACCATTGTAATTAAAAATTCAAAGCCACCCCCCCCTTCTTTCTCTAATTCTTACAAAACTTTTTCCCTAGTTTATTCCATTCCAAATTGAACGGTTTTATTTAATAATTCCATTTGGTTATTCTCTCAATACGTATGCATTTCCCTTCTATATATACACAAGTACAAATCATTCAAATCCTCCGTGCAAAAAGTGAACATTAACACATACACACTTAGATCAAGAGAGAGATATTTTTCACTAAACAAATTAAATATATTTATTCATTCAAATTGATAAAATTCTTCGATTCATTCCAATTAAATGGATTTTTACTCTTCTGCTGATTTATTTGATATTTCATGGGAAGAAATGTTTTTCTTCAACAACATTGACTCTGATTCTTCATCCTCTAGTGGTGAAATGGATTTACAAGAACCTAGATACAATATTACATACAATGGGAACGTCAAAGAAGAAAATCCACCACCACCACCACCACCACCATTGGTGTCACTTGCTCCAAAAACCCTAAATCCACAACCAACATCATTTAAACGAGAAAAGAGACTCTATAGAGGAGTGAGGACACGACCATGGGGAAAATATGCGGCAGAGATAAGGGACACAACAAGAAATGGTGTTCGAGTATGGATCGGAACATTTGACACGCCTGAAGCAGCTGCTTTAGCTTATGATCAAGCAGCTTTTTTAACACGAGGATGTAGGGCAATCCTTAATTTCTCCGAACATGTTGTGAAGGAGTCTCTTCAAAACATGAATTTGAAGACATTGTTAAATCGCGATAGCTCGCCCTTATTGGAACTTAAAAGGATGCATGTCTTGAGAACAAGATCTAAGACTTGCACTAAAAAGGCTAAAAGGGATTCCAAGAATGGAGTGTTGAAAAATGCTCAAAATGTGTTGGTGTTGGAAGATATGGGTTCTGAATATCTAGAGCAACTTTTGATGAGTTCTATTTGAACCAAACAATACTTTATTTGTTAATTTAATTTGAGCTCATTCATTTAGCTTGATTTTATTCTTTAAGTTGTTTCCTAAAACAATTCATTCATTTTATTCGACCAAAGTTGTATAAACATGAACATTTTTCTTGTGCATAATGTTGAACATTATTACATTTTGTATATTAGACATTTTTATCTCTATATAATGAATATTTTTTGTGTTTTTTTTTAATGGCTCCTATATGATGGACCTGAATTTCTTAATATATATCAAATAAATCTTGTAGTCACATATACTTGTCGATTCTCGATAGTTCAATTTATGATTCCTAGTTGTTTTTTTCTTTTAAAATCTTGTTAATTTTTAATTTAGTTTAAAACATGAACTGCAATTTTTTTATAGATAATCAATTGCAAGTAACAAGAGTGATATAATGTGGTCTGGAGTTTTCACAATGCAAAGGAATGTACTGGAGCTCAGCTAAATAAATCTGTAAAACATCGTTTCATGAAGCATGGTTATTTGATTGATATTAACATTGTGAATTTGAAGATCCAGTAGTATTAAAATCATTCATTTGTTGGGTTACGATGGTCCGTTAGGGGATCATCCACATTGAGTTTAAAAGAAACCATGTTTTTATCCAAAACCTTAATGCATTAGGTTCATGTGTCTTCTCACTTATAAAGTGTCCGACCTCCACTTTTCTAAGCAATGTGAGACTTGACTCACCTCAAATTTGTGACAACAATTCCCCCTATATATGAGTCCTTTAATTCATTTATGCTTTCACTCGAGCGGAAACTTTTTTTATTCATACACTTGCACCACTGTTAGTCAGTGGCGGATGCAGGACCTTAGGTCAGTGGGTGCAAATTTTTTCATTCAATTAAATATTATTGCTATAATATATATTCTATTAAATTAATAATTACATATATTGAATTATTATATATATGTATTTAATATGCAAACAAATTACCCATATATTACTGTAGCTCGATGGCAAAGTTCAAATTTGAGGACTTGCATGAGCTGTGTTCGATTCCTGCATATGTGGAATTTTTAAAAGTTCAGGGTGTGTAGGTGCACACCCTCGTGTAACACTGGATCCGCCCCTGCTGTTAGTCGTACTCAATAGAAGATGCCACCTAACCACCTTTATCAGGAAGACGATCAATACAAAGAGTGGGCTCAAATCAACGTTGGGTCACGAGAGGGGGCATCGAAGATCATCCACAATGAGCTCAGATCAACTATACAAGTGAGTTGGACACTGCATCTTAACCCAAAATCTTAAGACATTAAATTCATCAGTCATCTCACTTATAAAATGGTCATCAAATTTTATTGCTATGTATGAAACATAAGATATACCTTGTCAATATATAACAATATATGACATTTTTAAGTAAAATCAAGTTGCATATATATATATGAACACAGCGTGAGCTTCGAACTTTTAAATGATTCGAGAATTTAGTAAATCAAAATGACAAAAAAGTAGCTAGCTACACAAAATTGACGACGACAACAAAAAATGGTTGGTCACATATATTTAGAGGCAAGTTGCACAACATGCGAGTCATCGAAATGATTCATGATCCATACTGTGATTCATATTCATAGATAAGAATATGCCAACAAATATCGCAACCAGTTGTGTGGTCGAATTCTTGAAATGATCTTATATTTTATGGAAAGACAGTAGATGTACATGGAGTAATAATTCTTTGATAGGATATTCAATTCTCCTCTTAAAAATGATTTTATGCTGAGATAATTTGCTCCCATTACCTCTAGTAGTATCTTTTTACTTTTTATTTATATATAATTTATTTGTCATTAAAGAAAATATATTTCAACCCTTTTTAATTGAGAATTTTTCTTTTTATTTTAAAATACCTAATATTAATATTGTTAAGTTTTTTGAATTGAAAGTAAGAATTAATCAAACTTTTAATCTCTGATACCATGTTGACAAGAGGATCAAAATGGAAAAGAAAACTCATTCTCATTGAATTGGGAAAAAATGAAAGTTATCTGTTACATAGCAGTGAGGCTTGTGCCTTATATATATTTCTCTACAAAGGGTAATTTAGTATTTACCAAACTAATATTTACTAAACTAATATTTACCAAGTTAAGTAATCTAGGTAAAACTTTTAACCTCCTTATCATTGCACTTATTTTAACACTCTTTTCTCGTAACTACCAAGTCATCTTAGCTATATCCCAAATTGAAATTTACGTTTGGACATATATGTTCATGTTGGCATGCCATTAAAAAAATAGAGGGATAATGTAAATGCTTAAAATATTCCATGGTTTCATAGAATTTCCTTGGGTCTATACTGTAGCTTCTTTCTTTGACACAATAGAAGAAACTTCCATTACATCACATTAAAAAACAATTATTACATCATTAATTGGATAAAAAACCGACACTTGTCGTTAGGGAGACTGGTCCATGCAATGCATATGGAAATTAACCTGCTTGTCTTTAACCATGAATTTCAAACAACAAAGTGATTCATGCATGTATCTACTTTCTTCATTCAAATTAACACAATGATTAGGAGGATATATATATATATATATATATATATATATATATATATATATATATATATATGATCTAGATCAATGGAGCAAGTTGTACATTATATTTATTAAGTTGTAAGTCATTTCTATTATTTCTTTACTCTTTGAATGTTTGAAAAGCTCACAAGTGTGTTCCACCAAAAAGAAAACCTCACATGTGTGTGCATTCTCGTTTCCTATTCATAATAATAGATACGTTTGAATTGAGTTATTTTTTAGTTTAATGTTTAATATGTCTTGATTTCAACTTCAAAAGCTAGCTTAAATGGTAAGGATGTTCAATCACATTTATATACTCAATATATAGTCAAAAAACCTGAGCAGTATGAGACTCCAAACAACATCAACATAAAAAAACAACTTATGTAAATAAATAAATTTTTGTATATTATTATAAATTTATCAATAAAGTTTATGAAAAAACAGCTTATAAAATATAATTTTAGTTAATGAGAATTTACAAATTAACATAAAAATTTATTTATTTGCATAAGCTATTTTATATAAGCTCAAAAATAAATCCATTTAAACTATACTAATTAATTTAATAATACACGGCAGGTAGATTATATTCATGGAGGCATTCTTCTATAGTCACAATTACAAATAAATTTTACTTAGACACACACACAAATTTAACAAATTAAAAGAAAAATATTATAGTCACATCAATCAATGTCATTTTCATTAAATTTTTTTTCATATTTATGTGAGTGTGCCTAGCAACAAGGTGGTCTGGTTGGGAATAGGTTAGACTTTCTCATATTCATGGATGTTTTTGCATCATCTCGAAAAGAAAGATTTAGTTAGGCACAAACCCGAGAAAAAACTATTTAGGCGCTCAAAAATTTTAAAAATTTAAACAAAATTTAAATTGTCACATCATTTAACCTTTTTTGATTTAATTTTTTTTGCACATATGAGTGTTGCTAAATAGATTTTTCTTAGGTTTGTGCCCAATTAAGAATTGCTCCATCCGAAAACTATGATGCAATTTTTATATTTAAAACTACACAACTTGTTTTATTATTAAGTTATAAAAACGGCACTACTTGTTATGAAAGTAAAAAATGGCAGGTACTAGTGGAAGAAGGCCCACAATGGGTAATGTTGACCAATGGGAATGAGTCGTGGTAAGTAAAGCTTTGTTGTTGACAGTTGACCCAAAACGAATGTACAAACTTTTTTTTTTTTTTTTTAATCAGCAAAATTTTATTAAAAACACAACCTCCCCAAACCATTAGGTTTGTTCTAGTGGTAAGAAATTTTAATAATACGTCATAGGTCCTAGGTTCAATTCTCAGCTTATTATAAATAAATAAAAAAAAAAAAAAACACAACCTCCCCTACGAGAAGTATTAGAGGTGCAGGAAAATAAAGGTGTAGACCACCAATACAAACAAACAGCAAGAACCAAAAACGAAAGGGCCAAATTACATCCCAACATATCAAAACACTATGCTACATCACAAAAACCTCCGGCCCCCTCCCCACTAACATCATATACGTAGAGCACTACACCAAAACAACCCTTCCAAAAATAGCAGTAACCGAAAAACCATAGCCCCAACTCCAAAACACAACCGAAATACACACCACCATCAGCGAAGTAAACAAGCTCCCGAATCCCACGTCCATTCGTAAAACAAGCAAGGGGACAAATTCAATCTAGCAAGGCTCCACTTCCAACTCAAGACATTTATATCCTCTATAATCACCTTAGGACAAATAGACCACAAGGTAGCATGTCAAAACATTATGAAGCCCTTCCGGATTTTACTATTCTGCGCAGAACCCCTCAACACTTCAAAGAGAACAAAAAGCGAGGGGGGAGCCACAATAACCACTCCAAGCCACCTAGAAACCTCATACCACACCATCAAAGCACTAGGACAATGCAAAAAAAGATAGATGGAAGATTCAACATTACCAACACACCCCACACATTCCCAAGGCAAATCCGAACCAAGTAAGTCTCGAGCCTCAAGATTATTTCTAGTAGGAATCCGATTGTAAAGAAATTGCCAAGAGAACGCAATGACTTTTGAAGGTGCCGGACTATCCCAAATTTGATCGAAGACTACCACAATATCTTCCTCAAGATCTTCCTCCACAAGAAGCTTATAGGATGAGTTCACTGAAAATGCCCCTTCCGGATCCGGTCTCCACATCCACGAATCTTCAACCAAAGAAAAAATCACCGGTTCCAAAAGCTCACTCAATTGAGCCACAAGATATTCCTCCCAACGGAAGAGATTTCTACGCCAAGAGAAGGACCAAACCCATCTCCCCCCTATAAGTTCGCAAAACTCATTTATGAAACTATTTTGTTGATTTGAGAGAGAGAAGAGTTGAGGGAAAACCACCGATAAAGGGGCTTCACCAATCCAAAGATAGGACCAAAAGAAAGTAGAATTACCATTTCCCAATCTCCTAACCAACGACTCCGCTAGCCAATTTTTAGCCTCTACCACCTTGTCAAGAGAACAAATATCCTCTCACCAATTTGACGCCGTAGTAGGAATTCTACAATCACTCCAATCTACCTTATGAAGAATTTGATCTCCATATTTGGCCACAAGCACTTCCTTCCAAAGAGGTCTCCCCGGTAGGAGTAAACGCCAACGCCACTTAGACAAAAAGACTAATATTTACTAATCTTATATCTCGGACCCCTAAGTCACCCTTATTTTTATCTTGACAAACCACCGACCACCTCACCCAAATAATCTTCTTTCCACCTCTCCCACCCCCCAAAGAAACTCCCTTTGGATACGCACCACTTTCTTCCACACTTTAGCCAGCATTTTAAAAAATGAGATAAAATAACGGAATTGCATTTAACACCGCATTTATCATAACAATTCTAAGACTAATATGTTTATTCCGCCAATTTGCTTAAAAACAAATCTTATTTGAAGACAAATTTGACCAACATATATTTTTACACAGTATATTTTTATATATAATATTATTTTCGTATTTAATTTGTATATTAAAAAAAAATGTGGCCCCCCTAAATTATTTTTTCTGGTTCCGCCACTGACTATGATATTCTTGAGTACTACGATCAATTTGAAGAGCTTGATAACCAAGTTTCAACAATTGAGTCCAAGAATTTTCAACACCGTAATCATTCATTTGCCATAAAACAAAATGATTATTATTGACATCATCATAAGAGAAACATAAACGATATTTCAAAACTCCAAGAGTTGGCTTAGTTCGACCAACACGATGGACTTGATCAAAATAATAAGGCAAAGACAATTATGTATATGTTTCATTCCCAATCAAGTGAAACAATATAAAGGGATGAGTCCCAATAGTGATCAAAATAAAAAATTGCCAACCAATTAATAGTACCATTCAAAATATATTCCATGAATTTGTGAAATAGTGATAAAACCGGGAAAACTTTGAATATTTCTCCAACATCCGTGACGCATGTCATAAACATTAACCTCGGATTCTATTGAATTTTTTAAATGCACAACTACCACTTTGTAAGTGTGCGATAAACTATCGTAACCGAATCCAAGCATAGAATTACGACTAATATAATTAGAAAGTACTGAATGACATGCTTTATAGAATTTTGAATTGGTTGAAGGGTTTCATAATAAAACCGAATATCTACATGAACATTTGAAATGATATTGAGCAACCAAACAAACCAATCCGTTAAAATAACCAACAACCCCAAACTTTGATTTCGATTTGGAACAAAAATTGAAATCTTCAACAATTGTATATAATGAGTGTTTGACTAATGTAAAAGTTTCTAGGTAATATGTGAATTTCAAAAGTAGGTTGATTTTTTCTTGACTTTTGAAGGTGCAATTTCACAAAATTTGGATTAGAGATTAACGATTTAAAAGACTTGGATACACAACGGAATTGGAGATCGGTGAATTTACCAGAAGCCATGACAATATTTCAATCATGAGATCCTCACTTAGGAAGGTTTGGAGAGTGGATCCTCTCATGTTGGAAAAAAACTTGAGGAAATAATGTTGGAATCTAAGCCATTAAATTCTAAGTATAGATAATATTTAAATTTAAAAGAAATGGTGTAAAGTTGATCAATGATTGAAAAGTGAAAATTAATTAAGGAAACTTGAGAGAAGAAAAATTGAGAGAATCCATTCTCAAAGGATTGTGGTAATGGTGGTGTGACGGGTGTCATGTTGATGGATGTGGCTTGAATAATATTGTAGGTACTATTGAAAAGTGGGTCCGCTCCAATTCGTGGAATTCACGAAACAGCCTTTCGCTGTATATAGCACAACTCTTTTGAAAGAGTAATGCTCATTACAGCGAAATCTTTTCCACGACTAAACCACGAATGATGTGGCGCACCCCCACTTGCCTTATTCATCCAATTAATTGATTAATTAATTTTATTTTTCTCTTATCTCCTTCATCATCCACCGTTTACCCATGACAACACCGCCTTCTCTCTCTTCAATTTCTCTAGTTCTCTTCTTTCAAATTTCTCTCTCTGAAATTTTTGGTTGGTTTGTCATGCTCTTTTTCATTATTTTTTTCTCAAACTCATATATTGAGGTCTCTTTCTATTATTCTCTCAAACTTCTTTTTATTTTTTCGCAATTGAATTTTCTTTTACCAAAGCAACTCCACACTATTGTTCCTTCCCCTTACTTCCATTCGTTGCCGTTCTTTAAATTCCAATTGCAGCATGCAAGTTATTAAGGTAGCAATAGCATTAGTTAATTGCATAAAGGTTGTAGCTGAGCAATGGATGGATGATGAGTGATTCTGGTTGAGTGATGAGCCAATTTTACAGGAGTGATTTTTTTGCCAAATTTTTCTGTTGAAATTTCTTAGTGCTCTTTTAATTATGTAGTTTATTGCTCTGTCTATCACAGCAAACAATGGAGTGTTTTGCTCTGTTCTCACAAATTCACAAATGAAAAGCATATATCCTAAAAAAGGAGAAAACAAAAGTGGGTCCGCTCCAATTCGTGGAATTCACGAAACAGCCTTTCGCTGTATATAGCACAACTCATTTTGAAATTAGTGAGATAAAACGGTCACCAGAAAGAAAGGTTAACTTTAGTTGAGAGGAATAGGGGTATATATAGCAGAAATTTTATTGTAAAACTTTCTTAATTTAAAAAACCTGGCACACATTTGTGACATTTTCCATCTTTATAAAAACCCAACGGTATGCTAGCCCAACCCTAACCCTTATTCATAACCCTAATTCTCTAGCCACTAATAGTGTGACATTTTGGCCCATAACCCTAACTCTCATAGCTGTATCTTCTTTTCCTTCTTCTTCTTCATTAATTGCTCAATGACATGCAAATATTTCATGTGTCTTCTAACCCTAATGCAATGTTTTAAGAACCGGACCGGACCGGCCGGTTCAACCGGGAACCGGACACAGCAGCGGTCCGGGCTAGTGCTGAGAACCGGTAGTCTGCAGAACCGGAAAAAAACCGCTTGAAACCGGTACGAACCGTCCGGAACCGTTCGAACCGGTGAACTGGGGGCGGTTTGAAAAAACCGGCCGGTTCGGAATCTTTTGAAAATTTTAAAAAAAAAAAATCAATTTTTTTTTCGTTTTCTTTAATTAATATTTTTCTGAAGGAAACAAATGAGTAGTAAGGAATTAATCCATAGCCTATATTGGAAAACCTATATTAAATACAATTTAATGCCTAGCCTATAATTTGAGTTTATTGGAAAACCTATTAAATACAATTGATACAATTTAATATAATTGATATACTTTTCTGATATGCATTGACCGGCATTGTTTACATGTCTACCTTATTGATATGCATTAATATGCATTTATTGATATCTTGATATTTGCCTTAATTGTATAATATATTCTTAATTCTTAACAAACAATTTTAAGTTTATATGATTATGTAAAGTTTATATGATTTTGTCCAATTTAAAGTTTAACAATTTATATGAATTATGAATTTCGAATTTATGTATAATTATTTGGTATAAATTATGCATTTTGGATTTATGATTTCTTTATGTTAAATTTCTAAATTTTCTATTTTGTTAATGTTACTTTATTAATTTGTTTATTAGTTGTGAAATAAGAAAGTTATATGAACGGTTCAATATAAACGGTTTAATAACGATTGAACCGGTCCGACCGGTTGACCCTTGAACCAGTAGCCACACCGGTTCGACCTCCGATCCGGTTCTTAAAACATTGCCCTAATGTTTCTATATTTCTCCATAACTACTCACAATTGTATCTTCTTCTCCTTCTTCATTAATTGCTTAAAACACATGCAAATATTCCACGTGTCCAACATGCATCCCTATATGCAGTCCATGTTTTTCTATAAATACCAACAACTAGATTGTTGCCCGTGCGTTGCACGGGTTCGACGGAGCATCATGTGTATATCAATCATGGATGTAATGTGCCATCGAAATTGGTCATAAGCATACGGAAATCATTTCGGGAGAACATCATTATATATACCAATCATGGATACTATGAGCAAAGGAAATTAGTCATAAACATATGGAAATTAAGTAATTTAATTGCAATATCATTACCAAAATGGCCTAATGGAAAGAAAACATAAGTGGAGAGAAAACCAGAGTACCTAGGTGGAAAATACATCAAAAACAAATCAAAACTCAATTGGATCATTCGAGTTAGAGATCACGCTAAATCAAACTAAATTATGTAAATGAGTAAGTTTAAATCACATCTTATACTCACAAATCAAACATGCTCTTGAAAGAGATCACGCTACCATTCCAAACAAATCATCACTCAAAGCAAAATGCTCTTGAATGATCATTTACTATGCTACCACTCCAAACAAATCATCACCCAGTTTCACATAATTCAAGCAACAATTCACTAATATGTCTTCTTTGACAACACAGGTCGCATACATGTGTCTACAATTGATTCAAAAAAGTGAGTCAATTAATTTGCAAAACTTGCTTTTGAATAATAGAGTCATATATCATATATCCTATCAAAGAAAGCATCATCATGAATTCCAAAACCAATAAATTCGAGTAAGGAAATCACTATACAATTTGATGAAACATTCTTCTTGTACATTGTAACTGTAAGAGAGAGTACAAAACCCTACGATGAATCAATTGGAATATTGGAAATATCATTAGAAGAGGATTTCATCCAAATTTCTTTTCTACCTCACCTCTAAATCACTACTTCTAATGTCAGATAAAAACTCTCTTTAACTTCAACTATGCTTCAAGAATTTCCTAATTTTTTCTTCACTTCATAGACATCAATGTGTGAAAGTTTCACCAATTCTTATGAAAGAGCCTCTCAACCTTATCAATAGAATTCAGAAGCAACTTTTTAGAGTAATTAAGAAACTCAGATTCTGCATCTTCTTGAGAAAATTCTGTTTTTATACTGGATTGACCAACTTCTGCACAAACCTAAAACAAAACAGCAAACACATATTTAATTGAACAAACTGCATAAAATCCCCAAGTTAGAACCAAATCATTCTCATGAAAAAAAAAAAACACAGATCAAGAGTTAAAATTTGGGAAGGAAATATTGTAGTGAAATTGTCATTTTTATGCAGTAGCCAATGTATCTCAAAAAAAAAATGCCTAACCAAATCAATAAAATGAAATAAAATTCATTTTTATTTGGAGAGTAATTCAATCTTGATCACAAGCCAAATCATGGACACTGCAATACAATTCCATTTAGATCAAAGCCTACCTTTCCGTAAGACAGCGACGCTTTTCTTCAACTTTGTTAACAGACTGGGATTTTCCTTGAGGACATCAATAGCTGTAATTGCAGCACTTGCGAGATATGGAGGCAAAGAAGCAGAAAAGACGTAGCCAGAGCTACTCAATCGCTGCCAAAGTTGAAACCACAGATATTAGTGCTGGGAAAATGGATGAGAAATAATAGTCACCATCATCGACCATATTTTCCTCTCTTTTTATCTCAGTTTATATGAAAATCCAAATTAGTTTATGAATCAGTTTATATATGAACTACCATACTTGGTGATTTGTAACTCTCGCACTTCTGGTGCAGAATCTTCCTTCTGTGGCCAATGCATGTCCTATAGCAGCAGTTATAAGATCTAATTTCTAACCTGCAGCACACTACAACAAATCACAAATAGCGATAGAAATCAGAATAGTGGATGAAACCAGGGCAAGTAACAATAGTCTTTTAAGGAATGATATTGAAACTTGCAACAGACACCAATCTAAGAGCAACACCAATAGGTCAAAATATTTGTTTAAATACTTCATATATCTTCAATTTGCATTTGTTGATTACCATACTATCTCAGCAGAAATAGCTGTTCATATAGCAAAATTAAGTAATTAATCAATATTGAGTGATGCTTGAAGCAAGCAATTCATTCAACTAAATCTTAAGACTGTGAGCACTACTTTGGAAACACAATATAGATGTCTAAAGCTAATAAAAACATGATAGAAAAGATCTACCTGGTAGAGAGCTTCAACAACAATATAACGACTCAAATTCTTGGTGTGCTTATATTTAGAAGTAATGTTCTCTAAAGTTTCTTGTAAAGAATCCATGTCATTGGGCTTAAAATACACCACGGTGCTTCTAGAAAGATAAAGATCATCCTGTATTCCGCAATGCACTCCCTCATCCCTGTAAAAAAATACAAAATTATATATGAATTGAATCTTGAACCTGCTTGAACACAAGTGTTTGTAAACAAAGCCTCCACTGATCAAGTGATCAGCCGGGTACCAAATGTAGTTGTTTTGCTATATTTTGAAACATAAAGTGAGTGAAGAAGAATTCAGTTCATTCTTACCAAAAAATTGTTTCACTCAAAAATTGAATTCAGATTTTTCCGAATGATCCATCCTTTGAGTATTATTAATTTATTATTAATGAATACTAATAATCAAAAAAATGATAGAAATTTGGTATAGAGGAGTAATATTAATTACCATAATAAATCCATGCATTAAGGTCAAGTAATCCACTTCAGGAACTGACCTTACAAATTGCCTGAAGAAACAAACCTGCAAATTGCAATTAAGTATAACAAAGACAATAATTTATTTAGTAAAATATAATTAGTACTGTATTATAATTTGTAAAATGATGAAAATGATCAAGAATGAGTTTGACTTACAATCCAAATTAGGACAGGTTTTTTAGTCCAGAAACTCAAGTGTCTTTTTCCAAATGAAGTCTCACCAGCAAATCTGAATCTCTCAGGATCTGTCATACACAAATAATGCACCAAATAAATCACGTAAGTTCCCCGAACATAGTATATAAAATTATTTATATACATGATATTAATTATTTAATTGATTAGCACTTTCTTTAAGACATTCTTTCATAACAATTTGATAAAAATTCATAAGTTGAACGCTAACATGTGAAAATTGGTACTCAGGTGTCTTGGTTTCTTCTTCCCATCTTTTCCACCTTCTCATCTATTGAGTTATAATTAATCAATTTATGTATCAAAGAGATAAATAAATCTAATATATAATATAATTATAATAATTAGATAAAAGCTAAATTGCATTTTTGGCTCTCTAACTTTCACAAACTTGCGATTTTGCTCTCTTAACTTTCATAATAGCACTTTTAACTCATAACTTTAGCCCATTTTGTAAAAGGTTGACCCAACCTTCTTGATCACACAACTTTTTGACAATTGAGAAAAAAAAGCCTTAAACTGACAAAAGCATAAAGAAGGGAATCAATGTAATTTCTCAAGGTCAATTCAAACTTTTGTAGGATGCTTTATTACAACAAAGTTGAATAACAGACATGACCATGTTATAGCTCAATTTCACAGATTTAAGTCTCTAACACAATCTTGTGCAGTTTTGAGGCCAAAATAGAGCTCTTCAGAAGCTTCCCTTTCTTTTTGATATGGTCATGCCGAGTCTTCATTACACACTCCATAATCCACACCTACAATATTTGTGTTACATGTAATCAGAAAGTTCCTAATTGCTTGAATCAATCTAGAGTCAAAAGAAATGACTATACAAAAATTTCTTAAGGAAATTATTATTACAGTGACAAATTGAGCATAGGTACTTGCAGCAAGATATGTATGTGTATAACAAAATGCTTACATTTACTCTTTTTGGAGAAAGCTCCTCCAATGTGTTTGCTTTTGATCTTGTGTGTGCTCCCTGTTCACTCATTCACGTCGCCAGGTATGCCAAAAGAAAGCGAGAAAGAAGAGCAATCTGAAAATGTATAGCAAAACAAAACCGTCTAATATTTAGCAAATTAGTAAAGTAAAATGGTTAGCAAATAAGTTACAAAACCGCAAAAATTGATCTACTTAAAACCAAGCCTATTGCAAAAGATTCAAAAAAGCAAATGATGATAGAAAAAATTGATCAACTTTGGGAAAAACTCGATGTGAAAAATTTATGCATAAATTAACATCTCATACCTCAAACGATACGAAATAGTGCATAGTGTCCCATCAACCCATTTTTGCTTTTGGAGTTTGCTCTCAGACTTAAATTCTAGAAGACCTTGTGCAGTTTTGAGGCCAAAATAGAGCTCTTCAGAAGCTTCCCTTTCTTTTTGATATGGTCATGCCGAGTCTTCATTACACACTCCATAATCCACACCTACAATATTTGTGTTACATGTAATCAGAAAGTTCCTAATTGCTTGAATCAATCTAGAGTCAAAAGAAATGACTATACAAAAATTTCTTAAGGAAATTATTATTACAGTGACAAATTGAGCATAGGTACTTGCAGCAAGATATGTATGTGTATAACAAAATGCTTACATTTACTCTTTTTGGAGAAAGCTCCTCCAATGTGTTTGCTTTTGATCTTAATTTTGACCTGAAAATTAAGATAAATATTAAATAAATTTTCTTATCTCCAAAACAGATTTGTTATTAGGCATGAAATATGGTACCTAATATTTCTTGTTGATGTAAACAGACACATGTTTCCATCGTAATGCACCTATAATGAATTACATCAACAACCATAAATTAAAATAATGATGACAAAATCAAATAAAACACTACAATGTTGTGAATTCCTTAATCTTATTGAGAAAGAGCTAAGTGTGATCTTTATTGATTAATTACCTTTTTCTGTAACCTGCAACAAATCATCCACACATGAAGAAAAAATTTCTAACATCTGACCCTCAAAAGCAAAAGCATGTGGACATTGTGTTTCTGCTATTCCCTTATCATAGGGACTTATTGATGCATTCTTCTTTGCTTCTTTTGGAAATCTCGCTATCAAAGCTGCTTCTCCTCTCAAAGCTTATAATGCAATGAAAAAAAAAAAGAATGCATCAGACAAAATAATCGATATTGTTCCGTAGAAAATCTTACATCTTAATCTTACAAACATAGTAAACAGTGTTTTATAAACCCAACCAAACAATGAACCAAGACAAAATCGCGATTGAACTGCTTAAATAACCAAACTGTAGATAATGTCAGTTCATAGAAAGATTAAGCAAGTACCTGTTGCAGCTGCAGCAGTAAGAGTTATAAGATCACCCGGTGTTTGAATATCAACTGCAGACTTGACGGTAGAAGCTACACGGTCAAAAGCAATAATTGAAACTGAAACAAAACTACCCTCAAATCAAATTTCATGTTACTCACTCTTGTCCCATTATGGATTCAAGAAATCACATATCAAAACCTACACACACAAAAAAAGACTACAAAATCAGAAATTATCAAAATCCCAATGTAAAAACAACCAAGTGGATAAGTACACTACAAAAAATGATTGAATAAAGTGCACTAACTGAGTTAGATAAACACACTTACTCCAAATCTTCAAGGGTGGCATCCAAGACCTTACTTATCTACTTGGTACTGTTTCACATTTGTTCCTTCTCTTAAGGAAATTACTCATTCCCTTACACTGCAATTATCATTCAAGGATTCAAGTTTAGAAAACAATATAAAACAAATATTGCAATTAAATTAGACAATAACAATATTCATTGTTGTTTATCATCCTCCATCTAGATTTTCTTCCAAACCCAAGAAAAGATGAAAAACTATTTGAAAAAGAACAAAAGAATAGCATATAACAGGCCTCTAAACAGAACTAATTAAGAACCATAATCACTAACAATAATTCTCAAAATGTTTAACAAAAAGTAAAATTTACTTGTCTGCAAACTTTCATTTCAATGAAAGAACTTAGGAATGTCAGAAAAAAATTGGTTTCATAAATTGATATTAGGAGATTGTTACTGAATGATACAAAGTAATTAAGCCATAAATATGATGAACCTGGGCATTACTGACCTTTTTCTGAGATTTATAAAATCACAAACAAATCAAAGAACAAATTTATGAAAACCCAAAAAATTGAAAAAGGGGAATTTAGAATTGGTACCAGATATTTGCCATCTTGATGAGAGAGAGATGATGTTGATGAGGTGGAGGACGAATTGTGTTCAAAGGAAGTTTGATACGGAGACTACGCTTGTAACGACGGCGCTCTGCCGCAGAGGAAGAAACAAAAAAAACGGACTGTGATTGAGATGAGAGGGACGGTGGTGGTACCACGAGGGGAGCGGGCGAGAAGGGGGAGAGGAGACAGTGCTTGTAACGACGGCGCTCTGCCGCAGCTTCTTCTGCAGAGGAAGAAGCGAAAAAATGGAAGAGATGGGAGGGATGGTGGCGTACCACGAGGGGAGCGGACGAGAATGGATGTTGAATGGATAAATTGAGGACTCTTTTCTGCTTCTTTGCTAGCAACAGAAGAATGGAATGATATCATTAGGAGCAACATGCATCCAATAGTTTACATAAACCAGCAATCCAGCCAACTGTTTGTATAAACCAGTTGTTTTCATAAACCAGTTGTTTGTCTCACCAGCCATGGTCACCAATATTCTTCTAAATTACTCCAAATCCCTTAATCATGGCTCCTTGATCCTTGAAGCTCATATGCAAGATGAAACTCAATGTTAGGCTTGATTAAAAGGCACGAATTTTAGAAGGAATGAAGAGATTGATTTGATGTTTACCTTTCTTGAAAGCCCAAGATTCAAGGATTACAAATCTACACTTGCATGTGAACTTTGAGTTGATCTTGGTTTGAATTTGCTAGATGATGATACTGATATGAGAGATGAGAGCATAAGGATGAGATGAGGAGGACAGAGAGAGAGAAAGAGATATTGAGAATAGAGAGAGATGAAAGTGTGAGGATGTGAGACAAAATGAGAGAGTAGCTGAGAAGAAAGAGAAATAAACTTGTTAAATGATGAATTATGGTAGACACTTGAAGTTCTCCAATTGGTGCTAGTAGAGATCCAATAAAATTGATGCAAATGATTACATCAGCATGATATCACACATAACATAAGGCAGTAGGGTTTTGAAGGGGGAATTAGGGTTTGGGTTGGAAAGTCCACCAACCTTTAGTATATATAGATCACAAACCATCTCCACTATGTCTATTGCTCTGCAAAACCACTCTTCCACAAAAATCACAAACCATCTCCTATAATTATCTAACCCATATCAACTCATCCTAACCATCTATTTCATTCTAACAATTCACAAGCAATCACTATAATCATCAACTCAAAAATATTCTAACAATTCATCTCACTTTTTCCCTCTAATTTCTTGTGATTTTAAAAGCTTTCTCGCTCAATCCTTGATGGATTGGAACCACACCTAAGCAATTCTTTTCTTCTCATCTACTTTTTCCATATTATTTCTAAATCTATGAGTTTGATGCTCATGGTGAAAGTGTTTTGTTTGGTGGCAAATTTGCATAAAAGATTCACATCTGGATTTAAGCAGCAAGATTTAAGCAACAAGATTTTTCATTAGCCCCATACCTAAATCTTTTTATATATATTTCTAAATTCTTAAAAGAAGCATCTAACACAGGAATTTTAAAAGAGAAGAATAGACCTTGCATATTCTGTGTAAAAAATTAAGACTGTATAAACTGATTATAATATAGCAGACTGTATAAACTGATGATAATAGCAAAGTGTAGCAACAAATACATCCATAAAAAGTTATCATATTAATTTACTCGGCATAGTTTCTCTAAGCCATTCAAATGTAATTTCGTGTACATCCTATAAAAAGTAAGGATATTAATTTACTCAGCAAAATGTAACTCAACAGTTTCTCTAATTCATTCAAATGCAATTTGTCATGGAATTTCAATCCGTAGTGATCTATGGTGGAAGTTGAAGAATGTGAATTTAAATGTACTTAAAATATACTTAGAGTTAATTTGGTTACAGAGATGCTAAATATTTTGGACACCAGACATTTTTGTGTTGAAGGAAGTAGAGGTGTGGAAGAAGGACTTAAATCTATGAGGGAAAAGTCTTAAACTTGACAAAGAGAATATTTGATTTGTGAAATAAAAATATAAGAATGAAAATTTTTGTTGCATGTAGTTTGATTGGTTAATTTTCTGTCTGTATTAAATGCAGATGATGTTTATTCT
The DNA here is from genome assembly GCF_020283565.1 of Trifolium pratense. Taxonomy (NCBI): domain Eukaryota; kingdom Viridiplantae; phylum Streptophyta; class Magnoliopsida; order Fabales; family Fabaceae; genus Trifolium; species Trifolium pratense. The sequence goes on along the minus strand of NC_060064.1, from coordinate 37,442,492 downwards.
TTTTGTTGCATGTAGGTTGATTGGTGAATTTTTTGGTTAGTATGTATCATTAAGATTTTTCTTTCACATCGATGGCTCCAAGGAAGAATGTTAGCTTCATTGGCCAATTGTTATTAATTGGTGAGAATCTTTTGTTGCATGTATGGAATATCGATCATTGGCCTTTTTTTATTTTTTTTATTAAGGTGAAATCTTAATTTGCACAAGGAGTACAACTGAAAACCCTACAAGAAAGGTACAGAGGAGGGAAACAAAAGAAGGAAAAAAGATACCATCACAGCAAAAACTACTGCGCCTAAAAACAAGAAAAAATAGTTACAAAAGACCAACTTGCTCCCTGCTAAATAGCTAAAGCTAAAAACCAACTCTTCCTTAAAATATATGTTATACAAAGTTAGTTTGATTATAGAGATGCTAATATTTTCAAAAAGGTGTTAATAAGAATATAGCTAATATTATAGTTTTACAAAAATCCTTCACTTAATTAATGAAAAAACTTGATAATTGTAAGATAATCACTCATTGGTGTGATTTTTCTCTAACCATTTTATTCCATGTGTCCCTTTAGAAATTTTCTATTACATGCATTGGTCAGCTTTTTTTAACATATAGATTATAATTTAACAAAAACAATTATTTTTTTCTTTGTTAAATTACTTTCAATGCATGTGTAAGCTATGATGCAGGTCATTATCTTTTTTTTTTGTTGACAAAATGCAGGTCATTATCTTAGAATGGAAAAAATTTATTAAATTGTGCTAATACGTCTAACAAATTCTACTATATATAAAAATGCTTTGGAAGGAGATGATGACAATTTCCGAGAAATACAGGCATCAAATGAGAAGAAATCATTACATATATGCCATATTTCTACTTCTACAAAACTCAACAAAATTGTCAACTGTTAATTAAGAAGTTTTTTTAATTCATTGATATTTATCCTTTAGAACTATATTAATACAAAGCCTACATTCGTAGTATATATATACAATCAAATGTGCTAATAGTATTGTTATGTTAGTAGTAGTAGTAGTGGGATCTAGATTGGGGACATGTTCACGATGATGGTTTTCAGGCCCGGTTTTGGGCCAGGGCAACTAGGCATCCGGCCCAGGGCCTCAAACTTTAAAGGGCCTCTTTTGATTTTTTTTTTGGGAGACCCAACGTAAAGCTATTCTTCATATATTATTTACGAGACAAATAAAAACAATAAAGTGATTGGTTTGGTGGCACGAATTCCAGTCCAAAAATTATAGATCCTTGGGGTTTTGAGTTTGATTCCCCCTACGACAGTTTTATTTTGTTTTCTTTTATTTAAGACTTTTATAATGAATTTACACAACTATTGTTTATATTCTATAAAAGTATAAATTAAATACTCTTTGCATAAAAAAAAATAAAAAACAACTTTAAAACTTATAAATAACCTGACTACTTTATTTATTTTAAAAAAAAAAATAGATTTTATTATTTCTTTGAAAATATATAATTAATTTCTACTCTATAAAAAAAAAATTAAATAGATTATGTTCTTTTTTTTAAAAAAAAATTGTATTTTTATCAAGTATCCATTTTTATTATTTGTCCCGGACCTCCAAAATCTCGACTCCGATCCTGATGGTTTTATTAATTTCATGTGTACTTCAACATGAAAGCCACGTCTACCTACGTTTGCACACTACAATTTATTCCATGTCCTTGCATGGACATTGAACATGATAGATTGATTTGGCTTTTTGCTTGCTTTTTCATGTTTTTCATTTTTTTACTTGAGTTCTACTCCAGCCAAAATTATAAATTAAATTTCACTTTTCAAATTTATTGAATAATTGATGTGATTGATTTTTTTTTTTTGTTACAGATGTGCTTGATTTATAGACAAAAAAAAACATCAATAATTCAATGAATTTGAAAAGTAAAGTTTTACAATTATAATATAATTATGACAAGAGAGGGATATGGATTCCCTGCTGTGGGAAATGCCACAGTTTCACGCAGTAATGAATAATAGCCGTTAATTTGAGATCGGACGGTCTAAATCAAATATTCAAAAAACAATCTTAACTGATGATTATATCTGACGGACGAAAACAGCTACTATGTAATGCAGTAACTAACTGCAGCATTTTTTATTTTTTTTGACAAAACTAAATGCAGCATATTTGTTTCTATAGGAGTATATATTTTTATCAATTTATAAATATCAACAAAAATTTATTCGGTTACACACTTACAGTATTTAGTTCAGAAATAGATTCTAAACTATAGATTTAGAGGTATGGGTGGGAACAAATAATCATGTGTGGGTGTTGGTTAGGATGACTATGAAATAGAAAAACATGAAAGGGGGACTTCATATCGTATTCCTATCATCACAGCAGCAGCCACTAGCCATGAAGAAATATGCAATTCCTTGTTAGTTGTTGGATTTGGACTTGAGTAGTGAAAGTGATGGGAATTCAATTTTTTTTTTTTTTTGTCATGGCATAATCGTTATTTATTGCATGGATGTTAACATGTTGAGGCCTTGGTGGTCCACTCAATGCAGGCAGATCTATTCTATATTCCAAATATTTTAAAATTAAAAGATCTGAAATTTCGATATTCTAAATGTTCAAAAATTTGAAAATTTAGAAGAAAAAAAGCATTCCAAAACTTCCAAGTCTCTACTCAAATTTCTATTATTCTGACTACTTAATTAAGCCTAGGCATTATTATCTTAATTTTCATGTTTAGAATAAGCTCTAATTAGGAGCAAGTATAATGATTTTGCTTAACAATGGTTCATGATATAATTTCTTTTATGACTACTTAATTAAGCCTAGGCATTATCATCTTAATTTTCATGTTTAGAATAAGCTCTAATTAGGAGCAAGTATAATGATTTTGCTTAACAATGGTTCATGATAAGTAGGGTTGGGAATAGGCCAGGCGGCCTACAGGGGCCTTTGGCCTGGCCTGTATAAGCCTGGCCTGGCCTGGCCTGGTTATTAAAAATGCCAGGCTTAGGCTTTGAAAACGGCCTGTTTACATAAATAGGTCAGGCTTAGGCTTCTAAAAAGGCCTACGAAGCCTGATAGGCCGACCTGTTTATAATAATAATTATTTATATAATATTATTATTTATATCTTATAAAAAAATATTATTTATAATAATTATTATTTTTCGTAATCGTATTTGTTATTTTATTAGTTTTTAATTATTGTGTTAATCATATTATTAGCTTTTTCTTAATGTTGTAGAAATTATAAAAATTTAAATGTAAACATTTTAAGGCCTCTTTAGCCTATTTAAAAAAACTATATAGAGAAGCTTTAATGTAACACAGGCTTTTAAACAGGCTACAAGGCCAGGTCAGGCTTTTAAAAGGCTCAGGCCAGGCCAAAAAAAATAACATTTGATAGGCCGCAGGCCAGGCTCAGGCCTGAAAAAAATTCGTAGGCCAGGCTTAGGCCTGTCAAGGCCTGGCCTGGCCTGGCCTGTTCCCAACCCTAATGATAAGGAACCTTTCTTCCCTATAAAATTCATTGCCAATCAACTCAAAACAAGAAGCACCTAATTTTGTCTTAATTTTGTGAGGGCTAACTATTTCCATGAAATGTATGAAGCTATAGATAATGAGAGACTAAAAAATCTGATTAACTAAGTTAAAACAGTGATAGAGTATAATTAAAAACAGTGATAGAGTACAATTAAAAACTTATAATTAAAACAGTATATAAAAGAAATCAGAACCAAAAGACCAGAAAAATGATAGTAAGTAGAGGTTGCAGCAACACTTCATTCTTCATCTTTCACTCATAATCATCAAAATAGTGCATATGTTTAGAAAGGGATTTAGGAGATTTTTCTTTAAAGAATGTTTAGGTAGATCATATCATAAAAGCTTTCACCTAACCTAACCTATTGCTAGAGTCACCCACAATTGCTTAGAAGTATTTTTAAGTTTTGGAAAGTTCCATACACGTGATAAAGGCACTATGGTCACCTCTATGTGGTCCAATATTTTGTGTGTAACAATTTGTAACTGAAAATGTTCCTACCGGTAATTAGTCCCGGTCACCTAAAACAATCACTTGTTGATATTTTTTTCAAATTAATAAATATCTTGATCTATAGCTGGATTAGGATTTAGGATGATATCTAGTTAGATATTAGTAGATATAACACACATAAACTCACTCATAGTTTTAAACTGTAGTAACACAATTGTTGGTGGTGGAGTCAGGATTTTTGTGGGGTCTGAGCAAAACTGAAAGCTTGAAAGAAGAGAGACGGAACGTACCAAATACCAGAAAAATATTTTAAATATGAATGAATATGCAATAAAATCCATTTTAACCAAATCAATTTCACAATTCTTCATTCAAAATCACACATAAATCAAAGGCTATCCAAAATTCAATGGCAACATTTCAAAATGTAGATCAAGTAAGGGGGAAAAACACAGATTGAATAAATTACCAATGAAAGAGAAAAAACTGTAGAAATAAATACCTTTTTAACATTGAGATTTTGAGGCCAAGCATAAAGAAATTTGTGAAAATAATCATAAAGTTGTCTTGCTCAAAAAATAAAAGGTTAAATATGTTTTTGGTCGCTATAATTTTTTAGAATTTCCGTTTTACTCCCTGAAGTTTATTTTAACACTTTTTAGTCCCTGAAGTTTCATCAGTCAATGTTTTTAGTCCCTACTTTTTATTCAACTCGTGCATATCATTTGAAATTTTAATTTTTTTTTCTGTGGTTAGGATTAGTACATTATATGAATATTTGTTACAAAAGTTTAAATTTTTTTAACAAAAGATGAATTAAATATAATTTTTTTAGTTTTTTGCACATAAAAATTCATAAATAATTTATCTTATATTAAAAAATTCTAAATTTTTATCGGAAATGTTCTTATAATATTATAAACATGAATACAAAAAATCATTCAAAAATGTGAAAGTATATACTAGTTGAATGAAAAGTATGGACTAAAAACATCGATCGATGAAACTTCAGGGACTAAAAAATGTGAAAACAAACTTCAAAGACTAAAGCGAAAATTCTAGAAAACAATAGGGACCAAAAACATATTTAACAGAAAATAAAATAAAGATTTTAAGACAAGAATAGACCTGCTGACTACGGAATGAAACAAAATCCAAATCCCCTTGAACGACCAGTCTTCTGATCCCACGTAACGCTTGCATCTCTAGAGACATCATGAAGATAACGAGATAGATTGTTAGTCATACCAAGTGACCAACAAAATTGTTTAGCATGCAATGCACAACTATCACACAAGGCAACACAAATACATATTTTTCCCATTTTAAACGGTGGTGAATCAGGAACCTGAAGCAGGATGCAAATATATTATTTTTTTCAAGTAGGTTAGTGCCTAAACCGGACTCCTGCACATATAGTGTGATGTCCCTACCAACTGAGCTAAGCCCACAGGTGTTGGAACTTAATTAAAGCAATAACATACACACATATTGAGAGAGAATTAAGTTATTATTATTGATCTCACTCTATGACAATGTCACTTTACACCACTATTTATAATGTGTTGCTTAGGTTAAGTTACTAACAGACTAATAACTACCCCTAACTAACTCCCTAAGATCAAGTAACTAACATAACAGGAAAAAAACTAACAAACATATACAACTCATCACATAAAATCACCTAACTAACTCTATTATTTGTGTTACAAGTAACCAACATTGGTTACAATGAATTACCCTCAACACACCACCTAATTCATTGTTGCCAATGCCTATACACCTTGAGTTTAGCCAAATTACAATACTCGAAAGTAAAATGCTACAATCCAAATCACACTAGACACAAGAAAGGGACATGGTTACTTGTATCGAAAAGTACCCCACATGGTCATGGGTAAGTGTCCCACATGTGAGTAAAATAGTGTCCCGTTGAAGAGAGTCAACGGGGTACAAAGTGTGTGTATGTGGAAGAAAGAGCTTCCACTTGAGGGGGAGCATTGTGTGGACTCACACTTGAGAGGGAGTGTTGAGAATATAACAAGTGTGAGTTTGTGGAAATAGTCCCACATTGAATAGGAATGTGGTGACTTGAGCATTTATAAGTGGGAGAACTCACTCACCTATCACCTTAAGGTTTTGGGTGAACAAGTGGTGTATCTCCCACAAATGTGTGTTGCTCAAAAGAACAAGTGCCATAAAAGTGAATGCTTCTCGCTCGACCCTCCCCCAATTGTTGTTCTAACAATAGGGACAGGGGTGCAAACATTTTACTTCATTAAAATTAGGGAGCTTCTACAGTACATTCGAATAATTTGAATGTACCGGTACATCAAGTCAGCAAATTGATAAATTAATGATTATTTTTATGAATTAAAAAACTATTAACCGATTTATTATATTTTAAAAATAATAATATCACAAGAGAAAACACAATATATTATTTATAAGGATGATACTAATTTTTCTAATATTTTCTTAGAAATATTTTTTCAATATTGACTATAATGATGAATAAAAATTCAAAAAATATTAAATTTAATATTTTTGACAATTTTGATGAATAATATTTAGTTACTATAATCATTTTAATGATAAGAAAAATAATTTCCTTTAAAAAATATTCATTTACATATTAATTTAATTACCTGATGTACCGGTACATTAAGAATTATCACATGTACCATAGAATTTGCCTTAAAATTATTATTATATTCAAAAAAAAAAAATTGTAAGATACAAAACTTTTGTGCAGTGATTTTGTTTTTTCTTCTTTATTGTATGCTATCTTCAACGAAGGAGATGGTTAGTTCCAATAAAGAAAAAAAAAGGTTAGTAACGACGTGAATTATCTACACGTGTTTTGTTCTAATTGGTAAATAGCACAACAAGTATATAAGGTACTCTATATAAGTTTTGTCCTTATAATTTATACTAAAAAAGAAAGAAAGAATGTCTACTTTCAAAAAATCAAAAATCTTTATTGTATTGTTTTTGCAAGAGAGAAATTAACCACAAATATTTCATGCAAAATAAAGCTAGGTTACTCTCTTTTGCATGCATGTACATCATAGCTAGCTAATCAATTCTTGCTATTCAATTTCTAGAGCTACCTATACCATCATCTTGCACCTCATCAAGGAGTTCTTCCAACAACTTGTTATCCAAGCAAGTCAATTCATCAAAAGTATCATCACCTTGACCTTCTTGTTGTTGATGGGAAATTAGAGAAGAAGAATTTGACATTAATGTATTATTTGATGTTGAAGTAGTATTTGAAACATTATAATTAGTACTAGAATGAGCAAAATCATTTGGAAAATTAAGAATAGCTTTATGACCACGAAAATGAAAAGCAGCAGCATCATAAGCACGAGCAGCTTGTTCAGCTGTATCAAATGTTCCAAGCCAAATACGAGTGCCTTTTCTTGTTGGATCACGAATTTCAGCTGCAAATTTACCCCATGGTCTTCTACGAATTCCTCTGTATCTTACCTCTGCATTATTATTTCTATCTCCCTCCATTAATTCAATTTGTTGGATTATAGTAACTAAGATTAATTATAAGGCGGTATTGTTAAATTAAATGGGTGCAAAGTAAGCTATATTTATATATGCATGAAGTGTTTGTGGTAAGATTGGCTAGCTTGACCTCCTCCAGGGTCGTAAGTGACGGTTTGAATTTCAACTTAATTTTTTATTATTATTTTTTTCAGCAAAGAATTTCAACTTAACTAATTATATAAATATAAATTATAATATACAAATAAATTGAATTAAAAACCAAATTGATGAACTTCCCCTAAAAAGAATTATTCAAGAGAATTTGAATTCAATTTATAATGATTTTACTTACCTCACGCCAAACGTTGAGTTATCAGAGTCTCATTCTCCTAAATATATATGCATTTACATATAAACCCTATAGTATTCTTATCTTTTAAAAAAAAAAATAGTCTTTTCATATATTTATGTTTTCTCTTCACATTCAATAGAGAAAACTTTTCATGTTTTTTTTCATCTTTTTAGGTAAAAAATTTCATCATCTTCTTATAACTTTTCATTTACAATAAAAAAAAAGTCCTAATTTTTGTCAATTCATGCATGGATATCTGTAAATATTCATGGATACCTCAAAATTCATGGATTATCCGCTTAATTAGTTGATACTCATACGAATATGGAGCAGACATGAATATCATATTTATCAAACGGACGGACACGTATATCATACTATCCGCCTCTATGGATATCTATTTATATCCCGTAACGATGCAAATATTTCACTTTTACCTCTAATTGTCAAATATTATCAATTCTTTTTATTCAGCAAGTACTCTTCCTTTTACCTCTAATATTTGCATTTATGTAATATTTAAAAATTAAAAGTATTGACACATAAATTAATGCAACTTTTTTTATTCAGCAAGTACTCTTCCTTTACTAGCTTCAAATTAAAGACCTCAAGGTTGATGAATGAATCTAGTACTAGTAAGTAGTAACTGTAGATTATATGGTAAAAAAAAGTGAAAATATTTAATATAAGGAGTGTGGATTTGAATCCATAATGTTTTTTTCCCGGTCACTTAGTGTGCAACCAGAGTTTTGACATTTTAGTCATAAAAAAAACGTTTTATAACCGTATATAAGATTCGTTGACGCAAGAATATTAAAAATGTTTATCCGAAAATATTTTTACATATTTATTAAATAATATGCCAACACATAATTGTTAAAAATACGTGTATATCAAATTAAATTACATTATAATGTCAATTTTTATAGTAGATCATATACTTTAAATGGATGTACCTGTAAAAATATTTTATATTTTACCCGTATATATAAATTAATTAAGGCCTAAAAACAATGTGTAGCACTACTATAATTATTAATAATAAACAGAGATAAGTTTAGAGTTGTATTCTTTAAATCCTTCTTATAACTTGTATGTATTATTGAATAATAAAATATTTCGTTTTCTAAATAATGTAAATATATTTTTAATAAAATAAGCATTAATATAATTTTACTTTAAAATAAATTAAAATTAAGCTGTTATTAAAAAAAAAACTAATTCAAGTGGGCCTCGTGAAAATCTAGTCTAGAATTAAAAAATGATGTTTTATCTCTCTACCCCCATGAATCTTTTATCCCCTGAATTTTCAATTTTGCCCTTGAAAAAACTTCGATTCGTAGAAACCAAAGTTTTTTTTGCCTTGAAAACAAATTTCGGTTTCTAAAAAACAAAATTTACTCTGAAATTGCATTAGTAAAAATTCGGTTTCTGCGAACCGAATTTTTCTACAAGAGCAAAATTGAAATATTGGGATATAAAAGATTCACGGGAGGTGGAGAGAGAAAACATCTTAAAAAATTGAGAAAGATAAGTTCAAATGTAATTTGAGAAATATAAGTTCATCCATGACGAATGCAAGTGGTGATGCCTGCTCACAGGGCCGGAGCCGAGATTTTGGAGGCCCGGGACAAATAATAAAACTAAATACTTGATAAAAAAACTTTTTTTTTTTCCAAAAAAGGAACATAATCTGTTTAGAAATTAATTTTTTTTATAGAGTAGAAATTAATTATTTATTTTCAAAGAAACAATAAAATGTATTTTTTTAAAAAAAATAATAAAGTAGTCGAGTTATTTATAAATTTTAAAGTTTTTTTTTTTGTGACAGTTATAAAGTTTTTTTTATTTCTTTTTATGCAAAGAGTATTTAATTTATAGAATATAAACAATAATTGTGTAAATTCATTATAAAAATCTTAAATAAAAGAAAATAAAATAAAACTGTCATTGGGGGGAATCGAACTCACAACAATAGCACTATAACTTTTGGGCTAGAGCGCGCACCACCAGGCCAATGAACCTATTGTGATTATTTGGGGCCCTAGGCTGGAGGCCTGGTTGCCTTGGCCCAAAACCGGGCCTGCCTGCTCACGCCATGATGATCTCAAATATTATTTTTTTTCTGTAAACCTGATTATCCAAAGTAAATTTCTTTTCGCCCAATAATGTCATAAACTTCTCTCACACACACACAACTCGAATTTTCATTAACACTTTATTTTAGAATCTACATTGTGTTTAATGTTTATAGCTGCTTGAATAAAATTCTCTCACTTCATATATATACCAGCAATCCATTCCTCTTCTCTCTCACTTCATATATATACCGGCATGTTAAGAGTCTCACATCAGTTGAGAGATGTTCTAACTAAGTGTTTATATACAGGTGACAATCTTCACCTTACAAGCCGATTTTGTAGGGTTGTGATGTAGGAGGGTTTCTTTAGTAATTTATTATTTTAGATAGATTTAGTTTTATTATATTTTAGGTAGATTTTTTATATTTCACCTAGATTAGTTATTTTTATATTTTAGGTAGATTTGTTATTTTTATTTAGTTAGGTTTGTTATTTTCTTTTCCAATCTTTTAGGAGATTTGTTATTTTTATTTTTCACTCTTATTTAAGCTAAACTATTGTAACCTTGAAGGCAACCTTTTGATTTAATAAAATTCAGAGATTTTTCTCAAATTTGGTGGATTCCAAATTACTCCTTCCGGTGGATTCCGGAAGTCTAGTGGATTCTAGATTAGTTACTCTTTCTGGTGGATTCCGGAAATCTGGTGGATTTCAGAGCCTTATATAACAGGTTTGTCGCTTGCGAACCTGTGTTTTATTATAGGATTAGTGATGGAATATTTCGCAAGTGAACGAATTACCACGTAGTAATAAAAATATCGATCCACAGGGATTGTGTGATCAAACTAGTTCAATAGTGCTCATAGACATTATGCAAGAAATACACATAAATTGGGGGTATGTTGAGTGATGAATTGTTAGAAAACGTGCTTTGATATAATGGAAAAGCGAGGTAGAATCATCGGAATCGCCTAGTCTATAGCTAAACCACATGCAATCTACTATATCATAGGAATCTACTCAAGTGTTCACAACTAGATCGACAAATTAGTGAACCGCAATCTCTTGTCCAAATCCACTCTATTCGTTGTCGATACTCCCCCGATCTCTCGGGCGGAAGCTACCTACAACGAATGATATTAACGCGCGTCAATCGTTCGCTACACTCTATGCCTCAATCTCTCGACCGGAGACACTCGAGTGCTCAATGCAATTCAGTTCAGAAATTAAATCAATACTCTCGCACGTGACTTAACTCGAAATCATTACAACACTAATAAAGGATTATAAAGCATTAAGCATCGAATTGCATTAAATCAACACTATTAACAGAGTAGATTCTTACACATATAGCAGATTACAACTGATCTATCTACATTCTAGACTATCCTAGATCCTACCTCCAAGGAAGCTTAGCTCCTCATCGCCCTTGGTTCGCGTCCTAGCTTCAATGTCATGGCTTGTGAATCCATGCTATCGATGTGCTTGGAGCTATCCTCTGGAGTCTTGAATCCCAATCTTGAAGTTTCCAAACCCAGAATGTAGATCAAATTTGCAGAATTTTCCAACCCGAAAACAGAATTATGCAGAAACTATATATACAGAAGGCAACCACGCCGCGCGCCAGATCTATCACGCCGCGCGTGGTTGCAGATCCATCAACTACGCCGCGCGTGATAACGGTATCACGCGGCGCGTGATCAAGTCAGAGAGCAATCTTCTTCTTCAACAAGGCTTCACGCCGCGCGTGGTAAGGCATCACGCCGCGCGTGATCAGAGTGAAAATCTTGGCTCCCTGTGAGCTCCATCACGCGGCGCGTGATGGGCTACGCCCCCAGCGTAGTGAAAATCCTCCATTTCCTGCAATTTTTCCTGTTTTCTTGCAAAACAAGTAATCAAGCTTATGATTAGATTTCTCTTATATTTATTGCTAAAAACCTACTAAAATGCATCTAATGTTGCTAAAATAGGCATGGATTAGAGAGTGTGACGATTCGTCATCACAACCCCAAACTTAAACCTTTCCTTGTCCTCAAGGAAACAACTTTTACCTCAAGCTTTTGTGTCAAGACCTTGGCATTTTCCTTAAATTCATTCGAATCATACATACGTGAGAATCACCTGATGATCAATGATCCACCTGCAAACAATGCTCAATTGCACAACCGTTCCCGCAAGACATTTTCAAGTAGTTCACACTTTTCAACCAAGGCTCTATGATCTCATCACACTACTCACATGCACTCTTCAGTTTTTGGTACTTCACTCAAATCAACACATCAATGCAAGTCAACAATAATTTTGCAAGTAATCTAAGAATTCATTCGGTTCACTTTGTGCACACACATTAGAGGTCTTTTAGGGTTATAACGTGGCTTGGCTAGGGTGGATGGTGATATTTTGGGATAAGTAGTAGAAAAACTTGGAGTTAGATCCCCCTATTAGTCAAAGAACATTTTCATAAACCAAACCCCTTTTCTTTTGAAACATAGTGGACTAGAGAACATTGTTAAATCATCAACAAAGTTTTGCAATTCTTTTGAATTCAAGGCTATCACTTCTTTTCTATATTTTTTTTTTTTGATTTTTCACATTCATTCATCTCCCTTTTTGTTTCATTTTTCATTTTCTTTCTTATCTCTTCTTCTTTGCCTTGCAACTTTTGAAAATTTTTTTGAAAAAATATTCAATCAAAACTTTTATAAGTTCTCTAGTACCCTCACCCCAAACTTTATTTGTTGCTAATTCCAAAGAGCAACCCCAAACTTAGTGGTGAGCAATGCGCATCAACCACTAATTAGGTGCCTAACCTCCAAGAAAGTCATTCCTTTTTTTTTTCATCCAAAATTTCTTAAGGTATTGCAAAAATAACATATTCTTTTCCAGCTCAAATTGGTTAAGCAAAGGATAATTATAAGTAAGGGTGGATAGAAAGGCTCAAAGATACCAAGGAATATGCCTCGTGTGTGCTACAAAAGTACCAATCAAATAAAAAGACGACAAGCAAAATCGAGAGACAATACATGAGTGGATATCACACCTAGAAGAAAAAGAAGTGTTTGGCTCAATACCTCTCGGTTGGGTCGAATCAAAGAACCGGTCAAAAAGTGTGCGTTCCCTTCCTTTGCCTCTTGTTCACATGAGTGCAACAAGCTATTGCACTGCAGGTTTCACAAATCACACACGGAGAAAATCATGCAATTGATACTCAAGTAACTAGAAGGAACATGCCAAAGTATTGAAACAAACTCTAAAAGTAAACGCCATTCCACAATAAAACAAGACAAAATTCAAATTCAAAGGTTAAAATAATACAATCCAGCCAAATCCAAGCAACATCAAATATTATTACAAACCAACGAAAGTAAAATAGATGAAAGTAAAAAGTAGAGAAAGAGTAGTAGTGTAGTAGCAACAGCAGAGATTAGAGAGCAGAGAAGCCCTTACTTCACAGTTTTTGAAACTTCTTACCAACAAAGTGCATAATCGATGATTGAAGAGAAGAAAGGTTAATAGTAGTCACGTGCATTGATTTTTAGGACTCACATCCTTTTTGAGATACTGAGATAGATGGATGGATCTGAGGCCTAAAACCAAACACCAGACTGTATACCTTAATACTTGCGAAAACCCTCATAACTTGAATTAATGAAATGAAGGTTTACTGAATTCACTTGCACTGATTTTAGGCTTCACATCGCACTTAAGAACTTAGTGAAATTGATAGATCTGAAGCCTAAAACCACGCAGATGAATTTGAACCCTGATTAACGGTGCGTTTTTAGCTAGAAATTGAGAGTTTAAATAATCGAAACAGAGTCACCTGATGACGCTGCGCGTGACTTACTCCACGCCGCGCGTGATCTATTTCAAATTCCTCTTTTGCCCAAACTCCAACGGTCATGTTGACCAATTTCAAACGGTCAGGTTGACTTGACGACGCCGCGCGTAGTGGTACCCACGCCGCGCGTGATTACTTTAACAAAACCACTTTCCTCCCTGCCTTGTTCACGCAGCGCGTGAAAGATACCATGCCGCGCGTGATCACTAGTCAGAGAGCTAACTTAACCATTTCCATAATCACGCCGCGCGTAGAAGGTCTTCACGCCGCGCGTGATCGATACTCAAGTGGCCCCCTTTTCCTCAACTTATACTACGCCGCGCGTAATCGCACTACGCCCCAGCGTAGTTCAATTCAACAGTCCCCTGTTTTCGCTCTGTTTGCTGCTGAATGCTGCGCACCTACCTACAAATTACAAAACAAAACAACTAATCATTAGAAACCGTTGGGTTGCCTCCCAACCAGCGCTTGTTTAACGTCCCGATGCTTGACGTTTCATGCCCCTACGGGTCTTGGAAGAAAAGAGCCACATTGTGCCGAACGAGCTCTCCACCACGATAAACTTTCAACCTTTGACCATTCACCTTAAAACTCTGATTCTCCTCCCCTGATTTGAAGATTTCCACAGCCCCATGTGGAAACACCTCCTTAACTATAAAAGGACCAGACCACTTGGACTTGAGTTTACCGGGGAATAATTTGAATCGCGAGTTAAATAGTAACACCAACTGTCCTTCGTGAAACTCTTTTGGAACTAATTTCGCATCATGATAGCGTTTAGTCCTTGCCTTGTATAGTACCGCATTCTCATATGCCCTTTCGCGCCATTCTTCTAACTCATTGAGCTTCAACAACCGAGCTCTACCGGCGAGAGTGGCATCCATGTTCAGTTGCTTAACAGCCCAGTATGCTTTATGCTCAAGCTCTACGGGTAAATGACATGCTTTTCCATAAACCAACTGATACGGGGAAAACCCGAGGTGGGTTTTAAATGCAGTACGGTATGCCCATAACGCATCATCGAGTCTGAGTGACCAATCCTTCCTTGATGAAGAAACCGTCTTCTCAAGAATCTGTTTCAACTGGCGATTGGACACTTCAACTTGTCCGGAAGTTTGAGGATGATAAGGAGTAGCAACCTTGTGCTTAACATTATACTTCCTCAACAAATTTTCAAGATGCTGATTAATGAAGTGCTTTCCCCCATCACTGATTAAGATCCTTGGCACCCCGAACCTTGTAAATATGTTCTTTTTGAGAAACCGCACCACAGTGGCTGAATCATTGGCTTGGCAGGCTGTAGCTTCGACCCACTTTGTAACATAATCCACACAAACCAAAATGTGCACATTAGATTGGGAAGAAGGAAATGGTCCCATGAAGTCGATCCCCCATACATCAAATGGTTCGACTTCAGTTAGGCCATGCTGCGGCATCTCATCTCTTTTAGAAACACTCCCCGATCTTTGACATGCATCACAAGCTTTTACATACTCCATACAATCCTGAAATATCGTTGGCCAAAAGAACCCACATTGTAAAACCTTCGCAGCTGTTCTTGGGCCACTATGATGCCCGCCACAAGGCGAGTTATGACAATGCCACATAATACCGCGGATCTCACTATCGGCCACACATCGACGAATCATGCCATCATTACTCATCTTGAACAAAAATGGATCATCCCAGAAATAATGTCGCGAATCCGCGAAGAGCTTCTTCTTTTGTTGCGCCGTCATTTCTTCCGGAATGAATCCACTAGCTTTGAGGTTGGCAATATCACCGAACCATGGAAACGCAGATACAGCAAGCAATTTTTCATCCGGGAATTCACACTTAATAGCTTCTTCCTTATTAGTAACATCCGGATTGCTTAGCCTTGAGAGGTGGTCAGCCACCACATTCTCTACCCCCTTCTTGTCTCGAATTTCCAAATCAAACTCCTGTAAGAGCAACATCCATCGCAACAATCGCGGCTTGGAATCGCCCTTTGTCAACAAATACTTCAAAGCTGAATGATCTGTAAAAACAATCACTTTTGACCCAATTAGATAGGAACGAAACTTTTCCAAAGCGAATACCACCGCTAGCAATTCCTTCTCCGTCGTGGTGTAGTTAATTTGATTCTCATTAAGGACCTTGCTAGAGTAGTATATCACATGGAAAAGTTTGTTATGGTGTTGGCCTAGGACTGCACCAACCGCGTAATCACTGGCATCGCACATCAATTCAAAAGGGAGATCCCATTGTGGCGCAACGATCACGGGGGCAGTAACCAACTTAGCTTTAAGACAATTAAATGCAGTCACACAAGCCTCATCGAAAAGAAACACCGTATCCTTGACTAGTAAGGATGATAAGGATTTTGCAATTGTTGAAAAATCCTTAATGAACCGCCGGTAGAACCCGGCATGTCCGAGAAAACTCCTTACCCCCTTTACATTTGACGGTGGAGGTAGCTCTTTGATTACCTCAATTTTGGCTTGGTCTACTTCAATCCCCTTTGAGGAGATTTTGTGGCCGAGAACAATCCCTTCTCTTACCATGAAGTGACATTTTTCCCAATTTAAAACCAAATTGGTACTTATACACCTTTTCAGCACATCATTCAAATTAGAAAGGCAAAAATCGAAAGACTTACCGAAAACCGAAAAGTCATCCATAAATACCTCCATAGTGTCCTCCATCATATCGGAGAAGATGGCAAGCATACATCTTTGAAACGTCGCTGGGGCATTACATAACCCAAATGGCATTCTTCGATATGCGAACACCCCAAAGGGACAAGTAAATGCCGTTTTCTCTTGATCTTCCGGATCGACGGTGATCTGATTGTAACCTGAGTAACCATCAAGGAAACAGTAGAACTCTTGCCCTGCTAACCGTTCCAACATCTGATCCATGAATGGCAAGGGGAAGTGATCCTTCCTAGTAGCGGTGTTAAGTCGGCGATAGTCAATGCACATACGCCATCCCGTAACAGTCCGAGATGGAATAAGCTCATTCTTATCGTTTTTCACCACAGTCATCCCCCCCTTTTTCGGCACCACATGGACTGGGGATACCCAAGCACTATCGGAAATGGGGTATATCATGCCGGCCTCCAAGAGTTTTAGCACCTCTTTCTTCACAACTTCCTTCATGGTAGGATTGAGTCTTCGTTGAGGTTGCACAACTGGTTTAAACTCAGCTTCCAACTTGATTTTATGCATGCAAAAAGTGGGACTTATTCCTTTTAGATCGGAGATAGTCCACCCCATTGCGGCTTTGTTGGACTTCAAGACCCTCAACAGTTTTTCCTCTTCCAAATGAGTGAGTTTGCTGCTAATGATGGCTGGAAATGAAGCATCATCACTTAAGAACACATACTTTAGATGTGAAGGGAGTTGCTTCAGTTCGGGAGCTTTCCTTTCTTCTTCCGTTTGATCCTCATCCTTCACTTCAAGGAGGTTTTCAAACTTAGGACTTTCATCTATCCGATTAGCATTCAAATTGCTAAGACATAACTCAATTTCTCGCTCCCATTCGTCTTCCTCATTACCCATGGAGTTAACTAACACTTTTTCCAGAGTGGACGAGGAGTGTTGAACCTTAAAGATATCTTCAATGACCTCGTCAACCAATTCAATTCTGAAACATTGAGTGTCATCGTCGTGTTGTTTCATAGCTTCAAACACATTAAAGAGGATTTGTTCGCCGTCAGTCCGGAACGTTAGTTCTCCTAACTCCACATCGATAAGGGCGCGACCGGTAGCTAAGAATGGTCTTCCTAACAGCAGGGGTTCCCAATTCTTGTCTTCCTCCATGTCTAAGACAACAAAGTCAGCTGGAAACACAAATCCGCCGACTCGAACTAGAACATCATGTAAGATCCCTTCCGGATACACGATGGATCTATCCGCCAAAGAGAGACTCATCTTTGTCGGCTTTGCTACAGCTCCCGGTATCTTCTTCATGATTGATAACGGCATCAAATTTACACTAGCACCCAAGTCACACAAAGCCTGTCCAATAGTAAGATCCCCAATGGAACAAGGGATTGTAAAGCTCCCCGGATCTTTCTTTTTCTGAGGTAGCTTCCGTTGAATGAGGGCGCTGCACTCTTCTGTCATACTTACCATTTCATCATCTAGCGGTTTTCTTTTCTTTGTGAGCAGCTCCTTCAAAAACTTTGCATAACTTGGCATTTGCTCCAAAACCTCCACTAATGGTATAGCCATCTCAAGCTTGTTCAACACCTTCATGAACTTCTTGAACTCCTTCTCCCGCTCAAGATTCTTAACTTTCTTTCTCCTAGGAAAAGGCATCCTAGCATACGGCGATTCATCAACTCCTTTACCTTTCTCAACCTTCTTGCTCTCTTTTTCTTTTATCTCCCTCTGTTTTTCAACTTCTTCTCTCTCATCCTCACTAATCTCAACTTCCTTAGACATATTTTCATTTTCTACTTCTCCTTCAAATCTCTCCTTTTCGACTACAACCTCTTGCTTATTTTCAACTTCTCCCTCATTGACCTTCTTTTTCAAGGGTTTCTCCACAGCTGGCCTTTCCGGTACCTCTCTACTCCTCAAAGTGATTCCATTGCAAGTTTCATTTTTCGGGTTATCATGAGTGTTTCCACCGAAACCTCCTTGGTTTTGCAACATAGAAAACTGTCTTGACAGCTGACCCATTTGCACCTCAAGATTCTTTATAGAAGCTTCATGATTCTTGTTAGAGGTTGCTTGACTCGATTTCATCGCTTCAAAATTGCTTTGGGTCATAAGCATGAACTGATTTAGAGTCTCTTCCATCCTTGATGGAGGCCTTTGCTGCTGTTGCGGTGCACCTTGACCTTGCATACCGTTCCCCCACCCGGAACCGTTGTTATTGTTGTTGTACGGCTTCCGGAAATTGGCTCCTCTGAACCCTCCGGGAAGCATCCGCCATTTGGGTGGTCCTGCAAACAAAAATCACAACGCACATTGTCAATTTTACCTATTGGAGAAGATTGAACTTGTGGATTGGACAGCAGCTTCATCATTGCTTCCATTTGGCTAGTCATGAGCTTTTGCTGTGCCAATAGTGCTGTTTGAGTATCCAATTCCAACACTCCGCCTTTCTTTTTGGCTCCTCTATCATTAGTAGCTCTATACTCGTTTTGAGCCATGCTTTCCACCAATTCTCTTGCTTCAGTTTCGTCACGGTTCTTCAACGAACCACCGGCTGATGCGTCAAGTATCATTCGAGTTTGAGCCCTCAAACCTTGGGTAAACATTTGCATCTGATTATGGCCATCGAAACCGTGATTCGGACACCTTTTAAGACAAACTTTGAACCTCTCCCAAACATCATACAACGTTTCACCATCCGCTTGTTCGAAGTTGCTAATTTCAGCCCTTCTTTCTAGAAACTTATGAATTGGGAAGTAACGATCCAAGAACTTCCGCTCCAATTGCCTCCAAGTCTCAATCGTTCCGGCGGGTATCGTGTCCAACCAATCTTTAGCACGGCCGGTGAGAGAATGCTTGAATAACCTTAGTCTTTTGTCCGATTCGCTCACCCCCGGTGGATCGGTATAGTCGCAGGCTTCATAGAAGTGAGACAAGTGTAAGTTCGGGCATTGAGCTTCTGAACCTGAATAAGGATTCTCTTTTAGGGCGGAAAGGACCGTGTTCTTGATGTCGAATGAGACAGGATTCGCCGGCTGAAACCCTTGATTTGCCAACGCGTCGTTGTCTCTCCTCCCATAATCACCAAGGGTACGCCTTGGCGGTTGAGGAACCGGTGGAACTTGCTCTTCTTCCATTGTGGCTGAAGTCTGTCCTTGACAGTCCGGTGTATCCCTTAGCAAGGTTGTTCCCCTTAATGCTTGAGCTTCCCTTGTTGCCTTCCGACGTGCGCGAGCTGTCTTTTCAATTTCGGGATCGAATTGTAGCTCCGTGGGACCTGTTCTCCGCATGCACAATGAAACACACAAGTAGAACGCTCCGGGAGAAAAAAAAAATATAAAGCAGAAAAATAAAGAAAACACAGAAAATATGAACACTAATGCCTTGTCGAATCAATCACAATCCCCGGCAACGGCGCCAAAAACTTGATGGAATATTTCGCAAGTGAACGAATTACCACGTAGTAATAAAAATATCGATCCACAGGGATTGTGTGATCAAACTAGTTCAATAGTGCTCATAGACATTATGCAAGAAATACACATAAATTGGGGGTATGTTGAGTGATGAATTGTTAGAAAACGTGCTTTGATATAATGGAAAAGCGAGGTAGAATCATCGGAATCGCCTAGTCTATAGCTAAACCACATGCAATCTACTATATCATAGGAATCTACTCAAGTGTTCACAACTAGATCGACAAATTAGTGAACCGCAATCTCTTGTCCAAATCCACTCTATTCGTTGTCGATACTCCCCCGATCTCTCGGGCGGAAGCTACCTACAACGAATGATATTAACGCGCGTCAATCGTTCGCTACACTCTATGCCTCAATCTCTCGACCGGAGACACTCGAGTGCTCAATGCAATTCAGTTCAGAAATTAAATCAATACTCTCGCACGTGACTTAACTCGAAATCATTACAACACTAATAAAGGATTATAAAGCATTAAGCATCGAATTGCATTAAATCAACACTATTAACAGAGTAGATTCTTACACATATAGCAGATTACAACTGATCTATCTACATTCTAGACTATCCTAGATCCTACCTCCAAGGAAGCTTAGCTCCTCATCGCCCTTGGTTCGCGTCCTAGCTTCAATGTCATGGCTTGTGAATCCATGCTATCGATGTGCTTGGAGCTATCCTCTGGAGTCTTGAATCCCAATCTTGAAGTTTCCAAACCCAGAATGTAGATCAAATTTGCAGAATTTTCCAACCCGAAAACAGAATTATGCAGAAACTATATATACAGAAGGAAACCACGCCGCGCGCCAGATCCATCAACTACGCCGCGCGTGATAACGGTATCACGCGGCGCGTGATCAAGTCAGAGAGCAATCTTCTTCTTCAACAAGGCTTCACGCCGCGCGTGGTAAGGCATCACGCCGCGCGTGATCAGAGTGAAAATCTTGGCTCCCTGTGAGCTCCATCACGCGGCGCGTGATGGGCTACGCCCCCAGCGTAGTGAAAATCCTCCATTTCCTGCAATTTTTCCTGTTTTCTTGCAAAACAAGTAATCAAGCTTATGATTAGATTTCTCTTATATTTATTGCTAAAAACCTACTAAAATGCATCTAATGTTGCTAAAATAGGCATGGATTAGAGAGTGTGACGATTCGTCATCAATTAGCGCTTGCTTTTCCTTCACGCTTCCGTACTGCGTCAGTTGGTATCAGAGCAGGTTTCTCCTGTTCTTTTCCTAACGTGATCAGCCATGGGAGAATCAATTCCGGTTATTAGGGTTCGCAATAACAACCATATTGTTACGTACATAAAATCAGAACATACTCGTGGTGAATCTGATTTGGAATACTATGAGCGTAGATATTACAAAAGGTTGAAGGATGATTACTACGAGTTTAAAATCTCTGATTTGACATATCGTTGTCCGTTTTGTTACAACAAAGATTACTCGTTGTCCGACCTTTTGAGGCATGCTTACAGAATGACAGGTAACTCGCGTAAAACGATTAAAGATATTCCTAAACATTCTGTTTTGATAACATATGTTAATTGGTATGTTAATGTTAAATTCGAGGAAGCATTTAGCATCTTCAATAATGCCAATAACAACAATCATGCCAATAATTTTCATCTACGTCACATAGCTACTGAAACCCTAGATGATAACCAACCATCTCTTCCCGAGAAACTTGACGATCCTGCTTATAAATCCAAACTGAAAGAAACCGAAGTAGTTGTTGAACAAGATGTTTCGGTTGAAGTTGACGAATCGAAAGATGAGAAGGAAGAGATCGATGAACATGATGATTCAGAAAAGAGGATCAAACGGATGTGGAGTCTAAAATGGTAGAAACTACAATCGATGAGGAAGAAGTGTTCAATCTAGAATCGGAGGGTAGTTTCAACGAGGACAACAATGGCATGGATTGCGACATCCAAACAGAGGCGACGCCAGAAATTGATGAAGAAACAAAGGAGAAAGAATATCGTGTAACAAGTTTATCGTCGTCGGCAGCGCAATATGATGCGACCTTAAGGACAATACAAACAAAGAAACTTATGAACTTTTATCGGTGTTCTCATGTTATGCATATAAGCTTTACCGCCCTTGTGGAGTTATTAGATGGATTAACAAGCTATTATCTCAAGTTAGAGGAGAAAAATCAAGCTTTTAAAGAAGAAAAGAGTCTGTATGAGGCAAGACTAAAGGAAGAGCAAAAAGTAGCAATCAAACAAACGAGAAAGAATTTGATAATTAAAGCAGAACCAATACTAAGTTTCTACTATGATAAACGCATGAGTCAGTATCAAGATGAGAACTCGGGGTCGAGTTCTTTTGAGGTAGAGGAGACTGATGTAGGAGGGTTTCTTTAGTAATTTATTATTTTAGATAGATTTAGTTTTATTATATTTTAGGTAGATTTCTTATTTTTATATTTCACCTAGATTAGTTATTTTTATATTTTAGGTAGATTTGTTATTTTTATTTAGTTAGGTTTATTATTCTCTTTTACAATCTTTTAGGAGATTTGTTATTTTTATTTTCCACTCCTATTTAAGCTAAACTATTGTAACCTTGAAGGCAACCTTTTGATTTAATAAAATTCAGAGATTTTTCTCAAATTTGGTGGATTTCAAATTACTCTTTCTGGTGGATTCCAGAACCTTTATCTAAAAGGATTAGCGCTTGCTTTTCCTTCACGCTTCCGTACTGCGTCAGGTTGAGTTAGGCCCAATACTCAATTTTAAGATGGTATCAAAGCCTCTCCACGATCCGTTGGGCAACCTGTTATCAGGTTTCCGCTATCAGGCCACCTACCGTTTATATCCACGCACCAAGCCCAATAGTGCTGGGCGTGATGGGGTGTGTTAAGAGTCCCACATCGATTGAGAGATGGTATGACTAAGTGTTTATATACAAGTGGCAATCTTCACCTTACAAGCCGGTTTTATAGGGTTGAGTTAGGCCCAATACTCAATTTTAAGACAGCAATCCATTCCTCTTCTCTCTCACTTCATGTTTGGTATGATCTTCTCTCCTTTGCGGCCTTTTCGTGTTTCATCTATCCATGTGAGCATTGCTTCCTCAACACATGTCTATGGGTTTTTGCATTTTGTATTGCGGAAGCTGATACCACCGATAGTACTCTTGATACAACGGATTGAGTTTTTTTTTTGTTTGTTTGTGTTGTATTGCGGAATTTAGTTGAATATATTTACTTGGTCGAATAGCTTGTCTAACTCTATTTGAAATAAATTCAATAACAATACATTAAGTTTACCTTTGTATAAGTTTTGCGGATTTGTTGGTTTATGTTTGAATTTATGTATAATCTCTACACACACTCTTTTTCAGTAACCAATGTTTTATCCCGTTGAATTTTCTTCGATAAGGTTTGTAAAGAGGCGGAGATATCCTCACACCTTGAGTTTTGGTCTAGTTGCCAAAAATTTCTTTGTATTTTTCTTATTTTTATTTAGTATATTAATTAGGTAACTTCTTTAGAGTGCTAACATAATTTAGATGTCTTAGTCGTCATCTTTTGTATTTTTTATTTTAAAGAAAAACCCCAAATTCGATGTTTGATGAACATTTGCTATCAAAATAAATGCTGCGTATGTTAAATGTTTGATATTAAGCAGATAATGACGTGATATGAATATATGATATAAATCAACTTAATAATAAAAGAGTTTAATGAACACTAATTTAATTTTACATTGACAATCAACTAGAATGGTTTAATCTTTCATATCATATCAAGAAGGTAGGGTTAAGTTGGATAACATTGCGGAAAACATGGTTTTGATTGGTTTACGGTGTAAGTGCATATTACTTTTTCTCATAATAAAATAATGTCTTTCAACTTTCAAGTTATGATAAGAATGAAGTGGGCAGGATACTGGTGCTAAGAACAAAAAACAAATGAATCTTCTAGTAAGCTATATAAGAAAACAATATCTACGACATTAAATTTAGGTGGTTAATGAACTTTATATTATCGGGCTTTCTTCTCCCGAAAATCAAAGAATTAATAAATAAAAAAATATATAAAAAACATTGTTAATGGACTTGTAATATATAATTACATGATCTTTTCTAAACATTCTAGTAATTAATTGACTAACACCCAAAGTTGTCAGAATTGGATCGGTCATCGAACCGGTGAGCTTACTGGTTCAAGATTCAATTGGTCAGACCGGATTCAACCGTGTCGGATCGTTTTTAATTATATATATATATATATATATATATATATATATATATATATATATATATATATATATATATATATATATATATATATATATAAAACAATAATATTAATTTGAATTTCACATTATACTTACTAGTAATAAAAATAATATTAATTTCACATTATTAAATATTTTATACTTTTTAATATGTTGTTTGGTATAACCCACTTTGGTTGGTGCATTGGTATTGGTTTGGTACTTGGGAGTCTGCTCCTCTTGAGGTCTGAGGTTCGATTCTCTCTGGTGCCAATTTGGGTGGGCTAATTTAGCTTCTTCAAAAAAAATATGTTGTTTGGTATTTTTAATATTTATCTAGAACTAGAGAAAATAAAAAGTCACCTTCTTAATATTTAATATTTTTAATATTATTGTGTTATCATCTCCAACATCAACTCTTCTTTCTCCCACCTTTCTATTTCTTATTTTTTATTTGTCTTTGTAGTTTGTATTTGTTAAAGGAACAAGAGATCTTGCTAATCAACCTCCATCTAGCAACAATATTTCACTGAAACCAACATTCACAACTTTTTTTTTTTTTACAAAGATTCACAACCTGTTTTTAAGATCAACAAAATATGTATTTCTAATCTATATCTCATAGTTGTGTTGATACTAAAAATAAAATGAATCAATTTCTAACATGGAAGATCTACGTGCAGAGTCTCTTTTAACGCACAAAAGAACACAAAAGTGTGTTATGGCGGTGAATCAATTTTTATCCACAACTCATGCTTGAAAAAATAAAATAGCAATTTGCAAAGATCACATCTAATTGTAGAGATTAAAATCTTCATCAATTATGTGTGTTGTTTTTGATTATGTGTATTTCAATTTAAAAAAAATTGAAACACTGTTTTTGACCAGATAAAAAAAGTAAAAAATTTAAAAATAAAATAAAATACAGGTCGTTGAACCCCCAGACCGGTCGGTTCACCGGTTTTTACCGATTTTCACCGATTTTATGTCGGTTCAAACGTTTTTTATCCGGTTTGATTGCTCACCAGTTTTTAACACTAACCGGACCGGATTCAGGTCCGGTTCCTGGTTCGACCGGTCCGGTCCGGTTTTGATAACCTTGATAACACCATACTTAGTTGTGATTATATTTTATCTTTTATTTTTTTTTGTACAAAAGAGGGCCTAAGCCCAGTTGTGATTATATTTTATATGCCTCCACAAACTTATAAGTTATAAGTTCTCATATTATTAATCTCCAACAACACTTATTTAAGAGTGACCGGTTAGTGTTAAAAACCGGTGAGCAATCGAACCGAATAAAAAAAATTTGAACCGGCATAAAACCAGTGAAAACCGGTAAAAATCGGTGAACTGGCCGGTCTGGGTGGTTTAGCGGCCTGTATATTATTTTATTTTTTACTTTTTTTTATCTTGTCAAAAACAGTGTTTCAAATTTATTTGTTTTTAATTGAAACACACATAATCAAAAACAAGATGATATTCATGTGTTTTTTGGATGCGTAGCAGCCCGCAAATGTTGGTCGGTCACAGACCTGTCACAGTTGTTGCAGAATGCAGCTTACCAGGACGGGACAGTCGTAGACAGGGTGTTTCGAATGTGCATAAATGAGGATAGTGCAAAGATAGGACGGGTTGCATCGTTATTTTGGTGCATTTGGCATAATCAAAACGACAAGATCTGGAATGACAATATTCAGTCTCCGAGCCAAGTTGGATGCATGGCGTTCGTCGTCTGGAATGAGTGGTTTACCGTCCACCAACTGCAGCTTCATAACATTGTTCCTGTTGAGGATCCTAGGCCGGTTCGGTGGGAGAAACCAGTAGTGAGATGGATAAAATGTAATGTTGATGCTACGTTTGTAGTTGGGTCTGGTGTTACTTCTATGGGTCTTTGCTTTCGTGATACCAATGGACATTTTGTGGGTGACTTGACTCATTGGCAGCAGCCTTTTTATTTAATAGTGGAAGGCGAAGCATGGGCACTATTACATGTTATGGAAGAGGCTATCCATCGTAGATTTGAGCGAGTTCAATTTGAAAGGACTCAAAGTTGTTGGTTGACGCTATCCATTCGAGAAAACGGAGAAATTCGGAATTTAGTTTAATTATTAACGACATTATTCTTCTTATGTCATCTTCTTATGTAAACTTTGAGGTTAAGTTTGTTAGGAGACAAACGAATTTGGTTGCTTGTACTCTTGCTAGGGCGGCCAATGTTTGAGCTAGCTAGTTTCCATAGATTTGAGATTATTTCCTTATGTATTGAACATTTATTAGTTAATGATATGAATTAAGTTTGTTTGGTTAAAAAAAAGAAGTGAGATATTGACATATTGCATGTCCCTCACCCCCCAAGTTCTCCCGTAGACTTGTGTTTACACACATCGACCTAGTTATCTAGACAATCTTGTTTGCCTGTTTAACTCCTTCTTACAAGAATCTCGTTTGCTTCTAAACACTGAAACATAGACTTAAGAGTTCAGAGGTTCTCAATATTGTAGTTACTTCACCAAGAAACAAAATATCTTCTGCATATAATTGTGTGGTTCTCTTTCAAATATTCACAAGATGTTGATATCATATAAATTTAATTATTTATTTTGTAAAAGAAAAATAATATATTAATAACGAAATTAATCCCGATCAATTACAAGGTCCTAAGCAGGTATAAAACTAGGTCAATAGGGGACTATAAAAAGATCTCCCTGCCGAATAAACAATTACAACCTAAAGTTAAAACATAACAATACAACCAAATCAAGTGATTTAAATACCTAAACAAGATAACAGATTAAACCGCCACATATTCAAATGATAGTTAAAAAAAAAAAAAAAAAAACTTAGTCATTAGCCAATACCAGACAAAGGTCTTCACTTTATCTAGCACCAATTCCACCAACGGTACATTTTGAGCAAAAATTCTATTATTTCGTTCTATTTTAGATAAATCAACAACAAACCACCTAAATTGTCAAAAAAAATTCCGCAAATTTTTAGTAAATAAATTTCTACTACGAAATTATAAAGCATTATAATTCATCTTTTACAAATGTGCTCCGTAACACTATATAAACAAATTCACTTTTTTTAAGTTTATTATATAATTAATAAATCCAAAAATAGTACTAAATTTTATTTATATATAGTGTCACATAGAGAGAGTAGTTAATACTAGTGCAATATAATTTATCCTTTTTGTTTTCGTATCTAGCAATTCTCGAATGCCACAAGAACATTCAACAAAAGTTTCACAATGGTATCTTCCTCTTGACTTTGAATTTTGAAAGAAAGAACAGACGATGTAATGGACCAATTAACTAACTACAAATCACCCAAATATGTATACTATTTAATTAATTAAATATAAACAAAAAAAAATTATAAAGATACATGAATCTGCTTCCATGTCACTAAAAGCACGAGGCGTCGCATGAGGCCCTACAAACTTCATATATCAAAATTATAATATCTTACTATAGTACCAACTACCAAGCAAGTTGCTTCAAAGAAATTTTTATATTATAAGCTTGTATACACAAACAAATCATAAACCCTAATTTGTTTTTTTTATTTTCCCTCTATTTTATCTTGTAATTTTTATTAAAAAATAATACAATTTTGTTTTGATTAGGATTCGAACTCGCAACTCTTCCGTGCAAGGCAATATTTCCAACCACTATGGCAAATATATCAATTGTGATTAAAATTATGTGCAATAATTGATAAGCACCATCAATTTTAAAAGTATCTCATATCAAAATTATCGTTGACTATATTATTCATCACGAAATATTTTTATATTTTTCCTGATCAGTGTTTTTTTCTACCGGATTATAAATTTAGAGAATAATTATCATGTGAGATTTGGAAAGTTATTATCACGTGTGATTTGGAAAATTATTATCATATGTGATTTGGAAAGTTATTATCAAACTCAATTCTGCTAAATCAATTTTTTTTTGCAATACAACCAAACGCAACCATAGTCATGTCACTAATCACATTCATTATTTTGATTATAACTTTGCTAATATTAACCGATGATCAATTAATACAGTATGCACTAACAGATATTGAGATGGTGTTATGTTACGTAGTTGTGGGAAGAGTTTAAAAGATTATCTTCCAATGCCTAGAGCAGACACATTATTATTTCTTGATATACAAAATAGTTTAATACACGACGAATTGAATTATAACAGAAAATCATTAGCTAAAGAACATGTTAGATTGATGTCAACTATGACTTCAGAGCAACGTAAAGTATATGACACAATCATGATAGAGTTAACGAAAACAAACCTGATGTGTTTTTTCTTTATGGTTATGGAGGTACAGGGAGGACATTTATCTGGAGGGCCATTTCAGCCGCATTACGCTCAAAAGGTGAGATAGTTTTAACAGTTGCCTCAAGTTAGATCGATGCATTGCTTATACCTGGCGGTAGAACAACACATTCAAGGTTTTGTATTCCTCTAAATGTTGACGAGTTTTCAACATGTACCATAGTTCCTAAAAGCCCTTTGGCGCTATTAATACAAAAAGCAAAGCTCATTATATGAGATGAAGCACCAATGATGCACAAACACTGTTTCAAAGTTGTTGATCGAACTTTAAAAGATATTCTTGAGTCTGTTGATGGAAAAAATAAACATGTTCCCTTCGGTGGAAAAGTTGTTATTTTTGGCGGAGATTTTAGACAAATTCTATCAGCAATACCCAAAGGTACAAGGCCAGAAGTTGTTCATGCTACTATTAATTCTTCGGTTCTTTGGAATTTTTGTGAAGTTTTAACATTGAGTAAAAACATGAGGCTTCTCGGTGGTGCTTCGAGTGCAGACGTTGAACAAAGAATATTGTTTTCTGAAAGGA
The DNA here is from genome assembly GCF_020283565.1 of Trifolium pratense. NCBI lineage: Eukaryota > Viridiplantae > Streptophyta > Magnoliopsida > Fabales > Fabaceae > Trifolium > Trifolium pratense. The sequence continues at coordinate 37,413,482 of NC_060064.1, read as the reverse complement.
TTTTGGGTGTTGGCGATGGAGAAATTGGAGATGACAACGACGATGATGTAGAACTTGACATTCCATCAAATTTATTGATTCCAAATTCAGGTGAAAGCACCTATCCCCAACTTTTGCAAAACATGAACGATATAACGTATTTCCAAAATAGAGCTATACTAGCTCTTAAAAATTCAATAGTCGACACAATAAATGATTATATGTTGGATTTAATTCCTGGTGAAGAAAAAACATATTTGAAAAAACATATGTAGACGGTCAAACAGTGGATGATGTTCATACTCCCGAATTTTTGAACACGATTTCTACGTCGGGACTTCCAAATCACAAGTTGAGACTTAAAGTTGTAGCTACAGTTATGCTATTAAGAAATTTGAATAAAAAATTAGAATTATGCAATGGAACAAGACTTATTATTACGAGATTGGGAAAACGTGCTCCTGAAGGAAAAATTATTTCATGAAGTAATATTGGTGATCAGGTTTTCATACATAGATTTTCTCTAACACCATCTGACGTGAGAATTCCTTTTAAATTTCAACGGAGACAATTTTCTATAATGATTTCTTTTGCGGTGACTATTAATAAGAGTCAAGGACAATCTTTAAAGCATGTTGGGATATATCTTCCGTCGCCAGTATTTTCACATGGTCAGTTTATGTTTCAATTTCAAGAGTTACTTCTAGAAAAAGATTAAAAATATTGATCATCGATGACGACGATGAAGATACGACTAAGACTTTGAATGTGGTCTATAAGGAAGTCTTCCGTAATATAACATAATTTTCTTTGTATGAATATTTTTCCAAAATAATTGTTGAACTATCGTTTAATGTTACTCAACTTTTTTCATATACCTTACATTATTGGAATTATCATATCTTATTTAATCATTATATAACTTACGGCTAATCAGACCCGTGCACCGCACGGATCGATGCTCTAGTATTATTAAATCATTATAGTACATACGGTCAAAAAAAAACATTATAGTACACACAAGTTGATAAATAAGGTCCATCTATTAAATAAAGTATTTAATAAAGTATTTAATCATTTAAGGCTATTAATTGTCTGGATTCTCTTTATTATCTTCGGTCATCATCATAATTCATAACGGTATTATCCGGATTTATTTCTCCAGACTATAGGAATAAATATATTGTTTACAATTATCTTCACAACAAGTACGTGTAATTTTCACGGTTATCTTAGTCGATCTAGTTACGTATGAGAACTTTTAATTTGTGATTCTTGAATGAGTAAGTATATGGTCTAAATGCAGTGTCATATGGATTTCAAGCACGAGGTTGTTTATTTGAGATAAAACAAACGATATAGTTTATTAAATTTTAATGGTATATATGTTGAGAGATATCATGTGTGAGTTAAGTCTCACATTAGATTGAACCACATATAAGTAAAAATGTAAAATGCATATAAATCTAATGTTTATTGTGAATGTGTGGTGTCATAGACTTTTAGTTACTTGTGTAGGTGGTGAAGGTGTGAAAACACAAGAAGGGGGGGTTGAATTGTGTTTTAGCTAAGTTAAAACTTTTTCAAGTTCTTAACTTAACTACGTTAGCAGCGGAAAAGTAACACAATAAATAACAAGATAGAGAGAGAGAAATCACACAAACAATTTATACTGGTTCCTCTCACAAAACGAGAGTAGTCCAGTCCCCTTGCACTTCCAAGGGAGTTCACTATAATCACACAAGATTACATCTGCTCAAGCACACAAGCAAGAGACTTCTCAACAATGCTCAAGCACACAAGCTTAAGACTTCACACTTAAGCACACAAGCTTAAGTTTCACACTTAAGCACACAAGCTTAAGTTTCCTCAAGTAAATAGAAAAGTATATAAAAATATACAAATGCTCTTAGATGAACCTAAAGAGAGCAAATACAAATAGTACAGAGTATTTGACTAAAGTGCAAAAACACTTGATAGAGGTTCAGAGCTTGTATATCACAGAGTTCAGAGTTTGTTCAGCGCACGTTCAATTCTTGATAATTGTATATGTTGTAGCTGAATCTTCTAGTATTTATACCACTAGAAGAGAGTCGTTGCGAAAAGAACCGTTGGAGTTGATAACCTTTTGTCTTCAAGCAGTCTGTCTTGATGCAGTTGGTTGTATCCAAAACTAAGAAAGAGTTTCAGGTACTTTGACTACTGCAGAGTGGACTTTCCTTATTCAGCTAACAAAACTGAAGACCCACGTTCTCAAGATAGGACAGACAAAACAGAGGTAGCTGAACTGATCAGGCTTGAAAGGTCCTTTTCTTCATTGGTAGAAGAGTTGACTAACAAAGGGAATCTTCACAGCTTTCAAAGATATCTTCAGAGTTTGATGAAGCTTGTAGACAGATAAGAAGTTCTGAAGTCTTCATCCTCTGAACGTTGTAACCTCTGAAGTCCAACATCTTCTGAGCGCTTGTGAACTTCTGAGTTCACATCCTCTGAACTTCACTCAGGACTTATATGATGCTTATATCTGCGCACTTAAAATAAATTTTTAGTCCTTCCAATTTGTTAATTAATACTTTGTTATCATCAAAACCTTTATAGATTTAGGGGCAAACATTTTTAAATCAATTTTGTTCCAACAATCTCCCCCTTTTTGATGATGACAAACATAAGTATTAATTGACAATTGTTGTTAAATTAACTTATCATGTTTCTCTTAGGTTTATGAGGTTTGCAAGCTCCCCCTAAGATTGATACTCCATAAAGTCTGAACTTTATGTTTTATCCATGATATTTTAATTTAGTATAAGATTAAGATGTTTTGAAATAAAACAAATTTCATATCTTTCTTCAGAGTGAGAGGTTTGCAAGCTCTCCCCCTAAGTCTCATAAGGCTAAGTTAAAATTGCACTCTTAACTTATCCTTACTTATGAAATTTATTTCAGTTTCAACTAACTTAGTCTCCACCTTGAAATACGTAAAACAACTTAAAAGTAACAACTTTTAACGTAACAGATAAAAGCGAGATAAAGGGCGTGATTTCAGTTTTGGACCTTATCAATTAATGCGTAACTACTCCCCCTTTTGTCATTATCAAAAAGTAAAACAAAGTTATATAACCAAGACAGTCAAAGAAAGAAGAGTGGTTGTTACAAAGGTGAATTAAATTCAAAAACGAAAACCAACGCGCTCAAGGGTTTATAAAAAGGTGAACGAGTTAACATGCCTGCTCCACGTAAAAACAAGAATAAACAAGTGAAGCAAGAGAAATCAGTAATAATGAAAAGATTTAGTTTACGCATCGCAGAGTTTAAGAGAAAGAAGAACGAAGAGAAACGCGAAGACGAAGAGAAGGATAAGAAAGACAACAAGAAACCACAAGATGCTGAGATAATAATCATCTCATCAGACTCAGAAGCTGAAGAGAATGAAGATGATGCTGACTATGTTGAGTTCTTGGCTGGCTATGTTCCAGAAGAGGAACAAGAAGAAGAAGAACAAGAGCAAAACCCAGATCCCATTGAAATTTCATCAGAGGATGCTGAGGAGAAATCAGAGATTTCTTCTGAGTTTTATCCATCTGATTAGGATTAGGTTGTCTTTTTCTTTTTCTTTTTACCAATGTACTCAACATTATCAGATCATTAATAAAAAAATTTGTTTTTAGAAAGCATCTTGTGTTCGTATGTTCTAATTTAACAAAGAAAATAAGCACAAGCAAAACAAACAAAACATATAACAAACCACATAATAAAAAAAAACATAGCTTAAAAGAAAATTGTTCAGAGGATAAACAGAGAATAAAAAGAAAGCATAAAACATGTGCATAGAATCCTAGGGTTTCTTAAGAAAGGCTAAGAGTTGGTCGAATTTATCATTCAAAGATCCCACATTGGAAACTAAACCATCCACCTTGGTTTCCAATGTCTCTTGAGCAACTCTTTGGCGCTCTAGACCTTCTTGCTGTTCCCTCAGGGCTTCTTGAAATATTTGCAACTGATCCGCCATAACAGGAGCTTGATCTTCAATCACAGGTTCTGGTTCTTCAACCAAAGGTGCCTTACCTTTATCAGAGGGTTCACCTTCCTCTGGATAATCTAACATCAGGACATCATCCTGGTTCAGCACATTCAGTACATCCTCGCCTGTGGTATCTTCATTGTGTAGCTCATTTGCCAACTCAGCAACTCTAGCAGCAGCTTCTTCCAGACGTTCATTCTCAATCCGTTGATCCTCAAGACGTTGCAGAAGAGTAGAATCAACCCAGCAATCTTTGAATTCAGACATACGCCTCACAGCAGCAGCTATAGCAACAAGCTTAGCACGCTCATGCTCTTCATGATTGAATGGCGTTAACCTTTTCAACTCAGCCCTAGCCAGACTGTTCCTCATGAAGCTTATACCATCCAGATCCCTCTTACCAATAACAGCCTTAACCTTTGCAGCAGCAACATCCAAAGCATTGCAAATCCTTGCCTTAATGCTTGATACTTCGAGGTCCACATCAGAAGGACATACTAAGAACCTGTCCTTTATTGTAGATAATCTAAGCAAGTCTTCATGAAATTGAGAGGATAGATTACTAAAGGTGTTGGATGATGAGGGTGAAGGATTGGGAATGGTAGAGAGAGTAGGTATTTCAGGAGTAGGCTTGGGAGCACAAGTGTGAATACGCTCAGGAGAAACGTGTTCAGCACTTGGGTTAGGATGGGGTTCAGGGGTTGGTTCAGATGATGAAATGTCAGAAGTTGATTCAGGGTAAATATGTTCAGGAGATGGTTCAGGGGATTTGTGTTCAGGGGTTGGTTCAGGATGTGGAGAGGATTGTTTTGTGGGAGAGGTTGGTTTAGTGACAGGAATATCTGGTTGAGGTTCAGATGGTGGAATGTCAGGTTGAGGTTGAGGTTGAGGTGATGTAGGTTTAGGAGGTGAGCTAGATTTGTGTTGAGTTTCATGAGAAGGAGGGTGATTATTTAGAGGGTCAGGACTCAGATGTTTTTCGAGTTCAGATAGGGGGTTATCAGAGGTTGGATTATCAGAGGTTGGTAAGATGGTTCTGAGAGGTTTGGTGTAACCTATTCCAATCTCATTTTCATTAAAAACATACTTAGAAGACTTACCTTTATCTTTGGAAATAGGAGCAGGTCTTCTATGAAGTCTCTCAGCAATTGTCTCTTCATCAGACTCAGTTTCATCTTCAGACTCAGATTCTTCAGATGAACTGTCTTCCTCAATAACAATAGGCTTTTTAGAAGCTCCCTCAGCAGCCTTGTTTGCAGTTTCTTCATGCTTCCTCTTAGTCCTTTGCTCAGCCATAGATTGCTCAACCTTAACCTTCTTCTGAGCCAAAAGATCTGGCTTGGGTAGATCCTCTTGAGTTTCAGCCTTTCTCTTTGGTTTCCTCTTAGGATTATACAGATTTACAGGAGCTGGAGGAATCATACTCCGATCAACAACAAAACCTTCTTGTCTGAGCACTTCTAAATAGTCCTGAATTACATGCTCAGCATCAGCTTCAGAAATAACAGGGTAGCCTTCAACATACAGACGATTTTCAAGCCTAACTGACAATTCTTTAGGAGGAGCAACAGGCTTAGATGCAATCAAACGCATCTTGGATAGAAAACTTGCATTCAGAATCTCTGGATAGAACTTCTTCTGAACTAGTTCTGGGTGGAACTTCTGCAGATTCTGAATCACGTGACCTTGATATAGAAGGTCTGACAACAACCTGGGATAAACTATAGTAGTTTTCCTCTGAGATTTACTTGCAAAAATTGCTTCACAGATCCTTTCAAAGAAGTAATCTCCAAGATTTACCTTCTTTCCTGTCAGAAGGAAATACAGCAGATGACGATGAGTCCAGGAGATTGTATCAGTCCCTCCAACTCTTGGACTGATAGAAGCAAGGATTATCTTGAACAAAACTCTGCACTCGTCAGTCAATCCTTTGACTTTCCCTTTCAGCTTGAAATCAGTGCAGATGAGATGCAGAAGATCATCTCTATATCTGGTATCCTTTTCAAAAGCATCTAACTCTATCCCAGAGTTAGGTAGACCAAGGAGAGCATTGAAATGAATTGGTGAGAAAGCCATATTCATCCCACAGATGTTAGACCTAATCTGAACACCTGTAAATTCCAGCAAGCCCATTTCCTTCCTAGTTTTACCTTTCAGACTAGGATTCCTCTCAATAGCAGCAATTTCTTCCTTCTTTGCTTCATGTTTATCAAACACTCTTGCTTTCATCCAAAATTTCTTAAGCAAGTCTGGGTAGATAGGACCGTTAAGCATGTCGAAGTACTTATCCCATCCTTGTGATGTAAAGTACTGTTTAACTTCAAAGCCGTTTGCAGAAAGACTACCAAAGTCCACAATCTTCTCAGACAGAAACGTGAGTTCAGATTCTGGAAACTCCATCTCGTTCCCAACAATCTGAAGATTCTTGAACATAAACGGTGGAATTTTTGTTGAAGAAGATGATGAAGGTCCAGCCATGTTGGAGATTAGGGTAGGGTTTGGAAAACTAACGAGAGAGAAAGAAATTGTGTTGGAGGTTTAGAGAGAATATGAAAGTGTAGGTTGTGAAAGTGAATAGTGTGCAAGTGTATTGTGTAAGTTTTATTTAAAAGCACACAGTTAACACGAAAATAGCAAATTTGGGAAGTTACGCTAATTGACAGAAAGTTGAATACCAAAAATCATCATTAACCACCCACTACCTGACACACGTAGACCACGTGCAAAAGTTTACTCGGTAACTGCTATTTTAATGGACAACTGTTCAGCAGTGAATACTAAACGTTTCCCACTTAAATAGTTCAGAGCCTCTGAGTTATTTAAAATTCTCTATCAGAGTCAAGCACTTCAGAGCTTGTGTTTCAGATGTTCTGAATCATAAGTTCTGATATACATAACCTCTTACACTTTAATTGCCAAAAAAAATTTTTATTTAGAGATTGAAAACATGTTCAGATGTTTCTTTATGAAATCAAATCTTTCAACAGATAAAGCTTTAGTAAATATATCAGCCCATTGATTTTCAGTATCAACAAACTTAATATCTATAATGCCTCTCTGAACATAATCTCTGATAAAATGGTGTTTAATTTCAATATGTTTGGCTCTAGAGTGTAGGATAGGATTTTTAGATAAATGAATGGCTGCAGTATTATCACAATATAAAGGAATATTGTTACTGCTTACCTGATAATCTTCTAACTGATATTTTAGCCAGAGTAGTTGTGTGCAACACTTAGCTGCTGAAATGTATTCTGCTTCTGCTGTAGACAAAGCTATAGTAGTTTGTCTTTTACTAGCCCAGGAGATAAGGTTTTCACCAACAAATTGACAATTGCCACTTGTGGATTTTCTTTCAATTTTATCTCCAGCATAGTCAGCATCACAGAATCCATTTAGCACATAATCATTGGATTTCTTATAGAGAAGTCCAAGATTAGTTGTTCCTTTCAGATACCTAAAGATTCTCTTTACAGCAGTAAGATGAGATTCTCTGGGATCTGACTGGAATCTTGCACATAAGCAAACACTGAATAAAATATCTGGTCTAGAGGCTGTCAGATAGAGTAAGGAACCAATCATACCTCTGTAGACCTTTTGATCTACCTTTCCTTCATCATCTGACTTGCCCATGTTGGTAGTTGGATGCATAGGAGTATTCATTATCTTGCAGTCATCTAAATTGAATTTCTTCAGAAGTTCTTTAGTGTATTTTGATTGATGAACATAAGTTCCTTCCTTCTTCTGATTGATTTGAATTCCAAGAAAGAATTTCAATTCTCCCATCATGCTCATTTCAAATTCATCCTGCATTATCTTAGAAAAGTTCTTGCACAAAGCAGCATTAGTTGAACCAAAAATAATATCATCAACATAAATTTGAATAATTAAAATGTCTTCTTTGGTTGTTTTTCTAAAGAGTGTGCAATCAACCTTTCCTTTCTCAAAGCCCTTTTCAAGAAGAAAATTACTGAGTCTATCATACCAAGCTCTGGGAGCTTGTTTCAGACCATACAGTGATTTCTTCAGTTTAAAAACATGTTCTGGGTTTGAGATATCTTCAAAACCAGGAGGTTGCTTAACATACACTTCTTCAGAAATAAAACCATTTAAGAAGGCACTTTTAACATCCATCTGATATAAGGTTATTCCATGATTAACAGCATAAGATAGAAGTAACCTGATTGCTTCAAGTCTAGCAACTGGTGCAAAGGTTTCAGTATAGTCAATCCCCTCTTGTTGACTATAACCTTGTGCAACCAATCTAGCCTTGTTCCTTACCACTTCACCTTGTTCATTCAGCTTGTTTCTGAATACCCATTTTGTTCCAATAATGTTCTTGTGTGAAGGTTTGGGCACTAGAGTCCATACATCATTCCTTTGAAATTGATTCAGCTCTTCTTGCATTGCTACAATCCAAGCATCATCCTTCAGAGCTTCATCAATCTTTGAAGGTTCCATCATTGAGATAAGACCAACTAATGATTCCTCATTTCTTAGTTGAGATCTTGTCTTTCTTGGACTATCCTTGTTGCCTAATATCAGTTCCTCTGGATGTGATGACTTGTATTTGAAAGTATTTCTTGGGGGCCCATCATCTTCAGACTCATCAACATCAGGTTCAGCAGATGCTTCAGTTCTTGGTTGTTCAGAGTCTGTAGGAACTATTGTGTTCAGAGGTACTTCAGAGAATGGATGTTCTGAGTAGTTTGGAATATCTGAATATTGATCCTCTGATACCTGAAATCTAGACAAACCTTCCACAAGCTCTGACACTTGGTCAGGCTCTTTGTCATCAAATTTGACATGCATACTTTCTTCCACAGTATGTGTTTCAGAAATATACAGTCTGTATGCTTTTGAGCGTTCAGAATATCCTATAAAGATACCCTTGTAACCTCTAGCATCAAATTTCTTTAGTTGGACTTTGTTGTTTAAGACATAACATGTACATCCAAACTGATGAAAATAAGAAATATCAGGTTTTCTTCCTTTGAACAATTCATAAGCAGTTTTGTTCAACTTAGATCTGATATAGATTCTATTTTGAACATAACATGCTGTGTTTACAGCTTCTGCCCATAAAAACTTTGCTACATTTGTTTCATGCATCATGGTTCTGGCCATTTCTTGCAGAGTTCTATTCTTCCTTTCTACAACTCCATTTTGTTGAGGAGTTCTGGGAGAAGAGAATTCATGCAAAATGCCATATTTTTCACAAAAGTTTTCAAAAGGTTCATTTTCAAATTCTCCACCATGATCACTTCTAACTTTTAAAATGGTGTAGCCTTTTTCATTTTGAATTTGTTTGCAGAAGATGCTAAACTCATCATAAGCTTCATCCTTTGTTCTCAGGAATTTTACCCAAGTCCATCTACTGTAGTCATCAACAATCACTAATCCATACTTCTTTCCATTGATAGAGGCAGTGTGAACTGGCCCAAAAAGATCAATGTGAAGAAGTTCCAATGGTCTTGAGGTAGAGACAATGTTTTTAGGTTTAAAAGATGATTTTGTAATCTTCCCTTTTTGACATGAACCACAAAGTGTGTTTGAGTGATATTTGATTTTAGGTAAACCTCTGACAAGATCAAGCTTACTAAGCTTAGAGATTAACCTCCAGTTAGCATGGCCTAACCTCTTATGCCAGATCCATTTTTCTTCACTCAAGGTCAAAAGACACATCACTTTTTGTTCATTCAAATCAGAAAGATTAATTTTATAAACATTGTTCTTTCTCAGACCTTTGAATATAATGGAGTTATCAGATTGTTTAGTTACAGTACATGATTCCTTATTAAAAATGACTACATAACCATTGTCGCAAAATTGGCTTATGCTCAATAGATTATGCTTAAGTCCATCAACTAACCAAACATCATTAATAGATAGGGAGGAATTACCTACTGTACCTGTACCTATTATCTTTCCTTTTTGATTGCCTCCAAAGCCAACAGATCCTCCTTCTTTCATAGTTAGCTTGGAAAACAGTTGTTTGTCACCAGTCATGTGCCTTGAACACCCACTATCCAGATACCATGAATGATTCATGATACTTCTTTGAGTGATAGGCTGTATGAGAAACAACTTTAATCACTACGGTGGAACTCTTTATCACAGTTAATGATAAAGTCATCCCAATATTCTTCCTCTTCATTTATCAAGTTCTGATTGTTAACTTGAGAACTTGTCAGCCATTGGTCAAGGACATAAGCCCTTCTTCCTTTGCATAGGACTTGTTTCCATACTCTAGGTAGGACATATCCTTTCCTAGTTGGTAAATCTGAATGATACATAATTTCAGCTTTTGGTACCCATCTTCTGGGTCCACGCTTGTTAGTCCACAAATGTTTACTGTGTTGTTGAGTGTGAGAGAAAAATTTTGGTTTGGAATAATAACTCTTTTGAAAATGTTTCTTAGTTTGAGTTTTGTTATTATTCCAGGACTTGGACTGTTTATGCTCCCAGAGTCTGTATTTATCACCAGTCCATTGATTTGACTGGTTATATTTACTGACTCTAGAATCATAAATAACCTTAGTCCTATGTTGCCTCTGAGGTCTGAGGTTTGACTTTCTTTTAAAACCTTCTGAGCCTTTAGGTTGACTTTTCTCATGAACTAGAATTCCTCTGGTTCCAGAAGTTGAAGCCTCAGATTTTGAAACTTTCAGAACATCTGAACTAATACTGTCAAGTTCTGAATAGCTTTTATCTTCTGAGCTTTTCTTCCCAGATCCTGAGGAACTTGGTTCTTCTGAGTTGTCATTTCCCAAATCTCTCAGATTATTGTCCTCATCTTCCAGAGTACCAAATTTCTTTCCTTCTTCACTCTGAGGTACAACATAGTAAACCCAAGATTTTCCAACCTTTTTGGGATAGGTCTTTAGCTTTGAATATGTTCTACCATATTCATAGCCAAGTCCCTCTCCTCTATGTCTCATGACATTATAAACAAGATTAGCAGCTTTGCTCTTACCAAGGTTGAGATGCACAAACTGTTGAAGAGCCATTTCTTGCTCATCAGTAGGTTTGTGACACACAGCACAACCCTTTTCAAGATCATTTACTCTATTCAGAGTTTCTTGATATAGACCTTGAAAATGTTCTGCTTGTTCAGTCAGAGTGTTAAGGTTTTCTTGTAAAACTTTTTGTTTACTTAACACTTTGAGATGTTTCTCAATGACCTTGTTAAGTGCAGTTATGAGTTGAGATTTAGAGCAGTCAGAAAATACCTCATCAGTTACTTCTGAATCTGATTCTGATTCATCGTCTGAGTCTGCATCTGAGTCAGTTGAAGCCATCAGGGCTAGATTTGCTTCTTCTTCTTCCTCAACTTCTTCCTCAGATGATAGCTCTTCAAAAGTAGCCATCAGACTCTTTCTCAATTTGCTCTTGAATTGTTGCTTCTTTGAGCTGTATCTTTTGCTTTTGTCTTTAGCAGACATTTCTGGACAATCAGCAATAAAGTGTCCTGGCTTTTTACAGTTGAAGCAGTTCTTCTGATCATCCTTTTTGCTGACAAAATTTCTGGAGCTGTTTCCTCTGAAGTTTCTTTTGTTAAATCTGTTCCATTGCTGAAACTTGGTGAATAAAGCAAACTCATCCTCATTCATCTCATCCTCTTGACCATCAGCAGAAGATTCTTCTTCAATATCAAGAAGCTGAGTCTTAAGAGCCTTAGAAGTAGTCTTAGTTGACTGTAAAGCCACTGACTTAGACTTCTTCTTAGTTTCTGAGTCAGCATCCAGAACCATCTCATGGCTTCTGAGATTGCTTATCAGAGCTTCAAGACTCAGAGTCTTGAGATTTTGAGCTTCCTCTATTGCAGTGACCTTAGGTCTCCAAGCAATAGGAAGACTTCTCAGAATCTTCTGAACATGATCATAGGTTGAATAACTTCTCTTAAGAGCTTTAAGACCAGATACAAGGATTTGAAACCTTGTAAACATAGTCTCAATGTTTTCATCTTGTTGCATAGTGAATAGTTCATATTGCCTTATCAAGAGACTAGCCTTAGCCTCTTGAACCTTTTCATTACCATCATAGGTAGCACACATAGAATCAAAAATAGATTTAGCAGTAGACTTGTTCTCTATTCTGACATAATCCTCATGTCTAATAGCACCAACAACAATGTCCTTTACTCTATGATGCTTAGTGTAGGTTTTTAGGTTAGCTGGTGTGAGTAACTTTCTATGCTCAATGGACAACCTTCCATGTTCATTTAAGTTTTCAAAAGTTACTCCCAACTCAACCAAATCCCACAACTCATGATCAATAGCAGTAATATTGCTATACAGTCTTTCCTTCCACCACTCAAATAATGATGCATCACCATTGAATATAGGGGCTTTTCTGTTGCCACTATGTTCATGTGATTCATTACTTAAGTAGTCATAACCAAAAGCATTTCTAGGACCACCGCCAGCACCACTGGCCTCACCTTCACCAGTAGTTCTGGTACTACTATCATCTCCTCCAGACATAGTGTTCTCACAAGATTTTTACTGTCTCACTGTTAAGTGAAAGTAACAGACCAGGCGCTCTGATGCCAATTGAAGGTGTGAAAACACAAGAAGGGGGGGTTGAATTGTGTTTTAGCTAAGTTAAAACTTTTTCAAGTTCTTAACTTAACTACGTTAGCAGCGGAAAAGTAACACAATAAATAACAAGATAGAGAGAGAGAAATCACACAAGCAATTTATACTGGTTCCTCTCACAAAACGAGAGTAGTCCAGTCCCCTTGCACTTCCAAGGGAGTTCACTATAATCACACAAGATTACACCTGCTCAAGCACACAAGCAAGAGACTTCTCAACAATGCTCAAGCACACAAGCTTAAGACTTCACACTTAAGCACACAAGCTTAAGTTTCACACTTAAGCACACAAGCTTAAGTTTCCTCAAGTAAATAGAAAAGTATATAAAAATATACAAATGCTCTTAGATGAACCTAAAGAGAGCAAATACAAATAGTACAGAGTATTTGACTAAAGTGCAAAAACACTTGATAGAGGTTCAGAGCTTGTATATCACAGAGTTCAGAGTTTGTTCAGCGCACGTTCAATTCTTGATAATTGTATATGTTGTAGCTGAATCTTCTAGTATTTATACCACTAGAAGAGAGTCGTTGCGAAAAGAACCGTTGGAGTTGATAACCTTTTGTCTTCAAGCAGTCTGTCTTGATGCAGTTGGTTGTATCCAAAACTAAGAAAGAGTTTCAGGTACTTTGACTACTGCAGAGTGGACTTTCCTTATTCAGCTAACAAAACTGAAGACCCACGTTCTCAAGATAGGACAGACAAAACAGAGGTAGCTGAACTGATCAGGCTTGAAAGGTCCTTTTCTTCATTGGTAGAAGAGTTGACTAACAAAGGGAATCTTCACAGCTTTCAAAGATATCTTCAGAGTTTGATGAAGCTTGTAGACAGATAAGAAGTTCTGAAGTCTTCATCCTCTGAACGTTGTAACCTCTGAAGTCCAACATCTTCTGAGCGCTTGTGAACTTCTGAGTTCACATCCTCTGAACTTCACTCAGGACTTATATGATGCTTATATCTGCGCACTTAAAATAAATTTTTAGTCCTTCCAATTTGTTAATTAATACTTTGTTATCATCAAAACCTTTATAGATTTAGGGGCAAACATTTTTAAATCAATTTTGTTCCAACAGGTGGTTGCTCTTAGTCCGGTGTATTAAAAGACTCTCCAATTATGGTCCAACAATAGTCAAATTTACTGTTGTTAATTTTTTTTGCTCTTTTTGTCTATAATTGTTTTACATTAATTATCCAAGCTATGTGTATCTTTTTTTTTTTTTTCACAACCCTAATGTATCTTTCTCTCTAAATAATGTGACAAACTATATACAAACCTAATGTAAGACACAAAATGTGTGTTTATGGTATGTGTGTGTGTGAGATTATAGTTGATTGAGTACTCTTTTGAACCGACTTGAACACATCGGATTCATTGGGCTGATCACCGATAATTATGTTATGCTTACGGTAGAACAATGTTCTATATGTCAAACATGTTAAATAATAATATTATTAGGGCTTTAAGTATTGGGCTTTATGTGTTAGTAGTCCAGTAGTCCATTAGGAATTATTATAAATTGTATTGTAATCCTTATTTTGTTAAGTAATGTAATTCTGATATTATTGAAACCCTAGCCGTCACTTTGTGTTTCTCTCTGAACTTTAACATGGTATCGAGAGCCTGTTTCGATCCTCCTTAGATTGTATGTTGTTATTCCGCTGCCAATTCCCTTGGGAACATGTGTTTGATTTAGCTTTTGAAGTTCGGTTCTATGAAAAAGAAAAAAAATTTGTTCGGCTGAATCGTTGATATAGGTACATGAGGAAATTGATTGCTGTTCGGTTGCCAATGATGTTTTATGACGGTGAATTTTGATTTAGTTTTGGTGGGTGGCTTTGCAATTGAACTTTGAAGGTAATATATTTTTATTGGTTTGCTTGGTGCGTTGCAATTCATGATAAGGCACACGTTTGACTTCTGAGTGCATTGCTCTATGTGTGTACTTTGGTATTTAGTTAGTTTTGTTGATCTGTTTGGTTCAACCTGATTTGTTTGATTTAGAAACAAGGGTGATGCTGATATAATGCTGTGTGGTGGTTGAGTTGATTTTATTTTGGTCTTTTGTCCATGTCTTGGTTCTGTTTTCTGGACTGATTTTGGATCTTTTGTTTTTGTGGTTCAGTTCCGTTTGATTTGATTTGGTTCTTACTAAATTGGTTTTGTTTTGTTATGGTTGGTTTTGTTTGGTTCTATCTGGTGAGTTAAGATAGTACTCACGATCTGTCTGTCTGGTGAACGAAAGCTCCCAATTTGTCTAGTGAGCGAAAGCTCACAATCTGTCTGTTTGGTGAGCGAAAGCTCCAATTTGTCTGGTGAGCGAAAGCTCCAATCTGTCTGGTGAGCGAAAGCTCGCAATCTGTCTGTCTGGTGAGCGAAAACTCCAATCTGTCTGTCCGGTGAGGGAATACTCACAATCTGAATCCGGTGAGGGAATACTCACAATCTGAATCCGGTGAGGAAATACTCACAATCTGGGGTGAGGGAATACTCACAATCTGGGGTGAGGGAATACTCACAATCTGAATCTGGTGAGGGAATACTCACAATATGAATCCGGTGAGGGAATACTCACAATCTGAATATCTGAATCTGGTGAGGGAATACTCACAATATGACTATTTGAAACTTTGAAACTCTGAAGCCTGAAGCTGAAGTTGAATCTGGTTCCCCACTTCGGTTAATGCAATTAGTTAATTTAGTTTTATTTTCAGGGTTGATTTTGTGACAAGCTCAAAGCTTAGTAAGTTTTAGCTTGAGGGGTAGTATTAGAAAAAATTAGTTAGATTTAGTATGATTTTTGTTTCTTGTTTAACAAACTCTCAATAATTATCTGTTAATGCATCGTGAGTTTGAGGGGAAGTGTTAGATAATAATATTATTAGGGCTTTAAGTATTGGGCTTTATGTGTTAGTAGTCTAGTAGTCCATTAGGAATTATTATAAATTGTACTGTAATCCTTATTTTGTTATGTAATGCAATTCTGATATTATTGAAATCCTAGCCGTCACTTTGTGTTTCTCTCTGAACTTTATCAAAACATACAATGTCGATAAAAAAATATGATGATGAAGCATGTAATTTTTAATTAAATTAAGCATGTAGTTTTTTTTTTTTTTGAAGTGAAGCATGTAGTTTTTAATTTAATTATCCTTCATCTATTTCTTGCACACATCATCCTTTAGAGTTTTAATATAAAAAAAAATGACTTTTAAAAAAAATTCTAACTTATCCTGAAGTTTAGACTAAAGATAACTCTAGGAAAGTCTTTTTCAAATGATGCATATGATCTTCTAATTATTGTCAAAATAAAACTAAAAATGGATGCATATGTGAATTTATATAAATTTTAGTATATAGTTCCTTTTAATTCTGATTTATATTTTCTTTACGCAAATTATTATTATATAATTAATAACTGAATTATTTTTAAATAACTGCACAAAATGTTGTAATTTTTTATTAAGAAGAAAGACGCATGGTGACATTAATAATAAGGTCATTTGTTTTTTTTGCAAAGGATGAAATTAACATGGAGACGTCGAAGAACATTTTGGATAAATGAAACCCTATACATTTTCTAGAAGAAAACAAATTTTAAGAATGGCTTACGGATAGTAGAGTGTCTAATATAATGTGTGCTCGAGTTATTTTATTCGAAAATGTTAAATAATATCTTTGTGGTATTAGTTAAACATATTCATATAAAAATATTTTTTAAAAATTATGCATTTAATATCTTAAAATTATGAAAAATGTCTTTTCGACATTAATTTTCTTTTTATTTTTTTTTACTATACTTAAGAAGTACATCAAATTCTATTTTATTTTATCTGCAAGGTAGAGGACACGATGTCGGCTGATGCGACACTTGTACAAAGTCAAGTTAGATTGAGATAGATTATTGGAATGGAATATATATGGAAGAAATACAGTGCATTTATTTAACGCCATTCTTCTTACTCAAGGGACCAACACTAATCCAATTTCTTTAATTATTATTTTCTTCTTTCACTCATTTGAAAAACAAGATTTCTAGTTCCCCAATTTCATTTCTAGTTCCCCTATTTTTGCGGCAGCTTTAATCCTCCATCTCGTTTTTTAAGTTATTTTCTTACTAATGTACTCCCTCCGGCCTCTTTTGTAAGTAAAAATTCATTTTTGCACATTTATTAAGGAGTATATTTTTTATCTTAATTTTATGTGATATTTCTATTGAAATTCCTAAAATGACCTTACAATATATTAAATATGCATCGGGACTCTACAATCATGTTAAAAAATACAATTAGTAAGGGTACTTTTGTAACTTTTGTTTATATTTGAGGCCAAAATATTTTGTTGACGTTTGCTTATAAATAACGCTGAAGAAAGTAACATATTATTCATTAATGACGAGAGAGAGTTTATATGACCTACAAATTTCTCGCATGATTAATGTGTTTCACTAAATAATGAATTGTTCAGATGAATTTGAGTTCGATTTTTGAGTACAATGAAACAATTTTTCGCAGCCAAGAGTCCAGATTGCTCTAGAACCAGAGGGTATTAAATATTCATGTCAACAAAATATGATTTTTTTAATGGCAAATTATTAGTATGTTATTTGTTAGATTAAATTTTTCTCTTTGCCAAAACTTAACCCATAAACCTTCAACTCTTTAACATTTATCTCAATATCCATCCCACTCAAACAACAAAAATATGATTAATAAATATTGGCACGTATCATTAGTGAATTGGTCTCATTAAAAAAAAAAAACTAAAAATGAGATGAGAGATGGAAATTTAAGAAAAAAAATGAAAATGAGAAAAAATCCAAAAAGTGAAATGTTTCTTATTTATATATAAGATATGAGGGAGTACGACTTAAAAATTTGGATAAACAACGTAACTACACAATTTTTTTAATAAAAACGTAACTAGTAGACCTTTTGGATTGTATCAGACCTGCACGACTTTTCTGATAATATCCATGAATGATTTGTTTTTTGTAAGATATGTACTTGGAAAGAGATTAAAGGACTATGCATAGTAATACTGCGTCACCTTGATCTATGAATGTAATATTTTTAAAATTAAATTTTGCTATACAAAAAGATTTAACGACACAACTTATTACTCGTCTACCTTTTATTCATATATAATTATTTTATATATATATATATATATATATATATATATATATAATATAATAGAGTTCAAATCTAATAATACGGACATTGTCAACTTTATAAAGACATTCTAGACAAAAAATAATAGTAGTAATAATAATAAGGGTCATGTTAACATGTGCCCTAAGGGCACATGATAAGATACCTAAATATAGAAATTTAACATTTAATGATACAAAATATTAAATGTTAAAAGAGTTGATTACACGATTTTCAAGAACATATTTCCACATTTATCTCATTAAAATGTGCATTAAGGGCACAAGTTAACATTTTCCTAATAATAATTCCTAGCAGTGGAGACTTGTCGACAGTGAATATACTGTTGGAACTTATTTCATGAATATGAATGATGAGCCATTGAATGTGACAATGACACATGAACAGAGAAACACACAAAGTCTTTTTCTGCAATATTGGATCTTGTGAAGGTAAAATAGAGAGCGTTTTTTAGATTTTTTTGGTAGATACACGAAATGAATAATTCATTAAAAATAGCCACATTCATTTTTACGGAAGATTTAAATCAATGCTCTCTTTTAATGGCATTTTATTTACTCATATAATTTGTATTGTTGGATTAAAGTTGGTCAATTATGTTTTGACTTTGAAATTGCATCCAAGTAAAATACAAAATGAAGGATTTTTTTTTACGCGAAGATGAAGGAGTTCTAAAATATGACGAATTAATGTTTAAATTCTTACCTTAATATGCTTTAAATAGAATTACATTTGGTGGAGGAAAATTATGAGAAACAATTTTTTTTTACAAAAGATGGGCTTGAATTGATGATCTAAATCAACAATTGTATGATTGTCTAAAGGCAGGGTCATGCTCATGCAAATTGTCTCGAGATTATGATTGAAGACTCTTTTACATGATTGTCCTCTCAAAACACATGAATTAATAACTAAAATAAATTTGTGGTGTCTTTAGGTTAGACAAATTGTTAATGGATCTCATATGTATATGTTTAAGAAAAAAAAAAAAGGATCTCATGTCTAGCTTTTCTTTGATTATTATTTTTTCCAAGTGTTCCAAACTATTCAAAATAATTTGTTGTTTTTCAATCATCCCTTTTTCTTTTCCCATAATTTTTTAATCAAAAAACAATATTTAAAAGAGGGTGGCTTCCAGAAGCCACCTTAAAAGCTTAATAAGACTTTTTTTATAAGCAAAACTAAATTCGGAAATGCTTTTTTGTGCGAATCACGTGTTCGACGAAATACAAGAACTATCACCGCCCTTGCATTTATCTCCAACTCCTCCCTGATTTCTGCCACGTCCCACTATCACATGTTTTCAATTTTGATTTTTGTTTCTTAAGTGTATTTCTTGCCTTTCTTATATATATCTATCGTACCAAATAGCACAGCCCAACTAAATTAATGGGAATACAAAGGGGTACTCGACCCCTTACAAATATAGGTATCCAGATTCAACATCATAGTAGAAACAACTACCCACCTTTTATGAAGGGTTGCAGAAGTCCCGCCAAATCATATGCTCGAAAGTCGGACGAATTTATGATAATACAAACGCCAAAAAGCTGCCTTTAACTATAGGAAAAAAACAATATTTAAAATTTACGAATATTGTTACCAAATAACTCGACTTTGATCGTACGAGCTTATATGTCGCCATAATATTTTTTGTTACGAGATAGTGTTTTTTTTTGTTACATGATAGTGGTTTGTTATTCCACATAAACCCTACTAAAACTATTTTTTTATCAAGTATTAACTAAAACTAAAACATTTTTTTTGAACAAGCTAAAATGAGATATATATATTAATAAACAGTCTTCCCAGCACAAGGTATACTGAGAACGACTAAAAACTATTTACAAAGAGTCACGAAAAAGACCATAAAAAATCAAACTAGGCCCAAACAAAGTAAAGGATCAGACCACCAACTATGGTAATTAGAGACTAAAGTCACACTCGTCGTCTTCAACCACCTATAGGAAAATAGCTTGATCTTATCCAATAATTGATGAGAAGTACTTGTTGAACCGCCAAATAATCTATGATTTCTTTCTGTCCAAATAACCCAAACACAGGCGAGCCAAATCAACTGCATAAAAGACCGTCGAGCACGGGAACCACCTGCTGAAGAAGTGAACTGGACAAAATGATCACCCAAAGTAGTGTAAGCCACCATAGGGACGCCAATCCACAACCGAACTAATGCCCAGAGAGAACCGAAAATGTCGCATGAGAGGAACAAGTGATGAGCCGACTCCACCCCTCCACAACCAGAAACACAAGAAGTAGCTGTAGACGATAAGATGCCACGGGAAACCAGATTGACTTTGGTAGGCAAACTAAAACTAAAACATTAAAAAATTATTGTCTAATAAACTTCTAGAAATATTACTAATGTAAATAGTTTAAAACACATCAAATTCAAAAGAGTCGTGTAATGTAGTAGCTCAAATAGTAAAAAGTTGAACAAACAATTGCAAAGATGTTAAAGACTATGAAGGTTCAAACACTTTAAAAGAAAAACATCAAAACATATATTAAATGGTTTTGAATAAAAACTCTCACAATTGACCAATTTTGAAAATGAAAAGAGTTTGCTGCGCTGCGGTCGCCTACTTGGTTCAATCTTACATGCATGTCCCAATTAGGAGTTGCCCACGTTGCTCATTAACTAGTTTGATTCACGTGCCTAAAAGTATTAAAAGTATTAAAAGTATATACAACTAGAGATTTATTTATTTTTCTAATATGAATTTAGGTTGATAGAATGATGTATTGATTCAATCTAAGATAGATAAATTTTTGTAGATTAAGAAACACTTATAAAAATATTTATATTTACCACCTCTAAAGATATTAGAGGAGTTCGATCGAATCCAAAACTTCTCCTATTCAAAACTTATCTTTTTACGAGTATACTTTATTTTTGAAGCATTTTACTATTGAGATATTGGAAAAGTAAATATTGAGCAATATATAAGTGAATAATGTCTTAAGGTTTTTGGTGAAAGTGTGGTGTCAATGTCACTTGTGTGGTTGCTCAATGGTTAACGTGACGATTCAACCCAATGATACCATCTCTCACGCCCAACGGTGGAATAATAGTCTGGTTCAACTTGATGGAGAGCAATAAGTGAGTGGTGATAAATCACAGACACATAACATGAAGAGAGATATTGAGAGATATTGAGATATATCAAGTGTAAGTTAAGTCTCATTTTAATAACTTGAAAGAGTTGATATTGAACAACATATAAATGAGAGAACATATAAACCTAATGACTTAAAGTTTTGAGTGAAAATGTGATTTTAAAATCACTTTTTTTAATTATATATTCAATACATAATATACCGATTTAATCGGGTAAAACTTCACTGTCCAACATTTGCATCTGCACTACACTATATACTACTAGATATTTTTTTTAATTTAGGTGTTATAGGTCCATTCTTTAATGCAAGATGATAAAAATATTCAAAGACATCCTCTATGGCCTTACTTTTAACCACAGCCAAATTTTAGGGAACAGGATTTAATGCTGTCCAAAAAGGTGCAATTTTCACACAGTTTAGATCAAAACCGTCTGATCTAAAACATGTGGCTGATATTGTTTTAATATATAAAACTGTGTGTTAAATCATAACCGTCTGATCTGTAATGAATGGCTGCGATCTGTTACTGCGTGAAACTGCGTTAAACTCCAACAGCAGGAAATCCGGATCCAAATTTTAGTACTATATATTATTTTTTAATTGGAATGAATCATCCCACCCTCAATCTTTTTTGGTTACAAATCCCACCCTCAATCTATTCGGTCCTTTTGTTTCCTCTTCAATTCAATGAGTATATAAATAAGCCAAGTCCCCAAATATCTTCATTCAAACTTCAATACTCACTCACAACCACAATTAGTTGTTTCACTATAAAAGGAAAGAAAAATATTAGGCATATATAGAAAACTCCAAGTACTAATAAGTGCATCCAAAAATGAATTTTGATTCTCCTCTCCTCCAAAACCAAAATCAAAACCTTCTATGCTTCCCTCAAAATTCCTTCTCTAATTTCTCTCGGGAATTAGAAGATTTCGTTAATTTCTTCAATGATGACATCAACTTCAACAACGACTCACAATCACAAACCAAAGAATCATTATCATTATCATCAGTCGAATCCAACTCTTCTGGATCCGTACTAAGCAATGAATTACTAGAAGTCTCGTCGAATACAACTTATACACAAATCAAAGAGACACAAACATCGTCATCATCACCTCCACCACTGCCGAGTAAGGAAAGTAACAAAAGGGCATTTAGAGGAGTCAGAAGTAGGCCATGGGGAAAATTTGCGGCCGAGATAAGAGACTCAACAAGAAAAGGGGTTAGAGTATGGATTGGAACATTCGACACGGCTGAAGCAGCCGCTTTAGCTTATGACCAAGCGGCTTTTTCAACGAGAGGTTCATTAGCAGTGTTAAATTTTCCTGAGGAAGTGGTTAGAGAATCACTTAAAGACATGGCTAGTAATTGTAAGCCTTTGGAAGAAGGTACTTCACCTGTATTGGCACTCAAGAGAAAACACATCATGAGAAAAATGTCCAATAAGGTTAGTAAAAATAAGAAAATCAAAAGTGATTATCAAAGTGAGCAAATTCAGATTCAAGTAGAGACCAAAACCAATAGTACAAATTCCCAAAATGTGTTTGAGTTTGAGGATTTGGGTGCTGAATATCTGGAGCAACTATTGAGCTTGACTTATTAGCTTTTTTGTTTTTTATGGTCAAGTTTTCTAGCTTTTGGAATTTTTCATCAACTTGGTATTCTTACTTCATGATGACAGAAAATATGTTCCAATAGGATATTCCTTCACATCCTTCGTCATCATCATCACCTCACTTTTTTGTATTTTTATTTTGCACTCTTGTTCTGTAAAGGTAATTAAAGTAAACTTTACAATGTAATTATATATATGGTTTAGGTAATTAAATCATACTCATATTCGATGCCACGGCATGACTAGATATATTTTTAGTTGATATGGAACATATATAAGAAACCAAACAAAATCATAATTTATCGTGTAAAAATAAAGTAAAAGTATTAGTATACCGGAATATTATCATTTGTCTTATATGTAATGAGACTCTTAAATATTTTCTTATTATTTTGTTTAGGTAATAATAAACTATTGTTTACTACTCTACTACTACTATAATATATTATAAAGTATAAACCGATCAATATAACAAGGGTCATGCTAAACAGTGTCCCCGAGACACTTGTTAAGCATATCTAAAAAGGAAATAAAAAATAAAATTTATATTGAAAAGACAATATTTTGTACTTTTGAGGCATTGAATGCACGCATTTCGAGACAGAATTTCTATTTTAACATGTAACGAATACACTTTCTCTTTTACAGATAAGAATATTGAGTATTGACATGCCCCAAAATTCATACGTACGTAGTCATTTACATAAACATTTATATAAATATTTATATAAACATTTAATACTTATTAAACTTATATAAATATTTATATAAACATTTAATACTTATTTTTGCCGACAAAAGTAATTAGTACTCTCTCCGCTCCTGTTCTTTTAGAATTAGACATATGAATGAAAAAAATAATGAATTTGGCTAAATTAAGTTTTTTTTACACTTAATTTATTAAAAAAGAATAAAATGCATTTTTTTTACATAGACGAAATAACAAAACTATCATAAACTCACACACAAGCGAGAGAACTAATTCGACATTTTTTGTCAATTGAACTAGGACTTGTGGACAAAATAAAATACATTTAATAAATGCATTTAAGTTTTGCAAGGCTACAAATGATAAAATATCATTAATTGTACCTTAATTTTTTAAAAGGACTAAAATTTTGAAAAATAAAAATTTAATGACCAAGATTAAATATATATGGAGGGAATAATGGATTTTTTTTTCGATGAAGAAAATCTATGCTGTTAAACTCAAACCCTAGGTATTAAGCCTTTTCAATAATATATGTATAATTTTATTTTAGTCTATATTGAATTGAATGCTTGTCAAGATTGTAGGCCATTGTATATTTTTGTCGAGAAAAACAAGATTGTAGGACATAGTTATATGTTTAGGTGCGGGGCATTGGCGGAGCTAGCCCGAAAAATTGGGGCGGGCCGCTACAAATATAAATCGAACATGCAAAAGAAATTACTAAAAAAAAGATATATCATATCGAAAGTTTGTCTAGTATGCATATCTCAAAAGTAGTCAAAAGGTGGACCATTAACATGTTTATTAAATAAATTTTAAAAATATATTATGAAATATATTTTATGTCAAATGTGTAAATTTCATACTTTTTAATTAGTTTTTGTATTTATGTTTATAATATTATATGCATATCTCTAACAAAAATTTAAATTTTTTTAACAAAAGATTGATCAAACATGAATTTTTATGCACAAACTCTATTTTAAATAAAAATTTGAGTACATTTTTCTCCAAAAAAATATACTTGAATACTTCGACAAAATAAATTACACATTTTAAGACATCTATAAATTATTAAACAATAAAACATTAGAAGGGATGCTTAAAAAAATAAATTAAAAAGTATATTTGAATTCTGGGACGTAAAACTAGCGGGGGTTTTAAACCCACGCAAACTGAAAACATATTAAAGAATACTGGATTGTATGGTTTGAAACCCCCGCGAAACAAAATTTAACAAACTACACAGACTATTTAGCGGGGGTTTATAACCGCCGCTAAATAGTATACCTATGAAAAAAAATTAAAAATTCTGGGGCGGGCCATGGCCCTGTCCAGCCCATGAAGGGCTCCGCCCCTGGTGCGGGGATACCCTTTCCCGCACAGATGTAATTCGATTGGATTTGTTTTTTTCCCAACCACTTGTGATCAATAAATCCAACAAGACGCCTTAAAAAGAAATAATTGTAGACCCCTAGAACAATTATTTGTACTAATATTAGTATTTAAATATAATCCTACGGTGCATGGAGTAGGGTACCCCCATGTACCAGAAAAGAAAAAAAAAAAGAGTACCCCCACTAAACAAATTTATTTTCTGATTATTGCATTATTTTAAAAATTTATTTATATATTTTTCCATTAAAAAAAAGAAATTTATATTTATTTTAATCAAGTACAAATGGAAAAGGCTGGTTTCATATTTTCTGAAATAATTAAATTATTGGTTTAAATATCACATTGGTCCATGTATGTTTTCGTTTTTTTGGTTTTAGTCCCTCTATGTTTTTTTTTTAAAAAAACATTCCCTGAATGTCCAATTCATTTTGGTTTTCGTCCCTCCCTTCTCAAAAATGCTGATGTGGCTAACGGCATGACATATGACATGCTGATGTGACAAATGAAGGACCAAAACCAAAAAAAAATTTAATGAAGGACCAAAACCAAAAAAACAAAATTCCTAAAATATTTTTTTTTTTTAAATAATTTTTTACTTTTAAAAAAACCAATTTTTTTCAAATAAAAAACAAAATTTAATATATATATATATATATATATATATATATATATATATATATATATATAGGGGTTTTCTAACTTAGACCCTAGTTTGGTCTAAGTTAGCAAGGTGCACCTTTTCAATTGGACCAAAATACCCATTCTTTTAATTTTTGAAAGAATAGAGCAACAGGGGCATTTCTGTAATTTTCTGCAATTTTGCCAACCATATACACGCGCCACACCTTCTTAAACCATTAATAGACGCGGATCCAGTGTCGCGCGCGTACCGAAGGACCATGGTTACAGACCGTTGATTTCCATCAGACAGCCAAGATCTGATCTCATCAAGACTGTCTGATCAATCAGACAGCCCAGATCATCCTGATCCATCAGATTCAAGCGCCTGCGTCACACTGGATTACAACCTGGAGAGAGAAAAATTTGCTTTTTAAAAGTAGGACACGTGTCACACAATGGTTGGCTGGGCGTGATTTTTGTTCATTTTTTACTTTGAACTCAACTATTTCGTTGTAAATTAATTTTTTATTTTTTTATTTTTATACCAAAATTCATAATTTTTTTTTTCTACAAATAGAGACTTGGTTCGTTTGATTTGGACACCGAAAAAAAAACGCAATTTTTCACTACCTTAATCTCATTTATTGTTTACTAAATACGTTACTTGTGTGTTGTAATTTAACACGCACCACTCAACCAACTCACTGAAACCATTATACCAGGAAAATAGTAGATAATTTTCTGGAACTTTTGGTATATTTTATGAAATTTTTGGAGACCTGAAACTATTTTTAGTTAATTAAATGAGATAAAACGGTAATAAAAAACTAATGTTTGCTTCTGAAACCATTTTACTGGTAGAATGGTTGCACATAGTTGTATTCTGAAACCATTTTACTGGTAGAATGGTTTCAATGAGTAATTTATTAATTGTGTTTGCTTCTGAAACCATTTATCTGGTACAATGGTTTCAGAGAGTTGTAATCTGAAACCATTTTGCTGGTAGAATGGTTTCAGTAAGTTGATTATTAGTTATTTGCTTCTGAAACCATTTAGCTTGTAGAATGGTTGCACATAGTTGCATTCTGAAACCATTTTACTGGTAGAATGGTTTCAGTGAGTAATTTATTAATTGTGTTTGCTTCTGAAACCATTTATCTGGTACAATAGTTTCAGGGAGTTGTAATCTGAAACCATTTTGCTGGTAGAATGGTTTCAGTAAGTTGATTATTAGTTATTTGCTTCTGAAACCATTTAGCTTGTAGAATGGTTTCAGAGATTTGCACTCTGAAACCATTTTCCTGGTAGAATGGTTTCAGTGAGTTGATTTAAGGTAGTGAAAAATGAGATTAAGGTAGTGAAAAATTGGGTTTTTTTTTCTGTGTCCAAATCAAACGAACCAAGTCTCTATTTGTAGAGAAAAAAAAATTATGAATTTTGGTATAAAAAATAAAAAATTAATTTACGACGAAATAATCGAGTTTAAAGTATTAAATGGAAAAAAATTAACGCAGCCAATCACATGCTGACACGTGGCCTTTCTTTTTTAAAAGCTTTCTCTCTCCGCGTGTGGCCTTCACCCACGCGCGCCTGTCGGCGCGTGTGATGCACGCGCTTGGATTTTGTCCACTAACACGCTGCCACGTGTCCTGGGGGGTGGGAAAAGAAGGTGGGGGCGCGTGTACTGTTGGGTAAATTACAGAAATGCCCCTGTTGCTCTATTCTTTCAAAAATTAAAAAAATGGGTATTTTTGTCCAACTGAAAAGGTGCACCTTGCTAACTTAGACCCAACTGGGTCTAAGTTAGCAGCCCCCATATATATATATATATATATAAGAGTGTTAAAATTTAAAATTCATAAGCAGTGTAAAAACTTGTTCACGGTGTACTAAAATTGGTTTAGGACATGCTAAAAAATCTGGCTATAATGACAGTGTGCTTAAAATTGCACATCAACTTAGGCCCCATTTGAATTAGCTTATTTTTGAGTTTATACAAACAGTTTATACAATTTTTATATATTACCCCCTTCGTTTCAAATTACTTGACATTTTAGAAAAAAAAATAATATTAAGAAAGTGTATTTTTGCACCTGATTTTCCTATTATACCTTTATTTTAATTCACCAATAGGGAGTATTATAAGTTTGTCAAGGTAGTTTATGATAAAATAGCTTATAAAATACAATTTTCATTAGTGTGAACTTATAAAATAGCATAAAACCTAATTTATATTGTATAAGTTGTTTGAATAAACTCAAAAATAAGCTAATTCAAACGGAGACTTAATATTGCACAAACTAATTAATAACAAGTGACCATTAAGGCACTAAAAAGTTGTTAATAATATAACTTGTCTGAGTGCAAAGCTGCACTCAACTTGTCTTGCATAAAAAAAAATTGTTTATTTATTTATTTTTAAAATTAAAAAACGTTAAACTAAAAACAATTTATTTTTTTTTAATTTTAGGGATTTTAAACTTTATTTTTTAGTTTTGGTCCATCAATAATAACTTTTTTTTATTTTAGTCCTTCATTTGTCACGTCAGCATGCTACATGTCATGTTGTTAGCCACATCAGCATTTTTTATAGGGGAAGGACGAAAACCAAAAGGAATTGAACATGCAGGGACTGTTTTAAAAAAAAACATACAGGAACTAAAACCAAAAAACCAGAAACATACAGGGACTAATGTGATATTTAAACATAAATTATTTCTATCTACTTATGAGTATTGCTTTTTACACATATTTTAGTTTATGTTTTTTTATTTCATATAAAAATAGAAATATCATACCTGAAATATTTTTTTTACATAACAATAAAGTTGGATTGGTATTTGTATAAGGGATAATTTAAGTCGGTTTGTTTGAGAGCATAAGGTATTGGGGGCTCAAGCCCCCACCAAAAAAATAATTTTCTTATAATATTAGTATAATATTTTCTTAAACCCCCATTGTTAGGTCTATTATTCTCTCGTCATAAATTTATCATTTTATTTATCAACTTTCCACTACTTAATTTTTAAATTTCCACAAACTTCCTCTCATAACTTTACTCTTCTTCTCTCTTAATTCATCGAAGTATCATATTCTTTTCTTTCAACTATTTGTTGTCTTTTTCTCTTACTTTTATTTTACTTGAATAATCGTTTATTTACATATATAAAAAGTGACAAATTTTATAATGTTGGCAGTATAGATATCATCGAACATTTTTATAATATAAAATTTTGTAGAGATCCATTGTAATTTATATAGGCTTTTCTATATTTTAAGTTTTTTTTCACTATTGTTGTTTATTTTTAAAAAGTCTGTAATATTTTTTTTAGTAAAAACATATACACTATTTTCTAGTCCTCACTAGTACAAATTTTGGGATCCGCCACTGAGTGGATCGTGCCTAAGCCTATATATGTTGAAGTAGGCGAAGCTATGAGGTTGTTGACTGCAGTCTTTGAGTCTATTGCTTAATATGGATTTTGAAATAGATTGCAAACAGGAGGTGAATTGTCGTTACGGTAACAAAACTTATGACCCGATTTCAACGCTATTATTAATGATTATAGACATTTGTTAACTACTATTCTTGTGAACTCCCGTTAAGTTTATTAGGAGATAAATCAGTAAAATTGCTCATAGTCTTGATAGAGTGGCTCTATCTTTAGCTAGTTTTCGGATTTTTTTTGTTGGTACATAAAGAGGGCAAAGTCCAGGAAAAAAACTAAGAAACTACAAAGACACTCCGAGACATGCAAGCACCGGGACTATCATAAAAAATGAGACTTTTAAGCTTTCTTGGAGGAGATTCTAGAACCTGCAACTCATAAGAGTTCAATGTTAGACTGAAATTAGCTAACCAGTTAGCTGATCTGTTTTCTTCCCGCCATGTTTGGTTAAAATGGACCTGCCAATTCATGTTCTTGAGATCATGAATACTCTTGATCAAAGTAGGGATATTTCCGTTAACATTGCATTTTTCTGTTACTATGTCGACCAACACCTTCGAATCACTTTCACTTGAAGATGAGTAATTCCTTGTCTCCGCGCCAAGTCCATTCCGATGTACATGCCCCACATTTCAGCATGAAGTGTGTCGCATGAGCCAATTTTACGAGCAAAATTGCTTAAACAGTTACCATAACAGTCTCAGAGAAGACCTCCACATCCCGACATATTAGTTGAACTTTTGTGAGTGCCGTCACAATTGAGTTTAATCCATCCTTCTTGAGGTTGGATCTACCCAATAAAAATAGTATATTTTTGCCGAGTCCCTCCATTCAAGTGAGTTTACATGCATCTATCAATCTCTGTTGTCTTCCTAAGAATGACAGGAGTTGGGTTGTTGGGACGGCGAAAAGTCTCCTCAAAGATACTCTTGTTTCTCCACATATCAGCATGTTACCATGAAAATAGTGTGTCAATCCTTATTGTGTGCTCCTGATATATTACCAAAGATCCAGTCCCTGCAAGTCAAAGAATAGAAGTTAGTAATATGAATAGAAGCCACTAGTAACATGAAGAATTGTCTCATCTTCCTGCCCACAAGCAGGATAAGTGGGTGAATTCCCATTCCACCATCTGCTTCTTCGGTAGTTTGTTAAGAGGCGTTCATGGGTAGCAATCCACATAAAGGTTTGGATTCAGTGAGGTCCATTCCAACTCCATAAACTTTTCCAATTTCCCTTAATGGAGAGGTTATTTCCTCGTTGTAGGTCATAGGCGCTTCGCACAATAAATTGACGAGTGCTTGTGCCGCTCCAACCTAACAAGTCCGGACCATCTGTATCCTACGGAGCCGGTAAAGTCACCAACTAGTTTACAATGGTATAAGGGAGATGCATGGTGAGGAAATTTATATCCCAATCTCCTGTCTCTGTTAGAATATCCTTCACAATAATCATTGTATCGATAGTATGTTGAGTAGAAAGATTCATAAGAGTGTGTCCACACGACATCCATTTATCAAGCCAAAAATTTATTTTTTGCCCATTTCCTACTTGCAAAACTGTGTGACTCCGGAATTGATCCCCAATACTAACCAAGGCATTCCATAAAGGAGAATCATAGGGTTGTTTGTTCATAGACACTCGAAGATCGTTGTTTCTACCATATTTGCTGTAAAGAACTTTGTGTAACAGCCCGGGCCCCTTTTCTACGTATTTAGTAGGCAATCCCGGCTGTCACCTCACGATCTTCTCCACCCCCCTCTCTAGTGGAGTTTTTGCCTTCCGTGGGAATCGAACCACGTACCCTGGGGTTCAAATACGTGTTCAATCCGTTCCCACTACCAATTGATACTTATTTTTGATTGTCACTTTGTTCAACTGTCGATAATCTATGCATAGCCTCATGCTTCCATCCTTCTTCTTTACCAAAAGTACCGGTGCACCCCAAGGTGATACACTGGGTCTAATAAATTTCTTTTCCAAAAGCTCCTCCAACTGTTTCTTTAATTGCTCTAACTCTGATGCTGGCATTCTATACGGCGCCATAGATATCGGACTAGTACCAGGCACTACTTCAATACTAAACTCAACCTCCCTCTCAGGTGGTAAATCTGATACATCTTCAGGAAAAACGTTCGGAAAATCACAAACAACAGGTAATTGACTCACTTCTGACTGCCCTACTAACTTCAGTGAGACAATCATGACAAACATTTCTGCGTGCTCCTTCGAGGATCTAATCACTTCACTACTACCCATAAGGTTTGGTTTCGGACTCTCATACGGTTTAGGGAAAATTATTGTCTTAGTACAACAGTTAATATGAACTCGATTAAACTCAAGTCAATTCATACCAAAAATCACGTCCACGTTACTCAAAGGAATACATACAAGGTCCATACCAAAATGTCTACCGAAAATAGTTACCGGACAATTAACACATACAAGCTTAGTCATAACCGAATCACTAGCCGGCGTTTCTATTACCATGCATTTCGACATAACAGTAGTTTCTAGATTAAGACGCTTCACACACCAAATAGAAATAAAGGAATGTGTAGCTCCAGTATCAATGATGGCACATAAAGGAGTATCATGAATGAAACACGTACCTCTGATAAGGTTATCTGTTACATTCGCGTCACCACCATCCAAAGCAAAGACCTTTCCACCATTCTTCTTAGGCTTCTTACATTTCGGGCTCTGGTGACCTTCTTCATTGCAGTTGAAGCATACAACATTTTTCTTGCACTCAAAAGATTTGTGACCAAATCCTCCACACCTATAGCACTTAACTTTCTCCTTATCATAATTCTCAGTAGTTTTCTTTCCACTACTTTCACCTTTCCTTTTCCCCTTGTTGTCATAAGGTTTCCAACGGTTCCCATCCTTGCCTTTCTTTTCATTAGCCATCTTGTAGTGGTTCGCTCTAGCTCTTCCATCTTCATCACATATACGACTCTTGTTTACCAATGTTGGAAAGTCTCTAATCTCAGAAAATCCGATCAAATGCTTAATCTCAGGCCTCAAACCACTCTCAAACTTCACACATTTATCATGCTCAGCCTCAACAGTATTGTAGTGTGGTGCGAACCTACACAAGGATTGAAACTTGACGGCATACTCTGCAACAGACATGTTACCTTATTTCAACTCCATAAACTCAATCACTTTTCTATTCTTCACATCAGCTGGAAAATACTTGATCAAAAATTCCCTCTTGAACATTGCCCAAGTAACCACAACACCTCCAACTCCAAGTCTCTGACTTGCGTTATCCCACCAATGGTCGGCTTCTTCTCTTAGCATATAAGTACCCAAAATAACCTTTTGTTCCTCAGTGCATCTCATGACCTTAAAGATCCTCTCAACATCCTCTAACCACTTCTGAGATCCCTCTGGATCGTATCCTCCAGCAAAAGTAGGTGGTTGATTCTTCAAGAATCTCTCGAGCCTTAACTCATCTTCATTACCTGTTCGGTTCTCTTGTGCTACTCTTTCCGCAGTCCGGTTGTCTGCATCCTGTGCAATGGCATTGGCCATATTAGCCAAGGCATCCACAATCATCCTCTTAGACATCTTCCTTACAATCAACCATCCAAACAACCATTAGAACTGAAAGCATGAACAGTGTTTCCTACACTTGTTACACACGAAGATGTTCTAAGCCTACTTGATCCGAGATGGATCGACCTTGCTATGATACCACTATTGTAACACCCTAACTAATACTACGCGCGCTAATTAAATATATGATACAAATGCATAGCATTAATTAGAGTATTACATTTAAAA
This sequence comes from Trifolium pratense, assembly GCF_020283565.1. NCBI lineage: Eukaryota > Viridiplantae > Streptophyta > Magnoliopsida > Fabales > Fabaceae > Trifolium > Trifolium pratense. The sequence continues at coordinate 37,380,979 of NC_060064.1, read as the reverse complement.
TATTAAAACACATAACATGCATAATTAACATATATTAATATTGCAGCGGAATCATATAAAACTTGTCCTATTCATCTATAAAGTAAGAGCAAGTTCATATCTCATAAAATAAATACTTTGAAATCATGCATATTTATAATATCCCAAGACATTAGTTCAACAGACTAATCCAAACATGCATAAGTATCACAGTCATAGTAGTAATACAGTCATCCGAATAACAAAATAATTTCGGCATAAGGCTCCAATACATAAATTCGAACATCATAAGCGACAAAAGATGAATCCTAAGGTGGTACAAGTATCAGAGCATCTAGACTATGACTCGGGTAATCTAGATACTAAACAAAATAGAAGTAGCCTAAAGCTATCCTCTCACCAAAAGAACTGGTAGCAATAAAGCGGCGCAACTAGATACGAGGCTCAAGGTTCTCAACCTGCAACTCTGGACCCCCAAAGGTCCAGCAATTACAAACAACAGAGGGTTAGTTATGAAATTCATACAAGTGCAAAAGTACGCATACTATACACTTAAATAGACAACACATATACTACTCAATTAAATATTTCTATCTAACTTCTCCAATATTTTCATACCATCATAGTCATCATAGAATCAAAGATTTATAAATATTCAAATAGTTATAAGTACACGGATCAATTATGTCAAATACCAAACATCTCACATAAGTGCACATATTACCTAATGCAACTAATGCCACATTTATGCAATGCCCCTAGCTTTACTAATGCATGCAGTATTTCATCATCATTTATTGGACCAACTGAATCCATATATTTTATCCACCACTAAAATATCTGCTATACTTTCAACCGCAGCTAAAGTATCTGCTCATCATACAATACGAATGATTGGAATGCTCAAGTATCATTTATCTACATCATCATCAAAGTGGATGCACAATCCAATAGTATTATAGAACACAATTCACATCATCACTAAATAAATGAATTGTTCATCTCTCATTAAAGACAAATAATACACAAACATATACATGGTAATTTACTTATAAACGTCAGTTCAAAACCATGTAAGTATGCCCAAACTAAGTCTTTAATAATAACAATTAATTTGATTCACTTAAGCATACGAACCTTATTAAATTATGGAAAATGCTAAACAGTGCCCCCGGGGCACTGGTTAAGCATTTAAAAATAGAAATTCTGTCTCGAAATGCGTGCATTCAATACATCAAAAGTATCAAAAGTTGTCTTTTCAATATTTATTTTATTTTTTATTTCCTTTTTTGGTATGCTTAACAAGTGCCCCGGGGGCACTGTTTAGCATGACCCTTAAATTATATATAGAAAGTATGCAATTTTTAAGTGAACTGTATAAACCAAGCTTCATCTTATATAACGGATTCCGGAATCGGAATCTACGCGAAAAACTGTGAAAAATAGGTTCCGGATAAGACACTGATGTTTCCAACCACTCAATTTGTTTTAAATTTTCCTCTAGTAGTCCTCCCTGGTGCGATGTTGGCTCCCAAATATTTATCAAAACTGATAACTGGCGTGTAACCTGTAGGCCGAACAATTTCACTTTTGAGTTGCTCATCGACATTCTTAGAGAAGAAAATTTGAGTCTTTTGGCTGTTAATCTTTTGACCTGACGCCTCACAAAAAAGGTCCAGACAATGCATAATACAATGAGCTTGTTCAATAGTTGCCTCTGCAAAAAGAAGAAGATCGTCAGCAAAGAGAAGATGAGAAATTTTGGGCCCCTGTCTACCCGCACACATTGGTTTCCAATAGTTAGCCTCCATCTGGTCAGAAATTATATGAGAAAGACGTTCCATACAAATAACAAACATGTAGGGCGACAAAAGGAGTGAAAGTGACACTTTTATTCCATAAAATTTTATAAGAAGGGGACGTGATACAATGATTAATAATATTAATAAGATTGAGAGGAAACTTACAATCATCCAGACATTTTTCAACAAAATTCCAATTTAGGCGGTCATATGCTTTTTCAAGATCAATTTTAATGGACATAAACATTTTGTTACCTTTCATATTTTTATCTATATTCCAACATGTATGATTTTATATAGAATGAAATGAGATAAGTTGTTTGCTCTAAAAGATGATTAACGTTTATGTTTTAACGAAGGAGAACTTTGTACATAATTTTTTTTCTCACATTAGAAAAATATTTTATAATGAGAAGATAAAATATTTTTCTTTCTTCTTTTTTTACATAGGCTCCCTCTATCGAAAATAATCTTATTTGAGATCTATGAAACGCTAAATGTGTATATTTATTAGAGTATATCTATTTTTTAGACCCGACCTGAGTTAACGTAGTGGATAATTATAATTTACAACTCAAGAAAGATTATACCGTAAAAAAAAATCAAGAAAGATTATGGTCACCAAACTACCACAACTCATTAGTCTTGAGAAACATAATTTGATAAGATGTTACGTACATCTTAATTAATGAATCATTATTTTATTATTATTATTATTAGTTTTGTTTACAATGTGCTGGGAGGACCTATAACATTCTACTCAAACCCCTCGCCACTAGATCAAACCTAGTGACTTCATTTATTTTATTATTATTATTATTAACATGTATTTATATTTAGTAAAATAAAAGGTATTTAGACATATGATGACAAATTTATTTTCAAAGATTTAACATCTCAATTATGTTTTGTTTATTTTTAGTTTGGATCGATTATGTTTGGCCCAATGCCTGATTTCCATGAATTTTCCTCTTTAGACCCTTCATATTACGCTCAAGCCCCCTATAGTTTCATTTTTACCCATGGTTGGTAAAATCACATTTTAAAATGTAAAATCGGACAATTTTACATTTTTAGGTATGAAAATCGAGTTAAATATGTTGTAAACTCGTGAGAAAAATTAATTTTGAAAAGTTAACTCGTAGTGAAATCGGTAAAATCAAGTTAATTTATTATTTTATCCGATTTTGAAGAAATTAACTTATTTATGTATAGCTGGAAGAGCCCAACTTGTCAAATCTATTATTCAAAGTATGTTGGTTTATAGCATATCAGTTTACTCTTGGCCTATTTCTTTACTCAAAACTATTGAATTTTGGTCAAGAAATTTCATTTGGAGTGGAGACATTAGTAAAAGAAAGCTTGTGACTGTGGCTTGGAAAAAAGTTTGCGTGCCTTATTCTGAAGGTGGTCTTAATGAAGCAGCCAATTTAAAGCTATGTTGGAATTTTTTACATTCTGAGGAAAGCTGGGCTTTGATTCTTAGAAATCGAGTTTTAAGAAATGTAATTATATGTATGGTTTAGGCAAAATGATGTATCACACACGATAATTTTTTCTTCATTATCAAATTAATTTATATTCACGGTTATTAAATTTACATATTGGACTTAGATATAAATAAACAAAAATATATATGTGTCTAGCTCAAACATAGACAAGAAAGATATTTGTATATTACTTTTATCTTAAAAAAAAAAAGTATATTACTTATATAAGTTATATTTCTTTTCTTTTTTTTTTATACATATTACTTATATTTCAGTCCACATAATATTTTGTAATTAACATAAATATTAATCTTGACCAAGATTTAAATCATACTCATATTCGATGCCACGACATGACTAGATATCTTTTTAGTTGATATGGAACATATATAAGAAACCAAACAAAATCATAATTTATCATGTAAAAATAAAGTAAAAGTATTAGTATACCGGAATATTATCATTTGTCTTATATGTAATGAGACTCTTAAATATTTTCCTATTATTTTGTTTAGGTAATAATATAATATTGTTTACTACTCTACTACTATAATATATTCTAAAGTATAAACTGATCAATATAACAAATATATTTTCTCTTTTACAGATAAGCATATTGACATGCCCCAAAATTCATACGTAGTCATTTTCATTTACATAGTCCCCACATAATTTATGTTCACCAAGATTTATTTCACAAAAGTAGGAATGTTAATTTGATCTATAAATGAGAATTTTTGTGGGAACTATTTTGATTGGGGACTAAAAAATGGTAAAACAAAAATTCTGCAGGGATGAAGATGGAGGGAAAAGTCCTTGAAAGAAAATTTGGAGATGGGGATGAAATTTCGTCCCCAATCCGCAAAAACATTTTATTAAATTAACCTTTGCAAAAGGCATATTTGCATGGTCGATGCACTTATAAATTAACATGAGATCCTACGTTTTTTAATACCAAAAAATGTGGTACTAGATTGGATCCTTCAGAATAAATTTAATGTGCGTTCATAATTGTAAATAACTGTTGAATCACGTTATTTGGTTTCTTCATTTTGCTGTAACTTTGTTGTAAGTCGCTTAGTTGTGTGTGTATTAAAAATGTTTGGATTTCCCAAATAGATCATTGTGTTCGGTAGAAATATATTACATGAATAGCAACTAAATAAATAAGTCTGAGTTCTGTGAGCTTAATTCAGTTAGTATGACATTATATTATATATGTATGGGTCGATGTTCGAACTCTGGTCATCCCACTTTTTACCTTAAGGGTGAAATTTCTAACCACTAAACTACTTAACCCTAAATTAAAAAAAAGGTAAGTTTGAGCATTGTATATTCTACTGCATATTTTTACTTAAAAAATTATGATATTAAATTTATAGATTCTTATTCTGCCACTTGAGCAGGGATGGCCCAAAGGTAAGGTAACTCAAGCAAGAGTTTTAAACTCCCAAAATATTTTAAAAAAATATACTAAGAAAAAAAATACCTCATAAGTCATAAGCTCATTTTTGTTTAGAGTAGAAAAAAAAAACCCCACTGAGAAAAACAAAAAGGTCTATAAGATTAGTGGTCCCGTGATAAAAATGAGACAACAACTTTGTAACTTTTAAAGAATTCAAACAACTATGACCTTTAAATCTCTCTTTATTGGAACTAGAATTAATAAAATTTTATTTTAATTCATCAACATCTCAACAAATATTAAATGTATTGAAAAAGTTCTAACAAAAAAATGTATTGAAAAAGAAATTAATGTTAAATAAAATTTATTATGATAATATAAATGAGTCTAGCTTATAGAGTTGCAGGAAGCAAAGCCTCAACAAGCTCATGAGCCAACGTGGTAGCTGTGATTCTCCTCTATTAGATAGTGGCATTACAATATTGATGTAGTTACTTTTATCTATGTCTCTTTGAGAAGAGCTTTGGTTTTTCAAGATTCTTTCTGTTGACTTCTATTTAAATGATATAACTAATTGTGGCAGAACTGTGGAGTGCTCTGGTTTCCAAGGTAGCACTGTGAACAATTCGTTTAGTTTTGAGAAAGGTAGGTGTTGGATATTTGTGTGTTGGCCTCATTTTGCTAAAACAAATATACAAGCAAGATGTTGGACCAAATGTTTCAACATGTTGGGTACAAAAAATGTTGGACCAAATGTTTAAACATGTTTGGGTACAACAGTCAGATTGCCCAAATCTCGCGCATTTATTACACGTATCTACTATATATGGAAATCCACTCTACAAACGTGTATATCAAGATTTGATCTGATCAAGACGTTATTAGTGAAGATATGTTCTTATCATGACTTAATGGAATGATTAACACATTGTTTATTTCCTAAAGAGGATCAACCATTTTAGGAAAGTTTTTATTAAGGTCTGATTTGCTTAGCCGGACGTGACTCAAAGACCAGCTGTGTTCTGAAGGTTATCTTGGAAGATCAGGAGCGTGCTAGCTCTGTCTATATAAAGAAGACTCAAGGCCAATATTTTATTAACCGAAACCATTGTTCATCAAAGATGTAGTCTTTAGGGTTTCGTGTATTTGAGCCACTCTCTAGGAGAGTTGGTGTAAGTGAACCACTCGGGTTGTGAGATGGTCACTATGTCCTCACTCAGAAACCTTTAGGTAATGAGTAGAGTTTTGTAATATCTCTGAAGCTTTTAAGCAAGGAGATAGTGTTTGTGAGCCTCTCACGTATTGGTTTAATACTTGAGTAGGACGGTGTTTTATTGAGTTGTAATGTTTTAAGGTTACTCCTATGCTTTGAAGTACGGAGTTAACTGTGTGTGATTTACTTGAAGCTTTTAAGCAAGAGTAAAATATGTCATGGTGATTGTCACCACACTGTATTCAACATTATATGAACAACACAGGTTGTGTTGGTTGTGTGGAAGTGAGATGGGATCTCATGTCTAGGAGTTCCTAGGCAGAAGTTGCATGAGTAGTGTCGAGGTCATAAGACGTAAACCTAAGGTTTGCTGGAGGTCTTAGTGTAAGACGTAAACCGAGGGTTTGCTGGAGGTCTTAGTGTAAGACGTAAATTCAAAGGGTTTGCTGGAGGTCTTAGTGACTAGAGCTATTAGTGGATTTCCTTCCTGGATTGGTATCCCCCAGAGTAGGCAGATTGGCTGAACTGGGTTAACAATTTCCTGTGCAGTTTATTTACTTGTTGATTTTATTATGTTGCGTAAGATGTTCCAACATTAAGTATGACATTCTCTTTATATTGAATGTTGGAACATCTGATCGAACATTATTCCTCAGTATCCGTTTTTTTAATGTTATATGCCTTGCCGTGTTATTCATGTCAGATCAGATGTCTCGACATTCTATACAACATCTGGTTCTGCTATACCAGAATTTCAGTATGCTACTTTCATGAGTTTTGTTCATCTGATAAGGAGGGAGGATTTCGAGCAGAGACTTTATTCTCCTCCTCTTTCACATTAAGTAATTCTCTTTCACTCACCTATCATTGCTTAATCTGTTTGCTATTACAAGATGTTTCAATTGGCGGTGTTTGGTTACATAATCTCTGTACTTAGTTCAGAGGTAATGACTCCACTTTAAGACACATTGTTTTCTATGTCATTCGGTTCTAAATTAAACTTTTCATGTTATTTTGCTAGTTCGAAATTTCATTTGTTTTATGTTCTGAATGTGTTGGCTTATAAGTGCTATAACATTTAATCTTGGTGAGTAAATATTTAGGGTATTCATATTTAACCTGTTAGTTGAGCTTTTTGTCCTCTTCTTCTGACCCATGACATCTTAGTTTTTTGTTTGACGTAATGGATCTTTGAAGTTTGAATGTTGTTTTCTCTGTGCCTGTATATTAATATCAATTGAATTCACTCAGATTCAGTTCAAAATATTCCTAATTTTATTGTCAATTGAAGTTGCAATGTCTTATGGCAGTAACTGCTTAGTCGTGATAGGTGAGTGATAGTGTTGCAGTTAACTAATGTCTATGGAGGGAAAGTGAGAGCTATGAAGTATTGAATAAGCTACTCCATGTCTTATTTGACATCTCTGTAGTTCTTTTATTTGACATCAGTTGATTTCACTTTTTCAATTAATTTACCTAATTTTGTGGTTTCTTAACCCTACACATTGAATAAAGATTCCTTTTAGATGTCAATTATTCAGGGTTGGCTTGTATTCTGGTAATATATTGTTCATCTATATAATTTGCTTTTTGTTATAATAGGTGAAAAAATTATGCAAAGGACAAGCATGATGTTGTCTAGTTTTGGCTGGAGAAAGGCAAGCTCCATGAGTATCTTGTGTGCAAACATTATTTTGATGTAAGTTGAACATCTTATTTAGAATTGTTATTGTTATTGCGCGCCAACATGATTAATTTGGAGTTAAGTGTCATGATATTTAAGTATGTAGATTGAAAATTATGTACTTGTTTGCTTGCACTTGCACAATATTGCCCTGAACTTTCACAAACATATTGTAATACTGTTTTGATTTAACTTTCACATACTATCTTTTTATATTGTTTTTCCAAACATATTGTACCTCTTTGCCAAGAATATTGTAATGCTGTTTTGATATACATATCAGAATATGTATTTCATTACTTATATTTGCCTTGTTATGGCTTGATTTTTAATTTTGGATGGTTCTAGCTGTTATGTTTATATATATATATATATATATCTTGCTGGCCTGTGGGTTAGATTTTTTTTTTTAAAAAAAAAACGCAGCATTTTTAATATACAAATGCAGGATATTGTTTAAAAAAAAAAAAAAAAAGAAGTGAGGATTTCACATCTGGTGGAAATCTTGGCCAGATGTCAAAAGTCCAATTTAATTTTTTTAAAAAAATAATTGAAAAAATGGTCAGCTGAAGCACGAGAACAGAGGTAAAAAGTGTTGATTTTACATCTGGCGTAAGTCAGATGTAAAACGCGTAAACTTACTACATCTTGTGCGTCTACATCTGACAGGCTTCAGATGTAAAATGAGTTTTTGGCCAGATGTAAAAAATATTTTCTGTACTAGTGTAAACATAACTGTCTAACCATATTTATATATGAATAGATATTAGGGCTTATGTATTTAATACGAGACTCCTAGCAACAAATTATTCCATTAGAAAATTAGTCATGCACCAAAATAATGTCACATTTAGAAGAAAATCACATGTAAAAAAAATTGTATTTTATTCTTTTTTAATAAATTAAGTGTAAAAAAAACTGAATTTAGCCAAATTCATTATTTCTTAATTCATATGTCTAATTCTAAAAGAACGGGAGCGGAGAGAATACTAATTACTTTTGTCGGCAAAAATAAGTATTAAATGTTTATATAAATATTATATAAGATTAATATTGTGATATTTTTTTTTTTGAAGAACTTTAATATTGTGATATTTCAAGTGTGAATTAAAAAAGTTTCGCATTAAATAAAAAAGTTGAGGGTTAAACTCCACCTTAATTAGAGTTTTGGACGAAGATGTGACTCAAAGAGTCTCTTGATCTCTTTTTATCTAATCCAGTAATGGTCATGAAAAGTCAGAGACTAGAAAGATAGATGTTAAAAGTATCTCAAGTGCAGGGTCGGTTCAACACTAAATGAAGTCTAAAACAAATTTTAAAGTGAGGTCTTTTGAAACAAAATTATTTTTTTATATGATAATATAAAAAAATAATTTAGGGTTCAAAATGGTTTCTGATCCTTTGGCTTGTCCCCTAAAACAAAGAACAGTGAAACAATGAAGAATCAATGAAAAGCAAGAAATATAAATTAGGGGTTTTAGGGTTCAAAATGAAGAGTGAGTAACGAACCAGTGTATCACATACCTGATTATTGAAAGAATAATGCTTAATGCAACGAAAATTTCAACCACGAATTCCACGATTCGGTGATGTGTTTCATTTAACCAGTTAAATTTCCAAAAGATTGTGGGGCCCATGAAGTGTTGTGTATCTTCAACCTTCCTCACCTCAATAATTTTGTAAAAAAATAAAGGGTCATGCTAAACGGTGCCCCCGGGCACTTGTTAAGCATACCTAAAAAGGAAATAAAAAATAAAATTTATATTAAATACACGCATTTCAAGACAGAAATTCTATTTTAACATGCTTAACTAGTGCCCGGGGCACTGTTTAGCATTTTCCAAAAATAAAATAAAATCACTTTCTACTCCCCTGTTGCTTCCCCATGATGACTCTTTAATTGGGCTTTCCTGTTGTTATTCTTTCCTCTCTTTCTCTCTTTCATATATTTTCCTTCAGTTGTCATTTGTGATTGTCTTTAACTACTAGTCATAAGGATTAGCCATGAAAACCTTATGGTAAGAAAAAAAGAAGCTTGTAAAAGTTGAAAGTAAGCATAAAGAAGAGATTAGTGATATCAGGCAAAAATGGTGGCAGCAAAACAAGTTTTATTGGTAGTGGCTATCCAAAAGAACCAAAACACATTCCAAGGATGTTAGATCTGTGGAAAACTGGAAATAGCTTTTCGGGAGAGACGGGTTACAACCACATAGTGGAAGAGCTTTTTGGCACCGCATCAAAATATAATAAGTAATTATTTAAAAAAGATAAAAAAGAAGTAGTGAAACACCACACGGTGCACACGCATAGTAGGCATTCGCAGGATTCGTGAATTAACCATTCGTAGTAAATAGCACTGCTCTTATTGAAAATTTGAATAGCATTAGAAATTAATAACCAAGAAAATTCATTCAAAAATTGATATTTACTGCAACCAGTATCACATATTAAAAGCACTACATTCCCTTATATTCTCTAAATTTTAATCACTAACTCCTACACCATTTTTAAGAAAACCACAGCAACAAATGTACCAAACAGAGACATACTCCAAACTATTATATACGTATGAGTTTTGAGGCAAGTAAGAAAACATAGAAAACATAAACAAATTTGAGAATAGAATCAGTATGAGAATAGATTCAGTATCTGTTCGTGTTTTCGGTCGGAGGGAGCGGAACGAGCTAAGAGCTTCGATTCGTTTCACTGAGCTTCGATTTGGGTTCAGTAAGCCTTGATTCTTCAATTAGGGATTGGAATTTGTGATTCGGTGAAACAGATCGGAGGGTAGGGTTCGAGAGAATGATTGAGAGAGAGAGAGAGATGTTGGCGCAGCTAAAGCTTTTCTCTTAACACACTTTGGCCTGCACAGGCCTAGCAGACAAGCAAGCAATCAAGGAAACACGCGCGCGCTGCACTGTCACTTTGGCCAAGCCAATGAGCACAGTTTCTGCAGGATCTACAATCCTTGTTGCTGCAACAATGGTGAATGAATGGAAAGGAAGAAAAGCACTTGTTTAACAGAGGAAGAAGAAGAAGATGATTAGGAAAAATAGAATCAGTTTTATTCATCCACAATGGGGAAAAGTAGTTGATTACAATCACTAATCATGAGCCAATTATTTATACTAGATCATCACAATGGTTGATGATTCTCTTAGGCCCTAACCAACTAACAACTTCCTAACTGACTCTAAAACACTCTAACAACCTAGGTAAATCAAAAACTAACTGAATCTAACAAACTCTATTAACAAACTAACTAACTTGCTTCTCAAGCAATTAGTTACACTTTCACTTTTGCTAGCATGCACACCAAGTCAGCTTATTCACAATATGAATTAACCATCTAGAGTCTTCTTAGATTCAACACACCCCCTTAATTCATGTTGTCCACTGTCTCAATTCCCATTTCACTTCTCAATTTTTCAAACACCTGCACTGTTACAGCCTTGGTTAACAAGTCTGCAACTTGCTCATCACTTCTGCAGTGCATTAGGGCCAAGTTACCATTGCTTACCTGTTCTCTTAAGTAATGGAACCTTAGCTCTATATGCTTGCTTCTTCCATGAGCAATAGGGTTCTTTGCAAGATTGATAGCAGACACATTATCAATCTTCAAAGTAACAGTTTCACACCTGTCTTGACTGATTTCCTCAATTAGGTTTTTCAACCAAATGGCTTGACAAGTGCTGAGTGATGCTGCTATATATTCAGCCTCACATGAGGATAAGGCCACTACAGGTTCCTTCTTTGAACACCATGATATTGGTGATCCACCATAGAAAAACATATAGCCAGCTGTTGATTTTCTATCTTCATGATCACCACACCAATTTGAATCTGTGTAGCCTATCAGCTTGCATTCTTTGCCTCTATCACTTGCAGGGAACATAATACCATAGTTTATGGTCCCTTTCACATATCTAAGTATTCTTTTCACTGCAATCAAGTGTGAACCTTTAGGCCTTTCCATGAACCTGCTAGCAATCCCTACACTGTAAGCCAAGTCTGGCCTTGTATTGCACAAATACCTCAGAGAACCAATCAGCTTTCTATAGAATGTAGGGTCTACATCCTCTTCTTCTGCACACTTAGTTAGCTGTGACCTTGGCTCAGCAGGTGACAATGCAACATTGCAATTGTCCATCTCAAATTTCTTCAAAATCTCTGATGCATATATAGTCTGGTGCATTAAGATTCCTTGTTCATTCCTCAGAAACTCAATGCCTAGAAAATATGTCATGAGGCCTAGATCTGTCATTTCAAACTCTTCCTTCAAGTCACCCTTGAACTCACTAATATAAGATTCATTGCTTCCTGTGATAAGCAAATCATCTACATATAGACAAATTATAATGACTCCCTTTGCAGCATCTTTCTTGACATACACTCCATGTTCTGTGACACATTTCTTAAATCCTATTTCATTTAAGAATTTGTCAATCCTTTTGTTCCAGGCTCTTGGAGCTTGTTTCAGACCATAGAGTGCCTTCTTAAGCTTATACACCTTAAGCTCTTGACCTTTCACTTCATAACCAGGTGGCTGGGCAACATACACTTCCTCTTCTATAGGACCATTCAGAAATGCTGACTTCACATCCATTTGATACATTGGCCAATCATTTAGGTTAGCAAGAGCAGTTACTAACCTAATTGTTTCCATTCTAGTAACATGTGCAAATACTTCATCATAGTCAATACCTTCTTTCTGAAGAAATCCCTTTGCCACTAGTCTTGCTTTGTATCTGGTTATTTCACCCTTTGAGTTCACTTTCAGCTTGTAAACCCACTTTACATCTATTGCTTTCTTTCTCTGTGGAAGATCCACCAGCTCCCATGTTTGATTGCTTTCAATTGAATCCAATTCTTCTTTCATAGCACATCTCCACTTTTCACTTTGTAGAGCACTATGCACATCAATTGGTTCAGATTCAGCCATGAATGCTAAATGGATCAACTCACCATCATTATTCACTTGACCATCTGAGTTCATTTCACATTCTTGTAGTCTTGCTGGTAGAACTCTAGGCCTGTTTGATCTTCTCACCTCAGGAACTGGTTGATTTACTTGTTCTTCACTCATCTCTTCAATCATCACACTAGTTGACTTCTTTCTGTCATTAGTGTTCCAGTCCCATTCCTTAAGCTCATCAATTATTACATCTCTACTGATCACCACATTGTTGTTGATTGGATCATAGAGTTTGTAACCTCCAGTTGAGTGATAACCAACCAATATCATCATTGTTGACTTATCATCCAGCTTCTTTCTCAATTGATCAGGTGTGTGTCTGAAGGCTAGTGAACCAAACACTCTCATATGATTCACATTTGGCTTGTGTCCTAACCAACATTCCTCTGGTGTGATACCCTTCAATCTCTTTGTAGGGCATCTGTTCAATGTGTAAGTAACAGTAGAAACTGCTTCACCCCATAACTCTTTAGGTAAATGCTTTCCCTTCAACATACATCTCACCATATCCATTATAGTTCTATTTTTTCTTTCAGCAGTCCCATTTTGCTGTGGAGTATATGGTGGGACTATGTCATGTACAATGCCTTCATTGTCACAGTATTTTGTAAATTCATGTGATACATACTCTTCACCCCCATCTGTTCTTAGGGTTTTGAGTCTCTTACCACTTTGTCTTTCAACTGTAGCTTTAAATTTCTTAAAAATTTCAAACACATCACTTTTCTTACTTATCAAGTAAGTCCATAGTTTTCTGCTAAAGTCATCTATGAAACTTACAAAATACCTGTTACCTCCAATTGAATTCACTTGCATTGGACCACATACATCTGAATACACCACTTCAAGTACACCATTGGTTTTACTTGCTGCATGCTTGCTGAAGCTTCCTCTGTGCTGCTTTGACTGCACACACTCTTCACAAATCTCTTCAGGCACTTGCAGGCTTGGCAAGCCTGTCACCATCTTTGATTTTTGCAGTAAGCTGAGGTCCTTGAAATTCAAGTGCCCCATTCTATAGTGCCATCTCCATTCTTCTCTGCTTGATGCAGTCATCAAGCACTTGTGATTCAGAACATTGAGCCCAATCTTGAATGTCCTATTCTTTGACATTTCAGTTTTTAACATCAAGTTACCTTTAGTGTTGTACACTTTCAGCAACCTATTCTCCATTACAATTCTGTAATCTTTCTCTAGCAATTGGCCTATACTGAGTAGATTACATTTCATACCTGGTATGTACAATACACCAGAAATCACTGAACACTTGCCATCCTTTCTTTTGATGGTTACATCACCAATAGCTTGTACTGCAAGGCTGCTATTGTCTGCAAACTTAACATTGTGATTCTGAGTAGCCTTTAAGCTTGTGAACCAATCTTTCCTCCCTGTCATGTGTGTTGTACATCCAGTATCAAGATACCACTTCTCTTGAAGGTCACTTTCATCTTTTGTAGTTACAAGAAGCATAACTGAGCCTTCATCATCATCATAATTTCTAGCCATTTTGGCTTCAGCATCACTTGATTCCTCTCTGAACCTACATTCATCTGCAAAATGACCATAATTTTGGCAATTATAGCATTGAATGTGTTTCTTATCAAACTTGCCTCTTCCACCTCTGCCACCTCTTCCACCTCTTCCACCTCCATTGTAACCACCTCTACCACCATTGAACTGTTTCTTCTGATTTCCACCTCCTTTGGTATCTTGATTCTCTTTTCCATTTCCATTCTGATAACTATCTTTTCCCTTATTGCCTTGCCATTTTCCCTTTCCTTTCTTATTCTTGTTACCCTGTTGAACTTGTAATGCTACCTCACCATTGGATTTATCAGAATTTCTCTGATTCATCCTTTGCTCATGTGCTTCTAAAGACCCTTGCAGTTCCTCAACCTTGATACTGTCAAGATCCTTAGACTCTTCTATAGCAGCTACCACATAGTCAAACTTAGGAGTTAAAGATCTCAATATCTTTTCAACTCTCATTGTACCAGACACAATTTCACCACATGCTTTCATTTCATTAACTAATTTTGCAATCTTTGTAAAGAATTCACTTACAGTTTCCTTCTCTTCCATTTGTAGCTGTGCAAACTTGCTTCTTAGGGTTTGTAGCTTCACTTTCTTCACCTTCTGATCTCCAGCATAAGCTGTAGCCAAGATATCCCAAGCTTGCTTAGCTGATTCACAATCTCCAACCTTTTCAAAGATATCAGGGCTTACACTTTGATGGATTATGAACAATGCCTTGTAGTCTTTCTTCTTCAATTCTTTGTGTTGAGTTCTTTGAACCTCTGTTGCACCTTCTGAGAGTGATTCCACACCATTAATCACTTGATCCATCACATCTTGATAATTGAACAAGACTTTCATCTGTTTGCTCCAATTATCATAATTCTTTCCATCCAAGACTAGAAGATTCGCAGGGAATTGACCATTGTTGAAGGTTGCCATGGTTAAAGCACGAACCAGGCTTGTTGGTGAATGAATGGAAAGGAAGAAAAGCACTTGTTTAACAGAGGAAGAAGAAGATGATTAGGAAAAATAGAATCAGTTTTATTCATCCACAATGGGGAAAAGTAGTTGATTACAATCACTAATCATGAGCCAATTATTTATACTAGATCATCACAATGGTTGATGATTCTCTTAGGCCCTAACCAACTAACAACTTCCTAACTGACTCTAAAACACTCTAACAACCTAGGTAAATCAAAAACTAACTGAATCTAACAAACTCTATTAACAAACTAACTAACTTGCTTCTCAAGCAATTAGTTACACTTTCACTTTTGCTAGCTTGCACACCAAGTCAGCTTATTCACAATATGAATTAACCATCTAGAGTCTTCTTAGATTCAACAAGAGAGAGAGAGAGAACGAGTTCCATCGAGTGAGAGGGTGAACGATTTGCTGAAACAGAGAAGATTTCTTGAACGAGTTCGATCGATTTGGTGAATTGAAAGCTAGGGTTCGGTTTGGTCTTTGCGTGCGTGAAGCTGATGAGAGAAGATTAGGTTTTTTTTTTTTTTCGTGCGTGAAGCTGATGAGAGAAGATTATAATAATTTCCATTCAAATAAAAAAAATCATTTAAGACTTTTTATATCTGGGCATATAATGGGCTAGATGTAAACTTATTTTAGACAATTGTCGCAATAATTACAGGATTGCCACCGCGTTTAGCTTTTCATCTGGGGATATTTTGATCAGATGTAATAAGTTGTGTCTATGTATTTTTCACATCAATTACAATTGAAACCAGATGTAAATAGTACTTCATGTTACTTTTTACATCTGGTATTTCTTCCACTGATGTAAACATTTTTAGTAATAAGTGATAATTCTACTAGTGTTATTAACATCAAATGCAGTGAGAAGGACATACCAAAAAATTATAGTTTTGGTCACTAAACTATGGATCTAAATTTCCTACTTTAGTACCACTCTTGTAAATTTTTTGTGATTGCAACGTTAAATATGTGTTATCACTAGTTTTCCTACTTAAGTTTTTTAATTACAGTCATTATAGTTTTAAAACATATTTGATGATTTTTATTCTTTGGAGCAACACCAAACAAACAGTTTCCAGTAACTACTTAAAGTAGTAATATTTATTGTGCAGGGCATACCACTAAATTGAATAAGAAATTAAATGCTCAATTTCAACTCTTAGTCAAAGTACTCCTGCAAATAAGGGCTATAAATTCTATAGATAGGTGATGGAATTGATATCATATAAACACAATTTTGTTCAAAAAAAAAACTCACTGTTATTTTGCTTTCCATCAATTGCATTTTCAAGAATGTCATCGTCTTCAAACAACTTCAATAACATGACTCCATTCAATAGCACCCTGGAAATAAACTACATTACATTTCTTCAAATTAACTTAAACCAAATTCTAACTTAGCTATATGACATAGATGAGAACACTACATATGCCATAGCTCATCAATGAACCAAAGGGAAAGGGAATCCGCTGAGGTGGAGGATAAACCACAGAAGTCACTGAATGAGAAACAACAGGAGAACCAAGAGTTGCTCATTAGATGTATTGCAAAACATCTAGGCTTTGCTGGGAATAGACCAATTGCTGCCTGTATCATATACAAATGCCTCCTGCATTGGAGATCATTTGAAGTTGAGTGTACCAGCGTATAATCCAAACTATAGGCCATGCAATTGAGGTTTAAAATGCTCAACTTTCATGTGATAGTTCTTTTTTCTTCTCACACTCCTTCCTTAACAAATTTATTTTCACTAAAATATGTTTTTTTTTTTGCTCTTGTTCATAGCATCTTCACCATTATCATCAAACCTAAACCTAAGCTTTCTTTTAACACAGGTTTTCCTCCTAGAATAAACAAACTTCTCAATATAGGTTGACATGCCATTCTTTGAGTTTCTTCTTTCACGTTGGAAGCAAGAATGACCTGGAAATGGAGTTCTACTCTTATCTCCATTGTCCACTTGGTTTGCAAATGACACCTGCATAAAAATAAATAAGACATAAATTGATATTTATTAACTCAAACAAATTAATGATACAAACTAATATAAAAAATATACAATACATTTTTACGCACTCGTCCATCAACAAATTAGGAAGACAGACCTGAATCAACATCACCATCAGCAGGTTCTTTAGATTCACAGGAAGAATAATAAAGAATTTCTTGACCAAAAAAAAAAAAGAAAGAATAATAAAGAATTTGGCCTTCACTCAACTCCTCTTTGATAGACTCATAATTTGGAGTTTCAATCTGTTTGAGTATACCATAATCAGCAGATAAATCAAACGATGAAACAATACACAACAGATTTAAATTAGAGATTCAAGATACCAACAAAGTTATCAACATTTGGGATAAACTCGTCAAAGAACATGTTCACAACACCAACTTCGTTGCATCACCGTAAAAGCACTCCATCTCATCTGGATATAAGGAAGAGCTCTCTCCCTGCAAAACACATTATACAATGTCTTTAAATATGAACAGCTATAACCAGAAAAATAAAGATTTCACAACCCACCATTGATAACAAAAGAGGACAAGTCTCCACAGCCAAATTCTGAACATCTTTATCAAAGACAAACACAACTACACGATCACTCAACATCAATAATTTATTAGAAATGAAACAAACATGTTCTTGAATGCTTCGACCTCAGGTATATCTGGATTAATCAATATCCTTGTAGTGTTAATGACATTTTGGATGGATGCTTTGTCTGGACACAACTAATTCAATCAGTGGAAAATTTGAGAAGTTACTAATTCAAATATAATAATACATTATCTCTAAAAATTTTAAATTTTGCAAGTTTTCCCCATTTTCTTGTTCAACTCGTCAACCTAATCACCAAACAAAGCACATTCACACTTACCACTGTTTATCATAACTATGACCAAAATTAAACAAAACAATTATAATACTGCAAAATAAAATTTGCGATGATTACACTATAAATATAACATTTACCTATGATCAGTAAGCTCAACGACGACCATTTTAGTAATCTTACCATCCCTAGCACCACCAGAAAGCTTGGCCAATCTTTCCTGCAATTTCTCCTTGTCATAATCTGAAGTACTATTTTCAACCGCCGACCTAATCTGTAAACAAAACCCATCACATGAAACACTTCATAAGAAACATCAATGAAAAACCAGACCTATTTCTATATGAAAATGGTAAAATCAAATTGAATAGGAGATTCAAACAAACCTGCTCACATCTTTCCTCGATAGCTTTCTTATCACCGGCACCGTCAAGAATGACAGTGTCATCTTTGGAAATTGTAATCTAAAAGATTAAGAAACTTAGTTTAGGTTGTCTACATTATTTGACCTTGTATTCTCATATTATAATGCTAAACATGTTGAGGAATTAGTGAAAAATTAATTTTAGCTAATCCAAATAACTCAAGGAAAGTCTGCATCCTTTACCAAAACCAAAAATTCATGAACATTAACCAATAAAGAGTACCAAAACCCAACCGTGCATTAAAATTAACAATAAGCAAAATTGTTACCAAAACCCAACTGCACATACCTAAGAGTAAGACCATGCAACAAATACCAAATCAAATAAGCAAAACTAAGAATCCAAAATTTTAAAGTACCTTAGAACTAATATGCTACAGATAGGGAAAACAAACCTTGATTCCAGCGCGAAGCTAATTTAGGATAAGAATTGCAAGGGCATCACTTTCCACATCTTCAGCAACAATCAATAAAGGTATAACCATCTATGAACAATAATCAACAAATCAGAATATGCAGAATACATGTGTAAATAAAGATATAACCAACCATCAATGAAATTACAACCAAAGATATAAGATAGAATTGTAAAAATCACTAACCTCTCTAAAACCCTAACTATACTCTGTTGGTCTCAATTTGTGCATTGCAACTCTTACCCATCCCCAATTTATAGACAAGTGGATCAGAGGAAATTCAACCAGGAGGGAAAATTATACATAATTCAAAATTCAAAACGATTCTAAACTTGATTAGGGGGGAAAATAAGAACATGCAATTCGACCTCCACCATATGAAACTACACCAGATGAACCCATCAGACTAATCAATAAAAAAACGATACAAAAAGACCAGATTCATTGAATCTTCTGAGTCGGAATCTAGCAACCGCCGGTCTATGGATACATAGCTTCCTCTAGCGGCAGGAAAAAAAAATAAGAAAGAAAAGATATAAACTTGCAAAAATAGAAGAGCATGGCCCACCAATTTTCAATCCGACGTGGCATAGCTAACTACAATCTACAGTGATCATTTTTCTGTTTCTATGTGTCAAGTATATGGATTTCAGCCAAATAAATTATTCAAAAAATAAAATAAAATATTCAACCAAATAAAGCGAAGTTGATTATAAGGTTAGCATGCTATACAGAAATCATGCAATGGCAATGATCATTCCCTAGAAACAGAAAGATGACTGGAAACTGGAACAATAAAGCATAAATTACATGAAATTTCTGACCACATTATAATCTGTGCAATTGATATTATTAGACTGTTTCCTTTTGGGGAGGGTGTTTAACTAATACACATAAAGTTACTCCATTTTCTTGTGTCGAAATATACTATACAGCTGAATTATTTTAATTTTAATATAATACAACAATCAAAGTCAGCCTAAGGAACTTTAATTCTACAACTCGATAAAACCTGTTCCTGTATATGCTCACTTCTTTTCCAAGCTTTAATTTAAGAGATCATACCTCCAATTGATTGGCAAATCTGAGATCCAAGAGCTGCAACTCTCTGCTTCAGCTTTAAGAACCGAACTAGGCTCACTATAAATAACTTAACAGCTAAGATTTAAGTTTTGCAAATCTTTCTCTCACAGCACAAGCTATCTTCCACTCATCGATGCTCGCCAAACCTTCAATTATCTTCAGCCTCACCTTGATATACGGTATAAAACCTCTTTCTGTCATCCCCATAACAACCTTTGCAGCCAAAACATACTCACGTCTCGCCAAGCAACCTTCAACCACCAACTCATAACTCTCAAATCCGACAGAGTTTCCCTCTTTCTCCAGGAACTCAATCACCTCAACAGCTTTCCATATCTCCTTGTTTGTCCGTAATGCTGTCAAGAATTTCACCACTGTTCCATGGTCTGGGGTCAAACCATATTTCTCCACCATTTGCTTCATTAAATCTTGAGCGTCAGAAGTCCTTCGAGCTTTGCACATTGCACCAATTACAATGTCGTAACTATTTGAATCGGGAATACATCCTGCTCCACCCATACCCTTCAACACATTAACTGCCTCCACTAACTGATCAACAGCACAAAGAGATGATAGTAGATAATTACAAGTACCACAGTCAGGATGATATCCAATTGATTGCATCTCGAGTAAAATATTAGCCACAGAATGCGACAGACATCGCCGGTCCAACCAAGCAGATGAGAGGAGAACATGAGTCTGAGGAACTGGTAAGCAACCAGAACGTAGAGTCCGTTGTAGGATAGCGAGTGCAAGAGGAAGGGGGTGAGAACTTTGGAGGGTGTAGGAAAGAAGGTAGGAATAGGTTAGCCGGGGCTTATAGCGTGGTCTGATGGATATAAAAGATTGCATCATTTCATCAACAATTTGCACTTGTAAGTTCTGCGGAAAAGACGATAAAAAAAAGAAAGGATTTGAATTTTGGGATCGAGACAACACAGTGGAAATGATATCAGGAATTTTAACATAGTTTTTGGCTTCTACTTCAGCTCTAACAGTCTGTTCAAGCTTTTGCAGTGAAGAAGAAGCTGAATGAAGTGAAGAACATTGGTTCAGACTAAGGAAGAAATGACGAACAAGTCTATGGCACATTGCTTCTCCAATCTCCAGTATTGATACACTAATAGAGTACTGGAGCACTTTGTGACACATTCGCAGTATTGATCTAAGATTAAAAAAATAATATGTTTTAATTAATCAAATAAGGATCGTGCAATATTGATCTAAGATTATCAAAATCAGAGGAATAATTTATGAATAACTAACAATGAATGAATGAATATCGATGATGTATGTGTAATTGAAACGCAAAGATCTAAGAAAACGAACGGAATCGAAAGGAAAGAGCGAGAATGTGTTAGATCTAATAACGATATATGGAAATGGAGAGATTGAAGATGAAAAAATGAGAGGAAGAAAATACCTGAAGTGAACGTGCAGAGAAAGGAGATTTGGTTGTTGAGCGCCGAAGAAATGGGGTGGAGACCGTGGAGTGGAGAAGAGGGAGTAAATGAGGAGGCAAGGATTGTGATTGTGATTGTGATTGTGAGTGGGAAATAAACAATCGATATTTATTGAGGAACAGACTTGCTCATTTTAACGTGTTCTTCGGTGGACAAAATTTAGGAGTTGAGATTAATTTTTTGAAATAATTGGAATTAGGCGAGGTTGTCCATCCCACACTAAAATCTTCAATTTTTAATTATACAGGTGGAAAATTTTCGGTTAAATCTATACAAACATGTTTTTCGCCTACCTAATCATACACCAACATATTCGCAGGTTGAAGTGTCGATCTCTCATCTTGTGAGTCAATCAAGAAGTTCATTTATACTTCTTTCTTCGCAGAAATTTTCGCATGTCTAAAAATATCAAAACACACATCTTTGATCGGGCATGTATGTATTTTGAACACTTGCTCCCTCGTTGATCCACGTCACCCCCTCTTTGAAAATAACTTACTCCCTCCGTCCCATATTATAAGCAAAAAAAATCACTTTTTCATGTCCCAAATTATAAGCAAAAAAACTAACTTTTATCATTTTCAAAATAAACTTTTACTTAATTTACTCTCTCTCTTCTTTTTCCTATAATCAATAACCAATAAAAACTGTTTTTACATCTTCCCATGAAACTTATTTCAACAAACACACAAAAAGTCAACCTTGAAATTATCATATTTTACTTTTCTTAATAAGTGTGAAAATATTTTTTTTGCCTATATTATGAGACGGAGTAGTACCCTGTTATTAAAATGTTAACTCAAAAACTGTTGTTCTAACTTCTTCCATCCCACCAATAGTCAACACCTCTTTGGCATTCACAGCCATTATCTCCATCATATCCCTTGAGAGATTGTGCTTGAATACGAAACGGTTCCACTATTTTTTTCACAATGATGTCAAAGAGTTCAAAACAATTGTAATCGTCAATTACTCGTTAATGCTTGTCAAAGTGAATACATAATATACCGATTCAATCTAGTAAAACTTCACTGTCCAATGTACCAAAAAAAAAAAAAAAAAAAAAACTTCACTGTCCAACATTTGCACCTGCACTACACTATATACTACTAGAGATTTTAATTTAGGTGTTATAGGTCCATTCTTTAACCACAGCCAAATTTTAGTACTATATATTATGAGTTAGGATCCGTTGACACCAGGTGTCAAAATTTAGTTTGACACCAAATCTCCACCCTTTATTTCATTTAATCCAAAGGTCTAAAACAATCATTAAAATAATTCATAAATTCAAAGATCATGTGATTAGTCTCACAATCTTTCCCTAAATAGCATATTTGATTTGCCTCATCTCTCTTTATCTATCACTGGACTGATAGGGAGGAACAATCACCTACACAAAATTCATTATCATCACCGTTCTTTAGTTGTTTCCTCTAATTTTGTATCAGCATCCATGCCTGCCAGTTTTTTGTTTTGGAAATTGATTGCTGAATTTTCGGTGCAAAATTCTGGTTCTGGCTGCGGTTGGTTTCGTTGCTGTTTTGGAGCTTTCTCGGCCTATTTTTTTGCTTCTCTACTCTAGTTTGTTTGGTTGCTTTTGTTTTGGGGAGGTGATGAGTTTTAGTGTTGTTGCTTCCTCTTTTGTTTTTCCAGCGGGTTCTCTTTGTTTCAGTCTTGACCTCTTCGTGTATTGCTTGTACAAAAACTTTTAATTAACAAGAAAGTCTTAAGTTCCAAATATAAGATATAAAAAAAAAAAAATTAACATATCGGATGATAGAACAAATGTTACACGAGAGTGGTGTTAAAATATAGTGCTGGGATAAAATTGCAGAGAGATTTGTAACAAATATTTTTGCGGTGATAGAACAATAATCTTGATTCTTTTTGGGACAGATATTGGAAAAAATAAATAAAATTAATGATAATGCATAATCTTTTATTTTGGGAAAGATATATGAAATATTATAGGGAAAGATTGTGAGACTAATCACATGATCTTTGAATTTATGAATTATTTTAATGATTGTTTTAAGCCTTTGGATTAAATGAAATAAAGGGTGGAGATTTGGTGTTAAACTAAATTTTAACACCTGGTGTCAACGGATCCTAACTCATATATTATTATTTTTTAATTGAAACTAGTATCCGGACCCGTGCCAAGCACGGGTAAAATGAGACTAAAAAATTAACATTTTAATATTAAAATTTTCATCATTCTAAAATGAAAAACTATAACATAAAAAAAGTAGGATCCCGTATTTGTCAAAAATAAAATAAAATAAAATAAGATCCCGTATTAATATATAAATATAGTCAATTAAAATAGTTTTAAAATACAATTCAATTAAAATTGTACCTCTGATTTTTTATTTTACAGAAAATTAAACGTACAATTTTAATATATTTCCTGCGTGAATCACAAAAAAAAAAATAGTAGGCCCCGTATAAATTACAAAAAAATAAATCATGTCTCTTAATATATACGTAAAAATATAGACTCGTGTGTAAACTTTTTTAAAAAAAAGCCCCCCAAACAAATAATATAACTCATATATAACTCATATATTATTATTTTTTAATTGAAATGAATCATCCCTCCCTCAATCTATTCGGTCCTTTTGTTTCCTCTTCGATTCAACTAGTATCCGGACCCGTGCCAAGCACGGGGAAAAATATGACAAAAAAAAAACATTTTAATATATTTTAAATTTAAAAATAAAAAATAATATAAATTTAACATGCATAAATCAATATGTTCAATATAAATCGCACTTACTTAACTTTTGCTTATAATAGTGACTAAAATTTTAATTTTTTTTAACACACTGGAATTTGTTCACTACACATGTAGTAAAATTTGAAATGCCTATGTGACCGGAGGAATTATATATTTGTGTTTTGACTATAGTTTTTAAATGATAATATAATCTAATTAAAAAAGAATATAATAAATATTAATTTTAGTTAAGATATTTAAATTTCTCAAAAGAATCATATATTTAAGGACGAATCGGTAATAATCAACTATATTGATTATTATTTTTAGTTGACAAAGTTTTTTTTTTTTGGTTTTTCACCACCAGTTTAATCTGGTTCGGGGTCAGTTCTGACATCAAGAGATTTCAACCCCCTCCGGATCGCAGTTGCGGGGATCGAACCACAGTCGTCCCTACCAAATTCAGCGCCAATCACCACTGAACCAACTGACAATTGGTAAAACTTGTGTTTTAAAATCAAATCAATAAATTTGTTAAAATAAATAAAAATCAAATCAATACATTTACGATTAAGTCACCATGTAGAAGTTAAAATTTTCTAAATAAATTGTGTCGAAAACTAAAAATCATTATATTAGTTACAATAATATATATATCTCCAATAGATATTATTAAAAGGAAAATTCATAAATTGTCCAAATAAACTACTAAAATAAAACCGTTAATTTTTTTTAAAAAAATAGATAAAGAAGATAAAAACACATGGTTATGAGTTCATATTTCATTTGGGTGCAGAATAGTAATAAAAAAAAGATCAATTTTTTTAGAGAAAATTTTATCCTCTCTTCCTCTACTCTCACACCTGCGTCCTTCCTACACTCACCTTCCATGTTCATCTTCTTCAATCTCACTCCACCTAGAAACCGTCGACTTTCTTTGCACCGTCGTCACTCTCAATCCATCAAGAACCCTTCTTCTTCTCCTTCTTCTTCTTCTTCTTCTTCTTCTTCTTCTTCTTCTTCTTCTTCTTCTTCTTCTTCTTCTTCTTCTTCTTCTTCTTCGACCTTTCCTCACCATCCTCTCTCACCCAGAAACTCATTGATACGCTAAACCCCATAGAATCCCAATCGATTAAACCCAAAATACCATTTAAACTCAGCCCTTAAAAATCAATTGAACCTAGAGATAGGAAAAAGGGTAAGTAATTCAATTTTTTTAATATTTAAAATTAACCCAAGTTTGGGCATGTTTTGTACTGTATGAAGTATTATGATGCTTAATTCCTCAAGATTTTATTCTATCACTTATTTATGGGTCACATGTTTTTTTGGTCATATCAAAATTCAACAGATATTGTTGGCAGCTGGTGATACATTCAGAGCAGCTGCTAGTGATCAGCTAGAAATATGGGCTGAAATGACTGGGTGTGAGATTGTTATGGCTGAAACTGGGAAAGCGAAGGCATCAGTAGGTACAAATAGAATTAGCTTTTACTCCTAGCCGACTGTTCATTACTTTTTGAGTTTCCCAGAATCTTCAATTAGATAATATTTGGTGATTATCCTTATTATTATTGTTATATATACGGTTTGGTGATTATCCTAAAATAAACAATAATGATATTGTCAAAATAATGCTATTGTCAAAATAAATATAAAGAATAATGCTAGCTAGTCTTTAATTGGAATGAAGTCACGTACTTTATAATTGAACAATTTAATATTGATATGTACTACCAATCTTTCTGTGTGGAGAACTCACGAAAATGATTGAATAACCAAGACTCGATGCATTTTACAGCCTGATTTAGTTTCTTTATCATAACCTTACGTTATATACGGTTTGGATACTAAATTTTGTAAATTCTATATTATTTGCAGTGCTTTCACAGGCTGTAAAAAGAGGAAAACAGGAAGGTTATGATATTGTATTATGTGATACATCTGGACGTAAGTAATTCATGGGTTGCACTTAGCAATTATGAAGTTCTTCATCTTTTTCATTCAATTTTCTCTATACTGCATCTTGGGTTGCAAAAGTATAACCATTAGAATGGGGAGGACAGATTCTGGGAAAGAAGGTGCGGTGCCAACGGCGCCGGCAGTGAGGAGATGAAGAGAGGAAAATGAAAAACGTTCGAATTCCTTCCCGGCGGAACTCTCATCCACTGTCAAATGCATCGAGTCACACGGTAATATGTGGTTCTGTGCATTTGAAATCAAATCGACCACTAAATCAATTTCTGAACGTTTATCCGACCAAGCTGGAATTTACATATTTAGATGTCAAATAGAGAAATCAAATGTATCATTAACCATATTTAATCACCTCATCTAAAATCTTCTGCTCATCTCACATTTATGTGTTATTTTCTTGGTTAATTTATATGCAGATAAGATGAGCAATATTTTGGCAGATTAGATAATCACGGATTTGGGATGTTTATTAGCAGTCTGAGGTGCAGCCGCATCAGCAGTAGCACCTGAATACCGTAAAAAGAAGGTACTGATTTCTATGATTTTGGATTAGGAAGTTAATCTTGATTAACTAATAAGTGCCGAAATTTGCCATGGTTGTCATTACAACATTGACTTAACACTATGTCATAAAAGGCATGCTCGTGTGGTTTGATGCTGCGATCATGAGTTTATATACAACATAGTGTTAATTGAAAACTTAGGATGTTGAGTAGTATTTGTATTAGTCTAAACTTTGAAGCACATGAGGTGGAAAAACATTAGCGGGGATTATAATGTCTTATTAATTGAAAACATGAATGAAATCGTTAACAAACAAATTAACCGATAATAAATATCAGATACAATTATAATATAAACTACAAAATAAGACATTTAGCCAAACATTATAAAAAATATGACGATAAATATCACATAATTATAAGTCTATTGGCCTAAATTAAATGAAGATGAGTGTAAACTAAACATTATCAAAAACCTCACGATAAACAACATTTGTAGTGGTAGTGCAGACTGCACCTTCTTCATTGAGTATGAGCAACTTCAGACCCTTTCTAGATTTGACTCTTGATAATGCGACATATAGCTGGCCGTGAGTAAATACTGGCTTAGGAAGATATATACCAACCTGTGATAGCGATTGACCTTGACTTTTGTTTATAGTCATTGCTAGACAAAGAGTCAGTGGGAACTGTTTGCGCCTAAATTTAAATGGTAGTCCAGGATCGCTAGGGATCAAATTCAACATTGACACAAATATCTTGTCTCCTGCATTTTTTCCTGTAATTACTATTACACCAATAAATTTATTCCCCAACTCAGTTATAGTTAGCCTAGTGCCATTACACAAACCAGCTGCTTGATCAATGTTCCTCATAAGCATTGCAGGACAACCGACTTTTAGTTTTAACCTGTGATTAGGAATTCCTGAACACTTGATGTCGTTCAAAAATTCTACAGTAAACCAGTCAGGCTGAATTTCTGAATTTGAATTTGACTGACAAACACTATCACAACATACATATATATAATAATCAAAATTGTATACCGTAAAACATAAAACTTAAAAAATCAAAATTGTAAAAGAAATTCAGAATGCGATCGCCCTATGAAAAACATAAAACTTAAAAAATCAAAATTGTACACCGTAAAAAATATATGGACAAAACTTACATGCATTTTCATACATGCATTTCTTACTTTTCCTCTCACAAAGAGGTAGTTTTTTTATTAAAAAATAATTTTCTTTTATTTTTTCAAAATGAAAAAACACAAATAACCACCTCTTTGTGAGTGGAAAAGTAAGAAATGCATGTATGGAAATGCATGTAAGTTTTGTCCAAAATATATATATAATAATATTAATAAATAAGCATCAATAATTTGTAAAATTAATAATAATATAATTACTTTAGCATCCATGAGCACCATCTCCATTGAGAATGGCAGTTTGTCTTTCGCTATATCTTTGACATACCAAAGACGGACGACTCTGACGATTATGTTCCAATTCTCCTTAGCAGGTGTGATTTCAGAAATTGCATCGTGTTTTGGTGCCATTGGAAATAGGAAAATGAAAGAAAAAAAAAATAGTAGCAAGCTGAAGAAAAAAATAAACTATGTGAGTGTTCTAGGAGATGTAGAATGTTTGTTAAGTCTTCACGTTTAAATAGAATTAAGGGTTGAGCAATTCTAGTGTCTGCATAACTTATTGCCTAATTTTTAGGATCGGGATTTGTGTGATATAAATCAGTTTAGGAAGGAAATTATTGAATATTGTAAAAAAAAAATGTGTACGTAAATTTTTTTAGGCTGAATATTGTATAAAATTAAAATGTGTACTATAGTTACCTTGTTTACCTTATTTTTCCCCGTGCTTTGTTTTTTATTTGGTTCACGAACGGAATTGGAGAGATTGATATTGTTTGACCAACTTGAATGGTATTTTATAATACCCTTTTCAGTATAATTAAGTCACTCAAATTCTCTCTTTTAGTTTCTGATTTTTTATAAGAAACACATGGAATGATATTAATGCATATAAAATATGACTTAATGAATTCTGATTCGATCATGATCATATAATAAAACCGAATCAGATGAGTATAAATGCATACCCTATTTTCTGATTTGTTAGTAAATGTCGATATTGTTACCAAACTTCTCTATCAATCCCATTCATTACACTTAATTATCTAAGGATATTGCTTTACCACTGAGTATAGATGAGGCCAATAATGTTCATTCTTGCAGATCACTTGGATAAGGATCAAATCAGTTGAGACCTGCAAATGGATTGGACTGTACAAAAATAATTTGTGAATGGTTTAATGCATCAACCGAAACTTTTGCATTCTCCAGATATCCAGCGAAGAGAATTAATGCCATAAAGTACCATATATCAAGGCTGCGTGCAATAACAACCAAAACATGCATCTTCATAAACTCATAATTTTTTTATTTAGTGTTTGCTAGTCAATTAAATCTTTAATATTTGTCAAAAAATAAAATCCTACTATAATAATAATAATAGTAAAATAGTAATACTAATACCATAAACGGAATTGGAGAGATTAATGATAGTTTGACCAACTTGAATGGTTTACTCATTATTTAAATTACCATATATACAAAAACTATCATTAATATTATTAGTCAAAATTGTAAATTGATGCGATCCTTAATAATAGTAAACGATAACATGATATGGACAAAATTGAATAGGGGAATGAGTAATTGGACAAATCCACTATTAAATGTTGAATCAATTAACAGGTTCGTCCTCTTCTTACAAAAGGGAAATAAATGAATATCACATATCACATTTGGAATGAGAAATATATAACGTAAAATATGAATTAATATCACATAAGGGAAATAAATGTGAGGAATGAGGTTGAATGAGGAGAGGAGAGAGAAAGGCAAATAAGCCTGACTTTTTACATATTATAGATTATAGATTATAGATTATAGATTATAGATGAGTATATAAATAAGCCAAGTCCCCAAATATCTTCATTCAAACTTCAATACTCACTCACAACCACAATTAGTTGTTTGACTATAAAAGGAAAGAAAAATATTAGGCATATACAGAAAACTCCAAGTACTAATAAGTGCATCCAAAAATGAATTTTGATTCTCCTCTCCTCCAAAACCAAAATCAAAACCTTCTATGCTTCCCTCAAAATTCCTTCTCTAATTTCTCTCGGAAAATAGAAGATTTCGTTAATTTCTTCAATGATGACATCAACTTCAACAATGACTCACAATCACAAACCAAAGAATCGTTAATTTCAAAGCAATTTAATATCGGTATTCACCCTCCTAAAGCCCCTGATATTAAGGAAGTAATTTGGAGGCCTCCTTATGTTACCTTGGTAAAATGCAACTCGGATGGTGCTTCAACACTTACTTCGTTAGCATGTGGAGGCATTTTTAGGAACCACAATGCAGAACTTCTCTGTTGCTTTGCTGAAAACACAGGGCTAAACACAACTTATTTTGCTGAATTGTGTGGGGCTATGAAAGCTGTTGAAATAGCTGCGGACAACAATTGAAGTAATCTTTGGCTTGAAACTGACTCCACTTTGGTTGTGTTGGCTTTCAAAGCAACCTCTTTAGTTCCTTGGAGACTAAGGAACAAATGACATAATTGTATTCAAATCGTTGCTTCCATGAACTTCATGATATCCCACATTTATAGAGAAGATATCAAATGTGCTGATGGCCTTGCAAATATTGGATTAAGTCTAGAGTAGCCACAACTGTGGAATAGTATCCCTCAAGATATCAGAGGTAGTTTTAATATGGATAGACTTGGTAGACCCAATTATAGATTTATTAATATGTAAGGAGGTTTTGGTATAGTCTCCCTCCTCTTTTTGTTTTTATTTCTTTTTCTATTAATGCAAGTTTTGAGGTAGTAGATCTTTGCTACTCCGCTTTTGGTTTTTTTTTTTTTAAAAAAAAAAGAAATTAACTTATTTCTTTTTGAGTTTGATTTCATTTTTTAATAATTCTAGAAACTTAATAAACTCTTGTTTTTTTGGATAATTTTTTTATATGTTTTCATGATTTGGTTGGATGATTTAAGTTGTTTGATTACAAGTATATAAGCATGACACTTTATTATGTCGTTTTTTTTTTGTCAAGTAGCTTAGTGACTAGAGTCTCACACATTTAAATGCGGAGAAATATGAAATTCGGGGTTCGAACCCCGACCACTTCAATAATGTCCCTAGTAGCTATCATTTGAGCCACACTTTATTATGTCGCTTTAGTATGTTTTTGTTTATAAGTATATACCATTTATTTATATAATAATTTTAATATTATTTTAATGAGGTAAATCGTACGAGTTTACTAGTCAACTTTACGATTCGATTTCATCTAGTCAAAACGATTTGAGATAAAAAATTGAGTTTGACAACCTTGTTTTTACCCTTAATCTTAGATTTTTTTTTTTTTATTTTATTTTGGATCTATAATAGGTTGAAGACTTGGAGTAATCATCTATTTTTTTTGTATAAAAGAGGGTCAATGGCCCGTAATCATCTCTATTTGTTTATGAACTTGATTAACAGTGTTACTTTCTGCACCTTCTGTACAGCCCTGAAATGGATTTACCATATTTTCAGCACTTTGCATGTTTTATTATTATTATGACCAGGTTTGTTGACAAAAATAAATCTCTTATTTTAGGCTTCTAAAACACGCCGAAAAATTTCAGTTTCTAGTGTAAAATTTACACTAAAAAAAACTTCGATAAATAGAAACCAAATTTTTTCGGCGTGTTTTAGAAGCCTAAAATAAGAGATTTATTTTTGCCACCGGCTGATTTAGGGATGCGCCCTACTAAATTACCAAAATACACTCGTTCATTACTTAAGTAGTGGATTCTACGTATGAGTTTTTTTTTTCTCAAAATCACATCCGTTACTTAAGTAGTGGACGTTACAAAAATGAGATTTTTGAGAAAAAAACATCATATCAAAGTTAATTAATTACACATTTGGAAGGAGAATCCGAGTCATTAATTACACGGAGCCTGATTTGGAAGGAGAATTAGAGTCCTTAATCACATGGTAATTGGATTAAAGTTGAGAGAAAAAAAGGGGAAACAAGTTAATGCTCGCGAAACTTCAGGAAATAAAAAAGGATTGTTTCATCAATGCAAAAAAAAAAAAATATTTGTCTCAAGAATCTAAATTTGGAACATCATTTATGGAGCAACAACTGCATTTTAGGGAATAAAAATGTGTTTTTTAGAGAAAAAACCACCCTACCAAGGACGTAATCTTGCTAGGGTGTTTTTTTGATCAAAATATCTCATTAAACGTCCGTTATTTAAGTAACGAAAGAGTAAAATAAAAAATACGTAGCGCGTGAGTAGCCAATAGAATAACAAAAAAAAAAATTAAATAAACGTGAGACCTAAAGAGAAACCATCTTAAGCTCTGGTGCTTCTGGACTGGGCCTTTGCTTTCATCTACTGTTCGAATTTTATTTTAATAAAACAACGTCACCTCTATTAGTAAAAGTATATTCACTTGTACTATGAATTGATATTTTTTTTATATAATAATGATAGGAGAGAGTAATTTTGTAGTGCTTAAATGATTAATGAGATCCCTTAAGAATCTGAATTCAATTTTTTGTGAAAATAGTATTTTGTCAGACTTTATTTATTTCGCAATTAAACTCTAAATTATCGGACCCCTTGTTCTAAGAACTTGAGAATTTTTTTTGTCTATCTTATACTGTAAAAACTAAAAAAGAAATAGTAATCTTGCGGTAGTCCAAAAATAATTGTAACCTTGCAAAATTAATCCAATCATCATTAAACTTTTTTACAATCACACTCTCCTCCGATCATTAATATAATTTGCGAGTAAGATTCTACGATCATCAATAGACAAACCATACTCACATGCATTTGATTTTTTATTGTTCACATTATTTATCACCATCTTACAATCCATCTCAAAGATGACTTTATGATATCCTAACATCTCCATCCATAAATTTTCTTGTTGAAGTCCCCATATATGCTTTTCACTTTCAGCTGGTGACATTGCAGCATCCATATATATTGTCATGGTTGATACTAACTGCCCCTTTTCATCTCTAATGCAAGTTTCCATGCTGACTTGTTTACTTATTCTAATCTCCCTCTACTTTCCATTCATCTCTATTAATTAATACTCCTTCCTTTTCTTTTTATAAGGAACACTTTAAGAAAAAAATTTCGTTCTTTTTATAAGAAACTTTGAACAAGTTTCAAATGTTTTAAGGAGAATGTTAACTTGTGCCCTTAAGGGCACATGTTAAGAAGATAAATGTGGAAAAAATTTATTGAACTTGTGGTGTATTCAATTCTCTAAACATAACCCATGTTTTAAATGTTCAATTTCACATATATCTTTAATTATTATGAGAGATAATTTAAACATGAATAAGTTAGTTGAATAAAGAGTAATTAAATAAGGTTATACATTGAACAAATTTAAATTTATAAGAGTATTAAATGAAAATAACCATGTTAAATGTATTTCGTTGATCTGTGTGATTTTTTCAAGGTGTTTCTTATTAAAAAAAACCGGAGCGAGTATATCATCTTTCTTTTACATCTCTCTCATTAAAAATACGATGGATCATGTTCGCATTCCAAAAATTCATTTAATCATCTATTAAATATTTAAATCATTTAGCTTTGTGAATTCCGAATTATTCATTTGAAAAAGACAAATAAACACAAACGAGTATCCATTTTGCTAGTTAAATTATTCATTTGTTTGATTAAGAAAAGACAAATTAGTCCATTAACCGACCCGCACGTGAACGGCTTTTAGTTTTCACATAAATAATGGAAGAAAAAATAGTAATTTGTCATTGGAACTTGTGCAGTCAATTTTTTTTCTTTTTTTTTTTTACAACTTCTTAAAAATTTAAAAAATATTATTTTCTATTTAAAATTTCCTTTTTTTTGGCTTCCTTAAACAGTATACTAAGAATACCGGTTAACATGACTCCAATATTTATAACATAAAGTCAATCCTAATGATGATACTATTTCCTAAGCACTTAGTATAAATTTTTTTACGGAAGCACTTAATATTATTAGTAATTAAGTGATCGAGCTCAAATCGAGTACTGTAGTATCAAATTTTGAAAGAATATGAATTTAAGTTTTAACGAGAACAATTTTTAAGTAGATTTTACTTATCTTATGATCAAATTTCTAAATTATTAGTCCGTTTTCCTTATACCAAGAGTTTATAAAAAAAAAAAAAAAAACACGCGGGGAGCACCATCGCACAAGAGTCATTTTTATATTCTTGTGCTTGAATGTTTTTTTTTTTTGAAGTAATTGAATTGATATCATTCATAAAGTAATTTTTATCACTAATGGAGCTAGATTTATTTTTGACTGAATCGTACTCATAATGGAGTTTTTATTTTGTTTTAAGAGAACATAGTGGAGTTGTTAATCATTCCTTTATACACTTCCAAAGGTTCATTTCAATCTTCCATAATCTCTCAGATAAAATATTCATGATTTTTTTAATCTGGTTACGCTAGTACCACACATCTTCGTTTCACAAGAATTCTTTAAGACATCATCATGAGTGGAGTCATGGAGAGAGTCGAGGATTATTATCTATCTTGCCTTTGATTAGGGCTAGTTAGCTAGTAAAGGACTTTTGGTTAAACTTGAAATAAAAATTATGTGCATAAAAATTTTTATTTTATTTTTATACGTAAATGAAGTAATATAAATATCACTATAAACTATTACATACATAATTGCGAAGACGTAATTCAAATCAGGTTAAAATGTTCGGCAAAACAAAATTAACATTCACAGTTGAACTAAGTTTTACAAATTTATTTTAAAATTTTGTTAGACCTCTATATTTTTTGGGTTTTGACCGAGGACAAAAGTATTTCTTATAATAATCAAGCATAAGAAATCAAAACAATTAACAAGAAAAATGTATTTATAGAGTTTTAAGTATATATTTTTTTTAGAAAGTATATAGTATATTTATTTATTTTTCCAAAATCCTTCATCTAAAGATACCATTATATAATATATATATATATATATATATATATATATATATATATATATATATATATATATATATATATATATATATATATATATATATACATATATATGTCGATGAAAATTGTATGTTTGTTTGCAACGATTTTGCAATAAAGTTTGATACAACAAAGAAAGAGCAGTTTTCAATATTCTTTTCCATTGTTCGATCGGTACATATGGAAGTTAAAAGAGATGTGAACGAATAACTGAAGTTGGGGACACACACGGTTATGCCTTGCGTGCACGAGAGAGATGAAAGTAGAATAAAAATAAGACTTTGTTTTACATGCACGTGTGTTGCACCATTTATAAGTGACTTAATAATTTTAGTATTTCATGAATTTTAAGGCAAGATTTTGTTGTTGTGGAAGATTGAAAATTAATAATTGGGGCTATGTTGTTATACTGAATAAACTAAGAATTATCTGCAATATTGTGCAACTTTTTATAAGAGTATAAGCGATTCTTCTCGACAATAAATATATCGAGACTATTAATATACGAGAATATCAATAAGATAGACAACTCTTAATATTACTATAATTTTGATATCGGTCTCTCTTTTTTTTCCTTTCTTTTTTGGGATCCATGCAATCTGTCTTCAAATAATATTTACCAGATATATTACTAGTTCAATATATCTAAAAAGTAACTTATTTCTTACATTTAGGATAAAAAGAGTATAAATCACATGTAGGATTCCATGTTATAATCATTTTTTCAACCAAAACTATAATCCCTGTTATGTAGCATTCATCATCACTACACTTAAATATTAACCACCAAATCAATATAATAATTATAATAAAATTGCATTTATAATGGAAGTGTATTGTTTTGTTTCCCGTCTTTGTACGGTGTTTTTGTACGGTGCATTTTGTTTTCCTATCTTTGTATGGTACGTGTTCATTTGTTTTATGTTGAAGGATTAGTTTCGATCAAGTGCAAATTCAATCAATATCGACTTTTGTGTTATCAATGCTACTGGAGGCATGAACATTCCACACACTTCAATATAGTCATATATTTGTAGGCTTATGCAATTTATCGTTTGATGCTATTAACATGGATGAGTTTGTTCGGAGATTTATCCTTTTTATTTTTAGCGAATTTGATTTGTATTGCATCATTGTACTCTATCGATTTGAATGAATATCATTTATTTTTAGTAAAACGAAAAAAACTAATTCCAAATTAATTAAATTGGATCGAAATAAATTGTGGAATAAAAGTTAACTTTTGAAATATAATAAAACAGAGTCTTAGTCCCCTTATGCATGTGACAAGTAGTTCGATTTCTGGTTAATGTGTATGTAGAAAATTCGGTTAGGATAGGAGAATCCACTTTGTGCATCCCACAGGTTCCCCGACAGAGATTATTTCTTCACTGACAGAGGTAGAAATTTCATACTAATATTACCATAACCAAAAAAACTATTTACACCAGATTTAGTCATGCATCAAATTACTAACTATTTTTTTTCATTTATTTAGAAAACTAAAAGAGATGCTTATTTACAATAGAAAATAGTGGACTAGTGGATTGCATGGAGTGCACTTTTGCACCATAGACACCCCTAAAGACAATTTATATACTATTAAAAATTAAAGTGAATTCAAATATCATGCATAGAGACAATATTGCTATGCATGATCTTTGAATTCACTTATGCATAGCAATATAGATGTAGCATAAAAAAAAGATTAGCGATGCAGTTTGTTGCCCGTTTGTATTTCACTCATGTGTCCTTATTTTGAAAAAATATATATTATATATATTTATACACGGAAAGAAAACTAGGATGAAAAATATTTATGTTTACGTGTGTTAATGAAATATCAAAGATTTCAAACTCAATTGAATACTACTATTAACTTGAATGAAAAAGTAATATGCCGTATGACTTAATAAAAAATTTCAAACTCAAAATGAATATTAACTTTGAATGAAAAAGTAGTATGATTATGACTTAAGGATAACATAGTACTACTACTACATACTAGTACACCTGTTAATTAACGATCAAATAGATGGTTATGACTTATGAATCGTGGTATCACAAAAAAACATGAGAATTTAAGTGATGAAGTTTCGTGGAAGGAACTAAACTACTGCTATTAATTTACGAATGGATAAAAAAGATTTTAATTTTAAACTATTAATTAATCTGAACAGCTTCACAGTTAATGTGTTAACTTATATTTAATTATATTATTTATTTCCTTCCAAAAAGATTATATTATTTATTATTAATTAAAAAAATGATGGAATATTAAAAAAAAACAACAATGGCTATAATTAACTTTGTATCAAACGAACCAGTAGTATCTTTTATAATTGTAATCTTCTAACTTGTTTGCAAGGAACTCATTTATCTTATTTTAATTTTGAGTTTTATTTTGACAACTTTTATTTGTAATAAAGAGTGTTTAAATGAGATAATGCATGTGTTTATTTTTCTGCTTAAACAAGATTTTGTGTTCGATCTCATTTAACTGGTTGAACTACTCATTTCACCGCCCGTGTTCAATCTGTAACGTGAGCATGCAGTAGCGTTAAAACTTTTACGAAAGTTTTTTGCATTAAAACTCTGATTAGTCTCTACAGTTGTACACATAAATACCTAATTTATGCAATAAAAATAAAAAACTAAAATAAAATCTCTTTATAATTTTTTAAGATCTGAAAAGGTAAAAATAAGACAAAATAAAAAATTCCTGTCAAAAAAAAAAAGACAATAAAAAATTACTACAAATTGTATGATCGTTTAACAATGACTATATTAAACACACAAATGAGTTTTTTTATTGTTGACGTAAACACACAAATGAGTTTTAATGTCAATAGAAATAGAAATATTAATTATACTTATTAAAAGAAAAAAAAAACGAAATATTATTACGTAAGAGTAGAAATGCCACATGTTTAAGAGATCAAGTCATTTTGCTAAAGAATTGGTATTTACCTTAACAGAAGGGAAGGGAGTATATGTGGGAGGAATATGTGATTTATTACTAACTAACTAAAACTCTCTTACCATCCATGTGGATCTTGTGCTCTTTTTTCTTTTTCTCTTTCCATTCCCCATTTCTTATAAATTCATCTCACTTCTTCTTCATTTTTCCCTCACACACACATTCACTCACTATTCTCATCTTTTCTCTCTTCTCTACTCAACATACATACATTTTCAGGTTAGTTACTTTCTTACTTTTACATGCGTCATCTTCACATGTGTATGCATCATGCATGTCTCATGTATATGCTAATTCAATTGTCAATGTCATTCATTGGAGTGGAGTTTACACTTTTTTATGTATACCATCAATGAATCATGAATGTTCATCTGCATGTGCATGTTCTCATTTCATCCATGTTTCATTCCAAATCATATATCATGGTTGTAATTAAGATTTTCATATATTTCCACCGAATCAAATCACCAGTTCCTAATTTTTTCTATGATTTCTTAACACGTACTGATTTTTTTTTTTTATTGTTTTAGTTTCTGTTATGGTAAATATTTTGTGAGTATATTTCGATGGTAAAATCATTTTGAGCTAAGGGGTAAAGGAATGAGATGTACAGGTTCAAATCCTGACTAATGAGAAAAATAATAATCTAACAATTAGTTACTCCCTCAGTAATACTATATAAACAAAAATCACTTTTTTAGATTAATTATACAATGAATCTAAGAAAAATAATTTTTGCTTATATAGTATTACGGGAGGAAGTACTAAACTAATTTGGTAGTTGCAAGAAAAAAAATGTTTATTAATTCATTTGATTTGATAGGATTTCACGTGT
Source organism: Trifolium pratense (assembly GCF_020283565.1). Taxonomy (NCBI): domain Eukaryota; kingdom Viridiplantae; phylum Streptophyta; class Magnoliopsida; order Fabales; family Fabaceae; genus Trifolium; species Trifolium pratense. The sequence continues at coordinate 37,342,569 of NC_060064.1, read as the reverse complement.
ATATTATTTTATTTTTCTGTTTAATAAGCATAAAAAATTTGGAAACTTTTTTCCTTTTTTTAGTGTTGATCTTATTCTACGTGGAACCTGAAATTTGTTTGAAGAGGTGAGAGAGCTCAGGTTGTGTTTCTGCGATTTTATTTTTGGAATCTGGTTTTTTTTTTTTCTTTTCTGGTCTGTAGACTTAGCCTTTGATGTAGCAATTTTAGTTGCAATTTCCTTGGCTTTTGCTGTTCTGTTATTGGCTGTTATTGGTTTTGGTGGGTTTGGTTCAGGAAGAGCTTTTGTCTTCCTTGCCTCTTCCTTTTGCTTTTGTTATAATTATCCTTTGGAGCTTTTTTGTACTTCTTGTGCATAAAACTCCTTTTAATAAAATTTTGCAGTATTCAAAAAAAAAAAGTTACTTACTTTATTTCGGTGACTGTTTAATTCAATTTCCTGGGAAGAGATGTATAGACTATGCCTTGAAATTTTGCCGTACTTATTGTAGCAATTTCTGAACTGAATTTCGAATTCTTAAGGCTTGAATTAAGTTGGGACGGTTCAACTAATGGTGTAGGGCCTGTTTGTTTCAAATTTTTCATCAAAAAATTTATTTTTCTTAAAAAAAAAATTATCTTTTTATCTTACTTAGTGTTTGTTTCAGATTTTTTCAAAAATCATTTTAATAAAAAAATTATTTTTTTAATTAAAATGAGAATCTATTTTCAATAGTTTTTTATCAAAGGGTCATGCTAACCGGTGCCCCCGGGGCACTGGTTAAGGAAACCAAAAAAGGAAATTTTAAAATTGAAAATAACACTTTTTAGACTTTCGAGGCGTTGACGGCACAAACTTCAATATGATATTACTATATTTGGTTCCTTAAACAGTGCCTCGCGGACACTGTTTAGCATTTTCCTTTATCAAAATCCATTTTTTTATCATTCATCATCCCTCACCATCTTAAAAAAAATAGATTTTAATGATGGTAAAACAAGGCAAATAGTTTTAGATTTTTTTTCAAAATCGCTACAGAAAAATTATTTTCTTGAAAATGATTTTTTCAAAAAAAAATAAATTATTTTTTAAAAATCTCAAACAAAGAGGCCCTTAATCTATAAAACACTGACACTGACAACCGACACATACTAGAGTGTCCATGCTTCATAGGGTGTCATCAATATTGTTCAGTTTTTATCTTATGCATATTTTTATTATTTTGGAAATATCTTATTCATATTTAGCTCAATTTTATCTGTTATGCTATAAATTTGCAATAGTAATTCTAAACAAAGATCCCAAAATTAGTTAAATCTGACTCTTGGTTATCTTTTGCAGGAATTTTGGCTTGAGTAGTAATGGCAAAAGAACAAATTCAGGTGCTAAATGCACTTGATGTGGCTAAAACACAATGGTATCATTTCACTGCAATTGTCATAGCTGGTATGGGATTCTTCACTGATGCATATGATTTGTTCTGTATATCCCTTGTTACCAAGTTGCTCGGCCGCATATACTACCACGTTGAGGGTGCGGGAAAGCCCGGTACATTGCCACCCAATGTATCAGCTGCTGTAAATGGTGTTGCTTTCTGTGGAACACTTTTAGGACAGCTTTTCTTTGGCTGGCTTGGGGATAAGTTGGGAAGAAAAAAAGTCTACGGCATGACCCTCATGACGATGATAATCTGCTCTGTTTGTTCTGGCCTTTCTTTTGGACACACTCCAAAATCTGTTATGGCAACTCTCTGCTTCTTCCGCTTCTGGCTCGGGTTCGGTATTGGTGGAGACTACCCTCTTTCCGCTACCATAATGTCAGAGTATTCTAATAAGAAGACTCGAGGCGCCTTCATTGCTGCTGTCTTTGCCATGCAAGGTTTTGGAATTTTGGCAGGTGGTGTATTTGCAATCATAATTTCATCCTTATTCAACACTTGGTTTGAAGCACCATCATATGCGGTTGATCCAGTTCGATCTACTGTTCGACAAGCAGACTACATGTGGAGGATAATTGTGATGGTTGGAGCAATCCCAGCAGCAATGACCTTTTATTCGCGGTCAAAGATGCCAGAAACCGCTCGTTACACCGCTTTAGTTGCTAAGAACACGGCACAGGCTGCAGCAGATATGTCTAAGGTTTTACAGGTTGAGATTGAAGCTGACCAGCAGAAAGATGAGCCAGAAAAAACTAAATCATATGGCTTGTTCTCAAAAGAGTTCTTCAGGAGACATGGAATACATCTACTTGGTACATCAAGCACTTGGTTCTTGCTTGATATAGCATTTTATAGTCAAAATCTCTTCCAGAAAGATATTTTCAGCGCAATTGGTTGGATACCTGCTCCACAAACCATGAATGCAATTGAAGAGGTGTACAAAATTGCGCGAGCTCAAACGCTTATTGCTCTATGCAGTACGGTTCCAGGCTACTGGTTTACAGTGGCTCTCATTGACAGAATTGGGAGATTCAAAATCCAATTGATGGGATTCTTCTTTATGACCGTCTTCATGTTTTCGCTTGCCATTCCTTATGAACACTGGACTCATAAGGAAAACAGAATAGGATTTGTGGTAATGTATTCCTTAACCTTCTTCTTTGCAAATTTTGGGCCTAATGCTACAACATTTGTTGTGCCGGCAGAGATTTTCCCTGCTAGATTCCGATCCACTTGCCACGGAATATCATCTGCATCCGGGAAGCTTGGAGCTATGGTTGGTGCATTTGGGTTCTTGTATTTGGCACAAAACCAGGACAAGAGTAAAGCTGATGCAGGGTACCCTGCAGGTATTGGTGTGAAGAATTCACTGATTCTCTTGGGTGTGGTTAACATTTTGGGGTTCTTGTGTACTTTCATGGTACCTGAGGCAAGTGGAAAATCTTTAGAGGAGATGTCAGGTGAGAATGAAGAGGAAGAAGGAAATAGAGAAGATGTTTAGGCTATGAGTTTTATGTGGACTGTTATTGTAATGTAGTTGTAGTAGTTCCTTCAATTTGGTAGGGTAGCACTTAAGCTTTTTCTTCATCTGTCCTAATCTCTCTCTCAAATTTTGCAAGGACATTATCAAAGAGAGATTTTGGAGCATTAGTTCTTAGAATATTTGCGTGTAAACTAAAGTAGTATGCTTGCTTTATTTCTTTTCCTTAATCCATGATGTTTCAATGTTTCTTTCACTGAACTCTCCAAGGAAAACATTGTTGTGTGAAATTTGTATGAGAAAAATGAAAGAATTTAAATAAAATAACCTTAGATCAATAGATACAAGTTATAACATATTGTCGTATAAGAGAATATATGGGAACGGTGTACCTGGAATGGCAACGGATGAATCCTCCTTTGACTGAAACTAAGAGAGGGTTGAGACGGTGCTTCTACCTCTCACTGATGAGTCTTTTATGCGTGTTATGTGTGTATCTAGCTTAATGGGATGGCTAGAATATATACTCATCAGTGGAGGCAAGGACCTCTCAATAGGCTGACTAGAAAGAACGGCCCAACCCATCACGGTCCGTTCAACATTAAGCCTTAAATTAAACATGACAAATATTTGATATTATACACTTTTAATTATATTTTAAATAAATAATTAAAGTAAATCCAAAATATTCAACAATCTCCCACTTGGATTACTTTAATTAGTCTTTAAAAAATATAACATAAGAATAGTGGTAGAAATTTATCAAATATAATAAAACATGTCATCTAAAGTATAAGAAATACAAGATATAAACAGTGCAGAAGTTGAATCCGATAGGGCAAACAAAATCATACACCATACACCTTGAATTTCACATATGATAATCTAAAGTATAAGAAACATAAGATATAAATAGTGCAGAATTTGAATCCGATAGGGCAAACAAAATCATACACCATACACCTTAAAATTTCACATACGATAATATGGATTAACATTATAAAATTAAGAATTTGTAATCCAATAAAGGTCCATGCATCTAAAATGCTACAACAAACTTCCACTAACCCAAAATATAGAAGACTTAATCAAATATATATAAGTCTGTCGTTAGTGGTTCTGCCAATGAGTTTTTGATTTTATAAAAGTCATAGAATATCCACATAGGTCATAGCCTATTAAGAGAATAATTACTTTTAGTTAAAATCAATAAATGTTCTACAACGTTTGACATTCAAAATTAATCCAAATTTTAGCAAAAATTGTGACTATGAAAATCCATAAAGAAATAGGAGACCGGAGAATCTCCAATTAGATTAACACAACCACTTAGTTTAAAGAAAATAAGATATGGATTAATGTGGCCACAAGAATGTCAATAATGAACAAATTATGATTATGCGATTTATAAGTACTTTGAGAACACAATATCATACTCGATAGGAGTATTGATACTATACGTAGTACTTACTATTTATGACCTTATAGAATGTGTAGTGTTGGTAAAAGAGAAGCACAATATATTTGCATGCTAAGAGATAATTGTGCATTTTCCAACAAATTGACTTAAGCATCTAATTATGATGCTTACCGAGATTAAAGAGTTGATATATATCTCAGAATAGTAGAATGAGACTGAAATTTAAAGTCTCTTAAGCTATGCCATATTTTATCTAGCGCGCAAAAGTATATGGCAAGAGTGAGATTATAACTTTAAGTTTTGTGTTTATATCATTGTGTACATATTTATACAATTATTAATGAATTGACAATAAAAAAATAAATATAAAATGAATTCATTCCACTTGTATGTGCCACGTCATCAATTTTGTCCAGTCAACATTCATGTTATCGACTGAGGGGGGTAAATGATGGAATCTTCATTTTACGGGGGGTAATCACAAAAAAAATTTTTGCAGGGGGGTAACGCAAAACTAACCTATTTTGCAGGGGGTAAAACCCTATTTACCCTTTTTGTTTTTTTGTTTTTGTGCCTTCTGAGATACTTTTTCTTAATACCAATGGATTTATAGCTCCCTCTGTCATGCCACAGGTTAGAGAGACACGTGATTTTTTTAATTATTTTTTTCAATTTCTTTCATTTAAGAGAAATTATGGGTTTTTATTTAAAAAATATTATTTTTTTTATTTCTTTGTGTGTTTGAGGAGTGAGGATGATTTTTTTTTTTTTTTTGTGTGTGTGTTCAATAGAATGAATACCATGATAAGTAATTTTTTTGTTTAAGATTATGATTTTTTTTTAAGGATTTAATTTTTAAGGAAACTCTAAATGGGTCATGTTTGCAACCAAACTCATAGGATGTGTTTTAGTTTTAAGAGGGAGAAGTAAACAAAATTGTTCAATTGAGTTAAAATTGAGTATTCTAATAGAAGTGTGATGCTATTCTAGATGGCCAGGGCTGGTTCACATGAGAGGGATTTTGGTAATTTGGTGTTCGATCGAGGGATTAGAAAAATCTCATACAAAAATTGTTTCTCTTCGAGAATAAAATTGGGATTCTTCAAAAGGATGTGTTACAAAAAACTCATTAACCACTTAAATCTAATTACTTGTTAGTAATGTTTTTATTTATAGTCAAAATGCTAGTGGATTATGTTTAGTCTATAGGGTTTAAACTATGAATCTTCTAACCAATCGTTAGTTGGTTCAGTGGTGATTGACGCTGGACTTCGAAGAGAGGACCACAGTTCGATCCCCCGCAACTGCGATCGGGAGGGGGTTGGAAGTTGGAACCACTTGATGCCAGAACTGACCCCCGAACCAGATTAAACTGGTGGTGAAAGCCAAAATAAAAACTATGAATCTTCTAGTTAGTAATATTTCAATTGATATAGTCCCTCCGATAATTATTACAAGTAAAAAAATTGTTAGGTATTAAAAAATCGATGTATTTAGATTATATTATAGTTTAGAAAGATTGAGTGAAAATATAATAAGAAAGATTGAGTGAAAAAATAAAATAAATTAAGAAAGATATACAGTTTTTTTTTTTTTTTATGCTAAGAAAGATATACAGTGTGAAACACCAAGATTTGAACAAAAAATAAAATTGTTCCACCAAGTACCAAAAGTAGAAATTAATGATATGTGATAATCAGATTGATGCAAATAAAATCAGAAATTGATTCTATTAGAAAATAGATTATTCTTACATTGTACTATATATATTCTAACACTGAAGCAAAATAAAATCAGAATTGAATTTGAAATACATGATTTCAAGGTTCCTGGCATGCAAAGACCTGGTGGAATGATGGCACAACCTCATCTGTCATATGTAGAAACAGTGATTCATCAAAGGTACAAAACTGTAAGGATCTCATGGTTTCATGGAGGCATCAATGTTACTATTGCAGGATCATGGAACAACTGGCAAACAGAGTAATTAACCAATAGTTGTTTACTTCTTATTTTATTTTCTGCTTAATTGCATTTTTTTTATTTATTTAAAAGCATATTTGGTCTTTTATGTTAAAAAACTTTTAAGTTGATCCTTACGTTACTGATGTCAACATACGTTCCTTATTTTCGTTAAATTTTAAGTTAATTTCCTCTAAAACTACACGTGACAACCTGTAAACTTAAATGAGCAAATATGCAATTAATTCTTTATTTTACATCATCATCATCACGACAATTTTTTACTCTTTGTTCCGTAGGGAGGCATTGCAGAATGTAGGTGAAAATAACTTTGTCATTGAGAAAACTCTTCCAATAGATATCTATTATTACCGTTTCAATGTAGATGGTCATTGGACACATGCTCCAGAATATCCATCAGGTTTTAATCAAGATTCAGGTTTTGAGTACAATATATTGGATTTGCAGGTAATTTCTTGGTTTACCTTTTTTGATACATAAATATTGTACATACACATGATCTAGTCAATTACACATTCATATGTGATGTTTATAACTATCACCAGTAGCAGGAAAATCAATTCAATTTAGTCTTTATCGCGTTTGTAGCGTTGCCTTCGTGCTGCTGTGCTATTTTTTGTAACATTTGGTGTTATATCGTTCTAGGAATGTGTTTCCTTATGCTTAAAGGAGAATATGTATTTTGTATGTACTGATTCATGTGTCCAATATAGTCCTGTGGCTCGGCTGGTGAGCTAAGGGACACCTAAGAGTTTTAAGCTAAACGTCAAAGGTTCAAATTCTGAAAACTAACGTACCTGCTAACATACTAACATTTGCACACCGGCCGCACAAATAGCCTAAGTACATGTAGGATATAATTTCATATGAAAAACTACCCACAAAACGGGATGAAGTCCGAGGGGAACTCATGGACCAGGATCCCCTGCTGTCCAACATTCACGCTGTTTCTCACGGTAATAAGTATGAGTTGTTAATTTGAGATCGGACGGTCTAGATCACTCACACAGTAAAACAATTTGGACTGTCTATCAGATTGGACGGTTCAGAGCTGTAATGCAGGAAATCCTTTTCCGGGAACTCACCTCGCAGAACAAGGTACCAACCCAAAAACCGAAAAGAAAGGGGTTTAAGCAATTACCTCAAAATACAATACACTGGATTAGAAAAGCACTCATAAAACAAACCTATGCTACTATGAGATGTAAGTTAAACTGGTAAGGTTGAGAACAAAACTATTGACGCCGTTGAACCAAAACCTACTGTCCTGCAAACAATATGTAAAGAAAATGCATTATGTAAGTTTAGAGGTTGGGATTTAATTGTAACTTCTACTGGTTATTTTATTGTTTACAGGATTATATCCCACAAAGAGCAGAAAATGAAGTTGCAGATCCACCATCACCGGTATCTAGTTACGACAACATATATGATTATGAAATTGAATCCAACAAGCCACCGCCAGAACTACCACCACAAATACCGGTGACATTAACAGAAGAGGCTTCGACAAGTAATGCTGGTCGAGTCCCTAGTTTCCCACACACGCGAATCATCTATACAAATCTGTTGGTGATCAATTTGTCGCACTAAGATCAACTCAAAGGTTTCAACAGAAATTTGTCACTACAGTACTCTACAAGTCCCTTCACAGGGAAACATGATGCAGCATTTTATTTATTTACCTGCTATTGAATTTCCTTTAAGTCGTTCATTCATTTTAGAACATTTTTTAAGTTCATTGTAGAAATTAGATTGCAATAGGTAAATTAAGAATTTATTTTCATTTAAACAACTTTAGGTGTTGTTAGTTATTCTTGCAGTTAATATATACTAGGTGTTCAACCCGTGCGTTGCACGGGTTTATTAGAATGTTAAAAAAAAAAAAGTGTTTTATAATAATAATTTTTTTAGATGTGTTAATTTATTCTTTGATTATTAAAGTGACTTTTAAATTATTTTTTTTCTCCATTCAAGTGAATCTATAATATAGATAGATAGATAAATAAAAATTGTTTTAAATACAGACAATGTGTCGTTCAGGTGTACGTATATAGAATTAATAGAAGTGTAGTGGATTAGTTTATTATATTAAAAATTTGTTTTATTAATTTTATTTTTTCTGGGTTTGATTTATATATCTTCAAATTAGTGTAATTTTTATTTTAATATATTTTTTGTTTTTATGAAAATATAGTGGATTATTTTTCTCTGTATCTCTCTATCTTTATCTTAATTATACTCTCATCTCCTTATTATTATTTTATATGAAAAAATGGTTGATACTTGTCTTGACCTTTAATTTATAAGAATAAGATGACATGATAATTAATGGTAAATTATTTTAAAGTATTAAAAAAATTTATACTTTAAAGTAGGCATGGCAACAGAATCCGTACCCGCGGGTACCCGCCCGAACCCACCCCGAGTTTGACGGGGAAAAACCGATTTGACTGGGTTTGGGTTCGGGTTTGGGTTTTCCCCGATTTCAAAACATGGGGATGGGGCGGGTAACGGAGATATTGGTACCCACCCCGAACCCGTCCCCGAACCCGCCCGTTTATATAAAATTACTATATTACCCCTATTTATTTATAATGTCACAGATCATATAATTTATCTACTTGAGTTAGGATTTTTAATGAACAATGGTTCTTAGTTATTTGTTTTTTTTAGCAATTTCAGTGAACAATGATGTAGAACATTCTTGGTTATGTGGTTGTTTTGACGGTATTTTGGAATATTGGTTTGTACCGGTACTATTTTATGGTTTTGATAATTTTGGTTTGATATTTTGGAATATAATTTCATTTGTATGTTTAATGCATTGAAATTTTGGTTTGTACTTTATTATTTGAAATTTTTTGTACTGTATGTATGTCGGTGTTCGGGAAAATTTTGGGTTCGGGTAAGGTTCAGCAGGGCAGGGCAAGGTTCGGGGATACCCGAACGATACCCGAACCCATTTTGGACGGGGATTGGGTTCAATTTTTCATCCCCGTCGGGTAATGGGCGGGGAACGAGTATTTATCAATGATTCGGGTATGGGGAATGGGGAAGGTAAAAACCGTACCCGCGGGTACCCATTGCCATGCCTACTTTAAAGAGACTTTTTATATTAGACTAAATATTCAAAGAGTTTCCGAAACAACTTTGTCATGCATATGCAATGTAAGTAGTATTTTATAGGATTATTAAATATATTTTTAATCATCTAATTATATTTTAAATTAAAGTCAAAACACTATTAAAATGAAAGATTTAATCTCCATACAAAGTCAAAATATTATCAAAATTCTAGTCTATTTTGTACATCTGCTTTCTGAAAAATTTGAATTTTGGAAGCAAAAAGTGTAGTGGAGAACTTTTTAAGCTCTCTAATTTGTATCTTTTTTTTATTTGTCTTTATTGTGTAGTCAAATTATTAACAGTTACTAGTATCTCTTGTAACTTACCAAAGACGAATCTAATATATGCACCCACTTCCAAAATTTGTATGTGATTTTTTTTTGTTAGAAGCTATTTTTCATTCATCACATTAATACATGATCAATCAGTGAGATCATAACCATTGCTACTAACCCTCAGTTTTTCATAACCTTATCATATAGGCATGGCTCGATCAGTGATATCAGAACCCCACATTAAATGACTTCAACACACTTTATATTTAGGACTAACCATGCCCCAACATGTTGAGCTACACAAAGAGATACGAGTCATACGACATAGGGAAGCTTCACGTGGATAAGGACTTTGCGTCCATGTGTGGTCCAAGGGAAATGTCATTATGCAATTTTCTAGAAAAATTATAGAGCTTCATATGCTAAAAAATACTAAGAAATCAGACATGACAATTTTAGTTATTGTATTTATTTTTAAAACTGTTTTGGCACTGAATAAACTAACGATCAAGAGATTGAACAAAAACAAAAAAATTTGTCCACCATTAAATTACGGAACAACTTTTCATCATCTGCGCAAGTTGTATAACCCACCTTTCAATCTAGGTAATAGAATAGAATATATAATTGCCTTTATAATTGCCTGCCTTTTCATATATGAAAAACATGTATATATACAGACGTGTTGTATCAGCTTGATTCTATACAATCAAAGCCTATTTAATTTACATAAATATATTACTAAAGGCTAATAAAGATAAATGATGACTAAGAATAAAGGCTAATAAAGATAAATGATGACTACTAATATTTCTTATTCTAATACACCCCCGTAGTCGAAACTGGAGGTTGACGAATGTTGAGACTATCTCTGAAGTCATCGAACAGCTGTAGCGGAAGGCCCTTTGTAAAAATGTCAGCTATTTGGTAGCGTGACGGAACATGCAGTACACGAATCTGACCACGAGCAACCTTTTCACGCACAAAATGAATATCCATCTCAATGTGTTTTGTGCGTTGGTGCTGGATGGGATTACCGGATAAGTAGACAGCACTGACATTATCACAGTAGACTAGAGTGGCTTTCGTGACAGGACACTGAAGTTCTAATAGTAAATTTCGAAGCCAACAAGATTCAGATACAACATTGGCAACACCACGATATTCTGCTTCTGCACTAGAACGAGAAAGAGTCGGTTGTCGTTTAGCAGACCATGAAACTAAATTATCTCCAAGATAAACACAATAGCCGGACGTAGACCTGCGAGTGTCTGGACATCCTCCCCAGTCAGCATCAGTATATGCAGTGAGTTTTTCAATTGAGGATGGAGAGAGATGTAAGCCGTGAGTGCTTGTTCCTTTAATGTATCTAATGATTCGCTTCAAGGCAGTCATGTGTTGCGTTTTTGGATCGTGCATAAAAAGGCATATCTGCTGAACGGCATAAGAGATATCCGGTCTTGTGAAAGTAAGATATTGCAATGCGCCAGCAAGACTTCTATATTCAGAGGGATCATGATACGGGTTGCCAGATGTTCCACTAAGTTTCGCTTTTGTATCTACTGGAGTAGAAACTGGTTTGCAAGAGGACATGGCAGCTCTCTCAATAATTTCTTCGGCATATTTTTGTTGAGAAAGAAACATACCCTCGGAGTGTCTTGTAACTGAGATACCAAGGAAGTAGCTGAGAGGTCCCAAATCTTTCATAGCAAATTCGGAACTCAACTTAGACATGATAGACTGGCGAAGAGTGTCAGATGATGTGGTGAGAATGATATCGTCCACATAGAGAAGAATATAGGCAGTGTCATCTCCATGGTGGTAGATGAATAAGGAGTGATCACATACACTATGAGAGAAACCCAAGGTAGCAACAAAGTCAGTGAAGCGTTGGTACCAAGCACGAGGCGCCTGTTTGAGACCATAGAGAGACTTCTTCAGCAAACACACATAATCAGGATGTTGAGGATCGCGAAAGCCGGGAGGCTGATACATGTACACAGTTTCATTAAGATTCCCATGTAAGAAGGCATTTTTGACATCTAATTGATGCAAACACCATGATTTTGAAATAGCAATACTTAGAACTGTCCTTATAGTTGCAGGTTTAACTACCGGACTAAAAGTTTCACCACAATCGACACCAGTCTGTTGATTGGAACCGTTACCGACTAACCGAGCCTTGTACCTCTCAAAGGAACCGTCAGCTTTCTTCTTATGCCTGAAAATCCATAAACTTCGAATAATGTTAGCATTAGAAGGACGTGGCACTAAATCCCACGTCTTATTTTCAATAAGAGCATCATATTCATCTTTCATGGCCATTTTCCAATTAGGATCATGTAATGCATTAAGAGGATTGGTGGGTAAAGGAGAAATTTGATTTGAACTAGAGGTGTGGAGATTAAATAGTTGACGGGGCTTAAAGATACCGTGTTGTGCTCGGGTTGTCATTTGTGGAGAGAGTGGAGGGTTGGCTAAAGGAGGATTAGTTGTAGTTATTTGATGGGGTGGGGACGTGTTAGGTGTAATGGTTACTTGTGGAGGAGAAGTTTGTATTTGTGGAGTTTGAGGTAATGTTGGTTGGTGTGTACTTGTGGTGATGGGATATGGTGTGGTGAGTGATGTTGTCGTGGTGGTGTGAGGTTGGTTGTGGGAGTTTGGTTTATTTGTAGAAAGGGTTGATGTAGGTTGAAAAAAATGATAAGGAAATGGTGTATCACTTGTATCCAAAAAATTGTAGCATGAGGACTCGGGAGTATTGGAATTTGAGAAAGGAAAAATGTTTTCGTCAAATATGACGTGCCTAGAAATTATGATTTTACGACTTGACAACTCAAAACATTTATAACCTCTATGATTAGATGGATATCCTAAAAATACACACGGTGTTGATCTTGCTTGAAGTTTATTTCTAGTAGTGGAAGGGATGAGGGGAAAACATAGACAACCAAACACTTTAAGATGAGAGTAGGATGGAGATTTTTGGTAAAGAATTGTGGTTGGTGTTTGAAGAGCTAGTTTCTTGTTGGGTAGGATGTTTAAGAGATAAGTAGCCATTTGAAGTGCATGATGCCAAAAAGAAGGTGGCATTGACGCATGAGCTAGGAGAGTGCGAATGATATTATTAATAGTACGAATTTTTCGCTCGGCTTTTCCATTTTGAGGTGATGTGTGAGGACATGAAAATCTGAATATCATTCCATTTTGTTTACAAAATTTGATATT